>NC_073730.1:5585000-6797500 GCF_023634155.1 Falco peregrinus | reverse complement strand
ATGAAATAAACACAGGCTAACTTATGGAGCAGAGAAAGACTTCTGCATGAAAGCAGCAGCAGTCTTGAAAAGACAAAAAGAAATAATCTTCAATTCATTTGTTCCCATTAAGCATTTAGAAACCCATTTTGCTGCACAAAGGTCAAACCAATGTACTGCATCCAGCTATTTGTTATTGTTGCATCTCCATCCCAAGAAACACCAACATTTTCATCTGTTCTAGCAAAGTAGCAGCACCGGTCTTAGGACAGCCAACAGTGACTGCAAGACTCATAGCACAGTAACAGACCGCTCAGCCTGCTGCTGTGTTAACTTTTACTGACAAATCTATTCGTACCGTTACGGTTGTCCAGTATAAATGGCATTGCCATAAGCAGAACAGAGGGATGTACAGCCTCACGAAGTTGGGCCTTGTTGGAAAATCTTTCTATCTGATCTGTGTCATCTTGGCTCTTTTCTGCTGGTTGTCTGGCGCAGATAAAGGCCGTATAGAAGTCTTCCACTGACTTGAATAAGACAGCAGGCAGTGAAGACTCTCCAAGAACATGAGGTGCCTGCAAATGTATTCAAAAAACTCAGGAGAGGGTATGATTAGTGCACACTCCCTCTGTTCATTAGCTGCCTTAATCTTTATTATCTCTTAAAGTTCACAAAGAACTGAAATGTCAGCAACTGGATGACTTAAAAAACAATATAAGAAAAAACCCCAAACAACCAAAAACTAGCTATTCACAACCTTGGCCAAAGGGCAGCTTTTCCTGCACAGCAAGCTGAAAAGTGACATTATTACAAGATACAAATCACCATGTCTTAGGAAAGAATAACAGCTGGCTCATCTCTCAGCAGCCCCACGCTGAACAAATGATGAGAGGGACAGAGGGAGTTTCTGCAAGGGAGCAGGAACAGAGTCAGAGGAAGTCCCTCTGCATTTTTCCTTAAAAATACAAATGAAACTTAAGTTTCAGGGATGATCACCCATGTCTCAGCCACAGACAGGCTATGTTTGTACTAAAGCCAATGTTTGTATTTGTTAACTCAGTATGGAGGAGAAAAATTGTGAAACTACAGACAAGCAGCAATTCACCTTGCCCAACTGTAGCTGTTAAAAAATTAGGTGCTTGCTCTCTAGGTTTCTTCTGTTGTCCAGGCAGCAGAAGAAAGGCATCCATCTTCAGAAGGAGTGAATCATCATCCAGAAGTGCTTCACCCATTTGTGAGAGTGTTTAGAGGATTAGCCCAGAACAAACCAATTGGTTTTACACAAGCAGATTTAAGCAGTTTAAATTGTCCCTCACAAGTGAACCATGAGGCACTTCTGAAGCAGCGAGGACAGCTACGTGGCTGGGCAGCAGGAAGTCAGTGCTGACAGGATGCCAAGACAGAATTTGACAGGCATCACTGGAGTCTAATTAACCAGCTACTCAGCTTGATACCACCATTCCACTGAAAACCTCTGCCTCACAAGTATTAAAAAAAATACTGTGTTAGGTATGTTAGGACAAGAACAAGATTGGAAGAGGATTATCTCCTCTTGCCACCCACGCTATCCTTGTTGGCAGACAGGCAGTGTCACTGCCACTCCAGAACAAAGCAGAAACAGACAGCGTGCAAGGGTGGACATAAAAACGTCTGCTGGCACTGGGAAAAGCTGGGATGGAAAGAATTATAACAGGAGACTGTTCAGTTTACAGAAGAAGCAAATGAGAACGGATATCCAGTATCAACTCTTCCTTCTGATTTACACAATTAAGAACACCACCACTGAAAAGGTAATCATGAGCAGTGAAAACTGAAAAGGAGGGAATACCATTTAGTGATGCTGCAAGTGCCACAAAACCCTGAGGTCAGGAGATGAGCAGGAATCAGAGAAAGGAAATCCTCCTGTCTGTCCTCATAACTAGCTGACTGGTGCCTTTTTTCTCGCCCTGACAGCTGTAGGCAGGATTATTTTTTCATCCCACAGTCTTCCTCAATAGAAATTCTTGTCACTTCTTCTAAAGACTGTAACAGGGATCACAGCCAGGGACACAAGACTTTTCTGATCCAGCTAGGAAACTCCGGTGCTTTGAAACTCGCATAGTTTAATACTTGCAGGGGAGCATTTAAGTCATCTCACAAGGACCCTATAGCTATCTACCTACTTGCTTCCATCTCATCTAATCTCATCATACTTTAGCCCTGCACTTGCTACCAGAATCTTTCCTCTTCGCCCACTCTCTCAAAGTCCCTTTTCCCAGCTTACTTTCTCTCCACGCCTTTCAGGTAACATCCCTCAGACACACTGATTCTTCCAGTGCTGCTCTAGACTATCTGAGAACCAACTTCCCCCTCATCCTTCTAGAAAGAGTTAACTGTATAACTCTTGTAATAAGCAAGAGAAACTGTAACTCTAGAAAGGCATACTCACATTTCCAGCTCTGCACTGCCTTCTGGGTCTCAACAAATCCTGAGTGATACTGGCTCCCTGCTGAACCCAGAGCACAGTGTTTGCAAAATGCCATGCTGCAGGCCCTGCTAGACTCATCATCAACTACTACTTAAGAAGCAATCTCACAACACCAGCACCACACAATGCCTCAAAGCACAGCCTAAAACGCAGCCCTTCCAAACACACCCTCCTAACTCGGGAAGAGGAAGACTCTGCATGGCCCAGAGCAGCCCCACAATAACTCCCAGTAACCCTCTGGACTGTGAATGCAGGGGGAAATAGAGGAATGAAGAAGGGCCATGTTTGATCTATAAAGTGCTCAAACAGTCTTGTTTCCACACCACCTTGATGTGTCAGTGAAGGCCTAGTGAATCACCAATAACACCAGAAACAGGAAAGAGCAAAATGTATAGCTCTGAGTCCATGCTAACAGCCAGTTCTTTCTTTGCCAGTCACTTTTAAAAAAAACCAACCAAACATGTCAAAGCAATCAAATGGTTATTCAAATAATCTAAAACCAAGAACAACCCCTCTTCACAGCAATAGCTGAGAAAAATGCCCTTACCTTAACCACTGCCATAAGCTCTGTAGAAGTTTTGTTTGTATCCTCCTGTCCAAGTTCAGGGTCTTGGTCTGCTGTTCTTGTCATGCTCGCTTCATCCAAAAGTGGCCACACATCCCATATTTCCTTCTTAGTAGACAGGTGTAGTTGCTAAGGAGATGGACAAACCAGGAAAAAGTATAGCTAGCATGGGTAGAAGAAAGCAGGACACACTGGAGTGAATTACAGAGCCATCAGATGATAACACTTGGGAGATTAACTGAGAGAGAAAATGCCAAGGAGCTTTCCTGTTCTGCTCAGAGTTTTAACATTTCTATCCGGAGAAGTCTGGGCTAAGTAGAAAGGACAGAAAGAACATGGAAGGACAGGAAATAATGTGACCAAGAAACTAACTGTGATTTTGACTCCTCTCCTCCACAGTTAAAACTTATCACTTGGGAAGTACAGTTTTATTCAAGCAGTATTTTCTGGTTATTGCTTGCTGCCTTTAAGAAATTTTACCATGGATAAGTGTCTTAATGTAGCAGAGCTGATACAACACAGTGTCCAGCCATTCTGCACTTAAAGGGGGGGGGGGGGGGGGGGGGGGGGGGGGGAGTCGTTAATCCTGACTAGGCAAATCTAAGATTGGACAAGGCAAAGGGAGTTACCCACTGCTTAAAAGGAGTTGCCAGAAAATGCTACCTAACTGTAACAAGTGTTGTATTAGACACATTTCATTCCAGTTCAAAACACTTTGAGCCATTTCATAACAGTCACCGATGTTCATGTTAGTGATGCACTCAGGAAGAGAAGGAAAACATTTTTGACAGCTAAACAGAACAGCAGAGAAGGAAACATTTAGTCTTACACAATGAGATTCTAGAGGACCGTGGTTTCTGGAAAAGGATTCTAATAAGACTCTTGAAATCAGATGTAAGAAAACCTGGAAGCATTTACACTCCTCTAGTCTCCCAATCACCAGCTACATCTGACATTTACAGAAATGGATCTTGCTACAGTTAACTAGTTAGGGTACTCTCCAGATTTTTTCCATTAAAAAAAATAAATCACAGTAAACTCAGATTTGCAGTCTTCGTCACACTAATTTCTTCCACATACCTAAAGCTCCTGGTTTGCGTCCTTCAGTTCAGATGATGTATCAACAGTGCACAGACATTACTATCCAAGATATACAGCTTATTTAGAGCTTCTCTATCACAGAATTGCAGTTGGCTAAAACAAAACCTAGGTAAAATGACTGCTTTACAGGCTACGAACATTGCACTAGCTTTTATTTGAGAAATGTCAGAAAAGCAGCCTCAGAGCAGGCCCACAGCTGAACACTTCAACAGCTGACACTTACTTGAGAGATGCTTTGGCCCCTGTAGTAAAGTGTGTCATTAAAATACTACCATTTAAATAACACAGAAAAGTAGAGCGAGAGAGTAGACAAGTGTTCCTGGCGTTTCTAACAGTACCACAGTAGTTTGCCCTTAAGACCTGGGTTTTAAGGTAACAAGCCGTAGTTGTATACGGCAGCCTAACCCCCTGCAACAACCAGGATTGCAAATCGCTTGCTTATTCTAAACTTACCTGAAAGTAAGACCTTTAATGGAAATAATATACCACTAGTTCTTCTGGTCTTTTCCCACATTGAAATGATACCCTGAGTTATTACACATCCTTTGCCAAACCCGAGATGTGAGAGGGAAAACAAACCACTTCTTGGCTCCTGGGGGTGCAAAACATGAAAGTGCTACATCAAACTGATCTAGAGCATCTGGAACTGGTCTAAGTTCTCAGAGTCCATTCTCTCTCCAGCTGAAAAATTATGGTGCATGAGGGAGGTTACAGAAATCACTGAGCACAGACTCCCTGAAGCCTGCAAAGGGATCAGAGGACAAGCAGCTAGAGATACTTTTATGGTGCACACTTTTTATATCGTGGTTCCTCTTGCTTTTTAAAGAAGTGAAAAACAAGTCTTCAAAAAAAAACCAACTAACTCCACAAAAAACCTGCACGGGACTAAACCATTACATGTCTACTGACCCCTGGAGCCAATTTCACTGAATGATAGCTACACCACAGCTGAACTCCCACCTGGTCACACAGTTCATCCTCACCCAGCGCTGAGGTTGCTATTTCACTATCTGCAGCTAGAGATTCCTGCTGCAAGCAAATGTCTGGGTCCACCGGTTCAGCATTCTCCTGCTTTCCACTGGGCTGAACGTACAAGGCTGAAGGATTCAGTTCCTCGAATTCCTAGGAACAAACAAAAAAACCACCCAGTATAGTCAAGAAAACCATGTTGTAACTACCACAAAGAATAAAAAGGATTCAGGAAATTCCTAATAAGGTTTATGAGGAAGCACACCACCCACAAGTTAGGTGCAAATGCTGGCGGGAATTGTCTTAACCATAAAAACCAACTCCTCTCCCTCCAGCAATAAGTAACTCAGCAATACCCTCCTCCTCCCAAAATTTGACACACCCAAAAATACAATCCTAGGATCTAATCCTGCCAAAACATGCATTCTGCATCTATTGAATAAAACAAGATACAAGCTCCAGGCTGTAAAGCCTGACTTTCTGCTGAGATACGGTATCATGGCAGTACCTTTCTAAGGGTTTTCGTATCCACGTGGTTCTTACTGAAACTGAGCCAAGACATTCAGATAATAACACAGATGGGCCTAAATCGTAAATGCTCTCTGCACTGGCTTACAACTTGAATGTCTGTCCAAGGCACAACGTGCAATCTATCATGGTTACGTTGTACTTTTCACTGGCAAAGTAAGAGACTTTTTAAACCAAGACCATTTCCATAATTCAGTTTGTTAACGGCAAAACCAATCCTCAATGCCTAAGGTAGACAAGGCCAAAATAATTTATTCAACTATCCTGTTCCTCACTCAACTGACTTAAAGTAGTGCTACATAGCGGCAGGGGCAGACAATAAAACCTAATCAACTTGCTCTCATTAATTGTTTGGATGAATCTGGGGCCTCAACTTATGACTAACAAAACTGGCTGAATTAACAATGGGTAGTGAAGTAACTGACACATCTCTTAACAGCCTCTCAATTCCAGCTCAGTTTGGCCTTATGCTCAGAACATCCATAGCTATTTTACTTTTTCATGTTATTTATACAAGCTGTGTGTCAGCTCCCGATGAATCTGTAATACTAGCAAGCTAAGGATGAAAATAATTCATTCTGCTGAACCAGAACATCTCTGCTGCATCGTCAGATTCCACCTTACAAAAAAGCCAGCTCTCACCATAGAGTCAGACACTGTGGGATGCAGTCACAAAACAGTAAGTTACAGGAAAGCAGGGAATACTAGTATTGCTTTTCACAAAACTACTTGCTTCAAGCTAAAGATCTTCCTATTACACGTGCCCAGTCGATCCTTTCCCTGCCCTCCCTTTCAGCAGCACACTCCTTCCTCCTCACCTGCGAAGGGAGGTTCTCTCCGCAGACACGAGCGCATCCCCCATCCTGCAAGACACAGTGGAAGTAGACATCCTCTTCGGTGGACGTGTCACACAGGAAGAGATACAAAATGCCATTCACATACTCATCCACGATGCCCACAAGAAGCTTGGAGCTACACAGCTCCTTGAATAGCAGAGTTGCTGCACTGGACCATGTACCCTGGAGAAGAAACAGGAAGGTAAAGTTCCTATGAACAGACCAACATCCACCGCCTGCGACTTTCCCTTGTGGGCATTTGTCAGAAAGGCAATTAAGCTATGTCTATTAGGCTAGGGAGACAAATACAGCAGTTAGGCTTCGCAGCACAGAATGAAATCTAGCTACCCAAAGCCCAAAAAGCCCCCCTTTCACCCTAAATACCTTTTTCCAAACATGGTTCGATGGCATTCACCAGTGATTTTATCACAATTGCCTAAAATACAGTTATTTGGGTTTTGTTTTTAATTCCTGGAATCATATGATTATAAATGTTAAAAGTGTCAGAAGTTTTTAAGGAGCTGCTAAGCCTCATTGCAATGAAAACTGATTCTTTAAGCCTCAAAAAACTGTGGAAATAAATAACTTTTAAAATAATATCTTTAAAACACAGAAGCAGCAACTCTGCTCACATGCCTTACTTCAGAGACTGTATTTCTCAGGCTTCTTGACCAAGAGGTTTCCCAGCACAGAGGAACTTTCTTATGACTTCTATAATTCTTTGTCTACACTGTTGCATCAAACCATCTCACTTAAAGCTCTGTCACTGAAGAATTTTTTTAGATCAGAGAGCTGGAGCTACCAAGGCTTCAGAAGGACTCTGGAAAACTACTGGCAGGGGAAGAAACAAGTTTGTGCAGCAATACAAGCAAGAATACTCCGATCACAAGGAAAACAGTAGAAGGGAAATCATTTGCAGAGATAGAGTCTTAAGCAGTCATCCTCTGCTGAACATTAACAGCAGCAATTCTGCTGTAAACATCAATAGAACCTGAATTAATCCAAATGTTTGCTCTTTATCAGGAGAAAAAACCAACCTCTACTTTATAGCTCTCATATATATGTCAATAAATGAAACTGCATGTGAACACATACCTCCACGGGCTTTACCCATGCCAAGGAACATGGGATTGCCTGAGCAGGGAACTTCAGGTAGCACCACCTACAATACAAAACAAAGCCATCACCATTAAAGAAAGAAAAAGAAAATTAAAAAAGGCAAAACCAGGCAGAAGAGCAGAACTTCCTCCTCTTCTGGGTTTTAAAATCAGCTTAGAATACAGGCACACATATTGGATTTTGTACTTACTACTGAAACCCAACAGCAGCTTTTGAAAACACTCCACAGCCAGAGATTGGGCACAGCAAAACCAGCAGCAACAACTTAAGCCTTCCTTTGCCCAAGCACCTTCCCATCAAAACCCCTCATGATTACAAAGTTATGGACAGAGTACAATGACTTTTGAACCAAAGAATGCAAATGGCCAGGTATAAAAAGAGGCAAATGAGGGGGAAGAAGCAAATATGGAAAAGGTACTGAATTGCAGAGAACAGCTACCTTTGACACTGCAAACACATCCCACCTGGACTAATGTTTATTCAGGATGCCTACATCCATTCACAGAACCCTGGAAGGGTCATGGAACTTGCCCCAAAGTAGCAGAAAGAGGAAACACTGAGGAGCGACGGCAGCAATAAGAAAGGATTTAGACCAGAGTCCCTGTGAGGGAATGATAGACAAGGCTGATGAGCAAAGGGCCCAGAGCGATCAGCAAAGCAGGTCTTAAATGTCACCTCAAGCATTAGAATGTAAGCAAGGAAATGCCTGCAAGGCACCATTACGAAATAAAACCCAAGATCCTTTCTGGGAAACTACATGCCGAGATATCTTTCTGAAGAAAGACAGGCCAGCCAGCCTCATCTTGATCGCTGGGAAGGAGAATTAATCCTGGGAACCGTTTCCAGGCCCACGAAGGACAAGAAGGTGACTGGGAGTAGCCAGCACGGATTCACCAAGGTGAAGTCATGCTTAACCAGCCTGACTACCTTCTACAATGACACAACTGGCTTGGTAGGTGAGGGGAGAGCAGTGGCTATTGTTTACCCTGACTTCTGTCAGGCTTTTGGCACCGTGTCCTGCAAGATACTCACAGAGAAGCTAATGAAGTATGGGCTGGATGAATAAACAGGGAGGTAGATAGAGAACTGACTGAAGGGCCAGGCCCAGAGAGTGATCAGTGGTTGTGATCAGTCTAGTTGGAGGCCACAAACTAGTGGTGTACCCCACCCAGTCAATGCTGCATCCAATATTGTTCAACATCTTCATTAACAGTCTGGATGATGGAGGAAAAGTCTACCCTCAGCAACACTGCTGATGATACAAAACTGGGAGGAGTGACCGATACACCAGAGGGTCACACCACCATTCAGAGGGACCTCAACAGGACAGAGAAATGGGCAGACAGGAGCCTCATGAAGTTCAACAAAGACTCGCACTTGGGGAGGAACACCACCATGCACCATGATATGCTAGGGGCTGACCAGCTGGAAAGCAGAGTTTTTACCATGAGGGTGACCAAGCAGTGGGACAGGTTGGCCAGAGAGGCTGCAGAGTCTCCACCCTTGGAGACATTCAAAACCTGTCTCGACATGGTCCTGGGCAGTCTGCTCTGGGAGGGAGGTTGGACAGGATGACCTCCAGAGGTCTCTTCCACCCTCACCCATTCTGCAATTGTCACCTATGTGTAATTTACTTACTTGAGGAATCTCAGCCGAGACTTTTGGACAATTTTGAGGTTTCCATAATCTGGGTAGAACACCTCTACTTCTTTATCATTGACTACACAGTGGATGACAACACGGTACCACCATTCTGAGTCAGTTACGCAGCAAAGCTGTCCAGGTTGTACTGAAGATTCAGGCATGATATAACGATCAGAAACAAGTTTATTTGAGTAACACTGTCTGCAAAAGACCATAAAGAGAAACTGTGCTTGGTAGGATGCAGGAGATGAACACAAAATAAACAGGGCTTCGTATAGTTCCTGATTTCTCAAAGTTCCCATGGTATTGTTACTCAGGAATTGTTTTAATAGATTCTTTACATCTCTGTTCTGCGACACTTAAACTGAAATGACCATAAAAAATGCCAACCCAAACTTTTAAAGTTTGAATTATATTCTTGGGGTCACACAAAAAGATGATTAACGGGGATTAATCAGAGACTAAAGACAGTCTTTCTAGTCATTAATTTTTAACATTACCTTGACATGTCGGTACTTCTTTAAACCAGGTTCTGGAGTACTGACTCACAGAGGATCTGTATACAGAGTCTGCAATCACTTACATGTGCCCCACAGACATCAAGCAATTACTCTGGCACACAATTAACAGCAACTGCAGCACTGTTGTGGTGGAATAGTATCCCAAATGCATAATGTAACTGACACAGACACTGATGGGGTTTTGCTTTCAAATATAGGTATGACAAAGGCCTAGTACCTGTGCTTTTTGGAAAGCACTGGAGATGGAAGTAAAAGCCTTAACTGAGCACATTAGCAACAATAGCACAGACAATAGAGAGGTGCAAAGGAACGCTAATAAGTTCCTCTCCATAACCTTTCCAGGCTGTTAAAGTTTAGGACTGTCTAGGACACAGCCAAACTACCATGAAATACTATTAATCGTACTTACTGCTTGCTAGTTAAAAGGAACAGGTAAGCATTATGAGTATGTGTTTCAGTACAGCACTGGCATCTCCATTTCAAGTAATCAAGCCAGCAGTGCCCATCACTAACAGCTGGGTGCCCTGCTCCCTCGGCACAAACACACACACAGTGCATAGTAATAGTGAATCAGCACAGCACGTCCGCACCTCATCTCAAACATCATATCCTGCAGTTTATCAGATGTTTCCCTGCTGCAGATGTGGATGTAGAATTGGCTAGGAGAGATGATGAATTCCACAGAGACTCCCACCAGGCACCTTCTCTCCAGTGGTGGTAAACTGCAAAGGCTTTTGTCCTGAACAGCATCTGGAGGGATTTCTGGAGTCATTATCAACTTGTCTAGCAGGGACTGCTCCAAATCTTGAAGCTACAAAGGGATAAGAGGAAGGTGGCACTCACATGTCTTGTCATGCACTGAATACACATAACTGGCCTTTCCATTAAGGTAAAAAAACGTTCTGCTCTCCTGGGGACCTGTGAATTACTGATTATCAGAGAATCCCAACAAACTGGCAAACTTGGATTAAAACTTTCCCTGTGATAGCAGCCTTCATTTTCATGCTCTCTCTTCCTTCCCTCCAGTGTGAAGAGGGGTACAACAAAAATACCTTGCTCGTATTCTTGCAAGGAATAAAGGAGAGGAATTGAAGTCTTGTCACACATTTAGACAAACGTATTGAATGGCTATGGCTAAAACAAAACAAAAACCCGCACCATAAAAACCCAAACCAAACACAACCCACCTGTTTGTTGGATTTTACCCAAAAGATGCTATTTCTATATTCCACGACCATGAAAGGGTACATGACTGAACCAACAAAACTCTTAATCTGAAAATGTTTCAAAAGTGACAGAAGGCACAAATACATCTCACTTTCACACTAGAGCTATTTCCCCAAGGATAAACACAAACAAAACCTACAAATTGTGTTATTTTCTCACTCTAGACAAATTATACAAAAGAATAATTTTGCATTATTCTTTAACTACTAAAACCATTATTTCTCTTGAACTAGTGTGGATGGGAACCTTAATCAGACATCAGCTACCTTCACTGCCTCAAGAGCTTTCTTTTGTGCCAAACCCCAGCACTCCTTCAAGGATCAGAACTCAAAACTGTTTCAGTTTTACTCATCATGAATATGCTACAAGTTATCACTGTATTAGACACCAGGCAATGTATGGGAAGTTTGTCTGCCAGCACACCCCTGTTGTTTATATGGCTAAATTCAACCACAAACAATGGGGTTTTGCAATACTGGCTCTTTTAACTGTGTTTAAAACCAGCACATAAGAGTCTCTCCTTCCACAGACTGAGCAAGGGCTAATGCCCTTGGATTTTTTTTTCCTGAGTTAAAAATTTTGACTAAAATATTGAGTTAAACAGTGGAGTTAATATTTTTGAGTTAAAAAGCAACCGAGGGAGTTCTTGCCTGAGCAGCAGCATCACCTCTAAAACCCCCTTGTGTTTCATGGATTTCCTCTAAGAATTGCCTGTGAATAGCAGCATTTCTAAGGGCCAGTTTTGCCCTGAGAATGCTCTTCGTAT
Organism: Falco peregrinus; assembly: GCF_023634155.1. Taxonomy (NCBI): domain Eukaryota; kingdom Metazoa; phylum Chordata; class Aves; order Falconiformes; family Falconidae; genus Falco; species Falco peregrinus. The sequence goes on along the minus strand of NC_073730.1, from coordinate 6,785,778 downwards.
CAGACTGTTAAGGGCACAAATGATCTGTATCATATAGCTCAAACACTGGTGGTGACAACTGACATTTCTTTGAAAGACATAGAAGACATCTACTTAAAAACGTGTTCACAAAAGCAGCAACAAAAGGATAAACCAAGAGAACACACTACAAAACTAGGCTTACAAGAGGTATGGCTTACAAGACTGGCTAACTCCTCGCCCTAAGCTGAACTGGCAGCCGTCAGATGGTGTGGAACTCCTCGCCCTAAGCTGAACTGGCAGCCGTCAGATGGTGTGGATGACATCCTTTCCTCTGCTCAGGGCAATGAGAAAAAGCTGCTGAGAGCAGCAGCTCTATATACTTCAGCCTTCTCAGGGCTGAGCAGATTGACTCAGCCCTTTTCCCTCATAACAATTCCACTATTAGTCTCTTGTAACCGGATACTTGGATACCTTGCAGCAGAGTAACTATCAGTTTGCATCTTTCCCCTCCACCTTGCGGCATCCTTATGAAAAAGTGTTCACCATATACCCAAACTAACACATTCCAACCTGCCTTCCTCCTCTTTAGAGCATTTTTTAAATAAAATGGCAAACTTGGTGTTTCATGACAAACACTAGTTGTACAAACACCCTCCAAGACTTACCCTGCAAGGACCTTTAAACAGGCTTCCTCTGTAATAAGCAAGAACAAGTATCTGGGGCTACCTGGACCATATTCCCCCTTTCTCATCCTTCCCACAAGTTTAATCTAGGGGAATTCCCTGTGGACTTCATCACACCAAAACCAAATTTTTTCTTTCAAGGATCAGAACAACCTGCCCAAAATCTCTAAAGGGTATGTTTTATGAAGTGCCATGCAAAGCCCAGGCTTCCAAGTTCATTAGTACACAAAACACCAAAGTCAGGAAGAATTCCTAGGACCCTTTCCCTACCTATGTGCTCCAACTGTGCAGTTGCATACAGCCACAAGACAAGCTTGGCAGAGGGAATAACTCTCAGTAGGAGGATTTTCCCAAGAAGGCCTAAAGATGCTCAAAAGAAAAAAAAAAAAAAAAGGAGGGGGAACAAAAAATTCTCCCAATCCAGTTTGGCAGTTCAGAGCCTCTGTACTGTTCTTCTCCATCCCTTTCTAAAAATACAGTGCTAAACAAACAAAATCAAAATTTTCAAAGTCCAACCAAATAGCAGAGCTGAGACTGCAGGAATTAAGGTTTCTGAGAACCACTGCCCAGCTCTGCTAGACACTCAAGCCCTGACTACTGCAGCAGGGGAAATTTCCACACAGCTAGCCTCAGATTAAGTTATTTAAGTCCAGTTTCAAGAAAGCACACCAAAATGTATCACCACTCTTATCAGGGAGCAAGCTTATACCTAACTGACCTCAGATGATGTGCAACATAGTTCTCAAGACCAGCAAGAAACCAGAAAAAGACCTAGTTTGGATGGCATATAAAGCTACATACCAGGTCAGTATGAGTCTGTCACCTCCAGACTCATCTGAAAACAGCTACAAAAATTTTTGGAAGCAGCAGTTCATCAACACCACAAATAAAAGCAGTAAAAAAGAAAAAAAAATTATTAACCCCTGGATTAAGACATGAAAAAGCTACAGATTGCTTGTCCAGCCGCTTACTTGTTTGAGGCCATCACCCAAATCTACCGCTTGTGTTTCCACTGGCTCAGACTTCTCTTCTGCTGTCAGGCAGAAGTTCTCTGTCCCCTGGCTGGGGGGCTTCTCAACTGCAGGTACTGCTGCAAAGACATTAATCTGGCTGTTAATTCTTTGTTGGACTAATGCAGTGTTACATATTAAGTACAAAGAGAAGACATCTGAAAATGAAAGTCTGAAAGCACTGGTGCTGTTTTCCTCATCTCTTGGAGCATTCAGAGTCACCACAGGCACACAGCTTCACTTGAGAGGCTTCCTTCACTGTATTAGTAAAAGAAACCAAACCAAAACACACTTGCTCTTGTAAGCATGCTAAGGGTTAATTGCTAGAATGATGCTAAAATGAACTCCCAGGAAAGTCAGGAATTTGGCAGGAACTGTATGTGATTTTCTGCTTTCTCTCATAGCTCCCGTTAAGGGAGCACTGAGGATGTCCACAGCCTCTTCTGTTTTGTTTTGTGGAACATCGTAGCTATGCTGTTCAGACGAGGACTAAACCTTCAGTCTCAAAAAGTGCATTGGAAAGGCTTTACCAGCCTGCAGAACAGACATTTTTCTAGAATTACTAGAAATTCCAGTCACACACACACACATTCAAGAAGTCCATACTCTGAACAAGCTAAACGTCCCTTCTTTCACCTCACACCAAAAAATGGCGGCAACCTGCAGAAAACTTCCAGTTAAGCTCTCTGTTACCAACACAACTGCCTTGTGACAGCTGCTTCCGCAGCACCCCACCACCCTTCTGTGTCAAAACCTAGGGGAACTGGGGCTACTACAGCAGCTGGAAGCACAGTGACATTCACTTGAAACACAGCTGCTTGGCCATCGTGCTTGCGAGAGCTACATGCTTAACAACACACTCAGGAACACAGTTAAATAACACACCGCCTCACCTTGTGGTACCTCTTTCTCTTTCTCACTTGCCAGGTACTTCTTCAGGGTCAGCAAGGAACCTGCTCTTGTCTGTTCAACCACAATGATATCAGACACACTTCTGAGGACATCAAACATGGATAAAAATCCATATTTTGTGTACTGGAATGCCCGGCCAAAGCGTCTGAAGAAGGCCTTATCAAAGTCCAAGAGCAAAAGCGGTGAGGAACTCAGCAGATCCTGCAGCTCAGCCTTCACTCTTGCTGGCAGGACAGGAGCTCTGCCCCTCCGAGGGAAACTCTGTGGTTTATTACAGGGAGAAGCAGCATGTGCCCTCGCAGCAACACTCTTCCGTGCCCTAGCACTTTTCCTCTGTCTGGCAACCAGTCTGGCAATCGCTTTGGTGGTCTCATCTGCAATGGCTAGAACAAAAAGAAATAAAGTTGTTAGACTACTGAAACAACGAATCATTAAAAGCTCTACACAGGCAAGTCTCCTTCCCTTTCTTTCTGCTTCCCTCCCTCATCCCTTTTCAGAAGCAGGTGTCTCCTTCAAAAGCAATCACATTAAATCGTGGCTGATTTCCAGCAGGGCAACAAGTTTTCCTCTCCTTTTGCAAACTGGCCTGAACCATTTTTAACAGCCAACAATCAATTTCCACCCTCATACCTATAAATCCAGATCCAAGTAGGAAGGTAGGTCAAATTCTTGGATACAGGACAACAAGAGGAAACCCAGCTGCTGCACATTTTGTTGGTAAAACAATAAACGGCACATTGCTCCCCTCAGCTGGAATCACAGTAAACACTCACTATAGGGCACCCACCTGCCCAGGCAAGGTCTCTCTGGAGAGCAGCCCAGGTCTTTTCCTCACTTTTAAACAACTTTTTCTTGTCCTACTGTAGCACTCAATTTCACCCCTCCTAATCAACTCTTCGCACCTGTCATTTGTTTCCACAGCTCCTCCCCAAAGAAAAGGAAAGCGTTAGGTTTTTTGATACAGACTGAACCTCCCATGGGGTCAGGTATGGAAACATTTACAGCCTTTCCTGAGGCGCCCCTTCCCTGTTTTTGGCTCCTGCAGCAGTCTGTTTACAGGAAAAGTGATGCTTACCATTTCTAGTGTACACATAAGAAACGTTACTGTAGTTTCTGAACTAAGTGCAGAATGCAAAACATCAAAAAATAACTAGAAGCCTGTGTGATTCTTCAGGACAAAAGAGCAGAAAAGCATTAAAAGGCAGATCAAAATACAAGAAGAAACATCAAAGACAAGAAATTAAACAGAGCTATAAGGAGAAAAAGAATAACGAGATATGTGACCAACTGCTCTGGGAATTCATCCTGCACATCCTGTTTTGGGGCATCACTTTATACCAGTATGTGGTTGCAAACAACTCCTCCATCTATAAGGAAACAAAACCTCACCTTTGAGGATAAAAGTGCCTTTCTCATAAGGACAGACTCTGACAACTTCAGGCATATTTGACACCAGCTCCAAGGTGGATTGGAAGCCCAGGTCACGTAGAGGGAGAGGTCTGCCAATCATGGCCATGTACTCCTGCTCCAGCTGCCTCGGGGTTAAGCCCTCTTTGGCAGCCACTAGCAGTGATCTCACCTCCTTCTTCAGCAACTCCATAAGCTGCACCTGCTTCGAAGTGTCCGCACTACAGGGGAGACAAAAGCAAGCAAGAGACAATTTAAAAATCTTTTAAAAATTTCAGCTCATCATTAATTTTGACTTAACCTTTATCAGATGTTTCTGCAGCTGAGGGCTGCACAAGGGTCCAACCACTGCTTGTCAGATACTCCTGCTGCAGTATCAGCAGGCTGGGGCTTCAGTCCTCTTTTTTAAAAACAAATCGTGAGTCCATTCACTTCCAAATATCAGTACCACAGCTACTCAAATACAGGCAAAAGCCTTTTTACCACTTAGCTGCTGAAAGCTCTTGGGGGGAGAGGGCTGCAAGCCACACTCACCACAGCTACTGCCTACCAGCCCCTGTATTTCCTTGCCTGCACCCCTCGAGCTGCCACCCCCCAGCACCCCTGGTCCCCAGCCGACTCAGCCTGCATTTGCTGCCTGTCCCCGTGAGGTGACAGCCCTTCCAAGCACCGCACCCCCAAAGCCCAGCGCGCCTCCAGACCCCTGCCCCAGGGAGGGCTCTCCACACACCCTGCCGCCCCACGGAGATCCCTGCTGTCTGAGGGTCCCCCCCAGGCTCACTGCTCCTCACAGGGATCCCTGCGTCCCTAGAAACCCAAACCTCTGCCTCAGCAGGGTCACCGCCCCCTGAGGAGACTCCCGTACCCCTCACCCCCAGCCCGGGACCCCGGCGGGCCGCCGCCCTCACGCACCCCGCCATCCCGCCCCGGCAGCCCCACCGCGCCTGCGCGCCGCCTTTCCCGCCTTTCCCGAGCGCGAGGGCGGGGCCGCTCCACCCCCCTCCCCCCTCCCCTCCCGCCGCGGCCGCGGGGCCACTGTGGCGGCGGCGGCCGCGGGTCTCCCAGCCCCCTCCGCCGGGGCGGGCCGGGCCGCTGAGGGGGCCCCGGGGCTGCCGCCTCTGCCTTCTCCTCAGTAAGAGTGTCAGGGGTGTTTTCCCTTCCAGCAGCCAAAGTTAGAGCGTCGTGGAAGAGCCGTGGGACAAAAAAAAGAAAGGACCGATTTGAGGTAGCAATGTTTGAACCCAAATGCCAACGTTATTAAGAATAGTCTTGTGTTTTTGAGTTCCATCTGAGAGGAAAATCCACAGTGGAGACACCGAGTGACTTTCCCAAGGCCAAAGCATGTGGTAAACTGGGTTGTGATGGCCATTTCCTAAGGGTTCACAGACACTGGAGAAACCTGCTCAGCAGTGTGGGTGATTTCCACACGTTTCAGTGTGACAAGGGGGGCAAGGCGGTGGATTTTGGGATGGTAAAGATTGCAAACCATCAGCACGTGCTTTCAAAGTATTGCTCTTGTCCTGAGGTAGTGGCCAAAAACATCCCCTGGGGACAGAGGAGTTGGGATCTGCTGGTCAAATTAATTGTCAGACAAACTAAGAGAGCTGCAGGTTTGTGGGTGTTAAATATGCCATGGTGCTTTTGACAAGAAATCCACCAGCATCCGTGCTGCCCGGCCAAAACCAGATCCGAGCTGCTGCTCACAATGCCACAGGCCCTTTGGCAGCTGGAGACCAGCTTCCCCTGCTTCACCTTGACCAAGTGATAAACACAAAGCGAAAAAGGGTTCTGGAGCACTTCCAACGCAAATACAAACACTGTGACTGTTAAATACACCTCATCTTCACCCAGCTTTTCTCTGCCATTAGCCTCTCCATCCCTCCCTTCTGCAGTGACCTGCTGACAAGGCACTCAGCATGACAGAGCAGAGAAAGCAGGGAGCTGGTGCTCCTGCCCTCCCTGCCTGCAATATCCTGACTGCGGGCAGGCCACAAGTCTCCAATAAAACAGGAATCCATGAAAAAACAAGAGCAGCACCTCCCCAGGGAGCTTCCTGGCTCCCTCAGTCGCTCCTCCACACCAGAGACCAGGCATCCCTGAGCTCAGCACTGTCCCATTGACAGGGAAGTCACTGGTTTATGTTCCAGCCTTGTATTGCTGTAGCTCGATTTCTAGCCAGGTGCTGGTTTCCTTAGTATAGTCAGTTACTTTAAAAGACTTAAAAAGTGTCTTTTTGCAGATGTTTCTGCAAATGTCACCACAGGCTGAATGGCATGAGAAGGAAAAGCTCCTATGTTTGCTCTGCCATGCTCCTGCTGCAGAAAACTAGGGAGGCATTCAGACACAAACACTGACAATTTAGATGCAAGAGCTCTAACCCTGCAATGGCCTCCACACTTTGCACCCATTCAGGAAAGTTCATGGCTGAACTGAGACTAGCTAATCTCCCTCCCTGATAAAATGTGAAGTAACCCTAGAGAGCGGGTTTGCTGCCAATGTCCCTCTGCTGTGCCAGCCAGAGGGTGTCTAGAGAGCAGACCAGTGTGAGATGCTATGCACCCAGTCATTCTCTGCAACACCCCCTCCAAACACTCCTGAGTAAGCCACTGGTCTCCCCAGTAAAAGTTTTTCACCCTCGTGTTTATTGTTCTGGGCCACTTTCACCATTGGAGATCTTTGGAGCCACATGTGTGGCAGTAACTTTTAGGTTGCTTTTCAACAGCTTTGCTGAAACCATCTACATGATTTTTATCATCTGAGGGCTTCTGATGGTATTTTATTTCTAAAGGCAGGAAGATGCACACAGAATGTCCTCCTGGAGTCCACCCTGTCCAGGTCCACCCTTCCTTCCCATCTCCACAGCAGTGTGTAATGAGAGCAGAGCAGCTGGGAAACAGCTTGCTCACTTCACTGTCCATTATGTCTGACAAGCCTGTGGTAAACTTGAAACAAGTCTCATTGATCTGACACCTCCCCTTCTCTCCTCCTCTGCCTGGTTTTCCTGCCTGCAGCAATAAATTCAAGCGCGAATTCATCCTACTCCCACAGGCAGCTGCAAGCTCCTCGACATAGATGAGGATGGATAAGAGGTCTCGGAGCTCTTCCAGGGAGTCTCATAGGAGACGGAGAGAGTCCTCCGCTACACCAAGCAAACGAGAGAAGAGGGAGAGCAGCAGAGAAGCTGGCAAAGGAAGGGGAGACATAAAGCAGGAGAAAGCAAAGGAGATCAAGAGCACCACAGGGACCGATGGTAGGGTGCACACGTCCACAGTGGTGGACGTGGATGATGTGATATCTGATGAAGAAATGGAAGCAATGGCATTGCTGGACAGCGAGCAGCAACAGGAAGGTATGGCTTATAGAAGGGAAGGGGACGGAAAGCTATGGACTTTTTGACCCTGTGTGGGTCACAGTATAACTCCGCTTTCTGCGTGGTGTCATCACACCTACCTTGCACAGTCATGGTTTTCCTTAGGACAGGATATGGGAGACTCCAGCCAGCCTCCCAGCCAGCTGCTGCAGTCAGTACTGCAGGCTGAGCAGCACTGTTTAGCACAGCAATGAACTTTGCAATACCCAGTTACATCCCCAGTATCCTTCACGCTTCAGCTTGCTACTCCCCAGTTCTATTCATGTTCTATTCTCTTCCTTTTCTCGCTTGCCCTTCTGTAGGTGGATGGAGTTAGCCCTCATGCCAGTTCATAGCCCAAAGGACTGCAGTGCAGTGTATCTATTTTGATCTATCTATTTGCATGCCATACCTGAAGATTTTCCCTCAGGCAGGAGCACAACAAAGGGCACCCAGAGCAAGATGACCCACACTCACTTTGGGGGAGATGTAGCAGGTAATATTCACCTGGGGCTGACCACCTCAGTCGGCCTCTGACACTTTGGTGTGACCGCTGTAGAGCACAGGGAGATTTCAGCAGCACCGGTGGCTTGGTCTCACTGTGTTGGGGGGCTGGGATGTGACTAAAATCCTATTCCAAAACGACCTGAGATACTCTGACAGGGAAGGGCACTTCAGACTGTGCATGCTGAAAGCTACCTCTTATTTAGAATCTTTCTCTTTGCCATTAGCTTATCTTTCCAGATAAGCTTCTGGGATCCCAGCTCAGCCAAGCAAGCTGGTCATTCCAAGCCTTTCAACATGGCTTGGTAGCCACAGGCCTTCAAGCTAAAGGCTGCTCTCTAGTCAAAGCACTATGGAGAAGCATGGCTCAGTTTCTGCCAGTAAAGCAGAGACAGACTCTATCGGTCTATCCTAGCACCTCCTGGTCACCTGGGGCAGGGAGGTGTTCTTTAACCCAGCTCCAGAGAGAGCCAAAAGGGTCATACACCGGGTCTATGCAAAGGACAACAATGAAGCTTATCTGTGCAGGCACTTGTCAGGCCATCGGTATTTTGGGAGCAGTCCTCTCCTAACACAGTCATGTTGGATTTTTCCCTAGGTGCAAAGTCTCCTGGTCTGGGCATCTGTGAGTGGCTTCTGACCATCTTGTCTTTCCTGTTCATCATAATGACCTTCCCCATTTCTGTCTGGTTCTGCCTGAAGGTGAGAATAGTCGTGGGCCCTCTCTAGATTTAATATTTGCTGTCTGATGTGGATGTAACTCACTGGTTCAGCCTGCGTCAGACATGAGCATAAAGCTGTTTTGGTCTAAGGTCCTGTTTACACTTTTTCAGCTCATCATTAATTTTGACTTATCCTTTATCAAGTTGCTGCAGCTGAGGGCTGCACAAGGGTCCAGCCACTGCTTGTCAGATACTCCTGCTGCAGTATCAACAGGCTGGGGCTTCAGTTCCTCTTTTTTTTAAAACAAATTGTGAATCCATTCACTTTCAAACACAACCCTTAGCCTACTCAGCCCAGAGATGGCTGCATTGCAGCAGCAGGGTAAATAGGTTTTGAATTAAAAATGTTACGAGAGATCGATCTCTCAGTTAATAGTGCATTTTCCCTCTTCCTCCCCTTTTCTCAGATTTATAGCATGGCTACAAGTAGGCATATTTTGATTTCCACTTCTCAGGAAATTTCATGTACATATTGTTATCAACAAAAGCATCAGTATTATGGCCCAGATCTTACACATGTGTGCGTATACATACAAGGTTCCCTTGCAGGAAAACAACCAACATGGAAAATTTTAGCTCAGGGTGTTCACATCTGGCCAGGCTATAAGGAAGCAGGCTGCTGGCTGGCTTCATCCCAGGAAACCCTGGGCAGCTCTCACACAGGCTGCTCTTGACAAATCTCGGGCCGTCGCAGGGCTGCTTGTGGGCTGCTCACACACTAGGCCAGCCAGCAGTTCTGGGCAGGTTCTTTGCTAGGGTAAAGGGACTCAGTAACAGGTGATGCCACCAGCTCATACCTGCTGAAATCCTCACTTTGCAGGGCTTTCCCAGAACAGACTTCCTCCATGCTGGAGAGTCCCCCTTTCCCCAGCCCTACACCTTCCTCTCCAGCCTAGCTTTTGTTTCCCTCTGCAGGTAGTGCGGGAGTATGAAAGAGCCATCGTTTTCCGACTTGGGCATCTCCTTCCCGGCAGAGCCAAAGGGCCTGGTAAGGTGTTTACTGAGCTCCCCACAACCATGTTGCTCCTTTTCCTCATGCTCTACCAGAGCTTGCATGCCAATGCCCTTCAAGCAGGCATGGCCAGATAGCAGATGGGATGTCTTTGCTCCCTTCCTCTTAAGGGCCTAATGGCTTTTCCCATCACAGAAGCAGACTCAGAATTTGAGCCCATGTATTACTGTTCCTTTGTAGTTCTGCATGCCAAACCCTCCCCTGTTCTCCAAAGCAGGAGAGGCAATTTCTGTGGTTCTGATGATCACTAGCTGCCTTTCTCTTCCTCCCACAGGCCTTTTCTTTTTCCTTCCCTGTCTGGATACATACCACAAGATAGACCTCCGCCTCAAAACCTTGGAGATCCCCTTCCATCAGGTATGGCTGACACCCCCTCTCTCTATTAATTTTTTGGATGTCTCTAACATTATTATACCTTATGCTTCTAGCCTTCATTTCTAGGTAGAAAAGTCTGAAAAAACATCTCAAACACCTCAGAAAGGGAAGGCTAAAAATTCACCAGAGTGAATTTTCTTCTCTTTTAAAACTACTGCTTTTAATCCCATTCAGTTTGACATGCTGTAGTGGTAATACAGACCAACAGAGAGTTGCTGGGCCAGAGATACGGGACCTGATTCTTTTACTTACCACACTGAGGAGTGTCTGCAGCAGGGACAGAAGCTCAGACTAAGATCTTACAACAATATAAGGGTGGTACTCTGCTCCTGTATAAGCCTGGGAGGAAGAAAGGGCTGAACCCTTGTTTCTAACCCTTGCACCTGCAACGTCCCTAGCCACAGCCCCTCCTCTCCTTTTGGGATATGTTGTTTGTTCTGCTGTGTTGCCAGTGGGACAGTCCTTGTGGGATAGCATCTCCAGGCTCACCCCCGTGGTGTGCAGCAAATCCTTCTGGAGATACAATAACCGAGCACACACCTCAGGACACAGCCTATGCTCTCAGAACAGGAATGGACCAGGCAGCTGTGTGCAGGGAAACGCAGTGTTATGACCTACTCACAGTCTCTAGCTCAGCAGCTGTACTGAGGAGACAGACACAAAGATGCTGCTCAGGAAACTGAGATCTAGAGGTTATATCCTTTGCCCAAGGTCAGTCAGTAGCAGAGGTGGAAACTACAAAGACTTAACTGTCTGGATAGGCTTCACTGTCTTGTGTGCTTTCCGTGCTACCTTAGAGTTGTCAGAACCAGCTCCATCTCCCCTAATGTCTTCTGCTTAGGTGGTGACCAAAGACATGGTTACCTTGGAGATAGATGCTGTCTGCTACTACCGGTTGGAGAATGCCTCTCTTCTCCTCACCACCCTGACCAGCATCTCCAGTGCCATCCAGCTGCTGGTGCAGACAACCACAAAACGCCTCCTGGCACATCGAGCTTTTTCTGAACTTCTCTTGGAGAGGAAAAGCATCAGCCAGGAGATAAAGGTGCTTCTGCAGGGGGGAGGCATCAGAGCAAGGGGTGAAATGAGGCTCCACAAAGCAGCTCAGGTCATCAGCCCCTCAAAATCACAGACACCGGTTTGCAGAAGGGTGCAGTAACAACATGTGTTTCCTTCACAGAAAAATGGGAAATTTTCCTTCTGTTTATTTTTTTGACACTGATCGCTTTAGGTGAAGGATATACAGTGTGGGCCCCCACATGTGGCTATGGTGAGCAGCAGACAGAATATATTCTGCAGCCCGAGTGAGTTGCCATAAACCCAGTACACATGGGATATCCAGTAGCAGTTCTTTGTGGCCATGACACACATACAAGATGATACCAGTCAGGAACTGAATGATTCCTATGGAGCTGAATTGGTTCCACACTTGAACCTATATGGGCTAGTTAAATTGTGCTAAATCCCTGAGGCAAACACAAATCAGAAGTAAGGGAAGTAATTTTATTTCTGAGGACCTCACATAATAGCACACAAAACCTAATAAATCTGCCTTACAGTCCTGCAGTTAAATTCCTTAAATTAATGTCCCTGCACTGTCTTACTCCCTGTAAGGGGCCTAGGCCAGGGCTGGTGTTCTCCCCATGCTCTAAAATTATTCCTCTTCACAGGTGGCTTTGGATGCGGTCACAGGCTGCTGGGGGATCAAAGTGGAGAGAACAGAAATGTAGGTAGGAACTGCTGGTAGAGGGGACTTCCCTGGCCCTTTGCAAGTACCTGTTCTGCTGCCTGCTCCTCTTCCTGCTTTGCCTCTGGCTCTCTCCCTGCAGCTATTCTGCAGAAGGCAGAGCCTCACCTCTCGCCTTCCTATTTTCCCTGTCCTATATTTCCCTTTCAGCCTCTGCCTCACGTAGAACTTCCACATGAGGGCTGTGCTTGCTCCTGCACTAACAGCCAGGGCAGGATCCTTAGCCGGGATCTCATCACGATTTCACTGCTGCTGCAGGCAGAGTTTGCACCCAGTTCTGCCAGCCCAAGAGGTGCAGCAGGCACCAAACTCTCTGTGCCCCACCCTAGATCAAAGGCCTCGGGGTGCTAGCACTGGTAGGGATGGGCTCATCATTCGGAAGCCCATGCAGAAAGGTGGGACTGGCTCGTCCCATAGAGGGCCATGGAAGAGAGAGCCAAGCAGTGCATGAGTAAATCTATGAACAGAAGGAAATTCCTGTGCCTGTCTCGAGAGCAGTCTACCCAGCGGATTCTCTGCTGTCTCACAAAGAGTGAGCTTAGACTTCAGGCCTCAGAGGCACAAAGAGATGTCTCTGCTGCCTAGTGTTCATGCAAGCATGATCATTAGAACACGAGGCTGGAAAAGAAGAATGGGAATGGTAGTACAAGGCTAAAATGAGATGCATGGAGAGGGACACCCAGGGAACAAAGAGCATGTGTGAACTGCTCTGCAGAGAGTGACTGATGAGCCCATTCCAAGCCCGATTGACCATCCAGTGCTGCCAGGAGAACCTAGAGCCCAGCTAATCCCTGTCCTTTACTACCACAGCAACAACGTGCAGCTGCCTGCTGAAGTCCGGCAATCCCTGGCTGTGGAAGCGGAGGCCCAGAGACAGGCCAAAGTGCGGGTATGCCAACTCTGAATACTTCTCATCTCCTTCTAAAGCCCCCCCTCTTTCCTTTCCCACCTCTAATTTGAGGTCCCTGGGGCATGCCCCACAAGGATACAGCTCTGGTGAGATATGTTTCCTTTAATTCCTGTTCAAGAGCTGTGTCTAGCAAAGGGAGATGCAGCAAGAGCCTGGGCCAGCCCAGTGGAATTCCAGATCTGGTATCTGGTCTCCAGGTAGGACACAGACACACACAGAGGTCTGGAGTTATCCCCAGGCCCACTGTGACTCCCATAGGGTTCTCTTCCTCAGGGTTTCACTCTTCCCTAGAAGCCCAGTGCCGGGCTGTCACCACTGTCATGTTCCCTGCACCCTGCTCAGGTTGGTCTCCATCCCTTGGCACTGAGCTGTGCAAGAGCCTGGATAAGGTTGGTGTCCAGCACCCCTCCCACAATGCTAGCCCAGGGGCTGCCCTCTCCCATGCTTTTGCAGCAAAGGTATCCCCAACTATGAGCCCTGATGGGCCTAGTAAAAAACAAGTTAGACATGAATTCCCAAACTTTTGGGGGTACCAAGACGTCTAGTACATACCATGGTCTTCAGAGAGCAGAACTGTTATAATCACACCGTCTCTGGGAATTTCATGCCCCTTAAGTCCATGCTCCTTACTCCCAGCCTCACAGAAACCCTTATTCTCCTGCTTGGCAGGTGATTGCTGCTGAGGGGGAAAAGGCTGCTTCTGAGTCCCTGCGGATGGCAGCTGAGATCCTGTCCAGCACCCCTGCGGCTGCTCAGCTCCGTTACCTCCATGCACTGCACTCCCTTACTGCAGAGAAACCTGCTGCTTTCATCTTGCCCTTGCCTTTGGATGCCATGAACCTGGTCTCTCCGGCTACCCACAGTCCTCCGGCAGCGAGCAGCCACCTCACAGGCACCACAAAGCTCCCAGAAAGCCCCAAAGACAAGAAGGACTCACCCATGCTCTAAGAGCTGTCCCAGAAATGGTTGCCACACTGCCCCTGGTCAGTCCTGCTCAGAGAGGCGCAAGAAGGGTGGACTATTGGCAGCCCACCAGCAGGTCCTGGTCTGGAGGCAGGAGGGAAGACAGCCCAGGCCTGTAATATAAAGTGGGATGTACATGGAAGAAGCCTCTTCTTGTTTTGGAAAGGGAAAAATATGGAGTAAAAGGAGCAGGGCTGGCATGTGTGTGAGCAGGGGATTGAAGGAAGTGGGGTATCATCCCTTCCCCTTCACAGGGCCAGAGGCACTTGGGGCCTGGGCCCTGCGCCCTGATCATCTTGCCCCATCACCTCGGCAGGAAGGACAGGCTAGCCCCTAGGTACTTAAATGCTCCCCTGTCCCCCCGAAGAGCCAGGCAGGCGAGGGTGGGAGCCCGACAGTCGGTGGGGGAACAGGAAGCGGCTCAGCACGCAGGCGGGTTGGTGGGTGCTGCCAGCCTAGTGGCTCTGCAACAAGGGAGCGAGCTGAGTCCCGTGGACTAAGTCCTGGATGTGGGGTTTCAGTCACCACCCGTGCGCGCCTACGTGCACACACAGGCAGCCAAGGTATTTAGCCCTAGTTCTAAATTAGGAGGAAAAGGAAGAGGAGGACAAGGCAGCCTTTAAGTCTTGGCACTTCCCTGCAAGGCACGTCAGCTGAGCTGAGGAAAGGCAGGCTGTGCTGCTGCTCAGTTCCACTGGGGGGTGAGGCAGGACAAGGTCTGAACTTGTGGGCGTTTAAACATTTTAGCGGTGATCCCTTTAACCAACTCCCACTGAGCTGACAAGGGGGAATCCAGCAGCACTGGGGAAAAGCCAGCCAAGAGCCTCGAGAACAGTAATACTTTTGCCTGCTGCAGCTGCCTTGGTAATCTCCGTACCCAGGGAAGGAACAGAGAAAGTCCTCCAAACTCCTATGTATCTTTCCTGCCAAAAGCTATTTGAAATGGCCGGGAACCTACAGATACTGCAATCCTTTCCCTTAGCAAAGATACAGAGCACTGTCAAAGGAACTACCGCTGCACTCGGTTTCTCTGATGCTGCTGCCCTTTGGCTGGCTGTCAGCTCTGCTCCTGCCCTTTTACTTGACCTGCAGCATTTCCTCGCACTTCAGCACAGACCTCCCCTGCACAGCCATTCCCAGGACATACCTTCTGCCGGTGGTGGCCTGTAGAGGCCAAGATAGAGGGCACTTGGTGGCCCTTCTCTTAACTGCCTACACAGTAGTTGGCCATCATGCACAAGCCTAGCAGGGGTTACCCAGCCAGTTGCTCACTCTTGTGTTTTCACTCATTTGTTCAGTCCCTCTTTGCCTGCTGGCAAACACTCACGCACATTGGCATATATCAGTAGCATTTCTGTTAAATGCCGCTGTGTCACGAGGATGGCCTGTACGTACAGGCTTAATGCTGCTACAAAGGACAAGGATCCCACTTCTAGTAAGTACCACGTATTCTGTATTTAATCGGCCCCTTCAGCTCCCTGGAGTCCCCTCCTCAACACTCAGTGCTCCCATAATACTTGCTCTACAAGTATTTGCTGGTCTTTTTACAGCAAGGACACCCAGCAAACCAGTCCTCTTACAAGTGGCTGGGGAGTGGGAACAACCCACCTGTGAACTTCTCAGTGATCACACAAGAATCCGAGGCGTACCCTCCCATCTGAGTCATTCTGCCACTGCAGGAAGGGTGGCACAATGGCCGTGGCTCCTGTCCGTGTGTCTGTAATAGGTCTCAGCAGCGATCCACTCAGGGAAAACTAGCTCTGGGAGGTGGAACAGCTCTAATCTTCCACTGGCGAACATGAGCTGTGTAGTTACTTCTCTAAAGCTGGTCCTGGTTATTTCTCATGCTGCTGGAACAGGCCCCTGTTTCCCAACCTAGGGCAAAAGGATGTAACGCTACACAGACTGAGCTGCAGATGATTCTTTCTCTGAACACTTCTCTGGCTGCATTTCTAACTCAGTGTAAAACGATCCATCCAGACCATGATTCCTTGGCACATTGAGGACCAACATCTCCACAGATAATGTCTCAAAGGAGCAACACTTAATCTGAGAAATGAGCGTCAAGAGACATACAGTGCAAATTATAGCTAAGAGCATCAGTTCTAAAGAACATGCCTTGTTCCAGCAGGATCTTCTCTCTCTTACATATACAGAGCTGGCAGAAACTTGTCATTTTACCTACATGCAAAAACCTTGCAGAAGGAAAACATCATTTAAAAATGTACTTCACGATTAGTGATATATGGTGTTTCCAAAATAGAATTTACTCTGAGGGAGTTGGCAGGGGTTGTCTGAACTGATGTAATTCCTGACAGTTTCACTGCCTGCTCTTCCAAGCTGAGACTGGGTCAAATTGCAGAGCCCTGCCGAACCCAGGCAGCTCTGCTGGCCTTGCAGAGGTTTAGGACTATACAGACTGCCCCGGGCTGGGGACATGACAGAGGTAGAAGTCCTGGGTGGCCACCTCACTGGGCAGTTTGGCCTGTTGAGGCTGTAGGGGTACTGTGGATGGGCAGCCAGGGGGCTCAGATGCCAAACACAGAAACCACAAGTAGATGAAGTGTATAAATGCCATCCCAGTGCACTAAGCAGGTAAACTGGCATCATCTGAAGTCTGGTTTTGTGACCCTGGTTAGAGGCACTTCTCCTGTAGCAGCAATTTAAGAAAAGCCTTTAGGATCATGCACAGCTTCAGGCTTTCTGAAAAAGGACAAAACCTTCAAAAGAAGATTCAAAGACTAACAAAAATCTGTCCATACACTTCTGTACAATTTCTTCTTGACCATTCAGCTGGTAACTGGATCACCTGAAGCCGAGAGGATGAAGGAAGTACCCATTATCAGACACACAACCAGGCCATGCTGGCACTGAGAAAAACAAGCCTTGATAACCAGAGGAAAGAGGTGCAAATGACTGACTTGCATGATCCAAGAGGGGTGAGGCAGAATGAGATACAGCAGCAAGAAGAGACTGACGAACACAGGAGGCAAGCACCAGGGAAGGGGAGGGCAGGAGGATGCACAGGCAGGAGAGATGTGGGTAGAGAAAGCTGAGGCAGCAATGGTATTACAAGGAAGACATGCTGTAAAGAGCTGTGGGAGGAGGTAAAGGACAAGCAAGACAGATCTGGAAGCAGTAAAAGCCAGCTAGAAGAACAGCATAAATGCTGGGATGGCACGGAAATGCTGGGGTAGTAGGTAAGGAGTAACAGCAGTGGATCGGGGTGAAATGTTACTATGAATGGGCACTAAGAAACTACTAAAGCATTGCTGTTCTTTAATGCTTGCTTTTTCTGGATGTCTCAGACTGGCCAGAGGTAGAAACTTTGGGACTTGAGCAGGCCCTGACTTCTAAGACACTTTCTTGGAAACATTTTTCTGAAAGAAAAACAAAACAACAAACCATAGCTAATAAAAACACCAGAGTTAAAATCTTCCCAGGGCATCACATCCTTAACAAACAAATTAGCCTCTCCTCTAGCTTCGATGTCAAAGAGACAGGACACAATGAAGGACTAAGGAAAGAAGTTTTAATTCCAATTCTTTCTCCTTCTTCGTATCTTATATCTGTGTGGATCCAGTTGAGAAAGGACACAAGGAAATGCTTTCATCCAAAACAAACACGCAACCTAAGGAACTCACTGCCACATCATAAGGGCGAGATCAGTAGGTCAGCAGTATTCACATACCTCCTGGAGACAGCAAGAGTGTCTGGTGCTATAAACACAAAAGATTTGTGGCCTCTGAGAGTGAAGGGACCTCAAACATTATTTCTTTTCTACCCCAAAATCAGTGATCCTAAACACAGGGAACACTCACAAGGAAGATGAAGTCAATTACAGTGATCTCCTAGATATAGACCCTGTGTCATATGTCAAAATCAAACAAAATTACTTCCTCTCAAAAAACTGACCATGTTCAGCAGTTCTTTCTGCCCTGATCTAGAACCATGTTAAAAGCCTCCTTGCTTGACAACAATCCTAGGATGTGCCCAGGAGGAGAGGGCCCTGCACTAAACAGGAGACGAATGAGGTGTCCTCAAAGACTGCTTCCCTCTCTGAGCCTGGGAGAGTGTTCAGAATATTGATTCTCCTGACCTTGTCCTTCTTGGTGTGCTGCTTCTGGGATGACTTTCCCCTCTTTCTCCAGCTCACACTCTAGCTCTTTGATTCTCTGCAGAGCTTCTTCCAGCTTTTCTTCAAGACCTTCAGATCTCTCCTCTGCATTCTGAGCACGGATCTCTGTTTCTCTGAAACACAGAAGCATAGATAATGCTGAAACCTGAAATCTAAGCAGCTGCAGGCAGGATACCTAAAAAAAGATTTAGATATCTGAAGCACTCAGTGGGGTTGACTGACTCTGTAAAACACATTTATGGTTTCAGAGAAGGACATTGTTAAAAGATCTATAAAGGACTTCATGGCACATCTATGTAAATCCTGCAAAGTGAATTAATTTTAAAACTCAGTGTTTGCCAGCAAAGGGTGAGATGCTGATCTTTACTGTGCAAGGTTATATACAGAACACAGTCAAATCTACTAGCAAGGCTAATGAGATGGGGTTACCCTGGATAATGCAAGCTCACAGACGAAAAAAGAAGCGTAAGGGAATGTAATTCAGAGCGTCCGAGCCTGCTTAGGCATGGAAGAAGTCATTACCAAAGACAAACCTCGATGTGATTCTGCATGGAGACACTTGGATGTCCCTTCATTGGGTTCCCCACATGTAGGCACAACATTGCATGGCTCTACCTGCCAAGCTCCTGGACACTAGCAGGCCCTGGAAGGGCTAACTGCATTCGCATAACACTCTGCAGGTGCTAACAGGACCCGAAGTATTAACAAGTCTTGCAGAAAACCATCATGAGTACCTCTGCAATGGACCTCGTGTACACAAAACTGAAAATCTGCACACAGATGAAGGAGAGCTGATGTGGGTCATGCCTTCAGCTAATGTAAAACACACTCAATGGCCTGAGACAATCAGAATGGAAGGAATCACAGAACTAAGCCAATAGATATTGGATGAAGCAGAACCTTATCAGAGAGCAGAACAGGCACTTGCCTGGGATGAAACCTTGCCTGCCCATACCTCTAGCACAGGCCCAGTACTCACAGGAGCTGCACTTGCGATGTTCCAGCACTGCCAGGGCCTCAAACTCTTTCTGAGAAAAGGGAGTCGATGACCTGGTGGCAGCTATCTCTGTCTAGTTGGGAACAGCAAAACCTTCTATAAGTGAATGTGAAACCAACAATGCCACATTTCATCTGCAGCATGTGCCTGGTTTGGTGCTGGTGTCTTAGTGCACAACATAGACAAGAGCTCTCTATCAGCAAAACACATAAAACTTGAGGCTACTTCAGGCACTGAACTGATCTTGGCATTAAAAATAGACTAAAATTCTTTTCTGGCTCTGACACAAAACTCTCACTGGTTCATAGTCTTGAGTTGGCTGGTGTATTCACTAGCTTACAGAGGTTGGAGATGGCTGTGGCCTGACCAGGAGCAAAAAAAACCCCCAAAATGATGTTCAGAAAACAGAAAGAGGTAGCTCCTCACAGGGTCCAACAGGCATAAGTCAGTTTTCTTCATCTGAAGAATACAAACAGGGTTTTTCTGTAAAAGTAACCATGGAAAAGCTCCTTCTCTAAGCTTTGGAACATAATCGTGATTTCCAGTGATTCATTTCTGTAAAACAAATCAAAGTTCATAAAGAAATGCTCCTGCATCTCCCACTGGCACTCTGAACTAAAGGATGAAGGGCAAGGCACATGCAGCAATGCAGCACACTTAAGGAGTAGGACCATCCAGTGACAGTTTGCTAAAGATCCACAATTCCTGTACCTCTGGGCTTCACTCTGGATGACTGACTGGCCAGGGGATGACTGCAGAAGGCAGGCCCTATGACTTCTGATGAGCAACTTTATCAAAGAGCACCATCCCACAGGCAAATGGAGAAAATAAGGACCTAGGAGGCCAACACAACCTGAATTTCTTGCTTCCCTGTTGTTGTGAGATCTCCCTGAATCTCTGAAGCCTCTCCAGGTTCTCCCATGTGCTTAGCACCAAAACATTTTCACCATCCCAGTTTCTGCAGATAGTCCTGGTTCAGACTACACACATCACCTGTTACTGGTCTCATGAAAGTCCTGGGGCCATGGCAGTAATGTCATGAGGACAAATTTCAGCTGTGCTAACTGTGCTAATGATTATTTAAAAGTTGCAAGAATAGAGGAATCTGAGAGAACACAGCACCTTGCACGGCCCCAGCAGGTCTGACAAGTGTTAAACGGGGTCTCATTAACAGAGTCTGAGTAGACAGGTAAAACCCAGCTCCAAATCTCTGCCAACAGGCTAAAGCCATTGCGGTGGTGGAGACTCCTACCCCTGTAACTGAAATGATGTCCGATTTCAGAGATTTCAGGTGGATGTTGGAGTCACGCCCCGTGTATCATGTCTGCAGTGGCTTCATTGTCTTCAATCAGATACTCCATACCAGCACCTGGCTGCTGCTGAGAGAAAAGAAACAAGAAATAGGAGATCCTGCTAGCCTAGTGGCATGCAAGGCAGCTGTAAGGCCATGTTTCACATTGCATACACTGAGCAATAAATAAAAAGGCCCTGCTAGAAAGTAGTGTATTGCAGCTACTACAGTCACCTGCATAATAGCAATCTCCTCCTTTACTTCTAATGGTTCTTCCTCTGTTACGGGTTTCCTATTGCTGTTGGCATCGTCAGCTTCAAGCTCACTCTTAGTTGAAGAAATGACAGTGTCCTTATGCTTCAACTGCAATTCCTGCAAGGCACCCTAAGGATCGGGTTAGTAGCGTGCTCCCTTTAACCATCCAAATAACCTAGGCAAAGCCAGCTGGTCTGTGACTTTCTCTTGCATGTATTTAGACTTGGAGTCCAGCCACCCAGGAGGTCCTGAGTATGAATATAATTCAAATCACAAGTGAATATGCTAATTACTGAACATTACATAAGCAGGATCCCCTGTGGCATATCTGCTTTCCATAGGCCACGGCAGGGAGAAAAAGAGGAGCAGCACATGAGCTACAGCACTGGCTGTACACAAGTCACGAACAGCATTGCTTTCCTTGGAGGTTGAGCTCAGAACTGATGCAAACAAATTGCTCGAGACAATAATTCTAAAGCCCTTTCCTCGTCATCCGAATTCAACCTGTTTTGTATGAAAGCAGACCAATGCCAGGCCAACGGTAACACAACACATGTAATTGTCACAGGCAGTCTCAGACATCCATCTAGTCACTAAAAGTTCAGCCTGATCTCCTGGACAATGCAACCACCAAGATTCTAGCCAAAATTCACCCTAATGGGAGAAACAAAAGCAATCATGCACCATTGGGAACTGATCTACCAGTGGGGTAAAATCTCTTAGCTCCACTGAAGCTCTGGTTTTGCCTTAGACCTGCCCTCACAAGCAGCACTGTCATTTTTGACCAGTTTACAGTCATAACACCTCACAGTTCTAACTACAGCTTTGCGTGTATGCAGGTCTCCATGTGAAACCTTCCCTCAAACGAAACTGTAGCTCCTTCCTTAAGGAAAAGTTTTGAAGCAGACCTTCATCCAAACAGGTCCGACCTAGAGCAGCAAATGCAGTCTGCATATACCTCTGATCCAAAGAGGTTTCTCAGTTCTTCTAAATCCAGAAAGGAGACTGGAAAGCCTTTAACTTCTGAAAGGAGGAAACTACATGCTTCAATCCAATTACAGCACTCAGTCTGGGAAAACATAACAGAAAATGATTATCCAGGGATTATTTAGCACAAAAAAATAGCTGTTACCCTATTCATTCAGTCAGTTAAATAATTCCACCTTTCTGTCTATTTAAGGGAAGGGGCCTACCTGGACCGTTCCATCCTCACCATACAAAGGAAAAGGAAGACACATTTCACCAAGCTTTCAGATACGGCATCTGTCACCAGCTAATCACTCCCGTCAACTATGTCCTTCAACAAGCTCCTCCTCAGGCCAGTGTAGAACATGTCTATCATAGCCATCGCCCCAGCCCACGTGGGGAGAAATGAGTGTAAATCCCAGGGGTCAACTTTTCCGCTCACTAAGGTAACACAGAACAGAAACACAAGTATTTTCAATCCCTGCAGAGAGGCTTCTTAAATTCCTTGAAGTAACACCACTTGCCCTGTGCTCAGGGAAGCCTTGGGCTTCAGGAAGGGTCTACCTTTCACATTCCTAAAGCGCATGTGAAGCTCAGCTAAACACTGGTGACAACAGTGGTAGCGATTAAGAGCTTTACATGCAAGTGTAGAATAAGGAGATGGCAGGTAGGTCAGTTGACTGCAAAAATTTTCAGCCATGTCTGTATAAGAGTATATTGCACCAAGCACCTCCAGGAGCTCCTAAGCACCACTCAAGTCTGGATGTACATGGCTCTGACAAGCTTTGAACCAGAGGTGAATCTACTGCCCCTCATATGGAATCAATCTCGCAGGAGAGCCTTTACATATGTACCCTGAAACAGGGCAACAAAAATATTAAAGCTGAACATGACCTGACCCAGGTTTATCTGCTTTCCGGGACTGTGGAGTCAGTAGGGAACTTGGGGGAGCAGGGTAATCCATTGGAGTAGCAGGAGTCTTCCTCCTCTTTAAAACCCTGACGTACGTTTTTCTCTACCTCTTACAAAGTAAATACAGTTTAATCTACCCCCAGACCTAGACAGCTGGAGACACAGGCACCTTTCACCTTGATCTTATTCAGCTCCTCCAGCTCAAAATCAGCTTCTAAATCTGCCTCTGACCGTTTCTTTCGAACAATTGCATTGACAATCTCGTGACAGCAGCTGCAAAGATGCAGAATGTCATCAGCTCTGCAGAAGTGCCCTCAAACGCTTAGAATCCTAGAATCATTTATGCTGGAGAAGATCCTTCAGTCAGGAGCCCATTGCCGTCAGCAAGGCACAGGAGCTATCTGTAGACCTGTGCACTAGAGAAGCCTTCAGAAGAGCAATCCTCACCTGCCCCACTCACACAGTGACAGCTTGTCCACACCAGTGCTGTTTTAACCCACAGAGGATGTGTGAGCACAGATCCTGCATCAGGTGGAGGCTTTGCTCCAGGTGACCTGGGCTGCAGACTCTGCCTGCACTGCCTGTGCATCCTCCGCCGGGCAGCCTCAGAGGCATGGGCAGAGTCCATGCAGTCACCGATGCTAGTGTGTTTTATAGCAGTACTAGGTATAAAGCAGGAACTGCCATTGTCTTTAGGTGTTCCTATCTTACTAGGCTCCCTACAAATTCCACTAAGGCCATTTAAGACCTAGGATGATCCAAGGACAACCAAATTGATGGGATCTGTTGCCGTGATCAATCTCTCGGCACACTACACATTTTTTCTTGAGAAAACTCTGTCTGGGTTTCAGCTGGGATAGAGTTAATTTTCTTCTCAGTAGCTGGTACGATGCTGTGTTTTGGATTTGGTATGAAAATAATGTTGATAACACACTGATGTTTTAGTTGTTGCCAAGTAGTGCTTACTGTAAATCAAGGACTGTTCAAGTTTCCCATGCTCTGCCAGGGAGACACAGGGCACGAGAAGCCGAGAAGGAGCAGAGCCAGCCCAGCTGACCTGCACTAGCCAAAGGGCTATTCCATACCACAGAACATCACGCTCGGTATATAAACCGGGGGGAGCTGGCTGGGGGCCACTGATTGCTGATCAGGGACTGGCTGGGCATCAGTCAGCAGGTGGTGAGCAACTGTATTGTGCATCACTTGGGGTTTTTTTCCTTTGGGTTTTATTCCTTTCCCTTTCTCCCTCCTTTTCATTACAATTTTTACATATTTCATTTTATTTCAACTATTAAATTGTTCTTAACCCACAACTTTTACCCGATTCTCCTCACCATCCTGCTGAGGGGGGGAGAAGTGAGCGAGCAGCTGTGTGGTACTTAGTTGCCAGCTGGGGTTAAACCACGACAAAACCCCTTAGATTAAATTGAAAATGTCTGTTGCTACCTGATTATAGAACCAGCCAGTCTGCCATGTCCACAACCAGCTCTTCAGCTCGATGCTGAAGCTTATGAGCCCTCAGAAGTCTGAGCTTCTCATCTGTCTCAGTGTCTGAGTCTTCTGGCTGGGGACGCTCACGGGACAAGCATTCTGCTGTCATGTGTCTCAGCCAATCCACCAGCCACAGGGTCAGGTTTCTGTGCAGTTCGATCACCTGCACAAAATATCAGAGCAAATGTAATAAATGACTGGTCTTGCCAAGCAGTCTGAAGTCAGTGTATTTCATGTAAGTCAATGTCCTCCCTAATTCAATTTGCAAACTGACCTAAAGACAGAAACACTTATTTGTACCATTTTTTCTCTCATATTGATTCTCGTTATGAACACATCTTTTTCTACTATGGATCTATCCTTCTCCCAGTTCTTGTTTAGGATCATATGCTGCGTGGCACACTCTCGTGTCTGGAATTCAGTGACAAACCACAAATCGCACACCACGCTTAAGGAACATATAAAAAAAAACGCATAGTGAGAGCTTCTAGTCTACAGTCCTGGGAGAAAGAACTAAAACCCGAGAGCCAGCAGACACAGCCAGCTCTCTGAACAGGAAATATCACTGTTATTCCAGAGGAAATGCTTGCTAAAGATGAAACAACAAAATGGTGTTCATAGACTGTATGGAGACCTTACAGCTATATTTAGAGGAGTTCTCCTCTGCTCTGTTGGCTAGAAGACAAAAGCCACAACTCAAACAGGAAAGAAGGTGTCAAAAGAGAAAGAAGCGTTCCTCACAACCGTGTTTTGGTGAGGTGGAAATTAAAGGGAAAGACTGAATACTAGATATAGTGCTTTTATCCCCAGCAGTTTCAGGCTTGTGCTTACGTTTTCATTAAGATGCATGATGTTCTTCTGAACCACATTATTCATGGACAGAACCCATTGCTGAATCATCTGAAAAAGTCCTCCAGGTACCACCCTGAAAAGAAAAACAAATCCAGAAACAGTGATCTCTAGTGCATCAGACCCGAGGATCTCCTGTCTCAAAGACATCTTTTGCTTCCCAGCTCGAGGAAAACAATATATTTTGGTACACCGTATGCTGGAAACCTGACGCAGGCTTGTTTGTTAATGCTGCAATTGTGGGCAAATTTGGCATTTGCAAGTCATCTCTTACTTATACGTTATGCATGTGCTCTGCAAATGATTTATGTCTTGATGATATTTACCAAAGACAATGGAGCACCATGAAAAGGAACACACCCCCACAAATCTGACTGTAAATGAATCACATATTTT
The DNA here is from genome assembly GCF_023634155.1 of Falco peregrinus. Taxonomy (NCBI): domain Eukaryota; kingdom Metazoa; phylum Chordata; class Aves; order Falconiformes; family Falconidae; genus Falco; species Falco peregrinus. The sequence continues at coordinate 6,760,928 of NC_073730.1, read as the reverse complement.
GGGTTTTCTTCAAATGTCAAGATTTCCCAAGCAGGTGGCAGTTCTGAGGGAGACAGTGATGTTCCAGGAGCGATACTGAAGCCACCAACTGTTTCCACAGATATTGCCAAATCAAAGCAAATGAAAGGCAGTCACCAAGCATTTTTACACTTCAGATGATCGTATTTATCCCACTGCCAGTTTCCCATGCCAGAGTCCCCACAAAAGGACGTTTCTCTTTTTTTATGAGTGTAGTTTAATGTACAAGGCCAGCCCAGACACAATTAACACCTCTGTCCTTACAAGAAATGCAATTTCTTATCACACTGAGCTTCACGCAACTGGCTGGAGCCTATACAGCTCATCACTGCATCCACCTGGGCCAGCCACGCAGGGATCTTGTGATAAAATGCCTGCAGCTCAGCTTCGTGCGTGCCAGAACCTCGCTTCAGCTTTTGCACCTTGAATAACCAATCTTCCATACTTCTCACCAAAGCTGTCAAAAACCTAGCTGTGCCTGCAGGGAAAGAAAATACAAACCTTTAATTATCATTCTTTCAGCCAACTAAAACAGAGCTGGATCCAAAGAGGGATGCCAAGAGGGATGAACAGCCTACATGGGAAGTGGCTACACTTGGGACTAAGAATGAGCTGTTTAGTAAGCACTGAATTCAAAGCAAGCTGAAAGAAAATGAGTTTGATTTGAAGCCCTGATTTTCCTTCTTGTCTCTGCAGATTTGGATCTCTCGTTGCGTAAAGGCTTAATATAACTCTTTTTAAAATGGCTTTGCAGTTACAATCCTGTCCTTCAAAGACGCAGGTGGTGCAGTATGCACAGATGTGCCAGGTGCCTGGACAAGGTAGTAAATTACTTGTTCATTCACTCCTCTGGCACATGCTGATGGATATTCTCCATTTGTTGGGGAATATGCTTGAAATGTAACAATGCTTGCTCTTGATATCCAATGTTTAAATTTTCTTTAAATCCTGCTGAGGTCCTGGCCTCCATGACATCTTCTAGCAAGGATGGCATGTTAAGACCATGGTGGTGGTGATGATTTTTTTACTATTTCAATGATTTTGATGCATGGCTCCGTTTGAAGTGCAATGAAGCAGTGTTGGATTGTCCAGCCTGGTAAGAAGAGGAGGAGGTTACCCTCTGCAGGGTGAAGTCTTTTAGGGCACACGATGGGAGCTCCACAACCAGGCATTTGTTTTTAGCAACCAGGAGGGCAAGGACAAGTGACAGGAATGATATTAAATTTTCCTGCCATGTAGCATCAGCTTCAGAGGAAAGAAGAGGCCTCAGGAGGGCATGGGATGAAGGAGAACAGCCACTTCTCATCACTTATATGTCGTTTGGCTGTGTTAGCCTTTAGAGTATTCTGGATCATTATTAAATGGCAGCTTGCTTTGGGAAGGTTGGCTGTGTCATTGCCTTTATCTTACAAACATCATCAAATCCCCAGCAAAAGAGAAGACCTAACTGGAGCTCACTGGAGAAGTTGCTCTAGTCTCAAGTGCGAATTCCAGAGTCAAAACCATCTTGCTCTCACAAAAAAGTGAGTGCTTCACACTGTGAAGGCTTTAAGAAGTGATCAAGAAAGACTGAATAGCAAAGGCTTAAGCCAGACCTTATAAATCGCATGTAAGTCCTTTCTTTTACCTCCTATCTAAAACAATCTCACATATTGTTCTCTCTCCATCTCTAATCCTTGTCATCAAATACCAAACCCTTTGTATTTCTGACATACGCTTCTTGAGACCAGGTAATCAGATCTTAGAAGATAATAAATACTTCAGGTAACTGAATGCCATTGCCTTACAGGATAAAATTACCATGTTCTCAGTATTGTCTCTTACCTATTCATTATAATCTCTTTTATTTCCACTGTTTCTAACCAAAGATGCAATGTAAAGAGAATGTCTTTTCTACTGAAAGGCCATTACATTACAATACAAAAATGAATCCAAGCCATTCAAAATACGCTGCCTTGTATGGATCAAGGGAATACTTTTCCCATGCTCCAGTTCCCAAAGCCTTTGTTAAAATAATCTAAAATTGCTTTTTCTGGACTTTACTGGCTGAAGCAATTCTGGATCAGATGTCTGCTGTGCTGCCTAGCCCTCTGTTCTGATCACAATTATTGAGGCTTCTGACATCTGCTGTGAACTTTTTGCCATGCTGATGTCTGGCCAGTTATGGCCCCGCTCCTCCTTTCTCTCACTTCCTAATGAGAGCTACTGGGAATATTAATTTCCTTTAGCTGTCTTTTAAGGATGAACAGACTTATCATTCTATCTCAGCTGCTTCAGTAGGCTGAAATACAATATGTAGCATAAGAAAAGGTAGGGAAAAGCACAGAATAACCCCAAGTGAAAGAATAAAATGACAGTGTGAGAAGAAGCTTAGCAAACATGAGTAGCAGTTCTGGACAGCACGTTTGGCTTAGTTTTAGTCTGCTAAAAGGAAATAAGCTGATCAAAAAAAATCAGAGATGAAACAATTCTGAAATCAGAAATTAGTTAAGGTCTTGCAGAGGCAAAGGTTGAGAAGGCTAGTTGCAAATTACCCAACAATTATTTGTTATCTTACACAGGACATAGTAACTTTATATCAGCACAGAAAACACTTGTTTACATATTTCATTATCAGAATAATGCGATATCTAGATTAAGATAACTTTGCATTAGTGATAAGGTAATAAAAACAAGTATTACCCTCTGAGACAGTGTTATCTGGTTAATGATCTTCAAAATGGTTTTACGTTACATTTTCAACACCCATTCTTTCCTTTTACATTTATTTTCTTTTCCATAAATTATCCACATAATCACAAACTGCCCACACTCCCTCTGAACATAACATATGACTTCCCTGTGCCATATCTGCATTGTGTGATCTTTGCACTGTATTACATTTAAAATTTCAGATATTCTTTTTATGTGTGACTGTGAGTTGAGTTGCTTGGAGTTTATCCCTTGAACGCTCTTGATTCCCAGCACATATCTAGGGGTCAGACTTTAGCTTTGGAAAAGCCCAGTACAGATTATGTCAACTTGTCCTTTACTACCTGCTACTTTCCTGGCATCCCCAAGGAAAGACTGAACTGCAAAATCAGTGATTCCTTACCATTATCCCCATTTATCCTTATCTTGTACTGCTGGTAGTTCACATGCCCTTTGGTTTATTTCTTGCAGAGCAGTGTGCTGTGGAGGCAGTGCTCCAGCCAAGTCCCGGTGGCGATTCCGCATTGTCTGTCCCAGCTCCGTCCAGTGTTCCTGCAGGCTGGCAGCGCTCCTCAGACTTTCAGTCTTTCTTAGGTACGCCTCCCCTCCTTACTGCTCTAGGTCTCCTTTGAGCATCTGAAAGAAAAGGAGCAAACTTGCCCTGCCCCCAGAAGTTGGACCACCCCTTGGCTGTGACAGAAAGGTGATGGAAATCAAGTAAGTGAGGAATCCATAAGCACAGAGATATCACAGCGAGTAGACAGCACAATAAATTGGAAACTTACTGGTGACAATTCTGAGCATTTCTATGGATTAATATGATTTATCAGTCACCAGAGCTGCTGGGCAGATGGTGCTCAAATGCACGACTATGTTTAATGCACTGGCTGAACGATGGTATCAGTCAACAATAACTTCTCATGTGTAGACTCATAGCTTAAGCTTCAGCACAAATAATTTGAGCTCTTGTGTTTTCGTTCACATTTGAGATGGGCATAGCTGCCCACTGGGGCTCAGCTAACACATGGTAATCTGCTAAGCAGATACCACTCAATAATATGTCCAACACCCCAAAATCTTACATTTATCAAGTTCTTTATGTCTTGTAGGATTTCATCCAGTAGCTTTTCATTCATGAGAGAGGAGCTAAAGCAGAGGGAAAGAAGGGATGAGAGCTGAGAGAAAAAACTCCTTTAGTAGCCAAGGTAAAACTAAGAGTCAAGATACATACTCTAGGCATACCAAGTTTGTGATACAAATTGTAACTTGAAAAAGGAGTAAAAACCACAAGGCCCTATTCAGCCAGGGATTCTTGTTCTCTCATGCAATGTAACATAAACACTGGGCATCAGTTAAGAAAATACGTTACTTCTAGCAAAGATGAAAATCAAATTCAAGCACATATACAAAATTCAGACTTTATTAACTCTATGACTGAAATCTATAAAGTGATGTCTTCTGTTAATGCACACACTGTATATTTCTGCATTTTGTGTTTGTATTTATGCTTCGTTTTATTTAACATATCACAACGAACCAACAAAAACACCTTAACACGGAGAAAGGCGGAGTCTGAGCCTCATGTGCCTCAGAGTCTTGTATCTGTACATGAAAGAAACTGTGTAACACTCAAGTTTAACTTGAACGCTCTGTGCCTGTGCACTCAAGTTAAAAGGAACCAAACTAAACAGAAGAATTCTGTTATGGCAATGACAGCTGCAAAAAGGACACTCTGGTTTGCAGCAGGAGGGGACAATCCCTGCTCCACTGAATTCAACCACAAAGCCACAGCATCACTTTAGAGTTGCCGTTGGGGACCTGATTACCAAAATAAACACGTCAAGCAGAAAAGTAGAGCAGTGAGGGGCATGCGAATTGCAGATCCTACCAAAACTCACTACGCTTGGGAGCCAATGCGCACTTTGCATTGGTCCAGTGAGACCTACTGTCACAAGGCAAAGGTTGAGGGTATTAACTGCTCCCTTTGGAGCCACTCACATGTCACTGCTATGGAAGTATTGAAGCTGCCTGTTGAAGCTACTGCAGACAATTTGCAGTTTTCCCTGGCTGGACTTCTCTGAACACTCTGTTTCTGCTCTGACGTGACCCAACTTCTCCCTGAACTGCTCGGTCTCTTCCTACAGATCAGCCAGGTCTCCCGTGTCCTGCAGGCGTTGGGCAAGAGGGTGGGAAAAGGGAACTGTTGTTGTGATTCTTTTGATCTGAGTCGGAGGAATTCTCCCTTTGCCCCAGCTATTTTGAGATACGTACATATCGGAGATCTGGGAAACATCTGTAGTTCCACAGCACAGCCCTCACAAACCCTTTGAGACAGGACCAGGGTGGCTCAGTGCCCCTGTGGACATGCCAGAACTGAGCACTCGACTCCTTGTTGCTTGTTTGCTACTGAGAGACCACGCAGGCAGCCCCATACCTATGAGGCCAAAATTACACTAGCCTGGACCTGTTTTGGTTTTGTGGGCATGGAATGGGGAGAGGGAAGAAAGCCACAGACAAAAAAAGGGAAACACAGGGAAAAAAAGAGTAGTTTGAGGTAAAGGGGACATGGAGTAAAGAGCGAAAAGCAGAGAGAGAATGAAGTCATTCCAATTTTAATGCTCATTTGAAGCTAGACCAAAATTCAAGAGTTCAAATAACAGCCAAAGTACCGAATGCTTTACTGAGAAGCTCAGAGCTACATAAAAGACACATACACGCACTTTGAACAGGCACCCATCACAGGCAGGTCCTTACCTTTGAGGCCAAGAGGACTACGAAATGCTTGAAAATGTTGGTCAGTGTCTTTCCACTAATATGGAGCCTGCAAACCAATGTAAGCTGGTTTCTGTCTATTATCTGGGGAAAAAACCCACCCCATTATTATTATTATTTGTTGCCCTGTTTTCTTCTGAGAGGAGAGGCACCTGACAGTAACACAGGAGTTTTGCCACCAATGAAATGGAGCTCAAGCAGCTGAGTCCACTTTCTTTACAATTAAATCCCTGATCTCTCAGTCCCAGAAGTTCTTGCTAACAGATTTTAAATTGAATGAGATAAAGTAAGAGATCCCAAACAAGGGGGACTCACAAACAAGGAAGCACACAATTAACCAAGAATGATATTTCGTGAGGAATTGTAAGGAATCTGGGTACAATATTCTAAATTATGGGGAAATAGGAAACTCTTTCGTCAAACCCATTTCCCAATGAAAATATTAATTTCACAGAAGTTCTTCCTGCACAGAACTTGGAGATCTGTACCAAAATTGCTATGTGAATCAACTGGTTTCCATTAAAACAAACCCACATGTGAAATAAAGCAGATCTCAGGAATGAGGTCAGGGCAGGTATGAGATGTGCTACTGCCCAACTGTATTAAATAAAAATGCTCTTTGGGATGAAATCTGCCCTTGAAACAAGACCGCTAGCTGCGATGTTTCACACGTTTCTGCGTATCACTGATCTCCCACACCTACCTTCAGAGCCAGGTCATACGCAGCTGAGCTCCATGTCCCTCTTGAGCGAGCAGCAGAACCTGCTCTTTCAGTCGTCTTCTCTGTAACTCGTATAACTCCCGATGCTCTTCCACAAGGCTAGAAGAAAAGAAGGACGATGACATATGCACACCTGTGTTTCTCATCCATGTTCACTGTCCTTCTCCCAGTTCCTAAAGGTTTTCTTAGATATTTCCTCTTCCTCCCTCGCACACCTCCCGCACAGCCGGCAAATTCACAGGCCCTTTTCCCGAGCCTCTACACACCTTTCTGTTGGCACTCCCGTTGCCAGTTTCCAATCAGTATGAACACAGATCCCTGCTGGGACTAGACTAGCCGTTTTCTTCATGACATAGGATTCTTGGAAGTAAATCTGTGCGCCTACTCACTCACCACAACTCTGATACCACCCACCTACATCTGTGATTTGTTAGGTATCTGAAGATGTCCACAGCCCCGTCAGCAGTTCACAAAAGCAGCTCTGCTGGACTATGCAGGGCTCACTGGCTGTGAATGTGGGGGGAAGAAAAGGGAGTGCCAGCCCTGAGCAATAAATGCAACTTTCATGACTTAAGACTAGAAACGGTTTCTATCGTTTTTAAGACTAGAAAGCTTTCTATCCCTTTGAGGCATTTAGGACTTACAGCAAAATAACGGCATCTGTCATAAACAGCAAAGCACTCTTTCCCCAGAAGGAAACCTGTCCTCATCTCTGCTTCCAGCAGCGCCGTGAGAATGATACCAGCACACTGCAGAGATCTCCCAACCTCAGCCTTGAAAGCAACTTACTTTGCATTTGTCTTAGCCTCCTGCATGGCTGCAGCTAGCTCCTCTTGAGCTGCTTCTGCTTCTTTGGTCACTTTCTGGTCATGTTCCTGTACCTCACACAGCTCGCTGAAACAGCAGGGAACAGCCTTAATGCAACTTACCCCAACCCAAAGGTCTCTGCTCTGGCAAGTGGTGGTGGTGGGCTCCACGCTATCATGCAGAGCGGCGTTCTTCCTCCAACACAGTCACCTCACACAGGGGTGCAAGGCACCCTGAAGACCTCCTCCTCCCATGCACACATGTTACATCAACAACTCCTTTCTGTGGTCCCCCACCAGCAGCACACCTTCAGCGTGCTGAGGAAAGGAGGTGGCTTTGACGTTATCCGGCACTAAGAGGGTGCAGTGAGAGCATGAGGAGGCTCAAGTATGGTCATTGTAGCTCTGCTTCAAATCATAACACTGCCTTCCTGGCCCTGTGGGAGGAAGACTAGAAAACTGAACAAAATCAGTGGACTAAGCCTAGGGCATAGAGGTAATTTCTTAGGGTCAGGCAGAATTCAGACCTGGCCAGCTGTCCAACAGATTCTTTAAAACAACGTAGTTCTTCTCTAATACGTCTGTCCATCATCTGCTGTGCCATCATTTTTTGTAGAGGGTCTTCATCTGTTCAGGAATCCGCTCTAGGAGGCTCACCTACCTCTGCCTACAGTAAAATGAGTCAAAAAAGGTATTTACCTGAGAGTACAGATCTCTCTTATGCCAGCTGGAGACCTTTTCCTTTCAGTGCACAGGAAGCTATTTAGGAGGTAATTTTTGAGTGTTTGGAGATCTTAAACACTCTGGAACAATTTAATTGCTACAAATTGCGGTAATCTGAGCATGGGAACCCTGGCTGTGAGGGAAGTACCAGCTATTCTACATGTGAAAACTTCCCCTGAATGTCACACCCAGAAGATGCCCACAACATCAAGTGCCACCAGCTCCAAGCTCCAGGTTACCTGACAGAGGTTCGTTAGCCCCAGTCATTAACCAGGCAGGGGGATTCTATTTCAGTCCTGGCATCAGAGGCCACGCCAATTCCATTGCGACGGGCCAGCTTTGCTGGGCAAGGACATCAGGAACGACGGGCAATGGCTAATGCTGCTCCCGAGGGGACACTGCCGTGAATCAATAGGGGCTTTAGGGTTGGCTATCGATGACCCGAGCTTCGAAAGCAGCTGTCGTCTCTCCATGCGGTCCACACTGACCTGCTGAATCAGCTCATGGGAAATGATGTTGTAGATGTTCTGCTCTGCCTTCAACAGCTCCAGCACGTTGTACAGCTGGCAAAAGAGGTGAGAAACACCACAGCCTTGCAGAGCCTGGCCAGCCTGCTCCTTTAACAGCAGATCAGCACAGATCTCTCATTTCTCCTGAAGCAGGTTTTCCTTTGAGGGCAAAACACTGCTAAAGGTAGGAAGGGGAAGGGAAAGAGCCACCCTGCATGCATTTACAGGTTGGTTTTCAAGCATGTTATGTCCTATCCTGACTACCCTCCCATCAACATCCCTGGGATCTTCTCCACTAATTCCAGCTGGAGCTCCTGTGGAGGCAATGCTCTACATTTTTCAAAAATCCTTCTCCATCACCGTGCAAGAATAACAGAAAATAAGGCAAGGCAAGGCCCAGATCTTCTTTGACATCTGCTTTTTAGGTGTATGAAGGTTTCCAATGGCCCGTATCGTAACACGGCGGCCTGCCTCCCAATGAAGGGATGAGACAGCTACTGCCTTCATTCCTCCACAGTAATAATGCCAAATGCATTCCTTGCTGGCATTTTTGCCAGAAATGTAACTTCCTAGACCAGCAAGCTAACTGTTTATTCTGCATGGATCAGATGAAGGTGAAGAGAAGCTCAGGAAAGGAACCCCCTGGTTATGACAAGACCTACAGACAGCTGGCTTGGGCAGAAACTAGCGCCTGGCAGGCACCTTAAACACAACAGGGATAAACACCAGGGAAAACAAGATGTTATTTTTCTGGGTACAAGAAAGTTCTCTGGGTACAAGTGAGTTATCCACCTCTGAAGGTCTCGTCACTCTGATTAGCTTGTCTGCTCCAGCTTTTTCCAACATGCTGTCCATCGCCTCCATCAGCTGGATGACCTCCAACCTCCCAGAAGGTTCCCTGACAGACCAGAGAGAGACACATCATTGTTCTATATAACACGTTATGATATTTTCCCCAACAAATTAAATTCAAACAGCCATTTTCTCCCAACAACAGCTTCAAGCAGGGTGGTACTTACATGGATTGTAACAGCTGCAGTTTCTTTTCATGGTCCTCAAGCAGTGTTGTGTATTTACTGAAAAACACAAACGCTAGAACTCCGTTCCCAAGCAATCCTCCCAGCACTAGCTAAGGGATCCCGCTCTCTCCTTCAGTCTCTTTGGCCCATGTACAAGCTGATGAAGGTTGAAGAGGTAGAGAAGGGTCTACAGGGCTGCTCTTCAGTGGGAGCATCCAGAGCCTAAGGTGAGAATCGGAGCTCCTGCAGCTCTTCTCCCAGCTGGAACTCCTTCTTCTTGCCACTAACAACAGAAATCTTGTAGGAACCTTCTCCCTCTCATGGTACTTGGCCAAGAAGTGACCAGAAAATCACCACATATCCAGTTCACACCCAGCCAGAGGAGACCATTGAAATAATATGATGTTCTCTTACATCATGTTGGCAAAGAAGCTGTGAGGATTTCACTCCTAATCTTAGTATTTTAATCCTTGAACAATGAGAAATAACCTCTTTTAAATTTATTAAGTTACTCAAGGGGAGTCTCGAGTAGCTTTTTTTTGGGCAAGGCTGAGTAAAGTCAATTCAAAACTCATAGTCTGAAAAACTGGGACACACACCCACACGACACGGACACCATCCTTGCTCTGCAGGATGAACTACAGCCTGGTCGTTAGCATGGGATTTGCACAACCACCCCTTTTATACACTCCCCACCAGCAAGGGGAGTATCTGGGCAGCATCCTCAGCCTCTTGTCACTTTATCTCTCCACTCTGAACAGCTGAGGAGAAACCCTTCTATGCCAGAAATCACTCACCCATCGAAGTACTTCAGGGGCAAAACTCCCCTGTTCTTCACGATGTGAAATTCCTCAGGAACCAGCCTACCTGCTAAGGTTGCTCATTGGGGGTGGAAAAGAGGGAGAGCACCAAACACCAACATGAAAGATGTGCGCAGACTCTTGGTTCCTTCCCACAGAGGACACAGGTTTGGCAGCCAGGAGAGCGAAGCTCACGTAGCAGCTTTTCATGTTGCTCTTCCCTTTCCCGCTCCATGCATCCAGAGCCCGATGGAAACAATTTACATCCAAAAGCAGACTGAAACAACTAACACCAAACTGGGGCGGCGGGCTGGAGCCACAAGGAGAGCTGATGAGTTTGAGGGTCAGGGTAACACCGGGACACGTGTATGAGGACCTCCCTTCTCCAAACCAGTGATACACAGAGAAACACCTGAATGGCAGCACTCACAGGAGCATGTGGGACTCTACCGCGGCTGCTCCTCTGGTCCTGATGACCCTCAGAAAAAGAGCTTCTGCCAGTCATTGCTGTCTTAGCTTCTTGGCCAACTGCAATGTCACACAGGTAAGAGACATCTCTGAAACGGAGAGGAGCTCGTTCACCGACCCACCGCGCAGGCAACCTGCTGTTCCCTTACTGCCAACTAAACTACACGTGGGTTTGCTCTGCTCAGCCTGCGGCCAGGCTCACGGCCAGGCCTCCTGCCTCTGGGCCAAAACAGACAGAGCAGATCATGCGTTTTAGGCAGATCAACCTTGTGTTGCCTGTCCCTGGCCAAAGATCATTTTTCACGTCTGCTGCCAACACCCTATCACGTACGTATCCAATGTCCGATAAAGAACAAAACATGTTTTGCTTCCTAGTGCCATTAAATGTTGTTTATTTACAACGAAGCATAAGTCTATTCCCTGCTAAGTCCATTAAAGCCAGAAGAGCTTCTTTTCTTAATCGTGGATCACAGAGCATCCCTGCGAGCCTGGCATCCTTTGGAAGGATGGCTCCACGCACTGCTCATTTAGCAACTCTTCTATTTGTTATTCCCAAAATGTCTTTCCCTTGAACCTCTCCATCCCGAACTCGGACGGGACAGCCTGTCCATCCATCCAGCCGCATTATGCAGCACAGGGAGAGATCTCGCTCTATGTTCCCAGCTCTAACATCTTTCCATCACCCTGGGCTCCTTATCCCTCCTTTGCTTACCTTCCAGCACCCGTCAAACTGACAGGGTGGTCTGTCAGGTGTCAGAACTTGCTCTGACGATTAGGATAATGCCAAAGCCGATCTGGGGTTTGCAGGCAGCCCTGAAGACAAGGCACACGTGGCCATCACCGCTTAATGAGAAATGTGCCAGGAGTGGGAGAGGTCAGGGTGGCTGCCTAAACAAGCTCCGTGTCATTATTTTTGTCTGGAGGCTAAAGAAACCGGTGTGGACAAAGCAGCCTGGGCGAGGGCTCCGCAGCAGCCCCAGGGTGCAGGCACGTTTTGTTGGGACTGCGACGCAGCACTTTGGATCTGCACCAAATGGCGTGGTCAAAAAGGTGATGCAATATAAGATTAAATTTATCTCAGCAGGCTAGCAAACTTCCCTTTTGCCCAGGGAATGAGCACGTGCCTCCAATGAAGAGATGATTCTGGACGGAAAAAGGCAGGAGATGGAAACACACTCACCCTGCAGCCCATTGGGGTTTTGGTGGTTTGTGGGGACCGTAAGCGCTCTGGGCTGTAGAGAGAACTGCTGGTACAGGTCAGGCTTTGGAAAACCTCTTCTGGAACAAAACTATGCTCCAGGGAGGAAGAACCAGGCCTGATGGGGCCAAGCATCCTCGAGGTGCCCCTCACTTGGGGATCCCTGGAAAAGAGCCTGACACAACCATTTCAACAGCATTTAGTCTGTTGGTGAAGGAGAAAGCAAACCTGAGGATGAAATACAGGGGTGAGAAAACCCGTGACTAGGTGTCTGCTCCCCTACCCGACCACCAGATCTAAACCACGGGCAGCTAATCCCACTTTGAGCCGCTGTTAGATCTGCGGCGAAGGCCAGGACACGTCACTTTCCACTGATGGGAGATAAAGCACCGGCTGCACGACCGCGCCAAGCTGCCAGGCACAGACACCGAGGGATGCTGTGAACAACTGCAGTCTGCCTGTTTCTGTGAAGCCATTTCCCTTCCCGCGGGTCGCTAGCAGTCTGCTTCCTGCAATGATGTGAACGCCCTAAAATACCCGCCACCACTAAATAAAGGCAAAACGTAACCAGAGAAGCATCCCGGTGTTAGGGGGAAGCTGGAAGGACAGACAATGAGAGGTTCAGCCCCCCAGCCCCCAGCCCAGCCCCACCTGCCAGGCACCGCTCCGCTTCCTTCCACCAGCTTTTGGTCCAGGAACCTGCACTCCGGTCGTGGGCACGGTGAACGCTTATTTTATTGTAACGGTCAGCCAAGGAAGTCTGCAGTAATGATCTAGAAACAGAATTAAACCTGCATTTGTACTTCACAGGGTTAACAGGGTTTTTTGTTATTATTTATAGGGAAAAACCCCTTGCACCTGGCAGCAGGTACATCTGTGAGGAAGAAGCCCCCAGCGCTTTGCTCACCCTCCATAGGGTGCTCTGTTTTCCGCCTACAAACTGCATTAGGAACAATTGCTTCTTTTATACATCTAACTGGGCCAGGGATTTATTTGTATCGGTCTCCAATTATTAATCTTCCTGCTTTTCCTTCTTCGTAATATCTTACCAATAATAAAAAAAAAAATCCTATTTCCATTAGTTTCGTAATCTCCATGAATCCTCTTCTGAAGCCTTCCCCCCTGCCCAAGCCTTGCCAATATCTATCGTCCTTTATAAATGCTTTTGTTATTAAACCTCCTTATCAGCCATACCCTTGTGTACTGCGGTTCCTAATTAGTTTATCTACATTTCTTTGCCTCGAGACACACGTTTGTGGGTGTAGGTATAACGCAGGAGTAGTCTTGCCAGGTAGCTTCTTGCCTTGCTGTGCAAAATGGTTTCTTGGAAAGAAAATATAAAAAAAGTTTGCTAAAAATTTCTGACAGAAGAAAACTGTTTTTTGTTGGTTTTTTTTCCTCTTTAACAGCTCTGTTTGGCAGTACATGCTATTCCCACCAGAAAGGATGGGAAGATTAATGGCACCGTTCTGCAGCAGCTACAGTTTAAGGACACAGTCAAGACTTGACTTTAGAGCGTGTGGTACACAGCTGGAAAGTATCACATTCAGTTCTTGGCAGGCAAAGACTTTTCAGGCCCAAAATAAAGGCAGAAATCATTGACGTGATACGCATTTGTCAGTTGCTGCAATTTAACGTGCATTAAGGAGGGAGAGGTTAGACACTCTGGTCTGTTCCAAAAGCCACCAACTCCCTCCCCGTGCTCCTCGCCAGCACTTCCAAGGACATCCTTTCCTCTTGCTGGGTTGCCACAGCCGACAGCAGGTTATAAAACCCCAACTACCCCTCTCAGCTGGCATTTCACACCGGCATCTTCTGCTGCTTTTTAGGACCTGAAGAAGGGCTTGCGTAGGAGCTCCTGGGGAAGGGTTCCTTCCTACGCACCCAGCCAAGGAGACGCCCTCCCTGCCCACCACCTCCAGGCTCGGGCCCTGCCTCCCTCCCTCTCCCCTCCCCCCGAGCCTCACGGCCCCTGCCCAGGGGTGGCTCTGCCACCTTCGGGCCGCTCCACGCGTGCTGGCAGGCGGCCCCAGCCCCCCAAGGCAGGCCAGCTCCCCCCTCCCCAGAGCAGAGGAGGTGGCCCCCATACCTGCCAGCGCCCCCAGCTCCATCGCCATGGAAACACAGGGCTCTCCACACACACGCACACCCCCCCCAACCCCCATCCCCCCCCCCCACCACCCCCCCCCCCCGATCTGGAAGAAGCCCCCCCTTCCCAGCCGTACAAGGCTCTGACCCACATCATCTCCCCACAGCAGCCACCTTCCCCTGAGGGCAACCCCACAGATCCTGCTCTGCCCCCAGCCCCGCTCCCCTCCGCCCTCTTGCAACTCCCCCCAAAATCAGGAGCCTCAGAGAAGAAACAGGCCAAGGCGATTTTTTTTCTTCCCCTAATAGCAAAATATATTTCAACTGCTGTAATACAGTAGATTATGAACAGCTCTTCTGCCTGACAGAACACTGTAGAGGTTGCGTATGCGGGACTGCTGGTGCCAGGGCACATATGGCCCCATCCTCCCCCCTGCCACCACTGGTGAGGGGCAGCAATGGCTTCTTGGCCCTGCTCAAGCGCGGGGAGGAGAGGAGGGGAGGCTGAACGCGCCGGCTCCGAGGTGCCACGGGCAGCCAGCTCGTAACCCTGGTGCCGCAGAGCGTGTGGGCTCGCTCAGGCCCGCGCTGCTGTTCTTCCAGCCCATCGACACTGAAGGTGGGAGCTCAAAGCGTTGGGTTTGCCTTTAGCGGGTGGGCCAATGCGTGTAACCCGTGCTGTTCCTTATTAAGAAAAAACATCAGGATTTCCGCCCCCTCCCACCACAGCACTTAGCACGTGCCTTACTGGGACGGCTGTCCCGGGACAGGAGACGGCAGCTCAGGCGCAGGACTGCTTCGCCTCTGAAGGCTGCAAGCAAAATTCCCCAACAGAAAGGACACACTGGGCACAGAGACTCTGCGGAGGTTCAGTCTTCCTGAGACCAAACCGTCACCAGCCTGACAAGTGGGACACACGCCGTATTAACACCGATTCTTGTGATGTTACCGAGCAAGGAGCTGCAGCTGTACTGGCTGCCACTCCCAAGCTGGAGGCTTCCTGCCACAAAAATCAAGGGAGCTACCCTGGAAGCAAGCCGCACAAACCTCACGTAGGAGAGCGCCACAGAAACCAGTACAGATCATTATTAAGAACTTGGAAAGGGCAGGCGGTGAACCTTAGCGCCCTCACGATTGCTCAGACCACCATACTGCTAGCTCCGGCCCTCACAACCTAAGGAAACTCCAACAAACATGGTATAATTGACTAATTAAACAAGCAATGTGCAAAAGACTTAGCATTTCCCCTCCAGTCCTCTTGAGAAAAAAAACGGAAATAAGCCCACATTCAAAAGCAATTTTAAACCCCCGTGAAATCAGAAGTAATCCCAATTGTCAATGCCCTGACAGCACGGTTGCCAGATGCCTTGATCTACAAGGCTAAAAACCTCAACCTGTCAAAAACTAAGACTAATTCCAACAGTCGAGTGTCCCTTTCTGGTTGCGTTTTGCTTGCCAGATGCTCAAGCCCTCAGGCTTCAAACAGCGGGGACGCTGACACAGTAAACACAGATACCCTTTATTAGGAATAGGCCAGCGCCAGCTGCGAGGGGAACACCAAAACTTGGCACGAAGCACCATGATTTTAGCTCCTTTGTTTTTTAATCTCCTTTTGAGAACACTGAGACAGTGGCAAGACCCAACACAGGCACTGAAGTGACAAAGCCGGTCCCTAACCCATCATACCCTATTTGAGTGCAGTTACATCCGTACGTAAGTTTTGAGCACCACAACCGAGAAGTACTGGGCTGAATTGCATCCTACACTAAGGAGGTGACAAAGCTGTTTGGCCAAAGGGTGGGAGGTTTTGTTTGTTTTTCTTCAAAAAGGAAGCTTAGTCGCTCCAGCACTACTGTCCCTTCCTCCTACAAAAGGTATGGCTAAAGATTTAGGATTAAATCAAACTGAATGAGGATAAGGTAATCTATTCTCAGGATTTTATACACGAACACTGCCGCGTTTGAGTACATACGTGAGCCCCTTCCGCTGCAGTTACCCCAACTGCTTCAGCAGACAAGTTCCAATAGCAGGTCTGTTAAGAGGAGAGCCACACACGCAAACACTGGCTTTGGCAAATCTGACCTGACACAATGTCCTTTCTGAGGGGCGGGATTCCTTCCTACAGAAAACTGAAAGCCTGCAAGAGTTTCCGTATCACCTACCTTTCCTGAAATTACTTTTCACTCAGGTTAGTAAAAACAAAAGCTCAAAAGTCACCTTAAGTGGGTTGGGAGACAAGTCAATAGACAGTCCCAACACTGCTGGTATCAAATACCCAGCCTGCAGGTCAGCAAGGAAAAGCTGTTACCAGAAAGTGCCAATGAAGAACGTTTCAGTAACTCAGAAATCCCTGTGACCAAAGTTAAGGTACCTCCACCAGGTTTCTCTCTCTCCCCAGTACCAGGAGGTGCAGTTCCAGTAAAACTGGAGAGAGATGTACCCAGCTACCATGGAAATTCACTTTTGTGCTTAGCATCTGACAGAACAAGGAAACCGACGGGGCTCTGCCCAAATGGTAGATGTTGGAACACCAGATTCACGTAACGCTTCTGCCTTTATCACTGGGCATGGGAGGACGTCGTACCTCTTCAGAAAGGAGGGGGCAACACCCAGGAAACCGACCTTCCCCCGAAGCCCCCACTGACGGAAGAGCAGGCACAGGCAGATGGAAAAGCAGCTCCAACTCCAGATGCTGGCCAGCCCTCACCACCCACCGCCACGGCAGAAGCTGCTGCAGCACACGTTGGCAAGCGGCACCAAGGCGCGCTGGCGTACTGAAATGGACAAGCCGTTTCAAATGGGAACGCGCTACATACCTGTAAAGTTGCTTGTGTTTTCTTACAGTTGGGTCATAG
The DNA here is from genome assembly GCF_023634155.1 of Falco peregrinus. Lineage (NCBI taxonomy): Eukaryota > Metazoa > Chordata > Aves > Falconiformes > Falconidae > Falco > Falco peregrinus. The sequence continues at coordinate 6,744,260 of NC_073730.1, read as the reverse complement.
TATTTCAAATTTTCCCTCACTAAAGAAAGCCTTAACTTGTATACCTTAAAGCGCCTGCCAAATTACAGCAAAAGCTCTTTTACAAGTTAATTGTGTTAAAAGAATTGATTATCTGGAGCAAGAGAAAGGAAGAGCTAGAAGAAAAACTATTCCTCAAGTCGCGAGGGCCTTCAAAGAACAAAAATGCTGTAAGTCAGCTAAACTAAATGAATACAGAGGAAACATAAATTTTCAGTCTAAAAAGACATATAAAGACTGCAAACACTGCCCTGCGTTTGAACCCGATTCTTCAATGCAGCCACAAGTAAACCGACAATCCCCTCTTCCTCTGCCCATTTTAAATCTGCAGGCAGCCAACATCCACAGAATGCGGTTCAGAGCCATCCAGGAATACTTTGGCTATCTTCAGAGCAAGGAGGCAGATATCCTGGTGCTCCGCTGCTTGTCCACATCATAGCAGCAGCCAGGATCACAAAGAACAGAAGTTTTGCAGACATCCCATTACCGAAAGGGAGAAAAAACGCTGCAAAGGGATGGCTAAGGAAGATGGACGGATGCCAGCAACGAGCTAATAGCAAATCTGACTAGCCTATCTATCATCCAGAAGAGCAGCAACTTGGGGGAACCCCTGGATGAGTAGGATTCCAGTAGACTCCACCTTCAGCTCAATGTTTTGCCAGCATGGAAATGGCTCAAAGTGGGACAGCACCTGGTAGATGCTGCCTATGAAGCCTGTTGCAATCCAGGTCAACTGGTTTGCCTCAGTAATGTTTAAAAAAATTACAGTTTCTCCCCAATAACCAGGAGGCACAACTTCCCTTAGAAAAAGTCCATAGCAAGCTAGGTCATTGGTCCAAATACTTGGAGGACAGCTCTGATTTTCTGCGAGGACAGGGCCAGAATGTACCATTTTCACATCTTCATATGACATGACCATGAGCGTGGTTTTAAGTAGTCCAGGAACGTAAGCTGCAAAACAAGGAGGGGCAGTAAGTTAGTTACAGGCCAACAGTACCAGCTGTGGTGTGGTCTCCTGAAGTCAAATTGTCCCTCACAGAAAAGAATGGGCAAACCACATTCCTACACCCTGCAACCCTAGTCTCATCCTCACTAAACACTTTGTGGAAGTGTAGCTACCGCCGCAACAAGCCGTTTGCCTCCCACCCACCTTACATTCAGGTCTAATACATCAGGTGAATGCCGCACCTAGTAGCATATTGTATCAAGAAGCCAGTCATTTACAATGTAAACTCTTAACTAAGGAGGATCAAACTTACAGAGTTTGTCTGAGAATACCTTTGGTTAAAGCTGAAATCAACTAGGACAGCAACAAGTTTTGTATCGAACAGAATCTGCTGCCAAGAAAATAAGTTACAAGTCACAGAAAGTAACACCAACAAAACTCCAGACTGGCCATTTACAGCAACCAGTTCTCACTGCCACGCGACCTAGCCTGGGAGAGGCACAACGGGCTCAGTTTTTGCGAGCCTCATAGAAGTTTCTCCTGACCTCGCTGGCCAAGGGCTGCGGTTCCATGCACGCAGCCTGAATGGCCTAGCGTACTCTTAAGTCGCGGCTTATGGCTGCAGAAGTGTGGGAAGAACACCCTCGGCTTCCAGTCATGAAATACTATCAGCATAGTAAGCACTAATGAAAGCAGTTTTGTTAAGCAGTTTCTAAGCCTAACTCCTAATGAATGAGGCTCAGGCCATTGAACTTCTGCGCTGTCCCCAAAGCGAGAAAGGACAAGCTGCCCGCAGGGTCCATTACCCCCTAGGAAAGGCCAGTCACTCACATTTTCCATAGGACAATACTGGCGGGCATACCACTCCTGGCTATAGAGGCAAATGATGACACCTTGGCCCAGGAAGAGGGAAGTCCACATGATCACATTCCAGATGGGCCCTTTCCGACTGTCATTAAGGATGAAGTTGAAGACCACTGGGGAAGAGGTGAAATGAGAAACATCGTTCAGAAATGAGAGTCAGGATTCAAGAATCAAAGATCAACTGATTTCACTGGCTCCTTCCCTCCCTTCACTTCATCTCTGGAGCAAGAAGACTGCTCTGTGAGTTCAATATAGTGCAAGAAAATCTGATTGTGCTTGGCAGCAGAGCAAATACTATGAGCCAGTGCTGACATTTACCTCCAGTAAGTGTGCCGACAAGCTGGCCCGGCTGTATGCCTCTGGGGATCAATATTGTTTGTGTTACACTGTTGACCAAGGCGTGCTGCCAGAGGAGGCTTAGTTTATTAGAGCTTTCTAACTCAAAATCCAAAATGAAACAATAGAGCTCTGCCTTCTAAATAGGCTCTCTTCTTCACTGCAGTAGCAAAGCCATACTTGCCTTACGCTATGACTTTAAAGAAGACTTCCAAACTGCTGACATACAGCAATTCAACTAAGGCTCAGCAAAGAAGAAGCAGTGCTATTAAAGCATGTACCATGTCACATAAACAGCAGTGTATCATATACAGCTCTCTTCCTCTCCATCAATACCTTGCTTGCCTAAGTCCTAAGCCTGCAAACCCAGTGTGCATGTATATATACATATATACGTAACTACTTGGCTGCAAAAATCCATTCATAAATTTTGGACTCACAGCTGCAACTCTTGGACAAAAAACAGTTCTGTGTGTTAGTGCCTAAAGAATAACTGGCATCATTAACAAAAGGGCAAAAGCATGCTTGTTTAAAAAAAAAAAAAAAGCCATAAAACCCACAAGCCACTCACATACTCTCTCCCTGGAACTTACTTCCAAAGCACATAAACAGGCAGAAGAGAACCGGATAGAAGTAGCCAAAGCAGACGCTCAGAACATATTCATGCACAGCAGCTGATACTGCAAAGACAGACAGCATAGCTGCTGCTTTGAACTTCTTACCAAAAAACTGGAAGAGAGAAGAATACCGAGTATTATAACCTGCTCTGCTGTGGGTTTAGTTCAGTTTTCTCATTTATTTTATTATTTTTTTTTTAACCTTAGCTAGAAAGGGCTTCCTCCAGCCAAGAAACATATGTGAAATGTTAAGTGCTTTACAGAGCAGCTTGGATTTTTGGTGGTTTTCTTCAGGCATATTTCTGGTCTCCTGCGTAAGTACTCAGGTTGGACCTACTCATGAAATATCTACCATAACTCATCCAAATAGTGCAACATGAGTTCACTGTTGAGTCAACCTTTACACTCAGACCCACATTTTGTACACATTAAGATCTTGGAAATGAGCAACAAATCTCTAAAAAGCACAGTTTTCTACCCGCAACAGCTGAGGCAAGACATTTTTGTGCTTCTCAACACACAGTGATGCCGCATCTTTACAAACGTACTGTCTTGCCCAGCAGTTAAATGTTTAATTAACAAAACAGAAGAATATATCTGCTTGTTACTCACCCAAAGGAAGTCCCTGTAGGCATAGTAATAAAGCCAGTCGTGTACTACCACATTCCAGGTTCGGTAGTAGTTTGCATAGGAAGTGGAATTCCACCAGTCCTGAAAGCACAAGTGAAAGACTGTAAATCTAATTAAGCATAAAACGTTCTGTAGGCCTTTCCTGGGATATCAAGTTAAAAAATATCGATCAGAATAATAACCAAGCTAACATAAGTTATAACAAGCTGCACCATGAAATAATGCTTCCCATTGTATTTTCAACATTCTACTCTGTATACCAAAGTTTGGTTTTGACCCAAACTGCAGTGACTGAGATGACAGAGGAACTAAACAGAGTGTTAACAGAGCTATTGGGTAGCTCTGGTGGCTAGTTCTCTTTGTGCACAGGGTATACTACTTTAAAACAATTCAGACTGCCAAGTAGAACAGATCCAATTTCTACAGCACAGCGACAATCTTAAACCCTAACAGCGTAACACAAACAAAACCCTGTGGATGCTTTATTTGATAAGAACCTTCAGTTTCCTTCTCTTTCCTTTTCATTATATATAACTTTATATATATATTCCTTTATAAACTATAACTCCCGCTTCTTACCTTGTAGAACATCCTGTCTGCAAAGCGCAGCATCTCAGCAAATGCGTTGAGCCAACAGTGAAGGAACGCAAAGAAAACCAGGAATAGAATCAGTACACCTAGAAATAAGGTAGATTCAGACCAGTTTTGTAGCATTTGGTCTCAGCTATAGGCAAGAGCCTGTAACGCAGTCAAGACTGTTCTTATAGGCATGGACACAGATGAGCTTTGTCCTACCTACACGAAAATGTCAAAGTATTTCAGTTTCTCACCACACCAGGTCATGCTTACCCCAGAAGGCAGCAGCAAGGCTGTCACACAGCCTAGGACTTGATTTTGAACACTGTTACATTTAAACCCAGGCTTTTTTGTGCTGCCGATTCTAAAGTTTAACACCATAATGCTGAAGACTGCCCACAAGACCTCCTTGGCTGGTACTTGCCTGTCATGAATGCTTCTCATATGAAGCACTTCCCCTCCCTCCTCCCTCTTCCATGAGGATAACAGTTACTCATGAATCCAGGTCTTACCTGGCAGAATGGAGTTGAAGATGCAGAGGACCAGCCCTCGAAGATTGAAGGTTTCTTGACTGCTGTTGTGAAACAGAGGAATGCAGAGTCTCACGAAAATGTAGTAGGCATAGAAAAGTGAACCAAGCACCTGGAAAAAAAAAAAAGAAAAGTCTGACTCCATATGAGAAATGCACAATTAACACATCACCACTTGACAGCTCTAGGAGAGCAATAGCAGCTGCCAACACTAGTCAAAATTTATTTTACATTGCTGCCAATAAACTTCCCTAAGGGTCCAGGCAAAAAGTAAGCTACAGCCATCTGTGTAGCATGTTGACATTGAGGAGCAAAATCAACTTGTCTTTTCTACTACAGCAGCTCTAAGTTTCTCCTAGTCCTATCAACTCAGAAGTTATGACAAATGATTTGTGCCAATGCCAAAGTGAGTGGGGAAAGTACCCTCTGATCTAGGTCCAAGACAAGGGCAGAAATAATTAAGAAATACTTACTGTAGTTAAAGCTAGTATTAAAGCTTAAGTTTCTTTTATCCCAAAAAAGAGCTATTTACAGGCCAAATCGCCTCAGGCCTTCTCTGGCTCATGAACCCACATTCTGGAAGTTGTCAAAATGCAGGTCACTGCTTTACTGCAGTCACTCCAACTGCTGTAAGCCAGGTGTGGGCTTTGTCACCCTCTTTTGTCAGAGAGCAAGCAGCCAAAGGTCTTTTCATGCTTCATTTTTAATTTGGTTGGGGTTTTGGTTTGTTTTGTTGTTTTGTTGGGTTTTTTTTTGTTTAATTGGCTGGTTTTTAAACCATGCACTGTGTGACAGTATAAATTTCAATCATGCAAAGCCACTACTCAGAAACAAAGCCATAAGAAGCTACTGAAGCTCACATCCAGAGACACAAAGATCAGGTCAACTTTCAGCTCAAATAAGCACTGAAGAGCCGGACTTCAGGCCTCACTATTTCAAAATCAGTCTGAATATCTGAAGACAGGTAGCTGTGCCAGTGCATAACAGAGCATCAGTGTAAAGAAAAATGTCAGAGCATGGATATTGCTCTCCCCATGCACACATGCAGCTTTTGTACAGAATAGAGTCTAAAGGCTTCTTTAAGCAAGGATTTATTTTTTTTATTTTGACACAGTCATCGGTGCAGCAAGATCACTGTTTCTTTTTTTTAGTTCACTAAAAAGCATTCTTCACTTGGTGTAGGCTTACCAGGAAAAGAGTGATTTAACGCCAAAGGGAGAACTGTTCAGCAACACAGATCCCTGAAAGCATGTTCTTCAGAAAGCTGCACTACTCACCTGTGCAAATTTGGTAGCCACATAGCCCCATCTTATCATGGGATTCCTAGGAAAAAGAACACATGATGTCATATCCAAATAGGACCTCCAAGCGGCAAAACCCTCCCTTCAATTATTGATTTTATTGACCTATACTCTGAAAAAAATGGGGTTTTAATTCCAGAGTTCTTAATCTCCTGACATCCAAGAGACATCTGCCCAAATTGCTGTTCCTCACTTTCAACTGCAGCAGGGCAACTACAGCAATTCCATAAATGGAAAAGTATCTGGAGAGCAGCATTATGCAATTACGTAGGAGGTGGTGATCTGCCCGATAGTCACGTAAAGGACTGCTGACTTGACACTGTCAAAGTGCAACCCAGTAAAGTATAGAAAAGTTTGGCAGTTCCCAGTTTTAAAGGCTTCAGCCTGCCTCCTCAAACTCAAGAGACAGGGCTGCTTATTAGCACCACATAAACCACCACACAAGCCTACTGCAGGAGCTGTGTACCACTAGATATTCAGTAGCAAGTTCTTTATTTGTTTCACTTCCAAAGAAATAAAATCAGAACTGTAAAATCAAAATACTACTAGCATTAGAGTGAGTTTTCATGATCAAGTCCTGCCTTTTTTATCAACCAAGTTTCTGATTTAACCAGATCTTTACGACAGCTCTAACTCATGAATTGAACAGAACACATCTAGGGATGCTTAACATTGGCTTCAGCTTTTAGACTCATGTTCTATTGGTGTTGCTCACATTACCTGGGATAGTTGTCTCTGTAGATGAGGGTGGGAGCAAAGAGGAAGTACAGGTACTGAGAAATTCTGGGAATAGGTACTGTGCCTGGAAGAAGCAGGGAGGGGGGAAAAAAAACACTCTGAAATCTCTTTGCTTACTGATGGTTCAGTTTCCCCAGTACCCTTTCACAACACAGAACACAGCAAAAAACCTCACTTGAACCAAAAAGTATGGGATTTGCAGAGAATTACATAAACTAGACCTATCATATGCAATTGCCCCACCACGAAGCGTAGTTAACAAGTGAGGGTGACTAACAGGTAGCGCAGTGCTAACACCCTGATAGCACATTCCCTTTTCTCCCAGGGAAGATGAAGCTGTAAGGCCTGTATCAACATGTGGGCTCATGTTCAGCTCTGGCATGCCTTGCTGAAATGGCTTCTATGCTTTTATGATTGCTGTCATTTCAGCTAGAGCACTGGAGGCGTGCAGGCAGATTCTGAACACCTTTTGCTCTTAAAAGCAGAAATAAGGAGTCCTGTTGAAGAAAGATCTAAGATACAGAGATGACTTAGACCTGAATAACAGTCTAGCTCATTGCTAATACCAGATGAAAAGGTTCAGGCTGAAATTATGAAGCAGAAGGCCAGCCTAAGAGCCTCGTGACCTCCCCATCAAAAAACATCTATTCAAATCCTACCTCTCCAATTCACGAGGGCAGCTGAAAGCAATGGAGGGAAAACAAGAGTTGGTTACGCACTGCTTTCAAAATAGGCAAGTTACTCACTGGACTTGTCCTTTACAGAGGACAGGACTCTGGGTACGTTCTCCCGGATGAAGGAATAAGCCTTCATAACAAGACGAACCTGTAAAACCATGAGAATGTCAGTTTAACATTCTCAGTTTCCCAACTTTCCAGCAAAGACTGGATCAAGCATTTTAAGGCAACACCTTCAACATCTTGGGCTCTCTCCAATTTATCCCTTTTACAAGGAAAGGGCTGCTTCTGCCCACAAGCCTGTTTAATGGACATGAATTTAAGACACTGCAGGGTGAAACATACCATAACAATCATGGCTCAGGAGTGCCATAACACATCTCATTCACATTCACAGGACCACAGCACACACGAGGACTCCAAATAACACCAGCAAGTCACTAACCAATTAACATTAACTAAAAATTGAAGGTAAAAACCCCTATTCAATAGGCCAGTATGTTTCAAAGCCTTGAAACTGACTCCTTGAAGTTAGGCATGTTGACAGCAAGTATCACTACTTTGGAATAAGGTGGTGACCCACAAATAGTCCACAGCTACCCAGCAGGGTTTTTTGGGTTTTAATACTGAAAGACCAAAAGGAAGGCTAGCCCAAAGTTAATTCTTCAGGCTCACACTCATCTCTGACCATCCTTGTTTTAATTTGATGGTCTGACCAGTCCCCTACACTCTTGCACTCTTCTCCCTCTACCCCCAAAAAAGAAAATTCCACTCTCACTAAAGACTACAGGACAAAGATGGTTGCTTCTTAGGGACAAAAAGGGAAACAGGAACCACTTGTTGACTACCTACTTTCTCCTTTTTTAAAAAAAAAGCATGTTACAGCTTCCTTGTGAAGTATGGCACAACAGCTTCTTAAAACTGGTTTTAACCATTTAACATCCACAAGACAACTAGAAGTAAATGGAATTTCAGCCTTGAAGTACGTTCAGAAAAAACCCACAGTAAAATCTTAAAAGGGCAAAATCTTAAAAAGGCAAAAAAACCCAAGTGGTTTCCAGGTCAAACTGAAGTTTACCATCTACTTTTTCTCATTAGAGTTGCTGCATATAAGTCTGTCTTCAAGTCAAAAGACAAACTCCATTCACAGCCCCGACTTAATGAATAAAAGCAACACATGACTCCTTATGAAAAAGGACCCTTTCCATTTTGAAAACAAGATTCAATATATCCAAAGATACCAAGTAGGGACCTACCTGTTCCAGTATTACAATAAAACGGGAAGCCGGGGGCAGGGCATATGATACAGCAACATAGGTTGGTCCAAATCCAAGCCCAGCTGTTTGGAACAGTGTGAACAACATCCCATAGAAGAGAGTGTGGATTACGCGATGAGAAGAACTGCAATAGCCTTGGGCCCACCAGACAAAAAGGTTGTAGGGAATGATAACTGTGGCACAGAACATGCACAGCCAAGTACAGAAGACAACCGGGAACTTTCCAAAAACAAAGACCAAGAGATCAAATCCCAGGACCAGCCTAGAAGGCACAAGGAAAGAGACAATACTCAGCGTCCATTGTTTCATTAGAAATACTTCTACTCCACTAAGTGGATACAAAATGCAAAGCTTCCAGATTATAACTGACAGCCCAGCTAGAAGCGACTGTGGCAATTTTCAGCTTAGAAACAGAGGGCTGTCTGTGGCAGATTTAAGTGACCACCCACAAACACATCAGAAAATAAAGAGATGAAGGACTCATGCCACCAACGCTGTCAGGCACAGCTTACCTTCAAATCCCAAAGGGCTTAAGCACATCTTTAAGATCAGCATGTGCTTTAAGAGCACGCTCAAGATCATCCCTGCTAAGAACAAGCATGTGACTAAATGATCTACTGCTGAACCAGGGTCCAAAAGAGCTTTTGGAGAACACTCCCAAGACATCACCACTATCACATTAAGAATCAGTTCTTTCCAGGAGTTTAACACCTAAAGAGGCTTTTTCCCTACCTCTATAGTCACGAGGTATTTTAATATCTGACACTCAAACCTAATTTAATTTCTGCTTTCTGAAATCTATAGGCATTCCACGTAGATTCAGTTTAGAAGTCACCCAGAAGGCTTCGGGTCATTGCATGGTCAGTCCAAGTATGTCCAACTGGTGTGCGCCAGGTACTTAGTTCACTAATCAAGCTTAAAACGTAACGACATAAATAAAAGGATGTTCAGCCTTACCGGCTATCAAAGTCACCAAAGCTTACTCCTACACATAAGCAGCTCTTCTGAACTAAGGTCAGAAGAAGGTGGTACAGAGTATACCAATTTATTTGTTCTCATGTGGAGGCTCACTTGTAAACTGCATCCAAGTTATCAGATCTAGCTCAGAACACAGCAATGATTTTTTTTTTTAAGTAATCTGATAATTCTGCTCCTATTAGTTAATTTTAGGGGTAAATGCCTATTCTCCTTCAATTTCCATACACTATTAAGTCAGGATCAGCTAAACAATATTCAATAGCGCACAAGCCTCTTATACTCTTGGACAAGAAGGACAATGATTATCATCAAGATACAGCTCCAGTTTTGCACACTGAAAATCAGATAATTGGCAAGATAAACATGTAATCCTACTTGTGTACATGGGATACAGCTTGCCAAGATACTATATATAGCAACAAGCAAGTGTGAGGAAAGCAGTCTTTCACAATCTTGTTCACAACTGGCTACCTGCAAAGCACAACCTTAACAGAGGCTGTGCCAATCCCCTTGACATTTTTTCCCCCAGGAAAACCAAAAAGTTCTATTTTTATTTAAGCACGAGTACAGCGTTCCAGGACTGTCATTTTTAAACAGCGGAAGTACTGCTCAAGTATTTAAAGTTTTTCTAAACACAGTTCCCCTTCAAACAACGCAAGCAGCTGAAAGCCACCATTTCGTTAAAGGTATTCAACTAAAGCAGTCTACATTCAATGATGACCCCTCCCTTTTGCCAGCCTTGTGATGAACTAAGCACGTGCTGGCCATAATTCTCACAGAACACACCAATCTGTATTTTTTTCCTAATATCTAGCTATCAGATTTGAAGGGACCATATCCCCCCTCAAGGGATCTGACGGGATCATTTCCCCCCCTTCAATGGACTTCATCACATATTTTAAGTATGCCCAATTGAAAACCCTCGCTTCCAACAACATCCCAAGGAAGGATTCCCCCTCCTTTCCGCACCATTCTGCGGCTTCATGTACCTCTGGTGCTTTGGAAGCGAGTATTTCCCAGCCCTGATCCCTGCCTTTCCAAAGCATTCTTACCTTCCTTCATCAATGAAGTCTACTAAAAGTGTGCTGAGGATGAAGACAATGAGAAGAGCGATGAACATGTGGTAGATCGTCCTGATGTGACTCACTTCAAACAGCTCACTGAGGGAGAGATCCAAATGCTATCAGGCCATTCACACAGCACATCACACCCCCAGTACTTGGCTTTCAACGTGTTTCACAGTAAGGCAAGATGACATCACTGCCACCCCAATTCAAGAGGCTGAAGTTAAGGTACAGTCTAGGTGCCAGTGTACACAAGACATTTCCCCCATTTATCTTCAGACAAAGGATAATTAGCCATTATCTCAGTGGTACTGAGAAGACTGTAATTAAGGTTTACATTTGGGGAAGCCTGCAAACTGCACTAGAAAAAACAGAGAAGCTTAAACAGATTAGCCCACATGGGTTTGAACATAAGACCACAGGTGGTGGTGGGGAGAGTACCTCAAAGCAAAGGCTAGTTAGTATTTTCAATCAATTTAATGGAAAATCTGAAGTTAACTCACTCCAAGAGGGACCTGCGGGCAGTAAAGATCTTCCCATGTTCTGGAGGAGCCCTCAAGGTCCTGCAAACACAGATGAGAACATTTGAGACAAGAACGGAAATAAGGCTTCCAGGAAACATAACCTTGTTATACGAACAGCTTAAAACTGACTTACTTGGCTTTGTGCAGTTCCTTCTCTGCACAGGAAGCTGGGAAGAGGGAGGCTGAAGATGAGGAGTCCAGGAGTGCTGATTTAGCCACTAAACTGTTCACAAACTCTGTGAAGTGACTGTCCACTTCCTTCATGAAAGCTGGCTTCAATTGCTGACAGTAAAAACAGAGTAGAAGATTGTTTAATTCCCTGGATACATTTTCATAAAATATTTATATTCCCTTTTATTCCAGAGCAGAACAGTGCAAGGCATCAAGAAGACATCCCTGTACCATCTGCCTACAGTTGGCACCAACTTGGGCAAGATGAGGGGCTTATCCTGGCCTGTTCATGTACCTCAGGCCAGAGGACTTTGAATAACGTTCATCATCTCCATCAGACAAAACACTGAGGAGCAAAGTAAACATACTGCTCTTGGTATGCTTTTGGTCTGGAGTGGCAGGTATTTCACATTTTTCATGGTGCCAAGAAGGTTCAACTAAATTTAATACATGAGCCCCAGAAAAATTTCTCAATTTTAACTGGTTACATCCTTAGCATACGAAACAAGCATGAACAAGATTTACTTTTTAGTCCATATAGTATTATTAAGGGGAAAACAGATCTTTTCAGGCTTGTGGCTAAACAATCATCCTTGATGTTCTTATGCATTAATGCAGAAGTGATCTCAATGACATGACTGCAGGAAGAAGGACCAAATTTATCCTTCCACTGCTACCACTGTTTGGATGAAAACTTTCACATACGACTGAAGTTACAGAATGTACAGAAAATTTTCATGAAAGCGAAATACTAGGTAACTGTTAAGTGTTAAGACTGAGCAGTGAGAGACACAAAACTGGTAGGCAGCAAGACTGAAGTTCAAGAACTCATGGGGTCAAATATCCCACTTGAATCTCCTACACTCCCTTTTCTTCGGATAACTTTATACAAGTTATCTTCTCCATTAACAGCCAGTTGTGACAAAATTTCACCATTTTTAGCCTATTCATATTTTTCTTCTCTCATTTTAATAGACAAAGGCAACTTCTGAAGCATCTGGTTTACTAAAGACCTTGACGTCTAGAGGGTTCATGAAAAATCAGAGATGAGCATTCCCCTCTACCATATTTTTGGAAAAATGCATTGATAGGGTGCAAAAAAGGAGATAATGAGTTGTGGATAAAGCATAGGTGACCCTAGTCAAAGACTGCTTGTTTCATCTGATAAAGAGTTTCTTTTCTAGAAAGGAAAACATTGCTTAACCCTCCCAATAATAAGTTATCCAGACAAGGGCTATAATTCACCTGCAAAAGGCAGACTAAAATGCTATGATGTTTCCACATCCTTTTTGTCTTGCCTTAAGACTAGCATGTGTAATTCATTCCTGTATTTTCCTGTCTGCAATACAGTTGGATCTGCTATTCAGTCTCATAACATGAAATTTCAAAAACTTGATTTCCCACCCCCCAGGCAGTTTTAAAAAGTAGATACATTTAGAAGAAACTTGATGATAAAATGTTTCAAGTTACTTGTTTCTGCAGAAAGTGCTACACTGAGCTCTGGATAGCGTTATGTTGTGGTGCAATTTCTCTTACTCTTTATATGCAGAGAGGATCCTGAGATTTGCACAGTGGCTTTTTATTCTTATGACTAGAAAAAAAGCATTCAAAATTAATTCCCTCAAGCAAAGAAAAATGCATCATGCATTCACTGTATTTCAGTGAGAACTTTGGGAATCTAAAGATCCTAAGACCTCTTAAGATCTCTACCGAAGACAGTGATTTATGATACTTCTAAGAATTCAGTTCCTTAATGTCAGGTCCTCAGAGACCAAATGTTTTCCCCAACACTTGAGCCTAGTGATGAAGCATGGGTAAGGGCTAACCCCTCAGTTCCTAAACGATAAACCTTTTGAGAATGCTCTGCCAGATAACCACCATCTTCAGCACAGGAGACAGGCAAGTTTCCAGAAACTACTTCAGATCTAATTGCATACTGTGCTAACAACATTTGTCTGACCATCCTTTTGCCTGGGACTTTTTGTCTGCCTCCGGATTCAAGGTTCAAGTTTTCCTCCATAATATCTACATATTTCACTAGTCTTCCTACTGATACCTGCTTAAGAAGCATTTCTGTTTCCCCAATAACCTTCAGAATTCCTGACTGCTACCTACTTTCTAATCTTTAAGGCTTAATTACTTAAGACAAGTAACAAAACCAATAAATCAGTTTTTGAGGAGGGAAGGAAAGAGTTGGGAAGTTAGGCACAAAAATGATGCTTCCTCAAAAAGGCATTTGTGACACTTGAGCTTATTTGTTAGTACATGTTTAAGTTTCAGTGCCTAACTATCATACCACAGCAAGCTGCAGCAGCATTGGTTTTGCTAAAAAAGAATAGGTACAAGGTATAAGAAGGAAAAGCCAGATAACCAAAAGAAAATGTTAGCTAAAAGCTGCAGCAGTGATATATTTGCCTCTTACATAGACCTCCTTCCACAGCTATGTTTTAAGGAGTCTGTTTCCACTGATGGACACTTGTCATCCATGGTTATCTCCTTCATTTTCCAAGCATGCTTGAATTGATTTTATACGACAGATCACCCAAAAAACTAAGCTAAAAAGTCTTCTCTAGAAGCAAGACTTGTAGACTAACAAAATATATTAATAGAGGATATATTCTTAGAAAATGCTACTGTCTCGTGTGACAACAGCCAAGTAAGCAAGTTTAACTCTCTGGCAGAACATACAAGACAATGTGAAATGAGATCACATAAAAACAGAAGACCCTGAAGTCAAGGTGCCTCAGAACTTTACATTCCTCCTGTTTTGTAGCGGTCAGATCCAGAGAGATCTCTTGAAACAGAAGTTGCACTAGGAGGAGCAGATTAATATTTAACTTAAAAATTTTTCCCCCCTATTTAGCAGTGGTCAGTGCAGACTAAACAAACTTCAACAGTGCTTAATGAAACAGAAGCTCTTAGGAGCTGGCTACTTTTCAATAGTGCTTTTCTGGGAGGCAGAGAAGATTGCCTCTGCAAGAAATGGAGACTTGTTAATTCAAGAACAGGATTAAAAAAACACCCCACTGAGTGCTTTAGAACTAGAACCTGTAACAGAAGACACTGGTGCTCTCTGGCATGCACGTATCGCTACTAAAAAAGTCAAGCAGAAATTCCTGCTCCTCTTGGAGCACTCAAATTTCCATGCCAAACAAAGCACTATTCATTCCTACCAAAACTCTTTTTTGATTGTGGTTTGGTTTTGTATTTTTTTAAGTTTCTCCCCTTTTTTCAACCTAATCTCTCAGCATGAGTTCAACAGAAATTATTTCCTTAAACTACCTTTTCTCTGTAGTTAGCACTCTGCTGAGATTGCCTCCCCCTCATACAACCCCCCAAGGCTGATAGAAACATATGCATGTGTTTGGATTGGAAGAGCAGGGCATGAGTTCTCATTAGATTAAGTAAAATACAACCAGAGCATAGACCTTACAGTAACTGTAATTCTGTACAACAAAACTGCACAATATATCGCACTGTATTATCAACTATTACTACGACCATTCAAAGAGCAATCTAGTTGGGCAATTGACAGAGTAACTGTTAGTGCTTAGCAAGCCAAGCACCCTCCACCCAGTCACCAGAGAAATAAAAGTTATTAAAAGAAGCACCTCCCACCAGCCTTCACTATGACAGGGCATGGATACACAAACGGCCTCATTGTAGCTTCCCCCAATGGAGAGCACTTAACCAAGAGCTTCCTAAAGCATGCTTGGAGCCTCAGACAAGGAACTGGACAGATGCACTCAGCTGTCACCATTCAGTTTAAAAAAAAGAATCAGGTCATTACAAAACCACGAAGGGGGGCAAGTATGAAAAGAATGCTATGCTGTAAAAGGCAGAAGCTGACCAATAATTGATGAGAAGTCAGAGAAAGTTGAGGGAAGTAACCCTGTAGCTTGCTTATAAAGAGATAGTTGCAAAAGTTCTCCAGCATTTTACTCATTAAAACAGATCAGCTAATTGCAGTCACTGAAACATGACAAAATCCAGCCCTGACCAAGTGACTTAACAAACCATTCTCAACTGAGTTTAGGATGAACAAAAGGACTAGATTTTCAGACTGGACTGCAGATGCACAAAGGCAGCCTACGCATGACTTAACACCTTGCACCTACAAACCCCTTTTAATCAGTTTAAATCAGTGGGAAGTGTCAGTGACCAGCACTCTGCAGAAGTCAAACTACTGTCTAGACCTCAGATACCTATCACCTAAAACATAAAACTGCAATCCAAGCTTTGTTCAGTGGTTCACACAACAAAAGGGTCAAGTATCCAGGAATTCTCAGGAGCTTTGCAGTAGATTGAGGTTTTTACTTAGCTTTATAGCTATTACTGTAGCTTTGAGGCACCTTAAACAAACTTGCCAGCTGCCTAACTTAAGGTTTAAAACCTGAACTCCCCATGGTTTGGGAGAAACTTCAGTAATTGAAGTGCCACTGACCTTGCTGGTTTTCTTCAATTCTCTTTGCAGATAAGATATTACTTTGTCTACAGACTAGCATGTCTCAAAGCCGGTGGCCAGGAAAACAAAATAAATTAGAAACAAGAGACATTCCTGAAGAAACAAATCCAAGATGAAGCTGTTCCCTTGAAACCAACTAGCATTCCCTGGAACTTACAAAGCTCCATGTGCTTAATAGTCAGAGTGTTCTCCTGCAAGCATTTATTGCCAACACAGTGATTTGCAGTAGCTGTTTTGTTTGCAGAGTAAAGATAACAGGCTTGTTCTATCATGTCCCCACTAAGAATTATTCAGAGAAGGCAATGTATGAAAAAATTCAGAGCTGAATTTTAGGAGTTTCAGCACAAAAAGCAGTATGCCCTTTGCAAAAGACATTTAAATACACTTTAGTTACATCTGTTGTAAGTTACACACCACCTATAGAGGTAAAAAAAAAAAAGAGACTTGAACAGGAAAACATCTCAAAGGTGCAAGATATTTTTCTCTACCTTGTAAGTATATACTCCCTAATATTCACATAAGGCTGGCACAATTAGATTACTTCATCTTTACTATGGAATTAATTTTCTGCAATAAAATGAAGCAAGAGAGCAGAACGATTTGCCCTGAAGAACATGCACACTACAAAACAATGGTTAACGAGGAGGGTGCAGTTCATTGTTAGCTAACTTCATTTAATTTAGGCATAAATCACCTTAACATAATTCAAAACAATGGCAGCTCAGACAGAGATTACATTAAAAATACTCAGTGCTGTTTTCTTTGAGGATATTGCTCACTGACAGAAAGAATGGGTCAAAGGCTCAGGAAGGTCATCTCTACAGCCAGAGCGACAGAAGCTGTGGGATACAGGCTACACACTACCCTTTATTCAATGGATAGCAGGACACAGAGCATTTTAAAAACCAAATATGCCAGCATGCTAGCTGATAATCACACTGCCAAAAGTTAGGTAAGGGAAGTTCCATTTTATTTACAGGCCTCAAAGTTCATTCTTATCTTTGGACTTCAACCTATTGGGGTCAAGTGCAACAGAACGTATTTGATAATACTACCCCTCTTGTGCAAAGTAGAAGAGAAGGCAAGGAGAGAAAGAGGGCCGTATAAGAGTCACTGCACTCAAGCTATAATTGAATAGGGATTTGTGCTCCAAATACACGACTCTCCAAAAGACGTTCAGGGTCAATTATCCCACTCCCCCCCACAAGCAAGCATTAGAGTGTACTTACCTCAGCTTCTGCTATTAGCTGCATTTTCCTTGTTATCACATGGTCAACATCAACCCGGCCTAAGGAAAGAAAGCAAATATGTTAACACTTGCATTTTCAGTAATGTGAGCTGCATATCTGGAAACACAGAGAGCATAACATACAGTAGCTCAGTCACTGATTTTTCATTAGTGCTTCTGGCTTCTAATAAGGGAGGTTCAAAACAAAGAAAGAAATTCATAAGCTATGATGAAGTATTTTCAACAGACATTTAGGATCCCAGCATAAGGCAGTCAACAGCTGATAACATGTTGGATTTTCGAAAGCTTTGTTTTCCATCAGCAACTCTGCAAATCTTCCCAAGGTCCCTAAACATATTCAGCCTTGAAACAGCAATTAGAACAACCCTTAGAAGGTCATATCCAAGTGTGCTGATCTTTTATCAGAGCTTTATCTTATGCACAGTGAACTAGATGTTGTCTGTAGGTCTCTGCATTGCCAATAGATGAGGCAGTCAAGTCACAACTACCTGTAAAATACCATAACCAGCTCTGAAGAAACACTAAATGGCAAGTTGGAAGGTTCAAACCTGGCTATTCCCACTCCTTTCATCCCCCAGGAGAAGCACTAGATTTCAGTCTGACTGTATTCTTCAATGTGTTTCATTGCTTAAGCAGTCAGGTATAACCATGCTGTGAACATCATCTAACTTTTACCATTACTAATACCACTGGCTAATATGTAAAGCCTCAAATATCACCTTTCTTTTGCATAAAGAACTACATACATCTGAGATGCCTCTGACATCAAGAGAAACAACATATACAAGTCAGACTTCAGACTAGTTGAGTTTTAAGACAAGGTTTGTCTGCAATGGTTACAGAGTGCTCGCAAGCCAGCTGGTGTTTCACTTCTTCAATAAGAACACCCCAAGATACTTAAAACAGACCCTTGCATGTGAAGGAAAAGCAAGATTAAAGCAGCAGTATCCACCCCCCAAAATACTAGTCAGGTTTAAAGATAGCAACAAACCTTGTGCTTGTTGTTTGGCAACTACAGCTACAACAGTACCTTACACATGAACACATGGTTAGCATTACAACTTGCACGCTCAGTTTCTAAGACAACATTACCACTTTTAGAAAAAGAAGGTTCTGAACTGATTCCCTAGTAACATTTCCAGGGAAGCATGAGCTAATGGATTTGCCATAGAAGTGCCAGTGTTGTGCTGCTGTGTGACAAGAAAAACAGATTCATAGCAATATCACAGTTTATAATACAGCCTCCTTGTCTCGTCCTCCTTTTATGTGCACAGCCTATGTACACAAAATGTAGTGTGTTGCTCTAATAGAAGCAAGTGCTTCTATGATGAACACTGGTCTGAAGGTGCTCTCATGAGCAATTAGTTATAAGAAGTTTGGGTAGATCTGCTTCAGAGATGACTCCAATTCCAATATTGGAGAATAGTTAAATGAAACAAGAAAACAAGAGACTATCTTCAATGAAACTACACTCAGTTGTTCAAATTCCTCCCCCCCCACCCAAGGAAGAAGATTGGGTTTTTTGTCCATAAAAACTGCTACACAAGCTATAGACTTAAGAACAGGCCAGCAACAACAGCCTATTGCTTAGCAGCCTTGCAATGCAACAACAAACAAGGAAACTGCTTAACACTATGAATTTTTGGCTGCATGCAAAGATCCATTTTTACAAAAATAGAATTCCTGGTTGCTAAGCATCTCACCTCCAAGACAAATAAATTACCTCAGCATTTAAATTCATCATGCTGTTACACTTGCTGAACAGCAGCAGTTTGGAAAACAATTTGAGTGTAAAATACCGCTAGAGGGTCCCTCGCCCCACTCAGTCCCACTCAGCTCGTCTCAAACAGACTCTCCCCCAATAAATTAAAAAAAAAAAATTCAAATCAGGTTTTTCCAGAAGCAGCAGAACTGTATCCTGTTCGTATCATCTCAATGGCTCTAATCCCCCACTGTGCCACTCCACAACTGTATTCACAGCTCCCTCTCCTACACCGAGAACCACTTTGCGCTTACCTGTTAGAAAGCAGACCAGACAGAGCTACTGAGCTCAAAGCACAACCAACCTTTTCCTGTAGAAAGGTAAGAATTTGTGTCTCTTATCCAGCTGTGAGCCTTCAAGACACTATCAAGTTTGCTTGAAGCTGTTCAACATGGCCAAAGAGGACAGGACACATGAAACTTAAGGGGTTACACTATTTCCTTTGTAAGCTAAGCTAAAAATAAATAACCACTGCTTTGACCATTTATTTCCTGTCAGATCTTGCATTCAAAGCCTCAGTTATAATAACTACCCAGGAGTGGCTCACTTTGGAAATGAGACAACCTTTTTGATTTACAATGCCTTAATGATGGATGTACCAGTTTTACAGATACCTAATGCACAGCCCTAATGGTTGGAGGAAATGAGACCAGTCTCTGACCTGCTGACACTGCAATTGCTAAATGGTAGGCAGTGTCCCTCCTATCACTTTATTCACCCACACACCAGTGTGTATGCACAGCATCTTTCAAAAGGCTTTAAAATCAAGATATCTCCGTGTCTTCAGTATACACATCACCTATAACAAAATAAAAGCACCTGCAAGCTTGTTGCTTCTTTCCCAGAACAGAGTCCTGTGTAGAAGAAAATCCACCCCAAAACAACAACTCATTCTGCTGTGTTGCATTGCCCCATAAACTCAAGCTGCTTCACAAGGCAGATACCAGAGAACACAAACTCATCATCTTCTTGCATCACTCATCTTCTGTTGTGCAAGCTGCTACTAATGTTCTGTGAGGTCATTCACGAAAAGAACCATCATGTGATTTTGAGTCTAAAAGGAATTATGCACTGCTGAGAAGTCCAAATCCTCATTTTTCTTTGACACTGAAAATGAAGTCTGGATCCCTCTGTGTCACTTTGGGATTGCAAAGGCAACACCATTACAAAAATGGACTCAAGGCTTCACAACACAAGCAATATTATTAAAATACACATCTTAGCATTTAAAACAAGATGGGATACACCTTAAGAAAATGGGAAATATATTTAAAGTGATAAGGAAGAAAATCTTCTTTGAAGACTAGTATGAAATACTAGCAAGTTTCACAGGCTTTGCTTTGGAAGAGCTTTACTCACAGGGAGAAGTTCTAGCTTAATGGGAGTCATGCTCCTTTCCCAAAGACATTGATAAGATCTTTCGCTGACCACTTGTTTTGGGCTTGTAGACATTGATCTTGTAGGATGCAATAGCCCTGCACAGCCCGAATCCCAAGCAGGTTCAACAGGCAGAAGGGGGGTGGGGGGAGGGGGGGGAGAAAAGAAAAGAAAAAGAGCAATTTAAGTGTAAGCTTTGTTTCCATAGGAAACCAGGATAACAAAAGATCACTTGAAGATTGAGAACCAACACTTATTGCTGAAAACTTGAGCATCTTAGGTTTCACAGAAGACTTACACACTATCTTTCTTAAAGGATCCCATTGTCCTTTTTTCAGCTTACTCTAGCATATGTTACAGATAAGTGACATTTGAGATGACTAGAGAAGTGTCCCATTCGTATGATCTGTTAGTGCTGCAGCTGGGGATCCAACAAAAACAGCTTCTACGTGAGACACTAACCAGCACTCTACTAAGCAAGCTCTCAAAAATTAACTGTGTTTAAAAGCATTCATTTTATTTAACCGCTACACTCTGCAATTACCACTGAGGGCACAAGTGGGAATAAGTCATTTGAGTAATGCTGTGGCTTGCGTGCAGTGTTACAGTTCCAGCCTGCAGCCCAGCACTCAAACCTGTTGCCACTCAAACTGTTCCTGCATTGTGGCAGTAAGCACATTACTGAGCAGTCAGAACAACCCAGGGAGACTACTGCTATCTAAATCCCTGCACAGCATTCAAGACAAAAATGCCCTTCACAGAGAGGCTAGGAAAAGCACACAAACAGGCTTTAGTTTACTGACACTTTAAAAAAAACTAACAAACAAAAAAAAAAATCCAAAAAAAGACATGCTTCTCAAAACAACCAAGCACACCACCCAGTTCAGAAGCATTTTCCCCTAAGGATGTCAGGATCTGCTTAGCTTCAGGATCTTCATGGAAAATCACAGATACAAACTGTACCAACACTGTCCTTCTCTACAACAGTTTGAAAATACTATCTTCAGTTTGAAAATACTATCTTCATTATTTCTTGATCAGACAACTTGCCATTCAAGATGTTAAATCAACATAGGCAGAAAGATTTCATTACTGTCAGATACCTGGATTGAACGGCTCCCTCCAAAAACACTGAAGATGTTATCTGAAGGAAAGCAATGCTAAAGCCAACCTAGTGTGTGGCTACAGCACGAAGAGGGAGTCTTCCATATACAACATATGCTAATAATTTAATGCTAATAAGCCTTATTCTTACTTACAGTTATTTATTTGGCCATTCAGCAGATAAGATGCAAGTTATGACTAGATTGCTTCCAGAGCTCAGCTGATCTGCCTCAAGAATGCACAGGCCATAGGTCACTGCACCACAGTTGGGCAACAAATTCAGTTTAAAGTCATTTCTGCAGGGACATGGGACCCAAACAGCCTCTTCACTAGCAGGAAGAAACACCAGCGTTGTCTTAGGTCATGCCACCACGTCCACAGGCACTTCAGAAGTAACTGCTCAGCCTTCACCAAACCCCCAGGTTGCAAAACATGAGATCACCTAGAATTACCAGAACCTAGCTAGTCTCAGACAAGACAGCTCTGTTTGATCCATCAGCCAGAAACACATCCAAGATACTCAATTCAAGTGGCTTCATGCCAAATTCACTAATCTGTAAGAAATAGCCCGTTGATACAATGAACAATTACTGCTGTGAGTCAGACTGCAAACCCTAAAGCTTTCCAAATTGCTCCCTGTTTCAGGGCTCCCTCCTCCTCCATCTATCACCAGGCGCACACACAATTCATGCAGCGACATGAACTTTTGCACTGCGAATGATCAAAAGTAACCTCTTCACTGGAAGATAACAACCCCTTTCTAAGATCAGCATTACCAAACAGGCTTACTCACACCAAAGATGCCACACAGACTGTTTGCAGATTACTCTTCAGAGACACTTTTAATCCTTTTCTGATTTCTGAGGAAACAAGGGCAGACTCCAAAGGCAACAGTTCACTGTTTTGGATAGTCTCACCTTAGCATTTTGGAGGCACTCAGAAGCACACTCAAGAGCCACATCCTCTCTAACTTTAAAAGGTCTGCCCATGCAGTTTCTATTATGCTCGTTCCAGGTCCTTTTTCCTGAAACTGGTACTGCCCGATACCAACATCCCATTAAGCAGAAAAGTCTTATATTTTTTATGTATCTCCAGCTGAAAACGTATAAGCCTGATTTTTTTTTTGACAGGGGATTATTGCTGCCTAGATCACCTGTTGACTCTATGCCAGGACCAAATTAGTTGTTTAATTATGACACTGGAGACAATTCAAGAAGTGATATATGAGACCTGTCAAAGTGAAATTACAGAGTGAATAATTAGAAGATAGAAACACACCAAGAGACAGAATTCTTCTGGCAATCTCAAAGCTATGAATATTTCCACATCGCTATAAAATTTGGGGGTACCAGAGTACAAACTATTCAGTCATAGAACTCAAGAAATGAGACAGCTTTCAGAAGCACTGATGAGGCAAGGAAAACAATAACCTAACCTATACAAGAGTCAGACCTAATGTAGCTCTGAAGCCAATACATGCATTAAAATTACTCCTCTAAGCAGATCAGCCAATGCACTTGAGTTTTAATGAAGAAAGGATTAATGGCCTAGAAGTTTCTGTAGAAAGTTCACACTTCTGGAAACAATTGGCCCTTGACACATTAACTCTTAAGTTAAAAAGCAGATTGCATTTGCTAATCGGGGAGGATTAAGGGTGGGAAATCACATTAGTCATTTAGTTTTCCTGCAGAAATAATACTTGCATACAGGAGACAGTCTTGACGTGGTTAGAGTCCCTTGACTGCAATACACATGCATCTTGTCTAAAATTCTACACAACACCCAGTGTTAAGATGCTATGGTATAAAAAGGAAGTTGCCAGACAGCAGATCATTAGCCTTATGCGGCCTTTGTACACATCAGGAGTAATGCCTTAGAAAGAGCTATTCAGAAGTGAATAACTAGGACAAAAGAAAGTGAGGAAAGTCTATGGCTACTGATTTTGAGAAATTCTTCCACCTCAGCTGTGCTTTCACAGAAAGCCCTACCAAGTTATGCAAGCACACTGGACTACATCAAAAGGCCGCTATCTGGAACATGGGAACACTTCAACTTTATAAGGCTTCAACCTTTGTTTCACAGAGGTCCTGATCTAACCCCCCTATACGGAGGAATTCCTGACCATCTTCCTCCTGGGCCTATAATGTGGTCAGGCAGGCTCATGCCTCCCACCTCCCTGCAGTATTCCTGTTGTGCCCATCACTGTGCTGAGCAAAAAGTCTGCAAGAACTTAACGCTTCAGTCCTTCTGACACTTCTGTTGAATTGGCAGCAACCCTGGAAGATAAGAGGGTACCTCATCTTCATTAATCAGGATTCCTCCCCACTGTCCTTGCTGTCCTTCACTGTAGTTTGTACTGTATTAAAACAAGACTGCACTGATCTGAGCCAACCCACCAGGCACGTGTACATGCATGAAAGCCCGGTACACTTTCAAGAGATGTTTACTTGCTGTGCACGCACAGTATCTTACCTGCAGTGACATTATGCCACATCTGAGGTATTACAATGAAAGGCTCTTAAAGACAAGCACACCCACCTATCAAGTCCTAATTAGCACAGCTATATTTGCTCTTTACCCACGAGCCTGAAAGAACTCAAACTCATGCAGAAAAGTTAAAGTGTTTCAATATGTAGAAAGGTAGAAGTCTGCTTCAAAACAGTAGCCCTCAACTCCATGCAATTTTCTAAAAACAGCAGTAATGGAACAGTCCCATTCGATTCAATTAAAATGATCATACCACCAACAGCTTAAAATCCCAGTTCTCTAAACAGTTTGTGGGATGGCTTTCTCTCCAACGTGTTTTTTTGCAAGAAGAAATCTGACTTGTACCAAACTTAAATTTGCCCCAACTCTCATTTCAGCTGAAGGAAGTACTATGAAATAGTGACAGTATTCTGAAGCATACCAGTAAGAGTTACCTCCCTGAGTCACTGGCACTTTGGAACTTATACTGGGTTTGGAACTTATACTCATGTGGCACATTGCGATAAACCAGTTAAGCTTTTTACTTATTCTGTCTCCCAAAGAGAAAGGAAACAAGCTGTATTTCATCACTAACCTCCTTATCACTGGCTGGAATGTGGTATAGCATAACCCAGGAATTAGAGACGGTCACAATGTCCACAGGCAAACCCACGCATACTGCCACAACCATCCCTGCAGCTCAAGGGATAGGACAGAGGCAGCAGTGACCCGTCCACAAAGCCAACTATAAGCCACATATTTTTTTAAGGTAACCACAACAGACATGAATACAAACCTAAATGTTTTATTGTTCTATTTTATGGCATCCAACATTGAGACTGGATAGAAGGGAGCTGTTCTGACATTAACAGGGCCCACAGGAGCACAGAATCATCCTTTGTGCCATTCTACCTCCATCTGTCTGCCAGGACAGATACACCAGCTTAGCCTGGTATGTTAAAGACCATTTTATTCAATCTTGAAGGAGCCACATACTTTAAGCTTGTAAAGGAAGCAAGATGAACTCCCCAGAAAAAGTGTTTGTCAGGATGACTCAGAATTGTTTTCAAGATGCATTTGCACCATTTACAGCATTAAAGCATCTCCTCCTCATGACACACATTTGTCCTGTGACAATTAATCACTTTCTTTACTCTAGATCCCTGTAAGCACTGCAGTGTGCAGCCCTGAGGGGAAGTTCTGCAGGACAGCACTCCAAACAACCTAAACCTGCTGAAGAGGTGCAGCTGGTACACAGGGAGCTCCACCGTGGCAGCCTTTCTATGAGCAGAAAAGCTGAAATGAAAGAGCAAAGAGGCAAGAGCCATAAGCTAGAGAGCACACCTTAGAGGAGATCACATGCCAGAGATGCAACTAATCCTGAGCAAAAAAGTCTCACCATTGCTTGAGCTTTGAAATGATCTCTCAGTCTCAGGTCTCCTCTGTGTTTCTTCATTCTCAGGGGTCTTGCAGGTTGTATTGGAGCCAGACTGGCGTTTTCTTACACAGTCTTCACCTGCCATTGTTGCCTAGCTAGACCAGAAAAGGACAGCAAATAATTAATGAAAAAAAAAATATATTTACTCTTTACATTGTTCAAGAGTAAATTTACACAGCCTTCTAACACTGAAGTCAGACTTTCTTCCCTCCACATGACTTCAGAGCAAGGGTAAGGGAAATAAAGCACTTGTATTAGTCATTTACTGTAGATCACACTTCCTCTCCCTTACTACAAGCAGTAAAGGAACAAAGTAACCAGGCAAGATCCCCCACCACTACCAAAGTGACTCTCCACAGCTCCCTCTGTTACCTACAGACCCTCCAAGTATTTAAAATAACGTAAGTCTTTGTGAAATCTTTAAAAGGCCCTCACAAATCCTTTCTGACAGTCAGCTGGACAGCAAAATTTGTCTTTGGAGAGATCTGGTAGGATGCAGAATCACCCGCATTATTTTGTCTGAGCCAAGCCCCTTCCTGTCAAGTTTTCAATTCTTACTGAAAGAGCAGCTTCCTCATACTCTGCTTGGCCAGACAACAATTGCATTGCAAACCATGGAAAAACAGGAAGAGAATCAGGTTTGAACTACGCCTGATTCAATGACAAAGGTCACTGCTGGGGACAGAGCTGCTAGTAGGGAACACCTGAAGCACCACAGCCAGGCTGAAAGAAAAAAATTCTCCGTTAATGGAAAGGGGAGAAGACCAGAACTTGGTCACAAAGTGACATTCCAACATGCTCTCCATGAAGTTCAATAAGCTCTCAGAGATGTAGCTACAACCAGGGACAATTTTCAGAACCAGACTTCCAGAAAATCACACAGGCATGTATGTAACCACATTTGCAAACTAACACTTTTCCTTTTTGATATATTTTTTCACCTTAGCACAAACTCTTAAATACACGTTTTGTGCTAGTGAACAGAATACATGCACCAGCACAGATAAACTATTAGAGTAGGCAAGGAAAATTCATGCGCTTTTAGAGAAACTAAGAAAGCAGAACAATTATTTAAGGATGGATTTCCGCAGAATACTGAGACTGGCACTTCTGCAAAAGGGAAGTAAGACTATGATCAAGCATTTTCCTGAGTCTTCTTGTGTTTGTCCTTCTAGTAGAACAGTCTCCCATTCTCCTTTCAGGCACCACAGCACATAGGTGGGGAAAAACCTTCTGCAACACCAAACAACAAATCACCAATTCAATCACCAACACCATTTCTTGCAGCATTGCCTCTTGGCTCTGTCTCAAGAGATCACAGCAGGTCTACAATCTATTGAACAAAAAGACCACAAGTCACAAAGTTCTCAGCTGGCCTTGTGCAATACCTGATAGCTCATACTGTCAGAGTTTACATAATGCAAAAAGCATTCACGTGAATAAGAGAAAGAACCAGGGAAGAATATGGTAAATCTTCCTACAGTAACTACACTCAGCAGCACAGAAAGGCAGCTGGTGGGACATAGCTACTTCCTACCAGCTCTGTATACAGTTATTGCTGCAACCCTCTTGCCTTTAAACACAAATCAGTCACTGTCATGGAGACATTACTCCTTCCACCTCTCAGCCTTCCCACAAGGTTCTAGGTACAGACACAGCTGCATCATGCTAGAGCAAAGGATCATTTTGCCCACCTGGGTCTTACAACTACATAGAGATCCTGGACAGGCAAACATTTCAATCTTTCTGCTCTTACACAAGAGAGATGCCCAAAACCCTATCAAAGGATAAGAATGGATCACACTGATCACACAGTATGGTTTATGGAACAGTGGAGGAGGGGGAAACTGAGCGGCCTTATAAAATCATGCACTAACAAGCTATTCCTCAGGTCACTAGCGAGCCTCTCCACTGCCTCCTGATCCAAGTTAAGCTGTTCTTGTGGGCCACATCTGTCCTTAAAGGTGCAGTTTTTCCAACTCTTAACAGAGTTTAACTCTTTTCTTAGTACACTTTTCAACTTCTTCACGAGGTGAAGGCGGCACTCCTTCCTCTCCAGTGCAGAGTGGTTAAGCGTATCTCACTGAAGGGCTAACAGAAAGGAGTTAAAAATAAAGTTTCAGGATGAAGGAAAGAAAAATCATGTGTGTGAGAAAAAAAAAGTTAAAAGCAATTAACTTAAAGACTTACTCAATTCAGATAGGCTAAATGATCACAACAAAGCATTTTCCACACTGAAACCAGAACTGTGCTAGGGGAAATCTTATGAAAACAAGCATTTTCCTAGTCTACTTCCCATATGAAGAGAGGTATGTTACAGTACCTAAGCAACTATCAGCACATCAGTGCACAGAAGGCATTAGACCCTCCCTCTAATCTCTGTTAGAACTAAACCAATCATGACACAATGCCAGGGTAACTCCAAAATGCTCATCATCCCCTTCAAAAAAAGGAAATCGCTCCTTAAAATTAATGAACAGTCATTCTGCTCACCCCACTCCAAGCACTTGGAGGACACCTGGAACCATAAACACATCCTGTTATCAGATTTCCCAGCAGAAACGCCCTGGTCCTATAGGCATGACTGCATTACGGTACTCATAAAATGTCTCAGAAACCTTGAATTTCTCTATCTTCACTTTTGAAACATCGGTAATTATTAGCATGCCTTAGGAGAAAAGCAATATCCTATAGGAAGTACACCGCATTTCAAAAGGCTTGGAAGCACCGTGAGGGCACACTTTCTACCTCCAATACCGCTTACGCTAAATAATAACTTATCCCAAACACCCTTCCCATCTCCAAGGTTTTTCTTCAGCTCTTGGGGGTAACATTAAATAGCAAACTCTGCGGGCTACATCCTCGGTATCAGCAGAGCTCTTCACGAGCTAGGCTGGTACCAAAACAAAGTTAAGGTCATTGCACAGCTCACCCGCAACGCGCCAAACACTCCGCAGGAAAAAAAAAGAGAGAAAAAAAAGACGGAAAGCTGCAGATAACAATGGAAGCTGCTTAAAGCACTGCCGAGGCTCCAGCACACCCGAGACCACCAAGTCGGTTCCCTTCCTCACTAACTCCCTGGAAACAAGCACGGAAGTGTTACGCGGTGGTGGCCGCTGTCAGCAGAGAGACACCCCCCCTCCCCCCCAGCCCAGGCCCTGAGGGCGGCCGGTGGCCTGCGGAGCGCTGCCCGCCCCCCTCCAGCCGCCCGGCCCTCCGAAGGGCGCCGGGCACAGCCGCCCCCCCCGCAGCCTCCCCGCGCCGGGGGGACGCCGGTGCCGCTGGGGGCGGGCCGGGCCTAAAGCCGGCGGCGGGACGGAGCGGAGCCGCTGCCGCGGAGCCGGGCAGACCGGTGCCGGCGCCGTAGGGGGGGGTGGCGGCCGCCCTCGCCCCGCGGGAGCGTCACCTCAGGGCGACCGAGCCGCTGCCTCCGCGCGCGCCAGCTCCCCGCGACCGCTTCCCGCCTCCGCCGCGCGCCCGCGCGCCAGGGCCTCTTCCCGGGGCTCGCGCACGTCACCGCGCAGGGGGGAGGGGGGGAGGGAGGGGGGGGGGGGGAGAAAGCGGCGCCGCCGCCGCCTATTGGCTGGGAGGCGTTCCGCGGGGGAGGGGGCGCGCGGTGCGGGGGCGGCGGGAAGCCGGGTGGGAGGGCGCACGTGAGGCGCACGTGGGGCGCGCACCCCACCCTCCCTTCCGCCACCCTCAGTGTCCCCCCTCAGTGTCCCCCCTCAGTGACCCCCCTCAGTGACCCCCCTCCTCCCCCCCCCCTCCCCACTTTCCTGTCAGGCGGCCGCCTCCTTATCCTGCTCCTCCAGAGGCGGAAGGTAAAGCGGCGGGAAGGTTGCGCCTCATCCCCGGGGGCGTGGGGGGGTCTCCACCCCCAGCCCAAGGTCCTGGGTGGGCTCCCTCAGCACCCACAGGCAGGCCTGCCCTCGCCCTGAGGAACCCACACCCCCGCAGCCCAAGGAAAACTTATTTCAAGGAAGCCGGAGGACACCGAAGTCAAGGCTGGGAGGCCCGGAGGCTTTATCTGTCCTCGTCCTTCAGAGGGAACACAAGGGTTGCTCAACACACGCTTCCTCCAGGCTTCGGTACGGGAGCAAGGGCAAATATTTGTAAAGGGAAATAAAAATGGAGAGCCTCCAGCCTGAGTAGCACCCCCTGTCCCCCCAAGAGTGGGGTCTTGTGGCAAGGGGGTGTTCACCCTCACAGGTTGTACCCCAGGGAGCACAAACTGCAGCTCACCAGTAAGGCAAGGAGCTGAGAAGGGGCCTGGCTGGAGAGGTCTCCTGCTCTCCTTCCAGCCCCAGCCCGTACTTCCAGGGTCAAAAACTAGCAAAAGGCTGGGGTTTGTACCCTGGCTTTCTCTTTTTCTCGAGGCAGACACAGGCTCGTGACAGACGGTGAGTCACAGGAACACGTCACCACCAGCAAACAAACTCCAGTAACCTCTTGGTAGCTGCATTTCAGTGTAAATGGGAAAGTTTTCCCAAACTCGGGACAACTAAGCCACTAATTTCCTACTAGCAAGTATGCGTCAGGGCTATGTCTCCATGTGACTTCATGACAGGTACCCAGACCTTGAAAGCTCATCCCAAACCAAGGTACAAAGCTATGATGGGATATTAAAACATTTCTATTACATTACACCTTATCAGACCTGTTAATAAAACAGATTTATTTTGACCAACATACACCCAAGACATACTCTTTTTACATGTGTAACTGTTGGAACTGTTCAGAAGTTGTTTTAAATAATCTGTGGGGACTCTGAGCAGAGCCACTCAGTGAGAAAATCTGAAACTGATGTAGTTAGCAAAGCGTGTTCACACTATTATCCCATCACCCATCTTTCATGCTGCTTAATAGGAAAACTGTGGAAAAAATTAAGAGATAGAATAAAAAAGCTCTCATTGCTGAAATCCAAATAGCTGCATGGGTGATAGCACCAGGAATTTTCAGTTAACTTTGCCCCTGTTCTTAAGAAGTAGATTTTAACACAATGCTGCTCAAGTCAGGCTATACATGATCACTGGTGCCCTCATGCTGAAAGTGCTGTGCTAGCTATTTACACTGAAGTGTCTTGTGGTGCCAGCATTGGCTCGGTGAGCAATTGGAAAAGCAGAAAAAAATAATTAAAAAAAGGACAAAAGACCCACGTTCAAAAGTTTCCTCAGGTTCAGCAAATTGTTGAGTTTACTATTTCATCAAATTAGTAAAACCCTAACTCTGGGTGGTAGAAAAATGAGATACCTTTAACAGAAAGCAAAGTGCACCTAACCTTCAGAGTGAGTCAGATTGCTTTTCTTCTTAAAGAGGCTGTAGGTAGGTGCTACCAGACTTTATCAGCACCTCTTGACAAATCTCCCAGGCCAAAGCAGCAGTGTGACGGGCACTGAGCTCCCTCCCTGCTCTCTCTGCTTCTCCCTAGCAGAGCTGTTTCACAGCCTACCTCACCTTCTGTTTAGAAGCTATTTACCTGCAGCTCACTGAGTGTGAAAAGCAAAGTGGCTGCTCTTGTTACCTTTCTTCCCACCGTTTACACAAGAAATGGGAAGAAGGCATTGCCGCCTCTGCTTCCTGCCACTCACGCCCATCACCTGCTGTTGTCTTTGCTGGTCCAAATCGCTGTGCTGTTTCATCAGATACATCATTTACTGTGCTTGTCACCACGGTGCTTGCAATCTTCTTTTTTCTAGAGTGTTGTACCTTAATCCTACAGGTTGCATTGCTCAACAATTGCCTAACCACAACTGTTCCTGAGCACTCCTGGCTGAACCACTGTGTGGTTCCCATTTGTTGACGACGGAACCTGTGGCCCTGGCATCCCAACTTTTTGCTTCAGCTTCACTTGCTCTCAGCTACCGAGTGCCAGGCAGAAACTTGACTTCTGCAGCAGTGGTTGTTTCCTTCCTTTCTTCCTTCATTCCTTCCTTCCTTCCCTCCTTCCTTCCTTCCTTCTTTCCTTCTTCTTTCTTCTTTCTCGCTTTCTCTATTTCTTTTTCTCTCTTTCTCTTTCTTTCTCTCACTCTTTCTTTCTCTTTCTCTTTTTCTTTCTCTCTTTCTTTCTCTCTCTCTCTTCCTTTCCTTCCTTTTCCTCCCTTCCTTCCTTCTTTTCCTTCCTTCCTCCCTCTTTTCCTTCCTCCTTTCCTCCTTCCCTTTCCTCCCTTCCTTTTTCTTCCTTTTTCTTCTTTCCTCCCTTCCCTCCTCCTCCACTCCACGCCCCCCCCCCCCCCCCCCCCAACAGTCTGCATTACACTGCACGGCCCTGGTGTGCACATTCCGTGTCATCACGTGGGCTGGTGGCTGTAGGTAGGCTTGATGAAGCGGCTGGTGGCTGAGCCTGCCTCACACCTGTCATGATGCCCAGGGGAGCATAAAGAAAAGCCTGTGCTGATAAGGCTGATGCACTGCCAGGGCAGACCGACACCTGCATGGTGCCTGAGAGGCTTGAGCAGCCCAGGGGAGGCACTGGGTAGGCAGCAGCAGGGCCTGTACCCGGCAGGTTAGGGAGAGGTGGGGACAGCAAGGGGGGTGAGGCAGAGGGTTGAGGCTTTCACAACCCCTCTGTAAAATCCATGGCTGGTCCTGTTCCTTTCTGTCATTTTTGGTAGTGCTGTAAACTAGATGTGATTAATGCCTACTTTTAATCCTGTGTAACTCTGATTTATTTTCTATTTTAAGATTTTTCGTGTCAGTCAGCCTGGGGAGTAAGCAGCTATGGCTGCTTCTGATGCCTGCATTTATTGACCAGCATGATTAATTCCTTTAAAACTTCTATCTGGGATTTAAATTCAGCCACCCTAGCACCTCAGTACTTCCATGTATTACAGTAAAGTGTAGTATGTCCTATAATAAGCTGTTTAAAGGTAGGGGTTTAATTTCCCAGTATGTATGCACAGTACCAAAATCCTAATGTGTAAATGAAAGAGCTCCCTCAAGTGGTTAAAAATATCGTTATGTTTCACTTATTTTTTTCCTTTAAAAAAACCCAAATGACTGTAATGTTAGATCTACAATGTAAAGCTGGTTCTAAATGTAGTAATATAGGATCTTCCATTTTTGCATAATGAGAAAAAATGGTGTGGATGTAAGAGGCCAAAACTCAGTCAGGCAAGTGCTGCAGCTAAAAAAAATTATATATATTTAGGAAACTGTAGAGGACTTCAGCCTGATCTGATAACGGATGATTGAATTTTGGCAGGAAAACAAAAAACTAGCTCCAGCAGATATCACGTTGTTGAGGATTCCTGAAGTGTTTATAAATCATAAAGATTGTTTTTTAAAAACTCTGGTTCAAGTTTTCACAGTTCCTGCTATCATCATGTCAAGATTTTCTGTGTAATCACCCTTGCTCCTCTTTACTTAAATGAGGCATAGAGTTTTCAAAATATTTGGTGAAAGAGATTCAGATCAGCAAACTTCAAAGGAAATACAGAAGCAGCCGGAATTAAACTCTGACTTCAGCGAGCAATCCCTCATGGAGTTACTTTCCAAGCAATGAAGTTGCTGGTTTCACTGGCAGATGACAGTTGGAAAGAAACAATTGCATCTCTCTCGGCAGAGGGCAGTGGTATCCTTACCCAAACATCACATCACTTTTTGCTACTGAACTGAGATCATCCTTTTTAAAAAATGAAGCTCTACTGCCAACCAGCAGGTTGCTGGCTTCCTCTCCAAGCTCAGAAATTCAAGTGTTGAGCTTCTTGCCACGACCAAGCAGGAGGCATGACAGCCAGTGTAATTGCTGTGATTCCATTCCTGAAAAGGGAAACTTACATTATTTTTTGAGAAGCAAATAATTCTTCCTTTCCCTGCCATTTTGAAGTAATGGCACGAATCTTGCCAGTTGGGCTGGTGTAATAGTTGGGGTTTTGTTTGTTTAAAATGAGAAGGTTATTTCTTCAGTATATTTTAAAAGGAAAAGATCCTTCTCATCTGGCTAAACATCAAATCATGAACGGTATTGAATCTGTATAGGTATAACTACTGTCTAACCCTGCTAGGCTGAGCTGTGTTTTCTGAAACTGTTCTTTACCCTCTGCGACATACCAGCTTTCTCATTCTGTTAGGCACAGAAACCATTTCGCCTGGGTCCCAACCACATTATATGTGACCATCATTCTTCCTGTGACACCAGCTCAAACCAATCTCAGATTTATTTTGCAGCATATTCTGCTGCTTATTAAAATTGCATGAAAATATTGAACTGCCTCAATGAAAGGGTTTCTGAAGTTGTTTCAGCAGGAACACATGGCATTAAATGTGCAGCCAGCCCTGGAAGAGTGACTTCAGAGAGATTAGTTCCAGAACAAACAGGTCTAATTACTAGTATTGACTCTCCTGCACGTAAGGACTTTCTAAATATTTTTGTGGAAACGCAGCACTGAACTTGGCCAGTGTCTCCTTCCCTTTCCTACACCAGCAACTGTACATGTTCCTTGTGACTCCACAAACTGCCAGCTGTTTTAGAGAGCTGGCACCATTCCTCGTGAAGGTAAGACACAGCAGGTGGAAAAGTAGACATTTTACATCTAGTTTAATGACTGCTTGCTACTCTGTAGTAGTAATCTCTTCCTCTCCATATTTCATAAAAATGCACATCCTTTCTCTTTTCCCTAAGTAAATACGAAATGGTTTGCTGTTGCTCTCTCCATAGCTTCTAAGGTGCTTAGATGGAGGAAACAGTGCAAGCCAGTATTTTCTACTATTTCATTGTCTGCTATTTATCTGTTACAGTATAAACATGCTGACTGCTGACAGATGTGGAAGAGAGTGCTCATGGAATGACTGATCCAGGATGATTCCCAGGACAGTTGTTTGCAGGTAATCATACACCCCTAGCTATTCCATACTTTGCAAAGTGCAGGTTATAGAGACTAGTAACTTTCTACTGCAGTAATCAATTTTTCCACTTGTCTAATGTGGGAGACTTCCACGGCTTTCTCTACTCTCCAGCTATAAAAACAGAAGCATGTTCTTAGTACAGAGCTTTCATACACAAGCTGTAATATATATGTTTTTTGTAATCTTTTAGACTGTCTTCAAAAATAACATTATGAGGCTGTGGGAAAGGTATTTGACTTGAAAGGTGTGGGGAAAAACAACATTGAGGTGCTATGGTGAGAACAGATCAGCCTTTCCAGGGAGTATAAGATCCTTAGAGTCATCAAGGAGAGATCTTACAGAGAAATATCATGCAGGTAGCCAGTGTGCTTGTCAGACACACGGGGAGCACCATGGAGAAGTCTAGAAGCATCAAAACAGCAGCTATAATTATAATGCCAAAAGTGTAACGATCTCTGTAGTGAAAGACACCCCCCCCCCAAATAAGAGGACATGGGGAAAAAATAACCCCTATCAAAACCAGGCCATATTTCTCAGAGACGAAAACGTATCTTCATAAAGCCATGGAATATTGACTCTCCATTGTAAACCAAGAAAGAAAACACTTTTTCAGCTTTCGGTGTCGGACAGTTCCTCTTTTCACTCTTGTTTTTTAATTTCTGCAAAGACAGATGACATCTACCAAAAGCAGTCCCAAGCAGGAGACATCTCTGAATCTTTCCAGGCAGCTCTTTGGCTGTTTCCATGGCAATGAGGCAGCTCGATCTGCTGCTCTCACTTCTGCGAGAGCCTTTCCCGAGCTTGATATGGACCGACAACGCCATGCCTTTGCAGCTCCCTTGCCAAAAACTTCCCTCTTCTCTGCTCAAGGCCTTTCCCATCTGTTCCATTCTGCTTCTCCCTGATTTTGGAAATACCTGGCTAGAGAAGGAATCTATCCATGTGCTCCCTTCTCTGCTGCAATGATTCAGGCCAAGGAGAGACTGCTGCTGGTAATACAGGTTGAGAGACTGGAGAGGGCAGTGGCTTCCAGCCTTCCTGCCTTGGAAAGAGGTTTTGGGTGATAGTAACGGAGAACACTGCAGGGGCCAGGCGCATAAACAAAGCAGAGAGAAAGAAAATCCAGATTTCTGTCTAGTCTCCCAAAAGAATTGGACTGAAACTTGGCATTTCTGGCCATAGCAACAAGTAGAGCAGTAAAGAATGTACAGACAGTACAATGCAGTGCTTGCTTATTGAAGGAGATGACAAGCGTGAAGGAACACTTCCAAAACCCTGAATTCAGAGAGATCTATGTCACAGATGAGTCTGCAGCAGCTGTCAACAGCATTTCACTGAAAGTGGAAACAATAAAAGTTAAAGTTACAAAGCTGAAAGAAGAGCTTTTGCTATCAGCTGAGGACTAGCAAAAATGGGAGATTATAATGGAACTGCACTGGGAGGTGAAGCAATCTGCAGGGTTTGCTGCAGTTGATCTGCATGGGGCTGAGTTGATGTGGTTACAAAAACATCTTTGTGCTCAGCACTATTCCGTTGTTGGCCTAGTGCCTTGAGGCTTACATGCTTTGGGAATATGGATGAGGAGATGAAAACTTGAGCTTGTTTAAAGGATTTAAATCTGAAGATGGCAGGCCCAGGAGAGGGATCCTGAGTTCAGGCATGTAGGTCATGCAAGAGAGGTATTGTCTTCACTAGCAAGTTAATATGAATTATAGTAAAAGTGTTGCTGTTAGTTCAACCCTTGCTCACACAAAAAAAATCCCTCATTGTATAAAGTGGCTGGAGACCCATGCATTGACAAACCAACCAGAGAACAGGCTAAACCTCCTGTGCATTCACTTCATCCTTTACTGCTGCCATTTCTCTCCAGTAGGGACCCACATTAGCACCACCAAAACAAACAGCAGCGCTCACTCCCCACAGTTTTTTCCACTTGTGCTTTCCTCACCAACCGCTTGCTCCTTACTTCCTATTTGTGAGCTTATTTACCCAGCTGCAACAGGCTTCCAGCGCCCACAACAATCACCTATCTTCAGCACAGGAATCTTTTGTTTTATTATTTTGAAATTGTGTCTAACAAGACCTCATGTTACTGTTGCCTGCTGATCAGACACCAAGTTATGGGAGAATCACTGGCATGATGCTACTGTAGTCTATGATTTTAGGAGGAAGGATCCAGGCTGAAAGCTTCCTGGTGATATTCCAGTTAAGGTGTCATGAGAAGAGAATCCAACACACAAGACCTCAGTGCTGAGGGAAAATCAGAAGGTTTCATCTACTCAGAGGAAAAGTGTAGAACTATAAATGCTAACTCAGTAACTCCCCAGGAATGAGCATGTGCCATGCTGAGACTGAATGCATCATTAGCAAATCCCTGAGGCTGGATCTCTATTTCAGACTGCGCAGTATAACAGCTCCAGGGAACATACAAACAGAAGATGCTGATAATTTCACAGTTTCTGCTTCCCTGTGAGGCAGAAAATAGAAGTGCTCTGAAGCTCTTTCCCGAGAGCACAGAAGTAATGTTTTCCAGGGCCACCAAAAGCAGAGGAAGATAGGTGTGTTCTCTGCAAACTGGGAGAAAAGGAAACAGAATAATCTGCTGCCATGGCTGCTAAAGGAGTCTCTCAGCTGATCAGGCAAGCTTTGTGGACTGAAGCTATACAACTCGTCCCTTGCAGCAGAGAGGCTAGGGAGGGATGTGAACTCGGCTTAGGTGGACGGAAATCTCAGAAGCACATACAATCCACAGGGGATTCTCACCCTATCAGCATCTCCCCTAGCAGCACAGATCATTAATGTGCCTAGTACATCTGCCCTTTATCACAAGCAACCCATGGGAAAAACTTCCAGGACAGATGACTCAAGGTAATTTTGTAGTGTGACTGCATGCTAAGAAAGAGTAGACAAAAAGGGAAAGGCAGACAGCCAGGCGGTCTCTAGCACGCTGAGGTCAAATTCCCCTTTCTGTCACTCTCGGGTATGAGAAAGTTGAGGACAACACAGAGAGGTAACAGACACACTCCTCTGTCTGCTGGTAGAGACCGACCAGGCACCAGGCAGACTTAAACATACGCTTGTGTGAGCACAATGATATAATCTCTGACTATCAGAAAGAAGATGCCCGGGTTTCACTCCTAAATGTCTCAACTTCTCCGCATAGTTCAGATTGCACAGTAAATGCCTCAGCTGTATGAAATGTGCTGTTGGCTCTGGGGAGGTATTATTTCAGGTTGGCTGCAGATGGGAGTACGTAGCATGACTTCAGGCCTCATTAGATGCACACTTGACAAGTTTTCTGCACAAACATAAAGGGAAGAAAGGTTTTCTTAAGGAAACAAATCTTACACAGTTGTCCTATGTCTGTAGGGAAGGGAGTGTCTGTCTGTCTGCCCCAGCTGCCTTTTACCTCCCGGTAACTTTTGAGCCTGTTGGCCACTTTTGTGCACATCAGACGGAGAGACAGAGGTTCCAGGAATAGTCAGTTCCTATTAGTTTTGTGAAAAATTTGGCCTAATTAGAGGACAGAGTCTTAATTAATGCTCTGAATGGAGGAAACCTGCAGATGAACTCAACTTTTATTAGAGTAAGAATTCAGGTTGGCAGGGATCACTGGAGTTCATCCAGTCCAGTCTCTCACCCAAAGCAAAGCCAGCTCCAAAGTTAGATGAGGCTGCTCAGGGCCTCATTTTGAAAACCTCCGAGGTGTCAGAGAATCCACTCTGGACCTCAGCTTCACAAAACAAATGCAGCGAGTGCAACTCCTCTGGCTCTGCTGATCAGGGAATTAACTTTCCCCTGTTCTAAGGAAAGCTTAGAAGTGGCAACCGATGGTAAAGCCTGCAACAATCCCCATGCCAGGCAGTCCGTAGGACTCTGCTTACATTAAATACATTTAACCAGCAGCTAGTTACTTTATTTTGGCATTCTATGTTAGTTAATGATTACAAGTACAAAGGTCAGACTGAGAGACACAAGGCTTTGTATATCTCATTGTTTGATTTACCAGAAGCTACAAGGGAAGGAGCACTGTTCTGTATGAGTGGAAACTACAGGCTACATATCCAGCCTCACAAGCTAATGAGAACAAGTCATTCATTAACAGAAGACTTGCTGCTAGGCAAACACACACAGCTGGTATGGGAGAAGAATTTGGATGTGAAATGAGACAGTGTAGTTGTTTTTTATAAGACATTTCCTACTTCAGCAAGTTTATAGTCTAAATAAAGACCACACAAAACACGCTAAGAGCCTGATCAGGGGAAGATTTGGGCTTGTGTCTTTTCTGAAAGGTTTGGTAATGAGCAGAGCAGCAGAATTTGCAAAGAGAATGGCAATATTTGCATGTTTAACAGAAGGAACGAGTTTTAAAATTAAGTAAGATTTGATTACAAATGTATATGCTGCTGTCTTGGGTACCAGTCTATTCTGTGCACACACACATACATACGTGTTCACAGAAATATCTTACAAAACCCTGATGCTTTCTCCTGCTTCAGTTGTACAATTTCATTTTTCTTTAGAGTCGTTTCACACTACTGAGCACTTTTAAAAGAAATAACATTAAAGCTGGAAGCTGAAAAGCATAGATATTTAATACTACATAACTGTGTGAGGAAAGAACACAATGTCACTTGAAAGACAGTAATCACTTACAAATCTTGCATAATTAAATAAAAAAGCCTGCCAAGGAAGAATCTATTTGGACTTTGCAGAATGAAACAATAATAGTATTTTAGATGAAACTCTGACTTTTAAAAGTGATTTAATTATTTAGGACCATTGCACAGAGCATGACACTATTCATGGCCAGGGCACGTGGGCATTTATCAAAGTGGTCCAAAGCAAGGCTGGATCCCTGCCATCCTTATTTTGCAATGCACAGAGCACCAATCCTGCAAGAAGCTGAACCCTTAGGCTTCCTTACAAAATCAAAGACTAAATTCAGAAGTGTGTACAACTCGAAACAATACCGGGAGTGCAATCACAGAGAGATTAATTATTGTAACAAGGGCAACTTTTGGAGACATGGTTTTCAGTATGATTCAGAAAAAGGAAGTGAAGGAGTCAGGAAATCACTGGCTGGCAATGTATTCTGAACACGAGCGGCAGTGTGAGCAGGCAGGAAGACAGGTGAAGGAGGTATAAGGGGAAACTAGCACATGAGGCAAAGAGCATGGAGAGGAAGCACTGCTGAGTCTGGAGTCTTAGTGGTCTGTTCCAACCTAAATGGTTTTATGATTTTGATTCTGTCTTATTTTAGCTGCGTGTCTTCGAAAAAAAAAAAAAAAAAGGATTTTTTTTTTTTCTGGCTAATGTAGCCTTCATTCGGTTTTGGACTATCATGGTCGTTATTCTAATTCAAATACAGTGCAGTAGTCACCAGAGGAATGTAAGGTGGGGTAATGTCAGTCTCGTAGGCATTGATGGAGAGGCACCGCAGTATAATATTGTGCTCTGAAGCATTTGCTCTCCTTTGTCTAAATGTCAGCTCTCTGGCTCCAAACCGTTTGGGGAGAGAAAACAAGAAAACACATGAAGAAGAGCTTCCATCTGCGAACTAGAGAATCCCTTTGCAGTCCAATGAGCTAGTAAGATTTCAAATTAGGAACCAAGAAAATTAGGCTCTTAAACATGAATTAAGGCAACCCTGGAACTCTGGTGGCAAAACACTCCTATTGACCCACCTGCAGACAAATGCCTAAAAGCCTGAATCATCATCAGTGCTGTCAAGGGACCTCATATTACCTCAGCAAATGTACTTCATCAGTGATCGCACTGTGCAAGCTGAGTACTAATTTGCAATTCCCAGCAGATGCAGAGACTTGTCATCATTTTTGTTTGGTAGAGGCAACATTTTCCATGGAAAAAGGCAAACAAACAACCTTCTTAATGTTCCTATTAGCATACTCTTCTACAACCTTTTGTGCCTTAAAACAGAGGCTTGGGAAGGGTGGTGCAGCTGTAGTACTTACAGAAATATATCAGACAGGAAAACAATGACTGAATAAGTACTATAATCTTTTTATTCCATGTCTCTCCACCTCTGGCTTTACTCTGATGGAGGCTGTGAGAAGGTTATGGGTTATACCATGATGGGTATACTTCCTGCAAAACCTCAGCACAGTTAATGTGTTGCTCTTCGCGGTTAATAGATACATACACATGGACCAGCCACACAGTTACCATCTGTGACGATGGTGAATTACACAGTATACCTAATGCAAAAACATAGAAACACATCAAAGAAGAATCAGGCTCCTTGAGATGCTGTCGTGAGCTGGCTGTCTCTACACACAGACACACTCATCTCTTCTGCTACAACACTGTACACCCAGGCCCTTTCCTGCCTCCACACAGAGCCCTTCAT
Source organism: Falco peregrinus (assembly GCF_023634155.1). NCBI lineage: Eukaryota > Metazoa > Chordata > Aves > Falconiformes > Falconidae > Falco > Falco peregrinus. The sequence continues at coordinate 6,703,938 of NC_073730.1, read as the reverse complement.
TTGCTCGCTCTCCTGGTAGGCGTCAATGTTTAGACTAGTAGCTGGCAGCATCAGAAGGGTAGTTTGAATGAGGATAATGCTGAAGCAGCATCGAAGAGCTAAGAAAAGGTTGGTTGCACTGAGGGAAGGGCTGAGTTGGGTGGTGAGATGCAGTGTTTGGAGGAGTGTGTGTGTGTGTTTAGTTTTTATTTTAGCTATGGTGGAAGAAAGAACAGTTATTGACAGGAAATTTCATCTGTCAAGGGCTGCACGTGAACCCTTCTGTGCTGTTGGGCAAAATCTGTTAGAAAGCCATACTTCCCCAGAAAGCTTTTATGTTCATAGACTCTTATTGAACAGGCATGTGAGTACCTCAAGCTATCTTGCTCGAGATTCTAATTTAAATCATAGTAATGATCTGAAATAACTTTTAAGACAAGACTGAAACACTACCTATTGCGCCATGAAAGATGGGTGCAGACAGTACATTTTAAGAGCTGTCAATCAGAGATGGAAGAGTGAGTGCTTGTACGGGTTGCACCAAGAAATGACACACTCTTCTGAAATAGCTCAGAATTTAGAAGCTTTCAATGTTTATTGCAGAGTAATTAACTTTGTGCCACAAGCCTTTACCAGATTTTTAAATCTTTCTTTCTTCTTTTTTTTTTTTTTTTTTTTTTTTTTTCCTAAAGTCTTTCATCAGAACCCTCAATTAAGGCTAAGAAGTGGCTGCCTGGTTTTCATGCAGGTTAAGTTGGGGGTGTTACAAGGAACTGAGCAGCAATGCTACGGGCCATCTAGTGGACATTACTTATTGGCTTTGCCGACATCCCAGGGGAGTTGGAGCTGTCCTGAGCTTCACAACTTGTTCAGGTATTGCAATAAAAGCATAAAAATCCTGACATGTTACGCACACGCAGCCCCTGCTCTCGAGAACTCTGCAAATGCCTCGATCAGGCCTCTGTTGTACCAGGCACTTAACAAATACCTTAACTAATACCATCCGTATTCTAAATACCAACCAATGTTTAACACAAATCTGTTTCTCTGTGTAGCTGTGATACACAGAAGGTATATGAGCTGGAAGAAGAGCAAAGAATACTCCCATAATTAATTTTCAAGCCACCGACAGAATACTGCTGGGCAATTTTTCCTAAGTTACAAACAGAACCTACCCAGTTGACTCAACACTTAGACTTAGGAGCCTTCAACTTGTCCACAGGCTTCTTCTGGCACAGAACCTGTACCTCAGGCAGATGACAGCAGCACACTCATGACATGTAATGCTGGGCACGTAAGGCTGCTCAGCCAGCAATTATTTGTTTGTGTGATTTTTGGAGCACACCGTGGATGTGGAGCAATGCATTGTCAGTGCTTAGAAGAAGCTTCAAGAAATGGATATACGGTGAATATTTAAAGTCACTTCATAAGTGTTTCTAGAAATACCACATTTCACATCAGGTACATTACTGCAACCTCAGTGCTGCCTTTGTTCCTAGGTCCTTTTCATCCCTTACTCGAACAGCTCATGAGATGGCAGATTGACTGGAAGCCCAAAATCACCCTAAGGACAGTAACTTACTGACGCCTCATTAATGCACAGTGCCAGACCTCTTCAAAAGAAATTACCTTCTGAAAAACAACCTATTCCTGATACTAAGTGAAAGCTGATAACATCACAGCTGATAATAATGGGTGGCAATGAAACAGATTTTACCTCTCCAAAGCACTTTGTAATCTTTGCATGGTTAATAACCACGACACTTGGTGAAGTGAATACTTAGTAGCTCCTGTTTTAACAATGAGGAATGGTGTGGCTCAGTGTCATCAGTGACTCAGTAGCACAAGAGTAATTTTCAGTTTGGGGAGTTTCTTGTTTATATCCCCATTGCCCTTCTAGCAGGTGCTCTCGAAGAGCTGTCACCAACCAGGGCAGGGTATCCCCTGTTTCTGTGATACCATATAACGGATGTTGTTGAGAGGACCAGCTGGGGTATACTCTCAGGGTATGGCTTGTTGAGCACACAACCAGAAATGCTGGGGCACTGGTTTTGATGCTTTTTTCGTAGAGTACAGCATAATCTTAAAATACTATTATACAACAGCAAATGGTAACCATGCTGTAGCCCTCTTCCCCTTCTAACAGGCCTTTTAGAAAGCCCCTGCTTGACTCCTTGCCCAGTAAAGATGTTTCTGTGTGTCAGATAAGTTCCACGCTGTGAGACCCACAGCGAGCTGCTATATGCACACAAGCAGCTGGTAGAGAGAATGAGGGATTTCATGAGAACCGAGGAATCAGAACAGTGTTTAAACCCAATTCTCCTTAGTGCACTAAGTATAAGTCTCTTGACACTGGCATCTTCTTTTAAAATGCTAATGGCCTTCCTCTGGATAGTTCTTTAGCATCAGCAAGTAAAAGGCATTAGGAAAGAAAAACAGTATTTCTGTTGATTTTTAAAGAGTGTTCTATCTTACATGGCAACTGCAAATGGCACGAGGGAGTTTTGTTTGTTGTTTCTCTACAGTCTCCAGAGAACATATATTTTGTTTACAAGGCAAACCATTTATAAATGTCAAACCCTGCAAATTCTAGCTGGAATGAGACCAGAAAATATCTCCACTGAGGAGTTCATCCATGTGGGCCAGTTCTGCCCAAGACCATCCATCCTGCAGACACACCCTCTGCTCACATCCATGTAACCATGCCCATATGAGGCCCCGGACTTGGCAATGTGTGCTCCATGCTACACCCCAGATGTTCCCAGCACTATTTTAAGAACTGTTTTGTTGTGTGCTATTAGCAAGTCTGTCTGTGATTCCCGATCTCCCCAATGTTTTTAGTCCATTAATTTAGTGAGTTAAGGCATTTCTGGCTCCACGTGCTGCTCTCTCCCATTTACTCCAGCCTGTGTCAGAGTGCACACCAGCCCAGCTGGATGAGCCACCCCTATTTTAGATGGAATTATTACTGCAGCAGTTTGAGTGCATGTGACAGTATGGATAGTATTTTGGTAGCACTTCATGACCCTGGGAAGGTAGAATATGACCTTACAGTTCTTGTCGCTAGGAATTTCATGTAAGGAAGCTGAATTTCATGGAGCTCAAGAGACGAGCTTCTCCTCACCTCCCCACCCTAGGACAGCCACACAAAGGTTAGTCCAGCCACAGGTTGCCATGGCTCCTTGGGAGCTGGCTGGCTCCTACCAAGCCAATTTGTCGCCATCCTGTCAGTTCTCCGTGATGCAGTGAGGGCATCTGAGTGGTGGTGTGGCTCGTCCATGACGAAGCAACACAGCCAAAGCATTGCCGAAACAGTAGCTAGCATGGAGAGAGAAATACTTCCAAATGCCTAAGTCCTGTAAACTGCACCATGCACCATTATACTTCACGACGAAACCTCCACCCTTCTGCTCTGACCTGGAGAGCTTTACGCTAGTATTAAAGAAGCTGAAAGAAGAGAGTTTAGCAATTAGGTACGGAATAAAGCATACATGCAGCCACACGATGACAGGCCACTGCTGCCAGCCATGCCTGGCCACCAACATGCCCATGTGCTCTCCTCTCCCCCCATGCTCCAGGCCAGGAGAGCGGGCCCGGGGCCTGCTGACCCACAGCAGGGGCAAGGTGCAGGGCCCAGGGCAGGGCCCCCACTGCCGGGCAGGCGGCCCCAGCCTCACAGCCCGCGCCCCCTGGGCCTTCAGGTGACCGGCCCGGCCCCAGCCTCGCACCCCGCGTCCCCCGGGCCCGCGGGCCGGCCGGCCGGCCCCAGCCCAGGGGGGAGGCGCGCTCCGGGGCCGGCGCCTGGCCTCGCCAGGAGCGGTCCGGCCCTGGGTCCGCGGCCTGCCCTCGGGTGGCCCGCGCCTGGCCTCAACAGTGGCCGAGACTGGGCGGCCCCCCCCCGAGGGCGCGATCCGGCAAGCGAACTGGGGCCTTGCGCCTCAGCCCCCGCCAGCCCGGCCCCGCCGCCGCGCTGCGGGACAGTCCGTGCCGGGGGCGGGGTGGGCGGCCTCCCTCGGAGGACCGGAGGTGGCTGCGGGAGCCGCTCTGTCCCCGCTCGCCCGACGCTCTGTGGTTTAAGATGGCGGCGGGGGCTGAGGGGGCGAGTCCGTGAGTCCCAGGCCGGAGCGCCGCGGGGGCCGGCGGGGGCGGCGAGGCGGGCGGGAGCCGCCGGGCCGCGCCGGTGGGAGGAGCGGGAGGCCGCCTGCCGGGCCGGGGAGCGGCGGCATGTGAGCGCGGGCCGCGGCCGGCAGCGCGGCGATGGGGCAGCAGGTGGGCCGCGTCGGGGAGCCGGGCGCCGGGCTCCAGCACCAGCCGCCGCCTCAGCAGCAGCAGCCGCCGCGGGGGCTGCGGGGCAGCAGCGCGGCCAGGCCGTCGGGCCGTCGGCGGGAGGCGGCCGGGCGCACGGCGGAGGGAGGCTTCAATATCTTCACCCAGCACGGTGAGGGGCCGGGCCGGGGCCGCGCCGCCGGGCGGGAGGGGCCGGGCCGAGGGGGCGCCCGTCGCCGGCGGGCCGGGGGCGGCCGTCCTCCCCTCCCTGCCCTCCCTCTTTGTTGTTGTTGGTGTGACGGGGGGAGGGGAGAGCTGCGGGGGTGGGGGGGGGAGCGGGGCTCGGCCCAGCCCGCAGCCTGGCGGCGAGCGCGGGGCCGGGTGAGCTGCCCCCGGCGTGGGGACGGGGCCGCCATCCGCGGCAGGAGCCAGGTGGCACCTCCGGCAGCCAGAACTTGCGGTGCTGGGAAGCTGTCACTGCAGCGGTTCCTAGCTCCGGGTTTGTTTACCAGGGTAAGGGTTACATGTGCCTTGTCAGAAATTCCAGCTTACTGAGGCGCTTATAACTTGCCCTTCTACATGTGTGGGTCTCTGTCGCTGTATAGCTCCTGACAGAGCAAACGATTTTGTTTAGGCTGGGGTATTATAGCTGCCATCCGATTCTCGGTTGGAAGTTTTTGCCTGTCCACTTCTATTCTTACTGCTGCACACTGATACCGGAAATGTTTAGTGCAACACAAATAGTTTCTGTAATCTCTCCTAGGAGGACCCCACAACTTCCAAGTTCCCCTTCGTGACTGTGTTTTGTCCTTTTTTTTTTTTAATTATTATTCTGTCTGTTTGGCAACATCTTAATAAAAAGCATAGGTTTTGAAAGGTATGATCAACTGAAACCTGTCAGCCTTGACAAGCACGTTGAGAACAGATGCATGGATGCGCCTCTGATCCTAAACAACTGAATCTGTTATGGAGAGCTTGGCTGGTTTGGCTTGAGGTGGAGAGAGGTGTCAGTGTATAGAGCAGGGTTGCTTCTGACAATACGTATTTTCTTTTGCTCAATAGAATGAGCGTAGGCAAAAAGATTAAGGAACATGCAACCAACAGTCTAAATGTAAATATCATCTGCTGTGACTGCTGACACGTAAGTATCTATGAAAACAAGAGCACGGCGCTAAATCTGGTTCTTAAAATCGCGGTGTTATCAAAGCTTTTGAGTTCAGGGAGCAGTATCAACTTTAAAACCAAAACAAAACTCCATGCTTGCCGAAATGCCTGACCCGCTATTACTACAATTAAACCTAACGGTTACTATTTTACTGTATCTTTCAACCATAGTGTCATCAACTTCACGTTTTACTCAGGCATCTTTGTATTTTTGTACTTTAAAAGGCACTTTGGCAAAAACATTACTATAAAAGACTAAGTTCACAATGTTAGGAGCAGATCTCAGAAGTTATGCACATACCCTGCTTCTTTCTGTATGCTGAAGACTGCTTAGTGTGACTTAGCTGGCAACACCATGTCTGCTAATGACAAACTCTCGGTCTTTTCGTGTCTTGGTACCAAAATGACTACTTGGTTCTTGCTTTTACAAGGCAAGGACAGAAAGGACGTTTGTGAGAAGTGCGGTACAGCATTGTGAGGATGTGTAGTTACTTTAGAATAACACAGTTGAGACTGACTCAAGTGCATCTTTTAATTTATTGCTGCATGTTTTAGTAGTAATTTAATTCAGCATCCTACACAAATCCTTCTAGCTCCTCCCTACTACATTTTAAAGGTAGAAGGTAAGGAGAATTATTTAGATGTAGTGGCAGGGAAATGGAGAGGAGAAGCTTTCTTAAGCACGCATGCACACCAAGACGACAAATTATGTGCTCTGCCAGCCCTTCTGCTCTGTCTTCCATTGAACTAGAAAGAAGAATGAGCCTGGAAAGCCAACATGCTCTGAATAAAACTGTTCAGTGGCATGTAAAAAGAACATTTCTCTGTGATGACGACTGTATCTTTTAAAATAATTTCGCTACTATTTGTATGGCTTCGGTTATCTGCTTCAGTGGTAAGATGATGGATATAATTTTACGTAGGTTTTTGTTGCTTCTCTTATTTTCTTTGCAGACTGTAAAGGAAGATGTATCTATTGAAAGTAAGATACAGCTTTTTGTTCTGTTAGATTACGTGAAAGGGGTGGGTTTTTTTGGCAATCCAGTTTTTGAGAGTTTCAGGGCAGGCTTCAAACTCCTGTCCTGTCTTGGTGAATGCCTCAGCTGTGTTAAATTGTTCCCTGATTCCGTGCACATTGTACTAGAAATGAGCGAACAACTCGCTATTAATAATCTATACCAAATGCTAGCCAAAGTTGGGTACCTATTTAAATACTTGTCCTGTGCAATAACCAAAGATTTTTGTCATGTTCCTGAATCCTTTCTTTCTCAGAGAGGTTGTTTTCTTGTGATCCTGACTCCCCTTGTCTGAGGGAGGGGTGGTTTTCCTCTCAACTTCTGTTCTTATTTTTCACTTACTGACCTTGTTCTCCTGTTTTACTTAAGCTGGCTTTCTGCTAGTTTTCTTTAAGTGCTACACTGCTTTTGCTGCGATGCTGTTGATACTATGTGATCCAGATTGCTCTTTTCTAGTCATTTCTTTCTGAACCTGACCGTCCATCCTGTCTCTAGGACATGTATTCACAGTGTATGAAAAGTGGTGGAGAAAGCGCAGGGTTGTGGGTTAGCACTCTTGGACCAGTGACTAAGCCAGCCAGTCAAAGGATGAGCCTGGATTATCTACCTTCCTTGGCTTTCCTTGATACAGTCATTGATGCGAGGACGACAACCTGTTGACTCTGCTAGACTCTTACAGGTATAAATCCCTGTCTCAGTTCATGTTGGCAGATTTCATGCTATACTGTGCCGGGAGTGACGTGAATCCTATTAACTACTCTTGCCAAAGTTCATTTTGAGGGGGCTGGTGCTTCCGGATTGTTTACAGAAAGGATGGAAGTAAACAATGTTTTCAGCCTCAGACCTGTTTTTGTTTCAGGATTTTGAAGAACAGCTTGTGTCAAATCAAAAATGTGTAAGATCTGTTATGCTAGGCTACTGAAAACCTGCGGTGAGCAGTTCTACGCAACTAACTTGGAAGTGTAGTTGCCCTTGAAAAATTGAGAGATTGAGCTGAACCAGTTTGTCCCAAGTGTGTTTTCTGTGTTACAGTTGTGTAGGAGAAGCACTAAAGCAGGTATACAGGCACTACATACTTCAGGACAAATTTTTGGAAGAAGCAAAGAGATGTTTTGCATTCTTTCCTTGTTCTTACAAGGAAATCTGTATTGTAGCACCCCGCTATCCTATCATGAGAACAGTCACCTAGACTCTTGGGGGGTTTCAGCTCACCATTATACTGAGTTCTGTGGGCACTGCTATGAAGTTGAGCAGAGAAGTCCTAAGCAAGCTGATATACTGGTGTGATTTGTTAGCCATGGAGCAGAGTTCTCCAAGATGCAAAAGACAGTAATGGATTTTGCACCTTTTGCAGTTAGCCCTTCAAAGCGCCCCTTTCGAGCATTCCTAGCACATAATCCGTGGCTTACAAAAGCAAGCAATGGATCATCAAGCATGGTGGTTGCTAGTAACATACTAGAAAGGAAGAGTGTAGTGAGAAAGATCATTCAAACATCAGTGTTCCCGTGTATGCTGCATCAGAATTAACAAGTACCACCGGGACAACTACTCAAGAAGGAGAAGCTGTAGGGAACACTAGTTAGGATCAAATTCTTACAGTTCGGCACAACCAGAAAAGAACTACTTGGGGCCATTACAGGATGACCTTCCCTTTCAGAGAAGGAATGGGCGAGAGAGCAGGGAAATAGGTTGTCTACTTATGCTTTCGGTAGTTTCCGTGAGGGAAGGGGTACAACTGATGACAACCAGCAACTTCCAAGTTGCATGGGCTGTAGCCGGCTCCTCGTACGACCTTTGAACAGTGACATGCTCTAATATTCTTCCTGAAGAGCAGTGATAACTGCCTACCGTACCAAGATACTCTTTGGAATGGTGTTAGCATGCTTTTCATCTCTGAAAAGACTTGCTGAGTGTTGTAGAAAACATACTGCAGGAAAATCAGATTATTTAAATCCTGGCTGGGAAGACTTTGCAATACCTGTTTGCAATACTGCTACAGTTGCCTTGGTAATATATTTTGGGGTAGCGGAAGGCTCTGCCACACTTGAGCTTTTGATCCAGCAGGCGCAGGACATTTGTTCCCTGTTTTGTTTTCTAGAGGAGGAGTTTAGCAACCTTTTTCTATGTGCATCAAGGTCAGGCAAGATAAGCCTATACTTTTAAAAATAAAATTATCATTAAAGCTCCCCTAAGGCAGTCAGAGTGCTATGCCACATGATAAAAACATTCTAAAATAGGAAGAAGCATAAATACACTATCCCTTTGAAATTGAGTGAAACTGAAGGGCTGGATGCAGGAAAATGGAAAGAAAGAGAGAAAATAGGGTCAGTTTAACAACTGCACTTTGTGGGCCGCCTAAAATGTTCTTTATTTTTCATCCCAGTGAAATGCAGCAAGCTCGGGCCAGAGCTACTTGCCTGCAGACTTTCCTGTCAGTAAATGCCCTGTGCAGATGGAATATAATCACTGTATTCAGTGCCTGAGTCTTTGTACTGTAAATCAGAAATCTTCTGGGACCATAATGTATAAATAACTCTTAACTAATTATTTGGGGAATAAAGGATAGTTCAGCTAAGTGTCTAGAGGAACATCTCCCGCAGAACATGAAATTATAGGCGTGTTCTCTGTTGCATCATTCTCCGTGATATCTAAATTATTCCTACAGATCCAGTTGCATTCAGTACTTGTTTTTATACCTTGTCTTAAGTTGGGATTTTTGCGTACTGCATTTCGCAAACAAAAGGACTCTTATCAGCTCGGTGGAAGGGACGATACAATAGACTACGGATCTGTTGTAATTCCTGGCATATGTATATTTCCTGTGTACTTTTCACATAGTCTGAAGAAGGTAAGACTGAAATGAAGTTACTTCAAAGGATGTGAGCCAGAACTAACTCAAAAATCAAATTTCAAAGCCCAGACAGATCTCCGATTTCTCAGTTCTCCACATATAGCAGATGGTGTGGTACAAGTTGTTCTAGCAATATTTCACAAACTTGCTGTTGCTTGTGAGTGCAGTGTTTTGCAAAAAAAACATTTGTGGGATTTTTTTTGGAAATAGGGACATGGCCAAGTGAACAAACCGGTGGAAAGTGAACGTGTAAGGTATTGGACACACAAGCAAATTGTCACAAGCAGCCTAAACTTTTTTAATCTAGCAGGACTGACAGCTCACATAATTAGAGTTGGAAGATAGTTGGACTATCTCCTAGAGATGCTGTAGCAGGGTTGGCTTCAAGAATATTTTACGGCTGGTAGTAATTACGGATTCTGGGACAGTAGGCTTGAAATCATGTTTTCACCGGTGTTCAGGAGAAGTGACCTGTTCTGTGACCCACTTATGTCAGCATATGTCATGTTCGTTTGTTCTTAAAGCAGGCCAGTCCTTGCTGAAGTCAAATAATACTTTTTAGACCTTTGTTTTATAGATAAAGCTAGATGATCGTTAGTGTGATTTATTCTAGTCCATTTCTCTTAGTTGTGACAACTTAATGTTTCCAGTATACTTATTGTCTGTAAACTGTCTTCTAAGTACTGCTGACAGCTGACTAGTTCACACTCATAAGAAATGTTAAAATCCAACTAATGTAAAACAAGAAACAGCAGTTTGTACTTACACCAGTAGGGATGCATATGATAGTTAACTGAAAGTAATGCAGTTAGGATTTGTTCAGTGACTTGCCAAGTTTCTTTTCACCTGGTTGTATTTCAAAAAGCCAAGGCTAGATGGCCACAGACTAAAGCTTCACCTACATTATAACTGTTTCAGAATCTGATGTCCTAAATCACTGCCTGCCAAATGCTTAGTCGTTCTTTCAACAGTGTAATTATGAGTGACACGACATTATGAGTAGCTGTAGTGCAGATGGCCCCTTGAGTGGCTTTGCAGGTGAATATGCAAAGTAGGCGAACAGGTTCCTTCTTAACAGCATTGAGGAGAGTATTTACCAGTAGAGGAATATTTCTCGTAGTTGTTTGGACCACCAGCAATCTCTCTTTCCCTCAACACAGCAGGAAAGAAACAAAAGCTTGTGTTGAGTTGGGTAACACAGTTGACTTGCTGGGTCTGAAGTAATGGTTCTCTCACGGTTACTGCATCAGCCCTCACATTCATCTGGTTTTGTGGTTATGAAATACTTTATTTTAAAGGCTGGTCTTGGTATTATCCGTAGAGATTATTCTCTCTAGAATAAGTGACTGTTACAAAACCATTGAGGCTTCCTGTTGGTAACACTGTAAACCACAACAACAAAGCTGAGTTATATTACCCATATCTGCTTAGGAAGTTTCATGTGCTTTGTGGGCTTTCTATAAAGACTTGCACGTCTCCCAATAAGATTGCATTAACTTTTTAATAGGTGGCTTTCGGTATCAGCTAAACAGCAGAGAAATTTGAAAAAAATGTCTTTTTTTAAAATGACTTTGCCATTTTTGAGGGTGAGACAAAGATGCACAGAAATACTTTGCTAAGAATTGGATTGATTTTGTTTCAGTCTTCTAGTGCTCTTTAAAGGCTATTTAAACATATTTATTTTAAGACTGAAATTTTTCAAGAAATTCCTTTCTTCTTCTCCTGCTCTTTCCTCCCAAATGTTGTCCTTAGAATCTTAATCTTACTATGATACGTCCATTAAAAACAATTACAGGTGTTAGTGAACTTAGAGCTTCACTTATGTTGATTTTAAGGTATTCTATGACAATAGTGATATGAGAATTGGGAGTACAGTTGCGTAAGAAAAGTAGCTCTTCAATGAAGGAAAACCAATTTTCTATAGGACAGTTCTGTATCTCCTCATCCTTTAATTTGACAATGTTACTGGTTTGGATTTTGTGCTCTTCCCTGGCTCGTTGTTATTTAATACTAAAGTGAAACTGAAGTAGCTGCTTCTTGTTATAAGTGATATATGGCAAAGACACAGGAACCATCTCCTGCTGCTGTTGGGGTCAAATTAGGATTCAACTTAGAGGATAGGAAAATGAGATCATTCTGGTTTTGTGACCCTGTGCACCTCCCAGTCTGTTTCTCCTTCCTTTCTCCTATAACAATCCCAACAACTAAGCATCGAGCATGTCTCTGCTGTTCCTATTTATCATCATCTCAACTAGAATATGTAAGATGAGCAACTGTGGAGGAGAGTGTCTCTAGAAAGACAGATAATGCTGGAGAAGAACTAATGGGAATAAGGGAAGACTGGAAAAAGAGAAAAGGGTAAAAGATGATGTTGCACCTTCTCCCTGACAGTGCATTTTGATACACTGGAGATGGTATTTTAAAACATTGTCTGCAAAGCTGAACACTCAAAATACAATCATGGGCATGTTTAATAATTGTTAAATGAGACAGGTGGGCCTTCTAAACTGATCTATGGTAAGTTAGAAGTGGTTTACTGACCGATGTCCTTGTAGTGGGCAGCATACCGGTTGGGGAGTTTCCCCACATAGAATAGAATGGAATAGACTATTTCAGTTGGAAGGGACCCGCAGCGATCATCTAGTCCAAGTGCCTGACCAGTTCAGGGCTGACAGAGCTGATGACTGGTATAAGGCACAAAAAGATGAGGAGTTCCAAGCTCCTTGAGCACAACCAAATGTTAATTTGCAGGACTGAAACAAACAGTCCTCCCAAAACAATGGGAAAGAAAAACCCACCAACAAGTTCTCCTCCTCATCATCCCTTCTTACCAGAGGTAGAATCAAGTACAATGGAATAGTGAATATGTATATCCACTCTTTAGAGTTCACATGTGGGATTTACAGTGGGTTGGCACGAGATACCAATAATCGCTTTTGTTGCAGGCTAAATGTGCTTAGCACCATGGCCAATTTTGAAACAGGTGCCAAGCTTGCTTCTGGTTGAAAGAAATTATATTAATATTGGCTATTATGGTGGTAGTATGTAGCACAGGTCACAAAGTGTTGCTGTTTTTTCACATTCCGTGTTCAATTAGATGCATAGTTTTTGGAAAAGTTGATTGTAGAGTAGCGTGCCTTTACAGGAGACACACCAGAACACAGAGGAATTGCAAAGTGAAGAAACACTTCTTCATCGCAAATCTGTGTACACTCCAACATGGCCCAGCCTAGAAGCTTGTTTAAATGTTGTCATATCCAAGTAGATTAGTATTACCTTCTACATTTACCCTAAACATCAGGCGTCTGAAAGGTGTTTAAAGAACACGGATCTGGTTTCTAGGCGAAACACAAAAACATTTGTACATTCTAATTTTGTAGCCCCTGGATTGTGGAGATAACCCTTCAAACCCAAGCTGGAGTGTAAATTAATATAATGAAGCCTTCCTTAGCTTACAGGGTCAGCTCAGTTTCTCAAGATTATTTCAAAGCCTTTGCTGGTCGGGGTTTATTTTACCTACCAGAAGTGTCACAGAGTTAGCAAGACTGTTCAGTTTTACTGCTGCTATTCAGAAACCTGTGGGAGGCTGTGCAACTGATGAGAATATCAATTTTGAGTTGCTACTTAGAAAAGAGCAGAAGAAAAAAAGCAGAAGTAGAGGCAAGATACAGATACAGTAGTAGCTCTGAAATTTACTTTATAATAGAATAAAACTGGAAAAAATATTTAATTAGCCTTGAAGTGATTTAAAAAGAAATAATTGTGTTACTTCCAGTCCAGCAATCTAGTATGTCGGAACTTGCCAATTAATGAAACTATGGTGACTGTTTAGCAACAAAAAAAGCCTGTTCGTGCAAACTTTTAAAAAATTAATACAAGTTATTCATCTAGGAAGAGTGAAACGGATTCTTCTTTGAGATCTGAATAACCTCGAAGATCTTTTGAAATAGTGGCATGGCTTCCTTCCTCCATTAAGTCACTGGGTGCAGCGGAGTCCAAGCTTATACTGGCCTGAGCTGGATTGCGTAAGCATGGACTTACTTGCTGCTTGTGTTTAATGCAGTTTTTTCTTACAACGCAGGTTTTAATTGTAAAGCTTTCTTTATGTTCACTGCTCACTTCAGTACAAGTGAAAGAGAAACAGTGTCCTTTGTCTGAGAGCCAGTTTGTGGTTCCTTTTCTCCTATAGATTGTTTTTCATCTTCTCACCTATAAACTGGCAAATAAAAAATTCAGTCTAATCGTTCACAGCTCTTGGGCTCAGAGTTAATGTAAGAAAGTTAAAATAGCAAGTTCTTAAAACTTGAACTTTAAATTGCTAAATGTCCTACATGAGCTTTTTAGAATGTTGTTGATATTAATAGTGTCAAGTCTTAGTAAAGTTACTCTTGGAGCGGCACCTTGATCAAAGCATAAAGGCTGTGGTATAGGCAAGACCTTGAACAGATGCTCCAAGGTTGTTTCTTTGATCATTTTGTGGTGATACCACTCAGTTCTGGTTTCTTTTCAAACCTGCTTTTTCACTGACTGGATTGGCAGTAAGTAAGCCACTATGAGCTTTATAATTTGTGTCAGTAACGTATATAAATAGTGGGAGCCAGCTCTCTGCATGTCCCAGAGAATTCTTGCGCTTTCTCCTGACTAGGAAGTGAGGTTTTGGTAGGTTTTATCATTTTTAGGCAGGGAGATTTGTACAACTTGGCGAGGGATGAACCAGTGCTTTTATAATTGATATCAGTGTTAAACCTGTGCTCTGGCCCAGTTAGTTACCCAGTGAAGCACAGCAAAATACTTTTTCATTAATCATAAATGGTATGCTTGTTATTCAGGATGATATTTGTTCATTTTACTTAATTTTGATTTATGGCTTTGTTTTAAAAAAGCTAGGTAAACTGAGAAAGTTGAGATGCTTTATCTAGAGAAGATCCTTAGAATAAACAGGAAATTAGTATATAGCGTCCTGTGGTGCTAGTATTCCAAATTGTATTTAGGGTTTTTTCTTCAGGATCTTAAAAAACTGTGGCTTTTAAGGTTTTCTACATAGCTGTGAGAAAGGAGCTGATTTTTCATGTTAGAAGAAACTGAGATCTATTTTTTTTATGAGTAATCTAATAAATTTTGATCTGATATGTACTACAGAAGAACAGTTAGCCCACATTTCGTAAGTTTTTCTTCCAGAGGTGCATTAGATAGCTTAGGATTGATGTGCAAAATCAGCAGATGCGCGAATGATGATTTGAGTAGCGTGCCATAGCTATACTGTGAAACAGAAGTCTAGCAGGTTTAAGTCTTGCTTTTGTCATAACAATACTAGATGTGTTTCGTCAGAAAACTTTTTCATTTTCTGTGTTTATAGGTCATCATAATAAAATATATTTAACTTCTTTAGGGGTAAAATGTTTAAAGAGCGCACTACCCTCTATATTAGAGTCATTTAGTTGTGTGATAATTCCTGCACTTTAGCACCTAGTTGGAAGTCCAGATATGCTTTGAGAAGCTGAAATAGGCCACGAGCTTAAGTCTGTCGAAGCTTATCTTGTCTGTAGTCTTGTAAGAAGTTCTAATTCTTTCTTATTCTGATGTGAATAAGTCTGTAGAGCTTCCATTCGCTTTTTTTGTCAAACGGTTAAGCTAAACTTGAATATTATTCTAGGTATGTGTCTTTCCATCAACACACAAGCTTGCGCCATGGTAGTAGAGGTGCAATTACTTTTTCTTGTCATTGTCTGCACCTTGTTACTGTTTCTGCTAAATTAAATGTTTTTCTCATTTTAGGGGTTGGTGACAAAGCACGTAACTACTGCGAGGTGCAGCCTAGCTCTAGGTAATGCTTAGCTAGCCTCTCGGTACCTGCTCAGCCACAGGTGGATGGACTTAGCCCTGGTATTATACGCACTTGTGCTTTAGGCTGTGGAAACAGGTGTGCCTTAAGGCAACGTAATCCATAGGCTGTTTAGATTCAGGTGAGCTGTGCCAGTTCCCTTGCTTTACCCACGGGGACATGGTATCCCCAGGTGCTGATTTTAGCATGTTTTCTGTTGTGCATCAGCTGTGACAGAACTACAGTGCAGCTGATATGCTTGAGGCGTTGCCATTAAGTATTTTGTTCCTGAACAAGAACAGCACTTGACTACGAGGAACCTCTTAAACAGCCTTTCTGCTTTCTTTAGCCTTCTTCTCTCCGCACAAAGCTCACCTTGTTATGTTCAGGCAGGGAAGCAGGCTTTGAAACATGCACCGCATTGTCAGCGGGGAGCAGGTGAGTACGAATGAGTACAGACCCACGCTGGGCAGAACTACCACATGAACTGAGGAGCCTGGGCAGCACACAGGAGGCTGTGTGAATGTAAAGTAAGAAGGTAGAAGGATCAATTACATAGCTGCTTATGGAGAAGATGATTTTCCAGCCTACCACGAGAGGGTGCTACAATGCTTCGACTTAATTTATACATTGCGAAAAAGTTTTTCTGGTAGGAAAAGTTAAGGGTGTTTTTCAACATTACTGTGTTACAGTGAAGTTTTAAGTAACTGTTGGTTTATGAAAGCGTGCGAGATCCATGTATCAAAATGCAGATGTAGCTGTCTTAAAATTTAAGGAAATACACGTTCATGTTGCTTTTGCTTTTAAGAGCTGAACTGCTTCCTTTGTAGTTGTTTTGTTTCTGTTGGGCTTTATCCTAGATAACTTCATCTGCCAGTAAGAGAGGATTTCCAACTTGTTTACGTGTAAGTGTGCAGGCAACCTTTCGTGCATGAAAAAGCATTAAATCGGATACTTCTGCTAGGTAATCTGAGCCCTCAAATTAAGAGGCACTTCTCATCTGTGAAATGGCAGTAATGCTTGCTTGCTTTTATGGAGATGTTTAGAATTAACTTTTGCAGAAGCAAACACAGAAAAGCTGTCTGCAGGCTAAATGTTCAGTCATGCACTCTTGTCTCATCCTGTAAGCTGGTTAGAGAAATGTGTTTGTTGTGGTTCTAGCCTGTATTTCAAAACACTTGTGGCATGGTAATGGGTCTGAAAGAAGTTTAGTGTTTGTGTAAATTGTTTAACTTGCCTTGAAATGGAAGCTCAAAGCACTGTGCTTTGCTGAATGTTATTTATTAAACATCCATAAAGAGGCTGAAGCTACAGAGAATTAGCAACAGATAGAGAACTTTAGTATACTGTCTTTGGTTGTTCAGCAGTAGAGCAATACAAACAAGAGAGTGAATTGCACTAAGTGTTCATGCAGTTAGGTGGGCTGGCAAAGAGATCCCAAACCTGGTGTTTAGGGTTGAGGCATGTAATTACTAAGAAATAAGATCACTTGACATTACTGTGGTGTAGTTCATCATTGACTGCTCAACTGTGGGGTAGTTGTTAAACTAAACTGAGGTGCATTTGTGTTTTTCTAAGTCACTTATCATTCCCTTCAATACTAGTCAGAAAATGAAAGACCACATTGAAAGAAACACATTAATCAGTCCCAAAACAGACTACTAGAAAGGAGATAAGAAAATCTGTTTAAAATGCAACCAAGACAGACTGCCTGGCTTGCATACTATAGTGTAAGAGCAAAGGCATGACTTCTGGTATGCTGTAGCTGTCCTTTTTTTCTCTCCTCCACACTTCCCTAATTTGTTAGGAGGTTGAGATCTTGCCTGCATTTCAGGCCCAGGCACCTGGCTTTGTTTCATCCATCCATCTGTTATTTCCTCATACAGAAAGATTAAAACACTCTTTATCACATGGTTACCCCCTGTACTTCACCCCCTGAACCTACAAGGAAGTGGGCTAGTGATTTTTGAAACCATAAAAGCTACTATAGAAGCAGCATCTTGGCGTTAGTATGTAGTATAAACTGCTCTGCTGCAGCAGTGTTCATATCACCAAGGTGAAGGTTACCCTTCCAGGGGATTGCTCTTGTGCTTTTAGAAGTTAGATAATGATCCTGTGCGGTGAGAACAAGTATCATTCCACGGTGAATACTGTGTGCAAAAGAGGTTGTCTGAGGCTTAAGGGGAAACAGAACTGAATGTCCAGGAATTGGTGCTGGTGACAAATTAGAAGGAACGGTTTCCTTTCCTATGAGCATTTAGCATTCTTACTCATCTGCCTGTATCTTTATTTGGAGTCATGTCTGGTCTGAAAATGAGACAGGTGATGCACAGTCTATCTGACTGTGTCTGCTCCTGGGGAAACTGTTCCCAAATTCCTTGCCTTTGCTGACAGACAAAGTATGCCAGCTCTAAAACAAGGAGTACAGATAAGCAGGAATAGAAGAAAATGGTTTCATGCTCGTGAAGGTACTATCTTTGTTTAAATATTAAAAAAAATGAGATAGTGTCATGAGTAAAAATCCCTGCAGTTAAGAAACTATTTTCTGTAGTAGTTAGCTATTTAGTCTTGCCCCCCTACACACTAGTAGAGTAGTAAGTTTATAAAAGGAAGACAGTGTTTTAAGTGAGAGGCATGAGTACACAAAATGGCTTATGCAGCAGGTCTCTAGCAGAACTACTGATGCAGCACCCTTTCCTCAGGACCATGTTTTCCTTTTCCAAGTTGGACAGTAGAGGCTTTCTATTATGCTGTGACAGATTTTCTTCCCTTTTTTGATGCTTGAATGTAAAGCTACTTGTTTTATTGCTACTTCATTAGTGTGATGAAGCGTAGGAGTTTTTGTTTAGAGAACATCAGTAGTTGAGGCAGTAGCTGTTTTCAGTGTTGCGTGTCTCTAATTGAAAGTGTTACTCATTAGGGAGATACTGAAAGGATTTTGTAAGGAAAGCTCCAAGTATTGCACTTCAGGAAGGATAGCTAATCAACACTAGTTTGAGTCCTGCTCTGCCCTAGTCTGATATTTAGCAAATGACTTTGTTTCCTTGCTTTAGATCTTCTGCGTAGTACAAATTTTACCCTACTCTGTAGGACTGTCAAGAGAATAAAATACCAAAACTGTGAAGCACTCTATGTATCAAGTGCAACAAAAATATCTCATGTAGTATCAAGTCATAATATTAGCATGCCCTGACTTGAGAATGTTCTGTAGGCTGTGAATTTAATGCGTGTGAGAGCCAGCATTTACTGCTGGTGAAGGGTACAGCATAATTAGCACTGGTGAGGGTAGTCGCCAACAAAACATGTACAGCCTCAGCAGAAGCCTGGGATCTGGTACATAGTCTTTCTCTCTTCTTCTTAAATTATTAAGAAAGTGTTTCAGCAAAAATTGTGGATCTTATTGTTCAGTTGTAGATGTCTGAGCAGGCTAGATTGTTACCTACTAGAGGGTTTGGAATAAGTCTTACTAGAACTCATATTCTCATTGGGAAAATATTGCATCTTGTCTGGATAACAATTATCTAGATTTAGGAAGACTTCACTGCTTGGGATGAGATCCTCATGCTGCTGTTTCCTGATTGCCTCTTGTATAAAAGAACAGGCACATCACTGGATGTCTTCACTCTCAACATTGTATGTTAGCACTCATGCAGTGTGAAATCTGATAAAAATATGACTGTGCATCTCAGGCCTGAGCTCTGAGGAGGAATGCCGAGTCCTTTCAGCAGCGTGCCTCCAAAGACAGCTGCGCAGTTAGCATTTGTGTCTGCCAGGGTCTGTGCTCTCCACAACGATCCCCACCCCAAACCTCCGGACAAAAACAGGAGATGAATCTCAACAGCTGCAGAAAGCTCAGTTTATGAATCTTAATTAGGGTAAGGAGTTATTTGAAGTGCTTCTTTTTGTAAATCTCTAATGATGGTTGTAAGGGCTACGCATCCCCATTGAAGTTGTCAGGATAATGCTAACCTTTTTATTGAAGTGGAGTTCTGGTGGTCTGAGCTGCGCGGATGCCACATCTCTCTAAACATAAATAATGCTCACATAGACTATAGTGTTTTTCTGTGCTCCACCGGTGTGCTCTCAGTTCTCCTTCCTCTTCTCCCCTGTCCACGTTGCACCATTTTTTGCACGTGCTGATTTTTCCAGTTGTACTTTTTGCCTTGAGGAGGCTACCACCCTTACATGATATACTGCTTTCATAACATTGGCAAAATGCCCAATAAAACTGGTTTGAGACCTCCACACCCAGACCTGAATATTTTTCCTCCCCAGTTTAAAGGAATGACCTGCATTTTATGTATTTGTCTTAGATTACAGCAGACACCTTCATGTATTAAGAACAAAGCCAAGACTGTCCATTTCCCCATAATTATATTGTACCTGTCATTATGTAGGAAGCCCTGCCCTTGCTTTAGAAGTCATTAGATTCCATATATTTTAATTGGGTGAGTCATTTAGTTTCAGTCCAGCTGCTAGAGCATGCATCTGTTGTGTCTAATGTAATTTCCCCCTAATGGGGCCAGCAGTAGCCGTACCAGTAGCGTGAAGTCTGTTACAAATAATCTGTCTACAATATTCACAGTGCGTAATTTCTAAAAGGTTCACTAGGAATTTTCAAATTAAGAATAGCTGCATTATTATTTTTTTTCTGTTATGGAGAGGGTTATAACTTGATCTAGGAAATACTTAATCTTGAAGTAAACTTTTAAAGGATACAGCCTGTTTATATCCTGGTTGTCTGAATTACAATATGATAAGGCTTAACTGATGAAAACGTGTCAAAAGAGAAGCTTGTCCCCACCACCACTGTGCTCCGTCTTTACCAGGACTGGTTCTTGTCTGACCCTGTGGTGAGCCAGTCCAGGGAGCTAAACCAACAGAAAACTCTGAAGTGCTGGTTTGGTTTCCCGACCCAGGTCGCTGCACAGCAGATGAACGTGGTGGGTACGAGCACATGGGAAGCAGCCAAGGAGGCAGCTGGGAGCAGGGGAAACAGCCACAGACCTGGCAGCAGCTGCTTGCTGGGTTCATTTAGCCACATGCTCAGTCTGCACCCTCAAGACCTTAGCGAAATATTTCAGTGGTTTTGTTTTTATGTCTGGGGAGGGCTTTGATGAATCTGGTTTAGGATTACTAAAAAAAAAAATAATAATCTAATAGGTTATACACATACACTTTGCATTGTATTTCTTTAGCAAGGCTGCTATCTGAAATAAGACCCTGAAATTTGTTCTTTTAGAAATCTTTGAAATTCAGAAATGTGTTAACTCAGATATGCTTAAAGAGTCAAAGGCAGTTATCTCTTCATAAGAGGTTACTTCTCTAATTTTCTAAGAATAGGATCACCTCTTATCTGATTTAAGGGTGGGGATTTTGTAACCGTTATTTTACTTCAGTGGTCACAGAGTTCTTGGCATTAATGGCCATACGTGTATGTCTTGAATGAAAAGCTGATTATTACCCAGTGGCCATAACAGCAGCTCTTCATTGCAGTCCTTGCGTTGGTGAGACTGACAGCTAGAGGAAAAGGCTGGCTGTCCTTCAGGCTGCTGACCTAGGTGTGAACTTAGAGTTGGATAATCAAATGGATTATTTGACTGCTGTTTCTGCCAAAAGAGGCTCAGTTCTGTGAATAAATCTGTTAGTCTAGTTTCTCTAGTAATTAGGAACTAAGTTCTTACACTGGTAATTTGCTGCATTTTAGTTACACCCAATTCTCAATATACAAGTTTTTACTAAACAGTCACATTTGGCGTCGCAAGAGAATATGACAACCTAGATTAGTCAGTCCTTTTGAGGGCTGATTCTGCTTGATGTATTTGATCATGATAATTTGATGTTTGCTATTACTCAGCTTTTCCGGCTTTAGAACCTGAGGTTTGACCCTGCATGTTTAGTTTACTGGTATTTTAGTGAAGGAAAAAAACCCCACAAAATTCATGCTTTTTGTAGGTCTGTGCTGGATATTCTCCAGGCTGTCATCTTCTGTATTTCAGTCACTGATTTGTGTGCTGTTCACCTTCATGGATTCACCTCCATTGGTCTCTGTGGGTGCTTCAGAGGTTTTCTTTTTGGGGGGGACACAGGCAATCTGCTGTTCATGATGAAAGCACGACCTTAAAGGGTGTTTGCCCCAGCATCTCTGCTGATGCTTCATGCAGGAGCTTCAGCATCCTTGCTGGAGGAGTTTAAATGTGCTGTGTGTTTCCAGGTTTCTGAATTTCAGCTCTTGCTTCAGTTTTTCAGGGACTAACCATCAGGCTTTATAAAAATTTAACATTGTTATGCTTGTATGGTTTATTTTAGATTGCAAGAGACTTAGATCTTGAAGCAGTAATGTGTCCATATAAACATCTTTCCTTGCCTCACTTCCCTCACTGTTTTTGACAGTTTTGGCATCTGCTCAGTTCTATAACCTATCCAGGATCTTGTTACTTCCAAGCAGCCCATGCAGCACACTTACATTGGCTTTAAGTAGCTTGAAAGCAATGGTAAGATTGTTTCTGGCAATGATGTAGATTGTGCAGGTAACATGTCATTAATTCTAAAGACCCTTCAAATATTCATTAGCTTCTGGTTCTGTAAAGTTCTTCTGAGCTGAAAGACCTATTTTAAACCAACATGGTGTAGCGCCTTTCAGTCTGAAGTTATTTGTAACTGCTTCTGGATGCTCTGTTGCTTGCAGAGTAGTAACTCTTCAGCTGAGGCATATGTTGTAGTTTACCACAAGGGTACTTTTTCAAAGAAATTTGAGAGTTAAGTAACATGTCACAACAGCATGGAATTCCAATAGGGAAATGCCCTAAAAGGCATGGTTTAGTGGCATCTCAGGAAGCTGGCAGCAATTGACCATCTTGCAGTAGCGCTAAATAAGATGTCTCCATAAGGATGGGACAGAGAAGCCCTAGGCTGGAAGCAGTGTCTGCATGGTTTGGTAAGTGTATTTCTTTCCAACTACTGCACTGAGAGCTACAGTTATTTTGAAAACATTCAAGTACAGGATGGCCATAGGTAACTGCTGTAAATAGTATTAATGTAACTGGGAAATCTTCTGCCAAGCTACCAAAAGCCAGGGCTTCTTTAGTTTCCAGTACCTGGACAAAAGGCAGGAGACGGCATTCTGCCCCTTTGCTTTAAGAGGCTAAGCCAGAATGGAGTACAAGTTCACCATGCTTTTGGTTATTCGGGTATCTGATTGGGAGTAGATTTGTACTGTAAGAGGCTCAAGAGAGAATGATTTTGAGAGGAGCATTTGCAGGACTGCCTGTTGTCTTGGAATTTCCAACTTCAAGACAGCACCTGGTGTGTTGGCACAGCCCAGTAGTGAGCCCTGGTCCCAGAGAAAGCACTTAGTGTGGCTGGTTCTTGAAGGGATACAATATAGCCCTGTGTAATCCAAGCAGTCAGCTGTCCCCACAACCTATATAAGCCGGCAACAACTGGGAATGTTTTTCTGTGGAGTAGGAGGAAGAAGGAATGAGGTGGAACTCTGTCAATTTAGGAGAAAAAAAAATTACCTTAATTTAACAGGATAAAGGGACCTTTCTTGGCCTTTCAAACTGGAAGACATGGGGACGCTGCAAGCAAGGTCCCTTCTGGGTGTCACAGTTAGGCTTCGGTTTCAATCTCAATTCAAAATTTCCATTTCATAAAACAACACTCCTGGACTCAGAAGCAGTTTCACATACCTCCCTCAAAGCAAGCTGTACGGCACAACTGGCAAAAATCTTGCCAAGAAACAGAGTGCAGCTAATGTTCTTTTGTCAGAGACCTTATTTTCTAGCTTAGGTTAAGTCATCTTGCACTTAATCTTCGTTAATTTCCCTATTCTTTGATTAATAGTGATAGTAGAGTACAGATACCATTCCTCCTGTGGCTGCAAGTATCCTGTACACCATATGAATGGATTGATTTCTCCAATTTGTGTGACCTAAGAACATATTTTTGCCTTGTTCACATGTTATGTATCAGTGATGACTCGTATCAACTTGAATGGCAGTTTTCTGTGCATTTCTACTTGTCAATGTTACCATTGCAGGCGTAAAAACTATCAGTGCCGCAGGAGGCAAGGTAATACTGAAGTGTCCTCCCAGTCTGTGGTGTGCTGTACTCCTTGTCTCTATAGAAAAATGTTACCATGCACAGTAAAATCCACAAAAGCTGATGATGTAGATGGATGCAATTTAGGAGCTAACCAGTACTTTACAGAGTGAGAGGAAATGAACTGCTGAGTGAGCTGCAATGTTAGACCTCCCACTGGGAATTTCCAGCCCTTTCCCTCTTCCTTCCTCCCTGAGAATATATATAGTAAATGGAGTAAATTAAGCATTGGGGGAGGTGGCACCCAAAGGCAGAAGCAGTAATAGAGGCTAGAGTAACCTTTGGTTAAAACCAGCTGACAATATATCGACCAACCTACTCTGAGCATCCCAGTCGTACCACCACAAATACTGGCAGCAGGAGAGATGTCTCAGACAGCTATGCCAGTATTAAGTGGGAGGAAGGCTCTTTAAATAACTGGTAGTGGGTTATTATTCCCTGACTGTCAACATTGTTTTACCCTCTGAACAGGAAAAAATTAGTTAAATAATTGTGTGGCAAGCAACTGACAAATTTTTTTTTTCTTTTTCTAGTTGCTGGATCTGTTTTAGATGATAGCAGATACTTTGTCATTTTGTATTTCAATTCAAAAACCTATAAACAACAGATGAAAAATCAGAACAAGAGACTAATAGATTGGTTGGAACTGAGGGAGTAGCACTCTGTTGTGTTTCATTCAGTTGTACACTGAAGTAGTCCAAAAGAACACTTGTCTATGTGTTGGTTTTGGAATATTTGCATTTTGACAGGGCTAAAGGTGGCATTCGTCCCTTCCTCTCTCACTGTTAATTTTAGCTTGCTTTTAAGTTAGTGTGCATAATCCTGTCTTGAGAAGCCTGCCTGACTCTTACAATATAGCTTATGTTGTCTGTCTCTTCTTATGCCAGGTGAATAGATGGTTTTGTGGTACCAATTCAATAAAATAGGATTTTGTTTCATTAGGATTGCCTCAAAGCCCTTTACAATCCTGGATAAATCCATACAACTGTTTTCCTCTTCCATATTTCCCTAGCGCAAGGGGGGGAATGTTTGAAGTGTTATTTTGAAGTGTTATAGAAAGACAAACTGTTAGTGTTCAGGTTAGCATTGTAAGTTGGCAACAGAGCTTGGCTCTGGTGGGGATTTGTCTTTTGATGAGTTATTAGGTGAGTCTGGAATTGCAGCTACCTCTTTTTATGATGTTTATTCATCTATAGATCAGAATCTGGCCTAATTTAAGGTTAATCTAAGCATTTTCCATGCGGTTTCTGGTTTTGAAATGGCAGTCTAACTTAGTCAAAAGATGTGGGCTAACATTTCTGGGGAATTAAGTCACTCATTTCCATGCTGTTGTACGTTGTTTGCTTTTCTTTACTGCTCTGAAAACAAATTAGTAGAAAAAACATTATCTATGGGATGTTTCTGCTCTGTTTGCATGCAGGCATATTCAGGTTTCCCATCTCCTGGAATATTTCTCCCTGGAGCCAATTATACCTTCTTTAACCAGTCTTCTAGTCCAGCAGTTTCCCTTGCAAAGTAATTTTTGTCTTTTTTTTTGTCAAGTGCACCTCACCATAAGACAGCAGTATCTGATGATACTTAACCAGGTCATTCACTGTACTAAACACTGATTGTAGCATACAACTTGCTGGAACACATTATTGGTTTTTGTTTAGTGAAATGGTGCTAGAAGTGAAGCAGCTATCAAACAGGAATAAAGAAAATGTCTTTCACTCAACTTCCTAACTGTTCTTCAATTCAACTGTTTAATTAAAATCTGCTATGAGACTAGGACAAATGAGGCAAAGAGGAAGAAAACAAATAGCAAGGTGGTAAAGTTGCTAATATTATTAAGTTATTAAAGACACTAGAGGCAAAAACTGACTGAAGAATTGGAGAAGGTTCCAGGCTGAAGAAGTGGTACAAGACTCAGTGTAACCACATGGAAGGTGGTACTTAGAAGAAAACGGTTCTAGCTTTGCATGTGAGGTATTTAGCTCAGAGCTGACTACTATAACAATAAAAATAAATCTTTAAGCTGGAATATGACTGTATCGTGACAACATTTAGAATGATAGTCCAGAAACCAGGGCATTGGGAATAGAAAAATAGATCGTTCTGTCACTGCACAAAGTTATGGTTTGAATGCTGCGTGTAATACTGATCTAGTTATCTGGAGAGGGGCAGGTATAGTAGAACTAGAAAAAACTCAAAAGGAGGACTGTTTAAAGGTGACCAAAGGCAACATCATCAGACTGCCTAAGACAAACTCTTTAGCCTGGTAGAAAGGTAGCTTAGGTAGAATAAGATAAAGGCCTATAAAAATCACAAGTGACAGGGAAAGCACCAACAGGTAGTGATTGTTCAGGGTTCATCACTGTAGAGACTGAAGATCATCAAACGAAACTAGCAGATGTGTTCAAAACAAGTAAGAGCCTTTATTCCACATTATTCCACGATGTGCAGTTGAGCTATTAACAACACTGCAGCAGGATACCGTTTGTGATGAGTGTAGTTTGCACTACTTCAGACAGTAACTGGACAAAATAGTGGAAGAAGCCTATCAGGAAGTTTAACTGCAACGCCAGCTCTGGCTCAGAAAGACCTTGAGCTGCAACATGTTGGAGGCTTGGAAAATATTCTGGAATAATATCATTATCCTTTCCCCAGGCAACTTCTATTGGCAATGGTGACAGCAGGATGCTGGGCTGTAAGTGACCCAGTACAGTGATGTTACATGCCTGAGGAATCCCAGTTGTCAGCTAGCTGACTTGCTTGTGACATTCTGAAGTGTTCTGCTGAGTTCAAGAGGCAGGACTTGTTTTTCCTATCATACTTCCCTTAAATGTTCTAGAGTTTTGATGTTTACAAGTAGTACTTGTACTTCCTAAAAAGAAAAACTTATCTCAATGCCTAACTTCATAGTAGATGCTACCACTTTAGTAGCAGGCATACATAAAATGAGTGTTTCTGTCTTAGCTGCATAAAATTCCTTCCATTGAATATATTGGCTAGTCTTACCTCCCTTCAATTAATTATTTTAAAAACACTGGGTTTCTTTTATTATTTTGTCCAAAAATATCAGATCTACTGAGTAATATCCATCACAAACCTACAGAATTACATAAGCATTTTCAATCCAGATCCATTTATTCATAATCTTTGTCTATTCATTTCTAGTTATCCTTGTTCAATAAAACTGGCTTTACTACGACACCAGCAAGTCAAACAGTGACTTTTTGTAGCTTTGATTACCTTTAGAATAGGAGTATTGAACTTTCTCAGTCTGACTGTAGTTTCTGTTCCTTCAAAGCTGTATTAATTCTGCCATAACCCGGAAAGGATTTTCCAAAATTGTTATTTCAGTGAGTACGTTCTCGTCTTAATACTGGCCTCAGACACACCAGGGCTTAGCACTGCTGTTAGATTTGTAAAAGCAAATGCAGTGACACAGCCTAAAACTGCAAAGCTGTCGGTGCTGGGCTAGGAATTCTCCTTCTGCCGTGGCCGGGATTCGTGTTACCCTGGTTATTTAGCAGCTGTTGGACACAGCGCTGGTGAATGGAGGCCCTTGTCTGCTCAGCCGAGCCAATGACAAGTGCCTGGCGTTTGCCAACGGGCAGCAGCACAGAACCAGTAGCTAAGTTTAGTGCAACAGACGTGTTTCTTGGACTTCATACGTGCATATTTACACTGCCCCCCCCCAAGTGAATCAGCCTGCAGGTCTGAGAAGGAGCAAGACAAGTTAAGACGCCGTCAGCCAGGGCTCAGGCAAATGTCAGACTCTGGGGATCTCCTGATAAGCATCCGTATTAAGAGTTTTCCCTGGTTCTGACGTTAACAAAATGGCATACAATTTTTGGGCAAGTATTCATGCTAAAGCTTGGCTTTTCTTGGAGGAAAGGAAATGCTGGTTTATTTTCTAAGACAAATATATTTCAAAGGAGGCAAGATCACGAGAGTATTTTACTCAAACGAAGTAAATACCTTAAAAAGGAAACCCCTTCTTTGTTCAAGAGAAGAAAATGGCTGTGGACAATGCTTGAACAGCATATTGGTTGCTGACAAATGAGGTTGACAGTTTTGTGATTTATTTTTAGCTAGAGATTTTTTTTAAAAAAAACAACCAGAAGTACTGTGTAGCTTTGGCAGTTGCTGCATATTCAGCGTGGGTGGATGGAACTGAGAAGTCGCATCTGTGCTAACAAGCATTTTGGGATTCCATTAAAAAATTAACTCATGTACTGGAAACTGAAGCTATATCAGCTCACCTGGGGAGCGCTGCCCTCCGAATATCCTCCAGAAGGTAAGCAGTGCTGCCTGTCCAAGGCACTTGTAAAAATAATTACTTGGGCCTCAAGATGTGACATCAACTCAAATTTGGGCGGTTAGATCGACGTTTTCTTTCACTCCCGAGATTACAAGTCAGTGAGGTAGTCTCTACCCTCTTCTTCCAAGTTTTACTTTTTAACTAGAAAGGCTAAAAATAAACTTCAAAAAGCCAGCTGAGGAACAGTTTAATGTGGTCATTGTTCGGGTGCCGAGTCTAAGGAGAGTACCTAACACTGGAAGACTTCCAATAAGATGTAACTATGTTACTTGGAGAGCAGTTTGGACATTTATGTCATATTAACTCAAAAGTCTGATAAGTTGGTGCTTTACATCTGCAAAATAAACCTCTTGCCAGCTAGACTTTTTTAATGTAGGTATTTCTGGCTTGCTTAGAGGTTAGTTGAGCCATGATTTTTCAAGTAGTCTTTTTGCAGAAGAGCTCTTACTTCAAATGTTTTTCTTAACACTGTGAGTAAATGACTATTAATTCGATTTGCTAAGAAGCAGATAGTATCTTGACTTTGATCTGGCCGGTATTAACAACTCATCAGAAATTCTGTTTGA
The DNA here is from genome assembly GCF_023634155.1 of Falco peregrinus. Lineage (NCBI taxonomy): Eukaryota > Metazoa > Chordata > Aves > Falconiformes > Falconidae > Falco > Falco peregrinus. The sequence goes on along the minus strand of NC_073730.1, from coordinate 6,675,863 downwards.
GTGAAGTGTAATCCACATTAAGCAACTTTTCTCCCAAAGTGCCGATTAAAAAAAGTGCTAAATGACTTGCTGTAAGCTGTCATAATGTTTGGCCATCCCACCTTTCCTGGAGAAGGACTGGGTGACCTAATCCTCCTTACCCTTCACAGTAGAGAGGTTTACTGGAACTTACTATGACAGAGGAAGGATGTCAAATAGACTTTTGATCTACATGTATACAGTTTCCCAGTTACCTTTGAATTCCGGTTGTCCCTTCGTAGCACTCCTTTCCCCAAAACTGTCGTTGTGGGAATCGTTACTCTACTATAGGCAGGATTCAGAGGAACAAATCCTACAACTTCATCACCTCGGCGCTCAATGGAAAGAGGTATGTAATATAGAACATCTGAAGTTGGTGGTCTCACTACTTGTTTCTAGATACCAGCAACTGCAAAGCTGAGTAGCTTCATAGGAGCTGAATAAAACCTCAGTAATTAAGGTAAACACTTTGATACAGTATTCAAGATTTTGCAAAGAAGTTACATTTGTAGCTTTTTGTTCTAAAATTCTTTTTGTATATAATTGTACCTGCCTTAGAATCTCTCATTTCAGGGAGTGTTTTTCTCTGTTGTGCTGTTGGGTTTTGGTTCCTCACCTAGAGGCCCATTCAAGTAGTCATACTGGTAACTTGAGTGACTACTGGCCCTTGCCGGTACCGGTGACAGGAAATGTCCATTGTACCTTTTAATAGCTTAGGCCCAGCTCTCCTGGGTTTACATGAGTCCCTCACCCTAAAGTGTTCTTTAAATGCATGTAAAACCAGCATCATTTTGCTAGCTGCATATATCCCAGAGCAACTTTCCTGCCAGAGTTCTATGAGGACACAGAATCTTAAAAGGTAGTGAGAGCCAGTCTATTGAGTTAGCAGCATTCGTACTGAAGATGCTCAATACTTAGTCTACTTTGAAATTCTCTCTTAAAACAGCAACACTACCGTATGCTTTGATAGAAGGTTTGGTCACTTGCAGCCTAGACAGTTGTTGATCTATGAAGAGAATTGTGCTTCTTGGATTCAGAAAGGAATGAATGAAGGTTTTCACGTGAATACTTTGGAGCTTAAGCTTGATTTATTTTATACTGGATTCTGTGCCAAAAAGATACTTGTTTACCAGAAATTAGTTGATGAAAAAGGTAGGGAAGTGCTGCATTGGGTTGATACTGGGAGAAGTGGTATACGTGTGTGTCACTGACATCTGAGCAAAGGAATGAGCTGAGGGACGCCTCTCTTTGTCTGATATTATTAATAAAAATGGTGAGCCTAACTGGAACCAGTGAAACAGAAGGCAGGCGGTTCCTTCTGTCAACACTGGTTTGTGTGGGTTTTGTTTTTGTTTATTTTAAATCTTAACATAGCTAATCTCTTGTAATGTTCAGGTAGACAGACAATGTCTTGAATTCTTCATACATTGGTGTAACTAAATAGAGATCAATTTGTCTGCCTCATCCTACCAAGTAAAATTCAGTAACACAAAAAACCAAACCTTGTCTTCCCTTGGAATTTTGTTTCAGGCTAGCTAAAAAATCACGTCTTCTAGGTAAAGTCCCACCACTTTAACCATTAAATAAGTGCAGAGGAATATCATATGCAGCAGTTTGTCATGTTGCAAAATAAATCTGCTCCTAAGAGTTGAGGTGTACGGAGAGCTTTTAAGTTTCTCCTTATATTTGTCTCTGATACCAAAGATCCCTTTTATTAACCTTTTCTATGTAAGATATATTTTGATAACTGAGGCAAGGCATTGCCACCAGCTTGGCTTGAAATGTTTCTTTTTATATGATGTGAGCTGTTCATGATGCAATTTTGTCACCGATTCTGAAGCCTCCTCCCATTCAGTCTGTCCCAGCATGGTACCATAAATAGAAACCTATTCCTTGCCCATCCCAAGTTCTTGGCTTGGAGCTGTATTTCTTGGCTTTATTCAGTGGGTTGTTTACACTGCTTAAACCTTGCACCACTCTGTGGGAGGCCCAAAGGCTAACTATGGATCTGTGCTTAGCTCAAGCAAACCACGTTATTAAGAGTCTGGTTGCTTGCAGGAGAGGAACACCTAGGAATGGCATTTAGTTAGGTTGCCTGCATTTTACCAGAGCTGTATGTGAGCTGTCTGTCCCATTTAAACTGGTGTTTTTCATGGCCACATGTGTGTCAGCAGAAAGACTAGGTGGTCCATTTAGGTAAGGGCTGAAGTCTGTTACAGGGTAAAGAAAGTTCATCGGTCTGCTTCTGTGCTACCACATTATTAGACAGCAGGAACTTGGCCTGTTCAGCATTGGTTTGCTTTTTAGTATGTAGTTTGCCTTGAGTATTTTTGGTTAGTAGGAAACGCTGAGACTTGGCTTCAGAAACAAAGCTACTGTAGAACTTGATACTTTTCCAATCGTGTCAGCAAAATAGGAAACCCGTTTGCTGCTGTGTTATCAATTTTGTTTCCTTGTATTCATTAAGGCAGAAATCCTCCCACTAACAAGCTGGGTAAAGATCTTGAAGTCTAGTGATGTAAAGTGATACATGTTTTGAAGATGCAGTGGAAAATACCAATTGTACTAGCCGTCTTTAGTTACTTGATGGTCTACGTTCTATGCTTTTAAGTTGACCAGTACCTGTTCTTTGGTAGTCTTAAAAGCAAGCATATAAAATGAGCCTGTGTGTAAAATAAGCATCATGGATATTTATATAGGTATTTAGTTTAAAAACTCAAAGTGAAAATAAAGATGTGGTACATGCAGGAATCCTGGTGGGCTTGTGTTCAAGTGTCCCTTTGTGGAAAAAGGACTGTAAGAAGCCAGGAGATAGAACACCGTGCGTGTGTATATACACACCCACCCCCATGCTTTTTGATGTAAAATGCTAAGATACCAGGTTGAGACTGTATGCAATAACCAGGATTTACCCACCCTATAACCCTTACTTTGTCTGTCTTCCTTCCATTGACAAACTAGTCACTTTGGCCTGCTCCAAGCAACACCAAGTCCTTTTCAGAGCTGTATTTCCATTTACACGTTCTTTTGTTTAAAAGACATCAACAGTTGGTTCAGAAATTCAGAGTACAGCAGATTTGTTAGAAGCTTTAGAAGCTCCCTGAACTATATATTTTTCAAAGTAGCATAGTCAGCAAGATTTCCTTTTATTCAACTTCTTCCCACTGCTGGAAGAACAGAGAAATGTTTCTAAGTGGATGATTTAAGTTGTACAGGAAGGGTACCCAACCACTCTCAGGAAACTGCTTTGAAGGACACCACAGGGAATAGTCTAAAGAGCTGGGAAGAGCTGCTGTGCCTGAAAGGTGGATTCTTCCACCGAGGAAGTTAAGTACACCAGAATTAAGATTTTATATTGTGCACTTACTGCGAAGGGAATAGGAACAGGATGCAGATGTGGTGGATGCAGATGTCAAGGTGATGGCCTACAGTACTACAAAATAACTATCTAGGAAAATCAGTTGTAAAAGAAATGATGCTCAGGTAGAAAGATGCCCGATTTTGTTCTGCCTGAGTGCATTTGACAGGACCTTCTGAACTGCTACACACTGTGCAGGGACACTCCATATCCTGCCCATGGAGGAATGCCTTCAGGAGGGTGGCTGGAAGGATGCAGCCAGAGAATTGCCCTGTTAGGGGAAACCTCCAGCTAGGGTATTACTCATCCACAATGCCAATGCTGGCTATGACTTGGTTCCCATCAGGAGCTCATTAACAGACCAGCCAGCCCTTAGGCTTTGCCTGAGGATGCTCTTCTGACAGAGGCTAAAATTGATAGGGTCAATGTATTTGCAAGTTACGTTCTTAATCCAACCTAACTTTCTGCTAATCCTTCTTTGTTCCAAATACCAATTACTCATCTGTTTTATTTTAGCTAAGAAGTAAATCTGTGATTTTAGCTAAGGTTATTAACTATTACAGCTAAGACTAATTTAGCCACAGATCCACATGTAGCTTGCCATTTCCTGGTACCATTTCAGCAGTGTGTTTGTCACAAAGTTCATCCACGTGTTTATGAGGCTGCATTGTTTTTCTCTACAAATTCTGCTTATTCTTTGTGTATTAATAGAAACACTAAGGGTAGTACTAATACCAGTGTAGTTAGGAGTACTTGGAGCAAATAAGGGGAGAAAACAATAAACTGCAAGAGACAAAACCAAAGATGAAAATGGATAAAATAAACCCTAGGCATCTCAACCTGTAACTACTGGCTAGCATGCTGCAGGATTCACTCAGCTTGGTTTTGGAGAAGGAAGGAAAGAGGTCACCCACTTGTCAGAACTTTAGGAAGACAACAGTATGTAGGTATCCCAAGGTATTTTGTCTAGTTATTTTTTCCACATACATTAGGCGATGGTGGTAGAGGAAATAACTTATATCGCAGACCATACAGGGAAAAGCAACTCCTCACCACCACAAGCATACCCATAGTTACACAGTGTTTTTCCGCATCCACAAAATGCAAACATTTGGAATAAGGCAGGTTGCTCGTTTCTTACCTTTAGCCTGATCTGAGGCCTCATCACGTGGTGCAGCAGTCTTTCTTACAGAATGGTGGGTTATAGAAATGCCGCTTCTTTTGTACTTCTTCCTCCTTGGTGGGCTGCAGCAGCTCCTCTCCCCTTACAAAGGCCAAACCATTGACTTTCCTTTCCCTGCTCCCTTTTATACCCCTCTGCAGCAGCCCCCACCCACCCCCCAGGTGTGATACTGCCATGGTGATTGCTTGTTCTTTAACCCTTCCTTGTCCACGTGTTAGGAGGAGCTTGTCCTGCTAGAAACTATACAGCCTTTGCTAGACAGCTATGGCTTTTAAAGAACTCATCCTATAAATCTTGTGTTTTTTGAGAGATAATTTGATGATGCCCTTTTAGAGAGCTGTCCTGAGTCTTACTAAATCAGCAAATATGCAGCTCAGATTGGGAGTGCTGTATTGCCCTTGCTCTCTGTTTCTTTCTGAAATGCTCAAGAGAGTTTGCTTGCTCAGTGCTTGTACATCTTAGATGTATGTTTTCATTAACATCATCCTGTGCCGATTCATGTAAATAGTGGTCCCTCAATGGTATGTGGAGTAGAAAAATGAATCAATCTGGGCCGTCCCCTTACTGGGTGATCTGTTTTGTAATTTGTACAAAGGAATTTCTCCAAGGAAACTGTTTGCTTTCTTCCCAAACACTTTGTTGCCCAACTTTTAGCCGAACAAAACTCTGTCTTCATAGCTTATCTCAAATTTGTTTCAACTTGCAGTCCATTCCCCACATCCTCTGTTTAGCGTTCCCTGGGAAGCTCCACCCTCACTTCCAGCTAATAACCACGTTAACCCGCAGCTCGATTTCCACAGTTTCTCCTTCGCCCGCTGGCAGCACTTGGTTTTTCATTGGCGCCAGCCTTGTCAGCAGTGATCCTCTGCACGTTTGTGCTGGCAGTAGCAGTCCAGGACTTCTCGTGTCAAGCAGCCTCTTCTGCTTGCTGCAGAGCACAGCATGATTGTGGGGACGGTCCTCTTCCAGTCCAGCAGCTATGGCAAAGAGGGTAAGCTGCTCTGCTGCCTTGGTGAGGAAACTTCTGAGCCTGGCGTGAGTTTCACAGGTATGATGCTCAGGGATGTAATGCTGTGCTATCCCTTTCCTGTATTTCTCCAAGTGTTTCAAAAGGAAGGTATGGGACTGTTCAAGTCCTATCTTTGTCTTGTAGAATGGGACCAGCCATGGGCAGGACTGAGATTCCCTGCTTTTATCTGGGTTTGGGGATTATTGAAATGCTGCATCCTTATGAGCATTTACAGTTAGCATTTCAGAAATAGAGACCTCTTCAGCACTTAACGTGACTCTAAAATTTAAGAGTTAGCGTGTACTACCTCCTGCTCTTGGACCAAAGAGGTTGGTAGTTGCAGTGTTGGCAGCACAGGGTGGGGGACAAAACACCCCTTACATGTTGGCTGAATAGGAAAAGCATTCGTATCCGGAGAGAAGCAAATTGTATTGTGGGAATAAAGAAAAGGAAGGAGATGGGTGAAGCATAACCTTCTCGCATGACTATGTATTACTCTTACTAAATGATGATGTAAGTTTTGCATTGTATAGGAAATGAAAGTGGTAATATGTGATTTATGGCTAGCCTTTAAAAGGAACTGATATGAAACAGAACTTCCCAGCTCATTTCCTCACTCTTGGTGCAGACAGAGCTTGCAGGCTATTCAGTTGGAGGGGTATCATTTGTGATATGCTTTGGGTTTCTTAGTTTCCTTAATAAGGCCTATGCGATTATCATGTTTCCCTGACCTTCCATATCTTTACTTATTGGATGGTATAGATTGCATACCATATTGAGCAGCATAGGTTATTATGTAATAACAACCTGCAATAGGTACTCGTATGCCCTGGTAGATTTCCCGTAAATACATATTGGGTAAACTTCAGTTACTTAAGCATCCAAGCCACTCTAGAAATGAAAGTAGAGGAAGTTAGTGAGACATGAACTCTTAAAAGCTTTTGATTTTTAGGTGATGTGTTTTTTAGGTAAGCACTATAGCTAAGAGATTGAAGCTCCTCATTGAACATTAACTTCTGCTGGCTTTTTTGGTACATAAAGTGGGTGTTAAGAACATGCGCCAGCCTCCCCGGCGCTCCCAAGGAAGTGGTGGGAGTCCCACACCTGCTTTGAATCCTTGCTGGCAATCCAGGACAGCACCAGAAATGGTTTCATGTGGGCAGAGCTGCTCAGCACGTGGCAGCAGGTGGCATTTCTGCTGGTTTTGCCTTGGCTGAGGTGCCTGCTGCTGGGCTCCCCATGGGCAGGCTTAGCTGGTCATGGCATTTGCTGCAGCAGCTCTAAGCTAAGCTGATACTAGGCTGCTTCAGGCTTACCCATCCAGTGCGTGGTTAAATGCTTCACTGTGCTGTCTGTTAAGTAAGGGTTGAGTGCTCAGTTCATGAGCTTTTCTGGCTTGAGAAAGAGACTTGAAGTATGCTTTGATTTAGAACAAATGCATGTAATTTTGTAATGCATGTAATTACAGCAGACATGTAATTGAAAATAAGCAAGTTATTTAAACACCATTAACACATTTTGGAGCTGAAAGTTTGAATGTTTTTTGGAAATGCTGCCTACTTTTGCGTTTGCTCCTCAGCAGAGATGCGTTAAGTCAGATTCCTTCTACAGCACATTTGCTGAGTGACTTTGCTTAAGGCACTGAAACACTCTCTAACGCAAGTCACTGTAGGAGTATAAAGAATGTATTATTTAATTAAAGATGTATTTTTACTCCATAAAGATAGATGGATTTAGGAACCCGTGTTATTTCCTTTTGCTTAAAAACTGGACATGCATATGCACACACTCAGCCCTAAAAAATTAGAGTGGGATGTGGGCAGCCATGCTGTAATGTAGGTAGCAGAGCAGGCATTGGGATTTCCTCTCTTTTCCATGATAGCATCCAGTCTGATGGGTTAGTATATTGTAAAACTAGTTGCAGTTGATAGTTAGGAACAAGTTAGGAACAAGAACCATGTGTCAATATTGCATCTGCAGACAATGAAGTCAAAGAAGTGACATTTTGGTAGCTTACTTTCTAGTCACTTCTGTTCTTGCCAGGAGAACCTTGATAGAGAGCAGCTTTGGCAAGGCTTGGGAGGTAGGTTATATTAAGTAATTGCAAGATGCAAGCAGTGTAACTGAGTAAGTACCAGAAATGCAGTCAAAAGCCACTTAGCTAACGTGTTTAAAAACAAAACAGAACAAACCTCAAGTATTTACTTTCTCATGTACTACAATAGGGTCAAAAAATTGCATATAGATGCTGGGAAACCCCTTACAATATCATTTTCCAGGCTTGAGCTCCGTCCTGTGACACAGATTTGGCATATGTTTGCCTGTAACTTGGCACAGGCCTCTTCCTGTTTTGTGTCTCACTGACTTCCCAGTTTTCCCGTCCTGTATTGCGTTTGAGCTCTTTGTTCTCTTTTAAAGTGCTTATAGACTAGCTCACGAATGTTGATCTCATGGGAGCGTGGGGAAGGAGTAGTCAGACACGTGTTCTCTGGCAGTGGTCTGCTTAAAAACATCCTGAGCCTGACTCTCAGTCCCTCAGAAATGGGCCAAAGCAATGATTGTAAAGCAAAGAAATCCTCAGTTTTTTTAAGGAGGACTTTTTATATGTAATACACTTAATGAAATCTCTTTTACAGTGTACGTTTCCATAAGTAAGTTCAGCAAGAGAATTCAGTAATATATATTGGGACGGGAACGTAATGTCAGTTGTGCCATCAGAGAAAATATTTATATTTTTACACCTTCTTTTTTTTTGCTTCCTTGAGCAGCCCAAATGTATGAAGCCACATCATTGCTCTTTCTCTTGTCTTAATATTGAAATTTATTCTGCTACATGTTCCTGGAAAACCTCTCTTCACTACAGTTCTTTCCAAAACCCTGTTTATTTAGATTGTTTTTCATCATCAGAGGAACTGTAGGGACTTTCTTCTTTTGTCTATAAAACAAGTCTGATTCCTCCCCCCCACTCCCTTGTACTATCAAGATTGCATCAGTTGTCCTTTGAAACAGCAAAATAGAACTGGCGGGGTATTCAGAAACACTGCTGCTAAATACCTAGCATCACCCTTACTACTTTCTGTCCCTGTCAGTTTTCCACCTCTTATTTACACAGTCTTGTATGTATTACAAACACCGTAATTCTTGCTAATACTGAATCGGTTACTGTCCCAACCTATGGATCTCATTTGTGTCATAATTTGGTCTGGTTTACCTGTATTTGTAATGTCAGTTTCAGATCCAGGCTACCTACTTCAAACACAGAAACAGTAAAGACATGAAACAGTGTTGAAAGGTTTCCTTCACTACTTCACATAGTCAAAAAAAGCGCTTTTAATTTCTCACCCATTTCTTATCTATGAATGCTTAAATACTTTCAGAGAGAGGTGTATATAAATAGAAGTATATCTAATAAAATAAATATAAAAGGTGTATACATAGCTTGCTGCTTGATATATAGGTAGTTAATCACCTTCTCCAGCCCCTGTTAGAAGTAACCTATAGAATGAAGAGGCAGCACAGTGGGGATTGAGAACCACTGATCTAAGATGTGTAGCTGTGGTGTTCCCCCTCCATAAAGAGCACATTATGCAGCAGGAGCTTTGCTGTGCTGTATGCTGGGTTTTGGTGTATTGACAATCATACACAAATTTACTTTTCTGCTCTTTCTTCAGAGGCCCTGCACCGCCCCTATGGTTGTGATGTTGAACCCCAGGCACTGAATGAAGCCATCAGATGGAGCTCCAAGGAGAACCTGCTTGGAGCCACTGAGAGCGATCCCAATCTCTTTGTTGCACTTTACGATTTTGTAGCAAGCGGTGACAACACGCTCAGCATCACCAAAGGTAAGGCTGCAAATCGCAGAGCAGCTACTAGGTTGAAAACTTAGCAACAGAAAATAGGAAGCAGAATCCTTCCCCGGATAGGAATAGGAGTGCAATTAGAGAAAGTTATTCTCTGAACTGATGATTTTAAGCAGACGGCCTGTGTCTCACTTGTGCTGGAGGGCCACCTGCCGGGCAGTTCTCCTAGTACGGAGACAGGCTTGTGTGACACTGCTGAACAGTCCAGCCCAGCTACGCTTGTTCCTGTTCTAGGCTGCCCAAATCACTGGTCCTGCAAGACACCTATTTTGGGGAGGGCCAGAGGAAACACGTTACATTATGGATGATAACAGAATTCAGCACTTTCAACTGGAGCAAAACTAAGAATTAAGAATTGCAGAGTGATTTTTTTCTATTTCTGTTCAGTACATACATCAGAATGGCCTGCGGCAGAACTGTTTTAAATCACATGCCATTTCAGGCTTCAAGAAGGAGGCAAACCTCATCCCTCCAAGAAAAAAGAAGTCTTTCTAGTCTAAAAAGCTGGATTACGGGAAGCTTTTTGAGTTCATCACTCACACTGCAATAAATTAGGGAACAGTACCGTAGGTATTCTGTCTGAAACTTTACTTTGTACTTTATATATAGCAGTTTAGTTACAAGACCACTGCTGCAGACTTTTATCGTTAAGCTACAAACCCATGCTTAGTTGTGATGAGTTTGTCCCTCAAAGAAACCCAACAGATTGCACTGTGCTTATTTTGTTTTTTTCTTTCTGGTCATAGGTGAGAAGTTGCGAGTCCTGGGTTACAACCAGAATGGTGAATGGAGTGAGGTACGTTCGAAGAATGGGCAGGGCTGGGTACCGAGCAACTACATCACACCAGTGAACAGCCTCGAAAAGCATTCATGGTACCATGGGCCAGTGTCACGCAGTGCAGCGGAGTATCTGTTGAGCAGCCTCATCAATGGCAGCTTCCTGGTTCGTGAAAGCGAGAGCAGCCCAGGGCAGCTATCCATCTCGCTCAGGTACGAAGGACGTGTTTACCACTACAGGATCAATACCACCTCAGATGGAAAGGTAAGGATCTTGGCACAATGCTGTGGGAGAGGAAATAAAGATAGTAATTAGGAGCTGGTACAGAATCTCAAGTTGCAGGCTGTTAAGGGAGGGGTGTGTATGAGAGAAAATGGATCCACTGGCTGGTTAATATAAAAAAAAAAAAAGGGAGAGAGAACATGTATGCCAAGAGTTTGGTGGTAACTCACCAAACACCTCTTTGGAAGAAGTACAGACAGTACTTACCCTGGCTGAAAGCAGCTAGGGAGCAAAGCAGCTGTGGTTTGATGTGGTGAGGTCTTTCCATTGGTTCACTTGGAACGCGCAGAGCTTGGTAAGTCACCATTTTTAACCTTGATGAAATTGCAATACATTGCATTGAGAGATGCAGAAACAGGCCTAGCGCTTGGCCACAAGAATTCCAGTTTCTAGTCCTGTGAAGTACAAGGCAGGAGGCAGTACTGCTCTCAAGAGATAGCTTACATGTAGCTGCCTTCTGCAGGTAAAAATATCCCACATTTGCCCAGCAAGATGAGAACAAATACTCTAAAATCTGGTTGTTTGTTGGGTGGTTTTTTAAAGATGTTAGAATGTTTTTACTGAACCTGTTTTCCAGTGTTAGTGAAAGCTTCCAGCTGCCTTCATTTAAGTAGATTCCTGGTTCTTTTTTAACAGGTATATGTGACAGCAGAAAGCCGTTTCAGCACTCTAGCAGAACTGGTGCACCATCACTCAACAGTAGCAGATGGACTTGTGACAACTCTGCATTACCCAGCACCCAAGTGCAATAAGCCCACTGTCTATGGAGTGTCCCCCATCCACGACAAGTGGGAGATGGAGCGGACCGATATCACCATGAAGCACAAACTTGGGGGAGGGCAGTATGGCGAGGTGTATGTTGGTGTCTGGAAGAAATACAATCTCACAGTTGCTGTGAAAACATTAAAGGTGAGTTTTCAGATTATTAGGCACTGTTCATTCAGTCACCATTTACAACAAGGGTAAGGGAACTGTAATGTTCTCAGTTATACCACCTAATGATAGAAATATCAGAAAGTGGAGTGTGCTATCTGAAAAAAAAAAAAAAAAAAAAAAAAAAAGTAGCTTTGCAGAACAAAATGAGCTTATGAAGCTTGTTTCTAAGCCACATGCACCGGTGCAATTTCTAACTTTGGCCCAGCACACACCTGCATGTCCAAGTCAGATCTGTAGAAATGGTTACCAAGTCTGCTTCCCTTCCCTCAGAAGAGCTGTGGAATCTTTCAGAAGTCAAAGGTGTTGGAAATATCTTCTACAACCTCTCCTCTATTCCTGGAAAAATTCAGCTTCCTGAAAAATTTCAAACCTTTTTGTTTGTTTCAACGGCTACAATTCTGTGTCCTCTCTGAGTAAGGAAGCTTTCAAGCCTAATTTTAATACAAGGCAGGGAAACTAAGAAGCAGATAGTCCTGAGTGTCTTCCTCTCACCAGCCACAACTGCTTTGGTAGCCACAACAGCTACCAGACGAGAAAGCCTAGAACTCCCTGGGTGCTGCAGGTCTGTCACTTAGCCATGCTGCAGGCCAGTCAGGCAGCTTCTCAGGGCTGTTGTATTTTGCTTTGGTAAAAGCCAAACTGGCAGAATGGAGACAAGGTTACCATTATTTCTATTCAGCTAGGATATGTGGTGTTAAGCAGACCTCGGTCATGAATATAAATTTTCCCTTCTTTTGTCTCTGTTTATCTAGGAAGATACCATGGAGGTGGAAGAGTTCTTGAAAGAAGCTGCTGTGATGAAGGAGATCAAGCACCCAAATCTAGTGCAGTTGTTAGGTTAGTGAAATACCTTGCTCTTTCTGTCTTGAGTTTCCACCAAAATGAAATCTGTCTTGTTCAAAAGCAGTGGCAGATTTTCTGTATTTATTTAACTTTTTGAATCAGCTTGGTTATGGGGCGGTATTTCTGACAGCTTACTCCTTTGTGTCATATTGGAGCTGAGAGGCACTAATTTTAAATAAAACATCAAATATAGTCACTTACATCAGCAGACAGCTTTGCTGTTGAGGCATGACTATGCATTATATAAAAGTGTGCAATATCAGCCTCCTGTTAGTTTGTACCCTTGGCCTTAGACGTACTCCAGGGTTCAGTTACCAGGGTCACATTACTTTTCTGTGTTAAATCGGATTTACAGAATTTTCTGTGACTTATTTTTCTGTTAGAACAGAACAAAGCTACAAGAAAATTCAAAGCGAAAGAAAAAAATTATATTGGAAGCACAACAAATACCATTCTTTATACTTCTCAGATCAGAGACATTTCTAGAAAAAGCTCCACTGAATAGAAAAATTAGTCTATAATGAAGCAGAACACAACCAGATCGCTGCTGCTATAAGGGACCCTTGGTATCACCAAATAAGTACATGAGAATAAGGCAACAGAGATGCAAGTCAGATCAAACAACACGTGACTGGAAGAAATCTGCAGGCTTTACAGGTTGGCTGTGCCCTGTTTGTCTCACTGGCGAACGCATGATATGCTGATCGCTATTAAATAGTCTGCATAGCAGTTAATTCTACGAGTACAGATTCTTAAGGAGACACCCTAAACCTTTACTAGTGTTTAATTGCCTCTGGACTTGCTGCTTTCAGGAGCAAAGCTGTCAAGCCAAGCCTAGGATAAAAGGAGAAATGTGAAGAATGTGAAGGCTTTTAAGAATGGCAACTATTCTGTACCCATTTAAAAAAAGGGCACAGATGAAGTGTCTGCCCAGCCCAGTCTGGTTCCAGGTGTAGAGACTAAAAGATTTCTCATCAGAGAGATGCATTTTTGCTCTTTCTGATGCACAGCGTAGTTACGTTTTACTGCTGTATGTGCGTAATGGTATGAGCAGGCATTCAGCAGTGCTGCAGTGGGAGTTCACAGAGATTTGACGTGAGTATCCCGTTGCCCTCCTCCTCCGCTAATACATGCTTTGTACATAATTGCAATGACTGTAGCGAGTAGTCATCCGAGGAATGTGTGAGACTGCTTCGTTAGGAGCAGGTCCTACCATGCTGATCACTTACCCTGCTAGCACACATGGGAGTGCTTCACATTGCTCTGTAATGACATTTCACTCTGGAGATCTTGCCAGTTGACAGGTACCTGCTTCCAGTTGGCCACTCTTTAGCTTTACGAAGGAAGAGAGGGAAAGAAAAGTAAATCGTATGTTTCAAAATAGCTCCTGTTTCATTCTGTAACCCTCTAAAGAAAAGAACTGCTCCTTCACATTTATTGTACCGGAACAGTGGTGCTTTGATGGACGTGTTTCTCTCTGTCCATAAAGTGGATGGACAGATAAATAGACAGAAGCACTGAGTTTTAAGTTGGGCTGCATTGGTCTGAATCTTGTAGAGGGAAGTCTTCACTTTTCAGAGAAACACTCACCAGTAGAAAACTTGACAAATGGTTATTAAATCAGGAATAGTTGTAAGCTAGGGAAGAAATGGAAGCTTTGTTCACACGCTCCCTCCTCTCACTGCTAGGTGTATGTACCCTGGAGCCCCCCTTTTACATTGTGACAGAATACATGCCGTATGGGAACCTGCTAGATTATTTACGGGAATGCAACCGGGAGGAAGTGAGTGCTGTTGTGCTACTCTACATGGCTACTCAGATCTCCTCTGCCATGGAGTACCTGGAGAAGAAGAACTTCATTCACAGGTGGGCGAAGTCACATTGAGCTGGTACAGTTTCAGGTTGCAATGAACAGGGCACCAGCATGGTGGCCCAGGAATTCCTCCTTTTGGGGAGGTTTCTTCCAGAGTTAGGTTTCACTCTGGCTTATCCATTGGCTGTTTTGGTTTCAATACTGTCTTGCAGTACCTTCTCCCCATGACTTTTATAGAAGACTGACAATCCGACGCACAACTGTTCTGACAGCTGTGAAAGTTGGTGCTGTCCTGTTCTGAGGTATCCCCTATGTGCAGGACATTGTCAACCCCAAGTCCTATTTTAATCCAGTCAGATAAAGTCAGGCCATAATGCTGTTAACAGCATGTGATGAGCTGCTGATCTCATCCTGTTCTCGGGAAACATAAACTGTGCGTTGTAACAGCTGTCATTGCTGGAAATTTAATAGAGTTTAAAGAATGAACACTAACCCTGATTCACCTTATTGCTCCTAAGAACAAGCAACTCAGTTGCTGACACTGTTCAGAGCAAAGCTCACATTGCCTTTACTGATGTATAAAGGGAGCGCTTCCCAGTTCAGAAGAGAGGGACAGGCTATGCAACCACAAGACTGTATTCAAAAGCCCTGCTCTTGCTCCAGTAATGGAGTGTGCTTTTTTCTTTTGTACAGAGACCTGGCAGCACGGAACTGCTTAGTTGGAGAAAATCACGTGGTGAAGGTGGCTGACTTTGGCTTAAGTCGACTCATGACTGGAGATACCTACACAGCTCATGCTGGAGCCAAGTTCCCAATCAAATGGACAGCTCCTGAGAGCCTGGCCTATAACACCTTTTCAATCAAATCAGATGTATGGGGTAAGAAAACTCCACTTCCATGTTCTTTTTTCTTTTTTCATTTTGTTTTTCTTTGCCAGCCTAGACAGTAACTTGCTTTCTGGCCTGGGCAGAAACGTGGGGATGAGATGGCCACATGCCAGGCCACAACTTCATTAATCAATAGCATTTTTATCATGTAATGTCTTCACCTAGACTGGCCTGAAATATCTGCAAGAAAACGAGGCTACCTCAAGCTGCAATAAAGGCCCCAATGTAATGAGCAACACAAAAGGAGGGCAGATTTATGACCAGGAATTTTGTTTTCCTCCTTTTGCAGCCTTTGGGGTGCTGTTATGGGAAATTGCTACCTATGGGATGTCACCATACCCAGGCATTGACCTCTCTCAGGTGTATGATCTGCTGGAAAAGGGCTATCGGATGGAACAACCGGAGGGGTGCCCTCCAAAGGTTTACGAACTGATGAGGGCATGTGAGTATCTTCTTCCAGTTTGGGGGACAAAGCATGGGAGGGGTGGGAGAAATCTGTAGTTAACTCTGGAGTCTTTGCTTCTTACGTGCCGTTCCATTTGCTAACGTGGAAAAGGCCCTGTCACCTGAGACGTACCTGGTTACTGACGCACAATGATCTCTAGGGAACAAGAATTCACTCTCATTGTAGCAAATCGTACTGGTGTTTTGTCAGTAGGACTCTTTACTATGGAATCACCAAATTAGAAGGAAATTTAGTTCCCTGCAAATACAGCATCTGTGCAGGAGAACGTAGTTGATGAGATTGCACAAAACAAATCCTCCAAGCACGCCATGAAAAGCTCCCTCATGCTCCATAACGAATTGAAAATTTACTAATAAAAGGCCAAAAGATACAGTTTGCTAACAGAAGAGAGCAACAATGTTTAAGAGCACTGTGAATCTCCTTCAGTCCAGCAAGAGCAGGGAATACACCGGGCAAAATGCTGAAGATCCCAGGGAGCAAACTAGGCCATGCTGTTTAAGTAAGGCAAGCAGCTCTGAGCAGAGACCCTGTCAGTGTGACCAGGGTGGGAAGAGAGTCCTTGGCGCTAACTCAGGCAGTCTGTGTGGCCCTCAAGGTTAAACCATGACAAGGTACAAGACAGACAAACCAGGGCTTAAGAGACCATTCAACCTGACTCCAGCAATGCCTGATCCCCAACATGTCAAAGAAAGTCAGGGCAAATTTCAGTTATGGAACAAAGAAGCTGGGTAATGATGAAGGATATTGCTTTAGAAAACTTTCAGGAAGCTGATAAAAGCCCAAAAGCAGGGAATTCATATGATACTAACGCAACCCAAAATGAGCAGAAGACCAGGCACTTTCCAGACGCTATGGTAATATCGGCAGATAGTGCTTCCAGCATACATTCCCCTAGTGCAGATGTCTAACTACAGAAATTACACTTTTTGTGATGATACCCTTCTAAACTTTCCAAGATCCAACTTAGATCAACGCACTCTCTTGTACCTTCCCCCACAGGGGTGCATACATTCTCCTTTTGGAAGGCTCTGCCTGAATTTCAGTATTAGGAGCACGTGAGCAGAATGTTGCCTGGAGCTTTGCACACACAGTTATGTGTGACTGGGCTAGATGTGTTCAGTCCAGACTGAACCAGCCAGGGTAGCAAACGTGGAATTCTCCTTTGCCCAAAAAATTCAGAAGGAGGGACAGAGAGATCAGACAAACCTGTGGAGTTGACAGAGAGCTGGGATTTTCAGAATTGATTCCTTCCTCTCAAGATCTGTTTGTTAGGATATGGCAGAGTGACTGACTGCTGCTCTGAGTTACTATCTGTGAATGAATCTAAAGCCTGTTTAATAGTAGGAGATCAGAGTCTGACTACAGTTGAGAAAGCTTAGGTATTTTCTGTCTCCTTGGACAAAATAAAAATTTATCTCCTGCCTGTTTCAGGCACTGCGACTTATCCTGCTTTCTCACATTGCAGGCTGGAAGTGGAACCCACCAGACCGACCTTCCTTTGCCGAGACCCACCAGGCTTTTGAAACCATGTTCCACGACTCGAGCATCTCAGAGGGTGAGACCCTGTCGCTTTCTGAAACAGTACTGGAGGTTATCCCCTGGCGTGCTGTGTCTTACGCACAGGCCCTTAAGTCTTGCCTGCTAGCAGTGGAGGTTGTGATGAAGCTTCGTCTCTTACTTAATTTCTTAAACATAAGTGGGTAGATACGTTCTCTTACTTGCTGCACAAATACTGAATAACCTTTAGACATATATCAGCGCAGGGGACAGTATGGTTTCATTTGAGCGCTAAGGTGCCAAAGACTTAATTGAAAAAATACGAACTCCTCTGTTAGAGGCAGACTGAAGAGTATGGAACAGTGAGTGATGCTGAGAGAAAGATATATGCATATCACAGTCCCTTGCTGACTGAAGCAATTAGGTCATGAAATATTATTCTACCAGCCTTCACTTTTACAAAGCGCCTTAATCTCTGGATTTTCTACTTAGCTACTTCTAGGAGTGAATCCGTGCAACTCAGCTCTCAAATATAATTGGCTAGGAGGTAAATACTGGTGAGAAGTGTGATACTAGACAGCAGACAAGCAGAAGTGTCTGTGCATCTTCTACGTTTTAATATTAAATATGAAGCTGATCCATCCACTTCCCTACTACGGAAAAAACACACCAGGTCGAATTCTATCAGGGAGGATCTAGAATAGGCACAGCAAGTGGCCCACACAAATGCCACCCTGGGTGTGACCAGGAGGTTACAGGGTTTTTCCCATTTTTTTTCCCAATCACATACCTTGTGTTGATGTTGGGAAGGAAACGTGCACTCTTCATCTCTGACAGGGATGTGCAGTGCTTTTCCTTAAGGGAAGCAGCTTAAATCCAGATCCAGAGAGGACACAACTTTGAGGGGATCCCAGGAGCATCAACTGGAGGCACCTTAATTAAAAACAGGGGCAAATGCTTTCAGGGCTGGCTTTAGCTCTTGAGCAACCCTCAAGCCTGCAGAGAGCTAGATTCATACTAGACCTCTTGTACAGATCCTACCACTGGGTTTTTTTTGCTGAATTATGAAGATGTAAATGAGTTTGAAAGCATTATGATAAACAACTGACCCTGAATACCTCTAGACTTGAGCAAAAACTAAATCTGTAAGTGTGTATTTCTCGGTCGCGTATCTCTTCTTGCCAGTCTGCGTTTGTAGTAAAGACCAAGATTTTCTTTTCTTCTGCTGGTCTCTGTTCTAACTATTCCCTTTTTGGTTGTTTTGTTTGGGTTTTTTTCCCTTACAGAGGTAGCAGAGGAGCTTGGAAGAACAGCCTCCTCCTCATCCATAGTACCTTACTTGCCCCGGTTACCCATGCTTCCCTCCAAGACTAGAATGCTGAAGAAACAGGGAGAGAACAAGGAGAACATTGAAGGAACACAAGATAGTGTGGAGCACTCAGCTTCCAGCTCAGCACCAGGTATGGGCACTGGGCCAGTGGCAATGAGGCCATGTGTTCTGGGCTAGGATTGCTGCTGGTGTAAATTGCCAGAGGAACAGAAGACAGAAAAACGTGACATGAGAAGGGGCTTTGTGCTGCTACACCATTAGGGCTGTTGGCCTCCTCAGCAGCCCCACTATTCACTAGCAAATAGAAAACACTGTAGTTTTTTCAATGTTCTTTTAGTAAATCCAGTTGTATTTTCTCATTTTAAATTTAGTTCTGCTGCTTCTTTTAAATGACAGCTTCAAAATTAAAGTTGACAATGCAATGAGATTTTCTATTATGCTTGTGGTATTTGGGGAAAGAGGAAAAACTACAGGAAGGGAATAAGAAACTGGAAGGAAAGAGCAACTTCACTTTTTCCTGAACCCTCTCCTAAGTGGCCTCCTCAGTATACACAACAGACAAATCACACATGCAGAAGCGGAAAAAAAGTTCTTAAAAAACTCACAATCACACCAGCCTCGCACAAGAATAAAAGTGCTAACTTCCTCTCTCAATTTATCTCTGCAGAACCTGTGCAGCTAAATACGCCAGGCCCACAAGGCCCACTGCAGGATAGGGAAGTGGGAATGGAAATTGATTTTGCAGATTCACACTTGTTTCTTCTGTCTAGGTTTTATCAGAAGCACACAGCTGACAAGCGGGTCTCCCGCGCTGCCTCGCAAGCAGAGGGACAAGTCACCCAGCAGCCTGTTGGAGGATGCCAAAGAGACCACTTTCACCAGGGACAGAAAAGGTGGCTTCTTCAGCTCCTTTATGAAGAAGAGGAACGCTCCCACACCTCCCAAGCGCAGCAGTTCCTTCCGGGAGATGGAGAATCAACCCCATAAGAAATATGAGCTGACGGGTAACTTTTCATCTGTTGCTTCCTTGCAACACGTGGACGGGTTCTCTTTTGCTCCCACACAGCAGGATGCAAGCCTGGCGCCACCCAAGTGCTATGGTGGGGGCTTTGTGCAGAGGACCTTCTACAACGATGACGGCACTGGTACCAGCAGTGGTGGGGGCGTAAGCACTGGTGGTGGGTGGTCGGGCATCACTGGTTTCTTTACACCACGTTTGATTAAAAAGACACTGGGTTTACGAGCAGGAAAACCCACTGGCAATGAAGAAGCTTCAAAGCCTTTTCCAAGGTCAAACTCTACATCTTCCATGTCCTCAGGGCTTCCAGAGCAGGATAGGATGGCAATGACCCTTCCCAGAAATTCCCAGAGGTCAAAAATCCAGCTGGAACGGACAGTGTCCACCTCCTCTCAGCCCGATGAAAGCACGGGGAGGGCCAATGACCTGCTTCCCAAAAGGTTTGAAGAAGGCCCTGCTTTGACCAGAGAGAGACCAAAAGCAAAACTCTTGCCGAGGGGTGCCACGGCACTCCCTTTCCGAGCCCCCTCCGGGTCAGAAGAAAAGGAGGGTCCAGGGCTAGCAGCAGCTCCTAAGGGCAAAGAAAAAAACAGCGGCCCACGGCAAGGGGCCCTTGAGGACGGTGAGAGACCGGGGTGGTCGTCTCCAGTAAAGGCTGCAGCAATACTTCCAACCACTCATAACCACAAAGTGCCAGTCCTCATCTCACCCACTCTAAAACACACTCCAGCAGATGTGCAGCTCATTGGCACAGACTCTCAGGGTAATAAATTTAAGCTCTTATCTGAGCATCAGGTCACTTCTTCCGGCGACAGGGACCGGCCCAGACGGGTAAAACCAAAGTGTGCTCCACCTCCACCACCAGTGATGAGGCTCCTACAGCAGCCAGCTGCCTGCTCCGATGCAGCAGAAGAGCTGAGCAACACGGCGGGAGCGCAGCACGGACTGGAATCAAGCGAAGGGAGTAAGAAGGCAGCAGCAGCAGCACCTGTTGGTGGAAAATCTGGGAGGCCTGTGATGCCTCCACCTCAAGTGCCTCTGTCATCGTCTTCCACCTCCCCAGTGAAAATGGCCAATGGCACAGCTGGTGCAAAAGTAGCACTAAGAAAGACCAAACAGGCGGCTGAGAAAATCTCCGCAGACAAAATCAGCAAGGAAGCACTGCTGGAGTGTGCAGATCTTCTCTCGAGTGCCATCGCCGAGCCAACACCAAACAGCCAGCTGGTGGACACAGGGCACCAGCTGTTGGATTACTGCTCAGGCTATGTGGACTGCATCCCGCATACACGCAACAAATTTGCCTTCCGGGAAGCCGTGAGCAAACTGGAACTCAGCCTGCAGGAACTGCAGGTGTCTTCAACAGCTGCTAGTGTCCCTGGGGCAAACCCCGTCCTTAATAACTTATTGTCATGTGTCCAAGAAATCAGCGATGTGGTGCAAAGGTAGCTACTGTCAATCTGGGTAAGAGAAATACACACGGGGAGGGGGGGACTTTTTTCTGTACTGATGCTTTCAAAAGGAAAGACTGATACTTGAGTATGTGAAGTACCTCAGATCACTGAGTTCTCCTCACGTTTACAGGTTCATCTCAAAAAAATGGGGATGGAGAGGGTAGATTAAAGCTGTAAGGGGCAGAACATCAAGTATTTGTCCCTACCTAGTCAGACTGATCTGCTTGGTATGGCAGGGGAAGGAAGTTCCTCGTTCCTCCCCTGGAGAGGCAGGAGAATCGATGGCAGGTTCTTGCTCTGGGAAGGATGATTTGATGTGTGATAGCCGGAGTACTGGAGCAGCTGCAGGCTACGTGGCTGTACGGATCCTCCCCGTCTGCACTAACGCGTGCTTTGGTCTCCTGACAGGGCAGAGGACTGGCACGGGGGCTGCGCTGGGACCACCGGCCGAGCAGCCTGAGCTGGAGTAGCTCGGAAGCGGGAGGGCGCGTGCAGCTGGGGGAAGGTCTAATGCACTGACAGTATTCAGAGCTGCTGGAGGTGGATGCACTAGCCCAGACGGCTTACTTCCACAGCGCTGCTGCTGCTGCTGTAATGAGAACTGCAAAATTACTTAATATATGAAACTATCCCTTTTTCCCTCCTGTCCACCTCATCTACCACATGTTCTCATCTTCGTTGTATTGGAAGCGTCAGGGATGCTGGGCAGACTTACCACTGGAATACCCCCTTCCCCACCACACAGCCTTCACTTAGCTGATACTGATTTCTAGTGGTCTAGCACGAGTGCTGCTTGATGGTCCTTTGTGGGTAGTTCGGGGCTCTTGCGCAACTCGCCAGTGTTGTTAGTGGGGTGGGTGGATTGTTTTTTGGTTGTTTTTTTTTAAGCTCTAGTTTTTAACTTGCTACCAGGTTGACTCCCCAGTTCAGTTTCATCACTTTAATGGACCCACGATAGGTAAGGCAGAGCCTCTGCCACCCCTGGCTGTTCCCCGCTTTCCTTTAGCAGTCATGGCACTGCAGGGCCAGCTGGAGAGCCAGAAGGCACAGCCTGGCCTGCCCACCACGCACCCTTGCTGCTGCGGGATTCCCTGGAGCGGTCCCTACTCTTGGCCTAACACTAACACTTCCCTCCGACGGCTTCCTGGGATTTGTTCAGGTGCTTGCGGGTGCTTTCAGCTTCCCTGCGTATGGAGGCGACTAGGTGTGTCAGCACACAGGGGAACCATAGCTATCTTTTTTTATTTGTTCCTGTATTTTAAAGGCTATGCCAGAATCTCATGCAGTGGCATAGGGAACATGCACAGACTGCATGCTCCTCCGCCTGAGACAACAAATGTTACAGCCCTGCCTTGGGGAGCTCCCACTGGGTTACGGTCTTCTGATGCCTACCAACAATCCCAGAATGAAAGCAGTCACGTGGTTGAGATTGTTTTCCTTGGTCCTAGTGCTGTTTGTAGACTGCTGTGGCCTCAAAAAGCTGGTCTTCTGTGTATACGCACAACTCCCTGAGATTTAAATGTACTGGCAAGCAGGAAGACCTCAGCCAACTGTTGGTTTGCAAGAGGAAAAAAACCAGGCCTGATACCTAGCTCCAAATACACGTTACCCTGCGGGCTGCTGCTCACTTCACACTTTTGGTGATGATAGAAGATCTCGCTTGCTTTGCACCTTAAATCTTTTATTTTTGGCTAAAACGCTTTTTAAACTTGTTTTTAAAGTGTGACTGTGCTGCTTTTAGTTTGAGCATTTAGAGTTGAGCTGGGGCACAGGTGTGAATTTAGAAGATGGGCACTTCCATTTCTGTCTAGAAGTGTTGCCCTGTTGGTGCTGTCTCAACGAGCGTTCCCCTTTTTTCCATGGAGCATAGCGAGACGGGGCCTGAAAAAGTCTTTATAAAAGGGCTGGTGTCTGAGAATCCTCATTTTATTACTGGTCTGTGGTAAACAAAGTTGTGTCACAATGCATGAATGCACACCAGTGGAGCAGTATGTGAGATAAAATGGACCACGTGAGCTTTACTGTCAAAGCGAGTGAAATGGTGACGAAAAAAAAGAAAAGCAACCCCTCCACCACAACTGGCAAGCATTCAAGTGAATTAATTATTTCTATGAGTCAGTTTTACTCTAGTGAGCTGGTACGTAAGTGGCGACAAATGAAAGTACAGCGTGGGTTACTCAGCTTACCCAACAAAGCTGGCTGTCCAGTTCTGCAGTAGGATCTGCAGCTTGCCCAGGCTGTCCTGCAGCTTGCCCAGGCTGTCCCTGCAGCTTGCCCAGGCTGTCCTGCAGCTTGCCCAGGCTGTCCCTGCAGCTTGCCCAGGCTGTCCCTGCAGCTTGCCCAGGCTGTCCCTGCAGCTTGCCCAGGCTGTCCCTGCAGCTTGCCCAGGCTGTCCCTGCAGCCCTCGGGCCAGCCGGCCGGGGGAGGCTGTGCTGGGGCTCTTTCACGAGCACCAAACCGTTATCTTGTAGACTTTACTGAGGGCTTTTGTGGTTTACCTTATCTCTTTCAGTCATCTTTATCGAAGGTGTGCATCGCTGCACACCAAACTAACTGCCTTTGGAAAGGTGACCTGCAAAGGGAAGAAGGCTCGTGGTATTGCTTCACACGGCCTTTTGAACAATCAAAAGGATTTAAAAGCTATGGGAGCTTTCTTTGGGGCAGAAGGGTAGGTCTTGTTTGGCAGACAATCGTGAG
Organism: Falco peregrinus; assembly: GCF_023634155.1. Lineage (NCBI taxonomy): Eukaryota > Metazoa > Chordata > Aves > Falconiformes > Falconidae > Falco > Falco peregrinus. The sequence continues at coordinate 6,652,437 of NC_073730.1, read as the reverse complement.
GTTTCATCATTGTACTACTACTCAGCCTAGGACAAACGGACCGAAACTGAAGTGATTCTCAGGGGAAAGGTATTTTAACCAGAAAATTTTAAAGCTGTTAGTCCGGTTCTGATGAGTATTTTGAAAGAAGCCTTTTTTTTTTTTTTTTTTTTTTCTTCCCTGAATGCCAGTCTTCCAGAAAAGCTCCAACAAAAGTGATGAAATAGCAAGCAATTCCTAACTACTAAAACTCCCCTCTTGGCCCTTTCCGAAGAAACTAACTGTGCCCCAAGGAAGGACTGGTTCCCCCCGACTGGTCACCCCCACTTTCCTTCAGGTGCCACCTGGTTTCTCCTCCCCCACGGCAGAGATGCCATAGCCATCATCTGCTTTCACAGTCACGGAGTGGCTGAGGTTGAAGGGACCTTTGGGGATGGCCAGGTCCAACCCCTCCTCTCAAGCAGGGCCATCCCCAGCCGCGGCAAGACAGATTTTGAATGGCTCCAAGGATGGAGACTCCACAACCTCTGTGCGCAACACAGAAGCCAGTTCAGTTCTTATCCCTATGTGGTGGATAAACACAGAACAGTGGGAGCCGGGAATGTGCCCACCATAAACCCTGTGGAGTGTTTCCTCCGCTCTTCCTTGTTGTCTCACATCAGGTACATAGATGGTGGCAGAGGCAGTGCTGACTTGAGCCTATTTTTTTTTTTCCCCTCAGGCAGGGGCTGCAGACTTGTTGCTGCTTCTGCTACCCGACAGCATTCTTCCTAAACTGGAATTTTCCCCTGCCCCCTGGCAGGATAGCAAAAGGATTGTATGTGGGAGAGCTGGTTCTGCTGTACATCACCATTCAGTTGTTCTTCCTTCCGCAGCTATTCTAAAATTGTTACTGTTCCTTCTCCCTTTTGCTAGGTTTGGCTTTCTGTTCAGCCTTAAAGGTCTCTACCGTAGCAGTTTCTCTGCTTTCAGCCTTGCACAGTATGTTCAGAGGAGCGTAAGGATGGTGAAGCCCCGTTGTTTGTCCCAGCAAAGAGCACTTCTCGCTCCGCTGTTTAGGGAAACAAGGCACAAACTCCTGTCGCGTTTCCTCACCACTGTCAGGCGGCCTTGGGGGGTAAGGATGCAATTGCAGCCGGGCTCTCTCACTTGCACTAGTAAGAGCTAGAATTTAACGTAGTCTTTGCAACAGGGGGTGGCATCACATAGGGCCTGGTAATGCCAAGCACAAAGCATGCGCTCACACGAGTGAGTTGATGTGGGGCACTTTCTCTTCCTGCACTGTACACCCTTTTTAACCCCAGAGGTGGTGCACGTGGCTGGCTGACAAGCAGCACTTTGATTTAATCGTATTTTCATTAGTGTGGACGGGGGTGAAGCTGAATTAGGAGTCTGGGTCTTGGGACTGGATCAAATGTAGCCACTGGGAAAACGGAATTGAATGGGGCGGCGTTGCTGATGCAGAACACGATGGGAAAGGGGGGCAGGGGGGGCTGTCTGTTCCGGTCCTCCTCACAGGGGCATTTCTCCTGAGCACCGCTGGCCTTGTGGCAGTGAGACACGGCCAAACACACGCATGTTGACATTCCCATCAGGTGTGCTTTTGCAAGAGTTTTATGGCACACCACTCTGCAGGCAGCAGGAACTAAACCCCACAGCGTGGGGCGGCAGCTGGACCAGAACTGCTGCGTTAACAGAGCAGCCCCTCGCCCAGAGGCCGCAGGTGTGTGAGCAGGTAGGATGGGTTACACCACGGTGCAGTCAGAGAGGAGAGAAATCCAGACCCTGATGTCTGTACACTTACCTACGGCAGGCTTCCCCCGCAGCTGAGGCGCTCTGCCTTTTGCTCATGGGTGCTCTCGGGCATCAGCAGCCACGACAAGCACCAATGAATCCAGGAGATCGGTTTTGCAACCTACCAGGCTGCTCTCTTCTCTTGTAAAACGCCCAACCCAGCCCTGCCGCTGATCAGTAGCTGGCGGGAGAGCCGGAGGGGAGCGACTACAGCATGCTCGGAAACCTCTCGCTCCAGTGAGTGGCACCATCCAGCACAGATGGGCACTGGGCTCGCGCTCCGGTTCCCTGCAGTGGGCAACAAAACGTTCAGCCTATTCCCTGGTGGTAGGAAATAAGAGGTTATGGGACACCTGATGTATTAGTAATACCTACACAATAAGAAATGTCTGTACCAAAGGAGGTCACTCTTCCAAATGTGTCTGTTGTGCATGGGAGGGAAAGCCCAATCGGCTCAGCACGCTGTTTGTATCAGTAGTGAACTCATTGAGAGCAGGAATGGATTAAAATGAAACACGTTAATCACCAATCACTCTACCAGTGTTGTCAACTGTTTTTGTTTTTAATTGTTATTGTAATATATTTTGGTTGTTTTTCTAATTTAATTCTCTCACTATCGTCTGACTGTGAACTGCGAACAGTGTTAAACTTGATGTAAATAAGGCCCTTTGAAGGGCCTCTTTGCCTGTCGTTCCACAAAGTTTTGCCAATTTGCATTTTGTTTTAAATAAAGGTTGCAATATTTTATTGGCAAAAACCACTTTGAGTATATCCTGCTTTTTTTTTCTTGAAGGAATATTTCAAGCTGCTCATTACTAACCTGAAGTTGGTTATTTTGGGTAGAGAAGACAAGATTATTATAAGCTTGTTAAAAGAGAAATAATTTAATTATGTTGGATCTCAAAGAAAAGCAGTTTATTTATGCCTTAAATTAAACTTAATGTTGTCATGGTGGGGGGTCAGAGGAGAGCGGTTCTTGCTGCTGGGGTTGCGTAATCAAATGCTCACTTAATTCTGAAACATACACCTGTGACCTGACAGCGTGCAGGGTCTTGCATCATCCGTTTGACAGTTGCCCTCATTAGTGACACCACCTCTTTAATCAGTGACAGAGCGAGAACCGCTTAACACGCCAACTTCATACCAGCTGGTGAAATGGCCGAAGCGACACCCTGCCACGCCAGGCAGCACCAGCCTCACCTGGGCACAGACACTTCTCTAGTTAAAAAAAGTAAGTCTAAAAGTCATCTAAAGTAAGTCTAAGGTCATCCTGGCTTATAGACCCTTTAAAGCAAATAGCCTTCAACCAAATAACTAACAACTGTCCGAACTGCCTGCCCAGGTCACACAGCACAGCCCGTGCAGTGCCCTGCGGGGCCGCATCCTGACCCACGGGCGCAGCTCCCGCCGAGGGGCGCAGCGCCCACCGACATTTCCCAGGGGCGCAGCTCCCGCCGACCTGTTTCGGGCTGGAGCTTTAGGCCTGACGCTTGTGGTGAAGAGATTAACCATCAGCCCAGGCTGGCACGGGCCCCGGGGCCAGGCCGGAGACAAGGGGTCAGTCCGGGCTGACCGCAGCCGCCGGTGCCCGCAGGGAGTGGAGCTCAGAGCCGGCACGCCTGGGCAGTGTGCCCGGTCAGCGCTTTGCCAGGGGCTCTGCTGCAGCGCCGAGAGGTACAAAGCCTAAAATAGACCCAAGGGCCGCGGGTGGGAGCCCAGCCTGGCCTTGGCGTGCGCGGCCTCCCCTCGCCGCCCTGCACCGCCGTGTTGGAAGGGAGTTTTGACCCAGAGGTCACAGAGCCGTTCCCGTAAGGCTGCAGGATGTTTTGGTCCTGCTGTAACACGCTTATCGCCTGGCAAGTACCCAGACAGCAAACAGCCCTGCAGCGGGGTAACGCTGACACCAGCCAAACCACCACAGCGTGCAACACAGAGAGAGGGAAAAGGAAGAGAGGGGGGGGGGAAGGGGAAAAAAAAAGAGAGGGAGAGGGGAAAGGGAAGGGGAGGGAAAAGGAAGGGGAAAAGGAGGGAAAAAAAGAGAAGGGAAAAGCAAAAGGTAAGAGGAAAAGAAAAAGAAGGGAAAGAGGGAAAAGGGGAGGGGAAGGAGAGAGAGAAAAGGGGAAAGGAGAGAGGGGGAAGGGGGAAGGAGAGAGAAAAGGGGAAGGGGAAGGAAAGAGAAGGGAAAAGGAGAGAGAGAGAGAAAAGGGGAAAGGTGAAGGAAAAGAGAGAACCCCAAGTTTACCACATCCCCAAAAATCTGAATTCAACTGCAACCTGTTCCTTCAGCCACCATGCTCCTCAACTACCCTTTGGCCTTGAAAGGGGAATTAGTGTCTGCTTTTTTCATTTTGCAGTGAAGCAAGCAGACTTTTCGCCAAACTGCTTAGAAAAATAATTTTGGCAGAAGTTCAGCTCATCCCCGCAGCTGCTTCCATAGAATGAAAGACTCCAGTGAGAAGGGACACTGAAGCGAGGGACTATGGAGCTGACACCTCCCGAGGAGATCATTCCACCCTTTTCTCTACACAAGGGCCTCCCCGCACAAACCGCGGCCCTGGCGTGCGCATCCCTGAGCAGCAGCAGGCACCTTGCGAAGGTGGGAGAGCAACAGAGAAAACCCCCCAACTCCAGCAAAACAGTTCTGTGCAATCATGTGAAGAGACAGAGAAAACCGGGGACAGGGATGAGGATGTGGCTTCTGCTGGACTGCCTCAGCAGGACCGGCCTGTCCAAGGGCCACCTTCATGACGTGCTAACGAACCAAGGATTTGGGCATCCCCACTCACACCAAACAAAGTGTCAGCACAACCGCTTCAGGCTGCTACCTGCTAAAAGAAGGTCCTTGAAACACTGGATGGGCTTCCAAGGCAGCCAGGTGCAGGCTGCCCTGTGTCCCAGGGGGGTGCCTCCTTCCCTGCAGACAGCCCTCGGAGTAACAAGGGGTTAAGTCTCTGTCCCTGTGCAAGCCGCGGCTGGGTAACCCACTGGCTGGGTAACCCACTGTGCGGCACCACCTTCACCACTGGTGCAGTCCCACCTGGTGGTATTCAAGGAAGGAAGTAATTGATGCGCTGGGATATAGATTTGCAGCCCTGTGCGGAGAAAAGCTTCACCTCTTTGGGGACAAACACCATCATCCTGGCCACCTCATCCAGGGCTGCCTCGGTGTATGGAAGTCCACGGGCCAGGAAAGCATCCCGTGCGCAGAGCTTCACGTGGTGGTACTCCAGGGGCAGAAACGGCACGAAGAAGTCAATGAGGTTCTCTTTGATGAGGTGGCTGCGGGCGTAACTGTTCTCTGTAGCAAAACACAAGACAAAAACTTCAGAAGCTTCATCTGAGGGCTGTCATCGCTCTGCCAGGCCACGCTTGGCTCTTCCAGCCCTATGTGGTGGGAGAGAGACACCGCTTGTAAAGGGCTGGCCAGCACCTAGTCCGGACACAGAGCATCACTGCGGCTTGCCCATCTCAGGCCAAAAGAAGCCTCGATACTTCCCTGCGGTGTTCGGCTGCCGCCCACAGCCTGGCCGTTTTCAGGGCTGAAGGGGCCACAGGGGACTTGCAGCCCCCTCCTCGTGTGCCGCGGTGCTATGCTCGTGGGGCTGTGCCAGTGGGGACGAAGGAAGGGGCTCACGCTGCAAATAACCCTGGGGTGGGGGCTGGGACGAAGGCTCGTCCCACAGTGCACACACTTGTGCAGCACAAGGTGGATGGGGCCGTGTAAGCAGCGCCCCGCAGGTTTGGGGGCAGCCTGCCCACCGCGTCCTGCCAGCGAGCCCGGCTCTTACCTGCAGGCTCCTGCAGCTCCAGCCGCAGCCGCTGCTCCAGGAACTCCACGGAGATCTCCTCCCGCGCCCGGCCCGCTCGCCAGAAGTCCAGGGCTACCTCGTTGATGGTGTTCCCACCGAGATTGCTGCGGACACAGAAGGGAAGGCACTCAACGTGCGCGCCCCCAGAGAGGGGCTGCCAGCAGCCCCCCCATGACAGGCCTCAGCAGTTCTGCCAGCCAGGCAAGGTGTGCTGTGCAGGATCAGCACCTGAAACATCAGCCCATGGAGGAACCAGCTTCCATCCCAAAGCCCCTTTCTACAGGCACCTATACAGCCGTCTTCCACCCCGCCAGCTCAGCCTCTGGGGCAGCTGCTTTCTCCCCCCGGGGGGGATCAGGAGCCAGCAGAATCCTCCATCCCCGACAGCCCCCTGTCCTGGCTGGGATGCCATTGACCTCGCAGGTGACACTCGGCTCCACACCAAACTCTCAGCAAGCCACCACTGCAAATCCAGGTTAAAGGGCAGAGCACATGGCAGGAGTCCCACCAGCAGCAAAGGTCCAGGGCAAGGATTCAAGTGGCAGCCCAGGACCTGGCAAAACATCCCCTGCCCGAGGGACAAAGCAGCAAAACTGACCATGGAGGCAACCGCCTCTTGGAGGAGCCAGACATCTTCCCCTCCCCTGCAGCCTGAGCCCCTCCTGTCACACACCTCAGGAGATAAATCCCATCACCCTGTTCCTCCCCATCCCTTTGGGGACCCAGAAATCACCTGAGGAACAGGAAGATGGATCTCCGGTAATCCACCTGGCCCTTGTGGTCGTAGTGAGCCATGAAGGGCTTGATGGTGTCCAGGAGGCTGAAATGAAGTTTCTCTGCCTCGTCGAAGATGAAGAGGGGCTGCCTGCAGAGCTGCACAGTCTCACGTATCTGCTTCTCCAGCTGAGCCTGCAGAGCGGCGGGCAGGGGTCAGTCACGGCCGCCAGATCATCGCCCAGGGGCTGAGCCTGGGTGCTGGGGGCTAATCCTGCCGGCAGCTCAGCACCACACAGCCACCTGCTTGTCACCTCCCACCCAGCAGGACAGGGCGCAGAGCAGGAAGAGTTAAAACAAGTGAGTCAAATTAGAGATAGTAAGTGAAGGGGAAGAAGAAAGGGAGAAAAGAGAGCAAGCGACACGGAGGCAGCCACTCACACCGACCGCAAACGGACTGATGCCCAGCCACTCTCTGAGCCATGGCCCCCTACCCCAAAACACCCTCCCCTCAGTTTTATTGCTAAGGACGATGGTAAATGGTGTGAAATATCCCTTTGGTCAGCTGGGGTCACGCGTTTGGTGTCCCCCCTCCCAACTTCTCATGCACCCCCAACGCACTGACCACAGGGGCAGAGGGAGAGAGGGAGGAAGCCTTGAGGCTGCAGGAGCACTGCTCAGCAGTAGCCGGAACATCGCTGTGTTATCAGTTATCAACGCTGCTTTACTCACAAATCCTAAACGCTGCCCCGGACAGGCTGCTGCGAAGAAAACGAATCCCACCCCAGCCAGACGCAGCACTCTGGACCATCCCCAGGGGCACGCCATGCTGCTGGCTCTCACCTTGTACGAGTCCATGTACGTGTGATGGGGGAAGTGGAAAAGCGAGATGAACGTCTTGACGCACATGCTCTTCAGCCCATCCCGGTACAGGTGACTGGCCACCATCCGCGCCACAAAATTCTTGCCTGTGCCGGACCAGCCATGGAAGGAGAGGACCAGCGCCTTCTCCGGCCGCGGGCTCTGCAGGAACCCTTGCACTGCCCGCACCACCACTTCTTTGGCCACGTGCTGCCCGTGGAGCTGCCCGGCGAGGTCTGCTTCCAGCCCTGGGGGGGAGAGAGCAAGAGCTCGGCCTTATTGCAAGCCCAGCTGGGGCTGAAGGTGCGGAAGGAGAGGAGGTGTAGCAGGGCACTAAGCCCACACCGCTCTGCTGGCGGGGCTGCCTGCCCGCAGGGACGCAGTGGTGGCACGAAAGCCACCGGGTCGGTGAGACAGGCTGCCCGCACCCTGCCTGCAGCAGCTGCTGGCCGCAAAAAGACACAGATCTCCCACTGACTCCCTGTTCCCTTTGGGAAGCGGAGGAGGTATCTGGCAGCTGCAGAGAGCACTGAAGCCCAAAGGCCCTCATGAGCTGCTGGCAGAGGGAACGGACACCAGAAATCTCAGGGCCAGCAAAATGCAGTGACACCCATGCAGGGCTCAGCCAGGCTCACTGCGCCCTCCCCACTGGGGGCTGGATACTGGGCCAGTTTGGATCTCCCTGCGTATGCCTGGGAGCTATGGGATGAAGGCAGGGCTTGTGGCAAACTGGGGATCTGCTGTACTGGAAGGAACAAACTCAGCCTCAGAACTACAAATGAATAACAGGGAATAGGACTCGGCTCAGCCCCTCGCCCTCCCACCAGCTCAGCACCCTGCTCAGAGATGCCATTTGCTTACATCACTTGCTAAAGCACACTGGTTTTAAAAGAAAAAAAAAACAACAACAAAACAACACCACCACAAACAACAAAAGAGACAACAGGGAAAGGCAGCAAAGGCAAGCACTGCTCAGCATCTCCCAAGCACAGCACAGCACCCACCTGTGATGTTGTTGACGATCCTGCAGTCTCCCGTCTTGCAGCACTCGCTGAAGCTGCAGTACCAGGCAGAGAGGATGGCCAGGTAATCCTGACCCACCAGAGGCAAGCTCCAGCCTAAAAAAGGCAGCGCTCTGAGCAGAGATGTTCCAGCAAATACCTTCTCGCATTCCGGGTGGACACTGAGCCAAGCCCGGTTCGGCGCTGCCCTCCCGCCAGGGGACCGGCCGCAGGGGCTCGGAGCTGCCGTGCCGGGCAGCTCGGGATGCGGGGAGGGGGATAAGCCCCTGAGGGCAGCCGCACCAGGTGCCCCCACGCCCCCCCCCCCCCCCCAAATAGGTGTTTGTGGCAAGCCGGGGCACGGCGAGTAAGGGGGGAGGCGGCCCGGGCAGTACCCTGGGGAGGGGGCGGGGGGCACAGACCCCGTGCCGGGGCACGCAGGGCGTTCGGAGCCGCCGCTGCTTCTGGCCAGAGGGAGAGAAAGGAGGAAGGTGCTTACCTGGGCTGGGGCCGGGCTCTCCCTCCTCCTCCTCGCAGCCCTCCTGCCACACCTTGCAGGCCAGGTACCGCCAATACCGCTCGGAGAGAGCCCCCACGGCTCCCAAGTGCTGCTTCACGGCTTCGTACCTCGCCCCGCCCCACGCTCCCCCCGCCGCCACGGGGCCCTGCTCCCCCGCCCAGGCGGTCCCCCGGCCCCCCCCGCCGCCCAGCAGCAGCAGCAGGCAGCAGGCCAGCCCCGGGTGCCGGCACATGGCTGCGGGTGGGCGCCAGCCCTGCCCGCCGGCTCGGGCCGCCCCAGCCGTGAGCTCACTTCCTGAGCGGGGGGGTCACCGCCGCGCCACCGCCTCCGCCCGCCTGTCCCAGCCCCGCCGCCGGGCCCTCCGCCGGGCCCCGCTACGAGCCACGCCGCGAAACCCATCCCAGCTGCCAAGGGGAGGCAGCCGGCACCCCCCCGCTCTGGCCGGTGCGGAACCGGGCCCCCGTCCCAAGCCCAGCTCCTGCCGACCCTCGCTGGGAGCGGGCTGGAGGGATGCCCCGGGGAGCCCCCCGACACCGCTGCCAGCCCGCTCCCACGGCCCCGCACCACCGCAGCCCCCCTCTGCCCCCGCGCCGCCCCACAGCACCGGCAGCAAACACCGGGGAGTAAGAAACGGTCCAGCAATTCGTGGCAATAGAGGGTTTCAAAGGTAAACGTTGGGACCTGGATCTAGGGGACCGGAGAACGAAGGAGTTTCCAAACGACGGTTAACTATTGCACGGGACGCTCTCTGCAATTTTTTTGCAGTTGCAAGGGACAAGTCTCTGACATCCAGCCAAGAGATTACCAAAGAAGGAAGAAAAGGAAACTGAAGGCCGACTGGAGGACAAAGCCTGGGAGGCAGACTGCGAGCCTTCAGCCCAAGAAACTAATTGTAATAACCCTGCCTTTCTTAGAAGTAGTGACGAATATGTATTAGCTCCGGAACGTAAAAAACCAGCTGCCTGATGTAACACGTGTGTGTGTTACAGGAGCCCTGACTCCCCGCACACCCAGCGCTGTTTACTTGCCTTTTATTAACCCCATAAATATATAAAACTAAAAAACTTGTAATTTCTAACAGGGGGAAGGCAAATAACCTGGGTTTTAAGCAGCCCAGGGGCCCAGCCGAAGCTTTGCTGCCACATACGCAGGAGGTGGTGGCAGTTGTTGTTCAGCAGGGTCGTTTCCAAGGGGACGCAAAAACACAAGGGAGCAGGAGGCAGGGGATGAGGCAGAGCAGCAACACAGGGAGCTGCCCTGCACTGCCTGCCTGCATCTGCTGCCAGGCCAGTTTAGCAGTTAGATCAAAGCTCCAGGACGAAGGGGTTTGCTGCTGGCTCTGGGCCAGGCTTGCTGTGTGACACAGGTGTGTGGGGCTCCTCACCGACTCCCCAAAATGATGCCGTTTCGTTTTACATCGGCACACCTTCGCATGCCACGCACCCAAACACCGGGGCTGGCAGGGTAGGCTCCACTCAAGCAGCCAGGGGAAAAAAAAATAAATTCAGATCAGCACAGAACTACCACGGAATCGCGTACAAGAACCGAGGTATCCCCTGCAAAGCCTGCCTCTGATTCTGCAAACAGGCACATACACCAACTCAGCCCCGGGGGGAGATGACAAGTGGATAAGCCCCATCTAACTTGCACTTTACCTTAAGCCATACCTACTGGTGGCTTCTGACAGGAGACAAACACCTCTACAAGTTACTGAGCATCAGGACAAGTCCACCCATAACTTATCCTAACCGAGCTGAGGACACAATGCTTTGGACATTGAAAAAAAATTTCCAAGGTTATCCCACATGTTCAGAACAATACAAATAAGAAGCATACTAAATGCAATTCATCCAGCCTGGCAACTCACCCATCCAGGTGGGTGGGGAGCAGGATCCCACACGGCCAAGGCATGGAGCAGAGTGGATCTCCATCAACAGGTGGTTGTAAATATTATACATCAGCATTAAAGATACTGGTATTAACATGACTGCCCTCTCCAGCTTCAAAAATAACGAAGCTAAAACCTTAACACCAATTGCAAACTAAAGCCAGCCCATGTTAAAAAAAAAAAAAAAAAAAATCAATTAAAAATCGAACTCACTGTAGCCACAGCAAATAAAACTGCCATCAGCCTTTCTGAAAACTAGCTGAAGCACCTGAATTGAAGCATTTATATATATTTATAAAAAAATGCATAGCTGTAACATTCAAGCTCTACCCTCCTGGGGATAGGTGCTTTAGCTGAACAGAACTTATCAAAAGGGACAGACTTCATAAAAAAATAGGTGTTTCTATGTGCCAAAGGAAAAAAGAAAATTTTAAAAGATAAAACGACTGACTGTCCAACACCACACCAGCTCCATGGTACTATGGTGTAACTCCTAGGGCGTCAGCTTTGCTCACGTGCATAAAAGCTAGAAGGGAAAATAAAACCAGTTGTTCAGTAACCTGCCAGCTATGCCCTGCAGTTATCGAGGCACTGAAGTGCTGAGGGGGTGGGAATCACCCCCTTTGAAGAATTCAATTCCCTTCGTGGGACCTCAGGGGTGAAATTATCCCCATGGATTAGAAGGGATGCTGCAGGAGACTGGAAGAGATCCTAACGCACTACATGGAGGTGAACTCGCCTACATGCGGCTTGGGAAGGATGGGGCTAGGAAGCACAGCAGTCAGTGCCCTAGTACAGCTCGCTGGGGTTGTGTCTGCCCCCCCAGCCTCCAGTGTCGGGTTGGGTTTTTTTTTTTTTGCTTCCTCTGCTGAAGCAGCACTCACTGTGGTATCTGCTCCTCCAGCTGCCAGCCTGGCAGTAAGAGGCAGCTGCAGGGCCCGGACGATGCTAGGACGCACGGCTTTTCACCTCACGGCTGGTCGTTCCAAGGTAGTCCTGGTGAGCTGCAACCACCTGATTAAAAATCCATCATCTTGGGTCAAGTCAGGCTTTACAGTGAAAGTGTCATCTAAAAAGGAAGGAAAAACAGCACCACAAAAACGGCGTTATGCCTGGCTTACTCAGCACCCCTAACACAACGTATTACAAGCAAACAGGCAGAGGGAACCTCGTAATCCACAATTTTATACTCCAGGGTGTATCTGCTGGACAGTCCAGAGATGCCATGTATCCATCCTTTTGTGTTTTTTTCCAGTTTCCACATATCAATGCCTTCTGCACATCCACAGATGAACTCTGACAGAAGGCAGGAGGAGGAGGAAGAGGAGGAAGAGAGTCTCCTTCCAGAGCTCAGTACAACACAGCTACAGATTAGATCACTAAATAAAACGAAGATTGGGAATAAAGGATGTAGGGGCAGTCCTTTCCCCGCAACAAAGTCGTATCCCCAGTCTCCTAAAAGTATCAAGACTCCACAAAGAAAAAGCAACAGAGCACCAGTCCCAGACTTGGAATATAGGAACTAAGATCTTCTTTTAATTTCTAATTTTTAGAATCAATAAAAATTCGTAAGGAAAGATTTGAAAGAAATTCAGGGAAAAGGGCTAATTCTCAAAACCCTTCGGATCTCCACTGGCTCCAAGTTGTTCATAATCAGAAACACTCTTAACATCTTCCAGTTATCCGAATTCTCCCCCTGCTACTAAGACCAACCACTAGCAGTAACACAAGGGGCTTCTAAAAACAGCTGTCCAACTAGCAGTCTCAGCCTTTCAAAGCTTAAAAGCATCTGTAGTTTCTGCAAGTTGCTGAACTGTTTATACACAAAAGAATCCCGTCCTCCCGCCTGAGCAAACTGGCACCTCCGAAGCAGAGATGAAGAACATGAAAAATCATCACCACACAACGCCAAGAGACAACCCCCACCCCTCAGAACATCCTCCCCCCCAAACCAGTTCTTCCAAAATTCAGCTATGCAAAGTTTCAACTGAGAAACTCTAGTCGGGGAAATAAATAAAATAAAAAAAAATAATTAAAAAAAATAAAAGCAGGTCCCTTCGGTTGTTTGCCAACACGGAGCTGACGCCACAGAGCAGGTCACAGACACCCCCACCCCCCCCCCCCCCCGCGCCTCCCGGAGCAGCACGGCTCCGTGGTGCCCTGTCCTCAGCAGCTCACCATCCTGAGCACACAGCAGCTCTCAGCACCTCCCGGATGCCCAACGTTCCCAACTGCGGGCATCGCCTCCTACCTCCGAACCACTCCTGCAGGGGGTTAAGAAAACCAGCCAGATTCAACCCTCGCACTCTGCGGGCACAGGTTCTGATGCCTGTTTACTTGGCCAGTCTCATACAAGGGCTTCAATAAAAGCTTGGAAAAGCCAGCCGTGAACACCTGCCGAGCCGACAGACGTCTCTTGCCGACTCTGTACACATCCCTCGCTCCACAGAACAAAGCCAACCTACTGGGGCACCACCAAGAAATCAGCCCAGGCGCTTGGGAGATGCGGGGCCATGGGATGTGGTTTCAAAAAGTGTCGGAAGAGTCTCCTGTTCTTCTGCATCACTCTGGGACGCTCTTCTTACAACACATCTCACCAACAAGGCTCTCGCACACAACCTGCACATTTGACCCCGTTCTCAGATATATGTGACCGGAATAAATGGCATTGATATTAGCAAATGAGTAACTATGGAACACCAGCAGCAAAACACTTTAAACATTCAGTCCACCACATGTCAGAACAAGAGAGACAGACAGACAGGAGAGAGAGAGAGAGAGAGAGAGAGAGAGACTTAAACAATCTATCAATGTTGCTTTATTAAAATCTTTATTCACACAACGTTGCTTTATGCAGAATCTGACCCTGGGGGATACAAGTAGAACGTCATGATTGCGTTCCGTTTTCTTATTAGCAACCTCCATTTGTGCAGCTGCTCCCAGGGGCGATCCTCCGACAGCTCCAGGAGGGGTGTCTGTTTCGAGCATCTTGCTCCAGCTGCCACAGCAAATAAATTACCTTCTTAATAAATTAGTATTTTTCAGCTGAAGTTTGTTTGGCAAGACACACTCCAGTTCATTAGCTGCTGGAAGAGGAGCAGACTTCAGTGCCTCCTCCAGCTTGACTGCTGACTTAGGAAGGAGGAGATAAATAGCAGATGGCTGATGATGCTCTCTTTTTAATTAGTTCTTGATTTCTGTGCTTCAAGCACTCCGATATTACTAATTTCCACAACACAACCATTTTGTAACATCTGGAGCCAGTGGATTACAGCGTGCGCAGTGAACGAGAATTAGAAGGTGTCACAAAAACCTCATCAGCAGAGCTCAGCACCTGCCTCACAAATGACGCTGTTTTTCAGAGATTCACGCAGACCCTGTTCGCATGTGGATGCTGCTTCTTATTTCTTTTGCAATGGTTACAATCTAAAATTTCTCAGGGCTCTGTATTCAAGCAAAACAACAATCGCTGCCAAAATGCCAGAGTTTATCACAAGGCCAAAATCAGATCTTCCTGATTTTGGGTAAGAGAGAAATTTATTCTTCTTTCCTGCTGCAGAACACCAAGCTCCAGTGGTGTTTACAATGACCAGAAGCATCAATATGAAAAAAAAAAAAAAAAAAAAAAAAAAAAAAAGGAAGAAAAAAGCAACTCTTCGTTCCTTACTTCCTTTTGCTAACAATGCTGGACTTCAATGCCCTTTGCTCACAAGTAAACCAATACACTGCTGTAAACCTCTGATGTTCGTACCGGGGAAGAACTTATCCCCAGGCTCCATCTGATGGCAAAACCTTCAGCTTAGAGCCCCGTGAACAAGCAATACTAAGTCCTGAACGCTCATTGAATTTCCTAAAGACAGAAAGACTTTTTTGGGAATCCATTATTAAACCAAACATAAATGGTCAAGTGATCGTATGGAAATCAAAACATCAAATTTTGGTAGATCCTTCCCAAAATATTAAGTGCTTATGATTAAGCTCAAAGAGAAGAACATGCTTTTAAAAATACTACAAGCTGCTACCATGTGCTTCACCCTCTCGCCTTTCTGTAAATCATCTTAAATTTCCTGGGAAACAGTTTACGCCAAAATGCCTCAGTATGAGCCTATTCTGCTTTCGAATAAAAGCACTCACTAACCACCCAGCTGTGGCCCACAGTACTTCCCAAAACTGTCCTGCTCAAGCACCAGGCTGGCTCAGGCGGGGGCAACCCCTGCGCCGCTCCTGCCCATGCTCCCGCCGCCCCGGGGGAGCCCAGGCACAATCCACGGCGGTGGGCGAAGCTCACCGAAGGACCGTGGCTTCTAAAGCACGTGTTACATTATCAAGTGCAGCAATAAAGAGGCGCTAGCTTACCAGTGACCTAAAAGCTGGCTGCGCATTGCAGTTCTGACCAGTGACACCAGTAACTAACTCCAGATCCTATCCTGGCTCAGGGGTGGCTGTGTGACGTGGCCAAGTCCAGAAGAGGTCTAGCAGAACATAAAATTCAATTTCAGATAAACACTGGCTTTCAAGATACTCTGCTCATGCAATGACAAAAGGACTGCAACAAAATAAACCTGCGTTTTTAGAATAAGCTCTCACTAACTCCTCTTTGATCAGGTCCCTTTGAGCAGGCAGGTGCAAGAACAGGAACAGCACTTTATCTGCCCACCACACTACAGCAGAGCTAGAAAGATTTTGACGGACAAATCACGGAAAAGGTCTTAAAGTGACATTTTGCTGCTCTTGCTCACAAGTCCAGTAATACACAATCGCTTTGGGAAGTCAGCTCTTATCCTGCTTCTAAGGACCACACCGTCCAAACTGAAAATTAATGCAAAGCTGTTCAATTTGGAAACGTAACCACGAAGCTGCTTCCCTTCTAGACATGGATTCAGACCAACAAGTGTGACAGGTCCTACGGCCACAAGCTCACCTGCAGCACAGGCAGACGGTGCCGAAGGGTGACAGGACTAGCACAAAATAAGTGCTACAAGTCTGCCCTGAAAAGCCAACTTACACCAACTCTCCCCTATCTATGGCAAAACCGCTAGGAGTGAGAACCCCGAATGCCCACCCCAGTCGGAACATGGCAGCGGGGGTTAGGGGAAGCAGCTGGGAAAGGCAGAAAACTTACTGGAAGCTCTGGCAGCAGCCAAGCTCAGCCACAAGCCACCAGGTAAACCCGTGGGACTGAAAAACCTGCCGGTGCCCCACTAACAGCAGCAGGGAGCTGCGGGGACAACAGCGTGCTCTCTGCGTACGAGATGAAGCCAGACCACAGCTCAGGGTTCCCTCCACTCCCCAGGGCCTGGCCCACAGCTGTGGGTTACTGGGAAGCCCAGCAATACACCTCTCCCCCCACAGTGCAATGCCCCCAGACCCCCCACCTTAAAGCAGGCCCACAGTAAGCAGCATGACTTCGCGAAACAGAACCTGCTTCCACGGACAGATTCTGTCCTCCTCCTCCTCAGCTACAAGATAATGAAAGTTTGGTTAATACGGACACAGGACTGCAAGGGTATTTTCTCTACTCAGACCTTGCCAGATTCCTTATAAATGGAAAACAGTAACGGGAACACATGGAAACATACTTTAACTCCTTAGATGCCAAGTGCTGTATAACCACCCTGTCCTCCCCTGAATCTCCAACCCTGTGGATCAATCTTTGATAGGCCTTCAGCAATAACTCTGAAGCATTACCACGTACAAGGCAAACCCCTTTCCCAGCCTTTTATCGAGGAAAAGACAACTGAGCAGCAGAGGTCCTCTCTCCCACCCCTAATGGCATTTAGAAGAACATCCCACCCCCAGGGGGGTGGCACAACTCTTCAGTCTAATAATTGTTTTATTCACCACTTCCTCTCTCTCTAAAGAAGCAGTAAAATGCCTAACCAGCTCACAGCTGATTATGCACAGCCCTGAATCAGACAAAAACTCGCCAGAGTGTATGTGGGGAAGAGAAGGGGAGAGGATCGTACTGTTCGTCAACATTTGTCCCCTCTAGATTCAGTCCACAAATTGGCGTCTACGTTCCGCACGCTTCCACCGACACCAAGAGCCGTTTTTATCCAGTGCAACGTCCACTGCCGGCAATGGACACAGCACAACGGCCAAGATGCCATTACGGGTACTGAGCCGCCCGAGGCTCCAACTTGCCACCTCTCACCGCTGTCAGCCCAAGGTAAAAGCCAGTGCCACCTCTGTTTCTCCGGCTCGGAAGCTTTCCTGTTCATTTCAGTCCATCTTGGCCACAGCCTTTCTGAACCGATTGTGCTGTTTTTCTATCACTTTGTTTTGTTTGTTTTTAAAAAGGGAGTTTCATCTGTGTTCCACTACAATTACAAATGAGACAGAGTCATCCTGTCTTCCACCAGCACAACATCTGGCCCAAATTGGTCTGTGCACTGCTTCACTGTGGCCAGAATGCTGAGAAGCCGCTGGTCTAGGGCATCCAGATGCGGGTCAGAAAGCACTGGTGAGATGGGGTCATGCGACATAGCAGTTTTTAAGGCAGACTTCAGTACTCCATTCTTCAGGTAATTAAGTCTGTTCCAGGTAGAAACCCGGATGCTGCAAAAGAAAGACAAACACAGTCATCATACCACTGTCCAGCTGAATTCTCACCAGCAAACCCAGAGCCAGCCTGTCAAGGGAGCCTGCTACATCAGGATCGGAGTATTATTCCCCGGCAGTTTGGGGATGAGATGTCCAGGTACAACTGCATTATATGCAAGACCTAAGTGAAGCCTGAGAACTGAAGGTGAAGAGGAGGAATCTAGTATGACATAATTCCTGTGTTATACAGGGCCACTTCCAACTGCTAGCAAGGAAGTTCTTCGGTCCTGAAGATTTTCAGTTTGAAAAGGAAAGGAAATTGACAGTCTGGCTGTTAATTCAAACACAAAACTGGCGTCACCTCAGAAAGAGCATCGCTGACCAACAACTGATCACAAAGGACCAAAGTCAGAGGACTGAACTTCCAAGAAGGTGAACGCAGCAGCGATCTTCCCGCTTCACTGGTCACCGAACTTGTTCGTGTCAGCTCATCTGAGCTGTCTTGTTCCGTGAAGTCTCTTGGGATTCTCCCTCAAATTTTTGTGGTTTAGCACCACTGGTCTACACTCTTGGCTTTTGATGATCTCTAAGGAAACCAGAAATATAAGCAAGTGTCGTAACAAACCTATAGTTAAAACAATTATGCATAAGAATCGGTATGTGGCATTTGCCTGGTATCAGAAACAAAGATGAGAAAGACTCCAAAAGATCCTCATAAAGCAGGAAATTAAATATGCATTTAAAATTAATGCAGGAAAACTAAAGAACTGGAAAGTAACTTTAGTTTAACTGTTCTCCACATGGTTTCTAAGGGAATCTGGTAGAATGTAGGCCAGGTATACCACAGCACGCATAGAGCCTTGCTTAGTTCAAGCAGGAAGTGACAGCTCAGGCTTTCCGCATAGTTCCCAGGTTCCCTGAGGAATTTGGGAGACAGAACCTTCCAAGCACAGGCTCCAGGAACTCTCAACTAAATGGTTATTTTGGAAGCCTTAAAGGAGTTAATGTTATTTTGAAATAACAGAGGCAGGAAATATATACCAGCATTTTTCTCCCTGGAACTTTTATCTATTTGTTAGCGAGAAGAAGCAACGGCCTGGTGAGGGAGCGAACATGGAGAACAGATAGCAAGTCACAGTCTCGAAAAATAAAACGAACACAGCTCAAAAGGCCCAAGTCGAAATGAAATCCTGCAAGAAAACTACAAACTTCCTTTTGAAAGGAGCACGCTGAGCAGTGCTGCGGTCTTGTTTAGAAAGACCCTTTGGAAATGAAGGTAGTTAAGTTGCCAGACACGTTGAGTCCTTAGCTTCTGTCAGGGAGAACTCAAACTGTGATGTGAACTTTTATTCAGCAGGAGCTGGATGGAGACAGCTGCAGAGGCAAAGGACCTGTCATACTGACTAAGGAGAGAGCTGAACCAGTGACCTGGAGGCGAGACTACTTCCTACAGCCTACCGTCTGATTTACTACCTTAATGAAAATTTATTTCTCGGCTTCTTAAGCAGTGATAACACATCAAACGAACGTCGTGCCTCAAAAAAATAAAGCACTATGTGCCCAAGTGAACATTTTCAGGTTGCCAGAAGGCTTCAAACTTAATTATATTGCAAACCTAAGGATTGCATAAGTGAACAGCATCCCTGCGTTTCACTTACATGCAGCACTGATAAAGAGGAGCCAAGATGCTTCTTTCATCCAGGGCAGGGTTTCCAAAGCTGAAAAACAAAATTAAAACCAAGTGAACCAGCTGAACTCCTAATGTTGTTCTCAACATCAATGGCATTTGTGAATAATTAAACAAATAAAAATAAAAATCAATACTAGGCAATTTCACGCTCCAACAGATCAAATAATTTACATTAAAATGTAAACAGGCCATGCCCAATTACAGATATAACTCTCAACAGCATCAGCTAACATACCAAGTAAACGGAAGCAACAACAGTGTACCTAGTTCTTTATCAGACCAAGGCACCTTAGAAATGAACTTCAGAGTAGTTTAGAAATTGAGCTCATCTTGCAAAGCCAGGGAAAAGAGTAATTGGTATTCTGGACACAGAGAGTGGGAGCTTTGCCTGCCTGACACAGCTGGACAGGGAATGAAGGAAACAGCAGCCACGTGCTGTTTTAGATGGCCAGGCTTAGATCAACAGTTCAACTAACAAGGTGATCAACTTTAACATTTCATGATCATGCTCTCTAAGGAAGGCCTGTCAAAAGGGTTTCATAGTATTTCAAGCCTCACCTAAATATTTCTTTAAAAAAAAAAAGTTTCAACCTGCTCATAATGCTTTTTCAACAAAAAGCTTTCCCCTCAATGAAGATAACTTATTCTAGGAGTCTGGCATTACGCTGCTCAAATAGCTATTAGTAGCCTTAAAACTGGAACAGGGTCCCCAGATCATGGCACCAAGGAGTGTCTGGACAATGCTCTTAGTCATATGGTTGAGTTTTAGGTAGTCCTGTGAGGAGCAGGGAGTTGGACTTGATGATCCTTATGGGTCCCTTCCAACTTGAGATCTGTGATTCTATGAAAAAAAAGTCCCCCTGCCCTTTATCTCAAAGCAGCTAAAAGCACTTAACTTAAGCTTTCAAAAAAACAATTAACTTCTGGGCCTGCAAAGCTCCATCAGAAATGTTTTCATACCGTCATAAGCACGTACCATAATGAAAGGTATTATGACATTATGACAAAAACAAATGAATGACCTTCAACTACCACAGTCACTTCCAGTGACTTAACACATCAACTTCCTCCTAGCCCATTGCCAGAGCATTACAGAAAGACAATTTTTGCCAAATTCATCTAAAACGGTCTGAAAGCAGCAATAATTAAGCAGCCCCAAGGTGGAACACATCCTGCTGACATAACTGAAGGTGCGTTACTGAACAGGCTGATGCATAAAGACAAAACAACTCAGCCACTGCAGGCAAATTAGAAACAAAGGAAAGAAGGAAGGAAGGAATCCACTATAGGAAAGGCAAAAGGGGGAAGAAATCCTAACTCCAAGCCTTGCAAGGATCTGTCTAGAGGTCTCAACTGCTGTGCAGGCTTCGTACAAGTGGTACGCAGAACCGCAGCAGAACAGAGCCCTGCGCAGGAGCTGCCAGCGCTACCCATCAGAGGCTGCCCCATCTGCAGCAGGGGAAATTCACCGATGCTGCAGATGGCAGCACCCGTCAGGGAAACAAACTGGCGTCTCTGGACTAAATTGTGAGGAAGTGGAATAGGTTATCTGTGTCTTTAAGAAAAATTCAGCAAATTGTTGTGATTTAAACAAGGCTGCATATTCAATAGGATTTTTAACTTAAACTATTCCAGCCACTGTACAAAAAACATAGCAAAGACAGAACAGCTTACTTTTAAAACACATACACATCCTAGTCTGGCCACAAGAAGGACTTCTCATCAGTTCCTCCCAGTTACTACATGCTCCATTTTTGTTTTGGTAATAGTCAATATCCACGCTCAGGACATCATCATATTTTCCTCTCATATCAGTTTTATCTCCATTTTAAACTTCTAACCTTTTAAAGTCAGAGCAGACATATCCAGAAGGCAGGGAATGCCAAATCATTCAGAGACACTTTTCGAAAAGATCTGCTTTCACTACGGCACTCACTAATACTTACTGGGAAATACTAAACCGTAAGTTTCTAATCTTCCATTAATTAAAAGCATAAAAGTGAGGGGCTTTTCTGGGGATAGGAGGAAAGACACAAGCAAACTCTTGAAAGTTGCCTGGGGGAAAAAAAGGTCATACTGTGCTAATTTGTGGGTTTCTGTAGTTGGGGTACGACTTTGCCGAAAGCAGCCACGGTATCTAGAGCACAGACTGAGCACGACAGCCTTTGAAGGACCCCAGCACTTGGCAAGGTAATTTCTGGTAAGAAGGAAAGCTTTAGGTTTTTAGCACAAAAGGTAATAATGAAAAAATCAGAGAGAAAGAAAACAGAGACACAGAAAGCAGATAAACGTGTGCCCTTGTGCTCGCCACTACCTGGCCACCAGATTTCCCTCACCCTCACCTTTTGGCGTTATCCAGGAGGATGAGCATACTGGCTCCTTCATCATCCTGGAAACTCTCGTAGTGATGCCGGTCAGCATTCCCAATCAAATAGTCAAAGACGGCGGTGTCAATGATGTCAAGGAGACGAGGGCCCGAGTCATACGGTGAAGTCTTTTTCACAGCATCACAATAGCTTTCGTCATACTCCCACCTGTGGGCCGTCAAGAGAAACCAAATCAGATCCTCAAGGAACGCTCCATCATCGCACACCAACACTATTTATAGCTGTCCCTTTATTCCCTTATGAGTGCATAAGGAAAAGGTGAGTGCAGCAGTCAAGGCTATATAAAGAAGAAAGAGTTAAACAAAAGTGTTTTCTTGAAAGAGTAAGCCCTGTACTAGCACCCTAGCGTAAGGGGCAAGCTGTAGTTTCAGTGCAAGGTTACACACCACCTTCCTACAGAAAACAAGGTCAGAGATTGCTTCCTCGCTGCTCACAATGCAGCAGTGGCTGGGCTGCCTCATGGCATGGTTACTGTCACGACTTGCCTGCCTCAACTTCCTAACAAAGGACTCCAAGGCCGGTCTCTATTTCTATTGCACTGACCTGCTTCCATCAGTCTTGCCTTCCAGCGACCCTCTTCATTTTGTCTAATGCAAATAGCCTCATCACGGTTACTAATGACCTCCCGTGCCCTGAACAGAAGGGCCTCACGTACATTCGTTCTCTTTCACTCACAGTTGTCCTTTCCTCCCTACTTTCCTTTCAGGGTATCTCACCTTCTTCTCCACCGGCAGGATTTCAGCTTCCCTTTTCTCTCCTCTCCTTCTACAGGTAACCTAGGCATGTACTTCTGGTCTTTAACATGGATGTCATGTCTCAGTTCTCCAAAGCTGGAGAAATTTCTCATTTTCTTCTTTACAGTTTTCAAAGCTATTCAACACCACCACCGAAACAGCCAAATCTCTGGTGGATATCCATTCCATCTGTCAACCTAGATAACAAGTACATCTCTAACATCTTCCATGCAAGGACTGAAACGATCCTTCACAAAATAGCAGTTAAGTTGGAAATGCCTTAAACCATCTGTGACTTGGAAACAGAAATGGAGGAAACACAAGCTGGAGAGGCTCACTGACATACTCAAAATTACAAAGTTGTAAAAGCGTGGAGAAGATCAGAATTTAACTATCAGAACAGCCACATACCCCACGCCATCTTCTGGAGGTCTGGAGCCTAAGCTCTCGATATCCCATCTTTGCTCCAGTTATCCAAATCAGAGCAGCCAAAAATTTAACTTCTCGATGCTTCTGTTAACACATCACACACACTCCCTCAAATGCTGTCACTAGTTCCCTTTTGCATCAAGGTCCAACTCACATTCAACTTATAGCACAAATCCACAAAGCTACATTATCAGAATGTACCCCTCCTTGTACTGGATACATTTCTTTTATGCTACATCCCTCTCTCCCTCAAGTCTTTCCCTTTCCCTCATTTTACTTTAGATCAGTATTTGAACTCCTTCCAACAATTTTTCAGACATACTATGCTCTCTCCTCTCATTTTCCATTCAGTCTTTCAAGGCAGACCTTTCTCCCACATTTATTTCTGATAATTTATATTGTACTAGCACACGACTTCGAAGGTCGGGGATTTTATCTATTACACGTCCATTAAAAATCATGTACACTAATGTGACTATATGGATTATGTTCCAAAGGTTAACTCAGGACAGAGTAGAAGCAGCTAGATCAGGAAAAAAAAAAAAAAATCCCACAAGAGTTATTTTTCCATAATTACCAGACACAGAAAAAGGAGAGCACGACATCTAGAACGTTTAATCACCCTGCTGCTCTCAAAGTGAAAAGCGCGACATGACAAAGTGCAAAAGAACAGAACCACGTAACCCCATCTGAACCAGGCAGGAGCAAGCAAGTTTTAAATACAGTGAATGTCAAATTAGCATAAGTATCAGGGTAAACTCCAGTGTAAGCAGGCAGTTTATGGCGCAAAAGTCTCCCCAAAAAACCCCACACCTCCAAGAAAGAGTCCATTCATTACTGCAATTCACCAGGCACTAAATACAGCTGATGTTGACCTGTTGGAAAGGAGATAACATCTGCTGCTAAAAAAACCAGACTTTGTACTTAATACTCTAAAACAATTCAATGAAGCCTTTGGATGAGATTCTTTCCGAGAACAATCACATCATTGGAAATCAACGGGTATTTTAGATCAAGAGCTAAAAAAGAAAATAAAATAAAAAAATCTTTTTAATGACTTGTTCAGGGGACAGACTTGGAAAAATTTGCTAAGAAAAAAACATTTGCTCTGGTCATGGCAAAAATATCTCCAACCCAAATACTCAGACATGTTACATCTATCGTACAAGACTACCAGATCCCATGTTTGCTCTTCTCTAAAAGCATTCTTTAGATGCTGAGCATGGTCACCAAACGCTGACGGTATTCAAAGCAAAGAACTTTTCAGCGCCTACCTACTTAAGCTAAAACAGCTCCACAACTCCTGAAGCCAACTACAAGGACCATGAAATCAGGTCTGGCAGAAAATAGCACAGCGCTACCGTATTTTAGTGGGCCACAGAGAGGTGCAGGGTCAAAAGAAGGTCTAGTGGCACAAGAGAAGAGTCTCTGCTTGCCCAGAGCCGGGACTTTCAGAGCCTGGAGCGACTGCATGGGGGAGTTTTGTTCCAGCCAAGAAGCAGGAAAAGGACAGCACTTAGTATCGTGGAAAACCAGATTTCTTTCTTGTTCGTTTTAATTTAAATCTCATCCTAGAATTCTTGACTTTTATTGTCATATCAAGAAAGCTGTCAGGAAAACTCTAGGTTTTGAAAGCACATGCTCCTTAATTAGCCACTGTACTGCAAGGGTATTTCTAGTACAAATTACCATGTGTAAAGAACAACCTTATCATGCTCTCATACCTGGCCAGTTTGCCTTCACGGTAAGTCCTACCCCATGGGTGCCGATGTTTCTGAAGAGGCCAGACATCGGGCAGCCACAGAGTCACTGACCCCTCCATGATGTCCCCATCTGCACAAGCTGGTTCTGTTTCCCGACAATAGTAGCACTTCCCATAGAAGCAAGTGTTATTACCTTAAAAAATAAATAATACATATCAAAAGAGCAGAACTTAATGCAAGGGATGCCAACTGAAATTCAGGAGCATATTGTTGCAGCAGAGCCTTCCTTGCAACAGGATTTCCTTGCACTTGACGTCATGCTTCCCATCGCTGAGAGGGAGAGGCTCAAAGGAGGTTAAACAGACATCTATTAATTCAAAGGAACATGAAGGATTAATATTCAAAAGACAGTAAATCTATTTTCTAATGTTTCTGTCACTCAGAGTTAATACAACACTGCACAATCAACAAGGTTTTGTGACCCCTCCCTAGTCTTTAGGACCTTGACTTCGCAACCTTAGCACTGCTTGCTTTTTAAACTTCACGCTTCGTGTGTCAGTTTTCCCACTTTTTTGAAAAAGTTGACCAAAAAGAGACAAGTGAAAAAAACACTAAGCAGAACTCAGATGGATTTGGAGCCCTGACACCTGCCACACGCCTCAGTTACTTGAGCTGACTTAGCAGGGGAAATTCAAACAAGCTGTCATCCCTGTATGATCTAGGAATGCAGAGCTGTCAACATTTTCATGAGTGTCTTCTGACAAGGGAGGAACAATGAAATCCTGCCACCTTTAGTCCGTTAAGGCCTACATAGCCTGCAGCGTAAAGTAACCTACGTAGCCTAGATTAACATTTTCAGCTTTTCTGTTTCACCCTTCTAACCTGCCTTGGCCTGACGCTTGCCAAGTTAATTCCAGTTCCATATTCACAGATGTTCCTACAAAGTTCAACTGTGTCTCACTTCCTTGTCATTCCTCTTATTCCCTGCCCTTTCTTCCTTTGCCTCTGCATCCAACACCCTCCTCAAACCAGGCCCAGCTCACTGAAAAAATAAAAGCATTTCTCACTTTCCACCCTTACACACCACAATCCCTCAGCCAGCCAGCACTCCTTTGCTGTCCTCCATCCAGCCCCGGCTCCTGTGCTCCCACTAGCCCCGTCAGACAACTTGAGGGCATCAGAGAGATCATTACCATCGACATGGAGCTTGCAGC
This sequence comes from Falco peregrinus, assembly GCF_023634155.1. NCBI lineage: Eukaryota > Metazoa > Chordata > Aves > Falconiformes > Falconidae > Falco > Falco peregrinus. The sequence continues at coordinate 6,627,171 of NC_073730.1, read as the reverse complement.
AGACCAGACCTCTTACCTGTGTGGAAAGCCCTGCAAGCCTCTCTTCCTACCCGCAGCCGGCAGCAGGTCTAGCCAGAGGCAGAATTCTTTGAGATTCTGGCTGCAACTCAAGCAAATCTGCACCGAGTACGCACGAATCATCTTTTCTTCAAAAAACTCAGAAACCTGGTCAAACGGGGGTTGACAAGAGATCACAACCTTGTCCCCAGATCCACCCGTTTCTTTGGTTCATGCTCTATACAGCAGGCGGTTCCAAGGAATCTATCTATGGGAAGGCACTGAAGTTTTGTGGAGCCATACTTTTCCAGTCAGCATTTCTGCTAGAAAACTGCTTAGTTATCTTGGCTGAAATTTGAAAAAGTAAAGTCTGCCTGAGGCAGACACCCAATCTGAATGCAAAAAGAGTTTGGCAAGGCAGAGCTACTCTCATCTGAAAGTTACACCTTATAACTGAAAGTGTTAGGCAAACTTAGTAGGTGAGAGTACCAACAGTGCTTGTAATAGAAATAAACACAGGCACGCATATTTACCAGCTGTAATGAACAACCACCTCTATGGTCTTCTTATTAGGGGGGGGGAAAAAAAAAAAAGAAAAAAGTAGTAACTGGGTATTTTATAAAAGCCTGAAGAACTTAAAGGCTGCTGCATAAGTCATTTCTTGGTGCTTAATGACCACCTGGTAGGAGTTCACATTAAGAATTCCCATTAGGTGCCCTTCACAGCATTACTGCTGCAAACAACGTACGGAAGTTCTGACACATGTAGTTACAAATTCTCAGCAGACTCTGATGGAGCACAAACAACATCTAATACCAACCAACGCATCAGCCCTAAAAATCATCCCAAATCACCACTGTGTTTGTCTTACATACAATTCCGTATTTTTTTTTCCTTTCAGGTCTCATCACAGACTTTTCTAACCACCTCTGACAGCAGAGAGAAAATTCTTACTCAGAAAAATTCCCACCCATAACAGCAGCATGAGGGAACACAGAGAAGTTACAGAGGAAAAACTATTTGGAGAAAATGGAGCCCTCCTTCCCCACCAAATGGGGTTATACAAGCGTTAAGATCACTCTTGGCAGAGGAAGAGACTCAGCAGCTTCCAGCATCACAGTTAACTGTTCTGTCGCTGTACCAGAGTCCCACAGCTCCTTCTCCCCATTAAACAAATTTGTCTTACTGGGCTGCACAATCCACAGCCTCCACTTACCCACAGTCATGAAGGTGCCCAGAAGCTGCTCCGTGGCTACCGGTTTGATCTCCGTACGTAGATTCACAAACCTCCCAACCACCAGCGGAGCTCGTCGGAAACCCAGAATTCTGATTTGGGGGGAAAAAAAACCACATCATGAGAATGTGCAACATAGGCAGCAGTTCTAAATTCAAACAAAACCAAACCACAGTCTCTGTGCTGTTGTCTGACATCGAGATGACAGACCAGAGAATGAAGTTGGAGAAGGGAGGAGGTTGCTGCAGGGCTCCAAGGTGAAGTAAGGAAACTAATTTTTCTTAAGTGCCTGGATGTTAAACTTGCTTTATAAGCCATCAGTGACACTATTAAAGCATTTGCAGCAGAGCAACAGAGGATGCACCATGCTCCAACTCAGAAATCAGACCCCATACCAGAAATATCCATCATCTGTCTTGGGTGCAGGCTGAAGCAGTAACCATATGGCCTCTGAGCCGGTCACCTGGAAAGATCATTTATAATTTGTGGGAATTACCATCTATTACAATGTTATGTTTAAGCCCAGTTCAATTACACTTGAATGTAAACAATCAAGGAGTTATCTCATTTGACATGAGGGGAGAGAAGGGAAGAGAGAATGGTAGAACAAAACTGAATGCCTGAAAAACGTCTGGAAAAAAAAGAGGTGGGAAGAATAATTATAAAACTTGCAGACACAAGATCCAGGTTCCACTCCCACATCTGCCACAGCCTTTGGTCTGTGACCACAAATGACTTGAGTATTTGTAATGGTATTTTAAAAGTGCTTAAAGGAGGAGTACAAACATCAGTGTATCAGCCCCAACTCTCCCAACGTACTTTTGACATCCTTTTGGTAGCCTTTGCATCTCAGAAAAAGAGCCTGAAAAGGGAATGATCCGCATTCCACAGACATACTGGGACAGCCACTCTAATAGCAGGGGTTTTAGATATTCAACAAGTCCACTCCCTTCCATAAGTATAAAATACCTCAAAGAAAGGGCAACACCAAACATCTGCCTGAACAAATCAGGTATGCATAAAGACAAAACTCATAGCAAATACAGAGTTACGTACAGCTTGAGGAAAACACAAGTGTTCCAAGTAAACAGGCACAGAGCTTAGATCTGAAAAACTTGTCCCTGTATTTTCAGACCCACAGCTGAAAGGCCACTATCCCGGCTAGCACAGCCTCCCCGTTAGCTGTGAACATACAATAGGATTCAGATCCTTCTTGAAACTACGGCATCCTTGGACAAAATGTGTCACTGTCACCATTCAAACCAAAGGTACATGCTGAAGTTCTGAGGGCAGGTGTTGCTAGGTGTTCTTGAAGAATACAGAGGTGCAGACACACAAAGCGAGGAGAACGGCCAAAGAAACAAGCACAAACCCACAACTGAACAGACAGCAAGGAAGAGCTAAGAACAAGGGGGCTGGACACCACGAAGAGTTTGAGTTGGTGCTTTACCATGTTTGATTGCTGCTTTTTCAGGGGAAGTGAAGTCTAGGTGTTTCTTGACAGACAAATGGACAACAGCCATCTGGCTACATCACCTTTGTCTGGGCTTAAAATAACCTGATTCTGGCCAACCGCCTCAAGACTGCAACAGCAGCAGTGGCTATTACACAAGTAGTTAGCACCAAACCTCCCTACAAATACTAATGTCCACTGCCTGTGCAATCCCACAGATGAACCAGGACTAACAAACCTACCCTTTACCACCTATGAATTCTGTCACAGTGATGAGCCTCTTATTTGTGTGCTGAGAAACCTCACTTTAAGTGCAGCCATTCTATTCTTTATTGTATTTGTCCCTCCTTACTCCTTTCCCCAAGATTTTAAGTCTCTTCCTGTAAAATTTTTTTGCATCTTCAATTCTCTACTGAAATCTTCTCCCATGTGCCACCATAGTCCTCTTACCATGAGCAGACCAAGACTGCGCTCATTTATTCTAGATGATACTGCACCTCTAGCAGTATTGTTACCGAAATCTCAGAATGAAGAACTTATCGACACCAACGTGATGCAGATAAGCAGACACTTCTTTATTGATGGCTGGGTGCGTGAGTGAGTCCTCTCACGATCAACGCACACCAAGCTTCAAAATCATACACCATATATAGAACTTATTCATGCATATTCATTAAATATTTGTGCAGAATCATAGTATTTCCCAAAAATCATTAACATACCCTCCTCCCAAATCCGATTCTGCACAGTAAAGGTTAGAAAAGTCTAGAAATGGGTCTGGGGTACGATTTGGGTAGGTGGTACATGAGTCGGTGGTCGCGAACTCCCCCCTGCCGGAATTACCTTTTACTAAAGCTCACGGTTTCTTGGCAGGTAACTACAAGCTGTTCCAGTCGACTCTTCTCCCCAGTTCCCATTAATTCTACATTCTGACATTTCAAAGCATTCTCCCAGTCTACTGTAAATACTGTATCCAATTATCTTCAATCATCTTGAATCTTAAGTCTATTGTCTAAGTATTAATCATTCCTACTAGGTGATTCTGACCTATTCTTCTGGCCTTGGTACAGGGCTGTACAGAGGATTTCATAGCAGCTTTTGCTGTGCAACTACAAGTTTCATTAAAATATATTTCTTATTCCAAATGATTTTATAAAATCAAATAAAATCAATTAACTCTAACTTATTAGCAGATCTGTAACAGTATTTCACAGCTATCAACATGCAGTGTTTGTATTTTCAGTCCCATTCTTTGTACTCCCTGTAACTTTGTTTTTTCTTCTGGTAATTGCACCTCCAGCTCAGGCCCACACACCCACCTGGGTACCTGTATATGAAGAGCTGTTTCTCCTCTGGGATGCACCGATTCATAGTTAGTCTAGACATTAGGCTTAACTTCTTAGTGTACTGGACATTAACTCAGCACATATGTGCAGCATTTCACACTCTTCCACAGCATTTGGCCAAGTTATTTCTTCCAGATAACGTGTCAGTCCTTTCAGTGCTCACTCTCCTTTTCAAAATTTTCACAAAAATCTCAAATGTTAGAATCTCACACAGATCTCTGAAAAGAAGTTTCACGAAAAAGCTGATCCTTGGCCTCAGTGTGGTATATCGGCAGGTTAGAAACAGCTTGCATCTGAGAAGTATTCAAGGAGCTCCTTTTTCCCCAACTCCGATAAAGCATTTACCCGACACAATAAAACCCGGTAACCCAGTAATTCCATACCTGTCCAAGTGAAAGGCTGCCACTTCTGCGTTGTGTCTGTCATAGCCAGCGTATGGTTCTCCTTCCACTACATAATCCCTGGCATATCTGTAATTGAAATAAGTCAAACAAAGTGATTCACGCAGGATTTCCATCAATTTCGCTGTTCAGAGTAACAAACGCAATAGCAGCGCTACATTAAATAGACTCTGGGTCACTTTGAAAATGATTGCCAGTAGGAGAGGGAAAAAATATTAATGAGATTAAATAGTGTACCAACTGTTGAAGTAGTAAATAAGGAGGAAAGGTCAGTAGTGTACTCAAGAGTTTGGGAAGCGCTGCCCATTCAGACTAATGGGTTTTAATTCAACCATATGCCAAGTCACATCTAAGAACAAAGAGCACAGACCCAGCTACAGAACAGAGGGCTATTTATACTGGAAAGCAGCAACTGCGCAAACGATTTTGGGGTTAGAATGGATCGTAGATTAACATGAAAATACAATCTGATATTGTGGAAGAAATGCCAAATGCAATCTTTAGTAGCTAGATGATCAGCAAACATGAACCCGAGGACAATACTGGATATAAAAAGACCCTTTATTCTGGTGGAGAAAAGACATAATGGACAGCAAGAAACAGAAAGCTGACACTCATTACAACAACCGTGGTATATTTTGGTGAAGTGTTGGGCTTTTTTTCCCCCCCTTTTTAAAAAAAAATAAAATGTTACATAAATAGTCAAGGCAAACACAAATTTCCAAGATTCATGACATTTGAATCAGGTGTAGATGCTGTTGAAGAAGCGTGCTTCAGATGAGCATGAAATACCACAATCAATACCAAGCAAACGCGTGACATGCAATAACATTTTCAAATAAAGGAAGGCCAAATTAGATTACCTATTTTCTTATTTTTATCTGTGTCTCAAACTGTGTCAACCGGATTATTTCCAACAGGCCTGCGGTTCAAGCAGTAGCACCAACAGTGTAAGAGAAGCCGCAGTACTCTACTCTGATGTTTTAACCCTGCTCAGAGAAGATGTGGGGCAAGATGACAGTCCATTTCATCAGTCTGAGCAAATGCTTTAGCTTCTGTGCACGGCAGCTCAAAATGGCATTAACCAGTGGCAGGACGGTATGGAGTTTTTGGGTAGAGCATCTGACAGACTCCTGCCAAACTGGAACTTTACACCAAACCAGCATCTTATTTCACATACACCACTGGCATGCGATGGTAGCAACTGTTAATCATCAGCGATTTCGGCTGGATTTTAAGTCACTTTGAAATGAGACAGCTAAACCTCAGAGCATGCCCTCCAAGGCAGGTCTTTTGTACATACTTAGAGCAGGCTTTGGAAAACACGGCCACATGCTGAAAGCTGCAGAGCTAAAACTTAGTGGTAAAAGAACCAAATTCTTGCTTCCATGCACAGTAGGCACCTAGTCCTTTCTAAAGCAAAGGCAACAAGAGAATTCGTTCTTCCCCAACCAGTAAGTTTTCTCAGAACGTTTTTTAGTAGTAACTTCGATATACCGTTCAGGTCAAAACCGAGTTCAATAGACTATCTTTCAATGCCAGAACAAGTCTCTACCTACAAGCCTAACTATTTAGCAGTCACAAACACAACACTGGTCTACCAGTATGGCTAGGGCCATACTGCCTAGCACTCCCATAAACTCCTAGCACTCCCATAAACACTCCCCGCTGCACACGTCCTTGATGGAGCATAGTCACTGTGTTCGCCTGCACAGACATTCTATTATGGGAATGTAATTTAATGCTTGGTGAAACGCTTTATGGCACTCAGTTATACAGAAAACACTATAGAAATGCCATGTCTTGTTCCTGCATTTACTGGACGCACCGACTGTCACACTGCTGAGACCACTGCCTGAAAGGTTCACACTGTTCAAACAGAGCCCAGCCCCACAGCAAAGCTCCAGCCAGACCAGTAATTGACCATACAGAAAAGGACTGTGAATTCAAGAAGTGGAGAGCAGATTATTTTTCCTCATTCTCTGATCATTTATTAACATGACAGGAAAAGTTCATGCTTGCTCAACCCAATATCCTTCGGAGAGAGATGTACTCATCCTGTGATGACACCACTTACATCTGTACTCCAGTAAAACACACCTGCCTTACTTCTTTCCCATCTTTCTTTCTTCTACTTTTCCCTGAAGGCAAACAGTTCAAAAAACTTGCAGGCATGCACAAGATTCTTCATAAATGTTCAATCATACCAGATTTCCCGGTGGATCACTGTAAGCAGAGGCAGTATCACTACTCACCTGTCCTTACATTGCTCCTTCAGTATTCACTACCGCCAGAGAGAAAAATCAGGGGCTTTCACTCACCTACCAAGCCATCTTTACAGCCTTTATGCAGCTACACCAGACACCCAGGTCTACGTTTACAACCATTGTCAACTTTCACTCCTTCCCTGTTCTCCAACTGCATCCCCTCGTGGCAGTTTGACACGACCCTTTCTCAGAAAGGGTACCGAGACTTGCCTCCACACTGCCAGAACCTGCACTTCCACAGTGCTTCCGCAGTGCTTCCAAACATCAGGTTGCACCAACACTCCCTCAGGACTAAACACGGTGATTATTCTTTTAACCTAAAGGCAGGCAGTTCCACACATCAAAGCTATACAGCCTGAGCGGCAGCTGGCACAGCAACCTAATGTTACTAGAGCACCAGCAAGGCTCTATCCTGTCCGCCTCACAAATAACAGAACAGACTTTCTATTTGCATGTAAATTTGTAGCTTAAATATTAATGCAACAACACGGAGATAAAAAAGAAAAGTATACACAAAACAGTTATTGATCCAGTCACCGAAAGCAGTATTTACCTCTTGGGTTTGAAGACAACCTTCTGTCCTCCTTCAAGTATTAGCAAAGCTTTCAGTTGGGTCCCTTTGTATCCCACATCAGCTTTTATTATTTTCTTTGTTGTCATGGCATGCATAACAGCCCCCAACTCGGGGGTCTCCTCGGGATACACCTCCCGGGGCACCACCCACTGGGCTGCAATCTCCCAAGGGGACTGCAGCGTATGGTCGAGCCGGGGGTCCAGTTCCACGTGGAGGCTCGCCATCATACGGTGAAAGGCGCGCTGGTCCTCCCGGTTGGCAGCTGAGGTGTCCAAGTTGTCAATGAGGAAAACTTTTGTGAAAATGAAGATGACAAGGAGGATGGCCAACAGCACAACTCGCTGCTTTAGCTTCATGGTGACCTTCAACCCTTCTCCCCTGACCCTTTCTTCCAAGCGTTACAGGAAGTCTATGGGAGATCAGGGTGAGGAAGGGGACGTTAGTTAATGGATTTCATTCATAACTTGCATTGTGAAAGAGGTATGACCACTGAAGCATCTTCTGGCACCCCTAAAAATAAACAAAACACAAACTTACAAAACTGCATTCCTGCAGATCCCACCAAACTCAAAGTCCAGTTTATGCTTGGAACATAAGTCTGCATTTACGTACACTTGTATCCTAAAGCCCAAACATTTCTGCTAAAGCACATGGGGTTTGCTGTCTTCCTGTAGCCTTTCAGTGATCTGCACAAAAGGGGAAATCGTCTGACAGCATCTCTATACAGCTGGAATCACAACAGCTGCAACTACCCCAGGCAAGACTTTTGCAGAGAATTGTAGTACGAGCTGATGGCTCCAACTTCACAAACACTTTTCCATTAGTAAGAGAACCCACGAAACTCTGTTTTTTCCTAAAGATCTGTCCCTCAAGAGAAAGCTCCCAGGTAGATTCTCTGGCATCCAACAACCAGCGACAACAGCTGCAGCCTAGTTTCCTGAAGGTATAAGACAGAAGGAAAGAACATGCTTAATGTGTTTATTGTCTTTCATTTGTCGCCACTAGAATTTACTCAGCTTTTTTTCCCATTTAAAAAAGGAAAAAAAAAAAAGAGGGGGATGAGAACATCTTTGCTTCCTTGCAGTTAACCACATATCTTCTGCAGTCAACTGTAAAACCAATAACCACAAAACCCATACAAAATATCTGCAATCTCAACACCAAATTAACAACAACAAAAACCCCCAAAACCCAGAATACTAATAGTGCCTCTTCTCAGAAACCTCACCTCTACCACAGTGCCATGGTTTCGCCCCAGCCAGCAGCTAATCCCCACGCAGCCGCTCGCTCGCTCCCCCCTGGCGGGATGGGGAGAGGATGGGAAGGGTAAAAGCAAGAGAACTCGTGGGTTGAGATAAAGGCAGCGTGACGGGTACAGAGAAAGTCACATGCACAAGCAAAGCAAACCCAGGAGCTCATTCACAACTGCCCATGGCAGGCAGGTGTTCGGCCATCCCCAGGGGAGCAGGGCTCCAGCACGTGGAACGGCGACTTGGGAAGACCAATGCCATAAGGCTGAATGTCCCCCCCTTCCTTCTTCTTCCCCCAACTTGAAATACAGAGCATGACACCATATGGTATGGAATATCCCTCCGGCAGTCGGGGTCACCTGTCCCAGCTGTGTCCCCTCAGCTTCTTGTGCCCCTGCTCGCTGGCAGAGCATGGGAAACTTGAACAGTCCTTGATTTAAAGTAAGCACTACTTAACAACAACTAAAACATCAGTGTGTTATCAACATCATTCTCATACCAAATCCAAAACACAGCATCGTACCAGCTACTGAGAAGAAAGTTAACTCTGTCCCAGCCAAAATCAGGACACAGAGTTAAAAGCCACATCTGTGTTTCTGCCTTTCTGTACAGGTGGCAAGACGTGTCTCACCCCTCAAGCCTTGGCTGGTACAGGTTCAGCAACGTGCTCGCAGCCCGGAGAGCCACCCGTGCCCTGGGCTGCGTCCCCTGCAGCGTGGCCGGCAGGGCGAGGGGGGGGATTCTCCCCCTCTGCTCCGCTCCGGTGAGACCCCCCTGCAGTGCTGTCTTCAGCTCTGGGGCCACCAACGCGAGAAGGGCACGGACCTGTCGGAGCGCGTCTGGGGGAGGCCACGAAGATGCTCGGGGGGCTGGAGCCCCCCTGCTATGGAGACGGGCTGGGAGAGCTGGGGTTGCTCGGCCCGGGGAAGGGAAGGCTCCGGGGAGACCTTCCAGCAGCACCAGTGCCTGGTGGGGCCGGCGGGGCAGCTGGGGACGGGCTTTTACACGGGCACGGAGTGATGGGACACGGGGCATGGTTTTAAGCTGAAGGAGGGTAGAGGTAGAACAGTTATTATACTGTGAGGGTGGGGGGACACTGGCAGAGGTTGCCCAGAGCAGCTGTGGGTGCCCCATCCCTGGCAGTGCTCAAGGCCAGGCTGGACGGGGCTTGGATCAGCCTGGTCTGGTGGGAGGTGTCCCTGCCCAGGGCAGGGGGGTGGAACTAGGGGATCGGGGAGCTCCCTTCCAACCCAAACCATTCTGTGAGTCTATGCTGTAAGGACCACATTAAGACACAAACAATTGTATTTCAGTTATGAGGACAGAAATTATCTTTGCAGTATTAGCTGAACGTAGTCAAAACCCAAATGGAAACTGATACTAAGGCAGATCCGAGGAACACTCAGAGGCAACAGATTTCTCTCTGCACAAGTGACGTTAATCATGAAACCCACAAAAGGCATCCTGAGCTGTGGCAGGACCAATATAGAAAAGCCTTCTCATGCAATTTAATATTGAGCGTATAAACCGGTCATTATTAATCATGACACCGGAAAAACAAGCTGCTAAGCTAATTTACCAGCAGCACCCAAAGGACAGCCAGACTATGCCTGACTAGCCAAACGCAGACCACGGCCACCTTCAGCGTCTGTGTGGATGCGGTGCCTGCAGAGGTCACGGCTGGTATGATGGATACAAGGAGCACATTGTTGAGGTCCATCTCCACCAAAGACTAAGGCTGCAGCAAACAGCAGATGACAGTAAGGCACATCCTTTGAGCAAGTCGTGAGTGCAGAACCAGGTTTGGTGCAGTATAAGAGTACTAGTACAGTAGGACACGCAAGCCCATTTACATTAAGCGTACAGCAGACCCACCCTACCTCCCGGCTCCATGGCTCTTCCCACCTTCCCGTGCATCGGGGCAGCATTCATACAACCCAGCTGCAAGGTAGCTCAACGATCCAGGCTGCCAACCCACCCAAACATTAACCACTTTCTCCAATTTGTGTGTGAACCACCTATTAGTAGCAGTTCTTTGAGCCAACAGCACAGGTTTCATCTGACCACAAAACACCACTACCCGTGCAAGCCAGAGCCAAGGGAGGGTGGCACAGCAGCTCCGACAGTGGGAGATGACCCATCATGTACCCACCTACAGAGGGGCACCTTAACTTACTCAGGTCAGCACTGCCACCCAAAGAACGGCCCTGCCCTCCACGTACTTCTTACCCTCATGGAATGAACTCCATGAAAGACCTGATCAGTGCTAAAGCTTGACTGTTTTTCTTAATTTATTTCTTCCCTCAGCCCTCCTCCCCCCAATCTGGTGTCCAACACAGTTTCAAAAGCATCTGAGGGCACGCAACCAGGCCAAGAACAAGTGTTTCTCCTGGCAGCAGCACGAGTGTTTATACATGTAGGTAAAACCATGGCCCAGGCCAGCCCAAGAAATAAGAAGCAGCTGAACCACTTGGGAACAGCCACAAAGAGCCCAACCAACAGGGATGAGGAAATCTGGTAACAAACTGCCACATCTTCCTGTTTTCAAAACCACTCTTTTCAGCATAGCGACAGAGCCAAGCGCCACTCAACTCGCAGGTGACAACACTGTGACGACGCAGAAGCGTGCCTTTTAGCCCAGCTTAGCAGCTGAACTGTTTCACTGTCATTGTCCCGCCTCAGGTGACAGCTCAGTTCAGCTTGGCCCTTCCCAAGCTATGCATTTTGCCTCTTAAATACCTCCTATAAAACCTGTTCACCGAAGCAGTAAATAAAGTGAAAGTCTCCTAATGACAAGGAGTTAAAACTGAAATGCAAACCATTAATAGCAGCTACTTAACAACAATATAGAAATCTCCACGAAGGGTAGAGGGTAGGACAAAAGCAGGCTACCAAGTCCCAGAGATGCTTCAAAGTGGTATTATGGTCCCCTGTTAACTGCGTAATACTGATTTTAATCTACTGGAAAGTAAGTGCTTGTGCTAACAGCAAAAGAACAAATGACGTGTTTATATGGAAATTAAAACATATCATCGTTCATCTCAGTTCTGTTTAGGCAGCCTCCGTTTCTCCAAACAGCAGGTCAATCTGCCTATCACACACGGCAAGCGTGAGAATGAGAAGCACAGACAACCAAGATGCACCCCACCTGAAAGCCCTTGTCCTTGCAAATACAGACTCGCCCAGCAGGAGAGCCCTAAATAATAATATTATTCTTAAATTTAAGGAAGTGAGCAAAGGAGATCAGGCTGTAACTTCATAATTTCACTTCCTTAAAACTAGTAATTCTAAATCACTTTGAACATTGCTGTTATAAAGATCTGCTTTCATTCATTTTTAAAATCCATTAAGAGTTTGTAAGAAGTTACACAGAAGAACACAGTTCATTTCAGAACGGTTACTCCTCATTATGAGATAGGTATATAGGAGATACGTATACGTGTACACACATGTTTTAAGAAAGCCTCACAGCCCAGTGTTAGCCAGCTAAAGCACAGGACAGAAATGTTCTGTATCTCTGGAGCTCAGGCTGGGCACTCACTTTCCTAGACTGTTTTTCAAGAACACGGAGTCTGTCTAGAGGTGTTCTTCCTAGGGGTGTGGGGTGGAGAATATAACCAGAGCCACTGCTGAAATTAAAGGTCATTTACTTAGTTTATCTTTTGCGACAGCTTTGAAACTAATTTTGGCTGAAAACCTCCAATGATACAGATAGAATTTGCCAAAAAAATTAAATATTTGCTATTAAGACATTTCAGCGATTCCCTTAACTGAACAACCTATCCTCACCAAACATTTCTCAAGTCACACAATTCCTCCCGACATCCCAACTAACCCCCTACCCCGATTTTGCTCTCTCTAGCTTTCAGCAGGTGACTCGGCTCTGACTTTTTACTGACATCTGCTGAAATGAGTCATGAGCTGCTCTCCTCCAACAAACAACAAACCACCCCTGAGGTTGCCATGCCATCGATTTCACAGGCTACCTGCGGAGCCCGCACATCACGCCTTCGGCGCCAGCATTACGCTCACTGCTGTGCAAGCCACCAAAAATGAAGCCCCTCGTGAAGAAGTTTACTGTGGGAAGAACTTAAGCTTTATCGTTTTCAAATGAAGATGGCAAGAGTGACAGTGTTGAGGTGTAAGAAAATATTTACAGTTATGGAAGAAAGTAATTTGAAGAAAAAGACAAGTCTTTGGAAAAGTCTCAGATTGGAAAAGAGGATTGTGAAAGCTCAGGAAGCATGAAGCTGATCCTGGAACGAGGACAGAGATGGGAAAGGTGGCCACAGAAACAAATGAAATAATAATAAACCCCCAAAATTTTAAAAAACTGAAAACCAGGGTGAGCTGTGAATAGGACTCTGTGGAACAAAGGGCAAAAGGGTCTAGGACAACAACAAAAATAAACCCGGGGAAAATCTCAGAAGGAGACCCAAAAAGGAAACAGTTCCAGAAACTGGCAGGGGTGAGAGGATAGGGCAAGGGTCTTCACACTTGACCAAAAGAAGAAAAGGGACAGAGTAGCCGCTTACTTCTACATGAGTCATGGGAACATGGGATGTGCAAAATGACAGCAGACGCTCTTGGAACCAGAAGGCATCAGAGAAGGAAAAACCCTGACAAAGTTTTCAGAAGTACATTTTAAGTGTCTGACCAGAGCTAACACGACAGAATGACAGAGTAATCCCCGTGTACCTGCAGTCCCAGAACAACACACATTCCCTCCTGCTGCTCGATGGCAGCTGCTGATCTCTTACCAAGGTCAGGTAACTCCAAGCGTTTTGTTTGGCTGGGTTTTTCAGGTTTTATTTTATTCGTTTGGGTTTTTTTTTTTTTTTTCCTTTTTCCCCAGCTTCTGCTTAGCATTATCTCCAGCTACCATTACTAAATGGAAGGCATAGTCCAAAGAGTTTCGCTGCTCTACCACCCAAACTCCATCTCCATGTTACACAAGTACAGAAAACCTAAATTCCCTCTGTACCATTTTCTGATACTCCTGATCAACCAGGAAAAGAAAATAGTCAAGAAATAAACAACCACACCAGCTTTTTAATAGTGGAGTCAACTGGCCGGTTTGCATAAGAAATGCTTCCTGTTTTTCACTACCTCTTCGGGATATTTCCTGATCAATTTTGCCTCTCATTACCACCAGGTCTGTATTCTCAGCAAGTAAAAAGTCTTCCAAGTCAATATCCAAATAACAGCATCTTTTATATAGCACAGTGGGGTCACTGTGCACACAAACGTCCGAACTAAAGCATGCCTACTGGCATTATATACCAACATCATACCACTTTATGCCCAGATCAAAAAACAGCATGAAACTCGCCTGTTACAAACAACAGTAAAATCACAGCTCCTGTAAGCAGCCTGCAAAGTTAGCAGAGGACCACACCCCAGAAAACCATTTTTATTGGAGTCACAAGATCAAGGCTATGCCACGAACCATGAAGCTCGAAAACTACTATCTCAAAAACACTTGTGTACAATTTGCAAGGATTTTGCCATGCTCCAAGTAACAAATAAGGTATGAGGGCAGGCAAAGGTTTGGTTTGTCAGCACAAGTACACAAAAAATCATCGCTCAGACAGATGCCAATGTGAAATAAATATGATTAAGTATGCTCTAATTCCTGTTTAAACGCACGTTTTCTCTTTCCAAATACACTGTGCCTTTTGGGATCTCCTATCAAAAGGTCTTTAAAAGTCCTCCAGTAAATCCTGGAAAATGCCTTGCAGAAACAGTGTATACAGTAGTGCCATTTTCCTCTTCCCAAAGTGTACTTCAGTCTCACCAGATCAATCTTTCTCCCTATCCTCCCCTCTCTGGCCAACTCGTCGGTAGCTCATGCTTTCCCTCTCTGTGTAAGCCTCGCTATTTGAGTTTTCACAGGCAGGCTCCTACAGACCTTTGTTTAGATTTTTCAGACTCATTCTGTCACTTCCACTCTCCGTATGCTGCCTGGTTTGTGTACGAGTTCAGTAATCCAGTGCATGAGGCTTCACACGTATTTCCTTGTCTGCTATTCCTCCATCTCTCTTTCTGTTAAAACCCCTGCTATCTATAGGCAAAATCTTTGCGACACTCTCTGCTCAAACTTTCTGCACACACAACTGCATCCCCGGTTGAGACCCAGACTATAGATAAATATAAAAGCTCACAAGCATTTTAACCACTGCATTATCTATACTTGCAACTGCAAACGTCAGTGACTGCCTGATATATTCTCCCACGTCTCCAGAGAGAAATGAAAGAATTTCGTCCATCTGTCTGTCCGCCTTGCCCCGTTATATTCCTTAGTAACTTTAGAATCCGTTACCGACATTTCTGCCAGATTCAGCAGAGGAATACTTGCACGGCCTTAACAACCACCACCGCCAGATGGAGGGCAGAAGCCTCAGGAAGCCAAGGACAACTGGATATATATCCTCAGCCCTTCCCCGCGGCCGGCTGGCCACTCGGCAAACAGGAACACCTGACTCAGCCGGCTGCACAAATACAGATGGGGCACATCAGGACACAGGCAGCACCTGGGCGCAGGCCTGGGGGAAGAGAAGCTACAGGGGGGACGGAGGGCGGTAGAAGACAGACAAGAGTTACTACAGTAGGAGGTGGCAAAACAAGTCCTCAGGAAACCAGGTTTCATTTTCTCCTCACAGAAAAACTTTCTTTCAAGCACAGTTTCCTATGGAAACAAAGTTTATATAATCACACTTTTCACTAGTAAGCTTCTGGATCCATCCGAGGGAACAGTAGATGTTTTGAAGACAGGGTTTCTGAGTTTATTGGAAATTGGCAGCTGGGGAGCGCTGTGGGAAAGGCTGCAGCATTAGCTCAACAGTTGTCTGTTCGCCTTGGCCATCTGGGCAACCAGCGTGCGCACAGCTGGTACGAGGAGGGAGCTGGAAACGCTGCACGGGAAGGAAGGAACGGAAAGTACTGTGAAGTGGAACGGTATGAGACGCGGGCAGGAGCCAGGGGTACCGAAGCTGGAGGGAACCTGGTCAAAAACAACCAAAACCATGCTAGTTGAGCTATGAGAACAACTGCCCCTTGTTCCTATCCCAGTTAACGAAGCTCCACCAGACCATCCCAGGCAGATAAGCCACAACAACAAAGCGAGCTGGAAATGTTTTAGGGGGCCTTGTTCAACTTGGAAGCGAAGCCAAAGCAGTAAAAAAAAATCAGTAGTTTTCCTTCTGAACCTGACATTTCTATGTTAGTTCAGCTCAGCCATAAAAAGGGCACCAAATATTTAAGCAGGGCCCATATAGCTACCTGACATTTAGCAGCGACGAGCCTGTCTCTGCCGCAAAATAGTGCCAATCAGCCTCCCCCGCTCCCAAGAAATGAGGCTGTGGACCACAAGGCAAAGGACGAAAAATCTGGGGGAATCAGAATTGAGCTGCCAACTTTGTTACTGTGTGAGGCAACAAAACCCGCCTCGCCCTCCCGAGATGCTGTACTGCCAACGGAGAAAGATGTAGGTCAGGCTTAAGGACATAAGGAGTACAGGGAGTAATTTTCGAATTAAAGTAAGACCAGGGTATTAACTTGCTGTTGCGTGGTAAGTACCAAGTGGAATCTATTCATACGGTATTTGCTGCAAGACTAGAATGTACGTGTTGCAGTTTTCCCTGCTTGCTCAGCCCCTAAAGCCTGTACGTGTATGGTGGGGCCCGGGCCGCTGCTCGCAGACAGCAAAGCAGCCGCACTGCTTACGGGCAGCTGCATCGAGAAGGGTTTAAAGACAGATGGCAACTAAAAACGATTAAACCCACGGTAAACCCGCGGCTTTTGACGATGGCGGCGGCACTCCCGCCGCACGGCGAACACCCCATGGCTCCCGGGCGGGCAGTGCCCTGAGCCGCGCTGCCGGCGGGGCCGGGGGGGGGCAGCCCGGCCTGCGGGGGGGCCTGGCTGGCAGAGGGGCACCGCGCACCCCGGCTACGGGCACCCCGGCTGGCAGGGGGGCTGCGGGCACCGCGGCTGGCAGAGCGGCACCGGGCACCCCGGCTGCAACACGGGGCCGGAGAAAGGAGACGGGAGAGCGCCGGTAACCGGCCAGGTCTGCCCCAGCCAGGCCCAAAGCGCCCGCCCGGGCGGGGCACCGGGCCTCCCGCACACCGACACGGCGGCGGGACCCGCAGCGCGGCCGCCCCGTTCCCGCCCGGCGCAGCACAGGACCGCCCCCCCCGCCCCGGCAGGCCCGGGCCCGAGCCCGGCGGAGCCGCTGCGCACCTGCGCGGCGCGCCCCGGCCAACGGCCGTAACGGTTCTAACGGCTCCTCCCCCCCCGCGCCGCGGGGCTCCTCAGCCGGTACCCGGCAGCCAGCCCCCGCCGCGGGACCCCCGCCGCCCCCCCAGAAGCGGGCCCGATGCCCCGCCGGCGGGCTGGCCCCGGCACCCCCCGCTCCCGGGCCGCTGCCCCGGGCAGGGCGAGGCGGCAGGGGCGTGCCCGCCCCTCAGGTGCCGCCGCCCCGCCGAGCCACGCAGGCAGGCGCGGGAGCGGCCTCCCCCCGGCCCCGCGGGCCCCCCCGCGCTTCCCCGCGGCCGCCGCCGCCGCCCCCCGCGCCGCACCGCACTCACCGCGCCCGGCGGCCCCGCTCCATGCCCCCGGCCGGCGCCGCCGCCGGCCCCCGCCAGCTCCCCAACATGGTGCCGCCCGGCCGCCGGCCCCCGCCCCGCCGCCAATGGGCGCCCGCCCCGCGCCGCCGGCCGCCCGCCAGCCGGCCAATGAGCCGCCCGCCTGCCGCTCGCCGACGGGCCGCGGCGCGCCCTGCCATAGGCCGGCTGCCAGCGCCCCCGGCCGGCCGCCTCCAATAGGAGCGGCGGAGAGAGCGGCGCCGCCGGGCGGCCAATGGGGGCGGAGCGCGGGTTAACCCCGTCCTGCCCGGCGGGGCCCGCGGAGCGCTGGCGCGGCGGGGGCGGCTTTGGGGTGAAATCACGGGAAAGCGGCTCTTCCGAGGGGGCAGTAAAACTCCTCAGGCCTGACTGCGCGCCGCAGCGCAACGCCTGCTGTCGCGACACGCAGCACCCCCGAGGAAGGCGGGTATCCCAGCACCGCCGTTACCTGCGCTGTACGCCGCGGCGATGCTGCGCAGCCCCCGCTACTCCGGGTATTAGCACCACATTACAGCCCTAAACAATACATGTCCCCCCCCCCTGCACGAGCAGACTTTGGGCACCTATGCGCAGGCGATTGCAAACAACATTAAATTTCATTTCCCCCCCGCTGTTCACAGGGCGGTAGCAGCCGCTGTGATCCGGCAGCCGTTACTCGGAGCGTGGCAGCTGGTGCGACACCAAGCTGCCCCGGCGGGAGGCACCATGGAAGGGCACGGAAACGTCCCCGGAACAATATTACGGCAGGGAGGGCGGCGGAGCGGGGGGAGACAAGGCCCCGCTGTTCTGGCCACACGCACCCCCGGGCACACCGGCACGGCACGCGCTCCCGCCCTGCAGCCTGCCCGTCCCGTTCCTCCAGGGTTCCTCACTGCCCAGAACATTTTCTCCATCGTTTCCACTTCCCGTGCTGATCCTGCGCGGTTTTTTCTCCCTTTTGCCGACCCGGTTTCCACCTCCTCCGGGTCTCAGTCCGTCAAACGATGGAAGGTCGCTTCCCTCCCTTTCTTCAGACCTCCTGAGGGCACCTCCTGTAGTTCTTCACCAACCCAGCACCCTCCATCCACCTCCTCCCCGCCTGCACCTTGCATTCTATCACCCAAAGCCAAGACATCACATGTTTTTCTTTCATTTAGGTGGGGAAAAGGGAGAAGTCCTATCAGCTGGGAAGATGGTCTCCTACACAAACCACTCCCAGACCCTTGGATGAGAGGTGCCAAGGAAGCAGGCCTGAAAGCCGAGCCAGGAACAGGGAGCACCAGCTCTCACCTAGGGAACAGGGGGAAGGAGCACACTGCCACTGCCAGGACACGGTGGCATCGGCCATCAGGAAAGTTGCATCCTGATCCATCTGGCTTCCACCACCTCCTTCCAAGCCAAAGAAAGTTTCTTTCTCTGGTGCTGGAAAGCAATCCCTTGTGGAGAGACAGGCAGAATGGGGTGGGGAATGTTTCATCTTGCATGTGGATCTAACATGTCCTGCGCAGAGCATCCCCAGCGTGTTTGGTACCACGCATCCCAACACCACTATCTTCATTACCATGGCCTTGCCCTGACTTTACAAACAGTTGAATGCAATATCTTTGGTTACTTCAATACTGCAACAAATACTGCCGTTGCAGACTGGCCTGTCTGAAATGGAAAATAAATAAATTTCTTTCCAGGAATTTTCCCTTCCCCTCCTCCATTTTTAAGCCTCAGAATGAAAACCTTTTTTAACAGGACTTTTTAAAACCCCTTTGAAAAAAAATCCTACCTAGTGCTTTATGACTTCCTGCTCCAAGCTTCCAAGCGTTGCAAGCAAACATCTTCACAGCCATCCAGAGGCAGGATACTTGTGCAATGTTATTACTAGAGCAAAAGATAATTTAAAAAAAAAAAATATATTAATAGCACAGTTTCATTGTTATGGACTGCGTCTCTGCTAACTCCTCACCGAATTAAAATTTTATACCTAACTACAATTACTGTTTTCATTATTAATTAGAACGTTAATATTTAATATTTAAGTGCCAAGCACTTGACTACAGCTAAAGAAACATCAGGAGCTGGAAGCAGCCAGCTGGATTAGGTTATGGACAAGCCAAGGAGATGGGGATGGTGGATGGCAGAGGGACCAGGAGGAGGCAGGGTAGTCATGATGGGCCAGTATCTTCCAAAGCTGACAGGCAGAGGAGCTCCATTATCCCTTGCCAAGGAGACAGAGGACTCCAGGAAAATCAAGGAAAAGCTGATAGAGCTGCCTACAAAAACCTGTAGGTCATGGGAACAAGGACTGTCTCAGGCTGGAGAACAAGGTCTGACTGGGGGAACAGCAGTCAAAGAGCCGTCTCAAAGGCTGGGGCTGGTGTGGGAAGGAAGCCAGAGAGGCTGTTAAATAATTCTATCTGCTCCAGGAAAATCTCTGCGTGCTCAGAAGGAGAAAGCTTTAAATCAACATACGCACTGTCACCAGATGCTGCACAGATCTTCCTATTCAAAGAGGTGTATGGTCCTGGCAACAGACCGAAATCGGATTATGCAACACAAAAGAAATTCCTGAGTCAAGAACAGCACTTAGACCCAGCGAGCGATGTGAAGTGTTGCTTTGCAGAAGATATCTACATAAAATAAAATCATGTGCCAATGGAAACAATAGGCTGAAGTTACAGAAATCATTTCAGACAGGGTGACGCTGAGGTCAGGTATCAAGCACAGGCTCTCGGATAGAAACTCCAACTAAATAGCTGCTACCCCCAACCCCATCCATTTCTCCCTGCTAGGTGGTGGTGAGAAGAGCAGGTACTGATGCCTTCACTTACCTCTGAAGATGAGTTCTTGGATACTGTGAACCGGGAATGGTGAAAGAACCTGAAACAGTGGGACCAGCAGAGATGAGACAGAGCCTGGGGAAGGATGGGGCAGGTGGGCTGAGGAGCACTTAGGTGCATGGGGTCTTCTTCACCTTGCCAGGCTTGGCTGCATCCCACCACGTTACTATGGTGCTTAGTGCGACCCAGCAGCCACCCTCTTGCCTTCCCTGGGGTGCTACCTTTAGGCAAAAGGAAGGGCCACAAGGTCACTGCTCAGTGGAAAGGTGCCACAAGAAAGCGTTCACCGTGACTAGGAAGCCGCAAAGGGCTCTCTCAGTATACGGTCAAAAAGGTCAGATCCTTAGCACTGGGATTAGGGGGATGGGATCTGGGCTTCGGGCAACGTGTAGACACGCAGGAGTCTCCCAGGCGAGCAGGAAAAGCAAGCGTGATGCATGATGACTCAGTCAAGGTGACCTGATCAGTTGACAGCAGGTTTGCTGGCACCTGAGGGGCAGACGGGCCAGGCAGGGCTTGCTCTCCTCGCCTGGACCCATCCAGAGGGAAGGATGGCACCAGACCTCCCTTTCCAGCCCCAGGCCCCACCACCACACCCTCCGGCTGCTGGTCACCACCAGCAGGTGAAGTCACTAGCACCAAATTTCTGCCCGCAGAGAAGTTCTGCATCATCACCCCCTGATCTCCTCCAGGGAAAAAATCAGCCGGGTTCATTTGTACCAGCACTTTGAGCCACCTCGGGTGATTCTGCCTGCAGCAGATTCGGGAACACACACCCCAACTGCTCCCCAGACAACGCTGGGTAGAAGCGTTACAGTAAGAAACTACACATGGTAGTATTTTAATGGAGTACTGCACCCTGAAGCGTGAAGTTAAAGCACTTATACAAGAGATGAAAAATCTTTTTATAGTGGTGTCAGACTTATTTCTACAATTAGAATGTAATTTTTGTAATTAAATACTTGGGCTGTTTGGTGGTGTGTTTTTTTTTTTTTTCTCTCCAAACCGGTGTTTAACTGGAAAGACAAAAGCATACGTTTAACATTTAAACTTCCTTAATCGCTTTTAAATGTCACTACAAATTAAACAGTGTTTATCTGCAGCGTAACTGACAGGCAGTGCTAAGATGTCACCCCTCCACCTGAGCTGGAAGGCTGGCAAGGGAATAGCGCAGCAATGCAATCGTGCATCGCACAGGCTGATTTTATACCCCCTGCCTCCCCACCGGCCCCTCCGCGCATGTGTGTGCCTACCTCCGACGGACCCGTCCCCAGTTCTCCCAGTTTTCCTGCCAAATCCCAGCCTCGTCCCCCCTGTGCAGCAGCAGCCAGCTCAATACAGATCGAACCTGCTCGTGGCGAGGGGGAAGAGGCTTGGGTCCTGGGGAAGAAGAAAACAAAGAGCAGTCAAACGAAGGGCAGGCATCGGCTGGCGTGGGTTTCCCGTGGAGCACAACGGCATCCTTCCCACCGGAGGCTGTGCTGGGAGAAGAAAGAGAACTTGAGGATCAGTAAAAATCTCATCAGAGCTGCACGCACACAGAAAACCTGGTTGCAGCACTGGAGAGGCCATTTCAAATCGGTCAGTCCAGTCACAGCAAAAACACAATCCAGGGAGTTCAAGGCAGTTTTCTAGGTTTTCATGTTTTGCATGAAAGAAGTGAAAGATTAATTAATTTTTTTTTTTTTTTTAAACTCAGAGTATTTTTAAATTACACTGCAAGTCCACTTTGCTCGTTTCGTGAAGCATCGGTGGCCAAAATCGATTTTTGGAAGGTGGAATCCAGTGAATAAAAGCTGTGCACGTCATTCTGAACCTTTTAAGAATTTAAGAGATTAGTGTTCAGCACAGCCTGGGAAAAAGCAAGGGAGAAGCAGGGCTGCCTTGCTTGGAAAACAAACTCCACAGAGCAAGGCAGTGCCAAAGAAAAGAAGTAATACCTACAGCACGGAGATTTTTCCCTTTCTCACTAGAAATAATGGAAGTGTTAGAGGTATTGGAATAAAATGGTATTCTCAAGCTTCTCATAGCAAGTGAAGAGGCTGGAACAAGTCCCTGTGCCATGACAACACGCCAGTCAGGCTTTTGTATACCTTTCTTCTTCTCTTGTGTGCCTGTTACCCTGAAATCATGCAAAATGATTTCAATCATACCTAGCTGACTTCAGAGCAAGCCAAGCCAGCCGTGCAGGGGATCTTAGGGTTCTCCCCATCACTTTTTCAGGCTGTCAGCAGCGTCACGTGGGTGTTTCTCCTCTGCGTGACTGTTTTACCCGACCCCCAGGATGGAAGCCCTCCATTCCTCACGTGAGCCTTCTGAAAGCGCGCTCAGCTGTTTTGAGAGAGGTCAGGGCAAGGATCCTAAGCGCAGGCTTGAGAATCAGCTGGGGAAACTTGTCTTTCTCAGTTACTTAATCTTGACCCCAACTTGGCTTGCTTACCCAACAGCCACGGTTCCAGGGCTGAGAGAGTTGCTTTCATGAAAAAGGTTTCCACAATTCCTCTCCTGGTGAGACGGGACGCCACCCAAACTTACCCAACCTTTATTTAAAAGGAGCGATTGATGCCGTTTGTCCCCCAGGGCTACAAGCTGACCCCCTTCCTTACAGATCACCCCCTTGATGGTTTCCCTTCAGGGCTGTAGGCAGCTGCAGCAGAACACAGAGTGAATTCCTCTCTCCCCTGTGGTTCAGAAGGTGGCCGTGACACTGTTCGGTGGCCGTAAATTCAGGAGACCACCAAAAGGAGGAACATCTCCGCGACTGGCAGCCCTCATCACCCCACCTGCAGCTGGCAGGGCCATGGGTGTTGCAGCTGGAGCACAACCAGGAGGGGTTTTGGGTGCATGGGGATGGGGGGGAGAGAGCAAGCCCAGCCATTTCGGGGCTAAGCTATTCACATGTTGAGTCTAATCCTATTTCCATGAGTGTTTCCAGTCTTGGAAGCTGGATCAGTCCCTAAGATTTTTTTTTTTTTTAAGTGTCTATAAATACTTTTCATCTCAAAGCGTTTTACAGACAGACACGCTGGATCTGCGCAGAAATCCCTTCCCGATGGCTGAGATAGGGCTCAACTGCTTGGCCAGCTTACTGCTCCCCCACGCAGCGGCTTTGCACAGCATATTAAATATTGATCTCGGCAGGGATGGAAGTATGGAGCTCGGGGGAGGGTTGACAGAGCTAGTAAGTTAAGTAAAACCATACTGTAATTTGGCCACAGTCCTCAAGGATCCGTTATTTTGAGAAGTGAGACGGTATCTTTAAAGCCTTCGACACGCTAGAGCTTGAACCTCCTCCAGGATGGAAGGCATCTCCAAAGACGGAGTGAGGGTCTAGCGCTATGGCCGACTGACCAACGTCATTCCTGCAGTGGGGAAGTGATTCCTGGACACGGCGTAGCGCTAAGTGTATCCAGCCTCGCTTACCCACAAAACCAAAGATCAACTTCTCGCAAACAGCTCTAGCAGCCGTCGAGTTTATACCACAACTCATTTCTCCTGCATATTCTGTCCTCACTCAGCGCCGTCTAGCTCACTCTTCCCTTCTGCAGATGATGTAAACACGAGAGAATTAAACACATTATCATCCTTGGAGGAAATTACTTAGACCAGGCAATTCTCGAGGTGAATAATGCACTTCCAGCGCTCAGGTTCACTGCGTTTCAGACAGCGTAGGAGAAAAGGGAAACGCTCTCAGACTGCCAGCAGCTCCCGTGCAACGCCTGGCTGCACTCACATCACCAGGAGCCTCCTCGATAACCGTCCTCCTATTTCTGATCTTTAGCCCTGCACGTAAATGGGGGTCCTGTGCTCAACTAGAGTGAAAAGGGAAACTCACCCTTTTATTTCGGATGCCCTCTGCCCAGATGTAAACACAAAACGGCACCTCAAGAGCCAGACAGTCAACCCAGCGACTTGCAGCAAGAACATGCGAAACACAAAGCTGTTGCTCTGCTTATTCGAAATGCACGTTTACAATCAGACAAACCTTACTCGCTCCTGTGTTTTTAAATAGCAGTCCAGGCTGGGAGGAAAATTCTTAGCATCCTGACTTCACCTAGGCATGGAATTCCCTCCAATGCTTCTCGCTGTGCAGAAGAAAGTCCTTTGGGAAACAACCCATTACAGGTAACTTCTTCAGAACTTGTAGAATATTCCTCATCCTCCTCCTCTTTGGCAAATGAGCTTTTGTGGGTTTAGCTACAAGATTAAAGAAAAATTAATGAATTAGTTCTAATAGAAAAGATAGAAAGGATTTTTATTTTTTTAATTGGACTTAGAAAAAGAGGAAACTTTCCACTGGAAAGTAATTAAAGTTTTCTCTAAGAGAGGACACAAAGGAATCCAATTACTGGCCTAAAGAACAAGGATCAGCAAGACCTGCAGGACTCTCCTCACATCTCCACAGGGTGTCAGTCTTATTTCAAATTTGGGTCATTTTACACTGGAATCAGACTAATTTTCTCACCACATTATTTTTATGAGTCTGCTCCTCAGAGAGCTGCTGCCACCACAGCCTGCTTGTTAGAGAGCTCCCCCTTTCCTCCCACAGCCAGCATTAAAATGAAACCTCTTAAAATGGGGGGACAGAAAAGCGTAGTCACGGTGGTCTGGGGACCACGGGAGGATTTCAGAGGGATTTGAGACAGGGTTGACATTCACCACTCCAAACCTACCACCAGCTTGCTGGTGGGATTCCCAGCTCCTGCTGGGGGATGATCTTCCAGCAGGTGATCCAGGGCTCTCTCCCATGCACCCAGCCAGGGCTGCGTGCCCTTTCCCTGACGGACCCATAGCCACAACGAGCATCTCTGGCACTCCACGCGACTGCTGCAACCCATTCTGTGTTTTAAAGCTGTTGGAGAGCTGACTCCGAGGCAGAATAAAGCTGTTTAAGTTGACCCTTGCCAAAAATTATTTTCCAGACACGTTACTAATATGGCTGTGCTGAAACAAGGTCCCACTGTACTCTGGCAGCTGTGGCAGATGTGTGGTGCGACACACAATATCCCCACCGACGGGCGAACTCCGAGGGACTGCACAAGCCGGCTTCAGTCCTTCCGCGGGGGCTCTGCGAGGATGGACACCCCCTGCACCAACGCTCCCCCTTCTCAGCAGCTGCCTTCGGTTCCCCTTGGGCCAGCCTACCTTCTACAGTACTTCTACTCCTACAATAGCTCCCCTCCGAACCTGTAATTTTGGGAATTATTGTAGGCACGCCACTGTTGAACGTGCAACAGGGATGAATCCCGGGTCACGAAGTTTCAACAATTATTAACTACTCAGCATTTCAGTTCTTCATCATATTATTCTTCAGTGGGCCGGTTCTCATCAATATTAAGGTCACCATCCCAAAGAAGCTTTCCTGAAAGCAATGCTCGAGCACGTGCTTGTACAGGGACAGGCAGCAAACAGGCAGCATGTTGTGTGCTTAGTCCTGCGGAGGACATGCTCTGCCTTAGGTATCAGGCACAGTTTGACGGGCAGCAGTATTTTTTCAGCAGAAGCACCAGTTTAAGTTGCCCATGCCATGCTTCTCACCATTTATCCTCCCACCCCTACGCTAGCCCTCTGCTTGCACCGACACAGTAGCCTGCACGGCCGTGCAGTAAACTGAACTGCAGAATTGACCTCGATTAAAAGTGATCTGGCAACAAAGTCAGTAAGCATATGTTTAACCCAGATTAATTATCCCATCTCATTCACCAGCTGGCTGCACAGTAGCTGTGCCACCAGGAACAAGCACAGGCGGAGCGGCGGGTGGGAAGGGCTTGCCGGACACCCCCATCAGCACTGCTGACCCCAGCCACATTCAATCCATACAGCCTTGGAGTTTGAGCTGCATTAGAGTAACAAAGACATGTAACCCCGGGTCTCCAAAAATACCTAGGGGTCCGGTTTCCTATAGGTTTCAAGGTTTTCATGATCCTCCTACACCAGCAACCAGCTTGCTTTCTCCAAGGAATCTGCCCCAAGCTCTGCAAGCAGCCAGGCTCGGAGGTCGGGATGGGGTGGGAGGACTCCTCATCTTCACGCGACACTCGCTTCCAAAGCTCAGCTGCTCCAGACGGTCCTTCGCCAGGTTACGGTTAGTCAGAAGCTGGTCAGTGGCCCCTCCACTCAGTGGCCAACCCTCCTTGCCATGGCCCTTTGCAAAGACTGTTCTACATGATGACCACTACCTCTACCAAGTTACAACAACTTTTTCGGTTTGAAGGAAGCTGGAGGAGTTGGGATGTTACGGTGGCAGGTCACGCAAGGGGATAAGGCCCTCGTGTTGGACAGGTGACCTGCTGGAAGGTCAGGCTCTGGGATCAATGCCAACACTTCCAGCACAGAGACAGCAGAGGAGGAGATCTCCTCTAGCTGCAGTTCTCAAGGGGAAAGCAAGGATGATCACACGCCCCAAAGAAACTCTGAAACAAAAAGTTATTTTGTTTTGGTTGCAGACCTTTGCCAACACTCCAGAGCAGCCATCGCACTGTGGGTTTGTCCCCCGGACTGGGAGAGCTGGTCCTTGCCACCCACCCCCAGCACAGCCCAGCAGGACACCAGGCAGGCTACCAGCCACACAGCGAGCCCTGCTCCAGCTCCAACCCACCTGGTGGTCTGCAGAACATCAAAGGAGTTTGGAACAGCTGCACTACATGACGGTAGAGAAGGAATATTGACTGGGACTGCTGTGGTGATTTCTTAAGTCTTTAAAAAAGAAACATCATGGCAGCTATTTAGTACGGGGTTTGAAAATTCAAATATTGACAGAAGGAAGTTTTCCAAAGGATGCCAGCAGCTTTTGCAGCAACCCCAGTAGTAGAAACACACTGCGGCGTCAGATGTGGGCTGTAGCATGGACCAAACCCACAAGCTCCACGCGGCGGGCGGCAGAGCTACCGGCGGAGCAAGAGCAGCGCTTCACCCCTCCGCAAGAGCGTGCGCTGGAGCAGGGGTGCTGGCGGTGGAGGGTGGAAGGGAGAAGCTCAAATGCCCCGAGGAACTACAGTCGCACTTGCCAAATTCTGCATTTTACTGGGAAAGGGAGAGAGTGACTTCACTTCTTACCTCCCCTTCCCCACTTCCCCTGCCCCAAACAGACAGATGTGGCTTTGCAAGAAATTAATTACAGATGGAGGCTGAAAAAAGCATGTGTGTGTGTGGGGAAACCTCAACCACAAGGCTTTTTCCTCTGCAGACTTGAGGATGGATGGGGCGACCTGGGAAAACTGGCAGATGGAAAACCCATTACAGACGTGAGGTTTGGAGAATAAGGCCGAGGGACAATTTGAGAGTTGTAAATTTTAAGTTTGAGGGTATAAATGCATTGCTTAGCAACAAAAAACAAATAGGAAACAAGAAGCCTCACGAGAGAGACGCTTAAATATTTTAGAATCCCTATTTGAGATGAAGACTACATTACCAGAGACCTGAGGGGCTGCTATTCTCAACAGTTAGAGTCAAGATAGAAAGAAAATTAGGACTTTAATCTCATTTCCGCACAGAAATGTATATAACTTATTTTGGGCAAAAAAACCCCAGTTATTTGTTTGTTCCCATACGTGTTTTGCATGGTGCGTACCTGGTAAGATCAGAATACACTGTGTATCTGCAAGCAGTTTTCTACCTGGGAAAGATTTCTCATAATGTGTTCAAATAAATGCAGGAAAGCTGCTTTACTGGGATGTGCAATCATTGCTACCATATGTCTGACCCTCGCTACGTGGTCCAATGCCTTTTTATGCTGCTGCATAAGTCTTCTAAAATTCCTGACATCTCAAAGGATGGCAGGGGCCTCCATCTCCAGGGAGAGAAGGAGAAGGGTGAAAAAGAACAGATCACCTGGAAACAAATGCTGAATGTTTTACAGTTTCTTTGCCATGAAAAGACAAGGATAAAGGGGAAGGGGGGGGGGGGAAGACATTACCGGCTTTGGAAGGTCAAATGTTAACTGCTTTTGCTTTTTTTGATCCATTGAAACACTAGACATACAAAGTAAAGCAAAGCACAAGGCTTCCAAACAAGCCTGTGACCAAAGCCTCACCTTCTGCAGCAAAACACAAAGGGAACTTATTAAAGATTAAAGAAGAAATCAACAAGGAAGCAAAACTCCCTTTTAAAATTCTTTTCTTCTAAGACCCCGTAAGAGCAGCTCCTCAAATACATATACACACACATATATGCATGCACACACTGAAATACAAAAAAAAAATATGTAAGCACCAGGTAGTTCTTTGCCTTATTATGGGGTATTAGCCCACCGTGTTACCTCTGGGATATGCTGAATCAGTGGCAGCACGCTCCAGTTCTCTCTTGCACTGCTGCACATGACATCATTCTGTTTCCTTCATGAAGGAGGTCCGTCCACATGAGTGGAGTTCAGAAATAACCCAGACATTCCCATTTGGTTTTGCTGCTTGAGCTAAAAGGGATGCTCCAGACCTACTTTTTATTTTCCTTTCCTTTTTTTTTTTTTTTTTTTTTTTTCCTATCTGAAAAAAACCCCAAGCAGACAAGCCCAACCGAATAACAACTCTGGAAATATCTAAAGCTTGCAAGAGTTAAAATCAATAGGAAAGTTCCTTGGCAGCTTCGAACTTCAGGTCAGTAAAACCAGCTGTTTGTTTTTAAAAATTAATGAAAAAAACCCCAGAAGCATCACGGACACATCTTGTTTAAGCTACTTAGTACTTAAGTACTTTAAGTACTTAGAGAAAAGGCACTCTGACAAGAGACAAAAAGTTTGTCACTCTCACACTTCTCCTAATTTGGAGAACTAGAAGAGTTTTATAATTCTCTAGAAAGAGAAGACAGAGTCCAGTATCAAAGGCAACTGATATTTTTGCCTAGAAATGCATTCAACTGCAGTCTTTGGTATACTAACGAAACCAGTTCAGAGTTTTGGCTTGTTTTGTTGCTGGTTTGGCTGGTGGTTTTTGTGTTGTTTTTTTTTTCTAAAAAAGGTAGGAGGTTTAGATACTGATTTTTCTTTACCTCAATACAAGATAGAACGCCTGGAAGGGCTACCCTGGATCAGTGCCTCCTGTCCTCTTGCCTGCCTTGGGATCACATCATTCTTCTAAGGGGTGCGTTTGGTTTTGTTGTTAATAAAACAGTGAAGTAACACCACACAGGCCACCTGAAAATGAAAATGTGATGAGCTTACATGACAAACATCAATAAATGTTGAAGAGCTATCAGAATATTACAGGCCAGGGTTACCTTTAAAGACAAGGGAAGTAAGTATTACTATATAGATCCTCAACAGTTTTATGAGTAACACTACGTCAGCTGAAACTACCAGATGCAAATACCATGGACAAGAATCAAAGAACCAACTCCAACTGTGGTTATTCTCCCAGCATTAAGAGATGTTCAAAAGACCAATTTGCAGGCGTGCTATGAAGACAGTGTAAGTCAGAAAACAGTGTCTGCGGCTCAGTATCCGTACACCTGCCCGAAAGCCAACATTGAGCCATTCCTGGAAGGCAGCCTTTTGGGAAACGGCTTGATCTTTGGCCAAAATTGTCATGTAAGAAAAGCTCATACAGGGAAGATCTCAGATAGGTGGTTTTAGCTTGGCCTGGGACAGCAGCAGAGACCATAAGCAGGCTGATGGTGGGAACACAGCGTGCTGAAGGCACACAAGCTCATGTTCCCCTTTCCCATCTCCTTGGCTAAACCCACGCCGGCAGGACTATCAAGACTTCTTTCCTCCCCTGCCCTTGCAAGATGTTTTTTTGCTTTGCGGACCAAAGAAATGAAGAAGCATCCTTCCAGTCCCTGAATTAAAGACTAAGTTATTAAATTACCCACATATTTCATTTACCAGACTCAATTTGAGAAAACGCCTGCTGCAGCAATCACTGGGTAGATCAGCACGAGCAGATGACCTTCACAAACAAGCACCTTCACCTTCACAAGCAGCTCCCAGTAGAATTTTTTCTACAATTGGTTAAAACTATTTGACAAGATGGTAAATACACCCCAGAAACTGATGGTCTCATCTAAGCACAGGCTCCCCGCTGCTACTAATGCTTAATAACGCCACTAACCCAGGGTAATGTTAGCTGGAAAGTTTTACAGAGTTCCCTCAGATAGCCAGGGGTCTCTATTTCTGGGATTAAAAAGGCAAGAAAGCCTGGGATATTACACACACACACAGAGACACAAAGCCCCTATAATTTCCTCTGTTTTCCTCTCTCCAAAATTCATACGGATCCTCACTGCACAACGCAAGAAAGCAAAATAAAACACAAACTCATTATTCCACCTTTGCCAGCTGCTTTTCCTCACGAGGAAGCTTTTTCCATAATGTTCCCATCACAGACGTGTCGTGAGACTGGGCTGCTGCAGCACTGCTTCCCAGCCTGGCTCGCATTTTTTTTTTTTTTTGGAAGAGAGTGGCATAGTGAGAAACAAGCCTCGCTTAGTTGGATTCTTTCCTGGATAAAGGTAGGAGCTCCTACCAAACCCCACGTGCTGGCGGCCAAAAGCATTGCCCGGGCCGATGATGTGACACCAGGTCACTTGACACAGGGAGCTTAACAAAGGGAGAAAAAAAAAAAACCCAAACAAACAACAAACCCTTAGAGTTGAATCGTGCTCTTGAGTGAAAACAGGCTGCTAAAAATTGCACTCGAATTAAAGAGCATTATAGTGTGGAAACTGAAATCTCATCAGATATTCCACTGGAAAAGAGCAGGAGTGGCTTCTCCAAGCGCGAGACAGCACTGCTGCTCTTGGAGAGCCAGAGGCAGCGAGCAGCCAAGGGGCTGGGCAGGCTCGCCCAGCTGAACAAGCCTTGGTTTTTTGGATGCTGCTGAAACTTGCCACTGTTGCTGAAACCCTGGCTTTGATATGCGCTTCACGCAGAGGAGATAGATGTGGGGCAGGAGAGACGACGGGGAAAAGGGCACACAGAGAGATAGGAAGGGAAAGGGGCTGCTCTGTTCCCGAAACCCCTGCCTGCCCCATCCCTCGTGAAAAGGCTCCTTCAGCCAGACCTATCTGTCAGTCTCCAATCCGCCTTTCAAGATTATGATGCTCTTTGATTTTATTCATTCCTGCTGGAGGCTTTGCTTAAACATAAACAGCAGAGCATTTCAGCAGGAATCAAAAAAAAAATAATACAAATAAAAGAAATAAGAAATTCCCCAAACCTCCAGGCGCATTTTAAAACACATTAAAAAAGACACAACAGTAACAGCTTCATACATAGCACAGCTGCAGTGATCTGGAGCAAAAGTAAGGGACGCTGAATGCGCTAGTGTTTTGTTTTAAAATACGGCCTATAGACCTCACACTCGTGCAGGAGCTCTCTACCACGCTGGAATCTCCCCTTCTTTCCCCTGAAGGAGTGAGAAATCCAGCGATTCCCACTTTTCCCACCTTCATTTCTGCTCCTCCACGTGCCGGGCAGGCTGGACTCCAGGAGAGCAGAGGCTTTCGTGCGGTCCCCCGGACTCCGGGAAACACAGGCAGCTTTACACTAGGATTTACAACCAGTAGGTAAAGAACAACTCAAGAGGTGTTTTATTACTTGTGATGAGGGACTATCAAAGAAGCCACAGGGTACTTTGCCAACCGTTTGGTGGTGTTTCTTCAGTTCTTATTGGCAGCGCTCTTGGTTACTGCTCTGTTTTTCTTTACCCTCCTGCTTGCTTATCTTTCATCTTGCTGGCCCCAATGTTGACTTCATTGCAACGCACCATATCTTGGAAATAAATCCACACAAACGCTGAAGAAATTTCGGCTGCTAAGAAGCAAAAAAAAAAAAAAAAGACAGCAGCTCAAGCTCCTGACACACACAGGGCAAGATACCACTCCAGAAAACAGAAAATAAAATATTGGCCTTGAACTTCAGGGCTCCCAGTAATCCTGAGCCCAGGACGCTCAGCTCAGCAGCACCTCTTTTCAATTCTGCCCTGCCAGCACCAGGGCTACAGTGAGACGAAAGAGGAACCAGAGACATGACCCTTTGGTTGACCAACCCCATCAAGAAACTCCCCCTGTAAGAGACGAGGAATGACCACAAACCTATGAGCTGTTTTCCTTTCCAACCTTACCCCAGATCCTTTTCTGCTTCCCCTGTTCAGAAAGGAAAGCGTACTGCCTTTGCCTGAAGTCAGCTCTGCCAGTCCCCCGGGCTACCAGTAAAGGCAGAAGGGTCTTTTGCCCAGATTTTGACATTTTGACATTTCTATTTTCTAGCGTGAAACACGGCTGAAGGATGAACAGCTTCTCCTTCAGCAAGCGCAGGGCTTTAACAATGTGTCCCACCTTGCAATTAACAGTCACGTCTTGGTTTCTCGACTCCTTTGACATGAAGAACGGAACTAGATAACCAGCCAAACACCATGTGGAAACAATAAGCATTTACCATATTCGTTTAGCCTTTCTCAAAGACTGCCCCAAATAAAAGCTCAGCCTTGCGCTGCGAGTGGCCCGTGTACGACTGCTGTGACAGACAAAGCAATCTGCCAGGTTAAGAAATACAGGTGAATATCTACTGACACTCATTTGCACTGTGTGCAAATAAAAGGGCCCACACCAGGGCAGTTATGTTTTATAGCATCACAAATGTCAATTGAGATGGACTAGCTGCCGGTGCAACTTAAACAAAAACGACGAGAGAGGTGGCGTACGCTGGGAATCTATGCTGGCGGATTTAGAAGCAAATAAACCTCTATCAATCTTTTCTGGCTCGTATGTACAGATGTTTTGCTTTTTGTAACACTATTTCAAGTTGGACGCAGATGTTGTAAATCAAACTGTAATACTCATTAAATATATATATAAGAGAACATGAATTCCATCTCTCCAGCATGCCGGGCAGTTTGGCAGGGCGGAGCACCTACCCTCCGCAGGGAGCGCAGAGGGCATACGTGACCCTGGCAATGAAAGCAGTTCAAGCAGCAGATCCTTTTGTAAACTGCTCCTCCTCGAGCCAAGACTGAGCCTTCCAGACCAGTGCCTCTCTGGAACAGAAGGCACTGGTTTATAAAATGCACCTACTTTCTCAGCTGACAATAAACACAAGTATTGGACTGTGTATGCAGTTCTTTTTAGAACCAGATTTATTTATTTATTTTTCTCTCTCGAGAGCTACAAGGCATCTTCAATACCAAAACTGAATTTAAAGAGTGCTAACAATTTTTCTTTAATTTTTTGTAAATTCTGCCTTTGCCGAGAGCCCTACACGTTCATGAAATTCCCTATTCACCTTTTTCGCAGATTGCACTGTTTGGTGGCGACTGTTCAATTCTATACAGACCGCTGTGTAAATGGCCAGCTGAGCCCAAGCAAACATTCACCTTCTTTTTCCAATCCCACCATTACTTTTGTATTTACTCCTCTTTGTTTTCTGTTTTGCGGTTCCTTTTCTTGGCCTTGCAACCATACTTACTCACTACTACAATCCTTTCTATTACCAAATTGTTTAAAAGCAACATCTATGCTTTTATGTAATAAAACATTAAAAAACCCCCAAAAATAGAAAACTGCAGTCCAAAGTAAATCACAATGGGACACTGATAATAAACGAACCTTATTCATGCCAGATAAAGCAACACATCCTCATTTAACACACCAAATAATTTATCCTTAGCCAGAAAGACACTCGGTCCGACATTCAAACAGCCGTCTTTGTACATACAGAGAAGCTGCCAAGTCTCCATACTGGAATGATCTCATAGACTCCGGGGGGGGGGGGGGGGGGGGGTGGTGGTGGAAAAGGAAAACCAAAACATTTTACCATACAAGTTGAATACACAGGGGCATAAAAGGATCAACTTTAAAGCATTTTAGTGGTTTGGGTCCTAGTACAGATCTGCAGACAAGCTTTGGGAAAAATTATGACCACAAAGTCACAGAAAAATAAAAAATTAAGCAAAACCTCCTTTAAGTTTTCTCGCCTACGACAGTGCTATCAATGAAGAATAACCACTTCTAAATACCTGTTGCTGTTCTCTCCCCTACTCACACCAAGCCCAACTCATCCTGGTTTTGCAAACAAGGGAAAGGTATGCAACAAATGATAACCCCTGTGGGAGAAGTTAAAGGCAGTAATGTTTTTCTCAGAATCACCAGAAAAAGGTGATCAGTTTTCATCTACGATGCCTTTTTGCCTTCTGGTGCCAGTGAGGCATCGCTTGGTTGAGAGGGAAAGGAGAAGGGGGGAAGACATGGATACAAGCGAACAAGAGGACATTGATCCATGCTGCTACCTGGGAGAAATACCTGCGTGCAGCCCAGCTGGCTTGGGCTTAGGACGGAGCACAGATCGCTGCTGAGCTCAGCTTGGTGCCCAGCTGTGTACACTGGACCCGACTCCCTACTTGGGTAAATTTCCGTAGTTCAATTAGGCTGTGAACGATGACAATTTTACCAGCTGGAGACTGGCTACATTTGGGGTTTCTAACAACACTGCGGTGCCTTTCATCATGCGGCTGCACATGTGAAACCGGCTCTGAAAGAGCACACGAGGTACACCTTACCCTGCCCAGATGAGACAAAGGCAAGCAGAAATCTCAGGTTTAAATAACAACCCATAGGGTTTGGATTTCTCCTTTGCCAATTGCTGGGTCAGGATGGGCTGAATTTCCAAATGTGCCGCATACTCAAACTCCCAGTTGACAAGAGAGACTCAAACAGTCCATTATACCACGGAATATTACGTCCCTTGAAGTGTTAAGCCAAATATGCATAACCAATCTTAAAAAAAAACCCCAATAAACAGGAGTAAGTCACTTTGCCTGATGTAGCACACCAACTGCACATGAAAAAATAACAGGGAACCTTTCGGAGGGAGCACGTGGATTTCCTTCACGCCTTACCTACTGGTAGCTAGTGTTTAACTCAGCATTTCACCGTGCTGTTTCGCTGCTGCTCACACATGAGGAAAGTGACATCAGATGCGAGAATCAACTCTGTCTCAGCATCCCTCACTCCACCTTAGCCTCTCCGTGCTGCTCCCACGCAGCCAGGTCTCCAGCGTTCCACCAGATTCATTTGCACGACCGAAACGGCACCAACGCTGCTGGGTTTTGTGCATTTGAAGATGCGGGGTGTAACCTCAGCGCTGCTTGCCTGCGAGCAGGGCCAGCCAGCTTTTAGCCGTGTAGGCACGGACGGAGCTGCGCCGGGCTATCGCGCCCTGCTGCACACCTGCAGGTAGTTCACACTCAGCATCCAGCTCTGGAATCTCTCTCTCTAGTCCTTTCTGCATAAATCAAGCAGCAGGGAGGCTCAGCAACATGACGAATACGTTGGCTAGAATATCTCCTGCTGTAAAGACACAGGGAGGAAGGGGGATACTAAACTAACCTTGCCTTGGATGGAAAAGCAGCTGGAATTTAATGTTCTTGGAAGCTGGCCCTGGCTGTTCAGACATGGATCTGCCAGGGAAGTCCCCAGCGGAGGCATTGCTCATTCCCCAAAACTCAAATGTCAAAAGAAAGCACTGGAAATCATTAAGCACTCCGTTCAGCATTACTTGAACAATCTCAGGCGGGGTGGGGGGAAGGAAAAAAGGCTTCTCAACCAGAAACAAAACAGAAACAAATTCTTAGTGTTCATGCAAAACGGGGGTGCGTGTGTGCGTGTGGGTGTCTCATCAGGAATCTGAAGTGGGATTTCGCTTAATTGTGTCAATCTGATACAACATCAAGCCAGCCTTAAAAAAAAAAAAAAAAAAAAAGGCAAGAAGGAAGAGAGCAGCAAGCAGAAAAAGCAGGAAAGATAACCAGCACTGTGTTTGGTCTGGGTTTTCAGGGACATCACTGTTCCAGCCCACCTTGTGCCACTGCCCTGCACCAGCTACGCCACCTGCACACAGCAAGCTCCGCTCCGGCACCAGGAACTCACCGTGGGACAGAAATGGTGCTCACATAGAAGGCAGCAAAGTCAGCTTTCCCCCGGGAAGGGCAAGCAGATCCCCCAAAAGTTTTATCTCACTGACAGAAACCCCGTTTGGAAGTACGTCACCACTTTTCCTAGAGTTCAAATTAAGAAAAACCAGGAGGTGACTTTGCCATCTGCCACAAAAGCGCAGCTCTAGAGAAAGCACATGTGAGATTTAATCCTACACCAATTTAGACACCAGTACCAACCGGCTATTACGGAAATACGTTCCCAGAGTTCGTACCTCCCAGCCCTTCCAGGGTGAGGGATGATTTTCTTACAGATGTTGCCTCTTCTCCAAACACTTTGCTAGGGAGGTACCTTCTAAATCACCGGCAGAAAGGCATAATCAGCACTGAATTTTGATGCCGTGCTATGGAAATACGCACCATGGGAACCACCACCTTTCAGTAGGAATATAAATAACACAATCGTGCCCGCTGAAATAGCTAAAAACCCACTGGCCATTTTTGCAAAAACAGAGGCAAACTTGGTAAGTGGCAGGTTAAACTGAATAGGTCTTTTTGTTTGATGTCAGAAAGATTTGTATGTTCTAACAAAATAAGGTTCTGTATTTTATGAGTGGGGTAAACCGGTTGCTTACTTGATTGGCTGATCCAATAGGTGCCAGAAACTATTTCCCTTTTTCTGTACGATCTGTAAAGCATTTGGCAATCCCTTTTGGAAGAAAGCTGTATCAAGGAAAAAAAAAATAAATAAATCACACTATTGTATGCAACTGAAGTGTTAAATTCTCAGGAATCGACTGAGAAAGTACTCCACGTTAGCTAAACTTTATTATTGTTTTCCAGTTAGGATTACTAACATTTCTTACAATGCTGGAAAACACAGGGAACAACTTTTTTTGGAATGGTCTTACTGAGGACCGCTGCAGATTGATGAAGCATCTAGTCTTACAGCAATGGAAATTAATGGAATAAATGGGAAAAAAAATATGGAAAAACGGACTTTATCCTATTCCCTGAATGCCTGGTGAGGTTCTGGCTCAAGCCGTGCTCTGGGGCAGCGGAAGGGGCAGGTTTTGAAGCATGCTAGAAGAAGGGTGCTTCTGCTTAACACGGTGGAAAAACTCATAAAGACAGAGCACAAAGTATAGGTGAATCCAGGAGCTGCTCATATGGAGCAGCTGACGGGGACCAAAAAGGATCCCCCCAAAGCAGCCCCGAGGGGAGCCTGGCACTGCCGCGCAACTTCTTTGAGGGCTGGAGAAGGAAACAAGAAAAGCAGAAATCTGAGGTACACGGGAGGATTTCTCAGATTTGTTTATATACATGTATTAATGGACACATTCCAGCAGAAAAGACAGATATTGCTTAAAAAAATAAATAATAAAAATCAACAAAATGAGAAACAGCCTTTGTGCATTGGGATGAGACATGCCTTCCCAGAACAGGCTTCCAAGCAGAAATAAACCACATTTATTCCAATATCTAGCAGCGTACATTGGATTTAAATTGACAGGGGTGGGGAAAAAAAGCAAAAGAAGTTTTATCCTCCCACAAGCTGGCTGGTATAGCAATTTTCATCTAAAGCTGCAGCAGATCACCAAGACAAACATATTCATAGGGATTTCCTGTCAAAAGTCACTCTAATGCAAACATATTTTAGTGGGAGAAAATAAAGCTCACTAGTGACACCAGCAGAACGCTATTTCCATTTAAAATGAGGAGCGTGGCAACTTCAGTTTTAATGGAAATTAAAGCATGCTGGCACCGTCAACTAACTGTAAAGCCACTTGCGGGTTTTCTTTAATTTTTAATTTCAAAAAAATAATACTTCTGAATAGGACATAGTGTCAATACTTTTACAGCTCCGATCCCACTTTCCACGTGTGCTAATGGAACACTTACAGTTCTCAGCTCACATGACTTAAATTTGAGAAACCACAAGAAACGTCTTATGACTTCAAACCTTTAGCCTGATCTTTTAGGGAAAATTAAAAGAATATTTTTCCATAGCTTGTAATTACTTATGTACAAAATATGTTTATCCTTTGTTCCAATTAATCTTCTAATACTAACAAAGGAACCAGAGTCCATCTGCAGAGAAGTTGCATCAGTTAAACTCATATTTTTCAAGTAGCCGAGACCCCCACCATTTAAATTAGGACAGTCAGAGGCTCAAAGGTATTTGAAACCTCAAATTCTTTGATGTTCAGATATAAGAACTTGAAAATGTTCATCTTAGAAACCTGAATTTCGATAGAAGGCATCATCTCAGGAAATTCTGGGCTACCCTGTGAGCTCCCAGAAAGTGGCAGATTTTAGTAAGAGTTGCGCCATTCCAGCCAGGGATACTTGTCCCTGCAGTACAATTGGGCTCAAATTAATATTTTGTACTGCCTACAAACTAGAAATAATACGGTATTTTAAAAAGTACCTTTAGAAGATGACATCTCCTTCACCACTGAGAATATTCGTAAGAGACCCCAGCCCAGAAGAGGCCTCCTAAATCACTGCGTGCTGTCTCGTGGTGCTGCAGACATCTAACAGTAGTACAATTTCTTTCATGATCTGATTAAGCCCCACAAAAACCCCCACAGGTAGGGACCTGCTCCCCACGGTTCCTTTGAGAAGCTGCAACAGAAACTTTCCCTCCTTGACGGTGTGAAACCTATCAGTTATTTACTGCAAGTTTATGCACATTTGTTCATGTGAGCATCTTCTCTTACTTTAGATGTTTCTTTCCTATTTCTTGGGTTCCAGGATAAGGGTAAAGAGCCTCTTCAGGTTTCACAAGTGTAGGAATAATACATTTTTAAAGTAGTAAAGTGAATTCTGAACTAGATTTAAAACAGCAACATAACTTTAAAATATGGAGTGTTGGGTGCCTGAATAGCTCTTTAAAACAAACCATGAGAAATTAAAATTCATCCAGCTACCAACATTCAAAACAGCATTGACTTAATCCAGTTTGTTATTTCCTTGCCAGCAGCAGAGTTTTGCTTTAATCTAACCGCCTATTACATTTTCATTGCATATCCTTGACACTGAAGGCACAAATACTGGGTTGATATCATCAGAGCATTCAATGTCATTATCTAACTCGAAATGACAGGCAGAACAGTGTATTAAAGAACTCATGCTTAACTGAAGGACTTGATGAGCTCAAGGTGAACCAGCCTGATGCATCACAAAAGCCTGCTTTGGAAGCTCTTCATACATGCACAGCAGGAGGAAAAAAATCCCACTGTATTTGCTGGTTTACATTCAGCACTGAAAAAAGCAGCACTTCAAGGATCAAAAGGCAACACAAAGCACCGAGTTACAGAAAATAATGAATGTGTAAGCCTTGCAGGATTTTTTTACCTCCTCTTACTCTTGAAAAGGACCCTAATATGGGGGTGAATTAAGATGTTTGCGTACTTTCCTTTTTATACTTGGACCTAATTAGTATTTTTTTCATTACCTTTTTAATTTGAAGGTACTGTTTTACTCATGTTTTCCCTGGTCACTTTTTGCAAACCAAATGGCAAAAGGGCCGGTGGCTTACCCATCCTGAGACCGGCAGAAGGCTGAACAGGAGCAGCATCCAAATCCATTACTAATCTTAAGTAACCACTTCTTGGGAGCATTGCTTGACACGCTATTGGAAAGTCTTCAGCTCAGTAAGCTTTGTCTAGAGACTATTTTCTTATAGCGGTTTTGATATTATGAGCTTCTTCGAGTGCAAGAGATCATTCTGTCTGCATGGAGCCCCACTGAAATCCCTGAGGCTGCACTTCCACGTACACCCACCTACAGCCCTGGCAGTACCAGGATTTAAATGATTTAGCTTGCCCAACGTTTTTCTTGGTCTGACTGCCTGGGAGACACCGCCAGCCCACTGATGGGCTTTACCTCCACACATCATCAGTGTCAAAAATAATGATTTAAATCAGGATAAGGGATACACTTTTGCCAGAAACACTGGAGCAGATGTGCTCTGACAAGTTCTTGCTTGATTCTTTTATGTGTTTAAGACCCATCGGAAAATGCACTGGATATAATCTCAGCAGAGCTGGCTTAATCTCCAGCCTGGCACTATTACTGCTGCATACCGAAAACAACACTTACTACTATTACTCTGCTGTGCCTCAGTTTCTCCATCTGTAGCACAAGGACAGTACGATACCAGTTTCCTCTGCAAGGCATTCCGAGACCAACTGATGAATCCCATGGGAAGAGCAGACATAGTGACCGCTTCCCGATATTAAGATTCGGGCAGTGAGGCATCACCACACTCTTGAGGAACGGCTTTCCCTGAAATCTTAAAACCACCGGGTCACTTAATTTGACAGCTTTCATTCAGCCGAAAGTGAGTGGAAGAACAGCAGCACAAGGAATACGATTTAAGCAAGATGGTGTTTAGTAAATATTTACTAGACACCATAGTAGCGAGCACGATACGTCTCTACAGAATGGCTAGCAGGTACTCTCAGATAACCAAATGGCTAATGCATTTATCCTGAAATAGTTTCCTTACTCCAACACCTCACAAATTCAATGCAACTGTGCACAAGAATCTTATGCGGAGACATTACATGAAGTATTTTGACTCCTAAAAATAAGTAATACTATACAGATGTCTCTGTCAGGATGTAAACCAAGATTTAACACAAAGCCTCAGGCGTATTTCATATTGGCTTTCAGCTGGTGCATTCATGCCACACTGGTTCTGCTCTTTATCATCTTACATGCACAGCTTCAATCCCTTTTTGAAAAACATTCTTTCTAGAACAGAGGCTCAATGCACCACCTCTCCCCTCCCCCTATCCA
Source organism: Falco peregrinus (assembly GCF_023634155.1). Taxonomy (NCBI): domain Eukaryota; kingdom Metazoa; phylum Chordata; class Aves; order Falconiformes; family Falconidae; genus Falco; species Falco peregrinus. Next base: position 6,586,543 of record NC_073730.1, on the reverse strand, counting down.
CTCCCCAAACACACTGTGGGATTTATAAAAAAAAGTAGGCTTCATTTACAACCTTGCTTCCAGCTGACAGTCAGAAACCTCTCGCACAGCTGCAGTGGTGCACAGCGCTGCAGGCAAGAGGTGTCAGGAACGGATTCTCCTTTCTCTATAGCTGTGGTACTCAGAGACTACTAGAAGCAAGAGTCTAGGCTAACTTCCAACTGAGCAAGTCTATGGAGAACACGAGTGTCAAAAACATAAAACAAAAGAATGCCAAACGTGCTGTGAACGTGCTCTCTCCAAGCCATTATGCCTGACGCATTTCAGGGATGCTATACAACAGCCATGAAGCATCTCTGTGTGTGTGACTCCTCACAAACATGCAAAGACTGGATCCTTCCTGGAAGGACCAAGACGATTCCTGAGCCTTTCAATTGCTACCCAGTCTTTTAAGAGATCCATTCTGCAATGGAAGGTGGGGCTGTTGTACGCTCCCATGTAATCCCTTGTGCTGTCAAAACTCAAGGTTTTGGTGCTGGTATAAGCTACTTTTTAAATTATTATTTAATCTTACCTGAGAAGTCCCTACAGCTCTCAACTGTGCTGGCTGTGAGTCTGTTCGGTAATCCAGATTACTGAAATAGTCCAACATTTAAAAGTAAACTTCTAGAGAGGGGTTATTTTCAACATAGAGCTCAAGTATTTTTATTATCAGAAGTGTTTTCTGAATCTTCATTAACATACATTTTGATGGATTACACCAAGGAAACAGAGATTAGCAGAAACATTTTCATTATTGCAGCCATCATCATATTGGATGAAATTAAGAAAATGAAAGTATTAAGTTTTCAATACATAAGTCAGTCATTAAGTGTTAGAAGTTGCTTACCTTGCTAAAAGTTCATTCCTCATCTGCGCGCTGTAGGTTTATTCTTTCCTGCGGGCCTCTGATACAGGTATTGGAACAAAAGCAGCGCTGGTGTAACGTTATGGATTTCATACTGTTGGGAACTGATTACTGCGGCAAGAGCAACCCAGGTTTAGGAACTGCCCACACACAGTATTTGGGATATGCAGCAGAAGTCAAGAATTCATAAAATGCTTGCCAATAGCAAATATCCCCAAGAAATATAACAGATCACAATTATCCCATTGAGACCGTCTTGTTTTGGATAAATCTTAGATACATGTTTATACTCATTAATGAGCATACTGCTGTTTCAGCATTGGGAACTCAATTTGCATACACTTTCCCCAGTTCTATCATATAACGCGACTGAGCTATTCACAATACCATAAATTCTTCTCTAAGCCACTGCTTTGGGATTGCTCCTGTATGAGGCAATGGCTCCCTCTTCTCATGTTTGCTCGCTGTATTTCTATATATCTTCGCCTACAGAATAAGCTGCTTTCTATATTCCAGACAGTTGTTCTAAAACATTAAAGAAAATCTGCAGTCAGGTAGTGAGCCACACAAGCCGCAGTTTAACCTTGGCTGTAATCTTCAACAAGAAATGAATTATTTAAATGTTTAGCTGTATTATTTGACCTTAAAACAGTTCAGCTCCTTATCCCTTTTCCATAAGGAAAGTGAAACATTTTCCTACCTGAAAAGAAAACGAAAGACACATTAGCACTTTGTTGCTGGCTGTATTCTTGTACAAGGTCAGTCTTTAACTTAAAAAACTGGCTTGGAGTCATTTTGTGTTTTGCTACAGACAAAAAGACCCCAGTTTTTTAATCTGGAAAAACCGTGCTTTCACTTTTCCCTCTGCAGGTTTCCTTTGAGCAGACCCTTTTAAATGTTTCAGAATAAACACTGCAACATCTTACATGCCAGAACTTTTTGTCAAGTCAGTCCCTGACATGCTCGGTTCATGTTATACACATCACATACAAACTGCGTCTGTTAAAGAGAGAGGCAGAAATGTTCAGTAAAGACTAATTTTGCACAGCAGCAACTGACAGTCTCCTGTACCGGTTCAGGGAGGCAAGCAGGCAGTTTTCCTTTGGGATCTGTGTTTTGTCCTCAAGTACCAAACTGAATTAAAAATGTGGAACTGAAAGAGGCAAGTACCAGTGCAAAGGTAAATATCACCTATGTAAGGAAGTATGTTTCAGTAATACTGCTCAGTTTAGGTGAAAGCTAATAAAACTACTACTTACAAGTTAGAGCACGGATTTGGTCTTCTGTATTCAATTTATCTGCTATTATAAAAAAGCACATCTCCCCACTGTTCAATCAAGCCATACAGTTCATGCCAAAATGGTACCATCTGCTTACAACTGGATATCATCCACCTACATTTTTGTTACCCAACATTCTCACTTCCAAAAACTAAGCTTAATACAAAAAGAGGGAGAAGACCACCGCCTCTTTGCAGCTTATTTCATGCCTCTGTGGTTTGGATTCTGTTTCTCCCCCAGATACGAAGCCCCCTCTTCTCCCACTGCGGTTCCTTCACACGCAAAAAAGACAAAAAGCCAAACCAAAGACGAAGTTACAAAACCAAGGCAGTAGTTTGTATTTTTTTTACAGTTTCAAAAGGAACATTTGTTGATGGACTCAGTAGCGTATGCACCTGGTGAAAGACAGCAGGAAGCATACCCACAACAAAAAGCATTCCAGTTGGGAAGCAAGGAAGGGGTTTGGTGCCCTTTAACAGGCACTGCAGAAAGGTGCTGTAGCCCTGAAGTATTTAACGGCAAGAAAGCATATGAAAGACAGAACTCACAGATAAAATGATGGAGGTAACAGCAGAGAGGGCCAGACTTGGAATCACTAGCATTGTTGTATAGACAGAGATGCAGTTGAAACAGGGGAGAAAAAAAAAATCTCTTCCGAGAAGAGGCATTTGACCCCAGAATCACTTTACTCTGCTTGTGCCTCTCCACTCGCAACCTCAGGCTCCCACCTGAGAGCAGGCAGTCAGCATTCAAATTAGTAAAGCAGCTCATCAGAAAAACTGTTTGCCAGAAACTGATGAGTAACAAAAAGAGCTTTGAAAAGGAACAAATACAAAAAAAAAACCACAAAAAAAAAAAAGAAGAGAAAAACAGAAATCACCAGCTAATTAATTCTGTGTTTCTTTTTACACTATCGAGCACAAAGCATTTCCTCCAACAGTAATCTGGAACTAAGAAAAAGGGGGTTTACCAAAATCTACTTTATTTCCCTCTCTGTAAATCCATTTGCAATGAATTCTTCCATTAAGAGGGGGAAAAAAAACCCCAAAACAAAGGAGGAAAAAAGAGAAGGACCCCAAGGCTTACAATCTGACAGGCATTTCCCAGCCTGACCCCACAGCATTTCCCACAGAGGGCTACATGACCCCGTTCAGTAAGGCTTACCAGATTTTAAAAGGCACAGAAAGTAGAGGAGCACCACCAAACAAAAAGCCAGTGCAGTACAAAGCTTTGCAAGCTATTAATTCATTCTTTGGTTTTACTTCATCTTCCATGCAGTCGCTTCTTAAGTTTAGAACCAATCTGCCTGATGACTGCTTTCAGTGAGTTTAAATTTATTACATCTGTAAGTGTAGTGACGGCAGACAAAAAACAACTGGTAAACTACCATGGAGAGAAAAAACCCACATCATTTAACAGAATATCTGCAACCAAATATAAATCTCGTCTGATTTGAAAAACGAACTGTATTTTCCAGCTAGTTTTTGCATTTCTTTTGTACCAACAGACAATGGTATGTTTACGTACCACATTTCAGAGGTTCATTGAAAAAAGCTACTAAAATTCCAGCTGATGTCAGCATCATTCTGACAGACAGTCACAGACTGTGTTTCAAAACCTGGATGCAGTATCAATGCAGCTTTCTGACGAGAAATCAAAACTTCAGACACAGGCCATCTTTTAAATCATTTATTTCAGTAGGAAAGATTTTTGAAACCTGTACTTAAATTCATTTAAACTAGCTTATGCAAACACACAATTTTCACACACACACACAGAATAAAGTATTAAAAAAGTTGAAGAAAAAGGCTAGAGGACAGCCAAATTGCACATCACTCAACGAGATCATGGTGCAATCCCTCTATCTCTAGAACGCCTCACACCAGCAGGGAATATTAAAAATGGCTTGTTTACTGCATGACAACTTTGATCCCCCCTTCCAGTGATGGTTGGTCCTCACAGGATTATTATAAAACACTGTCTACGATTTCCTGGTGCTTTTCACACTTCAGTACAGTAGTAATTGAATGGATATGCTCCTGTACCCGAGGAGCTAGAAGTGCCTGTAAACAAGGCACCCTAGAAACCTTTATTTCAACATTTAATCCATTTATACTGCTTTTCAGTTTCATCCATGAACAGCTTTGGAATGGTAAGAAATACCTTCAGGAAACACGTGTGAAGGCCAGAACCTACCCAAATAAAGAGAAATAATATGCTAATCAAACACACAAAGGAAGCAGAATATTTACGATGCTTTTAGTCACTGGAGCAAGATCAGGTTAACAGCCACAACCTGCATTTCATTACATTTCATACACCTTTTTTCTTAGCAACGTAACTTCAAGAAAACTTGTCAGCTCTGTTCTGCAACAGGCACGGCTAAACTAAGTAACTGGTCTTTCCCCCTCTGACCTAACCCTTCTATTGTCTTTCAAGATTCTTAAAAAGAATAAGATGAATTTTCAACCTATCCTTCCCATTCTGACACCTGGATTTATAAGAACTACAGTAAAACCGCTATGTTTTTATAAGGATGTGTTCCAGGAAAACAGATGTTTAATTGCTGAAGAACAACACATTCCTTCTCTCATTTCCCCATGCGAAGCTTATAAAGTCTTGCTACTAAAACTATCTCTAGGAGTTGTTTCAGTGAAGGACAGTACTCTCTACAGTGTTGGCACGAGAAATACAATATACATAACTGAGCTTATGGGATATTAAGAAAGAATAAGATTTATCCAAGCCTTCTCTTTCCCCAAACAGTTTTTTCCTGTAGTATTTATTTTACGTTAACAAAAAGCTTGTAAGAAATAAATCTCCTAAGAATGTTCTCCAATGTTTAAATCAAAAAGGGAGAGAGGAAAGCAAGCTCCTTTCTAATAATGTGAGGTCTTAAGTTCATGTGGTCTAGACCACGACTTGGACTAACCTCTTCAATTTTTCTCTCCTACTAAATCCATTTAGAGACATACCAGAATAGAAATAAATTAATTTTGAAGAAGTCTGAGCTAGGTCTGATAAAAGCTGAGCAAGCCCAAGCTACCAAATACCTCTGCATTTTTCCTAAAAAGAGGCTATTCAAACAGAAAAAAAGCCACAAACAACTAAAGCAACTCAAGCCACAACTATTTCACATTGACCAAAACAACCAACTGCCGCAGAAATGCAACGACTGCAAGGAACACTGCCCCTTGGTACATCAAGGACATGGTACGCAGGTCTGCCACCGTGGTACTCTCAGCACTGAAATAAAGGAATTGGTCTTCAAGTTAATAATAAGGCACTGACAAAAGCCTCCTTAAATCCAAGCACTCACTCTCTCTTGATGCATTACAAATTCGAATGATGGTTTTAAAAATAGGATAACGGTCTACAGACAAATTCAATGTCCACTCGTACAGATTCTTTTAATGACACCTGTCCCAAGCCAAATCACCTTATGCACAAGCCACTTTTAGAGAAAAAATGAAAGAAAAAGCACAATACTTAAGTAATAACAGAACTTTTAAAACTTGTCCTTGTAGGGAGAATGAGGAATTAACTGATGTGATTTAGTACCAGCCCTGGTGTCCTGATGCTTGCAACAGGCAGCATACTGCAGCCAGCCGTGGAAAAGATTGGAACTAGTAATGCTGTTGAGTTAGCATACCGAAAAAAAGGACAAAGAATGAAGAAAAATGCCACTGAAAGAGCCAGAAGCAGCAACATCCCACGATTTATCTTATCTTGATTTAGACAGGATTTGCTAGAGTTAACAAAGACCACAAAATCAATTTGCCTTTTATCAAAAGGGACCTCACCTCCTCCAGTGCCTTAGCAGCACAAAAACCTGCAATTACTTCTGCTGGAAAGCAAAGCATTTCCTTTTAACATTTGTTATGTCTGATGCCAAAAGAGGAAGACTTATTGTTGAAATTGTATAAACGCAAATACAGGAGGCTGATATTGCATGCAAAATTAGATTAGATGCATTTACTTCTAGTGAGGAAAAAACAACTAATAGAATCCTGCTGGTTTTTTTATGCTTCCTTTTGTTCCCAAGATGTTTTCAAATATGCATGCTTCTAGAAACGCTTTTCTTGGTAGAAGTTCAAGTGCTCTGTAGTAGCGTTTTGAGGAGGAAAGTTAATCAACTGATTCCCCAAAAGAGGCACCGATTCCTCGGGCAGTGGGCTAAAACATCTGCGTAACTAGGGGGCTGCTTAATGCAGCTGCAGAGCTGACAATAAGGTCTGCCACTGCAGTATTCTCCTTCTCAGATCTTTCTTAAGTAGGATATGCTTTTCACAGTAATTTAAAAGAACTAACTAACACAATTTAAAGCTGGGTGCTAAAGCTCATTCATGTAAGTATTTATGAGCATTCATTTATTAGTATTTGTCATTTTAATACCTGTAACTTGCACCTAAATATTTAATGAATCATAATATCCTGAGTAATATCCCTCTAGCATGAAATGTCTGCAAAATGAAATACGTGTCTGGGATGAGCTGTGTTTACTCAAATTATCAGAATTTTTCAAAAATAAATCTCCTTACTTGCTTTCTGAGAACACTGGAAGGGAAGTCAGGTTTTGAAAAACCTAGCCAAAAGCAGTATGGAGTAAGTTAGAAAGATAAAAGTTAGCAGTAAGTAATCAATAATCAGTGCAATGTTACGTATTTCCAATGCGCTGCACCAGTTCCATAAACCAGACATTCCCTGGTGTCCAGTCTTTCCCAAGACTGCTTGGCTAACAAAAAGGTTAGCAGGCAGCAGACGATTAACATTTGCATGTGAAGTCTTGCTAGGAAGATCTACTCTGAATACTTTTTGCTCACACGCCTCCAAAACAGGGAACTGTAAAGGGGCATCTTTAGTTTAAATATCAAAACTTTAAGAAATGAAAGTGACAAACATAAGCTGAAGTATTTCAGCAATTATTAACAAGGTAAAGAATTCGAGCAATATATTAAAAATAAAAGTCAAAAGAGAAACTGCCAACTATCTGAAGTAGTCTGGATGACAGTCTTACCTGAAATACGAGAGCTTGTTGCTGTCCTTGTTTTCTCAGCACTGGTTTTAATTATTTCAGTCTTTTGCTTGTTTGTTTGTTTTTTGCATTTTTTTGAAAGAGCATTACTATGTTCTTTACAGTGTATTTGACTTGTCAGTCTTTCCAAGGTTAGCTGAGGCAGCTTTCCCTCGGGGAACAAATCCACCACCTCTTCCTGAGCACCAATTATCTCAAAATATGTAACATTTCAGTCTTTCTGTGTTGCCTTGTAGGACTAGGTGGCTAAATAGGAGATCAACAACAGGAAAGTAGGGAACTACTCATTGTAACAAGTGCCAATAATGTTTTCCACATTGTCATTACTCACTCCAGTTACACTGGCTACACATTTTAAGAAACTCCTCCCACAACACTCAATTTCTCCCACGAAAAACAGCATATCTGTGGGCAGAAAAACAGCATTATCTGTGGGTAGAAAACCAAGGAAGAGTGGAGGCCGAAGAACAATGAAAGCTGGTAAGAGCAACAATTCACTAAATGATGATTTGTGAGCTGTTTCCCTCACCATCTTCCTACCATAAAAACCTAACTCAAAACAGCTGGAAAAATAAAAATAATAATAAAAAAATATAAATGACACCTTGTGACCTGGCTCTGTCTTTAGCAAAGCTGGGTGATGTCAGGCTGTGGCTCCCAGGTGCACGTTTCCTTTCACTAACAGAAGAACAAATACAGTTACACTGCAATGAACCTATAATAGCTTATTTAAAAATTCAAAATCCACAGGCTATTATCCACAACGCTTAAAAAAAGTACACACACTGTTAAAAAAACACTTAGTCATTGAGAAGAAACACACGTTAAGTCATTTTTAACATAAAAAACCCCAAAACTAAAGTTGTGCAAAGTCTACTCCAGTAACACCGCTGGCTATGAAGATGTTGCCTTTGCTACACACCCAACATGGGTAAACTTGGGAGATACGCGAATTGCAGAGGGATCCAGCACCAGTAACCCCTTCCCAAAATACATGACTTCAGGATCAGAACAGACTATTCATTCCCCATCAAAACAACAACAAAGAAAAATTGCAAAGGGACACAAATTCCCATGGTGCTTGTGGTGCAGTTCTGACAGAAGCATCCTTCTACTGTTTTCTTTCTACCAAGTGCCAATTTGCAAGAACAATTCTTGGAAACATAAACCAGCCTATTACCCTTTACATCACCAAGAAGGGGTTGGGGGTTTTGTGTTTTGTTTTTTTACTGTGAGATTGGATTATTCTTCTTTTTTTGCCCCCCCCAGTCATCAGAAATCAATCATTTCCATTAAGAGATTAATTTGACTCTGGAAAACAACCAAAACGTGAATTTATAGGCTTCTACTTCGGTGCAATAAACAAACTGTACATTTTCAAACTAGTAACTGCTAGTAGAAACCTTTATTAGATAGTCAGAGAACTCTGCCACAGACTGGTAGGTAGCTTGTTTGTTTTTTAAAAAAGGAGTATTCATGGTGGAATCTGCAAGCGTATTTACGGCCACTAAACCACAATGTCATGGAACAGTTACTACTTTTTCACAGACTTCAAAGTTTTGATATCGGAGTCATATTTTGGACAATGTTTCCTTGCTTTACAAAGATAATATTTTTGAAGATTAAAGAAAGACTAATCAACCAGGAAACTATATCTAGGTGACGTCAAAGAAATCCAAATAAAGCAAGAATCAAAGTCTTAAGCATAAAACACGCACAGAAAGCATGGCTCCCTTTTTACAACCATAATGTTTTTCTCCGTGAGTAACTTCAGTGACCAAGAATTACTCCTGTCAAGGATGGAATTTTGGTAGTCCCACACCTTTTCTCTCCTTAGGTTATCCTACTTATCCTACCTTTAATGAATTAATTATTTGTCTGAAGATCAAAAGAGCTTCTGTACGTAAGGTCTGCTTTAGGCCGTGTTATCAATACCACACAACGTCAACTATTTTGACCAAGACAGATACTAAAATCAATTATTGCCAAATAAGAACATGAAAGCTTGAAACTGTGCCTCTATCTTTTTAAATGCAGATCTTCAGTGATAATACGAAACACCATACACTGTCAGTGGTCCCTAACTGATAATTAACAGATACCCAGAGAAGTAAAACGTCTCCGTGAGCTATACCCCCATGTTGGGTTTTCTGCCTTCGTACGCAGGAGAATAACACGTGTAGAATCACATGGGAAGAAAACACTCAGTTCTGACCCGACAGTGCTTTCAGTTTTCTCTTCCACACACAGTCCCTGACCACCCAAACCCATGTGAACTATGTTTTTTAACCAGGAATTAGGTAACAACATACCAAAAAAATTTTTGGCGTCTAAGTGCTCGGCCTTTGTGCCACTCATAGGGAATACGGCTCCCATACAGTACTAAGGTTTGCAAGCTTACTGCTATTTTAAACTTGCAGTTGTTAACATTTCTTATACTCGTAGGTCTGAGAGAAATAACATTGCTCCAGGCTAAGCGTGCCTGGGATAAGCTTCCATCAAGAATTCCTGGTATAGTATAGTCTAAACAACATCTTTCAAACGCGTAGTACCTCTTTTACCCGGTCCATACATAGCTTTTATACAACTCTCAAATACCAGGTTCACTTGTTTTCTTAAGAATGCCTAAAAAGGTGAGTTATATTCAAAATTAGTATAAAGTTAAAAGAAACTCAAACTAGCTACAATCTATTTTACTCAAGCACAGCACCGCCAGAAGTTTCACACACACTGTTTGGTGTCTCATGTTGTTTTTCCTTTCATTCTTTAAGGCAGTGGTTTCCACAGGTCAGTTCAGAGAATATAACGAAGCATGGTCCATGGCAATTCATGTTGCAACTCCATTTTTAATTTGGGGGACTCTGCTCCCCAATCATTAGTGGTTTTGTTCAGGGCTCCAGAGTTCAGAGATCGAGTTGATGGGCTCTGTTCTGGCACAGAATACAGCTGGCACATTTTTCATCAGGACCTCGTTCTCAGTTATGAGATGGTTCTTTTGAATTCGCCTATTATTCAAATGTCATCAAGTTGGCAGGAACCTGAAAACAAAAATATAAACGATAACAGATTTTACTTCAGGTAGTAGCTACTTACACTCCACTGTTTCACAGACTAGCCACCTGTTTAAACGCACATCGTTTAACTCATTCTGTTTCAAAAAACAGGGAGGAGGATTGCAACTAGTGCTCAACAAATAAACTTAAGAGCTGTAGAATCTGCTATCGTTTCTGTAGAAGACACAGGTATAACCAAAATATTAAGCCGCTGGATCTCATTAATTCTGATGAGATTTACGTTGTCAGCCAAACAACCTTAACATGATAAATCTCAGCACCAAACTACACAAGCAGAAGCTTCTCACTTCAGTCCCAGCTAGAGAATTCTTGACACACAGGTCAGTGATTGATGTAGGCCCTCTAGTATTTTTAAGACTAATTTAAAAAAAATGAGGCATAAACACTTGCCTGGGCTTTTCCCATAGGAAACCTGAATGCCTGCTGCAGACGTCACTCCCTTTTATGAAGATTAAAGCTAATTTGCATTACATTAGTTTATACCCCCATTTTCTCCCCATCAGGAATTTGCCTGACAACAACATCTCTTGTTTACTCAGATTATTAAAAAGCCCCCACATTCCTGATGACTGTCAATAAATACCCAGTTTGGACAGACTGGAAACAAGCATTTCTTGCTTTGCATTTACCAGCGGCTTGTAGAAGCAAGAATAATGAACTGGGCTAAAGTTCCACCATTACAATTAAAAATAGTATCTATTATAATACTTCCCAATATTATTGACACCTACCCAGTTGAATATTCTATTGAAAATACATTTAAACATCCAGTCTTTCTTAGGCAGTCATACTGTTAACAAACAAGATCTTCCATTTTGAACAGTACCATAAGGCATCTCTCTACTGAAAGCACTGTTCAGGAGTCAAATCACAATCAAAAGAAAAATTTTAGAGGATTTTCTTGTAACTCATTTGGTAAACCAACCTTTGTAACCCAACGTTTGCGTAAAGCACTGCTTCTTCTGTGGCAGCAGCTATGCTGCAAGAACCCATATAGTACGACTACGCAACATGCCAGGAAACAGAAAATATGCAACAAATTATGGTAGCAGGGTTTTGGCCTTTCAGTGGTAGGGTTTTTTTCATTAATGCTCCCCTCCTTTTTTTCTTTTAAAGTCTCCTACACGTATCTTCACTTTGCTGTCATATTTTCCACAGAAGGCCCTGCCAAGCTCCTTATGCCTGCTGCTTTTGCACAAGCAAGGGGCTGAACGCTTTAAACAAGTTTGCATTAAATAGTATTGTTAAGCATAATTGAATAAAGGCTGTCCTCAGAGGGCAGTTTACAGGCTTGCCTGGAAGTCACCACTTTCTTGCAAACTCTTCGCTGCTATTCCCACATTCTCCAGCCAGGAACACAAATTTCGTCTCTTTTGCACTGTCTCAAACCCTTGCGAGGGAGCTTCTGCAACCCTCCTTACTCCTTAGATTTCTCTCAGAAGCAGAACTGAACAAGAAAGCACAGAAGGATCTGGAAAGGTCCTTGAAATTCAGCAGTACTTTTGCTCTGGGAACACCATAAACAAGTGTGCAAAGTAAAAGGGAGAGTTCAGGAAGACAAAGTGGTTAATTAAACAAGATTTTACTGATGGAAAAGGTCAGTAAGAATTTATATGGGAACAGAATTTAACAGGGGTTGGAGTAGTCTTATCTTCCTTTTTGGGTCATGGAAAATTCTACTTCTGCTTTCAAAGTCTGCCAAATGTTACCCAGGACTAAAATATTTTGTTATACATTTTAGAAATAGGTACAAACAACAGAAAACATGCATGCCCAAGACCTGACAAAATGGCACTGTGGGAGTTATCTGGAATCGATGCTGAATGCTACAGTTTACAGCTTTTTATGTAACTGTACAATAGCCTTTTGAAAATGGAGAATGACAAAAATACTGCCGCTTGGACAGATCTTCTAGAGCATTCCTTCCATTTTCCCAATTGCTTTGAATTGGCCCCAAATTAGCCCCAAATCTTTGTTCATTACCACAGAAGCTCTGAGGACTTGTTTGCAAAGGAACAAACAGAAAAGCTAAGGCAAATCAATAAGCATGTGAAATTGATGTGCCTTCATAGAAAGCCATCAGTTACAGCTCAGTTGTCTTGAAGATCTATCAGTTCTGAGCTCTTAACAGCTCATACGCCTTTTCAACATTTTGTTCTCACCTGTTGTCTGTTGCTTTGGCAGGCAGCACTCAGGTGTTTAAACCACAGCATTGCATTCATTCTGTTTCCAGCTTGAAATTTATATGAATTTCCTAAGTGAGAAGGGTAGAGAAAAAACTGATAAATCCCCATCAAAAATACTATACACTTAAATCCTACCCATATTCAAATAACACTAGATTAAAACATTATGAAAATGTTTAATAGCAGAAGGTTCATGTAACTTTACACTTTGGCACAGGTGCAACTTAATTATTTGACCTAGTGCGAGAGAAGTTTCAGCTTGCCCGTCTTCCTTTCCAGCATTCTAGATTTCAGCTGACACCAGCATCAACCAGGGAAAAACAAAATATTTGTCAGAACCATACAACAACTTTTTTGTTCGTTGCTATTACTGCGATTTGTTTATAAGATCGTTTCATAATTTTTAATGAAGTGCAAGATAGCACTGAAATGCACTCTAAAAATCTACATTTGAAAATATTTGAAAGTTGTTCCTTAACATATTGATACATTTCAGACTAGTATTGTCAGCGTTTGGTGTTATACCAGCGCTTGCTTGGGTTCAGAAAGGCCAAGTATTACAAAAACATTTCAGGCTGATTTTGCTGAGTTTAAGCTAACAAGCATTCATAATGTACACCACATATCGGTGGTGCTACAATAGATGCTTGGAAATAAAACGTACTAAGACTCGAAGAAGACAAAGTAATAAATAACATTAAGCTCCTTTATCAGAACTTCTAATGATGCTTTTTCTGCATAGTTTGAAGTGCTATGGAAAAGTAACAATTCCTTCACAGTTTAATCTGAAACCAGGGCGCTATGTTGGAGTAACAGAAATCAAGGCTTCTCTGCAAAACAGTCCAGAGCTCTTAGGGTTTGGTTTTTTTCCCCTGGTAACATTTGAACACGTGGTTTGGGTTTTTTTGGAGAGGAGAGAGGACTGGTCAAGCACCTAATATTACCTGACTATTGAAATTTTTTTATGTATTGTTACTTACATTTTCACATACGTGAAATGTATAGCCTCTGATGGGCTAAATATAGTTTAAAAGAATGCAGATGAACACTTCCAATAAAAATCAGAACTGGAGTTGTTGAAGTTTGGAGAGTTCTAAAAACTTAGTGAAGATTCTCCACAGACAATTGTTCCCATAGCATTCAAAAGGCAAACATGACATGTTAAAGAGCAACTGAGTAAGTGACAAGTAACAACATCCTTCCAATTTCATTTAGTTGCTTATGAATACCTCAGCAAAGCAAATGTTTATTCTGGGAATCACCGCACTCATGGTGCTAGCATTGCTTACCCTTCTCAGAATCAGTCAGTAAGAAGAGATCCGGATGCTCAGGGTCATCTGCCATCATCACCATCCAGCCCACCACTGACACATTCTTACTCGGCGTGGATTTGAACTGAAAATACAAGCAGAGATGTAAACTAACATAGAACAAGAAGCTTCGGCCAGACTGACAGCACTACGCAGAACAAGTCATCAAAAGGGCAGTTCTCAGTGACACTGTTAAAGACACAGAATAGCTTCAAAGGAAGCATGGCACTTCATAAGGCTAAGAAAGTTTATGAATTTTATACGGAATTAGTGCAAGCAGAACTTACCATAATGAATGATATTCAAAACAAATTAAAAGGAATATCACAATCCCCCCAAACATGTCAACAGACACCTAAACTGCACTGTATGAATACAACAGCATTTCTCACCACATTATTGCACACTTGTATGCATAATATAGTTCAAAAACGGTGCATTAACAAATGGCAAAGCTAATCCCTCCACTGTTAACACAGAAGAACTGAACTTGTCTGTGCCACAATTTTCAAAGTTAACATGCATTAATTATTGTAATAGTCTGCAATTACACCTAACATTAATCCTGTGGACAAGATAACTTCCAAACAGAAATGAAAATTTCTTTGAATATTCCAGTCAGTATTGAAAAATGTTAAAATAATTTTATCTGAAAGAAGGAATAAAGACAGGGAAAGGAAATAAAGTAAGGATATAGCTCATGAGTTCTTAAAAAAAAAAAAGTAAAACATATATATTCAGGACTTGTTATGGACCCACTGAAGACACTGCCTCGAAAAATAAGATTGACAATTTACACTTAAAAGGTACCTGCAAAATGCAAATTTCCAAGTAGTCCCACAATGTATTAATAGGCCATCTTCAGAGAGGTGGAAATTTGAGTCACAAAGCAGTTTTAAGAAGTTACAGATCAACAATGTTACCTCTTGAACTGCACTAATTTCCAGAGTTTCATGAAAACGGCACACTTGCACTTTCCTGTCTTAGTTATATATCATAACAGCAGGTACCCAGTGCGTGAAATTACCAGGCAATCCAAACTCCTAGATCTCACTTGTTTTTTCCTTCTACTCAAAACAATTAGTTAATCATCGTACTTCTCCAAAAAGTAAAAAAGCTCCACCACAAAAGGAAAATGTTTCCTGCCGGCATCAATCCATCATCACTTGAAACACATGTCAGTTTTCCATCCCTGCGCATGGCTGGATTTGTATTCCGTGTTTACACAGTCCCCCAAGGCAGTTCATTCTCCACTGATGCACAGAGCCTTGCTAACAGCAAGTCTGCTTTGTTAACATGAAGGGAATGAAAGCTTCATTGTAATTTAATGTTCCTGGTTCCTCTTTGCCTTTTTTTTTTATATATATACAGACCACTGGAATGATAGTTATTACACATAGAGAACTACACAGCTCTGGTGCTACGCTTCACATAACTAATTATGTTGTTGTTCTGAGTTCAAAGGCATTTATACATAAATCTTTGAATCAAAAACTCCGAATTAATCTGTGAACAGACTTTTCACTCCAATCTTTTGGCACTTACAAATCTCCCGCTCATCACCTCTTGTTGAGATTTCATAGCCTTCTAATAGTCAATTATTTTCTCTGGCTGAACACACTTGCTAGAACGACCGCATTCTTTATCAGGGTATTTCAGTGGAAGTGCTTGAGCAACAACTACCAAGTTTACTAGGGTGCCAATAAATGGGTTGAATTTTGAACATAACATGCAGTGAAAGGCTTGGAATGAAGACGGGTTCACGTTCGAGCACGAAGCCTCAAAAAGTCTCTGTTGCTTTTCCAAGGACCTACAAACATGGAAAAAAACTCTGCATGCTATGTTGTCACAGAAATCGGCAAGACTCTTCCAGCCTGATCACTATAAAGTGGTTTTTTGGGTGTATGCACATTTTTCAGTGTGAATGCTTTCTTTAAGACTGATTTTAAGTTGGCTGGTTTTACTAATTGCCTTTTCTAAAGGCGCACAAGTGCTATAGTGCTATCACAGGAGCATGTTTGTGGGCACCATTTCAGCATACGAGATAAAACACCTTAAGCATTCTACACACATTCCTCCTAGATTCTCCTGCTTCACATCTCTGGGCTCTGAAGTTCACATTCTCTTTATAAACAATCTTCCATTACTGTAGTAGTAACTGAAACCTGTTCACTACTTAAAACACAAAACTCATTATATTTAGTAGTCTTTCTGAGTAGATGCAGCACAATAAAGTTTGTCACATCCACCTAGATATAACATCCTCTTCCTTTTGACTAGATTCATATCTAGAATACATACTATACTGGATGCACTCCTTTGTCTTTGCTCACGGGCATGAGAAGAGCAGCTGGCTTGCCCGTGTCTAAAAGGGGGGGGGGGGGGGATTTCTTGCCCTTTTTGCTGGATTACACTGGGATTTTAATGAGGTAATTTTCCAAAGAGATTGGCTATTATAAGCCTGGAAGAGCTTTGAGTGTCAGCGCACTCCAAGTCCTCAGTCTCAGCTGCCTGAAGCAACAGCAGCAGCAGCAGAATAGTCAAAAGCATGCCTGTAATCAAGACACATTTACCACAACAGCCCCAGCCAGGAAACTTTACATAGCAGACTGACTTTTTCATTGCCAGTGTTCCTTTCCATGTCACAGAGGTCTTGAGAAAGGAAGCTAAAAAGACAGATGTTCAGATGGACCCAGAAGATGCTTGGAATATTCTACCTAGTAAATCTCAAATGTATCAACTTTTGAAAAAGAAACCTGCTTCAAATAGACCACATCATGCTTTTCATGCATTTAACCTGGACAGTAATAAAACAAAACCTAGATCTAACCTCAAGTCTCTTTACTTTGCAGAACTGACCCCTTAGGTATATCACTGGACAGTATTGGTAAAGTGAACATATAGCCATGCACTAGCTGTCTACGGATGGTTGACTATCCAAACCCACAGTTTATTCTCTCTTGATTAACTTTTTTTCTGAAAATGCAACCAAATGTGAATTGAAGCATGACACTTGACAAGTCATCTTCACGGATCCCAGAACAAAAGCTGAGGCTTTGTACAATAACCCTGTAGTGAAACGGATGGAAATCTACGCCATCAAGGCTCAGTGCCAGGTTTTGCACTTGGGTCACAACAACCCCAAGCAACCCTGCAGGCTTGGAGCAGTGACTGGAAAGCTGCCCGGCGGATAAGGACCTGGGGGGTGCTGGGCGACCACTGGCCAAACGTGAGCCAGCAGTGTGCCCAGGTGGCCAAGAAGGCCAACAGCATCCTGGCTTGTACCAGAAACAGCGTGGCCAGCAGGAGCGGGGCTGTGACCGGCCCCCCGCACTCTGCACTGGGGAGGCGGCACCTCGAACCCTGGGGTCAGTGTCGGGCCCCTCACGACAAGAGGGACATTGAGGGGCTGGAGCATGTCCAGAGCCGGGCAGGGGCTGGGGAAGGGGCCGGGGCACCAGGCTGGGGGGGGGCGGCTGGGGGAGCTGGGGGGGTTCAGCCTGGAGAGGAGGGGGCTCAGGGGGGACCTTATCGCTCCCTACAGCTGCCTGACAGGAGGGTGTAGCCAGGTGGGGGTCGGTCTCTTCTCCCATTTAACGAGTACCAGGACAACGGAAAACAGCCTCAAGCTGTGCCAGAGCAGGTTTAGATGGGGTATTAGGAAAAATGTCTGCACTGAAAGGGTGGTCAGGCACTGGAACAGGCTGCCCAGGGACGTGGCTGAGTCACCACCCCTGGAGATATCTAAAAGATGTGCAGATGTGGCACCTGGGGACATGCGTTAGTGGTAGGCTTGGCAGTCCTGGGTTGACAATTGGACTTGATCATCTTAAAGGTCTTTTCCAACCAAAACAATTCTATGATCCTAAAATAGCTAGGCTAAAAGCACAACACAGGTAGGCTAGCTGAACAAAGTTATAACCAACTACTATTAGGCTGTTTAATAAACCGGAGGCTCTCCCCCTAATCCCCCAACCTCAGTCTTCCACAGCAGTTACCAGTTTATTTTCCACTTGAATTTCAGTATAAAGATTAAAACTCTGTCCAGAGGAATGAATGTATCCACTGTGAGCTACCTGTTTAAATAAAAGATAATCCAAACTATAGCTAAGAGGTATTTGCGTTATTTTAACTGTGACTGCACCTGGGAAACCAAATCAGAGACCTGAGCTTTATAACATGCTTTACATCCAGAAACAGAACAAAATACGTTTGTTGCCCTCAAAAGCTAAAAGCAAGACACCAGCTGTGTACAGCCAAACCCAAGGTTGCACTGCATAGTTCAGTCCAATTTCAGAGAGTTAACTTAAAAGAAATAAACCTGCTTTAACAGTCATTGCTTTTTACTACTGGTCCGCCACCTCCCCTTCCTGGGAACCTCATTGCTCAAATTCTGCTCAGAATTTGCAAGCCATAAGGCTGGCGGGCTTCTGATGGGTAATGCTGCCAGCATTATGGACTTGAATGTCTCCTAGCCTCTATCTGCAAACTTTGTTATTGGTCTGCTGGCACATCCGTGGACAAATAAACACAAGAACATAAGGATGCGAGACAGATTATAGCTTTGTAAGCACTAGTCTCTGTTCACTAGTAGCTTAGTTATTGTAGGTATCTCAACACATTGGTGACTTGGGGAATTTTAAGTCATTTCAATATGTTCAGAAAAGAATTTCTGAAAGAGCATTCTAAATGGATATGACTGCATTGCAAGATAAAAGTGAAGGCTTTTGCAGAAACAGAGACTCAAGAGGATCAGACACCAGACTTGAATGTTTACATTTGTTACTTTTTTACTTCATTTACTTTCCCTAAAGAAAGGGCAAGGCTATTTAAATGATTAAAACTGTGATTCTGCAGGAAACATATAAGCAAGTGGATCACATAAGAATTCCATATATTTCATTTCAAAGAATAAAATTACCAGCTATGCAATTCTTCCAAGTTCTCTAAACCTGTAGGCTATTTAGATTGTTTTGAAATATTTATATACAATACTGAAAAAGCTTCTGATTGAATAGGTACAAGCATGGTAAACTCCTCCATCATTCAGTACTTTGACAGCAGACAAGAGGGACTTACAAATGCATATTCTACTCTTAAAAGACAACAAAATGCAATTTTGGCATAAAGTCTAAAAGCATCACATCACTAATAGGAGCACAAAGTCTGACATTACAAAAAAAATTTTTCCCATTTCTCAACATTTCCAGAGAAAACGAAAAACTAACCATTAGTGACATAAGGGCAGCACAACTTCTCTCTTGGTCCTTTCTTTTTCCTTTGCTTTAATACTTTGCATTTCTGCCTGTAATAGTTTATACGTCTGCTCTTTCCAGCTACCTTTACTTCTATTGGAACAGACTCCTTCTGTAAGGGCTTCACTGACAGGGGAGGCAAATACATCCAGACACATACACTTCGCTAAAGACACCAGGACACAGATGCCTGGCTAACAGGCCTTTGGTCTGGGCTAGTATTGTCTTAACTGGCAAGCCAAACTAAGTGAGATCAGTTTCAGTTTCACCTAAGCAATCAAAGCTAGTAGGGGTGAGGTAGAGGGATGATGACAAAAAAAAATATGCAAATATTTCTACAAGCAATTAGCTATTATTAAACTACTTTGAGTATTAGAATATCATTTCCTAATGAGCTACTTTCAATAAAAGTGGAAAATACACCATTTTTTGCAGATTAAGACAATATTACACGCAAACTTCTCACACAGGAAGTTCAAAGAGTCCGGGAGTCTATTAATCAGAAATCTTAAGCTTCAAGCCTCTACCCTCTGAACATAATAGGACAAGAACACACTATTTTGTACCAGAAAGAAATAAAGATAGTCCCCTTACAAAAATTCTAGAAGCACATCTCGGTTCGTAAAATTACATAAGCTTTGCTTTATGCAAAATAAATGTTTTTCAGTGACAGTTGTCATAAATTAAACTGAAACGCTGGCCAATGCAACTATAAGTAACAGTTCTGCGTAGGGAATGCACTCACATAAAGATCCAAGTACCTCAAATTTTAGCTGGTTTCTTAACAGAATTTCTGGCAGCATCCTTTTCCATTATAATTAACCAGTGAAAACAGGAACTACACACCTCATAACATCTCTGGAACACCTACAGAAAATCCTTTTACTACTTCCTCACATAAGCAAAGTATTTTTAGCTTCTTTCAAATAAAGCTGTGGCACAAGGAAAGCCAGCATCATACGATACGTTAGCTTTCTGCTTAACATACGAAGTGTTCCGTACTCTGGTGTAGTTAAGGGATTACATGATTTAACAGGAAAAGACAGTAGTCTAATTTTACCACATATGTGGAATCAGTACACGCTTAATGTCATATGTAGTGACTTCTCAGTCTTTCCACATCAATGCTTGTTTGGATTTTAAGTAGCCACCAACTGTTGCAAGACTCAGAGATCATCAAAAGCTACGATTTCTACCTTAGAAAAGCAGATGGACCCAAGACATAGTTCCCTTCCTTACAAGGCCAACCAACGCAACGAGATGCATGGCATATGCACAGCAGATGTTCTTGGGGTAGCACATAAACGTGCACGATATTTCCGTTAGGGCATATCCATATGAGGTGAGTGACTGACTGGAAGACAGAACAGCGCTGATTCGAAATCATACAAGTCCTGAACCACACAGTGTTTACATCAGGGAATCACATTTTAATTTTGGCAGATGATACTAGAATATGCCTGTTTTACATACATGTTTTCTCTCCGTAGCCTTCAGAGATTTTGCAGCGTAGTAAAAGAGTTGGGTTCCACACAGTGCTACCCAGTATTTCGTCCAAGATGCTACCTAGAGAGAAAAGAGAAAAAAACCGAGAAGCGCAACAGATAGGTGAAATGTTCTGTAATACTGCGCTGTAAAATAGCAAGCATCACTCTGCAAAAACGTGACAGCACTAACTGCCAGCTAAACAATCAGCCATGTTTCCAAAGCTGCTGTTTCTAGTTATTCGTGGAGGCCTATGAATGCACTAAAAATCTAGAGAGCGGAAAGAACACATGCCTTTCCTCACTATTCTGAGAAAAAACATCTGCGCCTTACTCTATACATTCTGCAACCCTTATTGAACACTTCATTGGGTTAGAGTACATTTGTCCCTTTTTTTTTTTCCAATTCATGTACGCCATAAGGTATCTCTTAGGCATCCGATAAGGTATTTTCGCTTACAATTCAAAAATCAAGCATCTGCAATGCAATGCTAAGGGTTATTACCTATTGGTAAGTTGTTAGGATCCACATACCGTTCTGGAAGACAAAACATGCTCCTCTTTTTTGAATTGTAGTTGAAAAAATTTTTTCTAGTCTCTTCCACTCCCTAGAATGTGGATGTAGTTATATAAACTGAATAAATCCACCAAACAGAAGAATGCAAACTCTAGCAGTGACCCTAAACCTTAACCAGCAAGGCAGAGGAGATCTCAGACACTTGAATTAGTTGTACAATGGCCATTTTATTGTATTTATAACTGGACAAAGGAAGAAGGTGAGAAAATGAATTAAAAATCTTACTGTAGGTTTTTTGCCTTCTTTCAACAGTGTCTTCCTCCTGAGAACACCTTGAATAGTAACTGCTCCTGGATACAAATGAACAGCCAAATCTTCAGATTCTAGAGAGCTGAAAGGAGCATATGAAGATTTGTGTGAAAAACTATTTTTCCTAAAGTAGTTTTCCAGTCATTACCACAAACTAACGCAAACATCTGCATTTTAATTTAGAAATGTCAACTTTTTTGTTTATTGGACTTCATTGTGGAAAAAGACTTTGGCTGTGACAAGGAATTGCTGTTGTGAATTTACACTCACAAGCAGAAGTGATCAGAAAAATTAATTAGCCAAGCAGGTAATCCTTAATTAAAAAAAATTAAACTCAAGACAACTGAAATACAAGAACAATTAATTTTGAAAAGCAAACATTTGAAGTACATTCATACAGCTGCTCTATGTGTTAAAACCTCTCCTTCAGCCCTTGCAAGAAAGATTTGAGTATTTTTTTTGTTAGAAACACTGGAATCATTAGCACACCAAAACCAAAGCATAGCTCAAACATGCACAATCTTTAAAATATCTGAAGGCAAGAAGAGTGGGAAGGAGGAGTAATAAAGAGTAGAAACCGGAACCACAGCTTTAAGGTGTTTTAACACATCTGGTGCTGTACTAATCATCTACTCTACGTAGGATCTAAAAGCAATGGGCCAAAACAAATGCCAGGTACGGCACTGTGAAAAGAAAACTTAGTTTTATTAAAATTACAAAGCTGACTGGCTTACAAAACATTTTCAGTCAGAAAAAAAGATAACAGGAATCATTTCAGTAAACGTCAATCACAGTAGCTAACAAAATCGCTGACCCCAGCAGCTTTCTAGAAAAGCCAAGAAATTGAACAGCACCTGAAATTCATTTCGAAGCAAGCCAGGAGTTGCTGTTTCATCCATCCTAACATTCATGAACGTTCAAAGCAAACTAGAAATCTAGCAAACATTTTCATTGCTGCGCCTAGTGAGGATGATGATATGGAGACGATTTTTGACACTGATAGATGTGAACATGAGTTTAATTCAGTGAGACAATGCTTGCTTCTTAACACGGGAAAAGTTTCACAGTTAACGGCCATCTCTTTCCCAACTGCAGTGCCTAACAGCTGGAGACAGAATTTGCATTTTAATTAATCAGAATAATCAGTTATACTCTTGTCAGCTTGCAAATGATATTATATGTAATAAATTTGGGCTGATTTTAATGCATTACTCATTTTAGGCGTATCTCTGACTTCAGGGAATGGGGGAAAAGAAATTCAATACAGAACTGCCAGCAAAGAAAACATCTCGAACGCCATCCATTAGTGCAAGCAGCAGCTTTGTTGTCCACATGAGAAATACCAACACTGCTACGCAGTGGCAAGCAGTAAAAAAGCTACCTCTGGTAAAACATCTTTAAGCCTTGATATAAAGATCCAATGGTTCAGAATTTGGATTTGCAGACCAGAATGAACAAAAGCCCTTACGGTGAAACAGATTAAGTCATAGAAGAGGAAAGCTTTAAGTCTGAAGGAAAAGGTCTCTACCTTTATTTTCACATGTAAGTTAGAAAGATAACATCAGAAAACACCCACTTAATTATTAAACCAAACCAAATCACCAACACCAGAGGGAAAGTCTGACACCTCTGTGTGCCGTGGGGATTGTACCTGCTGGCCTTCATGTGGCCTCGATAGCCATTTCGTGACACTCTTGTCCCCGGACCGAGAGAATGGTACAACCTGTTCCTGTTGGATTCCATTATAAATTGTATGTATTACATATACTTTTATTCACACAAACAGCACGACTGCTAAAACAGCACAGTATTTTTTTGTGTGTGTGCATATCACAAAGCACCTTCTTTCACACACAAAACAGGGTAATTTTATTTAGAAAAAAGCATGCAGAGGTAGATACCATGGGTTTGTTATTTCATCAGATGTTCTCTTCGTCAGAACTCATCATACAGAAGTGTTTTATTGACACTGAAGAACAATACACTTTGACAGCAAATTCTGCGTTTAGATCTTAGAGATTAAATCAGTGTAAAGGATCCACATTAATAAAACTTGTCTTTCAATTCTGACTTCAGCTGTTACTACAAAAAATGGTTTCAACTTCTATGATTATGCACACACACAAGCTGCTGGGCTGAAAGAAATCAAAGGCACTGTCAAAACATGCCTGACACCATTTAGAATATTGTTGTATTAAGTAACATTGAAATAAGTGAAGCAATATTTCAGTTCCGCAGTTCACACAAGCTTTAAAACTTCACCTATAAGCTTCACATTTTAGAGTCCTTAACCTGATCTATACCATTATCCCTAACCAGAGCTGTGTTCTCCATCTGCCTTTTGAATGCTGCTTTGCTTCATTGAACCTTGTTTTTCTGGAACAGATCCCTTTGTCGACTGAATTCCATTTAAGTCAATAGAAACACAGGCACTTTGTCCTCACCCCCTATTTTCGATCCATTTTTCTAGTTGCTTGTGTTATGCTGAAAGATTGGAAAGCAGCTCTAACTCTGCAAAGCAGGCAGTTAAATACAAGCCTATGAGAATTTTACAAGCATAATCGCCTACACAGTAAAAATCTAACAATCTGTCACCTGTGAGAGGGGTTTTGCATTAGCTGGAAAGCTGCTTATGCACGGACAGGGCAATATTTCTCAGAATGGGAAACCTAAACAAGTAGCACTGTCATGTTTCAATCTGAACTCAGAATAGCACAGAGCAGGCAAGCGAGACGGGCTTGAAGATGGGATACAGTAAAGACCAGCAGCGTTAAACAAGAAGAACAGGGAGGGGGGTTGTTTGCTTTTGTTGTTTTGTTTTTTGAAACCAGATCAAACTATTGCCTTCGCTACAAGAAGAGTTATCAAAAAGATACTAATTAATTACCATCTACTAATCTATTCCAGAATTTGCTAGAATATGTCTTTCAACATAACCGCTACCTTTGAATTCATAAGTGATTTTTTTTAAATACGTTCAAGATATAGACGAGTAAAAGAATAATTAAGATGAAGGAAAGAAAACTGTAATTTGAGCTGTGTATTTGTGCATACATATATTTTACATGCAAATGAAATACATTCTCTTCTTACCTTTAAGCTTGGGGTTTTTTGCATAACAAGGAGGCTATATCACTCTTGGATTCGTGCTATTTCAGGGAAATCTATTCAGAGACACTCAGGATGACAACCAATGAGACTGAAGAGCTGTTACGTATACTGCCCTTAACGTGATATAACTGTCAGGACTTGGAATTAAATTGTCCTTCAAGTAATTTTGATTAGCCTAAATGGACACCCCAATGCTGAAAGCTATTTCTCAAGTTTCAGACTGTGTCTCTGTTGCACTTGAAAGCAATCAGTGAGTCCAATTCTCAGCCCTTCTGCATTTCCCACTTACAAACAACGGGAGGGTCAGGAAAACTGGGAATATTTGTTAGAATTCCTTCTGTTACCTGGGGAATCTGTGTGTGGAGTATCTCATTTCTTTCTCTTAGGCATATGATGCAGATTCAAGCCCCCTACCCAAAGATCCAGTTTCTAAATCACTGGGAAATACTGAATTCCCACTCACACTGCATAGGAAGTAATCGTTAATAACACTGAATGTATTCCAATTTTGCCAGTAGCTGTTAATTCCAGACAAACACTCCTCTGTCACTTGAAGACTCTTAGAAGAATGGACACCCACTGTAGAGATCAAAATTAGAGTCACACCCTTCTCTAGTTATCTTAAATGTTGACATTTGCATGTCAGTGTATTACCTATTGAATTACAAAACGTGCTTCACCATCTTACAAACCAAAGAACAGACACAGGGTTGCTGGTGTGTCTCTAGGAATTTCACACATGACGTTTTGAATGTCTGTAAGGAACCAATCCCTCTCCCTGGGAGCAGGCAAGAGAACTCACCCTGAAAAACGGGCAACTTCAGAGTTCTCAAAGAGCTCTCTCAGGAGAGAAGAAAGTACTGAAGGCAAGCGGAATTTGCAGGAGGTATCTTCTGACAAAATTGTTTGACGTGGAGCAAAGCTTCCAACTGGGGAGAGTCTGGACCAGCCAGTTCTCATTAGGACAGGGATGAAAAAACTCCACCTCAGAAGTCCACACAACGATCTGGAGTGTTACCATGAACTTAAGCCTGAGGCTTACTAAAACTATTCAGTTTCTTTTGCTGCTCTGAGTAAAAGCACTTAGTTCACCATTTTGTCTAAGGCTTTCCATATAACTTTTTAGCTTTGAGAAATAACCTGAAAATGATTAATTCCATAAAGCAACAGGGAAGAAAAAGCAAGAAAACCTTGTGAATCTTGCAGGTTGCATCAAAAAGCACATACAAGAGATTTTCTTTCTGTCGCAATTTTCTTTCTATGATTATGTGGACTGTTCTTATAGCTTACATGATAGAATCATAAGGGCATTTCTTCATGCATCTGTAATCATATTTATAGGATGAGGTATCAAAGAATTCACCTTTGGCACATAGAGATTTTCAAAGATTTCTTTCAAAATTAACACAGAACTTGAACTGCTTCAATGAATTCAAGCAATATAGGTTTGTGGTAAAAAATCCTGGCTATAAAGTTCTTTGACAAAAAAAAAATAAATCTACAAAACATGTCATCAAAGCATGGTAGAAAAAGTCACCCATGGCAACTCTGAAGCTGATGGATTACCTGAAACTGAGTTATAGAAGCAAACTGCACACTGTATTGTGCACCTTACTCAGCTGTGGGAAGATGAAATTTCCACCTTTTATTATATTAAATTACAGCTGTTAGTCTTTTTCCACATTCTCAAACACAACACGGGAAAGGACTGAAGTGGTCAATGTCACCTGAGCACTTGCAGTATCGGATAAGGGGCAAGATGTTAATTCTGGACCACAAAGCCAGACATTAGCAAAGGGCATTTCTGCATTTTTCCCGTGTAACACAAGGGCAAGTAACAAGTGAAGAGCAGGTGAGAGAGAGTGAACCAGGTGACTGTGTCAATGACAAGAACAAAGGGACTAAGAATGGATGAAATATCTCAGGGAAAGTGAAAATGAAAAACAGATGGGTCACATAAATAGCATACACAGGACATACAAATATAGAAAACCAGAAAAATCATTTGAGGTTTAATGGTACTCTGGTTGAACTATTTAAAAGAATGGGTGCAATGAGTAAGCACCCAATGAGACAAAAGCCCTATTAACTACCACTGAGCAGAAGGTACTTCTCTGCTGCTTTAACAGAGCCCATGAACTTACTACAGTTTATTAATATTCTTACACACAGAAGATCTCTAGATCATTAAAATCAAGCACCATTTTCAGGACTGAGTTAAAGATTGTAAGTAGCAATGTCTGAATAGAGAAATGCAGGTTCTGAGCAGCAGTTTTTCTTACCTTTCAAATGCTGGCCATGAAGTCTCTTCACTGAGTTCAGAACCATCACTGCTGCCTTGAAAAAGATAAGAATGAATGATACTTTTATTTCATCATCCACAATCCATCTATTTCAATTATGTCTGCTTCTCCTCAAAATATTCAAGTTTAAATGTATAAAAACCACTTCACTAAAATACTACAATGAAAATACTTTGTGATTCGCTTCAGGAACTCCACAAACTGAGGCAGAGATTTGAAGGGACAGGGTCTAGGTGCACATAAAGTTGAAGAAAAGGAGCACTAATAATAATAAATACAAAGGCATTTTCCAAATGTGAAGAACACCCTAAATGCAGATTTTTCTGATTAACACAACAAGCATTTAAAAAGAAAGGTCACTTTTTAAGTAATTCCTTATGAAGTCATATGTGGTCATAACACAGAGGTGCCAATTCACAGTACTGCAAACTCACTGCTGAATCTCCAATGTATCAGAAGGCTTTGCTGATGTGAGAAGCCTCGAACAACCTTTTAAAGCTATCTCCTGCTTACTGCATCAGACCACAACAGTATTTTTTCCTCCTGTGCTTCACAAAGTAATCCAATATTACTGCAAGTATTTTATTTTAAACACTGAAAGTTGAGGAAAAACGCAAAATCCCAAATATCTGATGCATCCACTTAGGGCAGGCCCATAAATAACATACTAACTTTACAATTCTAGTAAATCCCATCAGCCTGAAAATTCGTGTTTAAATATGCACAAGGTAGCGTTATCTGTAATGTTGTTAAAAATCAGTAAATATGTCAGTATAGAAATGCTGTTAAAAACTCAGTATCTTCAGTTACTAACTGTCCTACAACCAATGTTTCAGCTGTTGCCTTGCTAGCTCTCCACCTTTCAGAGCAGACCAACTTCCCATGCCTGCTGCCATCCTTGCCCCCCATTTCAAGCCAACATGTGGGTTTGGCTCCTCAGTTTCAGCCTAATTCCATGTCAGCTACTGCTAAAAGCTCACCTTTCGGCACACTAACTTGACAGCTTGTTGGCTCTGCCTCCTGAATACCCGGCTATAAAAGAACGAACTGATTCACAATGATTTTCAGACACACACACACAAGCCCGAATCAGTGCGCCTGACTTAAGGTTTTCCACCCAGAAACAAAGACTGAAAACGGGAACAAGTTCGCTGTAGTTTTACACAGAAAATCAGCAGGGAACAGTGGTGTCCTAAAGAACAAAGCTAATCTGTACAAAGGTGAGTCTGGATACCCACTGAGTAAACACAGGGTAAAGATGGAGGCAATAAAAATTCACACACAGCAGGGGTAATTCCAGCCAAGAGCTGAACTGAAGTTCTCTCTGTGTGAAATCCAAGAGCAAATACAGGCGAGCAAATGCAACTTAGATGCTTCTTTTGCAAACATTAACTCAACATCCTCTTATTAACATGATCTCTAAGGGACAGTAGATAATTTGGTCTTGGTTTACCCTGAATTTTTCCCTAAAGGAAGGTCCTAACCTAGGTCACTCTAACATTACAATATAAGAGACTTGTATAGTAAAGAAGCTAAGGGACATACATAAAAGTGATGTTCCAGTGGAGATACTCGCTCCTATGCTAGGCATAAAGGTCTGCAAGAATGGGAGTACAATACTCTGCTGGTGACTAATTATTTTCTAGAAGTGCCTAAGATTTTAGTAGTTACATTCTCAGATCATCGATCCTCAAGCATTCAACTGCTTAAAAGGTTACAGTAGCAGGTAGCTTGTCCATAAAATAAAAGAACAGTCACTTATACTTCTGTGACTTATACTTCCTCTGTAGCTGTGACAACAATGTATCAAAGAGCACAGTTACTACAGTTGAGTAAGTATTTTTAATTCACATGACTGCACAAATCTAATCTATCAGCAGTCATTCTGGTGCCACAAGACAGGTGAGCAAAAAGTGACTAAAAAAATAATCAGAAGTTCTGTTCAGCACAGTTTACAGCTGACTTGCCTCGTGGAAAATTAAGAGAATCTGTAGACTGAATGCCGTAGTCCTACATGCTTCTAAACAAGAATACCACCAGACAGATCATGAAGTATCCCAGGCAAAACTGGAGTAACTAGTTGGAGTAACCTGTCTAGATAGAGCCTGCTGTTACGGTAGAAGTCTTTTCAAAATCCTAGAACAAACATTGGAATTTTCTGGAAGAAACAACTGTCACTTAATGTTTTCAGCAAATCCTACATTAAATCACAGTGAAAAGCTCAATGACTGATTATTTTTTTTTTTTCATCCAAACAAAAACACAGCTGCACTCTCTGTAAGGCAATATACTAAGTCTTTTCAAATAAATAAGTAACATGGTTTGGGGTCCAAGAGACACAATCAGATATAACAGAATTCAGAGACAACTTTAAGCAGGTATTTTTGTGAGACCTCGCAGCTGTCTGTCTTTGAGGAAGACTGTAGTAGAGTATCTTGTAGTAAGATCTTAAAGTACTGTAATCCTTTTAGCAGATGGAATGATGATTAGGAAGGTAGGTTTCAAGTACGATGATATCTCAGGAAAGGGAATCCAGCATCCTGGACAGTTGTGAAGACAAGAGTGAGTTTCTTGAGCCATCTAAACACCAAGGAGCACAAGTGAGGGAATGGCATGACTAGGAAGTGATTAACTGATGCTACTATCAGGTGCACTCGTGTCACCGTAAAGCACAGACTGCATGACTAAGCAAATGTAATAGCCCAGTATGGCAGCTCCTAAACTGTGTCTAAGAAGGCCTGATCCAGACCTGTCCAAACAGAGGGTCTCTCCTATTTGTTTCTATAGGTTATGAATCTACTTATATATTTTGTAATAACTCTGGCTCAAAGGGACCTTAGGAAGTCATCTGGTCCAACATTCTAGTGAGAACAAGCCTAACTTGGTGATCAGATTGCTGAGGGCTTCATCTAGTCATGTTCCTCAAGGAGTCTTGAAAATATAGTCTACAGTCTCTCTGAGCAGCCTGTTACTGTGTTTCACCACCTGCATGTGAAAAATGTTTTCCTTGCAGGTTAATTGAAATTTTCCATGTTGCTACTTGAAGCAGTCTGTGCTGCAAAATGCAGCAGTAATTCCTGTTTACCCTAGTCATCCAGCCAACACTGAAGTTATTAGGGACACTTAGAATCTGATTTATTTCTTTATTACTGCATAAATTTAGCTTTATATTAACAAAAAGTGCAACTTTAGTATGACTGCGGCTCTACTTGAGGCCCACTTGATAGAAACCCACATTAGAATCTCCGAACAGTCCTGTATTAAAGTCATTTTTTAATATTTTAAGTAGGCTGATACATTAAAATTTTATATGAAATGACATTTTGATGGCAACTGAATTAGCTTTGCTAAAAAAGTTATATTTCAAACCCTGTACTAAGTACTCTACAGAAAGATTTAAAAGCTAGTGTTGCTTTCTAAAAATGCAAAACAATCTAGAGCAAAAGAGCTGAAACCTCACAGTTCAGAAAGTGATAAACCTTGTTACAGTACCAGTACAGTTACAAAAATTAAATTAACTTGAGGGATTTATAAACAAAGTTTCATTTAAAGAGTTCAAGCTATATAGAAATTGCCAATTACACTTTTAAAAGCAATGTTAATTTGGAAAAAAGTGGGCCAAACATCACAGCTATTGATTTAACATCTATATTGATGCCTACACATGTTTTAAGAAATAGTAACAAAAACCTGGAAAAGGTTGAATTTTAGCATTTGACTAGCCCTCTAACATCTATATAGTGCATCTTGTAATAGGATTTTTTAGATTCTAACAAACTTTAGAAGATTTTTTTTCACAACAAACGTTCTGATACTAAAAAAACCCTCTTTCCCCAAAAGCAAAAGGATATACATTACATCCCTCTCTCCCAAAACAAAACAGAGGTGAAAGGAACTGGTTTTACCTTAATAAAAGTTAGATGTCTAGCCAAATTCTGTTTAAACATTAAGTGCACTATTTGACTATCACCTCAACTGGAAATATTTCATTCAGTCAGTCCTTTAAAAATATATCACCTTCTTAAATTCTTCTCAAGTATGTACTCAATATTTGAGTTTTTCCAACAACCTCAAGTAGGTCTTCAGGTTAAACTTAATAACAAATCCTAAGCAGTATAAGCCTTCTCTATTAAGCAATGTTATACACAAGTTTTGGCTTTATATAAGGAGACACTTGACACAAACCACTATCCTCCTGGTTTTCTGTGCTGCTAATAAAATTTAAAATTTCTTGTACAGGATTAAAACAAAAACAAAACAAAAAAACCCCCAGAGTTGTGTTTATCTTTACTAGATAACATGAAGGCTTTTTCCTATCTTGGGGATAACAGCAATTGGCAATTACTTCTTGTTCGCTGTGCTGATGATTATCTGAGAAGCTTCAGGATTGTTTACATACAACTGTAGTGTTGCAGCTGAATACAGATACGAATTTTCTGGTTTCGTTTGTAGGTGTGCATATACGTATGTCTATGCTACAGCCACACAAGCAGCGTGAGGCTGCATTCCTAGTTATGTGATAGGGAATGCCTACACCATTGCATACCCATTCCCCCCTGGTCACGGCATCTACTCATTTCTGAAAGTCTGAGGATATTGAACATTTAACACAGGCTTCCTTTATCCAGAAGTTAGTCCCCAAAGTTAAACAGGTGTTAATATAAACAAACCAACCCCAAAGAGTTTAAAAAGTATTCAGACTCAAAATTCTTTCCCCTTCTCAAATCTGTAGCTGACACTCTCTTGGCTCCAGTCACACAGCCTGACCTGACAGAGCTCGAAATTCTAACGTGAAAACACAAAAAATTGCTCAAGAGGCCTGAACACCAATTGCTGTAGTACAAAAAACCAAACTAACATCATGGAGATGGACTCCATGCCCTGAAAGTTATGTTCTGCCTTGTTGAGTCTATGACCACACTGAAAAACCTCATACGTATTTTAACTAGTTCACTACCATTTAACTATTGTACAGTAAAGTTTAAATAGCTCAACTTTGACTAGCTAGTTAACCAAATAAGAACAGTGTGAAGGCTGGCAAATGAGTCGAGCAATATGATGCCAGAGAACAGGCATTAATTTTTAATACCATCACTGATAATGAGTTCCATTGTGAAAAACTAACCCAAGCAAACAACCAAATGGATAAAGATGAGGAAGAAACAGGGAGGTTGTACAACAGCATTAATCACAAAATACCCATAGTACATGCCTTGGACTGAGCAATACTAATAAGGACTGGGGAAGAAATGGGGTACTAGAATTCCTGTATACCCCTCTCCTCCTCTCAAATGGAGGCCCCTACATGTGCATTTTCAACCTGAAATATTATACAGCTTTTGTATTAACCCTATCACTAATAAAGCAGTAGTTCACAACAGCAAAACAGGGTACCCACATTTAGGGCAGGAGACAGGCATCTATATACCCATTTAAATGGAATATTAAAAAAAGAACCACCAACATATTTCTTCTGCCCGAAACCCTACCATAACTTTGATCTTCTGATGCAGACTGCTGATGACTCAGAGTCCTAAACACCCAAACAACATACTATAGGGTAAGGAATCAAATAAACATTGGCTGTGTATAGTTCTTCCCTACTGTATGGGCTGCCAAAAACCTGAAAGTAAATGCATATACTGTATACCTACACCTATACTTCATTTATTTAAAGAGAAATATAATCCCTTGTAGAATTCAAGTACTTCAAGATGGTGACTTAATAGAGGAATTCATTAAAATGCTGATATTCTTATACGCATTTTATGCCAGTTCAGGTTTGAAAACATACTGTTCTTACAAAGGCACTTTCTTACATTAATCCACAATGATTCAAAATACCCTTCTTTGACTCTGCAGTATTAATTTCTCTGACTGCATTAGAATAAAGGCTCAAGTTATTCTCAAGCAATTGGAGCACACAAATGAAGGCAAATGTTCAAGAGCCATAGTTTTTCCACAGCTTTCATCCATATCATTGTAGGTTTGGAAAAATAAGTGGAAAAAAAGAAATAGTTTGAGAAAGAAAACACTGCAAGTTAGAACAGAAATTGCATCCAACACCACAACAAACATAATCCATTAACATGTTTTCTTTGAGTTTTTAAACACCTAAAATTACATTCTCAATTTCAGCCCAGTATTTCTGTGTTCATACCTCAACATCTATTCTTAAGTGCACCCTTAAAAAGAAAAGCCTCCTAAGCAAACGTACTTTGCATCCCATACATTAAGTGCTGTAAGAGGAGAAAGGCCAAATATATGAAAAGAGGGGTCTATTTTACACTGTTCTATTACCTCTAGGATTATTTGGACAATTAGCCATTGTGAACAAATTCAACTTCAGAAAAGAAATTCAGTAACGCAGCTGAGCCAAATTATAAAAAATGTTGGAAATCCCAAACTTCTGAAAACATCAATGAAGCAAGCTGAACATTGCTGCAAAGATACTTAGGAGTACACTTAAGCAAGAAAAGAATACTTTAAAAGTATAAGGATATCAAGGAGTATTAGAAAACCATGCATTCTTAAGAAAAATCTTTACGAATAAAAAGGAAGTTTCATGCTATTTGAGTGGAACCACGATCTAGTAAAAACATCTTCATTTATGCTAGTTTTAGGTGAGGAGGTGACAGCAGGGAAATACATGCAGGAGAACAGCTGGTAAGAGTGTGCAGGTGGTTCCTCCAACTCAGCCAAGAGCAATGCTTGGACCCCAGAAGGGCAAACTCACTCTTCTTCTTGAGAGAGTACATACAGTGACCTCACCAAAACAGAGGGACTGCAGAACAAGATGATCTTGTAGCTTTAGGACTTACTGATAGCAAGCACTTGAGGTTCTCAAGGAACTTGCACTGCAAAGTAAAAGCATCTGTCCCAGTTTACTTAAAGCAGATATTCTGGATTGTCTGCACAAAACATTTTCAGCAGTATTAATCTGCCTGTATCTTTAGGTATTATCTGTCAAAAGTCTCTCTGCAGTCAACAGAAATAAAGTGGGGTTTTAAGGACACAGGTCATATAACTTCTTTTTAGCCACCCACCTCAGAATGAAGTCAATCATATCCTTGATGATCTTAATTCTCTGTGTAATTATAAAGACCTCCAAATGACTAATTCAAATGCAGCTGTCTAAACTATGAATGTTTAAAACTTAGAAGAGACTATTTCCTCTTGTTACATTCCTGAATTCAAGAAAACATTTCCCATCTGATACTGTATATACGACTGGTCAAGTGTTTCTTTCTTCTAATTAGGATAGCCTTGGCACTGCTGGAGAAACATTTCTCACTTTTGTTCAGATAACAAGCACCTATGTTATAAAGCAAAATGGCAACAGAACCAGATGTACATGTCCCTTACTCCAGCAGAATATATGACCGTCTGCTGAACACAGTCTCATACTTCTAGGAACCAGAACTGTTTTGGCCCAAGTACAAGAACTTTATATAACAGGGGTTATATCTCTAATTTTTTATTGTATTTTAGTTCCAGGTCTTTGCAGAATGCATTGAATGGACACAGTCAGCCTCCAGACCCTGAAACTAAGAAAAGAATCTGATAAAGATCACTGACCATGGCTGTTATGTTACAGACAGGCCTGTTTTCAGGAAATCCCATACCTGGCTCACTTTCTGCCTTGCTGCTGCTTTACAAATCATTCATTGGAAGTAAAAATACCCACTTAATATATCCTTCCTATCTGAAAGATTAATTACATTGATGTAAAAGTTTTGGTACACTATGCACCATTGCCAGAATGGATCATCAGTCTTTCCCAGCACAACACAATCAAAATTATCCATCATCACCTGAACGTGTGTTTTTAGTTTAGATACACACGCACTGGCTGGATTAACTGCTCAGTTTTAACATGCTTACAGGCAGAACGGTTTCCTCCAGTCATGAATCTCACACCTAGTGATGATGCTCTGACTGACCTCTATCACAGCCTGAAAGCTTCTATCACAGGGGTAACTGAAGAAATCCAAGTGGAAGAGTCCTGATGTATCTGAAGCAGTTGGTGTGTTCAGTGGAAAAAGAAACACTATTCCTCATGAGGAAAGGCTGCCAGAGCTGAGCCTGTTCAGTGTGGGAAAGAGAAGACTGAGAGGGGATCTCATCAACATCCGCAAATATCTTTAGGGCGAGTGTCAAGAGGCCGGGCCGGGCTCTTTTCAGTGGTGCCCAGCGACAGGACAAGCGGCAGCAGGCACAAACTGAAACACAGCAAGTTCCTTCTGAATAGGAGGAAGAACTTCTTTATTTGAAGGGTGACAGAGCACTGGAACAGGCTGCCCAGAGAGGCTGCGGAGCTTCCAATGGAGGCACTCAAAACCTGCCTGGATGTGACCCTGTGCAACCTGCTCTGGGTGTACCTGCTTTAGCGGAGGATTGGACTAGATGGTCTCCAGAGGTCCCTTCCAACCCCGACCAGTCTGTGAACTCAGACATGAGGCCTGATAAAAAAATGCATAAATTCACACGCTCTAACGATTCAGATAAGGCATCATAACGATACACCACTACATACAAACATCCTGTAGACCCTCACTACTGTTACATTGCTGCTTTTTGATATTTGATGTAGAGGTGGATTATACCCAGTCCTCCACTATGAAAGGATTGGGAAGGTGTGAACACCTCTGAGCCCTCAAAACCCAAGAGTGATTTTAAGTAGTATTACAGTCATCTTGAAGGTCATATTCAAGGTGCTGACATACCAGAAACACTGTGTATGTTTTGAAGAAGGGTCATTTATCCAAAAAGTTAAGTCCCATATAGGCTTATATCTAAGAAAAGGTAGTCCTGTTTCTAGAGTTACAGGTTTAAATCCACATTTATGGGCAAGGTAAGGAATAACACTCTTTTCAGTACACACATTCAGAAGAAGTTTTCTTGACCGTCTTTTGAAGTTGTGTTGTAGAATACTGTAAACCTCCTCTCTGCTGCAGTGACTGTACTATTTCCAAATCCTGAGTAAACAGACTACTTCAAACATTATGGAGGAACTTAGCAACTTCAATCAACTTCCCTAAATCCTGCTGAAGCAGCAGTACAGAATGCCAGAGAACTTAAATTTCCAAGAATTCTTCAGTAATAGATACTGCAAGCCTCCAGAATTTACTCTCTTCCTCCCTATGTACTTCTAGCACCTCTTTTACATCTTTTGTGTAATTGCAAATTTCATAATCAAGAAGTAGCAAAAATAATAATGGTGCTAGACTGTCAAAACAGTGATAAAACTGAAGTATTTGAGTATGGGGAGGCTGGAGGTGGAAAAGAATGGGAGAGGGAAAGTTCTAGCCACAATTGCTGATCTTACACAGATT
This sequence comes from Falco peregrinus, assembly GCF_023634155.1. Classification (NCBI taxonomy): domain Eukaryota; kingdom Metazoa; phylum Chordata; class Aves; order Falconiformes; family Falconidae; genus Falco; species Falco peregrinus. The sequence continues at coordinate 6,550,458 of NC_073730.1, read as the reverse complement.
GCATAAGGTTGTTGTTTTACAAGTGATTTATAAAAGTCTTCTAAAGTGGCAATTCTGTTCCAGCTTGTAAGGATGACTACATCAAGTCCATAAGGTCATGCCTGAGCTAAGCAAGAGAACAGAGTTGAAAAATTCAGAGATGAGACGAAGTAGGAAAAACCCTGTATTCTCCAAAATGTCTAGATGGTGACTGGTTCTTAATTGTACCTCATGAAAAATTGCTTGTCAGCTCTGGCAAACCTTCCCTGCTAGGCTCTAATGGAGGTAAATAAATAATTTACCCTGGAAAAAAGGACCAACTGCAGAGAAGCTTCTTAGATATATAGACAGAAAACATCAGTAAAAAAATTGCACTAGGAAAAGGGTAATGCTACGTCTCAACAAAGGTGACAAAAATTTGATTCTCCTGTACTGTGCAATCCATGAGAAAGCAGTCAGTCTGTATGCTGATGAGAAGTATCACTCCTGCTGGATAATTTGGAAACAGCAAACTTTGCTATAGCAGAGAACTTGTAGAAACAGAGACAAGGCAACGCACATTTAACAGTGGAAGCTGTCTGATGTGAAGAAGTTCAAACTACTTTGGACTAAGCTACTTCCACAGCTTTACTTATTAACGTTGGGGTTTTTTTAATTATTGCCTCCACATATTTGACTTTTTCCACATGAAAAATATATTTAACTTTTGCTCAGAATATAGCCTTCTCCTCAAGAAAATACATGAGCAGCTCCCGAAAACAGAGTAACTTGAAACTGTGTGACCTTGTTTCTCTCCGCGAGGGCTAAAAAAGAAAACTTCTTTTAAAATTAAGTTATCCAAAGAAATGCATAGCACTACAGAAATCTTTCATTACCATAAATGCATAAAAACTGAACACTGTTCAGTTCCATCAAGCTAGTAACTCTGAGAAAAAGGACTGTGATAGAGGTTCCATATTGCAATCCTGGCTGCAGTTAGGGGGATCTGAGAGGCACTGGCCCTGCCCTCCCTTCTCTCCAAGGATCTGTGCACAACAGGGAACAAGAGCAACTGCCATCACATAAGGAACTCAGGAAGCAGAAGTTCTCAAAAGAAGAATACCCTAAATATTTGAAAATAAATAACTTAACAGTATGAAGTAGATTCTGACATTACGTAGTATATGAATGTTAAATTGCTATCTAGCCCTGACTAAAGTGAGGAGTATTTAGAAATTATGCTCTTAAAGATTGTCAGCAATTTACAGTTCTCACTGTCAATTCAATATGGCATTTTAAATCTAAATCCTACCACAAGACATTTTTAATTTGGATTGATCTGGGGGGGGGAGACTAGGAAGAAAAAAAAAAAAAAAAAAAAAAAAAGAAGAAGAGTATCATCAGAGGTTGTATTGGTAAAGAGGGTAAAAATAAATCTTTTTTTTATTTTTTATCAGTTCATACTGCATAAATTATGCTGCCCTTCACCTAGATTTCTCGAATTTGTTCTAAAATAGAATTAGTATTTCAGAACAGTACTGCTGCTTGTACAATCACCAACTAATCGTGTTAAAATCTTTATTAAAAGACCATGTACTGCCTGGGTACGTTTACATTTCCTACCTATTGAAATTCCACTAGAAAGGGTGGAGCTCTCTGCCTGCCCTCGGGATGGGACATGAGGCTCCATGACGCTGTCATCCAGTAGGTGCCTTGGTCCTGCGTTGGGGAATGTTGCACTTTTAAATTCAGCCGTATTCATTTTGTGTATGAAACTAGAAATGAACAAGGATAAAACCATTACAATGTTATCTTTGATACATTTCATGAACTGTTGCTTTAACATCCTGAACGACTGCAGTGTATTCCAAATACCAAACTAAATCACAGCTCATCACAAGCAAGTGTGCACAAACTATATCGACTGCAGTGTATTCCAAATACCAAACTAAATCACAGCTCATCACAAGCAAGTGTGCACAAACTATATTATCGATAGGAACTGCTAGTCTTAAAACTGCACAGCACTCTTGGAGCGAAGTCAGCAGTACTTTATAAAGTACTTTCAACATCAAAAGGTATTTTTGTCTTACAGTAACGCAACCGAACTTCAGAATTGCATTCTAGCTCATTAAAGGTAAACTTACACAATGTAAGTTAAGAGATTAAGTACTGAATAGCTACAATTGTGCATTTTGAAAAGACGACAAGGGAACTGATGATATAACGATCAAGATATTAATTAGGAGTACACCTTTAAAGAAAAAACCTGAAGCCATTGCTATACAAAGTTACATGAAAGTCTACAAAGGAGGTCTCACTATAAAAATACCAATAAAGTAATTATTTCAGTTTGAATTTGAAAAAATTACACTGGCATTGAGTTGCTGTATGTGATAGTTTTGTAATTCAAAAAGCCTATTTTAGCTAATTCATTAGCTATTCTTATCATGTTAAGAGCTGCACAGTCTTCCTACTTTGACTAACTCTCTTTGGTTGGGATACTACCGTTATAGTTCTGAGCTTGCTCTCTTGCCACAAATCGGTCTCCAAGTGAAGTACCGTGCACAAATCATGCTACTTTTTAAAAGCAAAGCTTTTGTATTGAAAGATGATACATCACAAAGCTTAGGGCTTTCAGGTTAAATAAAATGCTGACTTGTATCCCAGACTGTGACACTTCCTATGTCCATGTGGTATCAGGTTCCTAGGCGAAGGGGGTGTTGGTGGTAGCAAGGCTCCTTCAGCCGCAACATTTTTCCGTCCACTTTGTGGAGACGCTCCAACTTCAGAGCCTGGGAACAAAAAAGACATTACGCCCAAGTAACTTTAGAATTACCTTCAGGGTTACCTGCCAGAAAATTGTGGAGGAGTTGCACAAAACTTCTTAACTCAGTTTGTGAGAGAGGGCCTGTAATAAAACTCATTGATGTACTCATATTGATAATTTAAAAACCCATACTTTATGGGTTTTGCACAGGATTAAAAATAAAGATACTTATTTCAAATAGATCAACTAGTTAAAAGTATTTTGTAAGTCCTGAAGTTTGCTGCATTAGCTATATTGGCATTAAACAGGTCCCGCTGATTCTACATTTTGAAACTCCTGCCTTCAACCACTTTTGGCATTGATCAAAAATAATCTACGTTTTTGGAAGCATATTATACCATGAAAAGTTTAGATGAAGGCCCTTCTGTCTAGACGCAACAAAGAATGAATATTTAATAGCTTTTCACCCCAAATGACACTACAAGTTAGTGCCACAATACATACAAGAAACTAAAAAACCAACTCAATTCCTTGGAAGAATTTCTTAACAGATCACCTTTAGACTTTTTATTACAAATACACAGTGTTTATACTTCACACTTCTTTATTAGCCTCAGGCAAATATTTTCCATGCTTGCAACTGAAAAATAATGCATTTGACAACCTCAAGTCTTTGCACATTTATTAAGCATTTACCTACTAAATCTTCTCTGGAAGCAGCAGAGTGGGGGGTGCTGGTCCCTGGTTCTATCTTTAACGAAAGTCTGCATTAAAGAAGCATTAAAAATTACTTTATCAGGAAACAGAAACATATAAAAGTAAGTTTTTGAAAGATTATTTTTTTTAAATTTACAATTGAAGGCTGCCTGTTTCTATAATTGCAAGAAACACTACAAAGTTAATACAAACTGTGCATAGTTATCTTTAGCACGCGTTATTTTCAAACTCTTCATTAAAAAAAAAAGTGGAAAACCCCCTACTACTGCAACAGGGCCCAATATTCAAAAAGTGACATGCTAGGGCATAATGCAGCAAATGAGTTTTTTGCTTTGGTTCATATAGACAGGACAGGTTTGTAATACCATGCTGAAAGAGGACCATACTCAACACCAAAACCTTGGCTACAATACAGAGCCTCTTCTGCACCAGGCACAGCCAGCCACCAGCAGCCAAACAGCTGGTTTGTAAGTCCTAAAGGTCGCTGCATTAGCTATGTTGGCATTGAACAGGTCCCACTGATTCTAGAGGCTGCCATCTTCACCCTCTGTGAGCAAAAGCTCGATGTGACAAAGTCACACTGTGGAAGGAGCAGGGGAAGAGGCCATTGCTCTGCCTTGGCACCACCTTCCAGAGCAAACATCAGCCACACGTAAGCCAGGACCTACACAGCCCGGGGACGGCTAGCAGGTATCAGACACTCAGCAAGAATACCGCCAGCATGAAAAATAGCAAGAATAAAAAGCATACAACTGCTCCCCCTACCTTTACTCAAATAGTTACACTTACTACACTTCACCATTTACATTTTCCTACGAAGTGTACTGGTGTTCCAGGCCAAGTCTTTTGTATTTACTGGTCTAAAAGTCAAAAGCCTTCTTTGGCATTTTGGAAAATACATTATCAACTTGACTGCATCCATAATTCAAGCTTCTTCTACAACAGGCATTTCCAACAGTACCACTAAGATGGCAGACTCCAGGAGCAGAGAACTCCAGGAAGATCAAGCATATCTTGTCCACACAGTTTGCAGAACTGGAATCTTTGAAATTAGCAGAGTTGGAAAAGCATCTACATCATTTTGGGGAGAAAAAGTTTGAAGTTTGACAGCTCTTCTCCCTCCCATCCCCAGACAACTTAGCAATGATTTATTAAATTTTTAAGATTTAATTTTTTAAAATGAAATAAAATCCACTAGGAAGAAAAACATGTATCCAGGTCACAATGGCTGTTCTCTAAATCTTTAGAGATTTAGAGAAGAACCTCCCCTTCTTAGTGGATAAAAAGTAAAATAGTTATTTATAGTAAGAATAGTTCTTCAAAATACACTCCTCCCTCATAAAAAAAACCTAACCAGTTTGGAGACATATAAAATAAATGGGCGTAAAACCAGACTTTCTGAATGGCAGTTATGCTGCTGCATTATGTGCGATTGTCTCCATTCACTTCCCTGCTGTCAAACCAGGGCTTGTACAGGATGAAGACAACGGAGCTCCTTCAGCAATAAAATTTCCACTAGTAGTTTAGTCCTATCTAGTGAAAGCAGAGTAAAGTGGAGCATGGAATTCATGAAAACAATATGTCACTAAGAAGCAGGCACTGCAGTTAATAAACCTAGGTTTGTTTGAGGGGTTTGGGGTTGTTTTTTTTAACTCAAACATTTAACTGCAAAGCTTTTACTCTCAGTGATAAGCAAGCAGTATTTTCAAAATCAAGCTATAGTACATTTCAGCAAAAAAGGTAAGCTGGATGCTTGCATATGAACAGGCAGAGAACAATTTACAAATCTTAGAAGGGAAGCCGAGTGTCGAAGCTCTTGTTAACTGTTCTTTGACATAAATGGAAGGGTCCCCATTTGCTGCCTTTTAGTAAATCCCAAGTTAGGGCTATTAAATGGTAAAGTGTATCCATTCCTCTATGTGCATACCCTGCCCACCATTCGAACATAGCTACACAAGCAACCAATACAACACAACCGACCTGACAAACTTCCCGGGTGGGCAGGATGGGAACGGGTGGGGAACGTCCTCAAGCGCACCAGCCAATGGACAAAAACTTTCTTCGTATGCAACAGATTTGCTTGAGGTTTTTTTCCTATCCTCAGGGCTTGTTCCTGTCTCTTGCCAGAGATTTCCATTCCCTAGTTTTGCTGGATGCCAAGTCACTCAATACAGTAACAATCTTTTAATTAAGGAAGTCAAACCCTCTGTTTCAAATGGGCGGGGACATAGGTGGACAGTAACTCCCAAAAATCAAGTGTTTACATTTTACACTGTATATAACCTAATCAAAAATATAAATGAAAGTAAAAAATATACATGAAAGTAAAAGCCTTAAAAGTCACCCTCAGTAAGAATTTGGGACTAGACTCACAGATGACTTAATTCCCATGAAAAATGACATAAGCTATCTTCAATTATGGGATACATCTTATTGACTGAACAGTACTATGTGTGAACCAAAAGTACGGAGCCTTCATTAATGAACACCTGAAGAGGTGTGCAGATCAAATCAGCAGACCTGAAAGCTAGGAGATAAGCCCTCCAGCATGCTGAAAATTGTCTTGAGTACAGGACCTTGCCGGAACCTTACTACTTGCAACTAGTGCATCTGAGATGCATAGTCCCCCCGATACAAATGCAATCTTAAAAGCAACAGGCTCTGTATTACAAAAGTTATTTTGTAATGAGCTACAGCCAGTTACAGCATTTCACATACTTACTTGTAATTGTCATCTTCTACAAACTTTTGTAGTTCTTCTATGTACTGAACTGAGTTTAAATATTTTTGGACATGAGGCAACAGAGGAATATCTGGAGAACAGACGACATTCATTATCACTGTACCATTCATTGCTAAGCCAAGTTATTTTCCAGAATCTATTTAAACAGAATCAGATCTCTTGCCTTTTTACATGAGATGGAGGTACAAACTACAGTCCCTACTGATGCTGAGATTTTTGTCCTTCATAGCAATTCCCATGCGTTGAGCTGACACTCCCCACATCATGAAGCCAGGTATGTATCCCCCTAAAACAGCTCTGCTTATCAGAGCACATGTAAGGGAAAAGTGAGAGAGCATCCCTGGCCAAACCGAGGGTCCAAACCTGGAACCTGGAGGTTTGTACCTGAGGACTCCTTCACAGCCCACTTTCTCATTACATTGAGCTTTCAGTGAAGCCACAATCCCATGCTAATTCACATTCCACCATCAAAAACACAGCCTTATGACTTCACTAGAACTTGAAGAGGACTGTGAGGGAGACCATCTTTGAAGAAAAAATACATTATCTGATCTATGAACAGAACTATAAACGTCCAAAAGCCAAGCTGAGCGTATTTTATTATCTCTGGTAAAACTACTACTCCAAAAGTAAGCCTACTATTTTTAGAATTCATAGTCATAAAATTATGAAACACAGGGATACAAGTTTATATCGTACTAGTAAAACTACTCAAGTACAATGTATTCCATATTTTTCATCAGAAAATACATACTGCAAAAATGTGTGCAATGTAAGAAAAGGGCAATTTTACTCCATCTTCTCACACTGCCGCTCTGTCATAACCAACAATACCAGAAGGAACTCAGACTTTTGGGCTGAGAGGGTGAGAGAGCGCACTAATGGCATTCAAATGGGTCAGGCCTTACTTACGTTGCATTACAGAAGACAAATATTAAAGCTTTTAAAGTTGTTCCATTTAATACTGCAGTATTTACACACCAGCTTACCATATTCACATGACTGCTGTAAATCTGAGATAATCCGAAGAATGTTGTTCATTAAATTTGTTCTTTGCTCGCTTTCCAGAATGCTCCCTGTTGATGGGTAGGCAGAGTCAATATACGTCAGGTCGGACAGATAAATACCTGAATAAGATTAGAATGAAATTTTTCTTTATTTAGTGTCTCACATTTAGCAGAAAACACTCACAAACAGTTTTGAGGAATTTTGGCTTTCATTGACTAACGTGCATGCAGAATGAGTACAGCATTGACTCTGAAATTTTGTATTTACTTCAGAAATCGCTTTGACAAGACCTCTGAGAGCCTTCGGAGTAAAACAGTAATAATGCTTGGACTTACAGGAAAATAGACCACCATGCCACCCTTGTCTGGGTTTGCACTCTCCCCAGTCACTTAATCCTTAGTGTTGTCAGTCGCCTCTCAGCTGGATTTGCAGGTGCTGAGGGTACGAGTACAGCCAGTTTCTGCGAGCAAGCTTTCCTTCTCTGTATGGCAAGTTACAACAGGGGGCAGAGAGGATCCCTTCCTCCCACCACCCACTAGGCACGCTCTGCCTGGCTTTGTGTTTAACAGTGTCATCACTTCTAAATCTAGAAATAACTACAAGGACATGCACAACCACTCATGAACCTAATCTTCTTCCATATGACCAATTAATTATTCCCTTGTCAAATATGAAGCATACTAAATGCACAACGCTAAGATACACGATCAAAATTACTAATGATTTTAGGAAGTTACTACTTCATTCCTCCAATTCAGCAACTAAAAAGCATAACAGAAGGAAAAGTCATGTCATCTGTAACTCTTGAAGCTGAGAAGTTAACTAGGCAAAAAGCACACTCAGATTGAAATGTGGTACAAATCCTGCCATTGGTATTAAATGCAACTCCAAAGATCCAACAGACTTACAGGTAAGTCTCTTGTTCAAGTCTTCTACCTGTTTTCTTCCTCACCGTCATTGTAACCTCACTACTCTTTCAATCCCTTGATCATGTAGAGGGAAATCTTTCTCCTTACATACTAATGCTGTAGATAAGCCACTTATTTTAATTCTAAATGCAATTCTACTTCCTGAACTTCACCCAAAGACTAATCATTTTTGTCTCAGCTAAATGAAATATATCCTGACCAACTCCGCTCTTAAAAGTAATTGCTCTTCATCCCCTGCATCTTCCACAAAAACTCCAAATTAAAAAAACACCAACAAACCACCACCAAAGTTAAATACTATTTTCTAAGAAACTGATTTCAGTAACCGGGAATTTCTAAAATTACATTTTGCTTCACCTCTCAGCATTGTATAACAAAAATCATAACAAGACATTTGGCTTTACAGGTGGAAGACTATTGATACAACCTCACAAGAACAGCAGTTGTGTTTGTATAGCACCTAACCAGTACAGACCTCAAATGTGAGTTGGGAAACTGGGCTTCACTCCAAAATCAACACATACACGCGCGTGTGTGCACACACACAGAAACAAATTAAAATACTTGTGGTTGAAAGGTGACATATAAAAAAGTGAATAAAAAGGTATTACACATGACCTGATACACTACTAAATTTCTCATTTTTTCTATTCTGCTAGAATCAGTTTATTAAAAAACAGAAAGGATAATCAGAAACATCAGATAGTCACATTTAATTGCTACGCTATCTAGACTGCATAAGCTGTCCTGAACCTAAATTTGCTAAGCAATATCCAAACAGGCCTGAAAAATCCAAAACTTGCTCAGTCTTCCACAGAAAGTAGTAAATCATGCTTACTAATAATAATTAAGGAAATTCACTGTGAACACGCACCTGCGATATTATGCAGGATTTTATAAACCAATGTAGGATTATCCTTCTGAACGACTTGCTCAATTAAGCACTGTTTTTTTTTTTTTCTTTTAGCTAAATCAAGACCTCTTCTGTAAAGACCTGTTCTCTAAACTTATTCGATGCATTTCTATGAAGTCTAAAATAATTTTGAAACCACACTAGGGTAATTCTCTTTCAAATATAATCGGCATACCCTTTGTGAAGAAACCAAAGATCAATGAAATCAAACTGAACGCACTGAAGTGCTGGCTGACTACTGACAGCACTAAAAACTGCATTCCTTACAGAGCATAATCTCTGTGGCTTTTGCTACTTCTAACACCAGTCAGATGTTATCAAATACTCTGATACCTACCCAAAACCATCACACACACAGTTTTAACATTTTCCACATGTTATCGGAGACTTCATGCATTTAACAACTGGAACTGTTTCTTATTAAGTGAACGTCAAGAATTGAATGCGACATTCTGTTGAACATTCTTCTGGACTATAAATGGTTCATTTTTCCTGTTGTATCCAGCCAGGCTGCCCCTTTTATTCCCAGCAACACAAATCGAGTTTTATCAGCCTGAAAGAATCTTTCTTCTAAATGAAGCCCAGTACTGTAATAACTTGAAAGGCATCTTTAGGCAGCGTAGTAAAAATGTTTGATTTGTAATTGCCTGCTGAACTCTTGCACAGTCTGTTGCCATATGGTACCCTCCCTTCTACTGGCAAACAATCTTTCCTTGTTCCTAACTTCTCAGCCTCCCTACCCCCTCCTTTTCTGGAGGGTATGGATAGGAAATCCGAAGGAGGAGTTTCTTCTGCTCTCAGTGTGTTCGCGGTGACATCATAGGTGGGCTGAACGTCTAAGTCGAGTGTGTGTTTGTTTAAAAAAACACTGTCCAAAAGTGATGTATATGGAATCTGGGTCAGCTGTAGCTGGTTAGTGCACTTCTGCATGTGAGAGTAAAACACTGCAGTTTCAAAAAACATTTCCTTCTCTCTTCTGGAATAACCCATACTGGAACATTACTTTTTTTTTTTTTCTTTTTTCTTTTTTTTTTTTTTTTAAATGATTAGTTAGCTTGGTTATCGTATGGAGAAACCCAATTCCTCAACACAGCTTGGATCTAACAGAGAAAGACAAAAGCACTTTTCAACTCCAACTGCAGATTAACAATCCACAGCATCGGGTAATATAGGAGGAAAAAGCAACTTGGCCTCTGGATTTTATATCTACCACAGGAGCAAAAGAGCCGGAAGATTTTTTTGCTTGGTAAGTTTTAAAGTTATTCTTACAAGTTTAATTTTGAGCTATTTGTGAACTATACATGCATCTCCCTCAACACAAGATTGTGATGAAACAGATCTGTCTCAGTCTGAAAAGCGTTTGACAACTAAAATATAAAACTCACTTTTGTGGCATTTGGTAGACTTTGGAAACTTGGAAAGAATTAAAAAGGACTCTGCATAAGAGCAGAGACTAACTTATTCCAGTTGTAAGGACGAACAAGTTTCAGTTGTTTAACTGTACTGTAGATTTTGTTATCTATAGTTACAGAAAATTAGTACTACCAGATTCTTTGCTAAGCATGTGATTTGGGTATTGTGAACATATTAATGTGAAATTCTGATCCTACCAGAAAGAAAAAGCCAAAAATCCTATTGATTTCAGGGAAGCTGGATTTCACCCAACAGCACAACGTAGACCTAGCATTACTAGAACTAGAAAATGGATACCTCAATAAAACCACTGTAAAAAGTCCCAAGTAAATCAATGCACATCTGTAAGTAGCAATCATTGTATATAATTTCAACAGAACTTCTATTTATGGTACTTCTGAGCAGTAGAAGTAGATCGAGTTGTACAACCAACCAAGAAACCCAAGTCATACATTGATTCAGAATATAATAAAGTTTGTAGCATTAACAATTGTGCAGCTGAAAATCCAAAGGCATTGCTGCACCAGGCACTAATCCCCTTAACGATTTGTGGAATGATAGGGAAGTTAATTGTACCTCAGCAGTCTGTTTCTAAATAAAGATTCATTTCATAAACATGAAATGTAATGTACATACAAGGCAACACTATATTAAGTGAAAAATAGAGGGGTTTGTTACCATTCTTCTTTGGGGGGGGGGGGGGGGGGGGGGGGAGGGGGGGGGTAAGGATGCAGTTGCAAGTTGACAATTAAAAGAGTTGTTTACAAACAGAAGACAAAAGTACAGACAAAACTCCAAAAAAGTTTCCAATACATAATTTTCTACTTTTTTACTTTCTTTGTGTTGATTTGCAAGTTAAAATACAATAAATAATGCAAAACAATGGAAAAGAATTCAAGTTACGTATTTGCATTGACAAACTCTCAGAAATGCCTGACGCATTCAGAGAGAATGAAGAGGGTGATGCTAAAAGAAGAGACAGTGTTACAGAAAGCAAACTTAATTAAGATTTAGCAGCTATGGGAGAAAAAAGCTCTGAAGCAGTCTTCACAAACAAGAAAGATGGATCCTTTCCAAGTTCTCAAGCCCTTTTTCTTACTATCCTTTTGTGCTTTTTTACATATTGAAGAAAACAATCTAAACAACAAGAAACCCCATTTGAAGCCTACGTAGCGTGCTTTGGACACCAGTCTCCATTCATTCATGATTCGCCAAGGTTTTGATTTACACAGCTTAGAACAATTCCTAAATCTTTCACAAACGAAAACAGCTGAGTCAATTTTAAATACACTGGCTATGTCCAAGGTTTTAACCCTCTCTCCTTTGCTGCCTTCCAACTTTAGAGTTCAAATTTTGAAATGCTTATTTTAAAACAAATAAAGAAATACCAATATTATGCTGTTGCCACAAGAATCATCTGAAGTATGATGGAAAAATATGGCATTTAAAGTTTTACAGGAATTTACTTCAAAGAATGGAAATTCTGAACCTTTGAACTTTTGCCAGTAACTACATGGCTTTATCAGGTCTTAATTATTGCTTTACTGGGCATAGTGTCTTTTTCATAATGAGCCCTATTAGTCTGGTCCTTAATATTTATACACCAATGGATGAAGCAAAATTTCCTATAGCAAACATCACTAAATGCTAGTCTTCACTATCTGTTTTACAGACAATTCTAGAGTCCCTAAAGAACATATTTCCAAAGGCAAAATGCACCACTCCATCGTACCTGCCTGTTAAAATGGTGCCAACACACACAATGGCTGCAAACAAACATAAAGGAACCCTTACACCAAAAAAAGTCACCAAAAAAATAATCTAGAAGTGTTATGATATCTTGCTGTGTTTTCAGAATATCTAGTACGACAAGATTATACAAATCTCTTCTGCAAAGAATTTCAAACAATCCATGATTTTTAACTGTGACACATTTTCAATGACTACTTTAAAAACCCCTGAAGATTTTTAGCTTGCCTTTCCTAAACGGAATGAGATTCCTGTTAATCTCAGAGAAGCAGAATTCTGTGACTCAATACATCATGTATCTGACTAACAAAACCCGAGAACGTATTATTCCTGGATCTCAGTCAATACAATTGAAAGTAATCCTGTTTTTTCAGTAGAGGCAGAGTGACTTACCGGAAAAGCACTTGTTTATATAGGGGGAAAGGAACTTATTGAAGCACACGGATACATCAAAAATCGATGTGAACATTTCTCCTATAATAAAAGTGACTTCCCCACATAAGTATTACTTTTAACGTTATGGACAAAGTTTTAAGCCAAAAAAAAAAATCCACAAAAATCTCCACTTACTCCGTGTAGAGACAGGAACAGAGATTGTTCTATTGATTTTAGCTGCTTAGACAAAGCTTAACAGAAAATGAAGCACATGTAACATCAATAACAGAGCTTTCAGATTAACTGGTATCATGTTCAGAAAATCTTTATTCTCAGTATTATAACTTAGTTTCTAAAAGAACCCCATCTCTTTCTTTTCCCATTTTACACGTTTATATATGGAGGTTTATAAAAGAGGGCACTGCTGGTACTTATCATTTGACCATATTCTTTTAATAAATACTCAGAATAAAGATACATACTGATGCTACACTTTCTTTACAAAGAGAATCTTATATTCACATTTACCTCCAACACTTCTGCTACATTCAGTCGTAACAACCTACAGTGCCCAGGGAGAAGCAGTCTGTCAGCTCTGAAAAAACAGATTCCAATTTGTGTTGTAGGTCTCCAAATTCTACATCCTGCTGAACACGAGAGTCACAGCAGTACAACAAAGAACAAATAGTTTGTTGTGTAGAAAGGTAAAAAATGCCAAATATATACTAGTTTCCACACTTCCTCACCCCGGCAACTCTAATACTTGTAAGTGATATAATGTTTTTTGTGATAACACAGCCCACATTAGTTTCTCAGTGAACATTAAAAATAGTAGTTAATGGTCTATTTTGCTCTTTTCAACTGGAATTTTGTTCTTTCAAACACTTTAAAAAGTAATAAATCAAGGACTAATTCTGGAGAGAAGTTGGGGGTTTTTTGCATAGGCATCAGTCTGGAAAAAGAAAGAAACCAGAAGAAAAGGAATGGCATTTAATGTGAAATGGTATTGAAGCCCTATCCACAGCTCTGTGTATTTCTGACAAGATGATGATGAAGTTTGTGCTGCTATGAAGAGTTCCACATTTCCTCCTGCAGAAGCAATAAAACATTGGCATGCCAGAACATACGTAATGCAACTTCTGCAGAAATCTGAGACCCAAACCTGGGTGATACAGAAACACAACAGAACCAAGTGAAGTGACATTCTATTTGAATTAAAAAACCATGACAGCTCATGAAGAGTTAAAGAATGTATTTTAAAGCAACAGTGTCTGTAACCACAATCTCTCTTGCTTATTTTCCAAGGTCTGCATTCAGGTATTTCAGCAGCCCCTCTCGTTACAAGCAACCCTGGACTTGCAGGGAGGGTTTGAGACTGTGGTTCTGTCTAAACTGATCCCTAAGCCTCAACTGCTTTATCTCATAACAGTTATGACACTACCTAAACATCTAAACCTAGGAACCCATGACAAAATGTGTCTGATTAAAAAGCCCTAAAACTATTACCCAACTCTAATATTTGTCATTTTTATGTCTTACATATTAGGTTATCATTCTGTGATATTTTGGATAAACAGTTTTATTTTTTCAAGCTGCTTGCCCAGAACATCAGAAAATTTCTGAAATGGTATTTTAATTTCCTTCTAAGCTGATTAAAACTCCAGGTAAATATCTTACTCGGAACCTATTCTTGTTTAACAAGTTAGGCATTAAGCTGCTCAATCATGCCAAGCAACATCCTAAGATGTTTAGTTTTTTCAACATCAACATTACCATGGAAGCATAAAAGTTCCCTACCAGGCAGATTCTCAGAAGGAACTCATCCCTGCTTAACTGAATATCTCAGTTTAATACATGATGCTTAAATTATTTCAAGTTCTAGAGCATAATCTTATGCAGCTGTTGTATTTGGTTGTGCTCTAATAGATCATTTAATTCATTTTATGGTCTGACAGCACATACACAGACGTGAAAATCCTAACTTCTAACACATAATTGTAAAAGTTCAAAATGAACACATATAATATTACAAGAAATGCAGAAAGCAGACTGCAGCAGAATACATGACCAGAAAGTGGGGCTGCATTGCAAAATGTTTGGTTTTGAAAGATTCATTTAGGTTTTAACGTATTTCAGGGGGAAAATGTGCTGCAATGGGGAAGACCCCCAGCCATTCATTATTTAACTAACTGTATAGGGTCTTTAAAAACTACCAAGAACTAAAGTGTTATTCACTTTCTTTGGACTATGAAGCAGCTATTATATACCGTGAAAACAGTAAAATACTGGACTTGTACTATGGCTTCATTCTGAACCATATGCCATGAAGTCAATTGCCCTGCATCTGCAAACACTGAACGTAAAAATATGGAAAAATAGTTCAGATGTGAAGAGTTCTCGAACTTCAGACAATTAGTTCAGTTCATCCATGTCAAGTTAGAAACCACACACAGACCCGATTCCCATGTGTTTCCCATGATTCATGTGACTAGTTAATCTAATGAACAGTACTCAGAGTTGGAAGTTCAAGTGATTAATATTTTAAATATCTGGAATTACCACAGAAAAATACATAATTAGCTACAGGGAAAAGTGATATTTTCCTACTTTTTTTTTTTTTTTTAACAGAAGTCAACACTTTCAGCAGAGAAATATTAACAAAACTTTTAACCAAGTTCTGGTTTTGATAAAAAAATTTACTAGTAGACACCAAAAATACTTATTAGTACGTACTAGCAGTAAACCATACTGAAATACATTTTTAAATATGAAATTTCTCAAACATCTATGTATTACTGTCATTTACACAGGGTAAGAAATTATTTTCAGTATGTGTTAAAAGCACGTGTTCTCTTCTCCTCCCAGAAGCAGGGCTTGCAATACAACTGTCAGCCATAGAAAAAGTTGGTTTTTAGGCAACAGTGGAACATTTGATCAGGATTCCTAGATATAATTCCTGACTGCATGTAACGCATGGTTTGAAGTTTATAATCACTGCTCTTAGTGAAACCAAAAAATAAAGACTCAATACGTTTACTCTGAGGTTGAGCAGGCATCACTTGTAGCAATAACATTAAAGCCAGAACTGGGGAAAGTGACCTGACACAAAAGTCACCTTATCATTTGTAAAGGTGAACGTAAAGGAAGCAGAACAGGTCTGCTTCTCCTTCAGGGTGACTGTTTCAGGACTGCCAAATGCACTTAAACTTGAACCTGGCAAGAACTGCATGAAAATTAGCTTTCTCTGGCTTTACTCTGTTTTTCTTCTTAACTGTACAATGGCCACTGTACAAAGCCTTGTATGACCACTAATAGTAATCTGGAAAGGAAAGCCAGATCAACAGCTGAGATAAGAAGAGTGATCTGCTTGACAAAGCAAATAAAACATGAAAAATGAGGGTTCCCCGCCCTGCCATTTAAGTGCTACCTTTATTTATCATCTCAAAATATTTTAAAAATAAAGTTAAAACCCAGGTGTCTCAACATTCTTCAGTCTATTATCACTTCATTTTAATTCTTTACACAGAGCTAAAAAGAAACACATTATTTTCTTTTAAAGGTGAATTTAATATTTCAGTAAAGTATTTATAGTGATAAGACATCTAATACTTCACTTATTTGGATTAAAATGTTCTCAAAGGTTCAAATATAGTTGAAAACAATTTTAAACTTTCATCTCAAAAGGCAACTAAGCTGAGACACACATGCAGAGCGTTATAGACTTTCCTTAGAAATAGAAAGTTATTTGAATATATAATTTTCAATGTTTAAGATAACTATCTTATGCTAATCTCCTGCTTAACACTAATGTCCAAAAATAGTGTTAGATATGTGTATATTTTTCAAGTCTACCATATGTGTGTGTATATAAATTTGAAAAATGTATGTGTATATGAATAGGTATGTATATAGTATTAAAAACCCTATACATCTCTCTCTATATATACAAAGCTAAAAGAGGACCAGAAAGGCTTACATAATCCAAGTTCCAAAATTTATATAAACATTTTTGAAAATACTACCACTCTGTCTCCCTACTTCCATTCCAGGAAGACACTCTGCAGGCACTCTGTATGTTCTGTAATCATGTGCATTCAGTTGCAGTGAGTACAGATCTAAGCAGTCCAATTCATAATGAAAGCATAGCACATCATCCAAGCACAACATTGTTTCTGAGAATATACCTATTGCAGCGACTTCTCTACTAAATCCAATATCTAAACTTCAGGGTTTGCTGCTCAAAATAGAAAGCTATTCTTTGAAGCTAATCTAATGGAATCTATGTCTACATGTAAGCATGGCAAACGCATCAGTTCAGGCAGTTTAAGTAGTACAGGAGCCTTCGTTATGGCTCTAATTTAATTATTTTACCTTTTATATATTCAACAGCCGCTTCTGACAGTCATCATACTTGCTTTAAAATGAAGATATTTAAATGGACCTTGGGCGTACTGTTGTTCCTGCTGTTGTCTATCGGGCGGTGTACAGAACAATCTACGCCTAATAACACATCCCAGCGGAGGCACCCTCGTTCAGCAGATGGTGGAGAGGAAGGGAAGAAATGCGGTTACACATTCTTGGTCCCAGAACAAAAAATCACAGGGCCAATTTGCGTGAATACTAATGGACCAGGTACTGGTAACAGAAAAGATGAAGTCACAAGAATGGACATCGAGAACTTGAAGGACGTGCTGTCCAAGCAGAAGCGGGAGATTGACATTTTGCAGTTGGTGGTGGATGTGGATGGAAACATTGTGAATGAAGTAAAATTACTGAGGAAAGAAAGTCGTAATATGAACTCTCGGGTCACCCAACTCTATATGCAACTCTTGCATGAGATCATTCGAAAGCGTGATAACTCGCTTGAGCTTTCCCAACTAGAAAACAAAGTCCTTAACGTTACAACGGAAATGTTGAAGATGGCAACAAAATACAAGGAGCTTGAAGTAAAATACGCAGCACTAACTGATCTTGTAAATAATCAGTCTGTGACTATCTCACTGCTGGAAGAGCAGTGCTTGAGAATCTTCTCACGACAGGACCCCCATGGGTCTCCACCTCTCGTTCAAGTCGTGCCACAGCACATTCCCAACAGCCAGCCTT
Organism: Falco peregrinus; assembly: GCF_023634155.1. NCBI lineage: Eukaryota > Metazoa > Chordata > Aves > Falconiformes > Falconidae > Falco > Falco peregrinus. The sequence continues at coordinate 6,532,780 of NC_073730.1, read as the reverse complement.
ACACTCCGGTTCTTCTGGGAGGTAACGAGATACAGCGAGACCCCGGCTACCCTAGAGACAGAGATGTAAGGCCACCACCTGACCCAGCTACTTCTCCTACAAAGAGTCCTTTCAGAGTACCACCACTGGCTTTAATTAATGAGGGTGAGTTACCTATCGCTGTTTATCTAACCTGAGATTTCTCTGTTTTAGAGGGAAACTGTCCCGGCTATAGAAATAGAACGAAGAATTTAAAGAATCTGGTATAGCTAGCCCTTGCTCCCGATTCTGATTTTCTCTTCCTCCCCCACCCCCTAAGGAAAGCTTTGGTTTGCCAAATAGTCTAATTCTTAAGCTATAGCTGCCTAAGAAGAATTCATTGAATTTCTGAGTATCAGCTATTTCAATCTGAAGAACCCGCACCTTTAAGTCACAAACTATTGGGGTTTCTGTCTCCAGCTGGGTCCGAGTTATGGAAATGAAACTTAAATATGAGCAAATACTTTCTAGTATTTAGCCCTGTATCTTTGAAGATTGCCTGCTAGCTACATGTTGCGGTACATGGCAATGGTGAATAAGAGAAACTAATTAATCTTAAATAAATCAAGTAATTATAAGTAGTTGTCATTTATACGCACACATACAACGTTTGCCAGAAGTTTATCCTGCTAGAAGAATTTTACTCCTATTCTGAGCTGCTTTAAAATTAGCATCTAAATCCACCAACACAGCCGTGCAATAAGTCTCTTAAGTGTTTGGTGGAAATATTCAAGAGAGTAATATAAGTTTGAAAGGGTAATTGAATCAAGGCTGGATCCAATTAGACGCACTCAGCTTTGAAAATTTAAAATGAGTAACTACATTCCCAGTAATGTGATGTCAGTAGGTGATGGCAAGTTAAATTAATATCATAAATATTATGAAAATACATCCAGGAGGCGGTATCAAATCTTCATGTGTTACATTCTTCAGGTCATCAGATAAATTCATTTCTCACTACAAACAAAACTAGTGACAAGAAAATTAAGCTGCCCTGAACTCTGTGATGATTCTCACTTTACTAAAATTTTGACAGAATTGTGATTAAAAAAAATTAAGGATTGAGAAAAACAAGCTTTTCTCAGACATCCATTCAAGTGCTTGGTCTTGGCTTCTGTTAGCTTGCACAAAAAAAGGATTTGGTTGGGGTTCTATCTGTGTTTGGATTTGGGTTTTTTTTTTTTTTTGCTTTTGCGAACATATTGCCTTTAGTCACAGTTGGAAGTTCAACTTCATTCCTAAGATGAAGACAAACATTTATTTGTGACTGTTCTACAAACAACTAGCTGCTGATGTAAAGAACAACTATTTTTATTCAGGGTCTGCAGAAAATTCAGGCACGAACCCAAGTAAAATGCCAGATGTCATGAGAATTTAAATCACATATGACACAAAATAAACAATATAAAAGCACTATGTTAATGTCTGGTCAGACAGCAAAAGTACCATTCTAAAAGCCAGCAACTTCCTGTTTCCCAGAAAACCCATGCTTCAAGGTTTTGTTATAAATGCATCTTTTTCTTTCTCAGTGTATGCCTGCTGTACATAAAAAATTTAGTGTTGTTGAAAACAACACTAAATGTTTTCCTCTGAATTATGTACCACAGTTTTCACTAACCTCTACCCCTAAGAGTTCAGAGTTTGAATCCATTTTTACAAGGGAACACAAAGAAATCTTAGGAAATGTATTTTTGCATTATTCAACTTCCTTTATTTAATACTAGTTTCTCGAGTTTGAAAGTTTAAGTGTTTCTTGCAATGCCTTGGGAAAATGAGGGCTGAGAACTGCTACAGCTTGTTGAGCATCAAACATCAAACCCAAAACTTTGAAATTGAAACACAGTGCCCAGTTATTATCTTTGATATTTTAAATTAAGGTTACCATATTTAACAGTGTACAGAACCAAAACTGTCTATGTGATAGAAAAATGAACTTAGCAGTTGAAAGACGATGACTATTTATAATGTATAAAGATGTCAAAAGAGACCAATGAAAACTAAATGGTCCCATTTAGAAACAGGCCTGTCAAAGACTTGGTTACAACAGAACAAACAACTGGACAAACAAGTTGGGAGTTTTCTCCTACTGTATCTTACTGTATAAGATAGATCTATGTATATATCATATATATATATATATGAAAAAATATATAGTGGTACCTAACAAATACTTGCATGCAGCAGAAGTTTACAGAAGGGTCCACGTGCATCTTAGTATTTTGGGTGGAGAGTAAAACTCAAAATACATGGGGAACAGAAGGATGAGATATTTTCTAAAGAGTTTTTTGCTTAATTTACATAAAAATTGCTCTAAAAAATGAGAAAGAATAATCATAAAATCATAGAATGGTTTGGGTTGGAAGGGACCTTAAAGACCATCTAGTTCCAAACCCCTGCCCTGGGCAGGGACACCTCCCACCAGACCAGGTTGCTCCAAGCCCCGTCCAGCCTGGCCTTGAGCACTGCCGGGGGGATAGGGCACCCACAGCTGCTCTGAACAACCCGTTCCTGTGAATTACGGTTTTCACAATTATCTTAGTCCTTGGAATAACCACCCACGTCCCCAAATTTTACTGTCACTATGTTGTAAAAAGTACCTTCAAGTAGACAGCGTACTTGACAATTTCACACACAGACACCTCACTCTGCTGCTAACACCTGTCAGTTAACAATATAACTTTTTTATTTTTAATACACATCCAATTTTATTTGGGCATTTTCCTCCGCTATTGCTCAAAAAATCTTCTGTATGAAGCTTTCACAAGCACAGCTCCTTTATCATCCACTCAAGGTAACATCTGGCATCTTAAAGCAGGATTCAGCCATCATTTTATGAACCTTCCAAACTTACAATATTTCATCATTTCTGTTCTCTACTACATATAATTTACAATAGAATATGATCTGTACTAAACCATAAATTTAAAACAATTTTAGAAGTGAAATATTTAAGAGATCATCTTCTTGGAGTATTCCTAACATAACTAGTTGTCTCAGCAACTTAAGTGTACACAGACTGTTACAAAAGAGTAAATATGCACGAGATACTTGCTACATAGATAACAAGATTTTGAACAGAATAATTATGCTTTTTTCATCAGCCAGAGCCTCCACTCACACCAGCACTGTGTATAACCTTACACTGTTTCACCAGTCTCAGTATTACCACTGAACAAGAAATGGATCAGTTCTTATACTCTGAATTTAAAATTATTACGTATAACAAAGAATTTACTTCTCAAAAGAGATTCAAGACAATACACCAAAAGTTACAGGATTTCTTGGATTTCCTTACACTACAAGTAGAAATCTGTTACCTCTACTACAGCAATAATTTATGATAAGCACGTACACAGATCTCAGCATCAAAAAGCAGACAAGTTGCATCTTGAGACCCTAATGATAACTGACAATCAGAAGTGATCAAAGTGTATTATATAAGGAGGCTAGTACCATTCTGTCTGCCTTAAAAGCTACTTAAAATCACTGCAAGCATCTGCTTGGGTGTCTCACGGAAAAATAAGTCTTCAATTCCTCCTCCAGTAGAAATCACGGGAAATAATACATAGGATATCTGAGCTATTCTTAATACTTAGTTAACATTACAAAAAAACCTACTTGTCTGTAGTAGTTCATTTTAACCATGTACAAGAAAAAAGCACTCATATACCAAAGCTACTGGATTTCCTGCCTAAGCTAGTACTGCATGCACTGCAAGAATGACAAAAACATCATTAAATACTGGTAGTACAGTACGCAGTAGTACTTACAACAGTGACTCAATGTCTGCGGCATCGTTGGTAACACCGTTACAGCCAGAAGCTTCAAGTCATCACCTTCATTAGATATAACACCTTTCTGCATTCTAATTAATATGAAACGCGTTATGGATTTCTTGCTAATTACACACTTACCCAACTGGCAACCTACTACTTGAAAATCTAAAAAAAAGCATGACTTTCAATTTGCTTTTGTCACACGACCTCAATCTGCAATGAAGGTCACTTTCACTCGACCTCTACTTTTGATTAAAGAATAACTTCAGTCACTGTCTGCTATGCTTCTTTGCACATTAGCTGCTTCTGTGACTGATGAGTTTTCTCTGAAGTTCCATTTCATTTGAGAAAATGAAAAAGTGTATTTGAGAAAATGAGTCTTCTAAAATGAGAGGAAAGCTGTAGGTAATTTATTTTCAGATTTACTGAGTATGAGTTTTCAAATCCATTTAGGGTATCTGCCACTAACTAGTCATAAGAACGTATTCTGCTTTTTCATTAGTAAATAACCAGTTTCTCTAAATTAACTGAAGTAATGATACATGAACATAAATCCTTTGCTATAAAGTCGAAAATAGAAATATTACCAAAAATTGAAAGGCAAATTAGGCAAAGCTTTCAGAGATATATAAGCTGCACACTTCTTATGGAATAACCAGATGCTCTTCTGTAAGTGGTATTGGTGAAACCACTATTCACGTGGTCTAAAATAGAGCTTTCAAGCAGCACTGTCAATAGCATTTTTTGTAGAATCGCAGCCCTGAAAACAAGTATGTGAGCCCTTTTAGCTGCTCAAAAAGTCCCTTCTCCATTGCTCACATCTTTTCTTCATCAGTATCCATCTACATGTATCACACCAGGATGACAAATGAAACAGAAATTCTTATCCACAGTTAACTGGCTAATCCTAGAATGGGTAAGTACATAAAGGCAAAAAAGTTATGCAGTACAAGAATACTCTTTCACTAAATCCCATGTCTGTAGACTGTGGCAGTAAACACTTTTAACAGCTACTCTCAAATTAGATAGGGGAGGGAGGGGGGGAGATATCTGGGGGTCTTGGCTTTGTTTTGTTTTAAACTTCCACCAGTTTCAAACAGGTGCACCAGTACAATGAAGTAAATTGATGTGTACATGTCAAGAGTTGGAGTATAAACCTTCGACACAGTAGGCAAAGTTAAAAAATGGGTGTTGGTAACCGAAATCTGTATCTGTTTAGCAAAATGAAGTTTTTCTTTAAAAAAACCCAACATGTTTGTTTATATATACACAAATAATCAAAGACAGTTTTCCACAGTAGTTGTACCTTAACTGAATTACTGACTTTCCATTACCATCACAAAATATTCTTGAACAATGTGCACCGCACAGCCAAGCTTGAACACTTACAGTATTTCTTTTTAAAAAGGTCCATTCAAAGACTGCCAACAAGCCAAGGAAGCTGGGCATTCCAACAGTGGGATTTATATGATCAAACCTGAAAACAGTAATGAGCCAATGCAACTATGGTGTGAGAACAGCCTGGACCCTGGAGGATGGGCAGTTATTCAGAAGAGGACAGATGGATCTGTCAACTTTTTCAGGAACTGGGACAGTTACAAGGTAAGTTCTGAAATGCAGAAAATCAGCTGCTTCATTTCAGTGCAGCAGTGACATTATCTATAATGATCAAGATGGTGCAAACACTTCCAGTGCAATTCTCCATTGCAAACAGTTGTACAGAGTGATAAACACTGAAGAGCTGGAAATAGATAGCTGCTTCAGTCAAACAGTGAAATTAACTTTATGAACAAAGATAACTGAAAAGAGTGGTCATCCCTCAGAGGCAAACATATTTCAGTGGGACTGTCCTATTTCACTCAACGCAATACTTAACTTTGTATGAACTAATTTATTGTCTGAAATAGCTTGCATTTATGATGCACAACACAACTGGGGATACATGTGTTATTCTAGACAGTGACTGGGAAGTCATTTATTACAAAGACTCGACTAAACACATGATTTTTATTAACACAGAGAGAACTACAGTAAGTACTTGCAAAGCTTAATTGTCTCCCTTATTCATAAGCCAGTGGAACTGTTCATTTTAGCATGTTCACAGATCTGCAGGATCAGGGCCTTAACTGAAAAACATTCCCAACAGTAAATTAAAAGGAAATAATTTCTATTTTTAAAATTAGGTTAGAAATCTGAAGATTGGTGAAGGGAAGCACATTTTTGCGTGTTACTGTGCTATTATGCACTAGCAAGCATAATGCCTAGGATGACAAACGCATGCTGCTTTGGAGTAATTACACGCTAGACAGAAAATCTGAAAATCCATTTGGTTGGATTTTTCAAATAATAATAGTGTGCTGCCTTCATACATATAGGACACAGTTCTCCCCTGCGATGCTGTGCCCACTTAACATGGATCTACAATTGCCATGTGCATTTTATCTGAAGAGAGAACTGAGCCACATTTAACTAAAAGCAATATCCTAAGTTAGTAATAACCACTAACTAAAAGTAGTACCATACAAACAAAGGAAATGACAAAAAAATTACTATGAGGATTTTCACTTTTTGCATTCTTGGAATTTAAGGATTCAAATGTTAATCATTCCATATTAGCAGTTATTCAAAGTCTTTACTTCTCAGTACGTGGTTGGTTTTGAGGTTAGCTTTTTTGTTTTTTTTAATGTTGTAAGGCAGTTATGGACTGCCTGATAAAGTAACCATAAACATTTTGAATATAATGCAAAGGAAATGTAGAAGAGTATATAACTGGTACCTAATACGGCTCAAACTTGGGCAGATTTGCCTCCGAGAAAACTTCTTGTTAAATTGCAGTGGCTGAACATGGTATTCCTATTACCTAACTTCAAGTAATTGAAGGTGCACCTCTGTGACTGGCTTTAAACTAAAGCTTGCACCGCTGACAACACAGGTGTCTCCCACACCCACATTTCTACATCTGTCCCTACCTCTGTGTGGCTGCACGGCTACAGCGTTGGCACAAGGGAAGTACTGCAAACGTGGCCGTGAGCCCAGAGCAAAGCACCGCTACCATTTTTGGTGGTAGCATGATGCTATATCAACTTAAGCCACTTGTGAAACTGCAGCTTGAGGTCAGAGCCTCGACTGTTCATCTGCTGGAGAGAGACTTCCCCAGAAAGTGAAAAGAAGCAGGAAATCAACTGTAGGTCCTACGTAGCCAGAAAGAGAGGGGTAGCCAGACTTCAGAAACTCGAAGTGTAACAGATAGCTACAGACCCTAGCAGCAACACCAAACATTACCAACACTGCTTTACCCAGGGACAAGGAAACAGCAAATATGAAATATCACTTTACAGCTACTGTGCTGGCAGTCTGTGATTTGAAAGGAAAGGTATCTTTATATTTGATTTCTGAGCACAGTTGAATTACGTGATTAAATTTACAGTCAACAACGAAACCAGTTGCATTGAAAAGGCAATAAAAAGTTACTCACCTTTAATACTGAGTGCTGACCCATAAATACCTTTCTCAACCTCGAAATAGACCCCCTCCCTCAAATGTCATTATTCTTACAGATCCCTTTAGTTTTGTCCAGAAATATACTGTTTCAGTTTCCCTGATCTCTCTCCCTTTACATTAAAAAAGAAGAGGGCATCACAGAAAACAGAGTTTTGCCACCTTTACTGACTCTGGTAGTACCACAAGCCGCTGGCAGTCCAACTGAGTAAATGGCCAAGTGCAGTAAAATAAAGCATTTAAAAGCATAGGTTGAGCAGTCACCCAGAAGCTTAAAGGCTTTCACTACCCAAGTCCCAGTGGTTTATAACACTCCTGCTGATGAGTGTTTTGACAAACAAGAAAAGCTAAGCTAACATCACCTTCTGCTCTTCTTTTGTACAGAAAGGATTTGGAAACATTGACGGAGAGTACTGGCTGGGACTAGAAAATATTTACATGCTTACCAATCAGGATAATTACAGACTATTGATTGAGTTAGAGGACTGGAGCAATAAGAAAGTCTATGCTGAATACAGCAGTTTCCGCCTGGAGCCCGAAAGTGAATTCTACAGGCTACGCTTAGGAACATACCAAGGAAACGCAGGCGATTCCATGATATGGCATAATGGAAAGCAATTTACAACACTGGACAGAGACAGGGATATGTATTCAGGTAAGGAAACTAGTATACATGTGAAAAGTGAATACAGTAGATTCCATTAGTGATACCACCTTTAAAAAAAGAATAGTGCAAAAAAAGTAAACAAACTCTGATAAAACAACTACATTGAAAGATGCTTCAAATTGATAATGATAAAAAAACATGCTGACAGGGTCCCCTTCAAGGCCCTGCACCATTCAGAAATTGAAATTCTATTACCCTCACTGCAGACGCACTAGAGCAAGCTTTATATTTAGCTCAATGACATCCTTATCACTTGCACATATGTCTGTGCAGTCAGAATACCTGTCCAGGTGATCTCCAAGAGTAATGCTGTGGCCACGGAACAATAATCACTGTGAACTAAAGCCTCTGAACAGCATGAAAGGAACTGCAGCTGTGCACAGGCTTAGTTATGTACCAGCACCTGAGAAATGGGCAGATCACTTCGTTTTGCTCTCCTTAAAGGACACTTTCTTGTTCATTTCCACGCTCTTCCTCCAGCTTCCCCCTTAAAGCCTTAGCAGTAAAAGCAAGCTTGGGGAGCTTCAACTACTTCCAAGTGCTTTTTCTCAGCTGTCAGTAACCATAAAACTGGACAAATCTTGCAAACGCTTAAACAAGCCTGTAACAGTAAATACACAAGTTACAAGCAACTCTTTGTGGAACTGTGGCCCTGCATGCTGCTTGGTACTGTATCAACTCACATTGCTTCCACTGAAGTATTTCTTAACAGCATATAATCCGAGTTCCTCGAATGTTAGTACTGCTGGTAGTCTGACAAGAGTTCATCTCCTTGGTTTTCAGCTGTCATATTAAATCCCACATCAATAATCCCCCCTCCAGGCAATGGTTGCTGTTACAATAGAATTTATAATTTAGGTAGAAGCAGCAATTGATATGAAGTACTTCAAAGCTCCCTCTAAGAATAAGGCAGAAGCTGAAACCGTTTGCTAATCTCCATTTCTCCTCTTTAATGTCAAAGTTCACCGTTTTCTTTCTGTCCCACAGGAAACTGTGCTCATTTTCACAAAGGCGGCTGGTGGTATAACGCCTGTGCCCACTCTAACCTTAACGGGGTGTGGTACAGAGGAGGCCACTACAGGAGCAAGTACCAGGATGGAATATTTTGGGCTGAGTACCGGGGAGGTTCCTACTCCTTGAAAGCAGTTCAAATGATGATCAGACCTATAGACTGAGGAGGAAAAATCCCACAGTGCTCAAGTGATCACATATAAACTTCTCAGCGCTTGAGTTCCAGAAAAATAAAATATTACTTTTTAATCATTATTTTGCACAATCTGCCCCTGCAAAAAGCAGGTCTACAGTTTTCCTGCCTTTTTTCCCCTGTTGTGTTCCCCTCTCCTTTTGTTAGAAACCTTTTCTACTGTGACAGACGGTGTTTTTTTAAACACACATTCACAAAAGCAGATGTTTGTGCTTGCAAAGCATATTTATCTTTGTTCAAGTCCAACACACTTTATGTCAACAATCATTAGAACTGGTAAAAAAATCCAGATATATGACAAGATATAAGCTTTTTCACTTAAAAAGCTTATGCTTTTTCAGGTTAGCTCAACCCTTAAATGTAAATATGTGAAATGACATTGTCTTGCTTTAATGTGAAAATTGATTAGTTATTTAACAATTTATTTAAAAACGTTGCTATTGCTTTCAATGAAAATCTGACTTCACATTACTGTTTAAGATTTAGTCCAAGAAGCTACAAAAAAATTGAAGACTTTCTAGTTTTGCCAGCAGAGAAAGATCTTTGCAACAAATAATTATTTCAAAATGAAGCAGTGAATTAAAATAAAATATTGAATTTATTAGTGGTGTAGAGAACTCCTTAAGCTCTGCATATCTTACCTTCTGTAAAACACCTAGGCAAAATGTTCCTAACGAACAGAACAATTGTATGACATTATTGATAAACTTAAGACAACCAAAGTGCTCGGCAGGCTTTTTTACTTTCAACCTCCGTATTCAAACATCCCCATTAAACAGAAATTTTATTTCTTGATACTTTGAACTTAAATGGCAAACCAGAAAGTCCTCATATTACAATCATGACTTGACACTTGGAGACCCCTCATGTGCTCCCATTAGGAGAGATGAGGTCTGAACAAGCGCTTAAGCATACTAATTTAAAGAAGGACCAAGTCTCTACTGAGTATTAGTTTTCCTCCAACACAGCTTTCTGCTGACATAGTAAAACAAAGATTAGAAATCACCTCTAAGTATATTCTCCCTGCCACCCCAAAACTGGACTGCTCCTGTGACACAGATATTTCCCTTCCCCTACTTGTATACAACTTTTGATACTGTCTGTATTAAATTTTCTATGTTCTAGATAACAGATTTCCACTAAAATAAGTAAATTAGAAATACTTTTCCAACCATTAACAAAAGTCATACAACATACTGCATCAAAACAAGATACTTCCAAAATCTGAAACATGTTCAAGTGCTAGAGTCTCTGAAACGAAAGCTTTCTTCCTAGTATATAAAATTATGTAATAATGGTACTTAGCCACACAGCTTACCTAATTTAATTCGACAGAACAAAAGCTAAATATATTTTTCTGAATGGTAAGCAATGTATTTATTTGGCATGTGCCTCCAGGATTTTAAGGAACTTTACTGCTATTTAACATAAGAAACCTTAATAGCTAAAAGAATAATCTAATATTATTGTTACGTTAAATCAGTTGATATCAATTGCTATGCAAATTCAGAGGACAAAATAGCATTCTCCTTTCAAAACACATTCTCTGGAGTACATAAAGCTTCACTGATAATATATGGCTGCAAGGGGTGTAATTAAATCTTTGGCCAGAGATCAAAGCCAACAAGTTTCAACAGTATTTAACTGGGGTTGGCAGGGGTAGGTGGAATCAGTCCCATATTCTGTTCCCCAATTCTAAGAATTTAAACTGACACAAATGTTTAAGATTACAATTCTGAAATTGGTCTTCATATAAGGAATATTTGTTTGTTACAAATATCATACAGACCTCATTGATTGAGTGTTCTATAAAATGCTTTTTAATTGCAAATACTTAAAACTCAGACTATCTATAGTCTATTCTTTTTTTTTTTTTCTATGGTAGCTGAATAGAAGAGCAGTTCAGGTAATTGAAAAGCTGAAAATGCCCTCCAAAACATTCCTTTAATGAACACTTCTGACAGCTTTAGTTCATTCAACCAACAGATTTCCTCTCCTTGGAAGAGATCTTGTTTTACCAGAAAACCCGCTACAAAAACAGTGTTTGTTTATTCAGTGCAGTCAGTGAAAGGTGTACTTTGCAGAAATCCCTAAGTAAAATTAGCTGCCACTCAGCCTTTAAATTAAATCTTATATATTAGCCATCTAAAAAGTGAGTCTTCCCCAATTTAAAGCTGCAGAATGATGTTAATTAAACATTATTACAAAATATATCCAGGAAGGCTCAGACTGTACAAATGCTGTGCTCTGAAAGGAAAGACTTAATTTTAAACCGCGCATTTAAGATTATAAGAAGGGAAAGCACAGCACCTCTTTTTCAGGTTGGTTCATACTCTGTACAATAATTTACTGTTTTCAAATGCTTGTAACTCTTTCAGCTCTTAGCTTTTGGGTTGAATTTTCTAAGCAGAGCAAACGACTTGGAAATTAAGTGTCTTCTCTCTCACATTTTTTTAGAAAGTTTTTCAAAAGAGGTTTTAGCATCCCTCAAGCTTATGACACTGGACATTCAGAAGCAGTCTGTCTGTGAAGGGTATAGCTTTCACCGCTCCTGTACGATCAATTCAAATTTAACCAAGCAGACCTTGAGAAAGTTCAACCTGTACTAAACCTGAAACATGGTTTTCACATATATTTCCAAAGTCTATTGCAAGCATTATCACTGGAGTAGCTGAATATTCATCAGATGAATACTTCAATAACCTGTTTTCCGCTTTTCTGTTTCTGGATATAATTCCTGAAAGACAGCTCTAAGAAAATATTTCACAAGGTAGTACTGTCTAGTTAAATAAAACTCTTACTTCTCAAGATATGGCTCCATTGTTTCATTGTGCAATCTCAAATTAATCAAACTCCATAAGACTCCCTTTGAGAATGGGTTTTTATTTTAAGGCAAAATATAGCATCATAAATACAACTCCCATTTATTTTGGCTACTTCTGTTGGCTGGGTAATGCAATAGTGATGGCATATCCCACGTGACGTAATAAGGGCCTAATGCTGAACATTTTTATTGGTGTTGCATGGCTCTGAGCACTCACATTTAAGTTAGTGCATCCACATTGATAATGCGCTGCTCTCACTTGCATTTCTAGAACTCTGGATCACATCACACTTATCGTTGCAAGAAACTGAAAAAGGTTTTTATACACACACAAAAAAATGTGGAAGGACATCTTTACTTTGTACACAGTAAATGAGCTGTGGTAATAAGAAATCAATCTGTATTTCTGTGGCTCCATTCTCATTCCAAAGACTACACCAAAAAAAAGCATTTCAGCTTTACCTTATAATGCTAAGATGGTCATGAAAAAAACTACACACACTGGATATTTGGTTGTATAAGGGTAAACCTAGTAACCTCTAAAGGGTAGAACGTTCATCCTTGAAACTGCAGCTGAAACTCCTCTGTATGCTCACTTTCCCTATGACCTTCCAAACAGGGTCTCTCATGACCAGTGCCAATGTTTCTCCGGAGGAGATTTGCAATGGCAAACGGAACTGTGTGGCACATTCGATTCTCTGCACTCTTCTGAAGAGCATTTTAGGGGAGCATGGCAACTGCAGGATCTCTGCACCAAGAGTGAGAAAGCCTCACCCCACCCCACCCCTTCTTTTACTCGAAGAGGAAACTGACCTTACGATTAATCCCCCTCCCCAGCACATCACATGATCACAATTTTTAACTGCAGACTTTTAGGCAGACTTTTCTACACATTTTAAACCAGGAGCAGCACTTCCCCCATATACAACTGTATACCAGAATTAACAACAGAAAAAGATCCTTTCAGGAATTAAAACCTATAGTTTGTAAGCTTAAAACAGTAAGTAAAACAAGCAACTTAAGCTACTTCTGTTCCATATGACCCTTATATTAGTAAAAATGCCTTGGGAAGGAAATTATAGAAATAATACTCTGGCAAATCTACTCAGGTCTTACTGGCAATTAAAGCTTTGATCAAATGAGAAAAACTGAACTCAACAGCCAATCTTCCAAGATAGATCCAGATTTATCACAACTATAGTTTCATGACACTTCTGTTCTTTTTGCCACTTACTTAAACCTTACAAAATTAATTTCGGAGGGGATGCACTAGTGGGCATTTGCTGTTCCTTTGGAGAATTAAAAAGGCTTGAGAACATACTTTATGTCAGTAAGAATTGGTATCGTATGAAACCAGGTCACAACATATTCTTTAACTAGAGGGTTACAGCAAAGAACACTTCTTTCTTTCTAAGTAGAAAAGAAACATACATTTCACTTCAACGAACTATCAAGTCAAGTCCAAAGCTTATTCAGATGCAAAAGTTAGACAAGAAGTTGCTAATGTACTATGGAAAACATCTGTAACTAAACAAGACTTAAAACATTGTTTTCCAACATTTCACCTTTTTTTTTTAACTATGCATTTGCAGGTAGAAAGGCAGTATTTTTAAAGGGTCAGACAAATACACCAAAGCATACAGATTTCTCTGTACAGCAGTAAGTGTCAGAAGACCTTAACTGCAAGGGTCAGAGAACCACTGACATCTTGAAAAAAAATAAAAATCTGTCACCAGGTTAGCTTAGAACTTTTACAGCCAGCCAGAAAATATTTCAAGCCTGCCTTTATGTTTCAAAAACCTTAGCAGATAGGTAAAAAGCATCTGAAAACTAAAACCCACATTTCAGACCCACATAGAGCGTGTATATACTATATACATGTATACACATGATGGGATAGCTGCAGAATGACATGTTTAATCACATTACATTATGCTTGCCTCCTTTTTTTGCCTCTTTTAATTCAGGCCTAGTTTTAACAGCAACAAACAGGGTAGCATGTGGCAGTATGCCACACCAGCAATTTTCACACCTGAACTTCAGACAAAATACGCTTTGATTCTCCCATTCTAGGCACAAAGAATTACCATCTGAATACTTAAAAATACAGGAAATCAACAGCTGTTAAGATCATGTTGGAACTGATGGATATTTCTGGGAGGGATGTAAGAGGGAAGTAAAAAATGAAGACAGAAGAAGGATCTTTATAAGACTACTTGTCATTAAAATTATTATTGGTTCTCCACAGTGAAGTATTTTTTTCTATTTAAGTGTGAAGCATCTAAAATCCATCCAGTTTTGCAAAACCTGAATATATGGATTTTAGAGGCATCATCCTAGATTCTAACATCAATGATAGCATTGCTGCTCATATCGAGCTATGAAGCAACTGCTGAAGTAATATTGTGATGGACACACAGATCACAGCATAAAGATAACTGTTAAGTTAGTAATCTTGAAAAAGTTAATAGCTCAGCTGAATAAAGGAAGTATCAAACTTCAGGAACAAAAAAAAATTATAGCTTAATAAGCCTTACTGACCACAAGAGGTCATCTTGAATTTAAGTGTAAGAGCAACTTGTATCTACAAATGTATCAACTATTTTTTCTGGAAAAGGGAAAAACTTGTAAACATTTCCTTAATTTTATGTGACTACTAACATCTTACGATAATAGAGAAAAGCTACATCAAAAAAACCAAAACATACCAATTACTTTAAACAAACTAAAGACATTAAATCACACTACACTAGCTTGGCAACAAAACCGATACATATTAAACACATTTATCTAGTTTTCAGATACACGGAAATACCATTTATTCATAATTACTCCACAAAGCTGAGTGTCACAACAACCTAGTTTCTCTTGTCACCTTAATATAATTAAATGCAGCAATATCTCTAGATTTTAGCATGTTCCAAACCCTACTATATATGTTTGTCTCAGATGTTGGTGATTTATATATAGCTTCTCATAAATGAAAAGCCATCGTTACTGTAACAGTCAAGTATTTAGCTCTGAGAGTGCTAGCAGGCATAACAATTTAAGTACTTCCCCAGAAGTCAATCAGTGCATCTATACAACATATGGGAAAGTAATTTCCTAGAAAACCGATACTGTATGTAAAACCTGAAATGTTTGTGAGGTTTAATAAGCATTTTTTTCTGAAGCTAGTGAAGTTATTTGTTGCTATATACAGAGTATCCAGAATCAACTAGATGTTACAGATTCATTACTGAAGTACTGAAATAGTTTCATGAAGGCTTAAAAGATGGTGTTTACTTTGTGTAATCACTGGAGAAGTATATTTGTCATTAGTGTTTCATGCTAGAAATACTTCAACTTACCTAAATAGGGAATACAAGGAGTCATTTTCAAGCTGCTGATATAGTCTCTAAGCCTTTTGTAATTATCTTCTTTACTCATAACATACTCCAGCTTTTCAAAGGTGGCTTTATCCTTTCGACTCAATAACTAGGAGGGAGGAAAAAAAAAAGGCAAAACTAGATGAGCTTAAGTTTGATCATTATGATTTCTTTCTTACCCTTATAAGCACAGATTTCCACCCGCACACACACCCCCATTGTTGTTATTGGTTTGGTTTTTAAATAGAACTGCTTCAAAATTACAGCATTTACTCCTTAACAACAAGTACTTGGAGAGTTTACAAAGAAAAGTAGCTATTTTGGCTGGTAAATTTAAACGATCCTTTTAAAAAATTCACCAGGTAAAACTCCAGTTTTCTGGAGGATTCTTCTGAAATAATAAAAGTTATCAAAAGACTAATTTAGCTAACACACATCACAATTTCAGGTGCCGTCCAATCTACGTATTTCAAACCAGTAATTTGTTCACTCTTGATTATCGGTAAGTGTGCTGGTTGTAACTGGGATAGAGTTAACTTTCTTCACGAGAGCCAGTATAGGCACATTTTGAATTTGTGCTGACAACAGTCTTGTAACACAGGGATGTCTTCATCACACCTGAGCAGCCCTTACACAGAGCCAAGGTCTTTTCTGCCTCTCACACCACCCCACCAGCGAGCAGGCTTGGGGTGGGGGGCACAAGAAGCTGGGATGGGACACAGCTGGGACAGCTGACCCCCACTGCCAAATGGATACTCCATACCATATGACATCGTGCTCAGCATATAGACCTGGGGGAAGGAGGAGGAAGGGGGGACATTCGGAGTGAAGGTGTTTGTCTTCCCAAGTCACCATGACACGTGATGGATCCCTTCTGTCCTGGGGATGGCTGAACCTGCCTGCCCGTGGGCAGTTGTGAATGAATTCCTGGTTTGCTTTACCTGTGCACGTGACTTTCACTTTACCTGTTAAACTGTCTTTATCTCAACCCACAAGTTTTCTCACTTCTACCCTTCCAGTCCTCTCCCCATCCCACTGGTGGGGGGAGTGAGCGAGCAGCTGTGTGGTGCCGAGTTGCCAGCTGGGTTTAAACCACAACAGCCCTTTCTTGGCACCCAACATGGTGCTCAAAAGGTTTGAGACAATGACAGATTTGACTGGAATGTGCTAGATCCATTTATAGCTGTTATTGCTGTGTAGCTATTAATTGGCAGGCTCCTGCGCTTGCCGTGGGGTTTCCTTGTCTTATTGTAAATTAGAGTCCAGTGCTCATTAGTAGCTGTTTTTTCACTTTTGCTGCTTTCTGTACCACTTATCATCTTACTCTGCTCTGCCTGGGAACATTTTAATAACAGCAATGGCAATGTGCCTGGGCTGGCAGAGGGCCAGGGCATCACTGCTGAGGCTGTGCTGCTGCACTGGATGGGCTGGAACTCCAGGGGGAAGGACTGTGACCTGTGGACAAGTCTACACAGCAGCAGGACAAGCCAAAGCATCTGCGTCTGTAGTTATGTCTGTGCTGCAGCACGTATACCTCCGAAGGGATTGTGGCCCAAGGATAAGTCCATGCTGCAGAAGGTACACCTTGAAGGATCTGTGGCTGGGGATAGGTCCGTGTTGCAGCAGATACACCCTGAAGCATCAGTGGCTGTGCATGAGGTCACGCTGGAGCACCTCGAAGCATGTGGCCACAGAAAAGCCCACGACAGAGCAGGTACAGGCCTGGAGGGACTGCAGCCATGGGTAAGGCCATGTTGGAGTAGGTTTACTTCTGAACAGACTGTGGCTCATACATAAGGTTCCACCTGGTGCAGGTACACCCCCCTAAGGGACTGCAGTCTGTGGGTAAGTTCAAGCTGGCACTGGAGCAAGGGGAGGAGTTCACTGCAAGGTTAAACACTATAGTCTGGTCTAAAAGGGACTGGGGTGGAGACTGTAATGGAAATAATTGTTGTAATGTAATAGAAATTAAATTGTTGTAACCTGGGAATTGAATTGCAGGTTACAGAAATTACTACAGCAGAAACCACGTGAACCAGTGGAGGATGAGCCTTACAAGAAGCAGTGCGAGTGCAGCAGTGACCTGACCTGAGCTGGCTTTGGTGTCCAGTAACTCCACACAACACACCACCCTCTCCTGTCCCGAGTGACCACCATAACAGATGTCCAAAGTCATGGACTACACCAACATTCTGTGGACATTTGACAGACATTTTACAGGTATGGTCCCTGTAAAACTAGGGGAGACTAAGACTAGGGGAACGATATTTATGTATTGTATCAAAGGACGGGAAGGTGGGTGATGGTTAATAAGGATGTATTGAATAGTGTGGGACCTGAGCATGACACAAATGGTATGAAATAAGGGGTGGAGAATGGGCAGGTTAATTATCTTCCTAGTAGGTAGTACAAGGCTATGTTTTGGATTTGTGCTGAGAACTGTTAAAGATGCAGAGATGCTTCCGTTACTGCTGAGCAGCGCTCGCACAGTCAAGGCCTTTCCTACTCTTCATACTGTCCCATGGCTGGGATTTAAAGCATGATGTAAGCTAACATTTCTCCATCAGATATACTGAGAAATTTTATACTAATTCAGCTTCACAAAAACCCAAATTGCAAAGTATGCTCTTATTCTTGATTTGAGAGCTATCTCAATAATTTTCCAAAGAGCAAAAAACCACCATTAGAATCTGATAAATACCTTTCAACTACAACTTTAAAAAACAATGAATTCAGATATACACATATCCATGTACTTGAAGGTCTGGAAAAGAATAAGGATGTCATCCATTTTTCCTGACAGCAGGTATTATGGACTTCATTACAGGTTGTACATATTGCTCTAGCAATTTTACTGACTCTTAATATTACAGGAATATCCACTTTGAATACAAAAGTTAAAAGTCACGAACAGTCTTCATTGCCCATTCCTGCTCCCCCACACCTCTTCCTTTGGTGAAACTAACAGCAACTACACTCTCCTTGCAAGATTAGGCAAGTAAGTTATTTAAAAAAAAAAAACTAGATTAACTACTGCTGCAAAACCACCTTAAAGGCTTCATTTCAATTCAGAGTCACAATTTAAAGAAGGGTGTAAGATGTTCCCACTGAGCATTCTGGCAGAAGACTCAGTGTCTTCTGTCCCAGTCACAATTATCCCCCTATAAGACATGCAATAATGCAAAAATTACAAGGGCCATATTGCTAAAATTTTGTGCATATTCCCTTTTCTCCTTCAGTTAAAGATCAACCTATGTGAACATGACAGAAGTGTCTCTATTGTAAATGTACTATTGAAATAAGCATTCTTTTTACTTATATTTTTTATAATCTAGTCTTCATTAGGATAGCTAACACACCACCAAACTAAACACCGGCTTTCAGAAGAAAGCAACTTTTCAAAAGTCAATTGTTCCCCAAGACAAACTGATCTCTGACATTTCCAGCAATTAATTGACTTTAGCTTTGGTTCCAATATTTGGATGAGCAGCATCTAATGTTCATTAAAACTGCAGACATCTGCCAATTCCAGGACAAGGAAACAGTAGACAGGCATGACTTCTTTCCAACCACCAGAACACGACATTTATCTTTTGAAGTTTATCTCCTCAAAGATGGTTCCAGTTTAATCAGACTAGATTAGCTTCCCTTTAATAATATTCTAAAATACTCTGCCACCATTTGGTCCCTGGAAGACTTTTATAGTTTCGTAGACTGGAAGGTAAGACAAGACTAACAGATATAATTAATGGCATAAACTCAGACTTGATGAGATTAATTGTATTTTCCTCAAAACATGCTGATCTGCACAATCTTGTGCAAGTCTGATACACCATTTCAGGATTTTTGAATAACAACGTCTAAACAAGTTGATGCTGTTTGACTTCCCCTTGTGCTCAATGCACAATTTACACCATGCCTCCACTTCCTGCATTAATATAGAAAAGTACAGAGAAGTCAGTAACATTAAAAGTGTTTCTGTGAGGGCAAGTAAGGACCCAGCTGTTATTTCTTCAGTTTTAGAGCTGCTACTTTTTCTGAATAATTTTTCTTCCTCTGTCTCTTAGGCTCAAAGGATGCAAAGAACAGTAAAGAGATGTACATATGCAGAGACAATAAAAGCTAAGGCTGATGATTGTTTACAGTAGCAGGGAAGGACTCTGCTTCCAGGCTGCTCTTCACTTTGTAATTATAGTGTGCCAGCACTGAAGACAACCCTTCTGGAATACAAGAAAGGAGAGATGAGGTTTTGGGATGCTAGCAGAGTGGGGCAGGATTCACTCACCTAACTTCAGATGTCTAATGATTATTTGCTTATATTGCCCAGGTGCTTGCTGGTCTTCTAGACCTCCTTTACACTCAATTGAGAGAAGCAGAGCATTCTATTCTATTAACTTCCTTGGAAAGGTTCATAATTCTTTTCAAGTTTTGAACGGGGCAAATCATGCATTAGAAGCATTTATTATTCTCCAGAGTTCAGAGGGCGTGCAGGCAATAAGCGAGACAAATTTCAGACATATTCAGACATACCGTCAGAAGACATGAATTTCATCTTTTTTAGGAACATTAGATTACCAAGCAAATATTTAATGGTTCTTTTCAACTCTAGATTTCAACCATATAAGCTGACTTTTGTTGTTGTTGTTGTTGCTAGGGAGAGAATATACTTGCAGCTATTTTCCTGAATTTCTAAGTTGAGTTGATTGCGGGTTGCTACACACTATCTCAGAAACGGAGAAGAAATCCTTCCTTACTGAAGGTTTTGGCAGGTTACTGCATAACTTAAATGACTTGGTGACTCAAATAATGGCTTGGTGTGCCTCTTCGTAAGTCTTTTCTTGCTTTTAATATACAGAAAGCCAAAGGCTTAGAATTACTCCAAGAATTTATAAGCTAAACTTCCAAGAAAAAGACAACTAAATCAGTTTGCAACGCACATGGCTAGGAGCTACCCACAACTTGAATTTGCAAAGGCTTACATAAGATGATGAAAAGCATAAACTTGCTTGGGATTATATGAGAAATTAAACAACTGCAGAAACGTGGGAAAAGCTACGGGACATTTCAGAGGCTGGAAGAGAGGCAAACTTTAAAAACTGATACGTATGTCAACAGCACACGAATAATCCTCCTAAGTTCAAACTAGGACCTCTGGTTGACCAAGAACGAAAAGAAACTGGGGACTGCCAGTTCTGAATGGCATAATCATGCCAGTTACTAATATGGTTATAGCTGACATTTGTTTCGAGTCATACACACACACAAATCAATTGGCACAGTTATCTAAAACTGTTGAGGCATCAATTCATTGACATGACAAAACCAGAGAAACCAAAGTTCTCCTTGAGATCATTTTGAAGTGTTAACTTCATTAAGATTTTCTTGGAGATAATATTTGTATTTTTGAAAAACCAAATTGAAATTACTTCATTGTGCCCTTCCAAAATGCACCCAGAATTCTAGAAGAGTATCTCAGCAAGAGTGAATTACATTTAATTTTGGGAACGTTTATCAACTGAACAGCATTATCCTTCAGTTATCAGACAAACACTTTTTGTAACATGCAAGGATGTGTTGACATGTCTTCAGTGAAAATTTTTAGCTCTTCTCAATGACCTATTTATATGGATCCCTCACACAGGAGAATTTCAGTCACCTGATTATTTCTATCACACTTGAAAACATCACAGTTCATCTGTTTATACAGCTGGGTAACTACACAATGTATGGCTGAATCAAGCACAGTGTTTTCTCAGCTCTGAGGTAACAATGAGCAAAATGTCTTCTGATCAAGGACACAACTACACAAAAATAATACTAATTACAGTCAAAAGACAGTTGTCAAATAAAAATGTTTCCAAAGAACGTCATTTTGTAACTCTACAAAAGCAGACCTACAAATATACTGTGTAATGCAGTTGTTCCAACTATGAGAACAATTCTGAAAACTCTTAAGGAAAATTGCCAGATTTAGTTGTCAGTCAGAGAAACTACAAATCTCTTTAAGGAAACTGAATCAAGAGTTTCTGGACATCTGCTCTCCACAGCAAAAAAAATTCCAACAGTTTCAACCCCTAAACTATTAAAGTATGACCCACTTTGGCATTCATAATTTTCCAGTAACTAAATACAAAATAGCTTCTGGCCAAATTAGAAGCCTCTGCATTTAGCAGAATCTGCAGGGAACTGTTTTTCAAAGGAAAATATTTCTATGCCAGAATGAAAAAAAAATTCAACAGGAAACCATAGACTTAAGAGGCACTATTATATATACAGTACAAGATGATTAAAAGTATCTGTAATAATTATTGCATCTTTGAAAACAAGCTACAGAATGTTGTGTTTCCCTAAGAACACATTCAAACCCCTCCATTGTCCTGCCGTTCACTTACCGCCCACGTTTTAGTCAGCCTGAAAATTGGAGCACTCTGTAGGCCTGACACAACTGCCATAAGAGCATGCAGATTATTCAGTTCGTACAGTTTCTGAGGACAAAAAAGTATATACAATAAGAATAAACAACGTCCAAATGCAGTCAATTATGAATACAGAATAAGTAACAACCTAAAAACGAAGAAATCTGGCATGTTCTGGAGTTCATTACAGTGAACTGCTGTGCACCCACACCACTTTTATGTGGCCTCCTAATTTTTCATTACTGCATCTGCACAGTTTTGGATTAGACTATACTAACTGTTTCATAGTCCACAGAAGCCTTAAATTTTTTTTTAAAAAAAATCTATATAGGCATACATCTTGGGACGTATATCAGGAGTTGCAGAAATTTTCTAACATTCAAACCCAACAAATTCCTTTCATAGCATTCAAGAGAATTTTAAAATGTAACATGCCAAAAAGGATAACCCAGTTGTGAATGATGTAATCGTGGCAGTACTTAATACTGTAAATTCATTTGGTACCACAGATTTAGCAGCTACCAAGGCTGCACCAAAGCACCCAAAAAATATTGTTGCAGGATGAAATCAAGCAGGTATATTTCAAAAGTCATGTACCTGAAGTATTTTTCTGACTGAAAGACAATTTTGGGGGTACAACAAACTAAAACTAGCCAGTGGAAAGGAACAATGAAATCAACGCTGAACACAGAAAATACCAGGGTAAAAGAATTTTCTTTAAAACTCTCTACAAAACACTGAGTTTAAGTGCCTTTCTTGGAATTTCCCTTCCCCCATTTTTCCTTTTCCTCTTTCTCCAAAACCACCAATCTGCCTAAGCTAATTAAGTACTACTATCACAAAAGCTTAAAAATGGTCCAAAAGAAAATGCTGTTTCTTAAGCCCTTCTGCAATATCAATTATTCCGATAGCTATGAGCACCCAGAGATCTGAGTGAATGAACTACATTTGGCGATTTTTGGTGGAGTGAGCACAAACTGAGGTTTTACCACCAACAAAAAGACTTTGATAAAGAGAAACGGATACTCTATCACAGTATTGCAAATACTGGATAACCCATTTGGAAAATGCACCAAGGTAGGTTAGGATTTCAGCTAGAAATTATATAATAGAAAGAACCCTTGCTATTCAAGAAATGGTGGAAGTCTTTTTTTTCTTCCTGGAAACTCAGCTTACCCAAATTCCCTTGATTAGGAGGCCTTTTGTGGGATTACAGGACAAAAAAAGCTAGACTAGCTTGATTCTGAATAAATGTTGGTTATCAGAGGATACCTTATATTCAGAAGGCTAAAAGCAACACTGCAAGGATGGCTTTCTGGCTAATCATTTTGCAGCAGGGCAAATTATCCTCTCTCCACCTAACGCACTGGCAGAAAACTATCGGTATTTTACAGAACATGAGGACCAAAGTCCTCATAGGTATTACTCAGAAATGTCACATTTAATGCTGATTGCTTACTGTCAGGTCACCCTAGTAGCAACCTCAGTCCGGGTGCACAAATCCCTAATGATTCCAGGATGTCTAGTGACAAACACGAGTCTGTCCACACCTACTAAAGGAGCATTTCCCTCTCCTAATCCTCTTTTGGGAGGATTCTTTGGTAACTGTGTGTAAGGACAGCCAGTATTTTGTGGGGTGAGGTGTGCAGGTGGCTATTTGTCTCATACCATAGTCCTACTACTCTTCCAAATAGTACTGCTGGTGTTGCTCCCTCCACTTACACAATAACCCTTTTTGCCCCAGACACACATCCCCAAACAAGGTAACGAAGTTCCCTGTTGCAAAGGATAGTGTAGCTGATTAAAAATTAAAAAAGGGCTTTCCTAGCTGCTGCCAGCATTGAAACAGAAGTCATAACCAATCAGGATAGTCTGGGAACTTCAGGGGAATGCAACCCCTAAATCAAATTAGTTCATGCATAAAGCAATATAATATGAGATGTCATTAAAGGACTGCTAGCTATACAATAGAGTTGTCAGCACAAAGAATTCACTGTATTCACTGTGAATTTAAACCTTCTCTGAAGAAAGGATAATTACTGTGACCTCTGGCACCAAGCTGCTTTCTTAATAGTTTTGATGTAAACAGAAAATCCTTCAAATGGGACTCAGTGCAGTAACTTCATGTTAGTAGCCATACGTAAGCAAATCCAAGATAACAGATACAGAAAGTGAATGAACAGATATAAGAAACATGCCATCTATAGTTTCTTGCTTTTTGTAATTGTGATTTTTATAACTCACGGTAAGCAAAGCTCAACTAATTATTAGACAACATAACTGTCTCAAAACCAGAAGCATTTCAGCAGACACTACTGTCTGCAGTCCACTGATGAAATCAGGCACGTTCAGAGTGCTGTGCCCAAGGCAGAGCCTACAACACCCAGTGCTGGCAAGTTCCATCCAAGTACTAACCAAACCTGACCCCACTTACTTCCAGGGTCAGTCCTGCACTATGACCACACAGGTGAACCTCCCCCCTTCTGTGGAGGAACACGGATAATGAGGCATATTTTTGTATGTTTGTATTTCAAACAAAAAAAGAAGAACGGATTTTTAAAAAATACATGAGATGAATATACATTAACTCACCAGGTATCATACAATCACAGAATCAATATCAAAGGATATTTAAAAGAGATCTTAAACAGTTTATGACCACAGCATGATTATTGAGCAAAAACTGTGGAATTTTACAGAACTAGCTTGCTTAGCCCAAAATTAGTAGTCAAATCCCATAGAAGTAAACCACTACTTCATTAGAAATGTGCCTATCAGGGCAAAGAATGCATCTGCAAATACCAAGGTAATTGACAAAACTATTTTTTTTTGCAGGTAACCTGAAGTGGTCACAGAAGTTAGGGGTAGTAATAGCCAGCTGCCATCTGACAGCAAAAACTTGAAAAACATCCCTCTCTTCACACCACATTGAAGAAGTTTCATGGTATTTGAAGGGCCAGGACTCTGGTTCATCTACACGTAAGAAAAGGGTCAGCAAATCTTGACTGACAAATGTCAACCCTAAGGCTTTAAAAAAGATATCACAGGATGAGAGCTCTAAACTCTTTTCTGAAGTCAGGTATATTTTTGGAACAGTATTTATTAAGTTGATATTATTGATGTCACAATTGGAATAAGAGATAACAGACCCTTTCCTTTCAACAGTAAAAGCAAACAAACAATTCCTGTTCTGACTGATGCCGTTTGAACAGATTCTACGCACAGCGGGTTTTTTTGGTTTAACCAACATTAGAAAACACATCCGGTAAACTACATTATCTAATAAATAACATTTAAAATAAGGCATCTTTGCATTTCCTTAGTTAAGCTTTTTTTTTTTTTAAACAAAGGCTTCCATTTCAGGATTTTGGTCTGTCACTATTTCTGACAACTTTGTTACATGCAGAAGCCAAACAGCTATTCATGTAAACAGATACAACCACAGCTAAATCAGGTATCAGATAAATATTTACCCATGTGTATTTTTGAACTGACCAACTTAAGTATAAGAACTTTCATCACTGTGAATCCCACAACCCACCCACCCCAAAATCCAAATTCTTACCTTTGCAGTTTTAATATAGTGGCTCAAAACCTCAGCTCTTATTTTTAAAGTTTGTGCATGTAGAATCTCTCTAACAACCCAGAAGCTTACCTAAAAAGAAAAAAAATACCTTTTAAAAATAGAACTTTGACGTTTTATTTTTAATATTATTTCATGAGTAATACATTAGAAGTCACACAGCATTCAATTCCATCTAAGTTGAATACATACTAGAAGATGCAAATGCTTATACTACAAAATCCCAACCAATGCAACCCAAATACTAATAAAAAGCTTTCTTCAAAGTGTTTTTGTTCTGGTAGCCTGCTCATTCTTATCCAAGATACCTTCTACTATCACATGGTCAAGCAAGTGCTTAAATCAAATTAATAAACCCAACTTATATTTAGAACTGAACCTTTTATCTTGTCACTCTCTCTCCACCTTCCCAATGTCAGAACTGGTAGCCATGCACTCCAGTATTTTGCTGGAAAGCACATGTTCTGATGCCTGCTTTTCTCAGTGTGTGGGTGGCTAGAACTTGTCTTTATAAAATCTGTCACATCAGTTAGCTGTGCAGAGAGCCATTGGGATCTGTTTTTCTAATAAGGAAAATCCTTCTGCCACCAGCACATGTCAAAAAACCCTCAGTTATCTACAATCTATGCAAACAGACTCATTTTCAGGCTAAAAGACTGAGGGTGAGATCTCAGACACAAAGCAAATGGCCAAACTCTCAAACTTCAAACAGTACTCTCTCGAGAAAATACAATCATGAAGAAATTTTATTAAGAGCGTGTACAAAATGAAGGAATATAAACACTAAAACTGAGTTATATCCTTTGTGTTTGCTTTTCCACATCTTCAACTCATCTGAGAGTTGAATAGTGCAGCTTTGAACAGCTTCAACTACAGTTCACCGATATTTCCAAATTCTCAACACCACTTTAAAAAAAAAAAAAGATAAAGCGCTATCACCCAAACAGAACCGGAACATAAAGTAGGATGTCTCTGCTACAACCTGAAGTTTATAGTTTGTACTCTTATTGCTGGCTAAGTCAATTACCTCTTAATATACAGCACGCTACCACACTCATTTGTTAAGTTTTATAGGACTAACTTCAATGCTGTATAAAAATCAGTGCTATATTCAGAGCGGTATGAAGAATGGTTGCTGCATTTCATAGTTCCACAAATGCCTCATAAAAATTATACTTTGAAAATTATTTGTTAACACATCTAAATTCTAATCTTTTCTCTCCTCTGCTCCCCCCACGCATACTGTCCTCATACACTTCAGCACAAAGAAGAATGATAGAAAATACATAAATATAATAAAACAGTAGCAAAAAATCAGCAAATGGTAACAATTACTGTAGCTTTTATTCATGGATTGACTAGAATTCAGGAAGAAATGAATGATCAGCAAGATACAGCATGACAGGTATTTACAAAACTACTGAAAAACAGTGTTATGAAGAAACATAAACATACATAAACATCTTTCAACCAGTCATGCTGCTTTGATTTTTAAGAGTGATGCTAAACTACTTGTAAACTAACACTGTGTACATATCCAGGTTCCTGCCTAAAATTTTAATTTAAAAAATGAAATATCCTGTTTATCCTCTTTCACTTTGTACAGTATTAGAGCTCTTTATACAGAATAGCACAAGAATATCCACACCTCCAAAATTATTACATTTTCAGTGAAGTTACAGTGATCTGATGAGAACTGGGATGTCAAAATACAACAGCTCTTTAGAACTAGAAAATGGAAGAATTATAAAAAACATTTCAAAACCCATGAACGTCTTGCATAACAACTGCTTTCCTTTGGTTTGTTTGTCTAAGGCTGTATTAGCCAGCAAAGAATTAGCCAAGAAGCTCAGCTTTCTTTTTCCTTTCTTTTTTCTTTCTTCTTTCTTTTCTGTTTTTTTTTAAAGCAAAGTACCTGCAGAGAAACTATTACTTTGACAAATACAAAAAACAGTGCTGTGCAAACAGCATTACTACAAAATACGTGAGTACTAAATACTGAAGTATTTCACAGTACTTCAAAATATTGTCAAAAAAGTTAAATCTCAGTTTGATGTTCTGCTGTAGTTACAGTTTGAGAAAACCAACTTTTCCCTTGATTGATGAATGAGTTTCTAAGCAGATGCTTTCCCTTGGAAGATCAGGGGAATTTAAGTTTGTAACATAGATTTTCGTATTGTGAGGAATCAGGCTGAGACAACACACTACACTATGCCTTAAAAATCCCAGATCTCTTCAGTCTCAAGCTGCCAGAGCATCAATGTAACGGGAGACTGCTTGCAACAGGCCAGACTATGAAATGCTTACTCAAAATACAGAGCAATGCTCAAACATTTTCAGAAGGGTAAAAAAAACAGTTTACTACATTGGCCCTGACTTCTATGAAAGTTCATTAGTATCACAGTGTCATAAGCACTGTGCCACACAAGTACTCCGGTTTACTCAAGGAGGCCTGGTTTCCATCCCAGTCCCAACCAGCCCCAGCTCCAACACTTCCAAGTTCTTGCAGGAAAAACAAACCAGAACAAAATGCAAAACTTTCTTCAAAGTTGAGGGCCATCCAGTTTCTTCTGTGACAAGAGTCAGCAGAAGATGAAGAATTAAACACATTTAATCATTTCCACTCCATCCTCCACTCCTCTTTGATGCGTTTTTACTGGCATTGACATTGGGTTTTGCCCAGTCTCATCTATCCACTGGTATCTTTAGACAGCACCATAATCTAATGCATTCCAAATATTGAAAATTAAACAATTTAAATAAACCCGTTTGTTTCAATAGGCCACTTTCTTATTTTAACCAGACTCATTCTTCATGTAAGTCACACATATTTGTTCCACACATATTTTGTGGTTATTTTGCTTCAAATCCTCTCTCACTGCATTTAAATGTTACTACTTCTCACACTCTCCTGCCAATATTAATCATATGACCCCACAGCCTTTAGGCATCAATGGCTTTGATACCAGTCCAAGACAGCATTTAACCCTTAACATCTATTTGTGTATTTATATTCTTACCTATTAAGGTCAAAAAACATGCTTAACTTTTGAACATATCTTTTCTTGAATCACACTTTAAGCTTTTTAAATTATCCCATGTTTGCCTTTTCTGAAATACTATTTTTGTTATATAGGTGCTTCTAAGTTCAGAGTTGCTGGTTCCAAAACCAATTATGCTTTCTGTGCTAATTAGTAGACAGGCAAATTTGAGCATTTCTCTTTAAAAGAGTTTCTGGATTGTTTTTCCAAATATCTGTTAAAAACATTCTGATATGCTACACAAAAAGCATGTAATGTAAAACAGACAGCGTTAACCTTGTATCGTTACAGCTAAGGTAGAATCCCTGTCTTTGTTTTGTTCAGTTTCCAAAGGAAGCACACTAACCTCTTCCCTTCTTCAAGCACTGCAGCAGCAGGGAGGTGGTGGAATCACCATCCCTGGGAGCACTTCAAAAACGTGCAGATGTGGTGCTCAGGGCCATGGCTTAGTGGTGGGCTTGGTGGCCCTGGGTTAACGGTTGGACTTGATGGTCTTAAAAGGTCTTTTCCAACCCAACTGACTATGATTCAATGATTCTCCACCCCATTTTTTAGTTTCTGATAACCCTAGTAAAACTTCACTATCACACTTCACTGCAACTGAGCAACACTACAACATTCAAGACAAAATTCTCCCACGTAATGTTTGCATTTGGTTTAAAAAACAAAAAAAAAAAAACAGTTTCACAGTTAGTAGAATATAAAATTTACTTTTTTCAAGTGGGATTTTGTGCTTTAAAATTGTTCCAAATGTGTTGAAACTAGTCAACAAGTTTCTCTAGTATTTCAAGCTCTATGGCAGAACAGTTCCACTCCCATTTAAATGAAAACCTCAAGAAAGAGCTTTTTAAATCTTATAACCAGGATAGCAAGTTACCTTCACATAAACTACAAAATGTTTTCATATCAATTCCTAACAGCAATCTTCAAAAAACACAGGCCTCTTGTTTATTTGAAATTTATGATAAACGCTTCTTTTCAAAAGATAGAGCGCAATGATTTAGTAAGGAGGCAAACTTGACAATTCTGCACTGACAGATTTACCAGTAACAACAGTAACATTGCAAGTATAGAACTAACTTTCAGAAGTAAGCTGAAAAAGGTAGAGATCAGAGGTTTAAAAAAAAAAATATGTAAAGAAATCACATATTTAAAAACAATACTTAATAGCAGACAGGTAGATCTATACAGTACCACATGGCAACGTATTCTTCAAGAATAAGAGTTCTGGCATGGAATGATTCAATTGATTTCTCTTCCCTGAACTCACTCCGTTTTTACAGGCACCACCAAATAATTATCACATAACTAATGCTGGAAATACACTACTTCATTCTCAGTGGACTGCAATCAACTACATATAATCATTTCTGTTTCCAAAACGTTATCAGCAAATCAATTTGCTGTGAAGCAGCTGTTAGTGATTTAATATTCTCTTTACTCACAAAGTGAAAGCTGCTCATCATTTTCTTTTGGAAAATTGAGGGGAAAGGGAAAGAGAGAGATGCATAATTTAAACCCAGTGAAATTTCAAAGGTTAACAACAGTTTGATTAAATGTATTCATGCCTGATAAAGCCAAAAGTCAAAATAATTTTCCTGATTACTTACTTTAGGTCTAAACATTAGAAACCCCCAGCTCAGTGAGGCAGGTGCCCAACAGAACTGAGCAAGCACCTGGGGTGAGAACTGAATGCCAAGGCAAACCAGACAAGGAAGATGAATATTGCTTACTCCACCATGCTTTCTTATTCCCAGCTGCCACTGTCTATATCCCATAGGAGTTCTGGGACTTTACCGCTCCCAAAAGGATGGTGAATCGAAATATGACATCACTATTGGAATGAATGAGTCCTCTGCAATGATGCATCTGGAACTGTAGGCCCACACCACATCAAAAAGTATCTAAAGCACTGTCTCACTAAGTCACAAGTTGAGGTACTAACTCGAATAGGAACCTGTGACTGAAACAGTACTTGCCCTTTTTCCCTTCCCTCTCCAGTCCTCCTGTATTACAGTAAGAAAGGTGACTTTCCTGGTGCCAGAATAAAGGCTGATGCAAAGTTCTTGGAAGAGCTTTTTGCAAATGGTACGTCCTTTTGCCACTAAAGCTGCATGGAGCAATTTCTCAGAAAATCGGTTAGAGGCAAACTAACCCAGCATCTGAGAAGACACTAAATAGCTGGACTTGTTTCCTCTTTGTTACCTACTCCTCAACCCTTCAAGGCAGAGTTTCTCCTGCAGGCTACTATGACTCCTGTATCGAAGTTTTTCAAGTAACACCTTAAAGAGAGCAGAAACAAATGAGAAAAAAAGAAATAGGAAAGACCATCCAGAAACGCCTTCAAATCTGGCTTTAAATACAGTCCAAGAGACAGCCTAAGTATTGCAACATCCGAATGTCATGGTGCTGAAAGCGTGAGAAAGAAAAGCTACTTGTCTTGTTCCTGGTAATTTAATGGTGAATTGCAACGGCTTCAAGTACTTATGGGCTGCCTCTTAAAAAAAAGACCTTTTTTCATTTCTTGGGAGATAATCAATGGAACAGAGCCTCCAAGTGGCTTGTCTCAATTATACTAGTGACTCCACAAAAACTCACTCACGCAAAGATGCTTCTAGATTTCACCCGTTCTTGTTTCATGGGTGTCCCAAGGACAATTCAGATTACTGGCAATGTATTTCATTTAGACATTACAAGCATCAATAACAGGCACCTAAGTAAGGGACTCTTCTGTAGCAGCCAACACATCTGAAACCCTGTAAGGAAATGAAAGCCAGGGACAGATCCTGTCAGGATAGGTCTTTGCTGGAGCTTAAAAGAAGATAGAAAACAAAATTTTCAAGATATTAAGAAGGCTCTTAAGAAATTATTAGCAAAGATATTCTCAGTGAAGGAACGTGTCACTTAGAGGGGCACATCCGACTTTTATGGGTGTAAGAAAGCACAGAAGTGGAGTGAGACAACTATAAACCTAAACCTTACGACAAGAAAATTTGCAGCTATATTTGTGTATATACCACTATATGGAATGCCTATACAATGACACCCACAGAGGACCACAGATCACCTGTCATGGCACCAAGCTTTAAGTTAATATAACCTGGATTTATGTTTATTGCTCTTGTGGTGTTCCCCAAAAATAAGCTACAGAAAGGGAGAGTCTTAGACCCTCTTTCTGACTGCATCATTTCTAGTGAGGCTTTCAGATGAAAAGTCAAAGGGAAGAGAGCGGGAAGAGAAACAGTACAAGAAATTCTACAGACTACTCCTCGAAGCCAGAGTGCTGCATTTTATACAAGGTTCTCCTTTACCATGCAGAAAAAATGTAAACAGCGAGGTAGGTCTTTTAAGTCCATTGAAACATACTGAACAAGCTCAACTACAGACCTTTAAGAGCCACCCAGTTTTATAATTTCTTTCAGATTGACCAGTCTTTCAATCAAAAATAACTGTTCCTTGAAACAAATGAAGCATAGTAGAAAAAGAAAATTAAGACAGATAAAATAGCCAGTGACTATTAACAACTATCCAACATGCACTTCAAGGTATCTAAGGTTCCCTTTAGCAACTAGCGATGCTTTCCAGGGAAACAAGATTAGCTATTATGAAGAATGTATTACTAAAAAGGCAGATATTTCTAGCATCTTATTCTTATTGCCTTTGTTGTATGCACATAGCCAGCTTTGTATGGATTTTTATAAAAACTAAGACTGAACAAAAAAAAAAAACCACCACCCCCCATCAATCTAATAATCCAGTAAAGAGATTTGATAAAAGTTCCACAGAGTAAAATACAGAAACATCCTTTAAAAAAATTAAAATCTAAAATGGCCACAAAACCAGAAAGTCATTAGGACGAATAAGAAGGGGAGACTTAAGAGAAGTTTACAATAATAAACTAATAGGATGGTATGATGGAATTCCTATATATTAAACTAAAAACACTGTATTTAGAATTTGTCAAAATACTATTTAACAATAGAGTTAGCATTTTAGCAACATGTAAGAACTTTAACAGCTACTTTTAAAGCACAGGTATCTCCTCCTGGTTCTACCCTGTGATACAAGGCAAACCTGCCTTCCCTCCGTCCTTAACTTATTTCACAGGTTTAATATTTTTAAGCAGTGACTCTGTAATGACAAATGGTCAGTTTGCAGACAGCTGATTGCTCATTCCCATGATAAGGTTTCTTTCCTCTCCTTCCTTCTTGCTTCTAAAAGCATGCTTTACCAGTTCCTTAATATGTCCCAAGCTGACTTTCTGTTTAGCCAGTTTCTGCAGTTCTTTAGTACATTATACAACAAATGAGAAGTGAGATCCTTGATGAGGTAGACTGTTTAACATAGCCCTTACTACAAAAACATTTCAGAATATTCAGGAAAATAAAATCTTTGAAGAAATTACATGAATAAGCAAGACAGCAGATATTGGAATCACTGGCATATCAGTGAGATTAATGTAAAAAGTATTAATTTTTACACTAGCCTGAGGCTGGATATATGGTTCAATAAAGGAGCAACTTCAAAAACTGTGTCAGGAAAATGTCAACTAAATGCAACCTAAACGAAAAAAAACACAAAACCAAACAAAAAAACCCTAACCAACACACCACCACCACCCAAAACAGCAAAATTCCACTCAAACCCCCCAGATTTCAATAGATGGTACAACTACAAGATGTTTGTGGTGTTAACATTGTCTCTTCAGTTAAGAGAAGAATCAGGCAAGTGTCCAAAAACCATGCCCAGACAAGCATTTCAGTCATTAGAAGGTTAAGAAATATTTTAAGTGTTGTTGATGACAAGTAATACAATTTGGTCATATCCTGAACATGAGCAATAATGAAAAGTGAGACAGTAAACAACTGATAGAAAAAAACCCCACATGATAGAGTTTTGGTCTTAGTTTTAGATGATTAACAAAGATATCTGTAGATCTCAGACTGGGTACAGAAGATAGGTCTGGAATAGAGCGTGTAAGTTTGAGACATTATTAAACATTTACAAGAGGAAAGATGACTAACAAAATTACTTCATCTGAAATACAAAATATGGCATTACATTAAAAAAACATTACACTTCTGAGACTTGGTTCCTTAACTACACAGGTGGACTCCTACAGCTTTAACTGCTGAGAAAGCTAAAATTCTGATCATATTTTAGAAGTTGATTTTACACAGTGAAATTTTTAAATGAGAAAGCCATGAATCTCAAATACACTACCTGAAAAGTTATGTCAGATAAAGAGTTAAAGAACAAGTTTTGTACAGTAAAATTGTTTGGAATTTTTAAAGTTTGCCCAGAATCACCTTAAAAAGGTAACCATACTGACAAAAGGCTTATATTTCTAGGTACAAAAAGATCTACATGGAACAAAAGACACACAACTAACACAGAAAGAAATTACATCAAATTACTACTCCAAAAATCCTGTATGGTAAGGCTTTAATCTGCAATTATGATTCTGTATTTATGTAAAGGACAGCCAGCATTTATGGGGAAATAAGAAAGCCAAACACTTAATATTGCCCCTAATATTAATTAGGCAATATTGCACTTAATATTCATCAGTGACTGCTATTTAAAACACAGCTATTTCTTCAGTACTGTTCTGATCTTTCTGTATGTCTTGAGGATAAGAAACTCCTTACAGCAGATACTTTAAGTTTTCAGGTAAACAGCTGTGATCAGTAATAAAAGTGATGTGCCAGAACACACAATTCCGCAGACTTTTTAAACATGCACGCGTAACAACACTGGAAAAAAAATAACTCACGTGATTGAATCTTCTGGTGAAAGCGACAGCATTTGGTGCAGAACTGTATTTCTCTTTTTTATTCCAGCCACAGCTTGCCAGCTCCTGCGAGAACAAGGATGAAAATCCTTTTTTTTTCTTTTCTTTTTTTTTTTTTTTTTTTAATTAGCACATAACACATGTTCAGAGCCAAAAGCATATAGAGAGACAAATCCTACAAGTTTCAAAATAGCTAACAGGGTAATAATACATTGAAGTAATAAATATAGTTACACTTTTCAGGTTTCTTCTGTAAATTGAGATTTCACAACTGTCATTTCTGAATTGTTGCGAATTATTAGATTTTCACAATCATCCTTTGTTGACTTAGGGACTTTCTTTTTAATTCAGCTCTTATTAGAAACCAGTTAAATAATTAGAGATCCACTTTGTTACCATGGAAAATCCTGCTTTAAATGTGCATCTGAGCTAGGGAAAAGGCATCTTCTTTTGGCTTTAATTGTTTCCTGAAGATACTTAAAAGTCTATTGAGAAGATACACCTTTACTAACTCAATCTAAGACATGTCCCATTATTTTAGTTTGGCATGTTGCATTAAAGAACTATCAAAATTGTCATTCTGTGCAGCAACAATAAAAAAACCCCTATTTCCCGTCTTCCCTTCCAAAGGAGCCCATTTTATTTTAAGTTGAACACCACCCAGCATTTAAATAATTTTCTGGAGTAGAAGGGAGCCAGGAGGCCTGCTTAAAAGTTAAAAAATAAACCACATAATTCATGTACTTAAGTCACCCTAAAAACTACAGGTCTCAACAACTTAACAAATTACTCATAAAGGCTGAAAAAGCATTACTTTATCTACAAAGCTACAATGCCTCTTACTTGTCCATAAAACTTAGCAGATGGGCAACTATATCAATCTTCCCTGTTATCTACTACCACTTGATTCCAATAAAGCAGTTTTAATGAAAAACAAACTAAACACACCAAAATAAGCTCTTCTATTCGTATACAACAGCATACAGATGTAAATACATAGAGCATATAGCACACACCTATTCCACAGTGCTACCAAGAAAAATAATCAAGACAGTTTAATAATTGAAGTGGCATAATAGCAAAGTACAGCCTTTCATTTTCATTTATTCATGCTTTCTTTCCACATCTCCCACTCTGAAGCACTCTCAGTTTTATTATCACATTAAAAACTACTCTGTTTAAACTTTTACACTATACATCCAGCTACCACAGAACATAGGTAAGATGATTCAACAACGTATAACCAATAATTGTGCCATTTAAGACAGTTAAGAAGAATTTTCTGTCTGGATATTGTAGGCTTTAAAGTTTGGGTTGGGTTTTTTTTTTTTGTTTGGTTGGTTGGTTTTGGTTGTGGGGGTTTTGGAGGTTTTTTTTTTTAAAAAAAAAGTTTGATTTTTTTTTAAATCAGAAACTTCTTAACGTCTTTTTAACCAACATCCCAAAACTATTAAGGAGTCTCACGCCAGTTAAGAGAGAACACAAATTCTTCCATTTGTTGGACATGCTGGTATTTGTTAGAGAAGACTGAGATGCTCCTGTCCAGAGGCACTGGGAAGAATATGGAGTCTCCAGCTTTGTATTTAGGGCCATTCCTTCAAATTTCACTAGGAAGTTCTGCCACCAAAAACCATCCTGGAAAGCACCGGCATGTTTGGTACAGGAATGTACATGCCCATCTCCTTATACCTGCACTGCAACGGCTGTGCACAGACAACCACCCAGCCCTTAGCTGCTCCTGCTGCAAAGGAGAGCGGGCTGCTGAAGAAGGAAGCCATCCGAGAGACTCTTGGTCACATCCTCTATCCCTCAGCATCTGCTAATGCTGCAGTTCCTATTGGAATAACAATCACAGCTCTACACCTGGGAGAATATAAGGCGATTCATCCTTATTGGCACCGATGATTGCACTTCCTTAACAGCAGACAAAAATCAGTTGCTGTCTCAGGTTTAGGGAAAGCATGATAATTTCTTAATCATCCAGAACCTGTCCTTGTACTATTTAAATTCTCATCACCAACTAAGAAAACAATGATGATTCCAGGCAGAAGTGACTCATTGCCCTGGCACTGTACATCTAAGGGCTTACACGGTACAGACACCAGAAGCAGGCCTGACCTAGCTAGCAGCCTGCTAGCACTGAGGTTTGTGGCACTGATGGGATTAGCAACAGAAATGATATAATTTTCAAGAGAAAACATTACCAAGAATCTTTAGA
The DNA here is from genome assembly GCF_023634155.1 of Falco peregrinus. Taxonomy (NCBI): domain Eukaryota; kingdom Metazoa; phylum Chordata; class Aves; order Falconiformes; family Falconidae; genus Falco; species Falco peregrinus. Next base: position 6,496,373 of record NC_073730.1, on the reverse strand, counting down.
CAATATGTAAATAACAGTATTAATGTTAAGGTCAAATTTATATTTACACACTCCAAATTAGAGGTCTAGTATCTATTGGGCACAGATGCAAGACCTGACTCTCGGACCACAGACCACAAATATATGTGTATATATACATTTATCATTATTATTTCAAAGAGGAGGTCTCCCTGCTTTGACAGAAGACTTAGACAACTGAAGCCTCTGCTCCAGAAAAACCTTGTTGAGATTTTCACTGTCGCACCGGAAAGAGAAAACAATGACTGCCAGGGAATAAACTTCTCACTACACACTGAAATCTAAACAGCAGAAACAGCTCCCAGAAAACATTCCTAGCAGATTCTTTTGGCTACGTAAGATTGTTACTGGATTCCTGGGCCTGAGGCTGGCTATAAGGTTGTACAAAGATACAACCTTATCATCCTTAACTTGGAAGGAAAGGTGTTTTCACGCAGTCTCACAAGAAAAGGTAAAGACTTAATTGGACATTATTGACCATATCACATACTGTCTAAAACTCTGAAACGCTAGTTCAGTCAAGAATACAGAATAACCCACCAGGGCTGACTGAAATTATAAGTTTTCCAAGTTAAAAAGAAAAAAACCAGACAAAAAATATTCTTCAACATTACTGCAGGTTTTTTAGCATCTTTCCTCACCATTAAAGCTAAACAGATGAAATCTTTTAGAAAGGCAATGTTCTGTGATCTTGCACTCAAAGGGTATAACAGGGTCACCACATTTTGCTCCAAACCAGAGATTCCTCAACACTTCTACACATGCTGCTGGTCTACACAAACACTTCACAGGCACAGCAGCTCCCAGCTCCACCTGCATGGAGCACTTGCTTCAACCAGTCTTCTAACGGTCCTTTCCCTGCCTCCCCCAAAAGCTTTCAACTCTGTAGTAAGACCACAAGCTGAAATAGTCATTTGTGAAGGGTACCATAGGACACAAAGGCACAGGGATGAGGTATACGAGATGTGAGAGTTACAGGTGGATTTGGACTCCTAGAGTGGGGTGGGTGGGTGGGTGTGCACGGGTGTGTGTGCAGAGGAGGGGAATATTATGAACTCTGACTACAGGAGGTAGAAAGGAGGCAGATTGTCAACTAGAGACAGGTAGAAAAACCACATTGTAACAGATTTAGGCTTAAGATAATTTGAAAAGACACGGGTGCAGCTGAGAGAAGACAGGTATGGGATTGAGATGGTTGCAGAGTATATGGGGTCCCGATAAAATGACAGAGCCAAAGGCACATTCTCTCCTACACACGCCTGAAGCTCAGCACAGAAGCAGAACAGACAAAGCAGTCCCGATAACTGCTAGTGGTAACAAATTTGGGAATCCTTTGGCCCTATCGACGTTCTTGAGTGAAAGCACACAGCACTAGATACTGCAAGGCACAAGATTCTGCTCCTGACCTGAAAGGTACACATCAGAATCCTCTTACTGAGGTGCTGGGGCACCGTTACAGAGGCCCTCAGGACCTGGGCTATCAGTTCAGCTTCTTCAACAGCTTAAGCCAACATCTACACTGCTGTTTAGGGACAGACACAGGAGAGGCATACACTTCTGAGAGTTCACAAAGCCCTTCTTGCCCTCCCTTTAGGAAATGCTCCTCCATCTCATTTGCAAGACCCCTCTCCCCTGTACAGCCAGCTTTCTTTTCTTGTGACTATAAACTAAAAGTACTTTCCCGTTGCTGCCTGTGCACAGTTTCTCGGTATTGTTACCTGACCACTCTGCTCAGAAGAAACTCTGTTGTTCAGAACCCTCTTATCCCTCACTAGAACCTGCTTGCCTAAATTCACTGCCCTTGACACTGCTCACCCCGCTGTCCTCAGGTGCCACTAACAGGAGAAGCCACCAAGGTTTTTGCCTTCACTGCATTTGGTCTGGGAGAAGTAATACAGTCCTAAAGAGCATGGACCTGACTCTGCACACGCTCCTGCAGTAAAGCATGCTAATTTGCTGAATTGGAATTCAGAAACCATTCTTCTATAAAAATACTCATATTTTCACTAAAGAGACTGTGCTATCTATTCCATTACTTGACTTCAGGCATGTTTCTTTGATCTTCCTCTAGAATTGCACTTTTTCCACCACAAGTTTCAAACCTGAGGTATTCACAAGGATTATTTCCTTTGTCTGCCAGTCAACTCGAGCACAGAAGCCACACCACCACAACTACCAACATCTTGTTACATGTAATTTCTTTAAAATGAGGGAAAGACTGAAAGATTCAGGATCAAGAACACAAAAGCTGAACTTCCTCTGTAACTCGTTTTGGTTTTCATTCCTTTTTGAATCTGTAAAATTTTGGTTTTCTTACAAAATACTACAGCGACACAAATTATAACCTGTACCACATGGCAGAGAGACTGTGCTTCTCATTAAAAACTTTATAGATGGATCAAAGTGAAAGTTTCAAAAATAGGAGGAGAGAAAAAGCAAGGATTAACAGCGGAACCATTATACAGTTCACAACAAGCAGAGACGCATATTCAATAAGCAAACGTTGTTTTTTTTTCATGGCCTAGACTAGTTAAGCAAAGGGGATAAAGGATTTAAAAACAATAGCCCAGTAAAGATTTTCAATGTGAGTACATATGGATAAGTAATTTTGGGGGATGTATTAAAATATGAAAAATAAGTAATAAGATTTTCCAATAAAAGCAAGCTAATGTGTTCTGCAAGGGGACATCTGGCATTTAGTTAATGCTAACATAGCTACCAGCAGCACAACTGAGCAAGTCTGTGACTACCTTTTTACTTTACAGTCACTGCTCTCTAGAAAGCCACCACCACTGCAACAGAAAGAAACCAAAAACCAACATACCGTTTGTCATTCACAGCGAATAGAGGGAAATCATGTGATTGACTTGGGAAACTCCTATCTTCTTTTGTTTCCCAAAAATGAAAATGCAAATTCACTGCATTCATACAGACGTTTACGCAGCAGAAGCGTGTTCTTTATCACCTTAATTTCTTATACTGCAGCCCACTAATTATTTAATTAACAAAGAAACAGCAATTCCTTCTATTTTCTTTTCTCGTAAGTAACTTGCAGGCATTTCTCATAATTAGGAAAGGTGGTTTCCAGTATCACTTGAAGTGATACAGTCTGCTTAAAGCTCAGGCAGAGGATCATGTCACTATATACTGTGACATGCTAACTGTTCAAGTCCATGCCTCCAGCTCACCCTAAACGTAAAGTGATCCACTCTACCTTAATCCTGAGTTAGGTGGGCTACACATTTATTCCTAAAAGCATAAACCACAAAGTTGTAATGGGTGATGTGCAGGAACCGCGGCACACACATGAACCCATGTTATCTGTAGGCAATTTGAATATAGACAGAAAGAATTATATTTATTTGCTACAGATAGAGGCAAAAAGCTGTAGAAGCGTGTAAGTGTGTGCTATAAGTATGTTCATTGATTTTGACGCTAAAAGAAAAATTACTATATATTGCTTTAAAAAGTGGTTCAGCTCTGGTTTTTGTTAAGGTAACCAAGATGAAATTCTGAAGGTTTTTTTTTTTAAAAAAAAACATACCTACAATACTTTAAGAAAAGATTTTAACATAATGAAGAAAATGCAACACAACAGACAGCTAAGAAAAACTATGATATTTAAAGAATATTGCTCACAAGCCCTTAAAGATGGTAAAAATCCATCTCCAGTTATTTTAAAAATTATGCATCTTTGAATAAATCTTTCAGAATGCTTATTTGGGAAAACAAAACACATTAAAAGCTAAAAATATTACTTCTATACCATTCTACAGAGTCTAGGAAGCAGATGAGGATTCACAGCCTGTACAACAAAGATTTGTTGGTGAGTTACAGCCATCTGTAATAAGCACCCAGTTTTTGTATCTTGGCACACTGGGAAAGATGTTGCTTATCTCCCACCATGCATGCAGATGATAGCTGTGAAAACTGGTATCAGTGCTAGTAGATACTCTATTTAGAATCAAAAAACCAAATTCTATCAATGCCTTTTAGTCACTCATTAAAGCCTAAGTTTAGAAAGTCCTTTTATACAGATGAATTCACCTCAATATTGTTCTGTTTTCTAATTAAAAATTCAACAATGTTCAAGTGCACATGTAAAAGCATGTGCTTTTTATGTAAAGATCTACAAGCCAAATCAAGACACAGACCACAGCCTGATAGATACTTCAAAGAAACTCAGGTATCTACAACACTTCATTAATCTGCGTCAAGACATCTTTAGGCAAACTAAGTGTTCCATGTCGGTTTTCCCCATCTGCAAAACAGAGAGGAAAGCATTTCATGTGTCTAGCTTCTTCTGACCTGAGAGTTAATCTGTATTCCCTTTTCCATAGAGGATTAAGACAATTCAAAGGCACGTCAGATACAAGACGACAGACCTCTGTCTACCTGTGAAGCAGCACTGATGGACAGGTAATACTTGCAGGCTGTCTGTGCTGTCAACTGTTTTTGTACAAACACTTGAAGTGTCAAAACAGCTACTCTTCCTCCTCATATGGATATTTTCCAGTGGAGACATCGCATAAATTCTACTTATGCAGTAAATACAGATTTCTTAAAAGGAATTACTTTATATAGTCACCTGTTCTCTCACAGCTGGGTTTTTTTGGGATACGGTTCATTATTTTATTCTGCTTTCCTCTTTTACAGTTTACAATAATGGGTTAGGACAGCCAACAAAATTACATGTACTTTCTTGGCATTTCTTCTCATCTCTCAGAGACTTACTGTAGGTCTGCTCACACAACAGAATCTGAGATACAAGAGGCAGCATAAGAAGAACAATAAATTATGAGGTATGGAGTACTGGATCACTGCCACTATGTCTAACTTCCTTGCTTGCTTGCTTCCTTGTGGTTGTTACACAGCTGACTGCTCATCCTGTGCAGTGCTGGAAGCAGACTGCAAAGAGTAAACTACCATCAAGTTCAAGCAGCGGACTTTCTTTATTAACAGATCATTACACAACGTTCTAACTAGTTAAATCAGTGTTCTGATTTTTCACTACTCAGTACCTTGAAGCTCAGACTAGCTAGATACGAGGCACTGCATAAGAACACTCAAGAGTGTATTCAACATTCGGAAGGAGGGTGAACCCGACAGAGCAGTAACGTTTAACATTAGAAAAAGTTGACAAACACGTATCAGGAAAATGTTTAGAAGAATCAGATAAAAGGGTAAAATGCTTTAAAGTTTTCAAACAGCTTTTTTTTTAAAAAAAAGAAATGGAACCTATTAGAAGATCAGGATAAACGTATTCCATCAAAAAAACTCTAAGGATACCTGGGGAGGGCGGGGGGGGGGGGGAGGGCGGGGGGAAGCCAGAGAGATCAAATGGGAGCCTCTTTGAAGGATTTTAGAGAAAAAAAAAACAACCAAAAGACCCACACAAATCCACATGGGTTGGGAAATAGCTTGCTGAAATCATGAAAGCTAAATCATCACAACATTTTCAAGTACAGATCAAAAGGAAGCCTTCAAAAAATTTGTGGGTACACAAATGATGAAATCAACAATCACAGCCAAGAGATTCAGCAGGTTTCTCCACTGGATACAAAATATTCTTCAGTGTGCCACAACAGGGACACAACAAATGCCTGCTACCAATAAAGCAGCATATGATAGCCTAAAGGTGACTGATGAGCTGAAAAAGACTTACACACTATTGATGAAGTGGACAATAAACCTTCAAAGTGCAAAACAACGCCCACAGGAAAATGCTAATCACGCAGAAATAAGAATAAACAAATTAATCATCCATTATCATCACAGAAGATTCTAAAAACATCAGTTCAAGTCAGGTTGCAATCAGAAAGTAATATGGCATTTTACGTAAAATAAAACAGAAGACACAAATCATCAATATATTATCCCAATATATCCACAGATCACACTCATTTTAAATACACGATGTCATTACAGCCATTTTTCTTTTTTCAAAAAAAGATATGAATCAGTTAGGGAAACTGAAGACAGTACGAGGTATGGCATGAGGTATCAGGAGCTGAAACCTAAAACGTTATGATCAGAGTAATCAAATCAAGATGTTTATAATTCAGAAACATTAAAACCCAGATAATTCATCTCTGGCACTAGCTGAACATATTTAAATACCAATACTTCAATCCCCAAACTAACCATTAGTTCCAGATAGTTTTGCGTAACAAAAACCATCTGCTTTGGAGCTATATGAACTGGGACAACGTTGCAATTCCAGAAAAGTTATGCCACTGTATAAATTCTTCATGTAAATCTGAAAACAAACCCAATAAACCACTTACCTCTGGCTGAATTGCTTTGAATACGGGGACATCCATTAGTGTTATCTGACCCTGAAATTAGAAAAAAAAAAATCATAAATTACGTTTTAAATTAAACTTGTATTCCATTAAGTTGCTATGCTGCATGAGAACTGTATTTGTTCTGATTTCTTTTCATTATTTGACTTTCATTTTGTAGCTGATTTCAGAGGTTTCGGCTCCTACCACAAAACTGTTCTGCAAAAATGGAGGACAAAGCGCTCTAAACTTCACATTTAGTAAAATAAACGAATTATGATAGATTATTCTCAGGAGCATAATCCTGCAGTTACATATGCAAGTCAGAGCTTGAACTCAGAAACACAATATAAGAAGCTATCCAAGAATATAAGAAACTAACTTTAGTTGCTCAAGGACAGTTTCTCTTCAAACTGAGTCTCAGTCTAGGTGTTACACAATTCTATTGAAACACCCCTAAAATTTTTCAATCAACACTTGAACCACATTTGAATAATTAAGCTAAGTAATTGTTCAGTTGCACAGCAACACTTAAAATTAAATACAGGCCATCTCACAGCCAGCAAGTCAGAATCAGGAAGTACATTCTCGTGTCTGGGATATCTGTTTAGCTTTGGAAAAGATAAAGGGGAAACCACAGAGCCAAACACCACGTTTTGCATTTCGAAACACATTCACAGAGCCCTATTTTAAGTGTACAATTTAGGATTGCTGCCTGGCTATGAATTAAAAAAAAAAAAAAAAAAAAAAAAAAAAAAAAAAAAGACCATCTCTTTCAAAGAGTATGTAGGTAGCCCAGAAATACCAGTGCCATCTGAGTTAGGTATCACAAATACCCTTTTAACAATGAATCCAAGGACCTCGTTTGATTTTCTCAGATGTGAGCTGCACAGCTTTATTCCCATTTCCTTGAAAACAGTGTTTCCGCCATTTATACACTCTGCTGTATATATACACTGACATGTTTGTGACTCTCACAAATTGCAACTGCCATCGAATGCCATTGCTGGCTAGCAGAATAGCTTCTCAGATAAAGACAACCTTGCAGAAAAAATTTAACTAGGATGATCTACTTTCAAGAAAGCATCTCTTTGCACCTGCTCTAACAAGAAGTGATGTGTCTTGCCAAAGACGATCAAATCTACATTTTGTAGCACATCTCCTTGACCTCCACATCTATTTTCAGATGGGTATTTTGGCAATCAAGCATGACCACAAAAACCCTGTATAAATCAGTCCCAGTTTCTGTAACCAACATACTGGACACAATCATCTGGTATTTTGTAGTACAACGTCATTGAAGCGACAAGCCTTTTATGTGTTTCCTTTTTACAAACTTTCTTTCCTGGGCTCTGCTTTAATTGGTTGCTCCTTCTTCCAAACAATGATGTTTGCAGACAACACCAAGCTGGGCAGAAGTGTTGATCTGCTTGAGGGCAGGAGGCTCTGCAGAGGGACCCGGAGAGGCTGAATCGATGGGCCCAGGCCAGCTGGATGAGGTTCAACAGGGCTCAGTGCCGGGTCCTGCAGGTGGGTCACACCAGCCCCACGCAGCGCTACGGGCTGGGGGCAGAGGGGCTGGGAAACCGCCTGGGGGGAAAGGGGCTGGGGGTGCTGGGCGACCACTGGCCAAACGTGAGCCAGCAGTGTGCCCAGGTGGCCAAGAAGGCCAACAGCATCCTGGCTTGTACCAGAAACAGCGTGGCCAGCAGGAGCGGGGCTGTGACCGGCCCCCCGCACTCGGCACTGGGGAGGCGGCACCTCGAACCCTGGGGTCAGTGTCGGGCCCCTCACGACAAGAGGGACATTGAGGGGCTGGAGCGTGTCCAGAGCCGGGCAGGGGCTGGGGAAGGGGCCGGGGCACCAGGCTGGGGGGGGGGGGGGGGCGGCTGGGGGGGTTCAGCCTGGAGAGGAGGGGGCTCAGGGGGGACCTTATCACTCCCTACAGCTGCCTGACAGGAGGGTGTAGCCAGGTGGGGGTCGGTCTCTTCTCCCATTTAACGAGTACCAGGACAACAGAAAACAGCCTCAAGCTGTGCCAGAGCAGGTTTAGATGGGGTATTAGGAAAAATGTCTGCACTGAAAGGGTGGTCAGGCACTGGAACAGGCTGCCCAGGGAGGTGGCAGAGTCACCACCCCTGGAGATATCTAAAAGATGTGCAGATGTGGCACTTGGGGACATGGGTTAGTGGTAGGCTTGGCAGTGCTGGGCTAATGGCTGGACTCCATGGTCTTAAACTTTTTTCCAACCTAAATGATTCTATGATTCTATGTTTTAAAGTTTTATTAGATTTTTCTAGTCTGATTTCTACAGTTAGAATGGTCTTGAAGCTAATAATCGAGACACTTTCAGAAAACATTTATCCTAAAAGGAGTTGAGGAACAATTTCATATACTTGTTTCTAAATCTTCCTTAAAACTTTAAGATTATAACTTCAGAATGCCCAAGAAAAGGGCTTCCCTATGAAGGCAGCACTTACCTAAGTACTGCACAGAAAGTGTGTACTACTGTGTGGGACAAACTTGCCTGATACTTAGGTGTGTGCATTATTTCTTCCCGCTCACTAAGAAAGAGCGGATACATCCCAGTTCTGTAAATCATCTAACCACGTACCCATGGCTGTGCAGGCGCAAACATCAAGGAATTACACTTTCTTACCTGCAGAGAACACTCAGGAGACAAAGGGACAGAAGGAAAGCATGGATTCATTTTTCTAACCTGATCAAATCCTGACCATAGAACAGCCACGCATTACAGCAAGAGTTAATTCTTCCTTTTGATTTCCAAGGTAAAGAACCTAGTCCTGAAAAACCAGCCATAGAACTCAATCTCTAGTCTCCTGTTTCTCTGCTAAATATGTGGCTGATGGAATGTATCACTATGCTTCTCAATAAGGGAAATGAATTAGAGAATTGGTTGGGTTGGGGAAGGTGAAAACAGAGGAATGGGCACTTGAATAGAATTTGAATATAGGGTATATGAAAACATCTTAACAAAAGACCCAGGCTTTTAAATGGTTATTCACATTTCATTGCATATACTACAAGATTACAACAGTACAATAAAAGTGAGCCAGAGAACGGATTCATTGTTCGCAAAGAAGAGAGAATGCTTAAAAATATGTTGCCTTTCTTCCCAGCCCTCCAGAATTGTCCTCTTAATCAACCTGAACTGCCTTAGCTACATTAGACTATTAATTGCTTCAGTAGTGACTCCTAAGCAAATAATTACTTTAAGACAAGATCAACACCCAACACCGATGAAACAAAGACCATTATAACTTCACAACAGAATTCATTTAAAATCATGCATTGATTTTGATAAACGGTGACATTAAATGGGTAAATTAACATTTGAAAAACACATGAATCCTGAAGTTAGAGATTAATGTTTATTACTAAAAAGATTTGAAATTGCTATTAAGTACCTTACAGTATTTGAAAAAGCAAGTTTGGAACAAAAAAAAAAATTCAACAGAGAAAATTCTTTCTTCTAGTATCACATTGATATTAGGCTGATTTTTCTTTTTTTTTTTTTGCTTGTTTGGTTTATGCCTCTTGCTGCTTTCACTAAAATCTCCAGTAACACTGTATCACATTACCTCTTGTTCAAGAAACATCCCTTATGGAGGTTCCTTTCTTAAAAGAGCTTGCAATTTCCATTAAGAGTTCCAAGCACTTAAAAAATTGTTCACAATTCAAGCGGCAAGTAACTGACAGCTGAATACCTGAACTGATGGATAAAAAGCCATTTGAGTTTGCAGTACCTCACATAAGAGTTTAAAAATAACTTTTGACAAAACAGAACTTTTTAAACATTCACTTACTCATATTTTAAGTCTAACACGTAAGTGAATTTTTACCCTTAAAAGGTAAAAAAAGGTGCTTGCTCACTGCTAAGGCAAAAATAAAGCAAACTGGAAAGGCTGGCATTCTAATTAATAGCACTTGAAATGATAAAGCTTCGAAAATTATTATGTTACATGCCATTGCTCAACTTTAACAACAAAGAACTTCTATCATGACCAAATCAAGGGGAATTTAAACCCCAATAAACAAAGCCACTAGTTTGATTTCTGCCATGGAAGATACAACACACCAACTTTTCTCATTCCAGCTCCTTAGCCCAGCCAATACAAATTCCTGGATAGCACCTTCTCCTAAATGTAGTTTAACATTCAATATTCAAACAAAAAATTGTAAGTGTGCACATCAATTTGTTACATGAACCATAACCCATCTTGTTTTTGAGTTGTCAGCTGCACAGATACATAAAAAAAATGGAATTACATGTGTAGTACAAAAGCGTAAACTTATTCCTACTTATCAGTTAAATAAGCATTCTGATTACACAAAGATAGGAAAACTCAGTATCTTCTGCCTTTCCACAAGCGATATGTCTATCAAGTTCATTTATATATTAAAGTACTTCACTGGTGAACGGAAGTTTTGTGTTTATGTTTGCCTTAGATCTCCTACATAACAATTCTAGAATATGATTAGAAGAGGTATGTTTTTAATGTATGACTAATATATTTCCCAATTATCAACCACCTGAAGAACGTTACAAGAGAAAACCTACTTTTAAGCACAGCAAATGATCACCTTGCAGTTCACACACAGGCAGTGCGGTTGGAAGGTAATTCTGCTGCCCCTGCACAGCCGTGGCAGCTTTTGCATGTAGTAGAAAGACCCTGCCTGGGGAAAGTCCCCAACAGGCAAGTTTAAAAATACTTTAGCTCTCCTGGCTGCTGAGATGTTGGACTTGTTAACAATTAAGTACTTCAAAACCCTAAAATTATTACCACACCGCCTCGTATACATATAAAGAGATTTACCCCTCTCTCGAGGAGATCTGTCAGGCCAAAAATTTTACATCCAGATGATGAAGAACTACATTTCAGTATGTTGCTTCTTTGAGGAATATGGAGCAGCTCAATGAAATTAAATTGTAAAATATTCTCTAATTCTTTCTGGTTTCTGTGAATACATACGGATTACCCTTCTTCCATAAAAACCTGAACTTAGGAACACCTAGCTGCAGTTAACACCACTGCATTGAGTCCTCCCCACACTCCTATGTGAAACTTCACATTTGATATGGGGTACAATCCCACCTTTCTAGCCTCTAGACCTCCCCAAGCACGTGTTCTTTCTATCAGGCTACTTGCTGTACTACAAATTTTCCTGCCATCCATGTACCTACTGTAAGGACACTGTACTTCCCATATTGCTCCTGGACAGAGACCATCAGTGTGAAAGGAAAAACTAAGTTTCTGTCTGAGATGAAAAAAAAATATCAAACGTCTACATTTTGGTTGTTGAAGAACACTGCCATAATCTGATTTTCCTTGAAGCCATGTTGGTTCAAGCAGCACTTCATAAATTGTTCCTTAATCTGAATTTTTAGAAGGAATTATATTTAAGCCTTCCAACTTGGCTTAGCACTGTCTCTCTGGGCTGCCAGAATACTTTTCCTCACTGAAAAAATAGCTAAGTCTCTGTTAAGCACTGCATCAGTAGGAGAATAATTCTGCTGTCCAAAACGAACGCTGGGGGATTAAAGTTCCTGTGTTGAAACTCTACTTTTTTCTCGCAAACTCCACTCCAAAATTTTTATCATTAATAGTGCCTCCACACGCTATAATAAAGTTGCTTCTTCTTGCTCTCATTGAGAACATACTTGTTCTGTAATATTCTTCTGTAAAATAAAGTGAACAGGAACACATACAAGCAGAAGTCCTTTTTCATCAAAAGCTCCCAGGGCCCAGTACTTCACTTTATTCAAACTGCTCTCAGATGCAGCAGACAGACTTGCCTCAAACTCCCTAAATCCACTGACAACCAGCCTCTGGAGAGGCCAAAACCAACATTACTGCCAGGAACCGCGTAGCACAGCTCACACCAGTAGCCACGCAGGAACTCGCAGAGGGGACTGTGAATCTGCCAGAGTCCCACACAAGAGAAAGTTCTCCTGGGGGGAACCCTGGGCCAGTTAAAGTTATTTTTGTTCTATTTGAAGGGGCAAAAAAATGAGTTGTTTGAACCCCACACACCTCAAAACCTATTTCTGCACTTTTATTGCACACACAATGTGGTTCCAAAACTCTTGGGACCTGCTTCCTTTACAAAACACACTTCTCATGCTCTTTCTTCAGATATAGATAGCTTGATATTTAACTGTCCTAAGAATGCAGCTGAGAAAAATTCCTTGTTTTGTCTGAATGTTTTTATAATAAGCTTTATTTGTGTATTGTTTCCAAAATAAGCAATATTCTTTTTTCCAACATCCATTTGACAAAGCTTAACTGGAATAAAAAAGAAATAAACATACATGTAAAGTGTGAGCTTACTTCATAGCACTTTCAGAGACTAGGGCAAAGAATAAAGAATCCTTCTTAGATAACCTGGTGGAAAAAAAAGCAATGGATTTATACAGCTGCGCTTCCCTTAATTCTACCTCAAATATTTACACCACTGTGGCTTAGTTGAAATATAAAATGGAAAAGCAAGTCAAAAAGTAATAAACAGTCAAATAATTAAACAGTAGCAGTCTAAGGAATAAGAATTTACTGTAAAGCAGAAAATAAATATTTCTTCAACCTGAGGTTCGCCAACATCTTAATTTGGACCTCATGTCCCCAAGCATTTTCCTTTTTTCTTTCAGTCTCAGCAGCCCCCACTTTCTACTGCCACTGCACCATTAACATATCCCTCCCCCACAAATTGTGCCCTGTACGCTTGAAACCACACTTCTCCCTTCGACGAAAATGGACAGCATTCACTGCCGCGGTGCCTACCCTGCACACACACGACGGCTCCATCGGCAGGGCCAGACACCAGTGGGTAATCCTGGCACCAACTTGTTTTGTGGCTTTTAGCCGTTTAATAAAGAACCAAGCAGTGATCAGCCTAAAAGCAGATATTTAAAACAGAGACAGTCTCCTTACTAGTTACAGCTAGAAAGCAGCCTGTAGAACCCTTAGGAGAAAACAAACATGTCCTACTTCATACTCATTGAATGGGATTCTTTTTCCCCAAAATCTATGAAATGTTCAGGCATTCAATAAATCCCCTGGAAACCATTTCTGTAAGCTGCAGAGGGATAAAGCAAACTATACATTTGCAACAGCAGCAACTACACCTGAAGATCTCACCTATTTCAGCTGTAACTTGACCCTTTCTAAAGCAGCCTTCAACCTTACAAAGAGCACCTGGCTGGTAACAACAGTATAACTGGACTATTACATGTCTATTGCAATAATAATTTCCGTCACTGCTCAAGCTAGACCCCTTGAAGGGCTAGCATACTTTGGCTAGAAAGTTAGTACAAGACTGAACAAAGGACCATTCCATGAAATGGCACACCAGCTGAGTATTCAGGACAGTGCTAGATGACTGCCAAAGGGAAGAACATGGAAATAAAATCACCGAAAATATTTACACTTGGGCTTCTCTTTGGCCTGGTAAACAGCTTCTTGAAAATACAGGATTACAAGCAATAGATTTTGTAGTCCAACTTGTCTCTTACCCACTAACTGACTAAACAGACTTTTTAAATAACAGTATCTCTAACACAGTGGGAACTCAAAACACATCTGTGTGTTTCATACTGGTACTGAAACCACTAGTATTAATCTTATTTCCAGTGATCTCTCAAACTTAATTATCTTTCAGAGTTTTGCTCTTCTTCCTGCAGCATAATTGTAATTGTTACAATTATGTACACAGATGTGCAGTGACCCATTTTTGATCAAAATGCAACTTATCGTACAAGGTACAGGATAAAACTTACCAATGACAATGTTGACTTTATCAGTTAACTCCCACCTTTGTGCTACTTATGACTGGAATCCTTTTTCATTCAAGCCAAAGTTTCCTATTAGACAACTGTCTAACTAGCTCTTGTGTAGCAACTTGCATTTATTGCTGTTTTACTGGCTTCATCACATTATTTTTTCTCTCCATGAATAAGGTACACAGCCCACAAATTATTTCCTCAGTTTCCCACATAAAAAAAAAATAAAGCACAGTACTGATTCACTCAGCCTTCACTACATCACAGATGTCTGCAGTCTGCACTGCATATATTTCACAAGAGCTATCACTAAACTAGAAGTGTTCTCATACTTTGAAATAGCAGTTTGTAGCATATCCATGTCCAGTGGCAGCAGTGCATACCCTGTATTATAATGAAAACCTTACCAACATCACTTTGCATTCTCATCTGTGCCAGTATGCTCAAGAGCCTGGCCATACTGCATCACTCTGGTAGTCTTCACATTAAAACTGAAATCCAAATTAAGATTTTATACTTCTCTGTAATGGCAGGACTAAAACCAGGAAGAAAAGGAAATGGACAATAAAATAAAAACAAGCATAAGGCTTAAAGGTATTTTCTCCTCCAAGGTACCTACGTATTCAGTAAATCTACTTATTTCTATAACCTTCAGCAAGAATGGAAGAAGACAGCATTCAAAGCAAGCAAGCCCTACTATAAAAGCAGATAAACTTGCCTGGGGAAACAAACATTAATGACAAACTTAAAGCTGTGTATATGAACTTTGAAAAAGAAATGAAATTAATTATAACCTTGCCAAAGGGCTGAACACTGACTACTAGTAATTTTGCTCAATTGTTCAGAATTCTATCTGTAAGCCACTTTAGTCCATTTACAGTAAATGAAGCCCAATTTGAAGAACTGGATACTTTAAAAGGGAGAAGGCTAAGAGTAAAGGTGCTTTCTTTTGGGGAATTGAGAAAACTGCAAAATTATACCAGGTAGTATAAACCAAAAATACAACCACACATTTGTAATCCTAATGTGAGATGTTTAACTAAATGATTCCTCTTTGTGAGTGGAACTCCACACAGTTTGAAGCATAATATGAAAACAGTACAAACACCAGATTTTAATAAAGATTTTTATCTAACCAAGGTTTAAGTAGGCAACATCCACGAAAGTAAAAGGTTTCCACACATGAGAGATGAAGGATTAGACAGCAGAGGACAGCAGAGAAAAAGGGTTATGAAATGCGATACAAGACCAAGCACCTTTGTGTATTTTGCTGTCCAAGTGAGTGACAGCAACTCCACAGAGACCAAGTGATCTACTCTGCTGCTCAACAGCATCCACAACTGGCTAAAAAGCAGAGCCATTCAAAGGAATTCCTTCTGGCCTATGTGCTTAACTCCGCTTCAATTCATGCCCCTAGCCCCAAACTCCTAACCATTTATATTTCCTTTATGTACAGAAATCGTTAGGATAAAATTGAAAGGATAGCCAGCTTCAAAAACGTCTTCCCATGAAAAGTCGTGATTCATTGCCCAGCTGTTCCCGACAGAGCCAGTAAGAGGCCTGAACCTCAGTCAGAAATAAATCCCATTAACTATTCAAGAAGAATTTAATGTCTAAGTACCACTTCATACTCCAGATGCTTTAAATTTTCAGTGTCCTCATTAAAATCAATTTATCCATTAACAATTCACTGAAAAAGTTAATGATTAAAAAATAGAACAAACTTAATGGGAATATTTTGTGATGCATCCTACCACGTATTGATCATCTCCCCAGGACAACTCATCACAAATCTTGTAACTTGAATTATAGCTTGCTAGCAATCTTTCTAGTAACATATCTGAATCACTTAGAAGGACCATCTGTCATCTTAACCTCTAAAAGTAGCGTAAAAATAAATTAATAAATCACTCAATGTTTTGGTTAAACATCTTTACTCCTTTGTTTTTGGTTCTGCAGGATATCCAACTCATTTTTCTGTACCATTGCACCCAAAAGAAGAAAAAACTTCCTAGACGTAAGAATTAACAGAGTGAACAACTAAAACACCCCCAGAAAAAAACAAGTAGAGATCTAATACATTCTTGCAACTAATACACGCATGTCAGAATTAAGCTTCATCATATGGATTTAAGAATCCTTGGTCTATGTTACATATAACGGTGTGAAAAATGCCTGGATGGCATAGCTCAAAAAAGATCACATAGCATTAAAAAGAACATAGACAATGAAGAACTATAGCGCAATATCCATTTTTGAAATCCATGGATGACAGAAGTTAGGCTAAAAACATATAGAAATGGAGAAGCAGAGGAAAAGTTGCCAAGAAGATTCACACACAGGTAAAAAATTACTGGAATTGCTTACCGCATATTCTTCTGGTGTAACCTTTAGGACATCAAATACCACTGCATCAAAGCTCTTCTTCAGTTCAGCTGAACCTTTGTCACTCAAGGATTCAGAGCTGCTACTCTTCTGCAGAAACAAACAGAACCAGTAATAACATTTTGGTTCTCTCCTCTTCTGTTCTGTTTCTGCGCTCCCAAAAGCAAAATTTCTGTTCAAACATCACTGTTCACACAATTTTTCTATCGGGCAAATTATCCATTAAAAGTCACTCGGAGGACATACCTTCTCCTGACAAAGACAGCTAAAACCAGAGACTCTCAAATTGACTTCAATGGATTTCAGAGGTGTTCCTCAAAACAGAACAGTTACATTTCAACACATAATTCAATTCCAATTTTGTTGATGGGAAAGTTAATAATAACAATACAATCACACTGAATTTGAAACAGGAAAAATACCACTATGGTGAGGAAAAAGTCAAGGTCAATCCCAAAGGAATAGTTAACAAAGAACAGTATCGATCTCCTCCTGTTTCTCTCAGAAGTATTAAAACTTAAAAATTACATTGTGAGCTAAAGATCTGTTCCTGTTGAAGACACTTGGTATAAACCATTTTAGTTGCTTTTTTTGGTAAATGCTAGTAATTCACATTTGCAAATACTGGATATTAGAACATTATTCTCTGAATCTTTATCTGCAACATAAAGATTTAGATTCCCTGCAAAACACAAATAGGATTCAAAAAATTAACACTTTGTATGAAATTAACACTACCTACTGGTTTCGTATGTTTCATGTATTGTTTTCACATGAAACAAATGAAAACAATGTATCTGTGTTAGGTGTAATCACTTCCTCTAGTGTATGGATGCAAAACTAGATTCTGGTCCACCATCACAAGCAAGAAGGGTTTTACCCAACGGAGACTGAGATGTCACATCTAGATGTATGCTTCACACCTGAACCACGGGCACACCTATTCCAGAAACATTCATACAGCATGCAATGACTTTGCTGCCCCACACTCTCCTCTGAAGACCCAAAAGGCTATGCATGTTTCTTGCTTGGTTTCTTCTCACTTTCAGAAACCTGGTACAAAGCAAACTCTCAACTAAAAAGTAAGAAATAAGACAAGACATGTGGGCAAAATCATGAAGAACCACAGATACTACAGCCAGTGACTGCACCAAATTCAGATGTTTGCTTCTTCATCAAACAGTACATTTACCTGAAGCACAGAGTGGCACCTGCATGCTTCAGCAAGAGCATAGCCTTGACCTAAGTGCCAACAGAGCTCCCGTAACAGTCCTGCGAATGCTTTGTTCGGAGACTTGAGAGAAAGAAAATGAGTATTGGTGCACGGAGCTTGTTCTCACCATGGCTGGGAGCTCCAGCTCAGCTATGGCAAAACACAGTGAAGACAAACCAAGACCTGCCTAGTCTTTATGTCGATCACCAATGTATCCTCAAGCTCTGTCCTCATCACCATCACGGGGGATGGCTCTTAGAAAGCTGAAAAGATTAGACTTTGGCCCACATAAAGGCAGTTGCTGACAGTCTGTGTAATTTTACTGCTAATGTTGAAAGTTTTCAAGACCATGGGTATGGGTCACAAACACAACACCTTCAGGAGTGATTGCTTCACCAGATCGCTTCTGGTGGAAGCCAGATTTCAGCACTGTTAGACTGCACTTTTCAACTAACATCTGCATCATGTCTGCTGATGCCAGCGCAGGAGGAAAGACAGCACATGGTCACTGATGTTAATAGCTCTACTGTGCTAATGTCTTCTCCTAAAAAGCTACCCAAGGCAGTATTTTAGGGCTACACTATGTATTTTGCCTTCAGCTTCCCACTCACCGAAACAAGAACACTCAAACTCCTTAAGAATTCAGCCAGCTGAAATAAACTCTTGTCCATTTTTAAGCACTTTTGTT
The DNA here is from genome assembly GCF_023634155.1 of Falco peregrinus. Taxonomy (NCBI): domain Eukaryota; kingdom Metazoa; phylum Chordata; class Aves; order Falconiformes; family Falconidae; genus Falco; species Falco peregrinus. The sequence goes on along the minus strand of NC_073730.1, from coordinate 6,477,987 downwards.
ATCAAGACACATAAATAACATACATGCTAATTTGATAATCATGTCTGGTTTAGTTAAGTTCTTCTAACAGTACCATCTCTCTCTGAAAAACCTGATTTTGAAAACACCACCCACCAAAATCTCCAAACCAGGCTGGCATTTTCAGTAACCAACATAGTGAAACATTTCAGTTACGAGTCCTTCCTCCTCCCAGTCAAGAAAGAAACAAAAAAGTACCACTTTTACTCAAATTTATCAGACATCATGTAAACATTCAAGACTATCTTGCTGAGTAAAAAAAAAGAAAAAGAAAAGAAAAGAAAAAAAAAAGAGAGCTTTCTTCCAAGAAATCTTTTCAGTTGTATGCCAACAAATGGTCAGTCAATGATTCATAATACAACAATCAATAAGGGAAGTACAAGCATCTGTATAAAAACAAATAATAGTCTTGTGATGTCAGCTTTCTTGTTTAAATCTTGACAATACTTGTGAAATTATGCTGGAAATTATTTTTACCCTTTTGATAACACAACACTCCAATTTTCCTTTCACCTTGTTTGTGGTACTTTCCATTTCCATATGCACATGCAAGTGCACAGCACACATGCAGCTCTGCTATTGAAATACTTGTGTAAATATGTAAGTAAAACAACTATCTTTGGTAAGGTTCAAAGATTCATTTACAAAGGCAACTGTGTTCAGGATGTTGTGGCTCTCATCACTACCACCTTTGTAGGGTTCTTGAATACCATGTCTTTTTTTTTAAAAAAAAAAAAAAAAACTGAAATCCACCTTGCTAAAAAAAACATGTTTCACACTGTAACAAAAGCAATAAAAATAATATGCATCAGCAATAAAGTAACTGTCTCCCACTGTACATCTGTACAAGCCAAAGCATATATTCAGTCACCCTAATGACAACACACAATGCATCTGGGAAGATCACTCAACATACACTGAAGGCAGATTTTCAGTTCCCTTCACCTCAGTACTATGAGGCATTAACAGGAAAAAAACCAACCCAAACCCAACAAAAAACTTGAAGAGGGAGTGATCTCCAAGAGTTCTGGAAAAAAAAACCTCCAAACCAAAGAGGTCCTGCAAACTCTCCAACATTGCTAAGAATTTAGGAATCAGTCACAACTCTCAACAGCTCCTCACATGATCCTAGCAAAAAGAGCTCAAAAACTCTGGTACCAACTTCACCCTGCCCCTTCTTTTTCTTTAAGTAGTAAGATGAAAAATGGTTAACCAGATTAACTTCAAAATAAGAGGCATGAGCATAGGAGACCAATCCCCATTGCTCGGCTGATACACATTCTCTTAACTCACAAGCTGCTCACTTCTGGAGGGCAGCAGCTTTGCTGGGCCAGAGGGGACCCATACCAATGCTTCAGCACAGTCCGAGAGACAACGGGAACAACCTTACTCCTGTGCTACTGTGTCAGACCGCCCCTCACCACACAGGCACACAAGTACCTGTCAAAGAAAAGAACATTTCCCACAGGCTTCGCCAGCCCAGCTTATCGCACTAAGAGCATCTATTATTGTTAAAACTTAAAAGAAAAGCTGCCTTGTCTAAATGCGATGGAAGAGAACACAAAAAAAGGCAGCTTTGGCAATGGCAAGGCTGTAAAAGCTAGCTCACGCTTTATTTTGGTATGCAAAGGTCAGAACTTTTAAGTTATTCACATCTGAACTGGGGCATATGAAACCAACACACAAAACAAGAACCTGCCGCACTAGATCTGTTAAAAGAAAAACTTACATTTCGGTGCATTTTAAATAATGTGAGTACTTAGAGTCTTAAGTATGCAATAACTGAGTTTTGTAATCCTTACCTCTGAAGCAGTAGCTGCAATATTAACACTGCTTGACTGTCCGTTCATTAGGTCCATACTGCCCACACCATTAATCTTCACCCCTACATTTACAGCAGCAGGATCATCTCCAAGGCAACTGAATAACCATTCCTACAAAGAGCAAAAAGTAATCACAAACCATTTTTTTCAAGTTTTAAGTAAAATTCAGTATCTAAAATCTGTGACAAAAAAAAAAATTACTTCCAAAATGGCTACACTTCTTTGAGGTCCAAAATTTAAGTTCAAACATATATTCTGAAATTACCAGCTCTAAAATGACATAAAGAACTGAAAGTTCCATTGCAATCCAATACTTACTGGCAGTATAGATTTTCATATGCTTTCCCCTGCTATTTTCCATATACCAGGTATCAATATGTAAATGTATGCATTAACCCTAACTTGAAGTTAGGCCTGCACATCAGTACACATATGATTCTTTTCCTGATTACCAACTTTAAAAAAATATAGTGCAGATGTTAACTATCAGTAACTTTTATAAGAAGGTATTCAATGATTTCCTCTTATATGTCTATTCACCAGCTTCAAGAGAAAATTACCGCATTAAAAGCAATTTAAGAGTACAAGCGGAACTTGGGCTTTTCTCCACAAATTACCCAAATTATTGTTTAGCAAAAAAACCCCAAAACACCACCAAAAAACAAACTGCAAAACAAACCACACAAGGGAAAACTCCACACACTAGGTTTATTCTTGAAAGAATACTATTACTCCTCATTTCTACAGAGAAAATACTGCAAAAGAAATTGAAAGCTTTGGCATCCACTACAACAACAGTAAGACTACCCAATACCTCAGTGTTAGAGGGAGAGTAAAAATTGTTTTGGACTTAAATTTCATGAGATCTTAGTGCCCTCTAGTGTGAAAATTATTATAAATCAGTTTTCACAGGTCTATGTTTATAACAAGTGTTTTCCGAAGTTGCTATTATTTATGAGATTCACTTTAGGTTTGTAATTTTAACTCAGAACTATTACAGACTGTGCAAATAAATGGAGAAGGTAAGTGACAGGAAACTGAGTAATGCCACATAACAAAACAGCATTACAGCATCTCATATTTAAGACCTCTAAGTAATGAAATAAAATCAGTAATCCAAAAATTTCTATCTCCAAGTGACATAAGCCAGATATGTCAGGTAAACAAGCCTGGAAGGCAAGAAACTGCAATATCTAAATAAAAAAATATCATTTAAAAAAAAGCAGTAACTTTCAAGTGTCCTTGTAGGAATGCAATACAGAAAGGATGCAACTGAAAGGGCCACACTGCAAATTTCAGTCAAACACTATAACTGCTAGATATTTTGGGGTATTAATAGTCCCCACCTGAACCATGTTCAGTCATACTTCTGCAGTTCAGAACAACCATTCACATTTGACCTTATCTTGTTTTGTTTTGGTTTTGGTTTTTTTTTTTAAATGATATGCTCATTCACAGGACAGAAGACACTACATTTCACTTAAACATTATAGTCCCAGCCCACATGCTATAATTAAGATTGTTTCCTCCACTAAAAATACACTTAACTGCACTTAGATTTATTTTTTTTATAATAAGTATTACACTAATAGAACATACAAAGGAGGAAAAAATACCTCATCTTTGGCTTGTGAGTGTCACTGCTGCCCTGTCCTTTCCTATCTCAATTACCCTTCAGACTGTCTCATGTGGAGTATTTCCAAATGCTCAGCTCCCCAGCGCCTCCTCCCTATAGCCTTCTTATTTACTGAACTGAAAAGCAAGGAAATAAAGCTAACTGACGTGTCATAATTTTCATTTATGTAGTGACAGTGGAGGACAGAGACATCACATCTCCAAAATCAGTTTCAGGCCTTCCTCGTGTTCAAGAAGGTACACTTGTCCTAATTTAATCCTCTTTTCTGCTGAAGAAAACCCTCTACCCTTTAAAAATTTGTACTTTTTGTAACCAATGTAATCATAGGAATTTTCACACTTTGAACAATTTCATCATACCACCTGGCCTGTAATTGCATCATACAAAGCCAACCTTAAACTCAAGGTTATGTATTTGACCCTCTTCTCACAAATACTTCAGTCCTTCCCCTTCCCCATACTAATGGGGGTGAGAAGGGGGAGAATTGGGGACAAAGTGTTTCTGGTCAAAGAAAAGTGAAAGTTCAAGTTTGTTTCCGTGTTTCTTTGGTTTTTGGAGGGATTTGGATGGTGCTATTTAAAAGAAATTATACATATCATAGAAGCCTATGGAGTTGGCAGCGCAGCCTCCAATGACAAGAGTGAACCGATTTCTCTATAAACAGGGTTAAAGCCCCGCTTCCTAATGACTAGTCCCACATAACCCACAGGCACCCAGACAAGTCCTAGCAATTTCCCTGCCTGCCCCGTGTTCCCTAATGCACTATCTTAAGCCTTATCCTTGGTCCCTTAACGTAACAGCTCCAGTCTGCTGCTACCTGTTTCCTAAGCTATTATGAGTTTTGTTTGTATCTGCCCACCCACCTGAGCGGCAGCCAGGCAGGCACTTACGCCTGGCACTGTCTGCATTCAGAGCCTGATGACTATGTGATAGACTTTCCACCTCAGAGGACTGTACCTGGAGGGTACAGTGGTGGTTCACACTGATCCGAGTTTTCCTTTTCTACCCAGTTACTGGGATAAGAATTGTGAGAATTCTGCCCCTTAGTCAAGTAGGGCTGAAATTCACCACTGTGCGGAAAAGAGACTCCCATGAAGCACATAAAAGTTGGATTTATTTTTTTTACTAAGTGGAAAATCACTTAGAAAAACCCTGCATGCAAAGAAAAACAGAGATTACAAAATATAACATCTGCCAGTCAGCTTGTATTATAACAAAGCTGTCTAAACAATGTTAAATTTGTACACATTGCTGCATTACAAGAGTATATATATGAATACATTTATACTTTTTCCCACTTTGTGGAGATACAGTAGGGAGCAGAATTAGTACTGAACTGCTATAAACTAGCATTTATCAACTTGAAAGCTCCAGAACTTGCAATATTTAAAACGTACTTTTGAAAGCTGCATTACGCACGAGATCACCACCACTCCCATAACAATGAAAAGTCGCAGCAACAATTTTGACCTATGTATCCTTTTAAGATGAATACTGAAAAAATCCTAACACTGGAATAATTAAATAATTTGCTTGCTATACTACCCTTCTGCTTAACACCACAATGATTAGTAAACAGCAATATCAGAAAGTGATCAACAGCAGAGCTGTTCAGAGCAGCATAGCTGGAGATGTGAAATGACTGTCACCACACTGCAACAGTGAGTCAGTTTTCACTGCATGCCCTGTATATCCAATTACAAAAACTGAATTACACTGAGTAATTTGAACTTCCAGTCTGTTTCTCCCCTTCAATTTAATAAATGCCTTTGTGCTCAGAAATGCATTAGATGTGAAATTGAAAGTGTTTTATATGATGCATAAAATACTTAAGCCAGCATTTATGCCAACCTGAAGCACAGACACGCTATGCAGTATCTTCCTACCTCTTCATGCCACGCATACCGTACAGTAAAAAGCAAACTAAAAATGCTGGTAAGCAGATTCACCATACCCAAAGAATAAAAACGTCCAACATCATGGTTTAACCCCAGCCAGCAACTAAGCTCCACACAGCCACTCATTCGCTCCCCACCACCACCCCACGGTGGGACAGGGGAGAGGACTGGAAGGGTAAATGTGAGAAAACTCATCGATTGAAATAAGGACAGTTTAATACATACAGCAAGAGCCATGCAGACAAGTAAAGCAAAACAAGGAGTTCATTCACAGCTGCCCATGGGCAGGCAGGTGTTCAGCCATCCCCAGGAAAGCCGGGCTCCATCACGCGTAATGGTTACTTGGGCACGCCAACACCATCATTCCAAATGTCCTCCCTTCCTCCTCCTTCCCCCAGGTCTATATGCTGAGCATGATGTCATATGGTAGGGAATATCGCTTTGGCAGTCGGGGTCAGCTGTCCCAGCTGTGTCGTGTGTGTCCCCCTCCCCAGCCAACCCGCTGGTGGGGTGCTGCGAGATGCAGAAAAGGCCCTGGCTCTGTGTAAGCACTGCCCAGCAGTAACAAAAACACCCCTGTGTTATCAGCACTGTTCTCAGCACAAATCCAAAACATAGCCTCACAGTAGCTGCTATGAAGAAAATTAACTCTACCCCAGCCAAAACCAGCACAACTAAGCAGAGCCTGCTATCTTCAGGGAGTCTGAGTTTTTCTGCAAATTCACCCACGGCTGTATGAGATGATCATTCCACTACAGTGACTGACCTATAAAACCCCCAAATGGAAGGCAGCTTGGTGAAGACAAGCAAGGGCAATGTGCCCATGAAGCTCAGGGAATAATGCAGGGTGCAACTGACCGCAGCTGTTGCAAAGAAGCTGACTTTATTTCAGCACAAAGGGGACCACAGAGTGGTCTTTGTTTTAGATAAACAGCTATGTCAGTTCAGCGGATCAACTGACTATATTACAGTTGACTGAATCAACTAGTGGTGTAAATGGTTCTCCCTGAGCTCATTAAACAAAGTGAATGTCTCCCCGAGTTAGCTAAACCACGACAGGGGACTGAATACATGGCTCAGCCCAACAGAGTACAGAAACTAACTAACAACGGAATTCCAAAGAGATCATCAGGCTTGAGCCGGCTTCAACCCGCATGCTCCTTCCTGGTGACTGGGGATGCCCAACATCATGACAGCAAGCATATTCTAGCAACCAGTAATGCGGATCACATTGGTACTTGTTGGAACTGTATGTTGCAGTTGCTATATTGTGCCAAGTTTAACTTGCATTTGTATTGTGATTTCAGTATATTTTATATTGCTCTGTTAAATCAGAAATCCTCTTCAACATCAACTGTCTTCAAATAGTAAGTTTAATATTAAACATTATAACCTCCACATGCGGAATATTTAAAAAGAACCTAGCTGGAGAGTATTGGAATCTGACAGGTGTCTAACAGGACACCTAAGCCTGACTCCCTTCCACAGCAGAATCCAGGGATATTCTTGTCTCAGCTTGGGTCAAACACTATCCCAAAAACACACTGAACAAACAGTAAAGACTACCATAAAATTAATTAAAAACTTACTGTCCAGAACAGCACAAAAGCTTTGGGGAAACACGGCCACAGTACATTTTTATGAATAGCTCAAGAGTCATGATGACCAATATCCTCTTTGTTCTTATTCATAATGTCAGTACAAAATGTCATTTGATTTGGTCACAGATCCCCATGAAGAAAACAGCAATGACTTGCATGGATTATAATCAACTACAAATGCAGAGTCACTACCAAAGACTTTGGGGACCAAAGACCAGTAGAAAAAAAAAAAACACCAAAAAACCACAAACCACCAGTGCCAGACACAATCAACATGAGTTCCTGATCTTGTGCAAATTCTCAGTAGTATTTTGACAAACAGTACAGAAAAAGATATTTCTTTCTGAATGAGGAACAGAAACATACTGGCTTTCACTGAATCTTCACTCCACCATGAATCAACCAGCTAGAATCAACTAATTCCATACCAGGACCTCAAGACACTTCAGTGAAATCTTGGAACCACTGACCAAATGCTAATTCTGGATCTGAGCCCTTTGATTCTTAGTTAGCAGTGTACTTTTTCCAGCGCTGCTTGGCACTTTCTAAATTAACATTTCTTTCAAACAATGAACACAAGGTAGTAGCTTCAATAAAACACAAATTCAAGTTCTTCAAGCAACTGTCACATTTGCCTAGTATGCACAAAATTGGATCCTTCCGTCTGGAAGTACTTTGTGTAACTACTTCAGTTCCTTGACTAGAATTCTTAAATACAAAACAGGCCAATTAATCTATAGCTCCTTACCACACAGGGCTACAAGAGCAAGCCTCTATTACAATTACTCATTTTGCACACAATAATCCCTGCCTTACTTGAAGAACATCCAGAAATGGTTGTGCTTTTGTGTACTGGGTTCCTGTGCACTTCCCCCTCTCACAAGTTTGAAGTAAAGTGTCTCTGCTAAAGAGTCACAACAATATGGCCAAAATGAACCGAACAATACTAAAAATATGGCAATGTTAGGGTGCTGCCACTTTACTCTATTTTCCAGGTACTTTTTCCTTAATCTTCATAAGACATACAGTTATGAAATACCTTTTAGTCTGATTTTTTGTGTTTTTGGAAGAATAGAATATGGATTATACTTCCCATAGGATCACTACACTGACGTTGTGAGACTCACTTAGGTAACATACTGCCCCTTGAGCAAGTAGGGGCACAGGAAATCCTGCTGACCCAACCCCCAGCACAGATGCTTCTCACTGGTCTGCATCAAGTTGGCAGGTGGAAGTTCTGGACGTTCTGCCATACAGCAGCACTGTATGACCCTACTAGCTGCACACAAGCTGCTGCTCACTGAAGTTAATTCTTTGGAAGTGGTTCAAGGTGCCCCAGGGGCATGCAGGCACCAAGGAAGGTTAAGGAAGGAAGACCAAGTACCCTGGCATGCAGGCACTACAACTACCACCATATACAAGTATTCATGCCACCTGCCATCAGGGCAAGGGCTGATAATACAGTTCTTCCCTGCAGTTCGGTGCACCCCGACATGCCTCGAAGTTCTGTGTGCACCAGGACTGTGTTAGCAAAGGCACATACTACTCAATACTAAAGACAAATCACTCATTTGCCAGGCAGTGTGTTGTCCCTCCTGCAACAGGAAGATCTGGGAAGCAGCACAAGGCTGCACTGTGATAACAGGGGTCATGACATGTACTGGGGCAGGGTGGGGGGGGAAGGTAGTCAGAGCAGACTGCCAGACTTTTAATGCTCCTGACAAAGAGAAATGCATGGCCTCCTTCTCTTGGCCCCAGAAACTACTGTTCTTTATTACTTACTTCACATTAGAAGTTCTCAAAGTCCGTAGGAGCTACGTATAGATAGGTAACAGCTTGAAACATATCTAAAGACGGTAAGAAAGCTTATAGCTTAAAAAGGCAAATGCAGAGATAACTGCTAAAATACACCAAACCAAAAAAAAACTAGAAAAAAAAAAAGTATTAAAAGAAATACAAACCACACACTCCACACCAAAACAAAAACCAACACACACAAAAGCCCCACAACTAAGCAGAAAGTCAGCAAGGAACAGGTGACAGGACAAAGAATGTTCATCCAACTATAAAAGAAAACTTCATCAAGTCAAACCAAACTGCACTTTCCAAACTATATTCTTCCTTTTTACACTTGACCTACTGAAACAAACCAACTACGTTACTGCCCTGTAAGAATAAAGATAGTATGTACACAGCAATAAAAAAATAAAAATTAAAGCCACGTTAACACATACTTTAATTCAGTTTTCAGTAAGCATGATAATATTAAAAGGTAATGTAGAGACAGAAAAGCTGATAAAAATAGAAACTTCCACAATAGAGATAAATAGAAGCTCAAGCAACTTAATATAACCCCATCCTCCTGCAGGAAATTTATCACTGAAGATAATCAAATCCCAGATCTAAAATTTCACATACTACGAAATCTCCAGTCAGACATATGAATCTTGGCAAAGCATTTGATAAGCTGCCACTAGTGAAGCCTGAGATAAGAGACACTAGAAGGTGACATGCATGGGGTAGAGACATGACAAAAACAGAGATCGAGGAATTAGAGTAGCAAGAGTTTAATAACAGTTATTAACTATGCAACACCAGTACAAATATTAGAAACAAACCATTTGGAAATACAGGAAAACACAGGACAAATAAAACTATCTGATGGACAGAAGAATGAAAAATGAAAGTCAGTCATTAAAGGATTATTTGGGTTGATCCCTGTAAAACTTCTGCCGTGAATTTCAGCACATCAGTTGGAAGTGACTGCCAGTACTGTAAGCATGAAGTAGCCACGTGAGATCAAGGTATTTGCATTAGTTACAAACAAATACTACCTGCAAGACATTTCAAGAGACTGGAATGCTGTACTCTATGCAGTTCTGGTCACCTGGCTTCCAAAAGATTTTTGAACAAAATATATGCAGAGAAGGGCTTCCAGGTTCTCTGAAGACTCCACTGCAGAAGTGGAAACCAGGAGACCTCAGCTTGGTTATGCCAACAAACTGAAATTTGCATGAAACACTTGCCATGTTTAAATATCAGAAAAACAAACCAGAAGTATGAATACCATGTAAAATTATGCTCAAAAGCAGAATACAGCAATTGGGTTCTTGAACAGTTTCCAGAAAACAGTATTTCAAGCAAAAAAACATAGCTGCTTAAATTGATACTGGACTCCTTCCTGGAAGAAATTGTGTCATATAGTACCTGCATCAGCAGTATAGCTAACCTGGTACACAGACTCCTTTTTTCATTGGTTTTATTAATCCTGCTGCAAACTCAAAGCCCTTCTATACTCATGGAACTCAACCACTCAAAGTTATGTCACACATCCGCTCTTTCCCTAAGCATCTGTTGCACAACAGTCTCAGTAGTATCAGCTATTTAAGCTCAAAGACAGATGAAGTAAGAATCCACAGAACAGTAACAAATGGAACACACCAAACAAAACTATTAGGTTTGACAGTGAAGTTTTAAATAATAAAAAAATCTATAAAAGCTTCATTTAAATATGGTCCTTAATTTAGATTCTCTCCTCTTACCCTAGAAAAGGCTTTACCTGGATAAACAATTAAGTGAAATTATTATTCTTTTTTTTAAGATTGCATTACCCACTGAGCACTTTCACAATCATGTGTGTGCTTGCATTCTGAACAATAAAATAATCTTATTTCTGCTTTTACGCACCTCAGTCTCCGACTTTGGGGGCTGAGGGGAGAGAAAAGAAAGAGAGGTAATGTTGAGGTAATGCATAGTCAGGCTCTGCCTCATTCATATCTTACTCAGTTTCCAGCTACCAAGAACCCTTCTTTGTGGTGCTCCAGTACCCAGTGCTCTCCTTTTTAATCTCAAGGCCTGGTACAACTCGTAGCTTAGTTTTCCTCAGATGAGATAAAAACCCTCAAAAATCCAAGAGAATATCCTTCTCCAGGGCACAAGCTACTTGTTTACCAAATCCTATTACAAAAAATTAAACTATTAGCTCAGTTTGTCATCCACTTGCAACAACAGCAAAGAAGTTTTAGCTCAAAATGAAAGGTTTTTAAAATGAGTTACACACAAATAGGAAGGAGATCCTTACCGTTCTCACTTCAACCATTCAAAAGCCAGCTATGCTCAGTGGACTGACTCATAGCCCAGAGTTAAGTAGTGGATACTGTAACACAAGAACTTTTTTAGCACTAGCATTGGTACACAGCTGCAAGCAGTAGCAGACCCTGGCCCTGACACCAAGCAGGCATGAATCAAGCTGAAAGAAAATATTATTGCAGGCAACAAATGGAATAAGCCAAAAATGTGAACATGTGTACATGCTATTTAAGTTTAGCCTGGGGTTGTAAGAGGTTCGGTTTTTTCTAACAAAAGGTCTCTCCACCAGAGTTTGAGCATTAAAAGGCAAAATGCAGGTTCACAAAGTAACCAACCACACAAGAACTTAAAAATTGTTTCTGTTCACATACTGCTTACAAATTATCAGGTTCCCAGAGTTTCTTTCTTCGGAGATTGCCTACAAGCTTCTATGCTGTTTTGTAGTTCTTTGGAAACAACACTGTACAGCAGAACGTTTTATTCCTTTGGATCTGGCTATTATTTTACAATTGCTGTTAGAACAGACAACATTTGAAGTTACTATGCACAATTTGTTTTTCCTCCCATACGCCAAAAGGGTAAGCGTTAGAGAACCAAATTATTTTAGTAAAGAAAGCACATTAAGTATAATAAGGTCTTGCCCTCCTCTGTCTCCTTCTCCAGAATTCAAGCCTACCAACAGTTCAGCCTGTTTGAGCAGCATTTCTTCAAATAGCTGAACAAGAAATCCAGGCTTGCTCTGTCAGGAACCGGAGGAGGAACCTACTCACTCCAAACACACAAAACAGGAGAAAACATAACCTAGAGACATTTTTGAAAAACAGGACCTAGTGCTATTTATCTCCATGAATAAGCAGTAAAAGAGGGCAAAGAAAATAAACAGAAATTCTTTAAATTACAACCAGATACTTTTAATTAATTGGGCAGTTCTAGAAGATTATAACCTTTCCAAATGGGCTTTTTCAAGTCCCCCACCACATGGCCATGTCTCTATCAGTTCTGTTTGCAAACAAGAGGAGCAGTAAATGATTAATATCATGTTGATTAACTGATGCTGAATTTGCAAAATATTTTTGTTATGGGTTACATGTGCAGGCATGATACCAGTGGAACTAACAAAGCCAGAATACACCCATGGGCAACGTTCTGAAGAGCATGCAATAGCTGAGCACTGAAAGCTGCTAGCACGAACTGCAGGATCCAAATAATCTTTTCAGAGGTACTCTGATCCACAGTTTTGCTGCATTTCTGGATAATGCAAGAGACACACGGACAGGGAAGAATTATTATAGACTGAGCATCAGCAAAAGTATCACAACGCAATCACTATGAAAAGTTTCTAGACGCTGCCTTTTTTACTCTTAGTTTCAAGTTTTTTCAGTTATTTTTTTATTTTAAAATCAGGCAACACTAAGAATTCCAGCCAAGGACAAACTTGAAGAAAATCATGATAACAATCTATAAATGGACACATGAGCACGGCATACCTTCTCTCAGAATAGAAAAAGTACTTCACAAGAAAGAGATTTGGAAAAAATATTTAAATAGAATTTTATGTGCAACTGCACACTTGCAAGTTCTGAAACAGATGACAACTGACAGCATGAGCCTTGTTACTGTCAATAGGCTACAGGAACTCTGTCACCAACAATCACCGCAACCCAGATGCCAAAAGCACATATAGGAAAAAACAGGCATGAAAACTGAGACTGAGGGTCTAGACTGGATATTCTCTGTAAACCTACATATCACATGCGGATATGAAGAAAACTCAAATATCCATGCAAGTCATTGCATAAGCTTCTATAGGCATTAAGTGCTAGAATCAAAACTGTGAACAGCCAAATACAAAACAAGATGACCAAACCATCCTAGGAGGGATTTTTAACAAGAGAGAGATGACAACGTACTCACTGTTGCTGAGTAACAGCCTCCAAATCCACAGAATTAAAGACTCAGTACATACACCTGCCTCAAATGCACACTTTCTCTGTGCAGTAAGACAAAAAAGATTTACTTTTAGGGAAAAGGCAGCAGAACTCCTCTGACATCGAATGCCTGACTTCCTCCTTCAGGAAGGAGAAAATACCATGAGAGATTATTTTACCATATTTTTTGTAAAGCCATTAATAAACAATGAGGATCTTTCTTGAACAAGACACACTACCTTTGTCTGGTTTAAAATGTAGCTTTCAGAGAGGTGGGTACAGTATTTATCAATAAAACCTGTGGTGCCAACATTTCAATTATGTTCTCTATAATTATTCTTCTTTTAACATCATGCATTGATGTGGAAGTTAGTACCATTTCTATAGCAACGGTGCAAACAGCGAAAAAAATCCAAAACTAACAGCCTATAAATTGCCTATATTTGGTACAGTGACTTATGTGCAACTACAATAGGCATTTGGCGAAGAGAGCTGGATTTTCTGACTGTGCCACTATCCCCTGCATTCCTTTATGAAAGTATGTCAAGCTCAGAGTATCCAACTTCTACAAGTAAACAATACATAAATCAGCTATCCATCCAAGCATTCACATCTTTCCCACATTTCTAACTCCCTTTGGAAGAACGTCAGTAAATCAGGCAACTAATGAGACAGCAGGTAAAGACCCAAATAACAACAGTGTAATATTAAATATTTTTCTTAACCCAAGACCAGTCAGTAACTGCTGATCATCAAAGCATCTACCTAATAAATAAATCACGATAAAGTGAGCAAACCCAAATTCATTCACACAAATCCATGATTTCAACAAACCAAATGCATGTTGGAACCTTGTTTTACATGTTCAAGAATGACCAGATAAATCCATGGAGGATTTGTCAGCTGGCCCAACCAGATGTCAACAACCTACTCCAAATGCCTGAAATTGGAGACCAAGCATATGTTTGCTTCAACCAAAATAATTTAGAGTGAACATTTTCATGAAGGAGGATAGTGGATTTTTAAGCATGTATCTTTTTTTCTTGTTATCAAAACAGAAATTGACAGTAGATTGCAGGGAAATCTTGTCTCTTTAGATACCCAAGGCAGACACGCATATATTTGGAGGCCTCAAATTCCGGTATACCACCTTACCACTTCTCTGCACTAACAACAACAGTTGAATCTGCAGAAAAACTAAATGCAACTTCGGGTAAATGGACAGTATAAATGAGAGCCCTGCTGGAGCTATTTCTAAGCCATCTATCAACATTATTGATGAAAGGATCTGCTCTAAAGAAGGAATGACATAATAAATATCCACAGAGCTTGCAGAACTTGTATAACTGATGTAGAATACAGTATTTTCCAGAAGACATCAAAAAGATACTGAGATGTAGCATAAGCATTAATTTGAAGAGCATAGCTGGCAAAGCACGAGAACCAACTAAGCAAAAATATTTGTATACCTCTAATGGTAGTGAAGACAAGCCTCAAAATCTTGTTACAAAACAGGGAAAAAGAAACTGCAGGGGCAAAGTTAATGATAAAGTTCTTTCCAGCACACATGACAAGTTTAACCAGGAACCAAGGAAATCAAGTAATTTCTCAAATTACTTTCTAAGGAGGTAGAGTTAAGCTATTCTGCTTGAGAGCCATGCTTCAAATGAGGAACGTAAAAATCATTAACTGCTAAAGAGGTGCACATATCCTTTAGCTCTACACTGGATTTAGTGGCAATATGATCAGCAAACCAGGAAAAGAGAACACAAACCTGGACATAGTTTACTGGCATTAAAGAAGTAAAGGCACAAGATGAACACATACACACAACGTTGATGGGCCTGCCTGGTTTGACAGACATAGAAAGGCTGCAGACACTTAAGCCAAGTGAGAACAGTTAAATATGTTCCAAGTAGGGACAAGAGTTTTCTTCCAGATCTCACAGAAAGCATGGGGAATCCTGCAATTTTTATATGCCTTTAAGAGCGTGGCAACTGCTGAAACAACAGCAGCGTTTGCTGGTCTTTTCAGTATTTGCGAGTCAAGTGCAGCTCATTCACCCCACATACAAAGATTCCAGTATGCCTTCGATACAGTCTGTCAAACAGGATTTTTAAGATTATTCCAGCACTATGAACTCAGCACAGTAAGTTCACAAGTGAAATCCTATCCAAATTCTACTTGGATATTTGAGATATTCGGAGGATGACTGGATAGTTGTTACTCAAACATATCCCTCAGCTTATGAAATGCAGCTGTGTCCACTTCTGCCAAATCAATGGATGCACGCATTAAAAATTACATGCAAGCTGAAAACTTGGGTCCAAGAGCAAAGACAGAGAGAGAACCTGTACTCAACATAGTTTTCATAGGAATTTGGAGGAGAATGGTGTTTTGAATGTAAATCTGTTTTACAGCAGATAACACTATTTCTTCTTAAGGAAATCATGCAGTTTAACAGTTTATGTAACTAAAAAGAAAGTTATATTCATCTTTGTGTTAATCTTTTAACTGATAAAAAGTAAATGCAGAATGCTATAATGCAAGGAAGTCCACACCATGACACGGCAGGATATCACAATTAGGAATGCAAAAATCACTATTGTGTGACTATTCAGTGATGTTAACAGTATCTTTAAAAAGCACACAGACTAGCACCTTCCAAAAAAATCCACTATAAACTGCTACTTCAGTTAGTAGTACTAACAGCTGAAATCTCTGCTCTTAGCACACTGATTAGAAAATTCTTTGCTTTCCTTTCTAGGATCACCAAAATCATCACAGTGCTATAACAAAGGGGTAGTGCAGATCTTGGGAAAATCACAATTAGAACAAAAGCAAAGATCCTTGGATCCTAGCACACCTACCAGGTAAGCTTTTCTGTTCTCTAGCAACTTCTGGCAGGAAACCTTGCAAGAGTTCTACCCTAAATTTTGCACAACAATCTTATGCCCCCCTTCTGCAGAGAGAGGGAATCTTCTGGCCCAAACTGGCTTACTCTCAAGCAACGGAGATTATCCATACAGGACAAACCAATGAAAGCTAATTCTTCACCTCATCTAAATGAAAGCACAACACTTCTTTGAGACTCTGTCAAGCCCTGTATTGCTGTCTTACGAGTTATAGTGAAAAAAAAAATAAATAAATTCAGCCACCCAAATAAATACACAGCTTGGCCAAGATGACCATTTTTGCCGTCATGCAAGATCCACCTTCAGTAGGAAGAAAACCACTAGGAAAGGCCATGACTAACACAGAGAACCAAAAGGTTCTGAGGAACAGTTTCTCAGTATTTGGAACCAGTAGCCTAAGTTACAACTTGTACAAGGATTTGATACTGCTTCATCGTTACATCATTACTGACATTAAACTGTCCTTGTTGTACAAGGAAATCCATCAACATAAGAAATATAAATGGACACTGCCCACCAAACCGTGAGTAGCCTTGTTTGATTCGACACAAGAGCCCCACAAAGAGAAAACTGTGCAGGGAAACAGACTGAGTTGGGAGAGCTGCACAGGGAACCCAAGCTGCCAGCCAGACATTTCGTTGCCCTGCAGAGGCAGAGCAGAGCCCGTGGGCTGGCCAGCTGGAGAACCTCGTCCTGCAGAATCATCTACTTCTGAAAATTCTGCAACATTTAAGCACTTGTAATGCCCTATTATTCTGAGTTTAAGACAAATTACCTTAACACTGCAATTATTGTGGCAAGGACTGAATTTGATTCCCAGTTCAGAAATCATATAAATTTGCAATTCCAGAAGACATTATTTGATGACATACAAGAGACATTAGATTACTTTATATTGCAGTATTTCCAAATAGTTCTACTAATAAACTGTTTGCCATGCCCTGAGCAACAGTATGGACTAGACGACCCTCAGGTGTCCTCCCTAAAGTGTTCCGATTCTCTAAAGAAAACACAAAAGCATTAATGATCTAACTAGACGCGTGTAGGTTCAGAAAGAGGTATATCCAAATATACTGACCAAGCATAATCAAACCACACAATCTACTTCATTTCTCATCTCACACATCTCATGATTATGTGAATTTTTACATTTATTTTTAGATTCCAAAAAGAGTGGATAAACATTATTCAAGAAATCTTGAGGTCTGTTTGAACATGTTGGTACCTCCCCTTATCTCCTTCTAGGAAGATCTGGTAAAAGTTGGCTTCAAGCCTCCAACAAAAACATTCTACTTCATAATAAATACAAAGATGATCTCCAAAAAAGTCACAGGAAGCTATTTTTAAATGCATCACTTCAAGTAATCAACTTGTGGCATGACTATGTTCTCCTAGCTAGGAAAAGCAGCACTACAATGGATACTCAGATAGCCCAGACAAAGACGTTATTCGTGTGGCCTCTCCCCTCAAACATTAAGGAGCACCACAGGTTGATCACAGTCCATTTTGTCCTTCCTGAAAAAACATTAGAGAAAAGCAAGACTCCCAAACATACATACACAGGTTCAGAGGTGAGAAAGCCCATGGACCCCAGAACGAGAAATAAAACCCACTGACGAGGGAAGGCCATAACCCAGGAACAAGAAAGAAAAGCTGTGACCTCTCATGCTGTGAGCTAGACCCATAAGCAAGTAACAGCAAATCAGCTGGGTATCATGGAGGGACACACAAGCCCTATCCAGGCCCACTTCTCCTAACCCTGATATGTGTTTGACTCAAGTTTTCACTGTGTTTTGATACTTGGTGATACCACAGCACTTCATGGTGTCTCCACTATGAGTGATTCAACTGCTACTGCCCATGAGGGTTTGGAAAATCTGAACTACAAATAATTTGGTTAAAGAGATGAATACAGGGATGATTTTTTCTACAGTTAAAAAAATTAGATATTATAACTAAATAAATTCAGGTCTTTCAGTGTTGTCACAAAGCCAAGATTATTCATATCAGTGAATTATTTTTTTAATAAAAAAACAAACAACACACAAATTAGCAATTCATTTCCTCATTCTACACTACCAGGATCTGAGTTGCCTCTTGCCTGCTAAATGAATGGCCAAAAGCAACAGTACCTCAGCTGCACTTTGAAAATACTTTGATTTTTTTTTTTAGTTAGTTTCATGTTCCAACTTGCCAAGCTGGAAGGCTCATTTTGGTCATGAATGTTATTTAAACATAAATGAGAGCCCACCACATCATAAATACAGTATTGGTACCTTACTGTTGAAATACCACTGAAGTCATGCCACAACAGGGTTAGCGAGGTTTTGGCAGGTGGTATACTTTTGAAACAGCTTTATCACTTAAAAGCTAAGGCATTTTAACAAGCTACACAAACTTTTCTTCCACTGCCTCCAAGACAACAGAGAAAAACAACCTCAGCAAAAACAGCAAACACAGCTACCAATTTAAAAGCAATATTCATATAGTGATTTACAGGATCTTTCCAATCTAAGAATCTGGTTGGGTTTTTTTCACAAACAACAGAATAGCATTTTCCAGCCGAGTTGCATGTGGCTAATAAACACCGTAAATCTGACAAAGCTATCAACTAGCAGGCAGCAGCGCTGTTCTACAACAGAGACTGCTGCATAAGCCAGCTCCCTCACAGAGGAGTGAAGCAAACAACATCAATTCTCTCTGGGGCACAACTGCATGCTCTATCCAGCCCCAGCCCCCAAAAAGAACACAATTCACAAATGGCACCTCCAGCTTAGGCAAGACCCCTTTTTCTCTTCTGAGATATGTTTTTTGACTTTGAGGATTGTTACATTAAAAAACCATTGGCCTCCTCTGCATTAGAAGTGATGCCAAATATGAATTCCCCAAAATTGCAGTTTTCTTCTTGTAAGAAAGCACTTTTACCAACACTCAGAGAATCATAAACACAGAAAAAGCCACAAAGCAATGCTGATCGGCTAGTCTAATGACAAGATCATAGAAACACACCATATTGCCCTAGGGAAAAAAAAGATATCAGATTCCATTAATGACCTGGAATGTAATAGGGAAAGATGACACCAGCAACAAGAACTTAAGTTGCTAAAGCCCATCACTTGTCCTCATCTTCCCTACCTCACTCTGACAAGTAAAATCAAGAAGATATCTATGACATTCAGTACCAGTCTACACAGCAATCTGACACCTAAAAGCAACACAGAAACTCCAGCACATCCCAAGACAGCAAGGGAAGCCTTTTTTCCTGCTCCCTGAAGAGATGTCACTTCTGTCCCTGTCCTTTAACTCCATTACTGCCCAATTCTGTTTTCCACTTAAGACTATCACTTCATAGAAAGAGGGGAAGAAAAAGAATGTAAAACCATGGAAATTTTTTTTCTGTGATGAAAATAAGAGCTAGCTTTTCCTAAAAGAATAGGTACAGCTGACGTAATTAAAGCTCTCAACTTTTCTAGAATATACCTTTGTTTACAAATAAATGAGGGATTTAAAGTTTTGTAGGTGCAACAGCTTAGCAAAACATCTTTCACACTAGCTACTTGCATTATTTATCAAACAAGCTTCCCTTTTTAGCAGTATCACTTAACACAGGCTAACTGGATTTCTGTGTCTATCTAACTTAGCATAACACAAATACAACACACCTCTGAGTTACATTACTACATCGATATGCACAACAGATTTCACCTTTTCCTAAGCTATCCTTTATAAAAAGCTTTTTGGCCTCAGCAATACCCTTTCAATTAATGTCTTCATTATCTTTTAAGTAAGATATGAAATTCAGATCAAGAATTACTTCTCAGCAAAGCTGTGTCAGCCCCAAATCATTAGCACATATACCTTTGATACTCTCAAGTCTAGATTTGTTTAAGAAGTCATACCCATTTGGCACATACTCTCTTTGGACTTAGAACAAGCATGTGCTGTAAGTGCACAACCCTGCTTCCACACCCACAGGCGTTTCAGTTTTCAACTATAAATTCATCAAATAGAACAGGAAAGGCACACCATTTCACAGGACAAAAAAAACAACCAACAAATTTTTAGTAAGCTACTCTGGATGCCCTGGCATAACATCACCTTAAATATTTTTAAAACTTTCCACTGTACATACAAAAAATAATTTGGGATCATGTAACAATAAATACATGGATACTTCTATTCCCTCTCCTAATCACACAGCATTTGTTACCAAAAGGAGAAGAAACTAAAGGAGTTCTGATTGCTGGAATTTTTAGACGTCTCTAACAAACCAAAATACCTGAATGCTAGCTTATACACAGATTTGTATGAATACTTCTTTTAAGAGAAGTTAAATTACCTTATCTGAAATATGAACTAAGTCCTAACGAAGAAGCCTCTCCACAACTAAGCTGCAGAAGAGTCAAGATTAACTTTTCAGAAGTATTAAACACAAGTCAAAGCATGAAATACAGTTTGAGTTCTGTCGTCACACAGACCCTACCCATATTAAAAAAAAAAAGTCAGCAAGTTGATTAAGCGCAAGGGCAAGCCATTACATGCAGACATTGAGGAAGTGCTATCTGAAAGCAGGTCTTGAAGCACACTATCTGCTTATGAATAGAAATGCTGTTCTTCAAAGGTAAAGAACTACTGTACCTCAAAAGCTGTTTTTCTACTTCCTTAGTATCACTTTAACATGCCCTCAGCTTTATAAAACAACCTATATCTGGCACCCACCTCAAGTGAAAACAGTTATCAAGCTTGCCTTTTTGTTTGATCTCCTGACTACAATTTGGTTAACAACTTTCTAAAAGTTTGGAGAGAGAAGTATTCTGGGTGGACACTTTGAACACTTTAATAGTTACTGCTAGTATTGCTGAACAACTTCCACAAATGAAGTAACTTTCTGCCAGCATAGTTAGATCTATACACATGTGTTAAAAAAAAAAAACAAAAAAAACCCCAACCACCAAAGAATCACAGTTTCATACTGCAATTAGATTTGGTACTACTGCCTTTGGTACATTTGTTATGAAGACCTTGTCCAGCACAACAAAATACTTGTTTAAAGCACCATTAAAAATTATTACCATGACTGGAAATGCCATAAACTAGGCTGCATCAGAAAGAAAGTTACCATCCACTAGTAAGGAGAAAAGCACTTTTAGCAAGGTGTATCACTAAGAACATCAAAATCTATTATCAAAGAGTTATCTGACAAAATCTGTTCAAAATAAACTCAAAATAGGCCCAGACTGGGACGAAAAAAACAGAACACCACAAACAAGGACTAGAAGAAATTACGTATCATCAATAGGGCAATCAATCAGCAAAGGGTGGCTAGCCAAGCAACTTTCAAAGAGGGAGTAGCAAAACCATTTCTACTACAGAGGTACACTTGCTATTATTATATAAATAAAATGGAAACCAGTTGCATTAGAAACGGCACACCTGACACCATCCACGTACGACATATTAAAAAGTAATAATAAAGCCTTATACCTAGGTAATGATTGTTCATCCTCATCCTATCTTAAGGCAGACCTGCAAGGGCCAGGTTTTATCTGCCTGAACAAACATCTCAAGTTTCAGGCTGCTCACTGCTCACCACACTGTCCTCAGAAGCACAGTAGTAGCGTGGCGCAAAGAAGAAATCTTGCTAAGCCTTCAGTAATTTTGCACTCTGAGCTCCAGAAGATACCTGAAGATCACCTCAGCTGCATGGAAGGACTGAACTCAAGAGATTCTACTCTTTGTATACATTATTCCTTTCCAAAATCCCTGTTGGTATTTATAACCCTCAAGGTTACATAGAAAAGTTTGATCAATACCAAAATTATTTAAAGGTACTTACCAGACAAGTCTGACAACTAACACCCAAACAGATTAGTCAGTCTAAAAGCACTTGACTGTTATTCTAAAAATAAATGAGATAGCTGCCCCTATTCAGGTATACTTACCAATAAAGCACATGGGAAAACTGGCTGGTAATCAAAGACAAGGCTGTTGGCAGAGTGGTCTGGACTTGCTAGCAACGGCAGCACAGTTCAGGCGCCCTTTAACCACAGAGAAAGTCAGTTGTGTGACAGAGCAGGAGAGGAAATACAATGATGATGAGTCATCTGCTTAACCATATGCATTATCAATACACCTCATTATATTAGAGTTACTAATTAGTGACAGGACAACACAGTGACGCTTTAATGGGGGAGCTCATAGCCCAATTCTTGGGGCCATTTTTTCTTTTATTGATTTAGCACTTCAAACAATTTATGTGTGCTTAATGTGAAATGTACACCTAAGAAACTATGCGATGCTACCAGCATTCTAACACTTCACACAAGTAAGGTGATTGCAGATGATTTTGAAATCCCCAAAATACTTTACAGGCTTCTGGATTAGCTTTTGCTTGATCAGAGAAACAGCTGTATTACCAGCTTTCCAGTAGCACCACCATCATTCCCAACTCACTCCACCAGCCTATGCTAAAAGGTGCAAACACTTAAGTTTAGCTCTGCGCAAAGGAGTTTCCAGAAATGTCACCAGGATCTTATAATGCCTCAAATATTTCTGCATGAAATCTGAAACTAAGAAGTTTTATCCCAAGTTCCCAGGCTAGCAAACCCAGCTAGGGATTCAGAGTAGAACTGAGCTCGTACACTAGGACCAGAAATCAACACTCCACAAGCTCAACTATAACCAAAAGGACTACTGATCCACTTAATTGATTTCAGCTGGTTTATGGGAACTCTTGATTTTGTACTTGCCAGTCATCACCACCACTAATTGCTTTTGTTCATTCTTTTCTCTAACATGACATCAGCACAAGATTTTGTATGGCTGGAAAATAAAGTCAATAAATAAGCTGCCTCACTGCATGTGGGGTCACAACCTAACTCAATTACAAACAAATTTAGTCACAGCTGTGGAGGACCCCAATGTTATCAACCCAGTAACAAGAGAAATTAGAAGATTAAACAAACAACTTAGTGCTAAAACAAGTGAACTAGAAACACAACCTTTTAAAGAGTTTATAAATTTGAGTTTGACGTGGAACTAAGTCACAGCTCCACCTGTGCTTACAGGTCTATTCAGGTACAAATTCAGACACGAAGCTTACAAAGAAACAAAAAAAAAAATAATCAGTAAACAGACTTTCAGATTTTTATTGGAGGCTTTTGCCTGCCTAGACATTAATCTGAAAAGGTTGTATCACAGCAGAAAGAACTCTGTACTAGTCCTGTTTATTCACTTACTGGTCCAACTCCAGTCACTCTAAATGAAAATGTAATACCATAGTTTAGACAATTATCCCAAACCCTGGGCACCTTAATCATGTGATAAAAGCAATCCAATTTACAAACTGCATTAAGATCACTTTTTCAGGATCTCCGCCAGTTTTATCTAGCCACCATTATCCAAGAAATACACCTCTGACTTGAAAAAAAGATCAATATTCTTCTTCCCTAGTTCGATCAATCTGAGCCTGTCTCAATGAGGAAAGCAAATTCCATAGCCTCAAAGTTGTCCCTTAATGAATAATGAGGGAGGCACAAATCAAACAGCTTTTAATGCCACATTACTACAACAATGATCAGAGAGTTGATAGCCAGTCCTTGGTCACTTCAAACTTAATTGATTGCTGCCAATACCACAGCACCATTAAAGAGAAAAAGAGGTAACACATACATATCCCATAGTATCAGTGCCACAGAGTCCTACGTAGACAGCTCCAAAGCAAGCAAAGCCTTCTGCATCCCATTTTGCCTCCAAATCGCTTTAAAATGGAGTTACAGCATGAAAACTAGCATTAGCTCAAGCTTCTCTGCAACACCCATTACACATTTCTTCTCTGCCACTCTGAGTGCTTCAGCCCCCGGACAGCCTACGGACATACAGCACAAGCAGTGTAAATGAGGAGATTCACAAGCTCCAACAAATTACTAAATGGGGCCAACCACTTTTCGGCAAAGGATCCTATAGCAAGCTTAACAACTGGTCTCCCTCTCTGACATTTTTGCTTTTCTTTCTTCCTTAACTGACCCAGGCTCTCCCCAAGTGATATTTCATTCCTTGCACTATGAGCTACTGCGATGATCTAAAACCAATGGGAGGAGGAAGGGCACAGGCAACTTCCAGCCAAATTCTAGTCAGCTCTAGTCAGGTGAGGAGGTCTCAATCTTCTAGTCAAAGATTTAAAAAACTGATTTTACTGCTTCAATATCATTGCTAAGAACGACAACTAATAAACTCGAGTCACCAGAGGGCACTAACACGTCTACCTAATGGCAAATGCACTCCTTCAATCAGGAAGGCTGATAATTACATCCACATCATCATGTATATTTTATCTCGATTGAACTTCAGCCAGCTTGTTCTAATCCATGTTCAAATCTCAACTACATGCTGATGAGGCACTGAGCTACATCAACTGTTGTGGTCACACTTACAATATATGGGGAAGACTTACAGTCTCCCCAGACAGACCAGAGAAAACAGGGCAGGCACATGCATCTCCCAGTTCACTTGCAATCTAATACTGCCTATGAGATGTATTCGTATGTATACATATAAACGTAATTCTGAAACAAGCATGGAGAAGAGGTCACAAGTTCGACACCTCAAAGAAACAGAATAAATTACTACACTTACGAGTTTGCACCAAGATGAATCCTACCATAGCGGACTGCAAGCAATACCTGCCTCCAAGAGAAAAAAGGGGAGGGCTTCCATTTGACCACCAAACAGCAACAGATGCATTGCTCTCTCAAATTTGGCATCAAGTCAACTGCTATGTTACATGCTTAATCTTTAACAAAGGAGGCTGCTCTTTACCACTGAGAAATAAGCAGGTTTTTAAATCACAAAAATGATGCATAAGAGGGGCTGACAAGAGCGTTTCTTGATATTCTGACCAAGCAGCTCTTGAGCCTCTCTGTTTCAGGCACTGCAGCACAGCCAGAGATTTTCTGGGGCAGGAAACCTTGACTTGTTGATGTGCTTGATACAGTCACAAAGAGCCAAAACGCAGCCTGACTGGTACAGCCCTATGGAAACGAGGGCAAAGCTGCCAGGACCAGCAAGGTATGCAGCTTCTTTTTTCCCCAGCATTACTGCCCTGCAGTTCTACCTACACACTGTTGTTCTCATAGTCAGGATTATAAGACAACACAGACTGGGGAAGGAAAAGGGAATCCTATCCTCACTTACAGAAAGGCACACAATAAGCATGGATGTCATCACTTCTCTACGCTGAAGTTACAGCCATGGAAAAAGTTACACTGAAAATAAAGCTGGGACAGCAAGGATTCTGAGACCATACTCAAGGCATCTCCTTGAGTTCAAGGAAGACACCATTTGTGCCACATGACAGCCTACAACCCACCTGGAAGCCTGTAAGGAGTTCTGAAAAGACCAGCTGTGGGCGTACTAGAGAGCAGCACACCTCACAACAGTCAACTCAAGAGAGTAATCTTTTATGCATGTCAGGAACATTGTATTTTAAAATACTTAGTACTGGTCCACTAGATTTCCCAGGTTTTTTTATTTTGCTATACTATAAGATTCAGTGAACAGGTCAGTTTTTGTAGATAAACTGCTCTATGAACTGAAACACAGACAGGAGTCTCCACCTTCCTCAGCCATCATCAACACCATGCTGACTTTTTAAAGTCACAGCAAGAAGCTCCTACGTTCAGAACATATCCTGCTGCTGAATACATCCTCCCATTCTGCAACTTTGGGCCACTCTCTCCTTTCCCTGCCACCACCACCACCTTCTCTGCTTTATACAGCTCCTCCAGACTGCACAAAGCTGCTGCCACCAGCTTAGCCCAGTGACTGCTGCTGCAGCAGCAGGGTAGCAAGCTCTCTACCTGACACCCCACATCTGCCTTGCTCAAGCTCTGATTTCTGAAGTCGTGTTTCTGCTCAGCAGACTACTGGGTGGTACCACCTTGCCCACGAGAAGGACTCCAATGCCATTTTTCCTGGAGTCCTATAAGGCCTTTAAGGATCTTTGTAAAGTAAAAAGAGTTGCAGTCACACATCCATGTGTTCTAGGGGACTAACCATACAGAACATCTACTTAAAACACTCAACTGTAACATTACGACTCTCACTTCAGCAGTCTTTTAAGTTGATTAGTTCATAAATAGACGAAACATGAAGCCCACAAAGCTTCTGTTCATGCAATAAATATTACACATGCAAAACTTAAAAGATGATTTCTACTGCAGCAGTTCCGGGTATTTAAATGTAAAGGTTATGAAAATAAATGTTTACTCATTATTTTGAAAATGCATTTTTAAGTACCTTTTCTAACACGGGCTGTAAAACACTTGACTCAGAAATATACCGTGCCTTTGATGTCTTATACTTTGACAAAAATGCAACCAATTACACTCCCCACCCCTAAAGGAAGTTTTCAACTCAGCTTTATTTATTGAATAAAAGGAGGAATTGAAATGACTCAGCTCAAAGCAAATACAAAGGAAAAGATTAATCCCTAACCTCAATGAAGAAAAAAAAATTGGGGGGGAACTGTTTTAACATCGAGCTGTGTCCTCATAAATTCAAATCTTTTATTATTCAAAGACTTGTCAAGCAGAACATTAGCACACTAAGACTTTTATTAGCTTTCTGAAATGTTAAAAGACATTTATTACAAACCACAGAGAATTTAAAATCAAAGTTTACACAAGAAACTGAAGTTAAAAAGTTAGCCCTGTATCTTCATTCTTCACTGGTGCTGCGCACCATCAAGAACAATAAAATATCTAAACATTGGGATTTTCAGTCTACACAGTCACTAGCAAGATACAGGTGCGCAAGGAAAAAATCTCTCCAAAACCTCTGCGAAGGCAGGTTTCAGAAAAAAAACCAAACCCACAAACTGACAGCAAACAGGACAGCCTCATGAAAAGGTTCGGGGAGTTGGGGGTGTCCCTCCATTAAACTGAGGAATCAAACATTTCTCAGCAAAATCCAGTCCTGCCCTTTTGCTGGCTGAGGCCAGGATTTGCTCCTGCTCCCCAACACAACTCATCCACAAAGGCTACAAATTACAAGGTAGAATATTTCACCAGTGGGGTAACAGACTCCAAGCAGCTGCTGTGAATTTTCCACGTGTATTTGCAAGTTACTGCTCGTCCCTACCTCAGACATGCCACATGAACATTTCAGTGCAGAATACACCTCCAGCCTTGCTGGGAGGAATATTTAATTTCAGACGGGCAGGAGTGCTTCTTTACATCAGTCCAAACGCTAAGTACAGATGTCACCAGAGGGCACTCTTTCAATTCAAGTGACCTAGCTTTAGCAAACTTCTGAGCAAAACTGCAGACAATCCACATGCAGGGATGCAGAGGCTGTGCAAAGCAGTAATAGTTTTCCCTTAAAAACAAACAAACAAACAAAACCATGAAACATGAAAGAAATTTCATTATTTATCCCAGAAACGTGAGATGTTTTTCAGAGTAACCAGAGGCACTGCTAGTAAAGAACACAAGCAATTACCAACTTCTGTACTATGTTACACTGTGGTACCAATTCACTCAAGCAGCTTTGGCACCCATGTGGATCATGTTTATTTACAGCAGCAGAGCCTAAGCCAGTACAGCTCATGTAGAAGCGCCTACGGAAATCCTCTGGCTGTATTATCACAGATACTAAACCTGACAGCAAGACATGAAAAAACGCATTGATGTTGTGAAGAGAAAGCTCTGGGAAACAACGTATTTTTCTACGCCTCGCTGTTCTGTATTTGATGTTGTTTAAAAGGGCCACAAATTAAGCTATTATCATGAGGATAATATAAAAGTATCAGCAGTATTCAACCTGTGGTCCATGTGTTATTTCTAATGGCCTGCTGAGACCTAATGAAGATTTTAAAAAAACAGACTGGTGAGTTGAAGTTCATTAAACAAAGATGTGCACAACCACTAAAAAACACAGTAGGGCTATATACTAAAAAAGGTCACAAACTACAGTTTTATGTAAATAGAAAGTTAAACCCATTTTGCTTTGAAACAAAACATCACCGCAATGCTACTAAAATCAAGTCAGCTGCAGGCAGGCAGCTGTAAGAAAATCATCACTGTGCATCCTATGACATTTTCCAGCTTTGAGAGAAACTCCAACACTGGAGGCCTACAAAACATGGATCGCCTGCTTATTCACCTATTCCAGTTGAAAACAAATTGCCTCCATCTCTTCTAGCTACCTCTGATAGCCAAGCCCATTAGTTTAGCATAGGAACAGAAAGGGAGGAGTATAAGACCTGTGCAAAGGCACCTTTTGCCAGCATAGGGATCTCGCACATAGATAAACATACCCACAGAATTTTACAAGGTTGGTAACTGCTATTAAACACACAGGGACAAGTTACTTCAAACTACTACCTATCACCACCACTCATCTCGATTTAAAATATCTCTACAGAATTGTTTTTCCAGCATCTGCTGCCAGGAAAGAAATACGCCAGACATTCCTGATGTCAAATAAACAGCATCTGTTCGCCCACCCTCCAAAGCAGATCCCCGTTTACTGCAAGGCAACACGCTCTGGGCGCGCTGAACTCACCCCGTTTTACAGACCGCAAACGCCATGTCGTGCGGCGGGACCCCCCGTCCGCACCCCCCCGTGCGCCCGGACCCAGCGCGGGCCGGAGCGCGGTATCGCCCCGCCGCAGCCGCCAGCCCGCTCCGCCCCGGCCTCCGCCAGGCCCCGCCGCGGCGCAGGGCCCGGCGACCCCCGGGGGAACGCGGCTCTGCCCACCCGCACAACCACCCGCTCGCCCGGGCTGCGGCTGCTCCCGCGGGGCCTCTCCAGACAGCGTCCCGTCCCCCCCGCCCCGAGCCGGGCCACAACCTGCTCTCCGGCCCCTCACGCAGGTAGCGGCGGGGGGAAATAAATGACCGGAGGCGCGCTGCGGGCTCGCTCCACGGCCACGCATCCCTCCATCTTGCAGCGAGGCCGGGGGGCGGCCCGGGCAGCGCCGTCGCCTTACAGGCGCACGCACCGGCGGGGGAGGGGGCGCTGCCGGGCCCCCGGGACTTGGGGGTCGGCGCCGGGGGGGGGGGACGCACGGCGCCCCGTTCCCCGCCGCCCCCCGCGGCGCCCGTGTGAGGAGGCGGGCGACAGGTGGGCGGCGGAGCGCGGGGCGCCGCGAGGAGCCGGCCCGCGGCGGGGTGGCGGGTGGGGGCCGGGACCCTCCCCGGATCTGGGAGGGGACGGCGCGCCTCCAATCCCCGGCCGGCAGCCGCTCCGGGCCCGCCGTGCCAGCCGGGGTTAAGCCTCCCTTCTCTCCTCCTCCTGCGAGGAGCCGGACAATAAGCCTCGCCGCGGCTCCCCGCGGAGGCGGGCGCCGGCCGTGCGGCTCCCTCCTTCTCCTCCTCCCCGCGACAGCCCAGCTCACCTGCGAGAGCGGGGATGGATGAGCGGGGCCGGGCGAGGACGGGGAAGCCGCTCCGGCTGCTGAAGGGGCTGCCGGGCTCCCCGCCGCCCGTGGTGGCTCAGCGCTGCTCGCCGCCTCCGGGCCGCGCTGGTGCGGGGGAGCCGGCGGCGCCGCCACACGCACCCACACACTCACACACACACTTTCTCTCACACACACACACTCACACACACGCGGGGGGGGCGGGGGTGCCCGCCGCCACCCGCGCATGCGCACCGAGCCCCGCCGGGCCCGCCTCCTCCCGTGTGGCGGAGCGACAGCGCCGGGCGCGCGGGCTGCGCAAGCGCCGCCTCCGCGGTGCGCTGGGCCCCGGGGGCGCGCGCCTGGCCCCCTCACCCGCCGCCGCGCAGCGCCCGCCTCAACGGCCGCCGGGGCGCGCGCCCCACGCCCGCGCGGGTTGCCGTAGCGACGGGGGCGGGGGGGGGGGGCGGCCTCGCTCTGAGGAGCGCCCCGCCTTCCCGCCTTCCCGCCCCTCAGGCCGCCGCTGCCCGGCGGCCCCGCACGCCGCTCCCCCGCCTCTCCGCCGCCCCTCGCGGGGCCTCCGGGCCCTGCCGTTCTCTCCGCGGGGCCGCCGGCAGCCCCGCACCCTCCGCCGCCGGGGGGAGGGAGCGGGATGCGGAGGTACGGGACAGCGGCCCGGGAGGCGTCGCTCCCTTAGGAAAGACAGTTGCGGCAAGGAAAGGAACAGGCTGAAAAACATTACATTGCAAAGAAATCCATTCATTCAGAAGGAGCGCTGTGCAGGGACTTTCTAGATTCTTCTTTGCTCCCACAATCGTTAGGAAATTACTAGCTCGCAAGAGGAAAGCAAGGCCTTCAAGCTGTTTGCATCACTTCAGGAGCGTGAGCTCCCAGAAACCCGCTGGCTTGTGCAAGAATTGCCCTCAAGTCGCAAGAGCTGGTGGTGCTGCTGTGGTGTGACAGGCCTTGCGGTGTGACAGGCCTTGCGTGGCCGCTTGCCCCTTGCACCCCCTGCCAGGGAGGCTCCAGCCCCAGTGAGTTACTGCAATAATTAATAGCTAGCATGTATACATACTCAGTATGCTTTGCAAACGATACCTCATCTCGTTAACTTGTGAACTGACTTGTTCCCATCCTGTTGTGGAATTAAGATAGCAACTGCTTCCTTCACGTCCTTGGGAGACAGTCATTTGTTTGTATGCTGGATAACCCGTTGCTGCCATCCAGTATATAGCCACCTGCTATATGTGGTGCCTGATTTTTAATAGAGTTGTAAACTGGTGAGAATACAGGTACCAGGCTCCAGAGCATATTGGACAGACCTAGATTAAACAAGTACAGCAGGCTGGAAAGACAATACTGGCTTTTAAAACCGTGACAGGGAAATAAGGCAGGAAGGATCTGAGAAAATGTAGGCACCAAGTTTGACTGTAAAGCAGAAAGGCATTATTCTGAGGTACAGTGCTGTTTTTCCAGTTTTAAGAAAGCTTTCCACCTAGAAAGAGCACATTTTTTCCTCTTGTTTTTGTTTTGTTTTGTTTTTTACCACAGTAATCTGGCATAGGGTCAAACTCATTCTGAACCCAGATAAATGAAAGGAAAATAAAATTGCCAAATGCCACCCTTCTGCAAGGTTTTCAGCAGGTGGGTCAGTGAATGGAAAGAATGTTTCACTAGGTTTGGAACCACAACTTTTAATACAGAAATAAGAAAATATTATAGGAAGAAGGAGGGGGGGGGAGAAAGGAAGTAAAGACACCTCAGAAGGAGGTGTAAATGTAAAGTTTTTGTAAGCTATTCTTCACTAAAGCAGGAGACAAGCTATTTCATAAAAACAAGCTTCTTGGCATTAGTTAAGTGTTGGATCTAGGGGTTAGGTGACAAATTATGAAAGACATTTTACAGTTCTCTCATTAAATGCTTCCAGAAAAATTATGTAGTGGATTGTGAGGAAGAAGCAATGTCATGGACCGAAAACTAAGAGAAATGAAACAGGAGAACGTATAGTCATTCATAATCATGGTAACAAGCTGAGAGAGTAAGGTGTTTTTAAGGTTTTGTTTTAAATACCCTTGAAAATAGTCTAGAAAAATGGCTGTGGGGAAGGATACGACATTTGTGGAGGACACAAAACTACTCACAATTTTGGGCAGACTGTGATGATACTCAGAGTGACCCAACTATGTAGGAGGACAATATAGTGACATTCAATATTAATAAATAGCCATCAGTACAACACACTACATACTGGAGGAAAAATCTGGTTACATATTGTAGAGGGGGTCTAAACCAATGCTAATAGTTTAAGAAA
This sequence comes from Falco peregrinus, assembly GCF_023634155.1. Lineage (NCBI taxonomy): Eukaryota > Metazoa > Chordata > Aves > Falconiformes > Falconidae > Falco > Falco peregrinus. Next base: position 6,446,369 of record NC_073730.1, on the reverse strand, counting down.
TGCGCAGGCATCCTAGGCAGGAGTTCAGTAGAAGTCTCTCCTCAGTATGTGAACAGTCATGCACACAACACATCGAGATATGAAATGGAGAAAACCAGAAAACGTTGGCTGTCTTGCCATCATTTCATATCAAAGTGTTTTAAAAGAATGAGTGGGAAGGAGAATGTATGTCAGACTGTGGAACTGAAATGCCCAATTCCACTTAAGTGATGAAATGCCACAGATCTACACTAGAGCTCCATGTTTAGTTGCTTTTCCCCTATGATTCCAAAATCTTTTCCAAGATACCACCTTCCAATATGCAGTTGCCCACTCTATACACATAGCTGATGTTCCTTATTATTTGATAGGTACCAATTTTCCCCTTTATACTAAATACTCCATTTAAAATTCATTATTAGTTGAATATTGCAGCTGTGCTGTTAAATATTCAAATCACAGGAAGCATCAAAAAGAGAGGAAATGACTAGATGAAAATATGTGGCAAAATAGTTGGTTATAATGAAGAAAGCTGCTGTCAAAAGTAACAGGAAACCGCTGTCGCTTGTGACTGGCAGGCTGTGAGGGAATGGGTGCAGAGGGCCAAACCTGAACAAACACAGTTAGGTGAATCATCCCAAAGGAACGTGGCTGAAAATCTTACAGCCCACAGGACATCACACTTGCCATCACCACTTTCACCCAAGACAATAAATTTAGAAGTGGTGTGTGTGTAGCCATCCTGCAGATCAGTATTCTTCTGAATAATTATTTACTATGGATCTCAGAAGTTATTTTTCAGACATACTTATCCCAAATTTTATTAGCAACCATTATTTGTATAATTCACTGCCCAATAAAGAAGCTACACTGCAAGAGTGTAACTAGGTTCACTGTACGTAGAAACCACTCAAACTATATCAGATACAACATTTTCTTTTGAAAGCAACAGCTTGAATCTTCAACATTGTCTACCAACTGAGAGGATGGAAATTTATCCGTGTATTTCTAATTTCACAGATCAAACCCATTTTTCCATTAGACAACATAAAATGTGTATGCTTCCATACACAAACTGCAATATGTTTGCAGGAGCAACTGCAATCCAAAGCACTTGCTATTGTAAAATCCAAGTCTATAAAAATGCCAGCAGAGTACAGTCACTTTATTATACTTTCATTAACAGAAGATAGCATAAGCATTTTAGATTTTAAAATTTATAACACAAGTTACTTCAGTGTGATCAGCTTTGCTTGTATAGATTACAATACAAATTATTTTGAAAAATGTAAGAAAAAAAGAGAAACTATTTGATTATGACTGGGTATATCATGCTGCATACGAAGATCTGGGATTAAAACTATACATCAATATAACATCACATTAATCTTGTTGCCTTTCAGCCAAGCTTCCTGAGTACTGCAGAAAAGGTACTTCTTAATCTTGTTTTGGTAACTAATGATTTGAAAGAGTATAGCTTACATCTTGGCACCTAGGTAGCACTTCATTAATTACTAATTACTTGGCACTAAGTAAAGTTTTTCTAACATTGCCTGAATCTAGAAACAGTTGTTATCATAGAAAATCATTAGTTAAAATAAGTTTGATATGAGATGACCCAACCAGATAACTGCTAAAGATTATAGTTCCCTAAGGAATGAGAACATAGTAGAAAATATTTCGTTTATGTAACCCGTAAGTGCTATTTTCTGTCCTTACTTTTTCCCTAAGTTATTCCATGAGTCTAGCTGCGCTTAATTCACACAGTACATCAGGATGAGGGACACTAAAGAAATGCAAAATACTGCTAATTTGTCAATTTGTGAGAATGAAGTTGTATAATTTTTTGTTGAAACTTTGTAATCGTATCTCAAGACAGCATCACAGTGCTGAAGCACACTTGTGGTACCTGTTGCCTTAATTTTTTTATTTCCTGATTTTGGAGTGCTTACCTATACAGGTCTGACTTTATAAATGCAGTACTTTTACATTGTGCAATTAGTATTTGAGTCCTTGTAAGGGTATATAGTCTGTGACATTTACATTACATATGCCTGCTTTTTTGGTCTGTGATTCTCTGTGGTGTCATTTCCCTTGTTATAGGTAAAATAGGAGTCAGACCCAGATTGCTCTAAGTCAGAACACTGCTGTAACTATCACCATCTCCCTCTTTCCTTTTGGAGGATGTTTATGCTTAATACATAACACACACATACTATCTTCCACCCTCTAATACGGAGGATGAGCTTCCTGCTGTAGTCATAACAAAATGGAATTTTCAGTTGGTTCAGTTAAACTTGAAACTAAGCATTAAAAATATTCTAATGGATAGAAGTGCCTGTATTTCTCTAGAAATCTGGTTCAAACAGACACTAGACACCCTACATGTTTAGAGTTTACAGTTTGAGGATGAAAACCATGCCAAGAATGCTGTACTGCAGAGTGGATGTATGCTTCACAGCTGCTCGAACTCAGTATGTTCAACTGATGTGCTAAATATTTGCTCCTAAAGGTTTTGTGATTAATAGTAGAACACCTCCTTAGGTATAGATGCTTACTTGTTTTTCATTCCAGCAATGAGGGGACGGGTTGGAATTATAACAACAAAACAGTAGTCTGAACTGGTTCTGGGGTTTCCTTGATATTTTTAAGATCACAACTTTTTAAAGAGCGTATCCAAGGAGCAGGTTCTGCATTCACTCAAACTTACATGTAAAAACATTTTTTTTAAAAATTATATTTTTATATGTATATCAGAAGAGTGTGCATACACACAGACGCTTTCAGAGGACTTCCTGTTTACATCTGCAAAGCATTTTTTTCCCAAGGTCAGCAAAGGTTCTTCCACATGTCTTGGCAGCGAGGAAGCTGCACACAGATAACGTGTTATTTCCTCACTGTCTCTCACGCAACCTACGGATTTTTCCACAGGAAAAGAATACTGTTCTTTACTGTGCTGCCTTCCTACACTCCAGATGTACCAAAGTCAGAACCGTGCTTTATGTTAGGGGCCCTAAGAGGCGCCGTTTGCACCGGGGAGGGAGCTAGAAGCAAAGAACGGACTGGCAGCACAGAAGCTGAATACAGATATCCTTCTTTTTCTGCTTTCCTCCTGCCCCTGTACATCGCAGGAGACAGGAAACAGTCATTAGAGACTGCTTAAGAGAAAGCAAGCACCATTTTTTATGTTGTATAAATATCTATCTACACGTTTTCCATAAAAAATGGAGATGCTGGGATGCCTACATGATTTATGCACAGTACGGAAGTAGCACAAACATGATGATTTACAACAGGTTTTAATGACCATCTGAAGAGGAAAGATCCCAAATAATGGACAACAGCAACTGTTAATTGAAACTAGTAATATTTCATCTATGTAAACAAAGTAATGATCATGTCTGCCACAAGACTTCAGGAGATTTATCTTCCAGACTCCCTAATATGGTTACATCTGTCCCCTGCTTAAATCCTATGTTCTTGCCATCTGCTTCAACACACTTTTTTCAACCTCAAGCAGAGATTAAACAGCTATTTGGAGAAGAAAAAAAGGCTTTTTAAATTTTTGAGCAAAATGTTTAACAACTGGGAAAAAAGTTAAAAAAACCAAAATCACACACACACTCCCCAGCTCTCTATTGTTTCTGTGATACAAAATGTTATTAGTGAGATACTCAACTTAAATTTCTAGGAATCTTTACATTTGACCATACAACAGGAAACATTGCACCCACAGATTCAATGTAGTTTAATTATAGAGTGTGATAAATTGGGAGGAGATTAAGTTAATACCATTCAGTTAATCAGTCAAATTGTCATTAAGAGGTAACGTTATATGGGCAAATCAGGAAGTGTTCTGCTTTAAAAAGAAGGAAACTTCCTAGCATTCTTTAGCTGCACTGTGGGAAGCCTAGCCAGTTATACTCCTTTGAGATGTGCTGTGTGCTTACCTCTCCATGTCCAGACATGGAGGTGGGGGAAGGACAGAGCTATAGTTCGCTCTCTTCTTCTGTAGGAGGAGACCCAAAGAAGAGCAATTTCACAGATCCTGTGCTCCTGCCTTCTGGGCAAGACTACAGCCTGCCTGGTCCTCACGTGTGTCACGTTAATTAGGAAAGAGCTTTACCAGGCATCCATCATCCACTGTAGTCACAGAATGGTCAGTCACAATCCACCTCTTGGTAGCCTTGAAAATTCTGGAAAGGGATTAGAGATGGACTGAGCATCTTGTTATGGTAGAGGTACAATGCAACGGTAATAGTCATAAATACACTAAAAAATCACCTCATCCCTTCTCTAGAAGTTCCCTCAGAAAAAAAATTTTTAGACCGTTTCTTCCTCCTATAGAGAAGAAATCGTGGATTTCACCTCATCATTCACCTGTGCTTCATAGGAATTAACTGGGCTCAGTACCTGCGCTTTTTAGTCTCCGCTCTTTTGGCTGCTTTACTACGCTTCTGCTTTCCCCTGCAATTATAATTCCTACTGCTTGCAAATATCAGAAAAAAATTTTTGCACTGTTTGTAAAACACTGTGAAGTATTTTCAGAAATAATGCAGAACAAAGCAAATCTATCATGTCTTTTTTATTCACAGTTAACAATCCTTGTCCGAAAATCTAAGCATGTAATGTTACTAGTATAAATAGGCGCAGCTCCACTGAAGGCCTTGCTATCCATTACTGAAGAGCTTTGCCATGAAGTAGGTTGATAGAGAGTTCAGCTTTAGATTTAATAAATACCATTGCTTAAATTGCTAAAATAGATAAAATACACTGTTTTATAGCCAGTATTTTCAGAATTATTTATATAAATCTCTTGGGAATACTTTTGGGATAAGCAGAGCAGCAAGCCATCATCTGTTGTAGTCTATGTGTCTTGCTAAGTCTTTATCTGCTGGTAATCTCTTTGGTATCATGCTCCTGCATGTAAAGTGGCTTGTCAGGAGCTGGAGTTAGACTGAGTAAGTACTCTGATGTTATGCTCTACACCTGCTCAAAGGAAAATTAAGAAGCCAAATTATAATACAGTTGTTGTAACTCATTTTCAAATAAACAAATGTCTCAGGTACTCCACGTTTTCCAGGTACTACATTTTTTCCTGTTTATCTCAAACATTATCAGTATGATCAAGTTCAGTTACAGAGACAGGACACGTAGAAAATGCTGATGTTAGGACTTAGCAAACACTCTTCAAGATCATTTACATTGAAAGAAAAAAGACAAAACAACATTTAGAACAACATCTACATCAGGTTTCAGTATCCTTTACTAGAATTGAAAAACCCATGTGTGAAATTAATTCAGCTTTCTAGATCCAAATTATCTTTTGAGCTGTGAAACACTTTTCATACCAATATAAATATTATGGGGAATGTAGAGACTTCCAAAAATTTCATTTTAAACAGAAAAGGTAATAATGACATTTTCACAGCCTCATAATATCCATGCTGGAAAATCACTTCAGCTTTCATCAGAATAGTTTCTTGAAAAAAGAAAAAACCACAACCAGTAACTATATTTTTTAAAGTAAATAAGAAGTCATTCTGTATGGAGGCAAGGCTTGTTTCTTGAGAAAAATCATCTGACGTGGAGCACTTGGACTGGAAGCTCTAGTGTTTACAAATGTGTCTCAGCTGGAGACGGCTGCTGAACTTCTGAAATTTTGAAGAGATTTTTCCTGTATACTCTGGAAGGGCCTCAAAGTACCCTCAGCAAGCAAATTCCAAAAATACAATGGGTGTATTCTAGCTAGTGTTCACCTAAACTTTTACTGCACCCTGATTGATTCTGTGGCTAAAACTGACATCTGTAAGCTAATTTTCATTTGCGTATCATCCTTTCCCACTGATATTCTTGGGAATTTGTCATTTGAAGATTGAAACCTGAGTCTTACAAATCTAAACCAGATGCATGCTAAATACATGAAAGGATGAATTCTCCGTTTCCACAGTTTTCTTTTAATTTTAAAAAGGGGACCATATATCATGAGGACAAGGAACTCAATCCATGGAATTATTTTATAAAGAGAGCTTCTGACTGTTAGGTTTAATTTTGTGGTTAATACTTTCTATAAATACACAGTGGTAAATTCTAAAGAGGTAAAAACATTAGAAGTAGTCATTCAACACTGCTAAAATGTAAGTATGTTGCTTTACAGTGTCCTCTCCACCTATTGCTATATACCACGATACCTGAAAAAAACACACCTGTGACTCAGAGTATTACAACCTGAATAATTACTTATCCATTATAAATTATCCTTTGAGAGCTGCATGAAAAAACACTTTGCCACCTATAATTCTAACAATGTAGAATTGGAGTATTTTAGTCTATGCTACAGCTCATGATATCATTTTTGCCAACACACTGTAACAGCAACAAAAATTGGACAGATTTGTTGTCTTGTTCTCTCCCTGGAAGAGAAGTGTAAATAAGCTACGTTGTTTTGCTACACTTTGTGTCTTAGATATACCTACACTTCACTTTTACTTTTCACTAGAGAAGATAAAATTGAAGAGGTACATACTGAGCTTGAGTCAGAAATTACAGAATTTCCCAATGGTCCTTAATTCTTACAGGGGTCCTTTCTAAGGTCTCACCCTGGCCGTCTCTGTCTCCTGCATAAATAAAATGTACCTATATAGCAGAAAGTTCCTTTGTGTCTAATAAGCATGGTACATTTTGCTTCCAGGACTCAGGTTTTCCTATAGAAATACTGATCTTGGATCGCAGAGTGACCTCACCTAAGGACTAACACTTTGAACATGATGTAATACTCTGCAGAAAGGCAATGCAGAGAAAGTTTGATGTGCTCCTTATTGCTTACTTTGTCCATGACACGTTTTCTTTTTTTTTAATAGTTGGCATTTAAGAGCCACTAGCTTACAACATTACCTGTCATAATTAACAGTCCCCGTTCTCTCAGCCTGATAATTTCTTCCTTTCATGAAGGCTGCCAGAACTGAATGCATGTTATACTTGGGATTCCCAAAAAGTTACACATGTATGATAAATTGTGAACCCTGGATAGCATTCGGATACCAATTAGCCAATGGGGCTAGATACAGTAAAGGGATGAGGTTTGGGACTGTCCATGCAGGTCAAGGCACGATGCTGAGAACAAAAAGAGGTGTAAGAAAACAGCGCAAAAGCCAAGACAGGGATAGTGCTTCAGTAAGTGTGTTTGTATAACAATGGGGGGGTAAAGATGAAGGAACAGGAGATGCCTTTGCCCACATGGAAACTAGTACAGCTGCTCAGAGCAGCCCAATCGTGACTTCTGCATACAATCCAAGCAAACTGAATTTGGGAACCCCTGTCAAGCAATCTTCTCAATTATGGGCATACTCCAATAAAAATGGAATAGGATACTAGCACTGTACAACTAAACAAAACATATGGAAAACACAGAAAAGATGATAGCATTTTCAGCAATAGATGCTTTGCTTAAAATACTAATCTTAAAATCTAAAATATTTTTTATTTTTTAAATATTTATTTAAAAGTAAAATTTTAAATATTTATTAATAAATTTAAAAATTGCATTTTCGCTTCTAGCTTAAAGAAAATATAAAAAATTAATGAGGATTAGGAAGAACCACAGAATGGTTAGGGTTGGAAAGGACCTCTGAAGATGATCTAGTCCAAAACCCTGCTAAAGCAGGTTTATTTAGAGCAGGTTGCCTAAAAGAACCACAAGAGAAAACTGTAAACCAAGAGAAACTAAAAATAGTGTGTTTAAGTGCTTTGATCTACAGACAAGAATTACAGACAAACTTCTTATCTGCATTATCATCATCATCCAGTGAAACCAGCAGGCCAATGCACTTGTAGGTACATAGATTCATAGAGCATGACAGTTTCTACACCAAAGATGAAAAGAGCACACAGGATTACTGATCTCCTGTAGCAGCGTGGTGGGCTTGCTGAGGGAAGAGGGGGCACCAAGGCCTTCAGGCAGCACTTGCTCCCCAGCCTGGCACACCATCACAATTCCCTCAGTCAGGGCCGTGTTCTCCCAGCTCTGCTCTCCACAGGTGAGCGAAATACAGCTCCCAGCACAACTGCTGCTGCTGTGGCAGCTTCCCAGCTTGACTGAGGCTGAAGTGAAGATCTGTCCCACCTCTTGGGAAGGGAGGGCTGGCAGCAGAGCCCTGGAGGAAACTTCTTGACATCTTTACACAGCAGGGAGGCTTAGGTGAAGCTGGGAAGCAAATGAAACACATCTAACACCCTGTCACATGCTATGAGAAAGAGAAAACACCTTGTCAAATGAAGAGACAACAGGAGCTGGCATTAACTCTCTTTAGATGCATATTAATGCAGTGTACTGCTTCAGCTCTGGAACTCTATGCTAGAGAACAGGTAGTTTAGCAAATGAAACAAAAGATTTTTTTAAGGAGCAGACACATACATGTACAATAGCAACATGCTGACAGGGAGAACAACTGCAAGCATTAGTGTCAGTGATGCTTCACAGGATAAATTGATCACTGACTGGAGAAATTTCTTTCTCTTACCTATTTTGCATACAGTTCAGGTACATTATGCCTTCTGCTGTAGCATTTAATATAGGCTACTGTTGGACACAGAGAAGATCCTCAAGACTGACAGTCCTTGGTTCTAGTCTTTGGGGGGCTTATTACCAGTTATTTATAATATTATGAATAAGTCAGACTGTATCAATTTTGTTTTGAAGCAGAGGGTGTAAGCATGTGCATATATGAAATTTATGTTACTGTGTATTTGGTAAAAGAACATTAAGAAAGGATCTTAAGAAAAACTTCTTCTGTTTCTCCCTTGTAACCTCTAATCCCATTTGAGTTAAGTGCTTATGGTTTAGATTCATACAGGTAGCAGACAACTTTCAAGACTTTTCCATCTCAATTTAATCAATTTTATTTCTGTTGGTTTATTTCTATTAAGGAACTGGAGACAGGTATTTAAACCTATTGCTGCACAATGAGCCATGAGAAAAGGGAGCAGGTTGGATGGATACTTATAAAGCAGGAGGTTTGAAGCGTACTGACAAGATATTACCCCATTTACAGCTCTTATCTGTCAAAAGCAGCCAGAACAGAATGAGGGCAATTAGTCTTACTAGCTGGTCTACTGACCTGTAAGAATAAAAGGAATAAAAATGCCAGTGTGTGATAAAGCAGGCAACACTTGCAAACCAGTAACAGAATATGCATAATAGCTCAAGAAACATCCTTAGGGGGAAAAAATAAAATTAACTTTATACTTCTGTTTTCATTATGAAAAACGTAAAGGGAGAGAACCACCAGCAGCTGTGTGGAATAGAGCTTGGCTTTTCAGGAAAATACACAGGGCCAGATCTTGCCTCCTAGTTCTTCACATGTTTTCTGCTCTTCAGGCCCATGGAAACAGGCCAGGAAAAATTAATCGGCGGAGAACCGTATTATCTCTTCTGCATAGTTCCCATGTAGTGTCTCAGAGAAAGACCATGCAGCTAGGGAGCTGGCTGGAAGAGCTGTCTGCCTGGGGAAAACTGTCCTTGACTCCCACAGATCCCAGAGGACATGCTAGATTTCAGTAGGACATCTCTTTTTTGTTGATCTGAGACGATCTGAGGAATTCCGTTGCTGAGATTTCCTTCCGTAGATGCAAAGCAGGGGCTGATTTGGGTGTCAGGGTTTTTACATACTGTCGAAGTTCTGGGCAGAAAGATGAACACCAATATAATGACAGCTTTCCTAAACCGAGAAGTACTGGCGGGTCACTGATCGAATGCTAGGTCATTGAGTCTGCAGCTGCCTCAGAAATATTGTAGAAGAGGATTTGATCTTGGAAACGGGGACAGTATAAAGTCCTGGCTTGCTCCCACACAACCCACTCCCTCCCCTATCTTTCACTGTAGGAGTTTCCAGGTGCCCAGGGAGGAGGAATAATGTCTTTAAAAGTAGGTGATCCCCTGCTTTAATATATTATGAATATAAAGCTATGATCCAGCCTGCTGATTTACATAAGACATATCAACCGACCAACCTTCATTTCAGTTTCCCATTAAGCAATACATGTCCTTCTGCTTCCTTTCCAGGGGAAAAATCCCATGAAGTAGGAGAAAAACATTCTGGAATTCGCATTGATAAATTACTTAAAGTGTCTCTCCAGTTGGGGTCTGGGAGGCATGTGAAAGGGTCATCGCCTTCCTGTCCTCAGCCCCTTGGGGAACTCTGCATGGCTTCCATGAAGTATCACTGGGGCCTCTCCCCTCCTGCATCATTTCCTGCTCCCTCTGCCAGGGCTCACCGAGACACTGCGCTGCCCTTAGCTCCCCCCCATTTGGCTACTCACGAATCCCCCCTCCCACAACATTCATGCAAGGCGGAGAGGAACTATGGATGCGGTAGAAATGCTTCACTGAGCAGCACTGTCTGCTATCAAGATTACGTCTGGCAATTAAAGGGTGCAAAAGAATCATGCTAAACAGTGTGGCTGTTTTCCTCTCCACTCTGCAACAACTGCAGAGCTCCCAAGTGCATGAATTTGCAAAGAAAGATATTTTTTTTTTTTGGGGGGGGGGTAGTCTTAGTATTGGGAGACAGCTTGCAAATTACCCCTTTCCTCTCCACTTACAATAAGAAGGTGTTTTCCACAGGATTTTTAATTATTCTTTTTGCTTCCTTGTTTATTCTGTTTGGTCAAAAGAAAAATCCACCCTGGAACTTACAGAAGAGCAGGGGAGTTAGGGGAAAAAATATAATTGAAATTGAATGAGATTTAGGAGACTTAACTTTTTGAAAAAGCTCTGCTTCTATTTGTATTGTTTTGTAGTTTTTGTTGTTGTTGTTGTTTGCATCCTAAGAAAGAACGTCAGGAATCTGTCAGGTGCTTGCCATAGCGAGCTGCCAGCTCACTGCCTAGCAACTCACACTGCGCAGGGATATCCTGGCATTACATACGCTGTCACCTCTCATCGTCTAATACTTGCCTTGATGCCGTCTCACTGGCTGACAGCATGTTGTTACATCAGGTTCCTCACTTGGGAAATACTGAGCTGCCCTTCTGTGTCATCTGGCCCAGTGAGGGCACCTAATGACACCAATATGAAAAGCAATATAATGGTTTATCTAGGTAGCAGATTTGCTATACTACAGAAGTCACAACGTATTTACACAGAATTTTATGTTAAGTAGAAAAGTCACCATCAGCGTAAAACAAACATCAGGCTCCCTGAAATGTCAATAGGTATTTTAAAACTTATTTCTCAAAACTAGTTAGTGATTAGCTGTGAAAGAAAGCTATAAAGTAGAAAAAGACCCCAAGCGTATAAATAAAACCCTTTTGCTTTACTCACACAACAGCAGCTTGGTAGTGTGATTTGGTGATTAAATGGGGTAGGAAATCTGAGGTTCCAGCCTCATCAGTGACAGCAAGTCACATAGGGGATCTGGGGCCTCAAACGGCTGTCAGATGCTATTGATTGTCATCTTGCAGGTCATGGCTTCCCCCTCCCAGGGCATTCTGTTTCTCTGTTGTGATACAGTGGAACAGGAGGAACAAAACCGAGGCTCAGAATCCTATATTATTTAAATCCTTTAAGAGCACATAAAAACCCCCTTGACTTGAACTCAGTAAATAACAACCAGATCTCAGAGGGCACAAGAAAGTCAGTTTTGAGGTGAAGGTCTTTGAAAAACCCACTGTGGTGTTTTCAACACAGCTGTGTTAGGGCCTTTTATTCCCAGAATACAAGCATCTCAGTAAGACTTGTAACTGTGACAAACAGCTAATGCTTTTTTACTTAGGTCAAGAGTTTCGAAACACAGCCTTTAATGTAACACTGAAGAGATGACTTAAGTAAAAAGCATGCTAAATGAAACAGAGGCCTTCTTCCAGCTGCCTCTTTTACCAAACAAAAATCAAGAAATATACTCTAAGCTTGTGAATTTTATGTACATATACAGCTTGGAATTGTTTCGGTGCACGTACATTTTTAATTGTCTACACATTTCTAGACAACTGTATGGGAAACGGGCAAGAATACAGAACCTTTCAAAAATGCAAGTCTTAAAGCAGACTGTACCCAGGGGTGGTACTGTGTGCAAAAAATGGAGAACAAAATCTCCAGTTAACTAAGTTTGACGAAAAAAAAGCATCACAGAGTTAAAAATGATAAATGATTACGGAGATTGAGCAGCCCTGACACAGAGGAGGTGAGTTCGTTCAGAGCCAAAGAGCCTAGCAGTCCCTGAAACCTCTCTGCTGTTCAGCTCAGTCACAGGCACAGTGGTTTTGCTGTTACGGCACAACTGGCTCCACACACACACCAGACAAAAGAGGCAAACTGATTTAGTTAATGCCTGCAGAGTTCTATACAGGACCGTCAGACCTGATCAATAACTTTTCATCGATGAAAACCCTAAAACTCCTCCCAAAGAACACATGAAATCACTCTCAATGATTTTTTTGCTAGTTTGTGCATTGGGAACGGTATCAGTAGTGGTGAGGACCAAGAAACAAGTCTTGCACATCAGAGCAGAAGACCGTCTGAAATAAGTTCCTCCATTCTTGCTAACATACTGTATGCTCCAATGGGGCATGGAAAGCTAGGTAATTTTTAGGAAGCCAAAATCTATAGAATCCTAATTAGAAGGAATCGTCCTCCCCACTAATTATTTTGGAATTACTCACATATGTGCATAAATTATTTCTCAATAAGATGTCTTTAATACTGTTATTCTGATGAATGTCATGTGCACAAATAGATTTTCCATGGAAAAATTACATTATAGTCATAACTTCTGTATTAATTAATACAGTAACACAAATTTGTCAGTGATTGTGGTTTAATCTGATCCATTTTATTTAAGTTTGTAACCAGGCAAGTGCATGCACTTGGCTAGTTATCATGTCTTAGCTGAGGCTATGGTAAAAGTTTAAAGAAAATACTAACAGGACCCTTGTGAGTATAACTCTGGAAATCAATACCCTAGTTCTGTTAGAAAATGTACCTAAATACCCTCTAATCAAAAAATAAAGCCAGATAATAAAAGAATTTTCATTTTTAAACAAAGCAGAAACATGCTGTGATGCTATTTTTATCAGCATGTTCCTTCATTTGCTTCAGGAAGGTTTCAATGAGAACCCAAACCCTGTCAGAAATGCATACTGTACAGCATTTGATGTGCTTGGCACATCAGCAGCTCTGTAAACTCTGCATCACTTTCCTGAAGCCTACTTACCCCAGAGTACGCTAAAAGCATTTGAAGGGGTGCAGGAAATCATTATAGGAAGCACAATTCTTATGCTTAACTACATACAAATGTGGTAGTTCATGTTTCATAGTCTTTGGAGTGTGCTGCATTTAATACCTCAGGTACTTACCTGTTTTTTTATTGCAGTACTTCTAGTTCTAGACAGAAACTGATGTTAATCAGTGCGTCTTTCAGTATGTTGTAAGTACATTCATATAGATGGCCGTTGTATGGTATATATTGTGGCATTTCTGGGAGACACGTGTGGACATACACATCACCATTTGCAGTTCAGTTTGTAACCCATCACCAACATATTATTTTTTTATCAGCCTTGTTTTCAACCAGGGACTTGGTGGTACAAATAAGGGAGGCAGACATACTTGAAACACATAAAGGCTGTAAGAATTATCCATGTAAATGTATAACATTTGCCAGAAAATAAATGCAGACGGTACTTGGACTCCAAATGACAAATGTGTCTCAGGGATTGTTCATCATTGTGCTGACTCAATTAACCTTCCAGTTCCATAGAAGTTGGTTGGTTTTGAGGTTGTTAGTTAGAGAGGCCATCAGAGTTGGTACATCTCAAACCTGACCCAGCCACTGCATTTCAGCAGGCAGCCCACCATACCACCTTTCAGTCTCCCTCTCCTCTCCGCTCACAGGAGCGGGCTGGGCATTGAAGAAGAATTTTCCGCCTCAGAACCCTTTGGCATCACAGTGCCTTGCTGATGAGCTAAATCAGAGCACAGCGAAGTCCAGCGGCGGCTTGGCACTTGTCTAGACCCCCCAGGCTCCTCACCCAGACCCTGCCACGCCGCCCGGTCTATCCCCACAGAGAACAGATAGGCCTCTCCACGATTACTTGATTCCTTGTGTCCCAGACAGCAGATGGGACCCAAGGAACAAATTAAAGTTGTTTTAGCTGCAGCGGCCCCAGGGGATCTGCAGAATGCAGCAGCGCTCCAGCCATGCCCTTTTCACTGCCTGCCCTTTCCTGGGTCAGAGAGAGAGGGTAATTCCCAGCTGTCTGCTCAGGCTGTACGCTTTCCAGGGCTCTCCTGACACCTGGGAAACCTGCCTACAGCCAAACGGCTTTAGAACCGCTTGGCTTTGTCCCGTAATACAGAGGGTCTCGGGGCAGGATTACCCCTGCCGAGCTCTGCTTCCCACATGGCGTCTTCGCCTGTGGCTAGCTGCTAGCCTGGCTGAAGGGGGAAAATGTCTACACACGCCGACAAAGAATCGAGGCTGGGATGTCTGCTGTGCTCTGGACAGCAGGGTGACTCTGCTTATGACTGGCAGAGGAGTGACAGCCCAGGCCGGCACTAAAATGCTGTGCTAGTGCATTAATAGATCAGCCACAGCCGAGCGCAGGCTGAGGTGTAAGTGCCAAGCTTCGGAGGCGAGTCAGCGCCTAAACGCAGGCTCAGACCTGCGCTTGGCAGAGCCTAAACCCGGCTACGTGGCTTCAGCAGGGACAGAACGTGGCCATTAAGTCTACCAAAAAATCCTGTAAAAATACCTGGCAACCTCTTGCTTCTTAGTTTAGTGTTAACCAAAAGAGAAAGAGGTAGTACGTGTCTCTGTTGGCTTTTGCAGCTTTTGTTTTGTGCAGCTATAAAATTTTCCAACACTTCCACAAAATGGTATGAGGAGAGAGGAATACAAATATTCTTAAGCCATGCAACAGTAAGGACGCTCGTATGTTTATGTAGCTTTATGTATGACTCCTTGCAGTTTTACCGAGTAAGCTCAGTTGAAGTCCAATTGCTAACAGAGCTAACAGTTCGAATTCGGAAGCAATTTCCTACCGATTTTATCTTCCAAACTCTAAGTCCTCACATAGGTTACTGTGCTTCACCTAGCTCAGGTTTCAGAGATAAGATTTCCCAGGGTCCTTTCAGTTCTTGAAGAATCCACACAATTGGGACTACACCATGTTTAACTTGGAACAGTACAGAGCAGATTTTATACTATGTGGGTCACTCCTGTGATTTTTCCAGTTTGGGTTAACCCAGTTTTCAATGATTGCTTGCTTATTATAGAGAAAAATGCCGTATCATGAATAACAGTAACAAAAAGTTCCTTTATGTAATTTCTACTGCACTTTTAAATACAACTAAAAGCTTCACAAAGTTCAGGTTCAAATAGCTAGTATCTGTAAAAACAGAAAAACGGTTTTTTTTTCTGTTGATCTTTTTTTCAAGCTGATCCAGAAGTGGTCATCCCTGGCATTTTGTCCATGACTGCTTGGCTCAGAATCATGACAGGTGGTGGATCTGATGGCTTCTGACAGTGGATAATCTCTAACTCTTAGAAGCACAAGGATTTCTTAATTGCATAAATCCTTTTTTGAAAAATAAACTATAAATATTTTAAACAAAAGTTAAATGAAACAAAGCAACAAATAAGGAAATACAGAATAATAACACAGTAAGATTAGGCCTTCAGATGATCTTAAAGCTGTATGGTAATACAAGGGCTTTAACTGAGCTGTATCATATTAGCCCCCTTTTAACTCTGCTATGCAATTGCAATTACAAATAGTCTTAGAAGATGCGCAGATGCTCCAGGAACAAACTGGATTTTTGACTTGCAAAAAAGGATATTTCTTTGGCTAGTTCTGTATTTGCCATGCACTCTAATCTGGACCCGTAGCTGACAGGAGATAAAAATAATTTCAAATGAAAACTGCATAGCTCAAAAAAGTCTTTTTCTGTATAGAGGAATCATCAGTTCGCTAACGTGAAGTGAAATTAACAATTTGTCTTAATTATTTGATAGGGTTTTTACACTGTAAAACACATGACCAGAGCATGCTTGTTTATCCAACCTGAGGTAATGCCAGCAGGCACCTCCTCAATAGAAGAGGTCTACACCGCTGGCTGCACGCCCTTTATGTGACAGGGAGAAGGCTGACATCTGAAAAATATCACTGGAGAGATCAAAGAGGAATTTGGTAAGATACGTTATCTAGAACTAATGAGACTCCAAGACAGATAATACCTCAGTCCAATATTCTCGCTTGTAGAAGTTATTGAGCAATTTTAAAAGCATACATTCATGTTCCTTATACATCACAGCCATTCACTTTTTCACCTTTCTTAATAAAAAGGGTTAAAGTTGCCAGGGATGTTTAAAGTACCACGTACAATGCCACATTTCCTGTTGATTCAGATCCTGCCTCAGACAGGCATAAGGACAAACTGGACACAGCTAAGAACAGAGCACATTAGGTGGCTGCAGCAATTCCATAAAAAGTATTTAACAAGAACCAAGAGAACAACAGTGTTTCTCGTTAAAAACACATAAGTGTGTGAAGGCAGAACCCAAGTGTAGCTAAACAGAGGGGAGAAGTTTTATTTTGCAATGCAAGTGAAAAAAAACCCAAACCAACAAAAAACCACCACACATGGAAAGGGATGATTACAAGAGGTTCAGTGCCACGCCTGCAAAAAGCAAGCAATTTGCAGTGATGCATTGCACTCACTACAAATTAGAAAAGAATTTAAAACCAAAACAAATGCATGAACATAGCATTTTCATAGTCAGAAAATGCTCTGTTTACGGTAGGTAGTATTTCTTCTTGGGTATCCTAAAATGTTTACAAAGTAGAAGAGGGGAAAAAAAAGCTTTAGAACCATGTAAGTAAATGAATGGGAATGAACTGAAATACAGCTACTCTCATGAAATGCAGAGTAATTATATTAAGGGTATAAAAATATTACCAGGGGCCCTACTTTAAAACTAAAGAAGCTCTAATACCCTTTCAAATGTGAGCATGTGGCGAGCCACACTCCCAAGAGCAGATGTACCTCCACAGGATTTGTAACGGCAGAACAAAAAGTCCCACATGTGCTGAGGTTAAAAAGCACTCCCCAGATAAAAATGATCAAATTGGTATACAAACCTGCCTACAGAAGAGGATGCAGAAGATAATCCTAAGGAATTTGATTATGTGCTTAAGAGCCTGTAATGCATTCAGGAAGTAATACACTACATTATTACAGGTACCAGTGTATTTATGTATTACGCAAACCCTCTTGGCACTGAAAGTTAACTTAAGGAGTGAGGTTGACCAAATGCTAAAATGAGGCTTTATTGAAACAGTATTGATATTGACCAGATAAATTAACTGTTTGGTTCCTGTAATAAAACGTATAAAAAAAATGTTCATAGTTCCACTACAATAAAACCAGCTGGCACCGAGTATTTCTTCACAGGGCCAACTGAGAATACTGGTATTTTAAAGAGTCATTCTGGTGTAGCCTTTTTGACAGAGAAGCTATGAAAGTTGCGCTCACAACTCACTTTCTCAGAACCTAGAAAAAAAGCATCTCAATTATATATTGCATACAGTGGTACTAAAATAACAGTATGGTTTAAAAAATAAAAACATCCCTAAGATCTCTATCAATCAACACACATATGTTTGGGGAACCATCCAGCAGGATTCCTGCCCACCAGCATCTGTATAAAACTGAGGTTTCTATAAAGTAGAGGAATACTTCCTGCTGTTGAGAAGAACCAAGGCTGTAAAAGCACATATCAGCTGTGAAATACAGGAGCTTCTAATGGCTTATACTTCCCCATAGCAAAATCCAAAAGCTGCAGGAAAAGATTTTTTTTTTTTTAGAAATATGACTCAATACTATTATATCTTTCCTGAACACAAAGTGGTATGATAAACTCAAACACGAAATATAAAATGACTCAAGCTTATCAAAGCCTGGGAAAATAACTCCTGATGCAGTTACAGATTGCACTGGTTTAGGTGATGGGGTAGAGGGAAAAACTCTCCGTGATGTGCTCTTTTACCGCAGGAAAAATGCCCCCTCCCCTATAAAGGAAAGATGATAGGAGTTGGCCTACCTACTTAACTTGGTCTGTCTCCACACACCATTTGCATTTTAGATCTCTAGTTACAGTCATTGTGCCATCCTCTTTTTATTTAAAGAATCAAAACCTCACTACACTAGTACCGCTCCCAGCACCAGCCTTTGTCTGGCTGAATACTCACCCTGCACGCACTTGAATACATACAAACTTCACATTGCTGGGATGCTTTGGGATTAAAAAAATATGTGACTCGTCAACACCTAATGTCCACAGAAACAAATCCAACTGATCAGAAGATGAGCCTATTGTGTCCTGTAAGGTGCTTCCAACTCCTTTTCCAGAGATGGACATGCTGCTTTTGTTGTAGAGGTGAACGCAGAGTGAGGAAGGCATGTGGCTTCTATTTCGGTAATAAGTGGTTTGATAATATGAGGTTTGACAGCTTATTTTTCAGACTACAACAGCCCCACCGACCACGAAGCTCGAAGGGAGCAGTTGCAAAGGTCCTCGAGCTATCCAAGAAAAAATGTATCACATAAGGCAGGGCAATTAATTGGCTGCTATATACGTGTTTTACTGCTATATACTAAAAGTTATCAAGCATTTTTATTTAAGAGCATAGGTGTTTACTTTTAAAAGCAGTCTTTCCTTGGCTAGAATTGTAATGATATTTTTGCAAATGCCAAACATACACACCCTATGTCACAACTGTTCTTTCCAACTTGGCTTCCGATTCTAAAGAGTATTTTTAAATATAAACAATAATAGTGCTCTCTTGAAAGTGATTTTAAAGACCCATGAACCACACTGTCAGCCTGAAGGGAGATGAGGGAAGTAAAACTGAAAGAAATATTCCAGTAATAAAAGTTACAGTAGAATAGACAGCACAGAGTGCAGCACCCCAACTCTTTTTAGAGCTTTATCTGTCACAGCCTATTCAACTGTGTATCAGCACAAACCTCCTGTAGTGCTAACATACCCTTGTTGTCTCACAGGGTATGAGTATGTGCATGTGTGTATCAAATACTTTCTTTTTCTTCAATACTAAAAGCAGAGAAAAATAAACTTTGAGAAACAGTGTTTTAGGATGCTGGCTCTCGAAAATTACTATCAGAAACTAAACAAATTGATGCCAGAACACAGCCCTGTGGAATTATAATTTCTCTCAGCCAAAAGGGTAAGATAAAGATGACCCTTCAAATCACCACAGAGAGACTGCTAGCACAGGTGCTCACCCACCAACTGACCCTCCTGCCGAGTGTTTGTGGGAAGCATCAGTGATTTGTCAAGCCTAGAATGATCACGTGTCATAAAGCTCATCTGTTATGGGTACCTACTCGTGTTGCACTGCTAGGCAGAGAAAGCATTTTCTTCTTGCTAAAAATACTTCCTTATCCTCTATAAAATGACAAAAGTATAACTTTGCCTGACCTATTTTTCATCCTTACTCATTCTGTGGAAAACTTGCAAAATTGACACCTAATTTCCAGGTGCTGTTGCTTAGCTTCCTGAATTATTAACAAGTCTAATTATTATCCCTTTTCATCATCACGTGGGACAGGGAATAGATGCAAAGGTTACAATCGCATCACCCCTCTCATATCTGAGCGTGTTTGATATCAGATGATCCCTCTACCAGTTTCAATCAATAAGCAGTATTAAACATGCTTTTTTTGTCACAGTCTAATGGCAGAGTATGCTGGTCTACTCTAATTGTATCAGCAGTGGCCCAGGGCAGAGCATAAAAAGTACAGAGGAAACATGGACCAAAATCAGGGATGTCTGACCTGTTTACTGTGTTCCGGGGTGGTGTCAGGTGGTGCCAGAAGTGGTTGGGGTGCTCTGTGTGTGCTGATGCTGACACAGTTTTACAAAAAAAGAGAAGAAATGAGAGGAGGAGAGACGAGTTGAGACTGGTAGCAAGGTGTGTCAGGGAACCACTGATTAACAGGAAGAATTCTGACATCTTGAAAATACTCAGAATTACTTCAAAAGTGAAAACAAGGGATATTTGCACGCCACGATATCTTCACAGCTGGACCTGGACCTGCAGAGCTGTGTCAGCAGGGCTTCCTATTAGCAACGTGGCCAACAGGAAGAGCTTTTCTGCCAAATTAGCCGCCCCATCTCCCAAGGCACGACAGACATCCTCATCTAGCCCTTCTGGCTGAGTTGACTGAAGATGTTCTGCTTCACAGCTGCTCATCAGCACCTGCCAGCTGGGAGTTACCACCCCACAGACGGGCCCACAAAAGGAATTCTGTGAGTGTTCTCTCACCCTTTGGACAAGGCTGGAGGAGTTAGCGCTAACCACTTTCATCAGTGCTTTAAATCACTCGATGGACCTTGCCTCAAGTGGGCTGGGGCACAATCTCTTCTGCATGCACATAAAGGGGGCTACATCCTCCAGGAGAAGAGCAAGCCAGAAGAGGAGAATAAGGCCTTCCGTGGTCACAGCTGTTGGCAATGTGGATGTCTTTTCATGGCCTGAACGACGTAAACCCAGGTAACAAAAGCACATGCTGGTCAACAGTTGTACATCTACACCTATTCCTGGCACAGCTATCTTAGCAGACCTTCATGGTGCTAGAGCCTGAAGCCGCAGCCCCTGGTGGATCCAGCTGTACCCGCTGAAGATGTTTTTGCTCTCAGAGCTGTGGGACATACGGACGTTCAGTCATCATAGCTAAATCCAGCAGGGATCATTCAACAGAGCTCTTCACCACCAGGATTCCCATCTCAGGAAGCTCGGCTCACGAGTGTTACAAGCTGCTGGATTAGGGGGTGATCTGTGGCGTGTACAGAACAGAGGAGACAGCCCACCGTTCTGCCTTCGCTCTGCATCGGCCACTCTCCAGCACAGGGGCGACGAGGACAGGCGGGGGCAGAAGGCTCTTAAGTTGCCATCACAGAAATGGCTGGACTTCAAGAGACTAGGCTCTGGTCTGAGCCAGCTGCAGGAAACCAGGGCAGTTCGCAAAACACCAGAAAAAGAAAACAGAATGAGATAAGGGGAGTCTGGTTGCAGGTGGAAAACAGGGAACTGGAGCCCAACTAAACGAGACGGGACAAAGGACAAGTTCGGAGCACCGAGTGAGCTGGATAACCACGTTTGCCCTCCTGCTGCCGTGCCCATCTGCTTAGAATTAGCTGTCAAAACAAGCCCTATTTTCCTTACGTCTGTCCCGATCCAAGCTCCCCTCTCGTCCTATATTGATCCGGTGCTGTCACTCAAAATCATTTAGAGCAGAAAAGCCGAAGTGAGAAACAAAGCAAACTTACTCTTCAACGTACACATTCATCACCCTGATAAGTTTCTTTCTGCTGTATTTTGCCTTCACTTTTATAGGTCAGAGCCTTCTGGCTGGTTTATTACAGGCATCTAATGGCTACAAAATGATTTTATATGACTGTCTGACTGCGTTACAAATTCATCACAAGTCCTGGCTGTGTCTGACATTTAGGTCCAAACAGCTGCATACCGTTGGAGAACCCCCATCCCCCATGAAATACATTCACTGACCTCCCCTTCCAGCAGAATGAGGCCATCAGCATAATGAGCTCTCCGAATCGATCCGTAAACAGCCCGATTCACAATTTTTCTCGATGAAAGGGAAGCTACGAAAGGAGCGGTTTGAACAGAAAGGCCTTCAGCTCCACCCAGTGGTACGGAGAAATTCCCAAACCATTCCTCTGCCATCCTGCCAGGGCCGAGTACACGATTTTTTTAAGCTGAGGGACTGGAGAACCTCTGCTTGGACACTGACGTGTTAGGGCTTGAGCTGTTACAGATCTGAACAGGATTGTTTCCTTAAGAGCCCTCAAAAGCTGGGGATTAAAAGTTACTTGAGATTATATACATCAGCCATCACCATCCTCTTTGGTATTGGCAAATTTTGAACTTTTCTCTTCACTGCACTAAACATCTTCCAACGAACCAGCTGGCTGGGCGTAGCACCATGGCCACTCTCCCTGCGGTGATTTTAGGAGTAATTAAGATTTAAAACTCATCTTTTCTAACTCCTATGCCTGCCTTTAACCATTTTTTTTTTAATTATTTCTCTGATAAGACACCACTTTCCAATGTTAAGTCTTGAAACTACTTTTAGAATTGGGGATGCTTTTAAGGAATGTTTTTCTTGTCTAAGTTTTCTAGAGCAGAATGGCTCTCTAAATGAACTTTACAGTTTGAATGAAAAGGACCTTGAGAAATTCAAAGCCAGCTCCAGCTCTGTTGTTTGGCCAATAATTAAATAGTTCACATCTGACCTAATTAATGCTCAGTTACACATCAGCAACTCTTAGGCTCTTACAGCATAAATTTGTGACAAATGAGGCTCAGGCAGATACCATCACCTCGCCCACCCCCAAATCCGCCTCATCCCCACCACCAGCTGGATGTGCTATGCTTTTTGGGAGGCACCGACTCTCTGGGAAACAGGTTCTGGGTTAGACGGACTCAGGTCCTGTAACTGTAAAACATTAGAAACCTTTATTCTATTTCTCATCACTGTTCCTGTCCTTCCTAACTGCCCTGGGTGCTGTTTCCTAATTTTTTGGAATTATTTTGCCTGTCTCATTTTTACCTCTTTATTACCCCCATGTCGGTATCATTATTGGGTTTATATTTACATTTCAAAGCGTTGAGCCTGTAGCATTTGTCCATGAGTTTTGAGATTATAATTAGATGCAGTGCCTCATTTTCAGCTAAATGATCCAAAACATATACAAAATCTGAAATATGTTTTAAACCAATGTGGGCTGCATGTAAGCAAAACTGTTTTGGTTTTTTTTTTCCTGTCTGAAAAAATTCCAAACCTGTTCACTTCAAGCATTCCCTTGTGTGCTTTCTCTCTCACCTACGTATAGAAGCCCATATTTATTTTCATTTTAATAACATTTTCACGACAAAACTGGTATGATATGTTTAGCTATCAAACGATATCACATTCATCAATTAAGGCTTGAAAATTAAACAAGAACAACACGAAAAAAAATTAGCCAGCCTTACTTGTCCCACGCAAAATCTAACTTGTAGAACCGGTATTTCACATTTTATGGCAGCTATTTAATTGTTCAGCTCATCAGTGACAAAACCAGATAAAGCTAGTTTTACGTGCAGTAACAATTTGTACAACACATTGAGTAAAGCACCATTATGGTTTTACTTACAGGAGGAAGGGAAGTGGCGCATCCGTGCAGGCTGGAGCACACGTGCGTGAATTAACGTCAGTCTGCGAAGTGGCAGGAAGGTGGAGAAAAGGGCTTGTGCAGGACGGGCGAAATGAGGCTTCCCGAGGGAACCTGGAAGAGAAGGCTGCGCCCTGGCTGCAGCCATGTCCCCCATCCCCGTGCAGCTTCTGCTGCCAGCATCACCACCGGGAAGAGGCAGAACTGCCCCAGCTTGAATTCAGTGGGCATTTTATCATCAAAATAACTCCATTGCTAGCACAAATCTGTAATGCCAAGGGAGTCTGGACACCCCGCGCTTTGAAATAACACTCAGCTATCAAAGAAATCCATTTTCCTTGCACAGGCAGCCTGACTGCTCCAGCTCGATGCTGGGGCTCCGAGGCCTTGCTGTGGGACACCGCGCGGTGCCTGCCACCCTGGCACAGAGAGGGCACATTGCTAGACAAGCTGCCTTCATTTCTAACAGCTGCATTCACACGTGCAGTACCGCCAGGTGAGTTAGCTTAGGGGTACCCGTCCCGGGCTATTCCCTATGTCTTCTTTTGAACCTCTGCCCTGGCTGGATCTGGTAACCAGCTGCGTGGGTGAGACTCCCAGCACCAAACCGGCAGCGAGGCAAGCAGCTGCTGGAGTATTGCCTGGGGGAACCGAATGTGTGCCTTCCCGCTGATCTCTCCCTTCTTCTGCATCTTTTAGAGAGGCAGGATCCCTACCCCTAACCTTTCTCTGCAGATACAACCAGCTGCCCATCAATTCGGGGACAAAGAAAAACCAGGATCACTTTCTGCATGTTAGCCAGATGCCTTGGGGGTATGGTGAGCAAAGCCAGCAGCGTCGCTGATGAAACGTAACCCTTTCTCCCTCAATCCGTACCCATCTCCCTACCCTCTGATTAGTGCCGTTGGTGGTTTAGGAGATTCTTGTCAATTTAGAGTATTTTTATAATGCAGGAATTTTATTTTTATGGAAGGGTGTGTCCCCTCCTGTTGTATAGGGAAAACAAAACATGTAAGATACGGCAGGCAAATTTCTAAGAAAAAGGATTCTCTTTGCAGCCAAAACAGTTATTATTTCAGTCTTACCTTTTCTATGTCATATAGCAAAGCCAGAAGATAAATATTTTGGTTTTTACCCTTCTGTCACTAGAACAAACACCTTGTTTCTGATCTTTGATGAAATCTTTGGCAAAATACAGCCTGATGACAGCTCCAAATATTCCTTTAACACCCAGGAGAATTTTCAGGAAGAAAAAGACATTCAAAGCCCCCGACCTTCCAAAGACGACCAAAACCATAGTTCATATTCCACTTAAGTTCTACCAGGTAGATAAAACCCTGGATAGAAACAAGCATCAAGCTGCCAAGCAGATTACTATTAGACCACAACTAACAAGAAAAAAAAAAACTCCAGCTTTTTTACCAAGTAGAAGTGAAGTAAAGCTGAGGGGCAGAAATGCTTTCATATTTCCATGAAACATTAACCTTCAAACATAATTACTACAGGCACTGAGATTGCACCTGAAGGCTGCACTGTTGGGGAGAATTGCTGTATAACTGGCCTGCAGGGCAAGAACGTGGCAGGTAAACAAAAGTAATGTCTGTGCAGAAATAATGGGATACAGGGCAGTGCATAAAAAGCGTAGCTCTAGGGGATGGAAGTGCTGTTAATGACAGGAGATTTTTGCCACCTTCCACACCGCAGCAAAGGTGATGGTGACTTGTTTGACATTGCACGGTCATCTTTGAAAACAGACACTGCTGAAGCATAATAAGCTGGATGGGGGAGCATGAAACCAATGCTGTCCCTGCTTTTAACTTGTAATGTTGCAACTATTTTAATATCTGAAAAAATAATTAAGCTAGATTTACTCTGAACACTTAACATCTACGTTCCACCTTGAGATCTGAGATTGAAGGAGCAGATGCCTCAGTCTCTGCAAGATTTGCAGCCCTATTGTGCAGATCCACGGGTCGAGAAACAGACAAAAAGATAAGCATCCAAAAATCTTGTGTGGTTACATGGTCCCTACCTCCTTCCTGTATTATCTGATATCTGCAAAACACAGTGACTGAGATTGTGTGCAGTTTCTTCTGATAATACGGCATGGGGAGGACAAGGCAGAACAACGGAAGCTAAAAAATCAGCTTTGGGTGGCTCTGATTTCTGGACATTGCATTATTCGGTGTGATGCCCTTCACAAGGCTGGTACACTTATATGCGTATCAGGTCAGTATCTAGCCCAAAATAATTTCTCCTTCTTCAAGTGTCCAGGGTAGAGACACCTATCTAAATTCCCTGCACTTCACTACTCAGCCTGACCTTTAATATTACTCTATCAGCTCAAAAATGTCCAGAAGGTGTATGCAAATACAAAAGATGTGATTGTTAAAGCTCACATTTCAGGGAATGCAAATAAGAGAGAGAGGTGGAAGGGGGCCAGGTCTGTTTGGGGTGTGATTTGCAGAAGCAACTGAACTGGAAGATCCCTGTGCTGGCAGGCACAGGAGGAATGGTACAACACAAGTTGTGAACTGCAGCAATTTCCACCAGAGCTCTTCTTGGCCTTCCAACCTTTCCCCTCCTGGGATAAGTTTTGGGGTATGTGTCAGGGATTAAGGGCTCTGGCCCATACCACGTCAAAGCACAATCTATTTGAAAACTCAGTTCCTAAATCTTCTTAGTGAAAAATTACAACTTACAGTGCGTCATCTCTTCCCCAGCTTCTCCTATTATTTGAATCGGTTTTTAAATACAGGAAGAGAAGCAGTAATTTAACCAGTGCTGATGATTTCTAATCTGCTACAAGGAAAGACACAGCACGGGCTGAGCCTTCCCTCCCAGCCAGCAGCAGTCCCACTATCCCAGCTGGAATTTGCTGCTCTCCACATCATTTTTACTGTTCCGAAAGGGAAACGCTTGTGGAGGGCCAGGCTGTAAGGTTGGGGCGCTCTGTACTGAGCGAGGATAGCTGGAAGACACCAGAGCACTACCTCTGAAAATAAACCTTGGGCCAGGTCACTGGGTCTGACACAGAGGGACGTGAGCCTGTAGCCAGGATGTCCAAGGACACGGGTGCAGCACTGGACAAATAAAAGCATCAGGAAATACTGACTTGCTGTGCAATCCTGAGCAGGTCACACTGCCTCCTTGACTCCCTTTTCTGCCACTGTGAAACAGAAGCACTGTGGCTGCCAAAGCTCCTTCCCAGAATACCTGGTGAATACATTGCTCTGGAAACAGGAAGATTATATGAGCGCATGGAAGTGCTTTTAGTGTTTTAGAGGTAACATTACAAAAACAAGCTTTCTCTAATACTCCATTGAACAGAAAGGATTTCTGCTCATGACAGACCGAAGCTGCGTGTTCAAGGCTGCAGGGATAGTGCAGTATCGCTTTGGATTTGCTTACGTCATCTCAGAAATCTGCATGCTCTGATGACTAGGATAAATTTGTGCTTTAAAACTGCTAATGCATCAGTCAGAGCTGAGCTCAGGGGGTTTATAGCGCTATTCTTGTCTGCCATTAACTCTGCAGGGGACTGTTCTGGCTCCAGAGACCCATGCTTGATGAGAGAGAGAGGTGCCGGCAGGAAAGGCTGTGCCTCAGGAAGGTGTGTGTCGTACCTAATTTCTTACCTCCACAATCTGCAGCGTACAATCACGAACAAGAGTTTTGCTTCCGTGTTGATGTTCTGTTCCTGGCAAACTGGGTGCCTCGGGAGGGAGTGAATATACCAAATTCCCAAGAGGATGTCATTGTATTGTAGCTTAACAGAAGGTAAAGGTAAACCCCACAAAGCCTCTGCTGAGAACATACCACTAAAATCCTCAGATGCAGCTAAACTTCCTTCAGTCACGTTTGGATTTGTCCTGCTTGCCTGGCACGCATTTTAGGCTGAGCTGCGAAGGCCAGTCTTCAGAGGATCCTGCCCTCTTCGAATAACACACTGAAACGTGCGGTTGAAGTTCCCAACACAACTGGCACCCTCCAAAATGTTGCCCGAGGTGGCACAGAAGCTAGAAAGTGTCTTTTTAGCCCTGTCTCCAGTGAACAAATAATCCAGCCTATGTGACTGCGTAGTTCATTCTCCTCAGCATTTCTGTTGACTTAGAGCACATGGGAGGAATTAAAATACCCAATATGGGTAACAAATCTCCATCCCTGCAAAGAAGATGCAAATTGCATAGTGTTCCCATGGCTCCAGTACGGTTTGCATGGCTGCATGCAGAGCAGCCTTGCTATGCCTACTGTTTGGCTGGCTGATAGGCCAGGTGGGATTCCATCACCCATTGCTACACACTGGATCATTAATTATTGCATCCAAACCCAATCACAGTATTCTTACTGTATGTACTTTGCAACAGTTTTCTTCCTCCCCTCCCCCCCGCCCCAACTGAACCCCTGTTCTTTTTATCCCAGCCTATTCAGTTAATTTTGCAAGATATTCTGCTCCTCCCGTGTTTGAAGGCTCCCAAATTTGCAACCTAAGCAGCCTTGGTAGCACATCTGTGCTCTTCATCCCGAGGTCAAAATAAACTCTAAACAAGATGTCAGAACTGCAGGTTGTGACAATTTACTACCCTCCTTGTCAGACAGATTGTTACTCGCCTTCCAGTCTGGTAGGAATCTTCTCATCTCCGTTTTAAGCAACAGCTTTCCGTGTCTTATCCAGGATTTGTCCAAAGCTCGATCTGCTGCACAACCCTTATGAGAAAACCCCTGGCTTCCAAGCGAGAGATATTACTGCCCCTCGTGCACAGAAACACAGAGTTCTTTACTCACAGTCTCAACGCTTGATCTTAACTTGTTTGTTGGGTTGAAAATTTGTCACGGGAATGTAGGTTACGTGGTGAAGAACCTTCAGAAACATGGTGTGTGAAGGCTACAGACACAAACATTATCACTTCTTCCACCTCTCAATTCTTGAAAATTTTTCCTGAGTTCCAGGGTGATGGCCTTAAGGGCCCAGTAGATGAGGCAGGTTTTCACAAAGCAAGCGGGGACGAATGTGGATTCATCACTGGTCTATCAGTGTGGATCCTTCACGTTGTTATCTTGGTTGCTGAGATCTGCAGTCTTGGTTTAGTCAAAGCAAGAGAAGTCAAAGTAGGCCAAGACTTAATTTAAAAAAACCCACCCAAACCCAGAAACAAATGTATAGCCCAGTATCTAGAAGGCACGGTAGAAACGCAACGCTACTCGTGTGCATGGAAGAGCAAAGCCTAATGGTTTTCGCTGCATCTGTGTGAGGGTGTGAGGGGTGAAGTGGAGAGGGTCAGGTGAAACAGCCACCTCCACGGCACTAAACAGGCCTCTCTGTGGAAGCAGCAGCAGCCGATTTACCAAACCTGCGGGATTACAGCGGGATCTAGGCATACACCTCGCCAGGACAGCACGACTTCTGCGGAATCAGCAAGAAAGGAAGTATACAAAGCAGCCAAGCCAAAGATAGAGCAAAACCAAAAAAGAGCAAAACAAAGGTGAACGTGCTGTGTCCCTGGGACAAATGCTGTTACGCTTGCAGGTCAGCTCTCCAGCTCAGCAAGCGTGCCTGGCAGGTGCTGTGTCATCCAGGAGAACATTGAAGCAGAAATTATCAAGCCCACTTAAAAGCCCTGCCCAGTGATATGAAACAGAGATTAAAGATTGCTGCTGCTTTCCCTGTGGCCTGCAGCAGTACGGCGTGCTATTGCACCTGGATCCTGGACTTTGGGATTGGGAAGATCTTCTGCAAGCATCACCTTCCCTCATCTCCCAGCAGCAAGAAAATCTTTCTTCCTAATGTACCCACTCCGTGCAGTTTTTCTAGGAGATCTGGTAAAAAGATTTGTTCTCTGCACAGATGTGCCACTGGGAAGCTCCATTTCTTTGGATCTTTTTCCCTAACAGTTTCATACAGCTCCTCTTCAGGTTTTTCCATTTCTCCTTCCTAGGATATCTCCTCAAACACCCCTAAATAGCTGGGGGTAGGAGTCAAGCGTGAGGAAAGGAGCGGGAAAAGGGAGGTCAGTTGGAATACTGGATGCCTATTGACTCCTGGAGAGCCCAAGTTCAGAGTGACTGGAACCCACAGTATTATGTGGTCGCTGTCGGACAGCCCAGGCGCAATCCTTCACCACAGATCCCACTAGATGGTCTTCCCCTACGCAAAGGCTGCTGCTGCTAGGGGCTGTTTTGCTCTTTGTAGGAACAAGGATTACAATGTCCTTTAATCCTCAGCATGGTTTGTCCAACTCCTCCACGCTGATACGAGGACAGCCTATTATTATTGCTGTGCGTGCACTCCTCATCTTGAGCTATTTATGTACAACATCAGTGCATTACTGCACAGCTATTAATCATTAGCTAATTTTTCCTAATATATATCACTTCTGTAACAGAGAAATATTTCAGGCCAGTCTGTGGGTGGGAAGGAAAGATTTGTTATTTAGCTAGTCAGCGGCTGCTCTGTCCTCCTTTTTACCTTCCCGGTCCTTCAGTAGGGCATAAATTAGAGGGCAGCGCGGGTGGGAAGTCTACATGGACTTTGTCACAGTGACAGATCTGGATGTGGTCTCAGAGAAGACAGGCAGTTAGCAGGGATGGCCTAAGGCTTTTGGGAAAGATGAGCATTTTACTGACTGCAATTCAAAGTGTATTGAATTGCAAATGCTGTCCCTGAGCCAGTTTGCTGATAATGCTTGTAGCTCTGGTAGCATCTGCACAGGTGGTTTTGCCCGAGATACTCGGCATACTTGTTTTTCATGCTGATAAGGGAGCAGTGGTTAAAGAAACACTTGTAGCAATGAGTGTGTTCGTTCCTGTCATGCGTGCGTAGGACTCATTTATCAGTTTCATTCCAGCCTCATGCTAGTAGAGGCCTGTCCGATAGCTGTGGCACTTACAAGCCAAAAAAATGCAGTGGGAACCTAGAGGAATGAGAAACGAGTGGCCACACAGCCTGGTACCAGCGTGGTAGGTACTCAGCCAGCCACTTACACATCTATTAAAGAGACTACAATGAAATTTTGAAACTTACAAGTTACATATGGAGTCTTGACAATGAAAGTGCCACTCCTCACATGGAGTAACCACAGTCAGGTTGAAATAGTAACTCCGAAACTCCTGACTCACCAGATTTTCTCCCTTCAGCTGCTGGGGTGACCTTTCCCATGGGGAAGGCAGCCAGCTTGCCACAAACTGGGCTGGGGCCAGCTGTAAGTTAAGCAGATTCCACATTGTTGGACTTCTCCGTGTTCATCAGCAGCTGATGCAAGGCCTCTGGGCTGGCATTCTGACAAGTCCACCGGAATGGGTTCTTTAGGATGGTGCACATCCCGTCGTTGACCAGAGTCAACTGCAAATGTTGTACCGAAAGGTACAAAACCTTAGTTGTCAAGATACATTTTCAAACTACTTAATTGCATCCTGCTTTGCGCTTGTGGGGTCGGCACCCAAAGATCTGCTGATGCCCCTGGGACTGTGGGGCGATAAAAGCCCTTTTACCTTACACCAGATAGCACAATGAACAGATCCGGAGCAAAAGCTGCTTTGTTGTTTAGGATCAGGAAGAGGCTAAGTTAGCGTTTTACTCCCCTAACCTGGAAGGGAAGGTTGTTGAGAAGCATGAGCATGAGCTGTATCACAGAATCATAGAATGGTTTGGGTTGGAAGGGACCTTAAAGATCCCCTAGTTCCAGCCCCCTGCCGTGGGCAGGGACACCTCCCACCAGACCGGGTTGCTCCAAGCCCCGTCCAGCCTGGCCTTGAGCACTTCTCACCACCCTCAAAGTAAAGAATTTCTTCCTAACATCTAAATCTATCCTCTTTTAATTTTAAACCATTACCCCTTGTCCTACTGTTACAGGCCCTATTAGAAAGTATATATACCACAGACCAATCCCCGTTAGAGAGAATAAATCTACACCATCATAGTCCCACACCTGGGAAAACTGCAGAGAAATGTGTGAATACAGGAAAGCTGCACAGAGCAAAATCACCAAGGAAACACCCGCCCAAGCCTTAGTCTCCAGAACAGCAAGACTGAAACCAGCCAAATACTCACACGTTAAAGATACTTAAATACATCCGAAACCAGATGCCTGAGTATTTTTGAAGCAAGGCCTAGCCAAGCTCCTTACCGAGGGGACAAACCTCAGGGCACAGTCTCATTTCTGATCTTTTGTCTTTGAACACAGGAGCTGCAACCTGGGACAGACAGACACCCTCGGTGCAAGGGGGCTGCCCATCCGCTGGTGCAGGTGGCCTGAGGGTCTCCAAATGATGGGGCACACACGTTCCTGTCAGCTCATTCCTGTTCTGGGCAGCCACAAACAGCTCTTCCTTCTGCACCCAGCTCCTTTACCCCTCCTCTCAGCATCTCTGTGACTGACGGTGGCTTCTTGCTGAAGAGCATGGCATCTGGGCAGGAGGCAGCTGACTTCCACCCAGCTCTGCCAGTGCAGCCCATTCCTGACCCACAGCACTGCAGCCACTCCGGCCCGGGGCTGAGCCGGCAGGGACCAGCCCCTGCAGCTGGCTGACATGGCACAAACATCTGTGTAAGGTCTGGGACTGCCGCCCAGCTTCTTTTAGGAACTGCTGTAATCAGCACGCAGCTCCCAGAGGTTAGTGGCTAACAAGATAATTTTAGTAGTTTTGAATGGCACTTGAAAAGCCACTACCAGCAGTAAACCCGTAAATGGCTCTTTTTACCCAGCATTTCTGATCTCTGAGATAACTGATGCCTGCTCTTCACAGAATCCTCTGCTGCCCATAGATTTTAGCAGCTGACACAGGCTTCTGTCCCCAACCAGAACAGGAAATGCTTTGCATACAGGTGGGAGCATTAACGCCTGCACTAACTCTCGGGAGGACAGTCATTACAGTAAAAAACCCAATCTAGCCCTTCAGGAACATTTCCTAGCAGCTGTGAGACCACCAACGCGTTGGCAGAAGTCTCATAAAACCACATCAGCCGTGACTGAACAGAGCATGGCTGCGCACGCGGGACGGAGCAGGCTGCCTCCGAGGTCTCCCCGCCTTTCCTTTTCAGGCACTCGGCTTCCTCCAGCATCCCAGTTGTCAAGTCAGCAGTCAGGGCAGATGGACCTTCCGTTTTAAGCTCCCTATTTTGCCAAAGCCACAATCTGGAATCTGCCCGCAGGAAATTTATTTCTTTCAAGACAAAAACCAGCAACCAACCAACCAACAAGCCACCACAAAAAAAAAAAAAAAAAAAAAAAAGTTACTGCAGGAGAAGCAACCTCTCTGCCCTTCAGTCACCGCCCGAGGAGATGCATGTATTTTATCAGCTTTTCTAGCCTTACGGGTTGCTGTAGCAATAACTTTCCAACTGCATCCCAGCAGAGCACAGATCCTGGCATAGCAGGGAGCGACCTTGCACAGTTTCCTAGTGACGGAGAAAAATCTGAAAGGTAGTGCTCCACGCAGTCCCAGTTATTAAAGTCTTAATCGGGCCTAACTTCTTCAGCGACTCCTGATCCTAAAAAACATCCTGCAACACAAAAGAACAATTTGCGGTGGTTTCTGGTACTGACAGAGAGAGGGAAGTTGGTCCTCCTCTTTCATTGCCTTCCCACCAGGGGCGTCCCGAGTCCTGAAAAGTCCTTTAAAAGTGCTGGAGGAAGAACTGGTGCACACAGAGGTACTACTGGAGAGCAAAGCTTTGAGGGGTGAAACACAGCCTATGTAGCCACACCTGAGGTTAAGGGGAAAAGGGACACACATCCCGGGTACGAGCTGGAGGGCAAAGCCCTGTGTCCAAGGGGATGTACACTCCCCTGTATTTCAGCTAATTTGGAGGCTGAAATAAATTCTCTGGCTGTGATGAGAACCGAAATGCACCCAGCACCTTTTCAAGGCTTTTAGAAAGTAGGATTTTACCGGACAGTCCTAGTTAGTGTCCCCGGTAAGGACAACTCCTCCTTCCAGAGACAATGCTGGCTCTGCAAATCCGTTTTCTGCACAGAGTCAGCTGCTGAATGCGCACAGGGTGTCACGGTCAGGCTACCTGCCAGAGCAGCTCCCTCGGAGAAGGCTTGCCCTCTAGGGAAGAAAGGGGAAAACCAGCAGCCAGCACCTTGCTCTGCCCTCCCTCCCAGCTGCCAGGTCCCGGATCAGGAGAGGCTGACCCAAATGCCCAGACCTTTCCATGGAGGCAAAACCAGCCCCTCCGGACGGGAACTGTGGCTGCTGCTCCTCGGGGCGAGCTGCCGGTTGTTCTCCCTTATCCTGCCAAGGGCTCAGAGCAGCGTCTTATCTTTGAACGAGCTCGTGCCACCCTGTTACCCACACCGTGCTTTTGTGTAGCGGGTCTTGTTCAACCTCCTCTCTTCTACATCTCCGGAAGAGACGAACCTTTCCTTCTGCCTCGACCAGCACAAACAAGGGCTGTAACATCAGAAGCAGCGCCGGTGCTGAGCCTCCAGCCAGCAGTTTGCAGCCGTGGTAGGCTGTTCCAAGGCAACTGTCTCCCAGGCAGGTACCTACTGCAGCTTTGCTGTGTTCAGCTCCCTTCCCCGACAGGTTTCGCTTGCACCTCTGAATGCAAAGCCATTTTGCATGACGGCTGCCTCTGGGAGCCTTCTAACAAGTTACACACTGGCATTGCACATACTCCCAGGAAGGACGGTCCCTGCAAGATACCACATGCTGTGTGTGGTACTTTGCATTTGTTTGATTACATTCATTAGTATTCAGATTTGCTTGTAAATATACTGGGCCCATAGTTCTGAAAATGGGTCTTTTCTCATGTGACTCTGAAGATCAGGAGATATAAAACAATAGGTAGTGATGTATAGAATCATAGAATCATTTAGGTTGGAAAAGACCTTTAAGATTATCATCAAGTCCAGCTGTTAACCCAGGACTGACAAGTCCACTGCTAAACCACGTCCCTAAGCACCACATCTACGTGTGTTTTAAGTGCTTCCAGCGACGGTGATTCCACCACCTCCCTGGGCAGCCTGTTCCAGTGCCTGACCACACTTTCAGTGCAGACATTTTTCCTAATACCCCATCTAAACCTGCTCTGGCACAGCTTGAGGCTGTTTTCCGTTGTCCTGGTACTCGTTAAATGGGAGAAGAGACCGACCCCCACCTGGCTACACCCTCCTGTCAGGCAGCTGTAGGGAGCGATAAGGTCCCCCCTGGGCGGGGGATATACGCCATCGATACAGCTCCCATCAACAGAACAGCCGCTCCTACAGTAATAATCCATAAATCGGCAGTTTCAGGCAGGGTCCGTCACAGCACCTGCATGTTGTCCGACTTACGTGAGCTAAGTGAAGGGAGAGAAGCAACAAAGGGTAGGGGTGGATAAACACGGCCTGCAACTTGGCTGACACTCTTCCTCCTTCGCTGCATGCAGGACTTCCTCCTTGCCAAGGAAAATAGGAACTGCTTCCAGCATCTGTATCCTGCTGCAAAGAGAAGCCTGGAGAGTGGAGAAAAGGGGGTGAGGAGCATCATTCGCCTCTGCGCAGATCACATTTCATCCCGTCACCACTGTATCATCCTTCACTCCTGGTGTCAACCCTAGGTATCCGTCCCTCACGATCCCCCTCTCCCCAACAGTAACACAACAGCCCTTAGGGTCGTATTTTAGCATAAAAGCTGGAAGAACCCAGAGGATGCAGGGAACACCTACCCCAGGTGCCCTGCTCCCAGCAGCTACCTGAGGTCTGCAATATCGGCAATAATTTCCTCTCTTTCAGCCAAGGCTGCTCTGCTGCCGGGCTGGGCTAAGCAAGGTGCTGGAAAGGGGGTTCGGGTCCACGGAACTCGTGTTTCCAGTCGCATCAGCAGGACCGCACGTTCCCATGGAGCTAAGGACAAGGTACCCATACTCGCTGCAGGAAGAACTGATGGGTAGCCAGGTTTCGTGGCTACAACCAAGACATTTGATCTACCTCTCACAGCAAAAAGCAGGAATTTAATACATCTTCTGGAGACACGAGGATATTTAATCTGTGGGACCAGAACAAAGGTGAAGGACAGCAATGTGAGATGGGTTCCAGTCCGAGCAGAGACTCTCTTCTCATGAGACTTGTATCTCAGCGTAAGCAAATTGGTATTCCATCTGCTAATGGATTTAAGCATCAGCTGCTGCTTACTTAAAGCAGCAACACATGTTCTTGTGCATAGGAAATGATTAAAGGTTTTACACTTCCATCCTTTGGGCAGGAGGACTCTTGGAGGGGAGACTCCCCAGAGGAATTTCCCAGCTGGAGCAGGTGAACTGCAAGAGCGACAAGGACAGGCGCCAGAGCCCTGTGCGTTTTGTCCAAAACGGCCAGAAATGGGGAAAGAAATTGCAGAAACTGAGAAAGAATTCGCATACTCACATACAGGAGTTTTACTCAGTGGCACGAAGGAGCACACTCAAGGTAAAGGGGAATTCAGCATCCCCAGCAGGACAGAACACTTGACCATCAGTTGCTTTGGGACAGTCACCAAAAAGCCCAGAATTTCCACAGCTTTAATTGTATTATCTCAGTGTCGCCCTAACTGGCATTTGTGCAATGCTCTGGCTCTGCCTCGCGTCACTCAGCACGCCCTCCGGCCGTCTCCTTCCCCCAGCCCTGCCTTCCCTCGCCCGTCCCTCTGCCCCTTAGACCCCCCCACCCCATCCCTCCCCAAAACCACGACAGCAAACACAACACTGATGTCACTCTGCCTGCTAGGGTCTGCATCCCACCCTACCCCTCCCCTCCCCGGCTCCTGCCTCGCCTGTTCACACCCAGGCAGCTCCCTGGGCAGCGCTTGGCATCACCCCGAGGAGCGGGCGACTGCTGGGCGAGGAGCGGGCGACTGCTGGGCGAGGAGCGGGCGACTGGTGGGCGAGTGCCGAGAGAGGACGAGCCATGGGTGTGGGAATTTGCAGACCCACCTCCTTCAGGGACGCTGCCAGCGCTGCCCTCGTGCCCAGAAGCATCAGGCACCCGCTGTTTCGGGTTCCGTACGGACATGCAGGGAGGCAGCTCTCGGCATGGAAAACTCACAGCCTAAGCAAGAACAAGGCAGAACATGCAGGGGGACTTGAACACAACAAAGCGTCGGGCCAGGGTGGAGGCACACGGTAACAACTCGAGGTTCGCTGTGTGTATTTTGCAGGCTTCAAAGCGATGGGAAAAAAAAGCATCATGTGAAATGAAAATACAAAGACTTTTAGCAAAACATCCCCTCGAGTACAGGTTTCACGCTATGACAGAGGTCTTCTCACTCGTTAAGATACAAGATTTCATACACGTATGAAGAATAAATATGTATGGCTTAGAATCCAGCATTTTCTGTGAACTCCTCCTGTGTGCCCACGCCTCAAGCACCGCAGCGCTGGGCTGGTGCATGAGAACTGCAAACCAGGAGCTCCCCGAACACGGAATTTGCTGGTTTGGCATGAGAGGCATAAACACATCACTTAATACGAGGTAATTCTCTCTCTGCCTTCTTAGGCTGTTATTATCCGAGGAATCCCATGCCTAGAAGCGGCAGAGAGCAATTCTCCGCGTCTCCACAGCTTGTCGCTCTCTCACTCCACAACGCCAGCGATTTTCCAGGACAGCTTCGGAAAAGGCAGGCGGTGACCGGGGAGGCAGAGCTGCACACAGCTGGACACCCCAGCAAACCCACCCAACTGCAGGAACACCAGAACGGCATTAATCCTGCTGCTCGGCTCAGCCCTGCACCCCCGGGGGTCACTCCGGGAGCTCCAGGCGCCGAACGGGAGCTACTCCATCCCAAACGTAAGTTACACTGAATCTCCCACCACCCTCTGGAGTTACACAAAACCCAAGCACAACCCGAGGGCAGAAAGAGCAGAATCCTCAATCAGCATAGGTTTACTGAGTCCAAATTGTTTAAAGTTAAAGTTTATTTGTATTCTTTGTAGGAATATCAATAAAAGACCTCAAATGTATCTATATCTGTACATATTACAAGAACCTTCAAAAATTATTCACAGAACAAAAATAAATCTTCTTTAGAACAAACCCAGGCAATGAAATGCAGAAATGGATCTCAGAGACCAAACAGTCCAGTGCTACTAGCATAAAAATACGGCTTGAAAAACAAGTTTATTACTTTTTAAGATGTACTTTGTTGAAATAAAAAATAAATTATTTAGAGCTATCATTGTAAAACAGTTCTGTGTAGTAACACTCTTATTAAGGCCCTTGAGACAGAAAATCTATTTTTACAGGTAGGATTCCTGGCAGGCATGATCTGTAACGACATGCTTGCTCTCACGGGAGTTAACTTACTGTGCAGAAGGAAATACCTAAAAGCATCAGCCTAAATGTAACTCTTTTTGCTTTGTCAGACTCAGCCGGATACCTGTGCCTGACCAGGCTCCTCACGGACGGCAATACAGCTAACGGTTCAACCCGGACAGGGATTATTTGCCAGGAACGACACAGACATTTCTGCAGAACAGACAGAACTCATACAGACACGGTGACCTTCGCAGATAATTACTGCTGACACATTGCACGGGCACTGCTGTAAAACCGATGGACTTCAATCATCGAGTGTTCAGATGAAGTTAAAAGCTGGTGGGTTTAAGCAAGCATTAAATCATTAAATCAATATATCATATTAGAAAAAAAAAAAAAAAAAAGCCTAAGCCAACCCAAAGCAATTTCAAGAACATAAAATAAGACCCATTTTTTGGATGACTTATTAAATGGATACAGAATTTATTACTGGATACACCTCAGATTCTCTAACTAGAAAATACCCACATCCCTTCCCGCGCGCCTCGGGATCGCCTGCCTGCGTTACGCCACCGGAGAGGAATGTCGCAAACCGTGCAGCCGTACAAATCTGTGCTTTTATGTGTAGCTGCCCACTTTTAATGCACCAGAGGAGTAACTGTTGGTACTTCCTGGATGTGAAATCTATTTCCCTTAAAAAAAAGGTCCGAATTCCCGGAGCTGCAAAGAATGGGCAGTGACGGGATGCTGCTGCTCCCTCGCCGTGCTCCCTCACTTCTCCGCCAGTGCCCAGCCCACGCCGTCCGGGCCACCCCTGCTGCACACATGCTGCAGATGCCACACGCAACGTGGCAGGTGGCCACGGCGCCACAGAAGGCCCCTCCATCTCCCACCCTGCCATGCTGGCTCTGAGCTTCTAGCGACAACTCGGGAGCCCAGCTGGCTTTGGGGGCTGGGAAAAACCATCCCAGTAATAGACTAACGTGGCCAGCAAGGACCGAGACGCCAAGATGGGCAACTTTTCTGTTTCAGCCTTAGGAATACACGAGAATTACTGCTACAGGCTATGAATTGTTTCCTGCACTACTTCAGCTGTTTCCAAATGAGAGCAGCAGCTCCTTACAACAGCATCAGACACAGCCCAATGCACGTGCTGGAAGTATGAACCAAACCCTAACGTCTCTGATGCGCATCGTCAGACGTCCTGCTAGTTGCTACTGCTCTCACTGCTGCAGGGACCACGGGCTACTAGTCTGAAACCAAAAGCTCTCAGGCCCCGTAGGGCCCTTGCTCCTAAACAGACAGGCCTTTTGGCTGCCACGTGGTTTAGTGCCACTTGGATTTTGTCAGACTGGATGAAACAGGAACTGGCATTTTCACATATTGTCGGCTTGAGGCAGCTTAAAATTTCTCTAGAAAACTGCTTGGTAACAAACCAGGAAAGACAGCTGCCAGCAGAACTCAGGAGCACAACATCTTGTGCTGCAGCTAATCAGTTTTGGTCTTGCAGCACTGCGAGCCTGCAACCTTCACCCCCTCTCGGGTTGACAGGCAGCTTCTCCTCTACAGCGGGAGTTGAGAGGAGCACACGTTGTACTTTAGAGTAGGAACTGAAATAGGAAAGAAACAACCAGCCTAGCAACAAGCTATGAGGACGACACCGATGGTTCAGGCTGTTTTAGACTAGCAGCTTTTCCCTACAAGCATTCTACAAGCTTAAGAAATACAGAGGAGAAGGCGTATTTTAGAAAGACACGTTACTGAAGACCTCGCCAAAACATACCGATCTTGGAGCAGGTATTATTTCCCCTCTAAAATTCAGGGCTGAAATGTTGCCCCTGCTGCGTTTCTCTGCAGAAACCAAAATGGATGCTTTGGAGTCTTCAGCATCAAACCGCACAGCTCAGGCAGTGACCTCTGATGGATTACCAGACAGCTGGGGAGCGCCGGTGAAATGCACTTCCCCGATTAATGTTAGACCAACGCCACCAGAATGATGTATCTGCTTCTGCTGCGTCCTAGTCGATGCACTCCTACAGCCGCTTGCTCTTAGGTCCCCGTCACAGAACACCCGTCCTCTTTGCACCGCGTATGAAGTGAGCAATGCACCTACCCATCTGAAAAGGCTACTGCTGGGGAACAGATTTCGCACAATGAAGCTGTCTAATTAATGTACACAGCGATGGGGAGATGCAGATCACACCAAAGTACTCAACAAAAAGGGTTTGCAAAGGTTTCTTGTAAAAGAGAGCTACTCACAAGACAGATCAATACAAACTCGATAGACTGCCGACAGCTGTGATGCGTGAAGGGAGAAGGAAAGGAGGAGGAACTCAAAGACACAGTTTGAGGAAGAACGTATCGGATGCCAGCAATGACCCAGAGCTGGAAGACGGTTTGGGAAGTATGGAAAAGTGATCACTACTCAGGACATGCAGAGCACAGCCCCAGGTGCGCCAGGCAGCGCTGCCGCGGCTGCGACACACCGGGAACAAGCCAGGGATGCTCCTGGCCCGCGGTACCAAGGCGCATTCGAGCGGCCGGAGCAGCTCTCACCTGACAGGCTAAGCAAAAACCGCAAACCCCAGCTTGCTGCAGCCAAGTCTTCTCCAGAAAGCCTTCCTGGGAGAGACGCATCCACGTTTCTCTTGTACATCCTACAGTGCAGGAGACGCAGTTTCTGTATTGACGCACCGTTAGTGACGTAACACACCCCTGTGATGGTGTTTAACTGGAGTATCGTGACACAAGAGTCGGGCTGAACAGTGACATACCGCGACAGTTTCATGGAGGCGAGAGAAACGCATCGCCGCAGACCAAACCAACCTGACCACAGATGCTGAGCTGGGTCCTGGGCACTGCCGATCCTTCCTGGTCAAGGCAACACGGGTCACTTTCAGGAGGTCAAGAAATTGGTTTAGGAACGGTCACCTTTGTAATGTAGGGCAATTTTAGAGATTCAGAAGCCAAGGCCAGCACGGCTGACCAGCTCCCCCACTGACCTTCCCGTACCGCAGGCTGTAGGGGTTCAGCCAGGTGCCCCCCAGCCACCTCATTAACTCGCGGCCTGACTGTGCCAAACACCCCCCGTGCCCAGGCACCTGCTCAAGGTCTTGTCTCGCTCTGCAGCCAACTCTTCCAAGCTCTCATTTCCATAACATGTTTGAATGGCTCATCACGCTCGCTATTATATTTCTATAATTCTGAAGTTCAAGTGCTGTCGCAGTAATTTCATTCACTTTGTGAGTTTGGGGGCTAGAAACGTACACCAAAAGGTGAAAGTGAAGATTCACACACTACTACTTGCTTCCAGAATCTAGGGCTTTAAAAAAACCAAACAAACTAAATATTGTAGCATTTGATGAAATCATGAGAATGGACGATACTGTGCCATTTACTGTTAATCTTTTACAGTTTGAGAACGTCATTATCTTCCACAAGAAGGTCACTTTGTCAGTATATATGCATTCACATACAGCCTGTAAGTATGCTTCTATGAAATGCAACTGGAAGTAATTGGAGATGAAAGCTTAGTCAAAACTCCTTAAGAAAAAACTGGTGTGTACAGAACTTCAAAATAACTCCTTTAAAGTATCCAGAAAAAGGAAAAAAAAATCAGTGGAAATGAAAGATCTTTTAACACAAACGTGCAAAAAGCATCTTTCATTGGAAGTAGACTGGCTAAGCTAGCAGCTGAAACAATGAAATTAAACAAGAGTTAAAAGATAGAAATCTGCTCGGAAAAAGGAGATTTTGCATACTTTGCTGGGCGTGGGCGCCTTGGGCCAGCCCCTTCCTCAGAGCATTAACCTGGCTGTTCCCGACGGAGCACAGGGAACGAATTCAAGGCGCCACCGAAGAGGGGCATAGAGTGGGGGCTGGATAGAAATTTTTTAAAAAAAGTATTTACAGGTCTGTAAATTCTCAAAACAGAAAATATAAAACTGCATTAGAACTGGGGTAAAAAAGAAAGAATCCTACCTCGAAAAACTGCAGATTCCCTCTGTCTGTTTGATGGGAAGCCTGACTGTGTGCAAATGCAAGGAAACACGCTTGCTGCTCCAAGTTTTCACCTTGTTCAAAGAGACTGGCAATTTTTTGCCAGAGCCCTACTGAAAGTAGGTACAGGATCCAGCAAGAGCCCATTTTCTTGCTAAAAATGTTTGCTATCGAGTTTGCATTCAGGTAAAGAACAGCTAGAGAAGAGTGGAATAAAACCAGCAGATGAGTTTTGTTACAGAATTCATTTCACCGCTATTTCACTCCACTCGTGTACGTGTATCAGCCAGCCTGATACATACAGCCGCTGCCTAATGTAACCCACTGCTGCTCGCTCGCTCTCGCACCCACAACACACATGCACTCACACCCCCCTCTTCCTCCTCCAAGGACTGCAGTGCTTTCAACAAGAGAAAAAAAAAATAATAATAATAAAAAATAGCAATAATTAAAAAAATCTACAGTATTCACTTCCTTTTGGTATATTACATCGGCATTTTCTGTACATGACCCAAGAGCTCCCTCTATTTACACAGTGATATGGAAGGACTTGCGGTCGGGAG
Source organism: Falco peregrinus (assembly GCF_023634155.1). NCBI lineage: Eukaryota > Metazoa > Chordata > Aves > Falconiformes > Falconidae > Falco > Falco peregrinus. Next base: position 6,404,357 of record NC_073730.1, on the reverse strand, counting down.
CCCAGTTCTCCTGGCCTGGAGTGGGGAATCAAAGCCCACCTTTCAGAGTTCTTCTTGCTCTTTTTTTTTTTTTTTTTTTTTTTTTTTTAATTTTGTTAGCAGCATTATGTAAACCTGTAAGGGGAAGGGGGGGCTACGTTGAAGGTTTCTTGAGTCTGCGCCCTCTTGCCCTTCTGGGGAGATGGCCGGCAGCATCTGCCCAGTTAGCAGCTGCTGTTTTTGAATTCACCATTCTCCGTGATGGAAAGCTTGGTGGGATTGGTGGGGGAGATGCCATTGCGGACTTGCATGCTGTAGCGCTCCTTCACCTGCGTCAGGGCACTCATCAGCCGCGTGTTGGCAGAGTCCAGGGACACGATCCGCTTCTCCTGCAACAAACACCCCACAAAGTCAGAGCTCCCTCGCCAGCGAAACGCCTTTGCCCCACCAGCCTGCTCCACGGGGAACTTCCAGGGCCCGGGGCTGTGACAGTGTCTTCAGGTGATTTCTAGGCAGAGGCAGCTTGGCTAACATTCTCCACTAAGATGGGATGTCTGCCTCTTTCTGTTTTCTTGGGGTAACGCGGCCCCCGCATGCCACGGGCTTTCCCCAGGCTGGCCTGGCCCTCCTGGCCTTTTGGCGTGACGGGAGGTGACGGCGAGTCACAGTTACATCGCTGAATCGATCCGGTCACAGTGGCTTTGTCCAGGCAGCCTCCAGCCGAGGCAGATGGACATGCGCTATTCAGCCAGCAGAGGGGAGGGGAAGGGCGTTGGTGTTAATAACAACGATAGCCAATTTAATTGTTTTTTAATCTATGTTAGAAAAACAGAAACAGGCAGCAGAAAACAAAAGTGGTGGAGGTTTCATCTGGCAGAGAAAAGTGCAAGTGGTATCTAACGGCCATTGTCTCTGTACTTTGGATGGAGTGTGCTCAGAATAAACTCATGGTATGCTTGAAATAAATAAATAATAATAAAAAAAAGCAGATAATGGCAGCCTGCAGTCACCAGCAGGAGTGAGGGTGCAACAGCAACATAGAGAAGAAGCAGCCAAAAGCTAAAACTAAGGGGTTATTTGAGGTGAAGGGGAAGAGGGCGGTGTGGGTGGAGGGGAGATGCCATCGACAGAACACAAGAACAAACACTGAACACACTGCTCCTAGACCCATTCCAGCTCAGAGGGCTCCCGGGCTCCGCCGAATCCAGGGCTCCCACACGCCCGTTTTGATTCTTCTCGCTCACGAAGTGCTAGCCTCTACTTTTAGCTGAAAGCTAAAGGAGGTGTACTAAATTTATAAAAAATAAAAAAAGCCATCAACAAAACCCAGCCTGCTAACAGCTAGATTATCTGCAGTGGGGTAAAGCACTAGGGGGTGGGTCAAGCCCAAGAGTTGGTGACACGATCAGAAATGACAATTTTCATCTTCCCTCAAAAAAAAAAAAAAGAATAGATGCAGCCAAACAAAGAAGCAATAGAGATGGCAAAGGGTAAATATGCTCTCCATGCTACCGGCTGATTGGCTTTTTTTCTTTCAGAAGGAAAAATGTCTAATTTCTTTGAATGAAAAAAAGCTGCGTGCAGGAATTTTATTCCCAGTCCAGCCCACTGAGAAACAAAATGGAAGGAAAAACGATGCACAGGAGGCACAGACATTACGGGATAGTTAGACATACTGCTCAGGAGACCTAAGTGCTGCAACAGCCCCTTGAGATTTTGATCCCAGCGTATCAGCTGCCTGGTACATCAGTAATCGAGTCATGTTTGCTTTTCTCAGCGGGCTTCCCCCCGGGGGTAAGCGTCAGGGTGCAAAAACAAAGCAGAATTTAAGTACTGCTTGTACTTACAAGCCCTGAAGAGACCCAGCTCTGTAGAGCAGAGCAAATGGGGGAGGAGGCACTAGAAACCAACAGCCAGGCAGGCTACAGCCTGCCCCAGCACGTGCCCTGATCCAGCCGATGCGAGCAAAGAGAACAGACCACGGAGCAGGAAAAGGCCGTAGCATTCCCTCCCACGCAGAGATAAATCCTGCAAAACACAGCTCCCTGAGCAGAACCGTGCTCTTCAGCAACTTAAAGCTCCTCCTCGTCGGACTACATTTCAGTGGAATATAAAATTTCAAATTAAAATTTATTTCCAAAGAATATAGCTTTCCAAAGAGTTAAAAATTAAAGGCTGGTTATTTTCTGGCACTGATACGTGCTCACTGTGCCAGTGTACAAAACAGCTGGAAACCTACACTTGGAAAAATCAATCTTAAAAGCGTGAGCTTGGTGAGTAGAGGCACTGTCTGGCTCAAAGGAAAATACAACCTAGCGGAGATGTCTGTAACGCACAGGAATTGGGCACACGGAGCGGGAGGAGCTGGAATGGGTAGGAGGTCAGTGCGCTGGGCCAGGACTGGGTACTGCTCAGCTAGAGAACTGATTGGGTTTACTTGCCTGTTGGAATTATCTCATCCCCATTTATGACCTGTAATTTAACACAGCGGAGATGTCACTTGCAATAGCAACTGGGCTAGTAACTCTTTGCAGCTCCGCTGCTCCAAGGAGAGCGTAGGCAGACCTAGCCCCTGCCCCCAGCGCCAGCCTAGGGGTGCCCAGCACGCACCAGGCGCTGCACGCAGACGGAGAACAAGGCTGGCCTCCTGTGTCGGCGCGGTAGCGGGTGCTGCACCCGACCACGACACGAGAGCAAATCCCGAAAAGCATCTTGTGTCCATCGATGTGACTGAGCACAAGAAGCCTGGGCTACCGCTGCTTCCTAGCAGCCACTGAACTCTTCGGGCAGGTGTGATAAGCCAGGTTCCAACTCCACTCCTGAAGCCTGACGTACAAAAGGCCCTCTCTTTTCTAGCTGCTGCCATATCCCCCTGCCAAACAAATCACAGACTAAGGAAAACCTTCCGAGCAAACTTAGATTGCTACAGACCCCAGCAGACGCTTGGGCTCCTCTGGTGTGTCTGCTCTGAATCCTTCAGCATTTTCCCCTTCCGCTCAGGTGCCCATGGAAGGGCAATGGCAGCTAAGCTTCCCCCATGAACTGCTTGACCTTGAAGCAGTTGAGGTTTGCCGATAACCTTACCTGCCCTAGCGGCTAACAGCACGTTGGAAGAAAAAATGTCAGATTAAAGGAGGAATTGTTAAACGCCACTGTTTTTTCAACAGTTTCCACTGCAGGGGATAAAGGATGCACCATTTGATCAAGTGTGATCAAGGAGCACACCCTCCTGGCCCTGAGGGTCTGACAAGCCAGCAGCAGTCTCCTCTGCCAGCTGGTGACACGGGGGGATCAAGCTGGTCCTTAACCTCACACCGAGCCTGAGCGCCTGCTGGCACAGCCAGCTAAAGGAAGGGCAAGGTGCTTACTGACACTCTCTCAAATCCTTCCTTCCAAAACTCACCTTTTGTGAGTTTGCTCAGTGCCCCTTTCACCTTCTTGAGGCAGCTGCAAAAGGCATCACCCACCTTCAAACACCAGGCTGCTGTCTGGATGAGCTGCCATTCCATCAGCAAGGTGCCCTGACTCTGCCCACCACCAAAAAAACCAGCCCAGCACGTCCAAGTTCTACTTCTACAGCTTACACTTGCCATGCTCCTTGATCACCTTGGAGGCTGCTGTACTGTTCCCCTCCACCAAGAAAAGTAAAAAACTACAGTACCTGGCTACGTTCCTGTTGACCCCCCAGCACTGGGCTCTCCCACTCGGCATTCCGAGTGCAAGCCCTCACAGCCAGGATTTCACCTTGAGCTGCACCTCAGAAGGTTGGCTACACTGGAGCCTCCATGCAGAGCATCTTGCACAAGAACTAGGAACTACACGTGGTGTAATTCCAGTAGGCTTTCCTTTTTATCCTGCGAGGCTAGGTAACAGAAGTGCCACGTAATTGTACACAAGTGATTTATTCAGATTAGATGGCACGGATCCAAAAATCCAGCTTTCATGAACAGTCTTTCTAAAGAACTGTGGGAAAATGGGCAGAGGCAGCAGGAAAACCAGAACTTTTCAAATTATCAAAAAAGGAATCTGCTATAAATATCCTCCTGGTGTTACCAGGCTTTTTAAAACACAGCTTTTTTCTGTATTTTTTTTTTTTCCCTACAGTTCCATGTGAGCTCAAATGTTTCTATTATTGCTGGCCATTCAACAGGAAAAAATAAGAGTGGCTGAAGGATGCCCTTTTGTGCTCACTGACACCTCTACTCCAATCCACCATCTTTAACAGTGTTCAGCTGAGGCTCCCCATCCTGCCACGCTGTGGAGGGAGACAACTTTCTGAAATAACTTGGGTTATTCCTGAAACAGGTCACCTTCTTAAGATGATCCTTCAAGGAAAGTTTACAGTTGGAACTACTGAAAAGCCCAGAAGCAGGGAAGACGTCCTCCAAACGCAAATATCACAAACATAACATGGCAGGCAGATATCAAACCAGCCTCGGGTTCTCTCGAACAAGCTTTGCTCTCTGGGATCAGCACAGACACAGAAGAAAAGCTGGAATGATCCCACACAATACACCCGCATGCATTGCCCGCTGGGTCCCGCTTTCCACAGCTAACTGGTGTCGGCTGCGGCAAGCACTGCAGGGTTGTGGCAGCGCAGGCATTTCTCCGGGCCTGAGGGGGACGGTCAGATGGGGTGAAATGCCACACAGGACATTATACAGGGCAATGCTCCATTGCAAGCATTCTCTTTTCTTGACTCGAACGTTCAAAGCCATGCTCTTAGCTTGCACAGCTGAGATGCATGCACATGGCAATTTATGCTGGGACGAGGCAGAGCTTTTCCAGAGTTCCCAGCCCCACGCTTGGAACAATGGCTACACAATGCACCGCTCTTCCTTCACCCCCTCGGGATCTCACAAAACAGAAAAGGTTTTAGAGAAGCCATCAGTCCTGTGATTTGTTGTCAGGCTGTCTCAAAACCCAGTGTCAGACAGTGCAGCCTTTATGAATTCAAAAACCCAATTCTCTCCTCGGAGGCAGTAAGTCACATGTGCAACACCATGGGCCAACACCGGCTTGGGAGTTAGATACGACGTTGGGGGCGGGGGGGGGGGGGGGGGAGAGGACAGGGGAGAAGAATGGGGTCCACGCACAGAACACTTGGTTCTTGGAGATCCTGAGCTCCTTACCTGCGCATCAATAATTTTCTGCTTTGCATCGATGACAGCTTGCATCTCTGCATGATCCTTCTTCAGCTCCTCTTCAACTGCCATGAGTCTGGTAAGCAAAGAGGTACAAATTAGGACAGCTGAACACCGTTCCAGAGTGTTTCAGGTACTCTGGCCTGTTGGTTTGACCTCTCTGCTTGTCCTGGCTCTGCAAGAGAAGAATTCTGCCGCACTCAGAAAAGCTTCTCTATCCATCCGACACTCCCAATTGCCTAACTTTGTCATTCTCAAAACAGACACTGCCAAAAATGCAACCGCTCTGAAAAACTATTGCCCCGAGTACAGATCGCAAACAAAGTAAGTAAAAAGACCCGTTATAAGTCCAACAGAGACCAGGGTTAAAAATTCCTAAATCTTTTTCTTTGCTCTCCTGGCAATCTAAGGCAAGTTTCCACACCTGCATCCCCATGTCTTCACCTCTAAGGCAGGACGGTATCAGTCCAGAGAGGTCAGGAAGGTCACGCAACTACCTTCCTCAGCATCAAGGCAAACGCGCGACAAGGGGAGCTGCTCATGCTGCGCAGTCCCGAACTTCCCAAAGCCTCACCTGCTGATGATGCTTTTCATCTGGCTGTCCTTCTCCTCCTGTTGCCTGCGCAGTCTCTCCTCGCTGTCTTCCAACCGAGACTTGTACTCCATCAGCAGCTTCTGCATTTGCTGCTCTTGCACCAGGAGCCGCCGCTCGTACTCCTCCAGCCGGCGGCTCGACACCTTCAGGCGCTCCTTCAGCTTCGCGATCTCTTGTTCATACTGCAGGTGGAAGGGGAAGAATCAGATGCAAAGGAAAGAGTCCGGATCCTTATAATCTGCTGCTGCTGTTCAGAGGAGGACACTGGTTTTTTTAATGAAAAATAAATTGATGCAAGTAAAGGGAATGCCAAGCAAACAACCGTGGGCAGCCATGGACACGGAGCACGCAGCTCCCACGGACGTTACGGTTTTCCCACCGTGCAGGGGGCCGCTCTGTAGCACAGGTAAAGCAGCCAGAGGGCTCCCACACTGCTCCTCAGCCCTGACCAGTAACATCCCCAGTTAGTCCAGACTCAAGCAGCTCCCAGACAGAAGCTGCCAATGCTGCTCAACTGTAAATATGTCCTGGGCAACCAGACTTCCAAAATGGACCAGTATGGCACCCAAACAACTCACTCTTCAGTACCCAATGAAGGTGAAACCACGTGTGAAAACAGAGCAAATCATTCGCTGCAGAACAGAGCCTGGAAGTTTACTTGGCTGAGGCTTTGTTCTACTTATGGTCTCTGTGGACAGTCACTTCTGCAGCAGTGCAATGAATCTCAACATATTCCACTTTGGTTTGGGTTCATTTGCTTTTCCTAACAATGCTGCGTTCCTGCTGCTTGTCCGCCAGATGTGCTCCTCACTCTCTGCCTCCTCAAAATACCAAACCTCTTACTAAACTTCGTCACCATAGCGGCATATAGATGTAACCGTGTTCGGAAAAATGGTATCTACTCCTGAAAGAAAATACGCTTTAAAAAGAGGGATCATGGACGTTTCTGTGTAGCCCAGAAATACCGTCCTACCTCGATGACAGGGCTTTGCTGCAGGGGAAGCCCAAGACAAAACCTGAATGCAGCTACTGACAAAGACTGGATTGCATTTACAAAGCCTTGTACAATCACTGAGCGTATCCTAAGCTAGACTCAGTTAGGTTAACAATTGTGTGTGTTGGGTTTTTTTTTTTTTAAATGGACTTTAATGATCATAAAATGTTTTGCAAACATAGGAGAAAGGCAGTATGCTGTAGCTATAGTATTGTCATAAAAAAATAATGATCTGAGCAGGATCTAATACACTTAGGCAGTGTGACTCACGATGCACCTAAGTGCCAAATACCAGCCTGTCATGTACAAACTCTCAGCTGTGTCACTCTGCACCCATCTGACAGGTTACAGCCTGTACGTGGGTTAATCTACAGTATGGGATGCTGTACTACAGGTATGTGTGTCAGCAGGTACAGCAGGAAGTTACGCCAAGTACAACCCGTGTTGGAAAGCACGGCTGTTGCAGCAGCTGTTCTGAACTGAGCTGTAGCGTGGACAGGACCAGCCCTCGAGATGGCTGCATACAGAATAAAATCTACCTTCTCAGCATGCTTGACTTCATCTGGATTCTGCTCTGCATCCTCCTCTACTTCTTCGTACTGTCCATTATTGAGAACCCACGCAGCTGTCCTTTCCACCGGTGACATGGTGGCAGAGTCCACAGGTGACTGAACCTGCAGCAGAGATACCCGTAAGCTTTTTTCACAGAAACTACACATAAATCAGCTCTAAGATCCAGTATATTTGGAAGAGAAAAACGACTGTTAATCCGTCCATCTCAAAGGATCCCCCAACCCTCTCCTGCAGAGGTGCTTCATCCTCCTTCGACTTGGGACCTGCAGCCCCTCTAAAACCCACACACTGGAGAAATGTTTCTTCCTTTCTAAATGAACTTCTCTTTGGATAACTCCTTGTTTCCAAACCCTGTTCACATCCACCTTTCCCCTTTGCCAGACTTTACGTAAGGCTTTCTCAACCTGTGATTTCTCTCCCAAAGCAATCAGAGCGGCCGAGCTTTGCTCGGCGCCCGTTCAGGTACAACAGATGGGCTTCTCCGGAGCGCTGCGGAGCTCAGCGTGGGAGCAGCCGCCCCAGCCAGGCTGCAGGCAGGCTTTGCAACGCAGTGGGGGGCTGCAAGGCTTGCACGTGAGGCAGCACGGCAGTGCTTAAAAGAGGCAAAGAGGTGTAACATCAGCATCGGAGCACCGGTGAGTTTTTTACGTTTTTATATTTAGCTGGTCTGTTGTAGCACACACACCCAGGCAAGGCTGCGAAAGGCAGCCAGGGCCAGCAGTGCTTCCTAGGAGATCCATAAAGCATCACCGGAGGCTATCTATCCTCTAAGGGAATCCAAAAGGCCAAGGACGGAGACAAGAAACCCTCCGCCTGGCTGGGGAAAATATGGCTTGCTACAAATTCCAAGCGATTTTCATGGACAAAGACAAGTTTATAAGCACAGGAATTAGCATAATTACCGCTGAAAGAGCGACACTGTCTGAACTTTTTGAGAAACGCGAAAGATCAGCTTCCCCCTCAGTCCCAGCTGTGGCTTTTTTTTGTGCTGGAGCGGCTCTCCAGCTCCCTGCCTCGCTCCAGTACTGTGCCAAGTGACACGGGCTCCCTGGGCAGGGCAGTTCTGAAGTCTCAGTTTTGGCGAGGAGCTCCTTATGGGGCACTACCAGCTTCGTTTACACCAGTCAGGCGAGGGATGGCATCGGCCTCCGCTTCGGTTTCTCTTGCTGGCGAGGCCAGAGGACCTGCCCGCAACGGCTCGGCTGCCCCGCGCAGGGGTGCGGACTCCAGCACGGGAATAGGCCTCAGCAAGGACGGGTGTAAAGGCAAAGGTGTAGGAATTAGGCAAAAATCCCTGGATTTCGGCAGATGCCTTTTTACTAGAAGGAAGTCTTCACAGCAGAAAGGCTAACAGCCCCTCTCCAGTGCAGCGTGACAGCCCGACAAAGTTCCTTCCTTAGGTTGTTTGGGGTTTTTTTGATGTTGTTTGCTGTCAGGCAGCCACAGCAAGGGAAACTACGGAGGGTGCGTGGCTCTGCCACCAGCAGGCTCTTCTCGGAGGTAACTGCTTTGGCTCTAGGAAATGCCAACAGCTATGGATGAACGGTGTCACCGCTCGTTGGAGTTACGGAGGGCTAAGCAGAAGGGTGACTAGAAATTCCATGGCCGGCCTTGTAATAGACTGCTGATCAGCAGCAAACCTTGCCAAGCCATCTTGCAGGCTGTAGGACGGGATACTTTCAGCAGCCAAGCTCGGAAAGCCCACAAAGACCAAGCGGATGGCAAGCACTTCACATGCTAATGGGTTATGAGTTATACTCTAATAAAGGGGGGAAAAAAGAAAAAGCCTGCTAGGAACATGTATTAATTCCTCTCTTTGCCTCTCTTCCAAAGGAACACACTGACATTTCTGTTCCCACCTACCTACTAAATGGAAATGGAAGGCAGAAAGTGACCTCTCCCAGCAAACAAAGGGCCTAGCTCTATATTCAGAAACAAATGGGACTTGTAGAGAACAGAGTCCAATAATTATAACGCCCACAAAGCACGCCTAGAAAGAACATGCCCAGAAAGAACATGCCCAACTTCTCTTTTCTCCTTTTCTTTTTAAAATCAGAACAGAATTCCACAACATAATTTGCAATTAAAAGGACGCAATGGAATTTGCCTCCAAAAAATTCTGGCCATTCGATTTGGCACACTTCAAGACATTTCTCAAGGGTGTGGGGAAGGAAAGAACAAATTGATTTCTCTGAATAAAGCAGGAGCAAGTACTCTAATGAATCCAGTGGAAACAATTAGTATGGAAAGTAGAGTGGAAAAATAAGTGGAAGCACATTGCCTACAAGGGGGGGGGGGGGGGGGGGGGGGGGGCGGATGGAGACTGCCCTGAAGCCAGTCACAGTCGCAGGCATCTATGAAGCTGAATGTAAAGAGCAACTGGAGAAGAGGGAAGTCTGAGGCAGCCACTTTGATGCTAAACGAGCAAAGGTAACCGATTTTCTTGGGGGCAGTTGGATAATCAGCAATTTCAGACAAGAAGAGCCGGGGGTTTGCAAAGAGCAACCCAACGTTTCTTGTAAACACACGCAGGGCAGCAGCCACCCGCAGAAGGTGCACACACAGAGACTGGAAACACACCACCTGGGCTTTCTCTTCCTTATCCTCACGCCTTCAAAGCGAAGCCTTCTTTGCCTGTTTGTGTAGACACTTCCCCTAACAAGCCCTGAGGAAAGACACCAGCTGCCCAGGGATGCTGCACAGAACCACAGAAGAAGACTCAGCAGATCATACAACACAAGTTCACACTGGACGCCTGAGAACTGCAAAGGGAGTTTATCCTTCAAATTTATCTTTGTTACTGGCCTAAAAATTTCCTAGCACCTCCACACTAGGCTTAGTTGTATTCAATACACTTCATTTATCAACCCTTCTACACCCAGGTGTAAAACACACACTCCAAAGGAGGACACAAACATATACACTTCAAATAAGATGCAACTACTTTTTTTTTTGGTATTACTAAGTTGGCATATTAAGCTTTGCTTTGCGATTCAGTGTTTCTGGTCTCCTTGTACTTTAATGAACCTGAGGTATCAAAGTAGTTTTGAAGCCCCAATTGCTCCTGGGTTCCCAGGCATCATCCAGATTTTCCTCCTTTCAACTGTAACGTTCAGGAGTTTGCCAAGAAGGCTACACCAGCAGGGGTACGGGCAAAACCTTTGGCACAGCAGGAGCTCACGCTGGCAGCCAGGTTCTGCCAGCTTCACCTTCCAAGCCAAAAGCTTTTCCCCTTGCACAACCATGTCTTCACCGGCGCTTTTGCCAACAGGGCTACGTCAGCAAGGAGGATCACAACCTCCTGCTCCTTGCGGAGGAGTCTCAACCTCAGGGGCTACAGCCTTCTGGAGCGAAAGCCTGCGTGCAGAGCGGCATCCTTCCTAGAAGATCTTGTGGAAAGCCAGAGCTTAAAAAATTTCCTTCTATACTAGGTAAGGTAAATCAAACGTGACCACCTTTACCCTCACAGTAACCACAGAAGAACACACTTAAGCAGCAAGAAACAGCATCTGTGTCGCCTTCAAGAGCCTCACCCTGCCCAGCCGATACGTCTGTACGCACTTATATGACACTTCTAAAAACAACCCTCCGACCTGCAGATCGAGACATTTTCTATGTCTGCTGTAGTGCCAAGCGTTTAAATACTAATTTTCTCTTTAACATCAAACTGATATAGAAAAATATTTAGAAAAATATTTTCACACGCAGCAAATCACGGCAGGATTTAGTTTTAAGGTAAAGGAATGTTGGCTTTTTGACAAGAAAATCTTGATTTACAGTCACCTATGAACAACTGCTAAAGTGCATTAGGAGTTGGTACATATAAGCATTCCTTTCCAGAAAGTGTTTGCATTATTCATAGTTTGGGATGAGTAATGAAAAAGCAGTACTTACCTGGGGACCAGCAACGGACTGTTGCTTCATGGTGAAATATAGATTTCTCCACACTTAAGATGACTGTACTACTTCATTATTTCTGCAGCAGTTTATTCTATGATATTTTATCTTTATTTCTGGTTTTAGGTAGCTATACTTATAAATTAGCACCACAGGGCAAACGCAGTCTCACTTGGCAATCTTAACTATGATTTGGAACAAAGCTGCTTCTGGTTGGTTTTTTTTTATTCAGGGAATTTTTAAACTTTTGTTTCTTTCAGCAGGCTTGCTGCTGTGTTAGTAAAGAGGAAAAAAAAATTGTTTTGGATGTAATACAGAAGCATCCAAAGAATAGGTAAGCTAGGTTTGCCAAGCTTGTAAGGATAATGGACATGACTATCTCTTACACTTGCTACTGGCCACTTAGTGCCAGTACTCGATTCAAGTCCAAGGTCAAAAAGCTTTGCAGGTCACTGCAGCTATCAGCTAAACACCAAAGCAGAACGCGCCTGGAAAAAGGCTTCCCTTACCTGCTGCGTCTGCTGCCTCTGAATTGCCCTCACCTTCGGGACAGGGCTTTCCCTGGAGGACGAGGACTGCTGCCGGGACCGGCTCCCGTTCTGCATGGGTTCGGTCACCACGGCCCCCGACACGGCCGACACGCTGCCCGTGCTGCGCAAAGAAGCGCTGTGCGGCAAGGACTGCGGCGCTTTGGCCCTGGCGCCCAGCCCGGCCTGGTCCATTTTGCGGATCTGCGCCTGGCTGCTGCTGTTCTGGCGGGGCAGCGCGATGGGGACGTGCTTGTCCGGCACCGCGTGGCGCCGGGAGAAGTCCTCGCTCTGCGTGCTGCGTTTGGTGAAGTCCTCCATGCTGCTGTTGCTCGGCCCGCTAAGTTTGAAGTCTTCGCTGTTGCTTCGGCTCCGGGAGCTGGCAGTGCTCAGGTTCTCCAGGCTGGAGTCCACAGAGGCCTTGGGCAGCGGTGGGGTCGGGTTGTTGAGATGATAAACCGGGTTCTGGAAGGACAGAGGTTGGAGGCTGCCCTGTTGGTTCAAAGCGGGGTGCAGGGGTCTTCTCACCTGGGGAGCGCTCTGGGGTGTGCTCTGAGTTTCCCACAGCTGTTTGATGTTTGCCACCTGTGTGACAGAGAGCTGGCTGCCAGCCAGGCGCAAAGGCACGTCGTGCATGATAGAAGCGTGGTCACTGTGAGCCGTGTGAGGGTCCTGGAGGTCCATGAGCGAGATGCTACGTCCATTGGGCAAGATGCTTTCCCTTTCATCCTTATCTGAGTAGGTCATGCTCTGGGTGGATGCCTGCTGAACCAACAGTAAGGTCTTGCCCCTAAAATATCCATCTACGTTTTCCTGGGTTGGAGACTTCAGCTTATGCAAGTCACTGTGGAGTGGAAAGGAGTCTGGTTAATTTTTAAGCAGCCAAGATCCTGAGAGATCTGTCCCAGAGAAGTCTTCCTCCCTCATTTAACCTCCGCCCCAGCTGAAAGCTGAAATTTCCTTTTATGAGCTCTTTGTGTTCGAGTCAAAACACACTCTTCCTTAATTACCGCTTCTCTTTGAGAACTGCATTTCGTTCAAGGAGCGCTTCATCTTTATTTTTTTCACAGCTGAAATGCAAACCATTCCCACCGAATCCTCCCCCCTCCCTTCTGTCTCCCAGCAAGACTTCAGAGCGGTTTGGATCCCATTTAACCCTTCACCAGCACTACGTATTGTGGGGGCCTAAACCTTCAACAGGAGTTGTGTGAAGGCTCCTGCAGATCTAGATGTGAGCTCAGAGGGCGGACACTTCCACATGTCCTGGCCCTCACGCCTGACGGCACAGGAACAACCGGGAGAGCCCAGTATCCAAGCTCTTTGCCAGTTCTGCCATGTCACAGCTTTTTGCTTCTGATTAACAGCTGTTACAGGCTGAGAAATGCTGCGCCGAACCGAGGAGGGACTGGTTTTGCTGGTCTGTTAGTAACAAGTTCCTCCTGAAGTCCAGTTTTTTCATGAGCAGTAATTAAGCAGCCCGATCACCAGGAGGAAGCACGAGGGCTGACTGCGCATCCAGGTGCTCAGACTGGCAGTAAATCGCAAAACTGTTTTTTCACAGCTGAAGACCCCGGCTGCCAGGGACATCTCTGAGTCCTGGGTAAGCCACAAGCTTCAGGTCTCCAGTGCCACCTTGTGCATGTCTTACTGGGACCCGTGACAACAGTCCAAGCTTCCCGCTCCTACTGGGAGCTCCTACTGGTCTGGGCAGGCAGCTCAGGTGATGGAGCACTCCACTCCTCACAGGCTTAACCACCCCCTGATCCCACATCACCCCTCGAGCTCTGGCTGTTACATACCCATCAGTGGGGTCCTCAAATATCTTCTGAAGCCCTGAGGAGAGACTGCCACTGACGTTTGGACTAGAGCTGTGCTCAGTGAAACGCCTCAGCTGCTGCTGTATCGGCGTAGGGTTGGTCATTGATTTGGTGATATCGGCAAGAATACGAGGAAGAGGTCCCAGTTTTGCCACGGTCGCCTGTAGGAAGGAATTTTCACCCTAATTGGACAACAAGCACCGCGACATCCGCCAGTTTTTTGATAACGATGCACAGAGGCGGAGGGGTGGAGGTGGAAGGAAGGAGGGTGGGTGGTTGTGTGCGGGTGTGCCAGGACCGTAATGCAGTGTTACGGAGCAGCGTAACCACGGCGACGAGATGGATGGAGGAGACGAAACGGGGTGCAGCAGACATTGAGGAAAGAAAAGGAAATAGAAAAGAAATTAGGATTGACCCCCAAAATTAAAAATCATGCTCAATAAAACAAAACTATTGCCATTCCAATGCAAAACTATCATGCAAAGCAAACTAAGTCCAGGGTGGGTGAGGTCAAAGTGAAAACTACAGTATCTACTCATTAAAGGGCATTCAAAGACTACAGGTTCAGCTAGTGGGGGAACTTTCCAGGCAAAGGGTGTCATGTGGTGAAGGAAATGCATGCCAACAGACAAGGGGATGCGGCATTCAGGGGGATCATGAGAGAAATCGCAAGGGTTGAGGGTGATGGGGAAAGGGAAGGTTTTCATTTCATAAGCCTTTTGCTTTTGGCATCCTACACTGATGCCGCCTTCCGCAGCACCCTGTAATCAACAATTACAGCTTTCTTCCCTACCTAAAAGTGAAAAATAACTGCATGAAAACATCAATGAGCCTCATCCCAACATTATCACATCAGCATGGGATTAAATGGGTAGCTTCTTCTTGGATTACATGTTAGCTCAGTGCTGGCCAGGCCTAGGATATGAGCAGCTGACCTTCCAGCAAGGAAGGCTGCTCATTCAGGCTCTTTATCTTTCTCCCCCCCGTGGCTCACTGCTGGTTATATCACCTACAGGGCACCTTTTCAGGCTCTTGGGACAGCAGGAAGAAGGTGAAAGCGCTGGAGGTTTAAAAAAAAAAAGTGAAAACTCTGCTACAAAGACAACGTTCTTTTTAAAGATACCCTCCTTTTTCCTGCAAGCAGGTATTCAGTCAGCTTGGCTCCCGAGCAAGGTCTTTTTACAGACATTTTCATACAGCTCTTCCGCTGTGGCTATCAAAATCTCCGAGGTGACTTCTCCTAACGTTTTCCAGTCGTTACCCACAGTAAAGCAGTCTGGCACCTAACTTTACCCCTTGATTTTCATTTTTGGAAACCACTACACCAGCTCCCAAGGGCCTGTTAGGACAGGGCCACGCGTCTAACCTACAGAAAGGGCAAGGCAGATCTGCTCGGATGGTTCATCCAGGTCCGGCTCCTTCCTTTCCTCGCTGTCCCAAGACCTTTACAACCTTTGCATTTGGAGAGCAGCTCACGGTAACTAACACCAAATCCAAAGATCCATTTGCAGTTCTAAAGACCGGAGCTGGGCTTCTCTTGACCTGCGCCTGACCGGCCTGGAGGGAGACTGCCACGTTCCCTGCCCTGCTGGGTTTACCCCAATTTGCAGAAATGGAGGATCCGGGTTTTTTGAGTGCTCGCTTTGCCTGTTCTGAGGCTGCTGACCCACCTCTGTAGCTGACTTTGTTGCTGCCTGTGACATTTTGAGTGTACACATATGAGGGAAACGGAAAAAACAGGATCGTAAATTGTTATCAAACTAAGATTAACTAACATGAATATATATTGCCTTTCTGAGTCAAGGACATGTCACTTTGATGCAACTGGCTCCGTTTTTCTTTTTTTATTTCAAATAATGTACTGTGAGAAAACAGATACACAACAAATAACTATTTTGGCAAACCGTAATGCAATAAAAATATTAGGAGCGCGTTGCAATTCACCTCACTTCTCCAGTTTCAAAAGAAAGAATAATATAAATGGAATGTGGACAACATAATGCACCTCTAAAAGTTGAAATATGGAAGAGTTCCAAGCACTTACAATAATAAAAAAAAAAAAAAAAAAAAAAAAAAAAAAAAAAGACAGACTTGCAGCTCTGCTTTTCTGGGTCTTATCAACTATCTTTGCTATCAAGGTTCTAATGATTTTGGATCCTGCGAAGGCACATAGCTAAGGAAATGCAAACTAGGGCCTTTTCTCATTCTGTAGCCAAATGGAAGCCATACTTGTTGTTGGCAATGTCTATCGCTGCAGAACAGAACCTGGACAACGCGTGTGACCCCAGCACAACGCACGGCAGCAAGCACTTGGCTTGTGTTACAGGATAAAATGGAGTGGATCCAAGTTTTTACATGGCATCCTCTATGTATACTAAAAACTAACGCAAAGATTGCGGACAGGAGAACACCTCAGCAGGCTTTGGATCAGGTCTTTAGTGAGAACAGTTCTGCTGGGCCAACACATGACCCCCCCGAGCCGGGCAGGGCAGGGCCTGGTGGCACCTCCATCAGCATCCAAGAGGGCACCGCAACGCTTGCGCATTTTCTGCGCAAACACCCTCCCTTTTTTCCAGCCCACTTACAAGCAAGGAACGGCTGCTCAGGGCATTCCAGGTCTACTCCTAAGCGCTGCCCTCTCCACCATTGAACACCCAGCCTTACTTAAGGCTCCGCCAAGTGTTTGCACGGCTGCTGAAGCTCAACCACTTCACATGCCCTGCTTCGGGCCTCGGTCCGAAATCAGGGGAAAAGCAATTGTGCAATACCATGATCAAACATTCCTCTCCAAAGCTGTTGAATAAGCTCTCCCCAAAGCAGGCTTCAGCTGCTCCCTTGATGTTTCCCAGTGTTTACTGTTGCTACGGGACAATCGCCGGATTCGCCCCCCGGGCCTCCAGACTGCTTTACCTTATCGAGTTGGGACACAACCTCCCACAGGAGGGAATGCAACACCGAGAGCTCTCTGCCCAGGTCGATGTAGCCCTCAAATCCAGGCATGTTTGAGATGGTATCTGGATTAGAGATCTCCAGGAGAAAACGCTTCATTCCTCCCCACTCGTGTTCCAAGAAGTCATTCATGAAGGCCATATATTCCTCCTTATTACCAAACCTGCAAGAAACGGGGGGGGGGGGGGACGACGGACGGTGCCAGGACCCCGTCAATAACCTCCATGCAAAATACAGAGCCCAAGTGCTTACAGACAATTACTTAAGTGCTTAACTTTAGAACTGCCTTTCTGAGGTCTGGGAGAAAAAAACCTGGATAATTTAAGAGGTTCAGTGCTTTCTTGGAATTATTTAAATACTAGTAATTTACTGTTCATACTATGATCAAGGGAACAACACATCTTCCCCCGCCCGCCCCCGCCAGACACCCTTTTCTCTCCTTCTCTGCATCTCCTCCCCTGTAAAGGACATGCCGTGCCGTCTGTATCATTCAGCTGGAAATTTTGGGGGAAGAAAGGAGGAAAATCATGATCCTTGGTGGGGACGGGCTTCTTTTCTTTTGAAATCGCATACACACTGACATGCTAATGCACGACTCCTTGATTTTATACTGTGTTCCCTCTACCGGATTCAACACAGCTCAAATCTGCATGTGAAAAGGAGAAGGTACCTAGTTCAGCACTGAGGTGTCTCAAGTTCACATATAAGTTCACATATAAGTGAGAAGCTTCCTACTTTCCCAGAGCTGACTTCAGCTTGCCAGAGGATCAGCTGCCTCCCAAAGCAGGGCTCGCCTTGCTCTATAGCAGCCCGCAACGACCTGCACCCCTAAAAGCACAGACTTCAATTTGATTGCCACCACCTACTTAGCAAAATTGGCGAGGTTCTGAATGACTTTCGCGATAAGCGTGAGCGTGCGAGATGTCTGGTCGTCGGGATACTCCTGCATGAGGCTGAAGAGGCTGGGGGACATGATAGCGGGGCAGAGGAAGCGGAGGAAGAGGGAGGCACTGATCAGGCGCTCGCTGATGTCCTGTTTGCCCCTGCTCAGGCACTGCTGCTTCCAAGATGCAAACACTTCCTTCAGCTCACGAGGGAACACGCTGAAAAATAATAAAGCAGGAAATAAAATTTGTACGGGCAATGAGATGCAACAAGTTGAACTGGTGATCGATCACTCAGAAATAATTACTGGAGGGGAACATCAGCTTCTTCTCCCATCCCACCCCCCCTTCTCCCCCTTTTCCCTCTCTAGGCTAGGAAATGTCATTAGGTGTCTATTCTTAGATCCCCATTTAATCTGGTGATACTTAAGCAGTCTTTGAAGCATCCCTTGTTCATATATGTTAAGTGAAGCCGTTTTCAGACACACTGATTTGCAAGCTAAGAACTGCTTATCCATTGCTACCCTGGAGCAAACAGCGGGTTAGAATATTAAAAACAAACTGAACCAAACCCATCTCCATAATTGAAATTTTTATTTCGCTTGTTAAGCTCTCTCAGTGCTTCATTCTGAAGCAGAAAGGCCCTCCTTTAGTACTGCTCTGAAACAAAGATGAATAGAAATCTCTCTGCCAACGTTTCCTCCCTGTGATCTCCTGCTCAATTCTACAGATGTAAAGGGTCTGAAAGTTTTCTATACACATCAAAACTTCCAGCTTTTCATCCCAAGTTCAAGCTAAGCTGTTATCTTCTCACTTTATTCCCTCCTTATTTAGTCACAGCTCAGTCTGTGTTCCCTTGGCAGAGTATTTCAGCAGAAGCTCCTGGCAGGTACGGTGTGTGGGACTGGAACCCCTCAATTCGCGCACAAGTGCCACCTGCAATATGCTGTCACACGTAGGAAGAAGGTAGTGAGGAAAGGAAATCAAGGCAGTCTCACAAGATAGATGGGTCTATGCTATTTCCCTAGACAACTGCTGTGTTCTCATCCTCTGAGAAGAAATGGGCACCCTCTAAGCCTATGACTTAATGGAGGAGGAGGGGAGGGAAGACGCCTCACCAGTAAGAATTGATAATCTTGCAGAAGGCCAGCTCACAACACATTTTCAGGTTGCTCTGATGATCTGCTAATTCACTGGATGAACATTTGCTGGGATCCACTTCACAGTTTTCATCTGACTCATACAAAGCCTTGATAAACTCCCCTGGACAAAGGGAAGAGGGTGACAAAACCAGGGTAGTTAGATGAAAAGCCTCCTTGATACACCTTTAAATCCTGCTTATATCTTTCCTTATGCCCTTTCCTCAGCAACAGCGTCTTCTGTTCCCTGTGTCTGCCATACAGCCTCCAGACACCAGATGTTGGGGACACAGCTTCCCAGGTCTTTCAGAACAGAGCACTCGCCGTACCAGATCAGATGGCCGGTGTTCTGACGCTTCAGCCTCCCGTGCCCTCGCTGCCCCCACACACAGGTGCAGTAACAGGATGGCTTTGCTTACAAACCCTGCAGACACCTCACTTACAGCCTAAAGAATAGGATTTGACTTTTTATTCAAATTGCATTATCCACTATAAAATTATCCACAGTCTTAGAAATGAAGCTGTGCTCTTTTGTCTTCATAATTTCCCCAGGAAATGCACTTGATGATGCTATTTGCTTTTATTATTTCTAAATTTACCTTTTTTTAAAATTTTAAAAAGCGTCACCTTGCTCTTGAATACGAGTAATACCTGAGTGCTAGCTAGATACTGCTGATTTTCTCAACCTCTTTTTCTCAACCTCTTACAACACTTTCAGAGCTTGCGTGTCTCAAAATCCTTTGCATTTCTTTCATCCTCCTCTTGCAGCATCCCAGCAGCAATGGGACACATACAAAACCAGACAAAGTTTCCTTTGCTTGACACACTGGAATGAACTACTTACTAGGTTTCCTTCTACATATGCTAGCACACCAAGTGATTTCTCAACTGCCCTTCACTAGGAAAAACTCTTTATTCATTCATTTAATGATGCGAAGTCTTTTAAGTTCATCTCCTCAAATGATCTTGCTGGCTTCGAGCTAACGCCACAAGGTTTGTTTGCAAAAAAGGGTTTTGGTTTTTTGTCTGCCTTTTCATAAAAACCCTTAAACACCCCCCACCCCCCTCTCCCCAAACCTTAAGTCAGCAGTGTTCTTGCAAGCAAAGCAGGCAGCACATTTTCTTAAGCTTTTTTATTGGGGTCCAAGAAATTTCTGCTGAGGGCATCTAGATCGCTTATTTGCAAAACTCTCAGCATCAGTTCTGTTGATCCAATTCTGTTTTAACTGTTGTTTACCGGATAATTTTTTTCCCCTTAAATACATTTGAACCTTACTCTTTGTGGTCCACAAGACCCTGCCTTAATCATATATTAAGATGCTCTGGCAGATGTATTAAATAGCTAACACCAAGCGGAATGTCGTTAATCCTTTCAAAGAACAGGGCATCAGAGGAAAATGACATTTAAAACTTGACAAAGAATTAGGCGGGTGTATTGTCACGAGCAACCTTGCCCTGAGCTACAGACAAGCTGGATGACCTTAGCGGGATCTTCCATCTCTCACATCTGTGATTTACAATCTTATCACTCAGCTTTAAATGATGTATTAGAAGTCATTATTTTTATGTAATTACTGCACGTTAAGAGACTTGCAGTCAAATGTAATATACTGGTCCCACAGCTGATCGTTCAGTCTGCTGAAAAGCACAGCTCCTAGTAACACGCTGCTCATTTCTCCACACCAAGCAAGAGCCTAGGACTGTGACTTCTGCTCCGTGGTTCCACCCATGAGGATAAAACTACCAGAACAGGCTCATGACACTTAAGAAGTGGACAAAATGCACATAATCACAGACCTGACTGTACTGACCCTTGGAGCACTAATTTAGCCAACTACCTCCTTGATGGCTTGCCAGCATCTGGGATTGCTGAGGACAAGCGAGACTGCTGGGAAAGCAAGCTGCTTGCATTTGTGTGTGTGTGTGTGTGTGTGTGAAAGGATGTGGTGTGGGACGTGGCTTTGGCCTGGTCTTGTTTCTCTTGTATCAATTTCCAAAGCTTTCTTCATCCAAGAAACAGGGGGGTGGGTGGCTCATTGTGCAATCGTGGGTGACAAGGATTGTGTGGAGCTGGTAAAAGCTAACTATAGCCAGGCTGCGAGTTTCTTCGCAGTGTGCCTGTTTTTGGTCCTCTTCATTGCACTATTAGTTGCACGGACAGTAATTTCCAAAGCAGTGGCTTATGACTAGAGCAGAACCTTTTGGTGGAGAGGGGACAACAATATGATTATCAGAATCCACCCTGGCACGTAACCGCGAACATGAACACCCTGCGGGGGGAACGGAGGAGGACAGCACAGGCTGGCCAGACAGTTTTAATGAGGTGGTGAATAAAGAGCACTTTGGATAAACACAGGCAGGAGGCTCCCCAGACAGTCTGCATCTTGATCTCCTGCCCTGTACTGCTCAGGAGCCCTGCAGCCTCGCTCCCTCTGGCTGTGTGCGTCCAACCACTTTTATTGGGGCAAGGTGTCAGTTTGAAAGGTTAACACAAATGTTAATGAATTAATTGCTCCGTGGCAAAGGTAAGGGCTGAGCAAGTCCAAGGGTCACTCTGGAATGTGCCAGCATTACCAACAGTTGTAGCTGAAGCATCTGGAAATTGGTTTTCTTGTACTACCTGTGTTCAACCCAAGCGCTAGGGTGGGCATCTCACACTTAACACGTGTCAACACCACAGCTAACATTTGCTGTTAGCTACGACAAGTGAAAGAGCCTGACCAGAGATGCTTTAGTTGTCAACCAGATACCCCTGAGTATATCTAACCCCCTAGGTGGTGGCACTTCAGCCTAAAGTGAGCGCAGGAGCGTCTCTAGCAGAGATGATCAGTGAAATACACGCTTCACATTCATAACCCTTTCTGAAATCTCTACCTAATTGTATTGCGCATCACACCAGATTCACTTCTGACACCACGACACAAAGCACTGGTCTCTATCCCCACTGGTGAACCGTATGTCAAAATCCCTTTGTTTTTTAAGCCTGTTCATATACCAGATGGAACAGTCACCGTTGCCCACACATCAATTGCAGTATTATACCTCTTTATCGCAACTAGACACACAAAAGAAAGTTACCCGGAAAAACATAATGTGGTGATAGAAACTTTAAGAGGGACTCAGCTGTATCAAATTAAGTTTGCCCTGCCTTGGGCGCTACTCCTGCAGGCACCCAAGGGCATCTCCCTCTGCGTGGAGGAAGGGCTTCAAGAGTAAGCCAGCATGTATTTTGCTATCTGGATACCAGGCACCTGGGCTGAGTGCTGAGGCAGCTCCTTCCCATCCCACATACCTAGACACACAAAGCACCAGTCATGTGGCAGACAGTTCGGGATTAGCCCCTGCAATGCAAACAGGTGACAAGACAGGCACTTTCTTACCTAGCGCATCGTGAAGATACTTCTGCCCTACCAACTTCAGGTATTCCTCTATAGCTTTGGTAGCAAGCGTGTTCTCCCTGAAGATCAAGACATCATGTTCCCCACAACGATCTACCTCGGACATCACCAAATCCGTCAAGAAGTCCTGAAGAAAAAAGGTCAAATGGCAAGAAGTTATTTTAACCAGACTCAGTCATGCCAAGCTAACAGCATGAAGCCAAGAAGAAAGGATAAACACGGGAGCGAAAGGATTACTGAAATAGTTGCTCAGCTTGGGACAATGGGTGTTGATGCTGCATATAGTATGGGCCAAGCAAACAGCCAGGGCTCCTCTTGGATTTATTATACTTGCAAAATGATACAGATCACAAATTATAAAGGGAGAAGCAAAAGTCTCTAAAACCTTTACAGCCAAGCTTGTGTTTCAGTTTAGATCCTGAACAGAACCCCTCCCCAGTTTGTCAGTGGCTTTGTATGCTTAAAGAAGCTGTGATATTATATTTATCTTTTAATGCTGAATATTCCATACAAACTTGGATTTCAACACCCAAAATGGAAGTTACGCAGAAGTTCTTATAGCTTGGTGAAGTTTAAATAAGAAGAATGGCTTATATAAATTAAATTCACAAGCCAAAAGTGGTTCAAGATTTGGGAAAAAAGTTAACATACTTGCTGTGGATCTACATGGCTTCACTTGAACTACATTCAAATGCCTGGGCAGCAGCTATCAGCAGGTCTTGGCTACAGCGAATAACCTCTTGATACAGGGTCTAATTCTACAGTAATACTTATTTCCTGAGTGATAACTTCATGTGAATCAAGGACACTCAGCATTTCACAAGAAATACTTGGTTGTTTGCAAGATCCAATTTCAGCCACTATAAAGTTCTCCAAGACAGGAAGCATATTTCTCCTTTTATTTTTTTTTTTTTTTAACTGCTACAAAACAATAAAAAGGAACCTCCAAAAGCCAAAACCAAACCACCACCCTGAATTAGGGCTGAGTGATAAATGTGACTTGCTGGTATGCTGCAAACAGCAGCACCCTCCAAACAGCTCGAAGAGTGCTGTAGCAGGGTTTCATAACCCCATTAACTGCAGAAGCCATAATGCACTGCCTGCACACGACTGTAAAATACGTGGAACAAATTATATATGATAAATATAGATCAAAAATGCATCTAGTACTCTTGGTTTTTTCAATCCACTATTGCTGTTTCTTTTCAGCAAAATCTGAGAGAGTAATTTTTCACCTGGTAGAAACTGGGGACATCCAGCTGCATCTCCACCGATACAGGGAGAACTGGAAACATACTGTCTTTGCAGCTCTGGGTTATGTCAGCCTAGACTGCTCAACACCTCCAGTAAACGGAGGTCCAAATGTTCAGGCAACAGAAAAACGAAGCTGTAACGCTAAGTTATCTACCTGTTGCAGCTAGCACTGCGGGAGTCCAGAACCTGTTTTCCAGCAGGATTTCAACACAGCCCTACAGAAGCTGTCTCAGCTACCAGCTTCTCTCAATCGACAAGTGACTTGGTAAGGAACGAGGTCCTATCACACACACTGTCACAGAGCACGAGCCCTCCCGAGATGTACGGCAAGGGGAGAACAGCAGAGAGTGGATATGACTATGCAAACACGAAAGGATCTTTTTGGAACAGTTAAATTAGGCTGACCCTTGGATGTTGCTTGTGGCCATCCTTCTGCATCTCTTACTCTCTAACTTGTGCTTGGTTGTGCTTAACTTGCTCTAGCTGGCCTTACTGGAAGAAGCTGACTCCAGCTCGGTACTACTCACACACCCACTTGACAGGCAGCATCCTGATAAATCAATGCTTATTAATGCTTCTCAGAATTTCCCAAGACCTAGAGGATTATTCTCCCACGATCTATTATAAGAAACTGAGGATCGCTCCAACTGCTGCCTCACAGAGACCCATCGGTGTGCACCAATTCCTACTAACATCCTTGGGGCAGGTGGGACCGTCATTAACCGAGTATAGATTCTCCAAATGGCTGTTCAAATGCTGACCGAATCAATGTCAGCATTGACTAGCTGACTTAGCACCCTGCTACTCATTGTAGCAGAGATTTGTTTATAGAAGTAATTCTCCAGTTTACCAATCTCTTGCTTACTTATCTCTTATCCTGTATCATGATTTTAGAAATACAGCAAAGGTTCCTGAGTGAACCTCTCTGAAGTACCACACTACAGTGCAGGTCTCATTTTTAGAATAACACGAAGACAGGATAATAATATATAGTCCTCCTACTTGCACTATGTACACAGCACCTTTAATCTTTGTCTTCTCTCTCATTCATTGTTGGTACTGTGCCTGTCTACATGCCTTCCCAGTAGATGCAATTGCCCAAGTCTCTTCAAAGACTTCTGAGACCTTTTTCTTAGCCTTACCCCATCAGGCACCTTCTGCTGCTGCTTACGGTCGTGGGCTTCCTAGTTTCTAGCTGAAAAGGTATCACCTGCCAGCAGTGAGAGGAAGTCGTTTTGACAGGAGGTTTTTCTTACCTTAGCTCTCCCAGTGCTCTGCAGGATGTGCACCAAAGCACAAGCCATCTCCTCCTTGTTCCTGACGCTGATCACAGGTTCCAGCACAGAGCACAACATGGTGTAGTTGCTAGTAACAAACTCTGCAAATTCTTTGTACTGCTCCATGGGCAAGATGGTGATGGTCTGGTAACGGGATTTTATTCGAATGGAAGGTCCCCCCGATTTCCCTTTGTTGGGTGTAGGTGTGCTGACTGGGTACCATTTTTCCACGAACTGGCGCCCGGTTACACTAGCCATGGGAATGTTGACCAGGCCTACGTAATTGTTCTTGTCCTTTTTCTTCTTCTTCTCCACGTCCTTGTAGATGTGAACTGTGATGCTGTGAAGAGGAGGAAGCCCGCAGAACTCAAAGTGCTCTCCCCAGAAAATGTTATCTGCTTTTGTTTTGCTGGTGGTGCGGGCAAAGAGAGTGTCATCAAGGCACAGCTCACAGAAGTATTTCTTCTTGGGGGCCAGGTCCTTTGCCTCAATGATCCAGAGGCGGAGCACATTTTCAGCTCGACGGCAGTTGTCCTGTGCAGAAGAAAGAGCTCAGCTTTCATTCAAAAATCCCTAAAAATTGACTGATTTGTCCTCTAAAGGAGCAACAAAGGGCTGCCTTTTGTGCCCAAGGCAGGGACAGAGTCAGAATTCAGAATCAGATTCTTTGATTTTCAGAGATTCAGAATCTCTAGAAAACCAGACATTTTCTAAAATAGAGGCAAAGGGCTGTATTCTGTATGTCAAAGGTGGGGACGAGAACATTTTGCTTCTCAAAACACTGTATTTGAAACGCATTAGAAAACAAACACTCTGCACAGGAGCCCCTCCAAAGCTGCCAGCCTGGTGTGACACACGATATTGTTGACTCTTGTGAATTAGCTCCCAGAGCACTCGCTGTTGGCCTCTCCCTCGAAGGTTACTAGTATGCCAGCTACGGAGGTGACCTATCAAATATTTCTAGCTGATCAATAGCTTGACCTCCCTTCTCACTCCGCCTCAAACTCCTTTTGGTTCCACCCCCCCCCCCCCGCCCAAAACTGTGCCCCCACAGTAAACCATGAAACCTAGGAAGCCACGTCCCATCCTTCTGAGACACACGGTATCAGAAACCCAGCCTGAAACACCAGTAGGCACCGGGGCAGGAATCAGGAAGCACGCCGACAAGTAGTTATTCATTAAAGGTTTGACCTACTGCACTCACTAAAATAGTACACAGCAGCTTTTGAGACACTGACGAGTGGACATCTCCCCAGACTACATTAATTGAGGATGCATCTGTGGGAAGCCCTGGTAGGCTGGACTTAAATCCAATCATGCCACCTCCATCCCCCCAGTAATCTGATTGCTGCAGTTTCTATTACCTTATTCGGCTGCACCGTCCTGCGTAGGTTTTCCATCCACTTGTCCCTCTCTGCTGCGGAGGAACAACTGAAGCATTTACTGCCGCTAGAGTAGGTCACCTGGAACATATAAACAACAGGCTGAGTTCAGGCAAGCCTAGGAGACACTTAAGAGGCTGCAAAAGACAGGAAGGCAGATACACACAGCTTGAGCAGCAAAGTAAATATGAAAGAGGCAAGAAAAACAATATGGGAGCCTAGAAGGCAGAGAGGTTAAAAGGCCCACAAAATGCAGAGAGAAAAAAAGTCAGTTCAAATTAATATAAAAACATATGAGAAGCACCAGAGGCTCCTCTTAAAGACTTTTAAACCAGGCTTTAATCAACCAGTTAGTTTATTTTTTTTAAAACACTTGTTAATTGATCCATAGCTATTAAATGCTTGCAGTTTTCCCTGTTAAGTCCCAGAGGCAGATGGTTTGGTTACTAACAGTGTAAAGAGAGACAGAACTAACAATGTATTAATATAAGGCAAAACACACTGGCAATGGTGTCTTCAGTAAATACAAAATATTTCCAAGGGTCCATACATACAGCAACAGTCTAAAACAAACCGAAGGAGTTGTGCTCTGCTCCGGCCCTGACACTCGATGCCATACACAACGCTGCTTTCAGGCAGGGGGGAACCACCTGGGTTTCTTTCACTTCTATGTGGCCTGACAAGCTTGGTTTACTCTTTCCATTCATTTGTGCACACAATTAAAAAGCAGTTTGAAGCAACAGCCTCAGAGCTAAGTCACTGCCAGTTTTCTCACTCAACTCTCCAGACCTAGGCAAGCTGGAAAGCGCTTCCAACCAGAAGAACGAGACTGAAGCGAACAGGAACAGCTCCTGGATACATCCCGGGGGAGAAGAGCCTGATACGGTGGTTTTCTGCCAGAGCAGTTTTCCAGGTTGTAAAACAGATCTTTGTTCCAGAAGTTTAGATGCATCTGACTAATCCTGCTGAAGACAGACTGGCACCCACCCCTGCCACGATAGATTACGACGGCCTTAGATGCATCCAAATAGCACACACGAACACGCTGCTGGTCCTGCAAGGTCAGGACTGTGCTCAGCCAGCCTGTTTCTGAAACAAAACCAGGAGCCGTGTAGTGCTGAGCTGCAGTCTGGGCTGAAACAAGAGGATCTTTGCATCCACAGTGCAACGGATGCATCTGCAGTTACTGGAGCTTTTCCTTTCGCAACTGGAAAGCAGGCTGAGCTAATGGAAGGGGGCTCTGACTGGAAATCCCATTTCTCAGTTACGGTATATTTTCTAAATTTGATTTTAGGTGAATTTGGAGAGGATGAATACACACACAGCTTATCAGCAATAGTATGTTTCAACCATATATTTGCATGCAAACTACAAATGCTTAGATATTTATCAAATTAAAGAGATTTTTTACAATTAGAAGATGCGGTAATTGAGAAAGATTTCTCTCCATGGAGAGGCTGATGCCATTAGCCTCAAGGACTTGGAAATGGCATGCTGGTTAGACAGCCCCCACCCAAACCTCGGGATAGCAGCGGCTGCCGATCCGTTCTCCAATTACAAAGTCCCAGAACAGCGAACCCGCAAGGACTGAGACCGACTGACAGCATCTAATCGGCAGCGTGTTTGGAGAGCCTTCTTTACCTCAAAGCAGAAGTCTTGTCCAAGGATACTGCTGTGAAGTGGTTTGACAAAGACTTTTTCTTCTGACCCAAGATCCAGGGCCTCCACGGCGCTGCCTGGGCTCAGTAAAGACTCGTGGGAACGGGACTCTTTCAGCTTCGGCAATCCTCGTGACCTGCAGGAGCGCGAGGGGGAAAGGAAACATCATTTTTTTCCCTCAAAATTACCACAAGAGCTGGCAAGATCCCAGAGAAAGCTGCAACTTGGTGGTGTTGCTTCGGAGCAACTTCTACAATTAGTCTGTCAGCCTTATGAAAATAACATCAGGCTGGTAATCCCAGACTCCTAAGGAAATATCCAGCTACACCAGCCTAGGAAGTCCATTCCCACCGACCTAGAAATTGGAGCTGCCGAGCCATCAGTGAAAGAACAGCAGCACACCAAAAAGTGCAGAACTTAACTGTTGAAATTTAAAGAAAAGCCATAGATACGTTTGGATATGTTACTGAAAAGATTTACTGCTGTCTAGATTACCAAATAAACGTTGCGTATTAACAGCAAAAATCACACCAATCTCTAAGCCAATGCAAAATGATAGCTACTCTCATTAGAGATGACACTCCATCCCACAATACACTTGATTTTTCTTAAAATTCAAAGCCTTTACACTAAAGTCAAATACTCGAATAATTTCCCACTTCACAATGCTCAAGTCGGTTACCTTATACACAAAATTTAAATTTTGCATTTTCTTCTTCAGTTGCTTCTTCCAGTTTTAAGTTTCCAATTTTTTTTTTTTGTTGACACCTCCATTCTCTCTTAACGTCCCCTCACTAACATGTACCGCTTCTTCTCAGCCCTCTGCCCTGTAAATCCCTGAGCTTCACCTGAGCTGGCACCTCCCAAGTTCACAGCACCTTTTCACCAAGGCAGTCTTCTCTTTGCTCCCACCGGTTTTCGAGTACTTCTCCAAGACATTCCCCTGCCTCCGCTATGCCGTCGCTTTTTGCGACCAACAGCCACGGCATAAAACGCACTCCAACACGTTCTGTACGCTCCCAATTCGATTCAATCCAGCATTTGTGCATGGCAGGGAGCTCTGCTGTCAGACAGCATTCTAAAACGTGCTCCGTGCATAGGTGACAGTGGTTTCACCTGTGCTCCTTTACCTCCAAACTGACACCTCGACTACATGCTTCTGCAATCAAGTCCTGTGACACTCTAGGCACAACCAGCACTTCTATACTTCCGAAAGTAAACACGACGCGCACACGCATCTTGTTCTTCCTCCAGCTGGAACTTGGTCAAGGCCTTCACAGATGACCAACAAGGAGGAAGAGCACAGAGTCCCGGCTTAGCAGAGAAGGAGCTGTTTCTTTAGGTTTTGTTAAGATACCGAGGCTCGTGCTGGTCCCTACGCCTGTTCTGTGTTCCATGAAAGCGTGTCCATAAATACGGCTGTACACCCAGCAAGGAAGGCTGAGCACGAGGAACAGATGTGAAAGTAGAAAGGCATCAGTTGTCTACACATTACGCAGAGAAAAGTGAAGCTCTGAAACGATGCTCTCTCTCCTGTGTTTGTTTTCACAGTGTATCTTCTACTATTCAACTCCCAGTATCAAACAGAAAATGTTTAAAAATAATATATTTATGGAGGAGTAAAAACCACAGCTACCTCCAAGAGCTTCCTTAATTTTGAAAAATAAGTATTTTTGTATACTTCCTTCACATATCTTATACAAAAAAAAATCCTCGCGTTTTCTATTCTTGGCAAAATCAAATCCCTCCTATCCTTGCGCAATTCTGTGGGGTAACAGAGAGGAAAAAAAAAATAACCCCAACAAATATTTGGAAAAGGCATCTTCAGTACTACTAAGGCTGCTTAACAAAAACCTGGGTATCACGAAGGATACATGTAAAGCAACAAGCAGAGCTCATTTGACTGCTCTTTTGTACAAAACAAAACGCCGAAGGTATCCTAGTAGATTCACATACGATAAGATTTATTAAACAGTAAGGGAGAACTTTGTTCCCATTTAATATATTGGATGACCTAAGTGCAGGCAGCAGAAACCTTTCATAAAAGGAATATTACAAAGACATTGATTTCAAATGCAAAACAGCAGCCCCGGTACAAACGCGTTGGCTGCACTGTGCATGCTTTGTTATAACAGGTTACAGCAGCAGCTGCTCCAACGCAAACCTAAAACCTCAGCCCTGTATAATTGAACACTCGCTGCAGTGAAGGTAGGGCAAGTCTAAAATAAACACACCACAATACACCGCTTTAATATCATCTCTGCAAATCCTCTCTAATTTCTCCTCTCAAGAAAGCACTGCTGAGGTCACTTGGCTTCTGTCCCTTGCCCAAACTCTCAGCAATTCCAGTCCTAACAAAGTACTTTGGTGCACAGCGGAGGGGAGCTGGCTGGGAGCCTGCAGCCAACTCCCGCCTTAGCTCCTTGTCAGGGAAGGAAAGCATGGAGTGGTCACAAAGAGGGGGAAAATAAGGGAAAGAAAAATAATTACCAGGTAAAGGAGAAAGAAAAAAAGAGATTTTACAAATCCCAGTTAAGCGGCGGCTGCGCTCGGAGTAAGGCAAATCAAGCAGACCTACATGAAACAATCGTACAGCCACTTAGCAGCGCAGCCCCAAATCATAGCGGTGCCACATGTCACAGCCCTCCCTTGCCAGCTCCGTTCTCTGGGCTACATCTCAGACAGTAAATCCTGCCGGGAGAGGAAGAAAGGCACAGATATCCAGGAGGAGTTCTTCCTCAAGCCTTAGGTTACACATTTCAGGTGAGCATCATGCCAGGCAGATACGCTGGGACAAGAAGAAGAGTCACAGCTGCGCGGCGATGGAAATCTCTCTCCTCATCGGCTGTGCTCCCACCCCGGCCCCACGGGTGACACCACCAGGCTCCCGGCTGCATGTCACCATGGTGCAGCCTCCCGTAAGGAGATTAGGGGGGCCAGCAGACGCGGCAAAGGTGACCTTTCCAGAAAGAAAGAAGTCCCTCCTCTTCTTTCCCTATCAAGACCCAGACAGTTAAAGAGAGCGAGAGCAAGGGAGGCATCTCCCCAGCATGCCGGCGCACAGCTCTGGGGACAGGGTGTGGGCACAGGCAGGCAGGCACAGCCATCGTACCCCGTGCCTCTGCAACCCGTCTCGCAGGCTACATCTTTCAGTAGCATCTAGTCTGCTTCACTGCTCTTCTAACGAGTTAGCTTTGCACGTCTTGTTGGGCTGCAGATCAGCTGGAGCACGGCTAGTTTCCTTGACTCACAGTCCTGGGGCAGAGGAAGGTCTATCTGTTTGAGCGATCCCTCGAAGTTACCGTATTTAAAACAGCACAATGAAACCATTAAGTGGCTTAGAATTGGCACTTTATCTTCCATAAACACCACGGCAGTGTCATAAAGTTGTTGGTTAGATGCAACCGCATGCATTTCCAAACGCAAGTACATGCACTTGTAAGCACCGTGGTATATATTTGATCTATTGATAGATCTGCAAAGCAAATCATTGACTTGTGCCTAAATCAGCAGCGTCCCAATCAATACAGGCAATAATTATCCAGAAATAATAGTCTTCTGCTGCTTTAAAACCTCATCTGATATTCTGAAGCTTTAAGTAACAAAGAAAGAAAATTGCTTGCTGGCTTTCCTTCTGCATAGATGCCACTAACTTTCCAACGTCCAGCAAAGGGGCTAGATTAACAGAATCTTTCCTGTATTAGGTACGAAGCTACTGATAAAACGCATATTGCTTGGAGTCTCTGTTAAGAGAGAGGTAATCCCAGAGAAGCAGATTACTGTAAACAGGAAGATCACACATGCAAAAGGTGGGGGAAGGGTTGTTTGTACAAATCTGTTTCTGTTAAACAGCTCCATTAACAACACCAATCCTGTTTTAAATTACAATTAACCACCGATGATCAATTTTTTTTCCTGCTGCTTTTTCTTTCTACTACTGCAGGCAAGAAAAAAGATTGTAAAGGAACAACATACAATACAAGCTCTGAGCAAATAGCTACCAGCAGCACTAAACAATTCTTAGACAGGTATTCTCCATAATTTCTTTCCCATAGGAAAAGCAGGTGGAGGAACTTCTCACCTCTTTTCACATGTTTTGGAGCACTGATCTTCAGAGCTGCATAATTTCCTTCTAAATCAGAGCCCAGGCAATGCCCCAAACCACTGGCCTGGCAGCATCACACCACTGCTACTGAAAAAGATCTCATCCACACCACTATCTTGCTGGCCCAGCCACAAGCTGAGCCTCTCTCCTTGCCCACCATAATTCAGTAATTTTCCACTACGGGAAGATTTCGGTTGTAAGCCGGGAACTAGCAACCTCTGTCTTTCAGTGGCTGCCCATGGCATACAGCTGCCTATTAGCCGACTTCTGTTATGTTCTACTATCTATAAGGCATGGAGGATAAAGGGTTAAAATCCTAATTGCTCTGGTTATGAAGCTCTCCTGCAGATTTTGACCTATTTAAAAGCCAACCTACAAAGCACAAAAGACTTTCAATTACTGTGCTTACCAGGGAGAGCACTATATTGCTTGGAAAACAAGCCTGTGGACATCAACAATCAAAAACATTAAAAAAAAAAGTCTAGAAATGAACAACCAAGGAACAGAATCCCATAATCTGTTTCTTTTAGCGAACTGGTATGAAGGCAAAGAACTCTGAAAAGCATTTTTTGTTCAGCCCAAGCACCCGGCTAAAGCCATGCCTTCACTGGTCTTACGCGAAACTGTACATCTGCATGCTTCAAATAATTCCAGCACAATACGCGTGTGTTGAGAGACACACCCCGAGATCAGAAAGCTGAATTCAATACTTAGCCACTCGCAAAGTCACAGGAGAGAGCTTGGACTGTAACGCAGTGAACTTTCTGCTCAGCGCTGGCCGACCTGGACCCTAACGTCGGCAACATCATCTGCAATACAGGTGCGCTCGAACCAGTGCTGCAGCATCAGGTTTCCCCATGCAAGTGTTCATTTTGCAGGCACCACACCCCACTTCATTTTCCAACTGCCAATTAGCAGAACATCCTATTACTTGGTCAACAATTCTACAAGTTTAACCAGTTTCATTATTAATTTTTCTTTCAAATCATAAACTTAGGGTAGCTTATTTAGATGCAAGTTCTACTCCGCTGCAATTAAACGCTGGCTTTTTCCGAGCATATTGCTTTAGCCTTCCGTTGAGATTCTGGTCCTTTCGTGCCAGGCCCTACCCAAAGCCTCATTGTCTGAATCCCGGTTTTGCAAAGCCCTTCCCTGCCTGCCTCCTCTCCCTACAGATCACAGCTTGTCTAACAGGCACCTCATACGGCGCAGCCAAACAGGCTGCTGAATTTCACAGTGGTAGCATTCCCCTCACCCTACTGTAACCATGGTCTCTGCTATTAATGTTTCAAATTCTTTTGTTTTGCTGGACCAGAGATGTTTAACTGATTCTGTTTCATTTCACTGCTAAGCAATGTATAGGTGAACACAATGTGGAAGAGCCCGGGATTTGCAGAAAAGCATCAGCCATGAAGAAGCGTGTTCTTATAAAGGGGTCAAGTGAGCGTGCAGGTGGGACAGAGGCATCTAACACCAAAGGTGAAAGTTTGTGACAACAGGCTTAACACTGAGAATCAGTTTTCAGTGAAAAACAAGCAACTGAATGAGGGTTGAAAAAAACCAGCTGAAAGAAATATGTTCACCAAAATAGGAGTGAGACGTCTCTCCGGAAACAAACCACTCCTCCCCTCTCCCCACACTCCAGTATGCAGATAGAAACAGATACGCTGAATGAATACAAGCTCCGAGTGAGTCAAGCCTTAATAACGCGTTGTGTAACAAAGATTTTTATCCTTACGTCTAAATCAAGATGAAAATCACCACCCTTTTTTTGAAAACCGGCGTTAAGTTAAAATGAATGAATATGAAACACACAGCGAGATTTGCTTCTATTATTTATACGGTCTGTGCTATTTTCATACTACAAAGAAATCAGAAGGAAGGAGCGAGAACTTACCGAAAGTAGAAAAAGCTGTCGTTGGAACAGCGATAGCGTTTCACCATGAACCCCAGAGCCATGGCTACCCGCTTCCCTGCAACCTGCCGGAACCCATTCTGAGCGAGCACACAGCGGATCCTGTGCTCGTCTACGACTATCTGATAATGCCATAAAATGACTTTTAGTAAAGCAGGAGGATTCCCACGTGGCACTAAATCCCAACAGGGCAAAACCCTCCCAGCTGTCTGCAGAGCTTTATTGCAGTCGCTGAGACCATATGCAGCCCGTCTCGACCATCTTCGCTCCCTCACCGTAAACAAAACTGAGGCGAGAACTGTTGGTCCACTTGGAAATACTCTCAAATTCCTGGCTGCAAACTGAAAAATATTGATTTGGTCCCTCCTTTCAAACGCAATTTTCCTTAAGTCTTTTCTCACGCTTTTTTCACATGTTTTATATATTACTGACACCGAGAAGATGTGAGAGACAAATATGTGGGTTGAAGAGCTCAAAGAATGCAGTGGGAAACAGGCTGGAAAAGCTGTAAAAGATGATGCGCTAACACGGTGCCAGATAGCCTCATGGTGAGAGCCGGGGATAACCTGGTGCGGTGCCGGACTGGCCACGTGTCTGAAAAGCTTCATTCACATCTGGCACCGGCCACAACGGAGCAGAGTCTAAATCTTCTCACGTTAGTGCCTTGTAAAGACAAACGTGGGTTTTCCAGTACAACAGACTACCCAGCAAACAATCTGAGCCTGGAGTGACAGAAGCGACGGGAATTACGGATGAGAGGGTTTGGATTTCTACAGGATGCCTGGCTGCTGACCCACAGCAGGCTCATTTCTGGAGGGGCACCGCAGGTGTCTCCTCTCCCCATCCACTAACCTAGTCACACTGAAACAAAGCGAAGAGCCAAAAAAAGTAGGTTGGCCAACTTCTTTCTGCTGAAACAGAAAATCTGATTATGAAAAAAACCTGCAACTTATCTCCATCGCTCCTTCCTACAACATTCCTGAATCCTTTCTATTTTAAACCAACTCCAAACAGACAGCTCCCACCCTCTGTCACCATCCAGCACGGCACACAGTGTTACAGTATCCCAAATCTTGATGTGCACCGGGGTAACTAATCTTCCTTATTCCAGAATTTTTTAGGTATTTATCTATAAACATCTCCTGTTTCTTAACAGGATCCAAACACCTCAGAAGCATGAGAAAGCAACATGACAGCAGCCTCTATTTCCTTCTAATCCTTACAGGGTTTTGGTTTATAAAGCTGTATAATACTTTCTTTGAAGGCAGGGCTCTTGTATTTGTCAGAGCAAGAAAAAGTAGATGCTATCAGTTAACCTGGCCCTGAAAACCTGTATAACACCATGACATCACCTAGCATCACCTGCTTAAAATGGGAAAGGGCTGACTCACCAGCACAGGACAGGAAAGTTTCTACTGCAACCGATTAAGACTCATGCAGAAAGCAGGGAGAGCAGAAGGTGAGAGAACGGCAATTCCCTCTCATGAATTAAGAGTCAGCTGCTACGTGTTATCTTCTTTCAGGCAGAAACAGTTGTCACTGATTTGTCCCATTGGAAAAAATTCCAAACAACAGCAGAATTCTGAACACTAATCAATCTTTTTAGCCTCCTATTTCTTCCAGCCCATCTCCTCCCAGTATACTAATCTGTTCCTCATCTTCAGCGCTTCATTCCCACATGGTTTCCGAGTTGTTTTTCCTGCTGTTCTACCCACCAATTGCAATTTCAGGCACCCTTAGATACAGAGTGAAACATATGGGAGGAAAGGGAGAAATTATTGGCAAGTTTCCCTTTACAGTGGAACTGAACTTCCTTTATGGTTTTATTTATAAAATACCATTAGAAAAGTAGTAGCTTTAACCCTCAACTTTCAAAGTTGGTATATTCAATTGGTGTGCTGTCCGATTAGACCACAAATGCAAAGAGAACTCCATTAAACCGTCAATCTTGCCAACAAAAGTTAACTACAAGCTGGAGTGGTGCTGTTCCGCTTTCTTTCCAAAAATAACTTTGCAGCAATTTGTGATGCTCACCCGCAGCACAAGGCTGCAAACAGAGCTTGAGGTGAGGCTCATGTTTTTGAGCATCAACACTCATTTGTACAAAGATTTATCTCCAAATAAACTTAATCTCCGCTTGCTTTCCACATAGCTTGGCTACTCCCAAATGGTCCCCCCTGCCTCAAAACTGTGCCCTCTGTTTACTTCAGCAAACGTACCTCTGAAAGGAGGAAGATCACATGGGCTGGTATCAAAGATGCTTTGTTCCATTAGTAGCAAGTGATGGCATCAGGCCAAAAAAAACCCGCAACAGTGTCCCATCTCATGCCCTGATGATGCAAGATGCACTGCTATAAGGCTGGCAGTGTAGAAGGCCTAAGGAGGAGGGTGACCAGATGGAAAGTAAAGAGCAACCGCAGGTTTGTCCCTGTCTAACATCCTGCACGTCGCTGCCTTCCCAGGGCTCTGTCCCCCAACCCTCTGCATGAACTCTGCCACCGGGACTTCTCAGCTCATTTGCATCTGGATCCTCCTTTTTAAATCCATGCCAAGCAGACTTAAGAGGACTGACAGAACAGACCAGCTACGCCTAATGCCATCACCACATGCAATGGATTTCATGCTTTGCAAGTCATCAGAGAAAATCCACGTTTCATTCAAGTCTAGTTGACAGTTTGTGCCCACACTGGCAGGGAGCAGAGGGGGACCTGGTTTTAAAGAGAAGGTGGCTTTGCTGTGTATAATATCATGTCTTAAACCAAAGCTGCAGGGCTTAATTGTAGCTAAATTTACTGGCTTTCCCAGAATGACAGCATTTCCCTTGCACTGCAAAGGATGTATCATCAGTCCACATCCAGCATGAGTACCAAGGTAGGGAAAGACAAATACATTATTTACAGCAAAGAGATTTTTTGCATTACAAAACTTCAGGCAAAGCTGGTTACAAACAAGGGTAAAAACAACAGGTACTTTATCACATGCTGGCATTATTTAACACGCCTAGGCTCACTGAGTTGCTTTTCATAGCCACGTTGCAACTCCCCGAATATAGGGTTTTATAACAAAACTTAACTCAAAATAGACCGGGTGGACATTACTATGACTACAGGAGCAACATTATCCACATGGTTAGTCACGTTTGGTAGGCAGCAGTCTTTTCTGTAACTCGTGAGCTTAACAAGACCTCTAACATCCGAAGCCTTGCTATCTCCATGATTTCATGGTGCTGCCTTTCAGATGGGGAAGATAGTACAACTGATTGAAATAGCACAGCATGACAGATACAAATAATGAATTCAACTCAGCCAAAGGAGAAGGGAAAATGCACTAAACAATGCAAAAATCACAGAAGCCTGCCGTGGCCTTAAGTACGGGCAACCTATTTTTCACTCAGTCTAGTTCTCCTGCTGAGCTAGGTACATGCTCTGTGGCATGTAACAGAGTAATGTTTAATAAAAACAATTAAGAGACTTCACAAATAGTTAGGAAAAACTGCGTGTGAGAGCTTTTGCTTGCCTCATATACAATCCATTCCCAGCCTGAATCGCCAGCCAAAAACTAAACAAGCAAGAATATACCAAATGGAGCACTAAGATGGTCTGAAGTTACCGTGATTTCCAGTTTCCTGAAGAACAGACCATCTGTTCATTGTAGTAACACTGCAGTAACTATACAATTGACTGACAACAGCAAGGATTCTTAACGAGTCTGAACTGCACTGCAGATCTCTGGGCTTCGCCAGTGCTAGCTGAACTGATCTGCTCACACCAGCACAATTCCTCCTATTCGGCCACTGCACTGATCTGCAGATTAAGTACTGCATATATCAAGGCAAGTTTCTCTAAAGCTGATCAATCCAACGGTTTTGTATCATGAAATTTAAAGTCTGCGGCTTATTTGAAACAGATGCAGAAAAAGGTATTGGATTCCATACGCTTAACCTGAACTTTTCGTCAGGTGTTAAGAGCAGTAAAAGTTTCCAGTCCTGTGTCAGCAGTAGACTCTAAATAACTTCTAGTATAATAAAGTCGGCCCAGAAAACTACCCATGTGCTTGTAAATTTGCAAAGTAGCTCTGGATGAAGAGAGATTGTTTGGGAGATGCATTGAACCTTACCTGTCATCCGCACTGCGGAGAGATGGGAGACGAAAACTTGTGTTCCTGTCCAACTTTGACTGACTCTTCGTCCTCTTGATGGACCCTTTCAGACGTTTACTGAAGAAGCCCTAAAATGAGAAGTTGCAGAAGTGAAACAGGGAAACTGATGCCAGTAATAAATCAATCAATGCACTGTCATCAAGCCCAAACTCAGCAGCGATTCCTGCCGACAACAATTACAGAACGTGCTGTACTGGGATTCCCCTGAGCAGGAAGAAAGGCAGGGCTAGATTGTCAATGACAGTTCCAGTATGTGATAAATTCAGATCGCAATAATTAGCACTACTGACATTACAAGTGCACTTCAATGAATTCCAGCTATTATACAAGACACCCAAACCCCCGCAATTATCATTTAAGAATTAGATGTCAGCATTTGTTCCCACTTCCCCTTTACAGGCCATGTTTTTAATTCTTGGTCATATTAAGGGTACAAGATGTCTTTTATTATGAGCATCTATTGCAACCACAGTTGCACCCAGATTTCCCTTTTTGATTTAGATATAGCATGCTAAGTCTTACAATAATTGTAATTTCAATAGCCTCACTACCCAAAACTGAAAATTTTAAAAGATTTCACATGCTAGTGACTTCACATACCTGTTCTGGTCTTGCTTTGAAGCAAAGCTTAACTCAAAAAGCTACTTATGATCTAAAAATACTGAATCTTCAAGTCATCTGCCCTCTGAACTACAATTGTTCATCAAACAATCGCAGACCAAAGCCACGTTAGTCGGAGGGAGCCGCTGGGGATTACCTAGCCAGCCTCCTGCTTGATGTGGGCATCTGCCAACAGCTGGTCAGCCTAACTCTGACTTCGTCTAGTTCAGTCTCAAAAAACCTCTGGTGCCGGAGATTTTGCCACCTCTCTGGGTAACTCAGTCCAGTGCTGCACAACCTTTCCAGTGAGGTGGGGGGGAAAAAAAAAAAAAAAAAAAAAAAAGAAGTCCTTGTGTTCAATAAAAACTTCCCAAGCAGCAATCTTCAGCTGCTGCCTCATTACAGCATCTGCCACTGTGGGAAAAAGTTTGGCTCTGTCACCTTCGTAATTCCCCTCTCCGTTGCAGCAGGCTGTCTTATATCATCCCTTAGTAGCTTCTTTCCCAGATAAACAAGTCCTCAACCTCTCCTGATAGTTCTCTCTTTGTCGATAGCAAGAGCTACTGCTGCGTTACCAGTAGTGAAACACAAATACACCTGACCACTGAGATACAAGGGCTGTGTGCATCTGTACATGTGGGGGAACACGGAAATATTTCAGCACCTGCACATTTTGATTTCCTTCTATAGCCCTTTAAGTTACTTTGAGCATAATACACATTTTAAACAAACCAGACATACATGCACATACATTCTTTAGCATAATCAAACACAGAGGTTCTTAATCCAACAGGGATTAAGCAACATTTTACTGGCTGAATGAGTTCTGCTCCTTCACGCAGAAGAGCTGCACCGGAGCCACCGCACACTGTGGGCTGCTGCCGGGAGACTCAGCAAACGCACCTGAGCGAAACCATGTTTGTTAAGAATATTACACACTGGTTATAGATTGGTAGAATCTGCTTAAAACGAATGCTCTTTTGGTGTGGGTTGAACCAGCAGGTTGCTTTAGTAAGGGTCTAGTAACAGCTATATCCAGCTGGGGCCAGCCCTCTCCCCCATCACCCGTGTTTTGCTAGGATAGCAGTCAAGTACAGCTGATTTCCAACACATCTGCAAGGCAAACCTCCACAAACTGCATTTGGGACAGGTGACAGATGCTGCCCACAGCTGCCTCCTGTAATACAGACATCAGCAAATTGGAGACATACAAGGTCTCCTGTTCTTTCCTGTGCAGGACACTGACAAAACAAGAGTGTTTTATTGGCTCCAGGTGACTCAGCCAGGCTGAAGTGTGTGACACTGTTCATCTCAGACTCCTAAGAATTAGGCCACCACAACAAAAGATGACTTCATCTGTAATCTTTTAGTCTGAAAAATCTCACATCTCTTTCACCTCTTCAGGAAGAAAATGTGGTTGATGGACGATTGGACAGGGTGCTATGTGATTCCTCTAGGCTTCATTTCCCCCAGAAGGCTGGACCAGGCGACCTTTTGAGGTCCCTTCCAACCCGGGCTGCTCTATGATTCTCCAGTACTCAAAGGAAAGGGCTATCACCCTCTTCTCATCAGTGCATGATGCCAGGT
This sequence comes from Falco peregrinus, assembly GCF_023634155.1. Classification (NCBI taxonomy): domain Eukaryota; kingdom Metazoa; phylum Chordata; class Aves; order Falconiformes; family Falconidae; genus Falco; species Falco peregrinus. The sequence continues at coordinate 6,364,524 of NC_073730.1, read as the reverse complement.
TAATTGCTGGAGAAGAAGTTGTTTCCAAACAGCAAAGCCTGCATTTGGTCAGGTTCAAGACACGTACAGTGCAAGCATCCCTAATCAATTTTCCAGTCCCATATGTGCCTTTATCTCCCCATACTTTCAGTGTTCCTTTTGCAACAAAATGTATTCTCTTCCCTTTAAACAAGCACACCCTTCAACCCCCCCCTCTGCCTTTACTCATTCTGTTATTCTTCATCCCTTTACATTCAGTTTGTCCCTCCTTTCCTATACAATTCAATCCTGTATCCTAATCCTTCTTGAAACTGCACAGTTCCCCTCTCTGTACACACTGGTAGGTGGGTTCTCTCCCTCCTCACGCTTGTTCTCACTCTGGTTCTTTCCACAAATGACCAAGCGAGTCCTGCTCAGCTGTCACTTGTTAAAATCCCACCAAACCCACAGTTCCTCAGCCCCCTGCCACGTGACACCTTCAGCAAATGCAGCATGATGGCCCGGCTCCTCTCTTGCACGGAGATCTGGATGGTGATGCACTACTGAAAGCCTACCCATATCCAATACTGACTGTAGGATCCTTCCAGCACATGCAGATCATCCTCTCCCAAGTACCTATGTAGGAAACAACGTGCTCACACACACCAGAGCCTGCCATGCGCCTGTCCGGGCAGCACAGAAATTGGGATGCCCTGCGGGACGGTGCTGCAGGGGACAAAGGAAGAGGGAATCTGTTTGCTGCATCTGAAGGCAGTGCTGCATTTAAGGCTGCCCTTCAATTCCTGAGGCTTGCAGCCAGCTGGCTCCTCAGGGGTGAAAGCTGCTATGTTCTCCTGAAATAGGAAACAGAAGCGGAAAAGGTATCTTTTTCTAGATATCTAGATACTGCAAAAAAAGCCCACAAATCTACATAGCGTGCTGGGTGAAAAGGTACTGTCAAAAGGGAAGACGTGTTTTTAGCTGTGTGCGCCACTCAAACTGTACTGGTATTCCTGCACTTTTCTTGGTCTTGGTATTGAAAAAGTGCCTTTGAAAGAACCCTGTAATCAATAGATGCTCTTGGGCTTCTCTTGGGGCCATTGCTGGAATTCAAGCAGAGAATGTATAGCACTTTCAAAGGCACTTTCATATATTCTGACCTCTCAGCATAAAAAGTAACAAACCCAACTACAGGGATTCAGATCTGGTGGACCCTGGCTTCGTTCCAGTACCTCTCAGGCTACTCAAATTGCAAACACGAAATAACATGGTTTTCTCCCCTTAAGGGCAAATAAGACAAAGGTGACCCAATTCAGCAAGGGTCCAAAAGTATTTATATTGAGTCATTCCAAATCCCACTCAGAGAGGGACCGTGAATATTCATTTCTGTGTGCATGCACAATTTTAAATTGGCATTGCTTTAACATTAGTGAAACACGTTCTTGGTTTAAATGAATAGAATCTACTCCCTTATGAAATAAATAGACTATCTGGGGTTGAATACGGCTATCCAGAGTCAACTATACCAAAAAAACCTGAAAAATTAAGGAAAAAATATACCTAAGGATAAAAATTATTCCAAGAGCGTACTTATTGGTCATCCTCAGAAGACTTGAAAATGTTTGCAATATTTGCTCTCTGCACCTTGCTGGCAGTTCATGCGGGGCCAGTGCTTACAGATGGACAACCTGGGAGCAGCATGAAAAATTCATGTGTGCCAGAACTGAGCAGTTTTTCGACTTCCATTTGCCAAAGGAAATGCTTTTAAATACTGAATGCAGATATAAAAAAGATGTAGTGATGAAAAATGGGCAACAAAACCATGTAACTGGAAGTTTTATTTCCTTTTCTTCTACAGAGAAGAAATCCCTGCCAATGCCGTTCAAAGGACAAAAGCACCCTTACTTCTTTTCCTGTTGTCTAGGTATTTCTCTTAAGGACCTATTTCAACACAAAATACACTGCTGTTTGATTCCAACACCTAAATGAAATGAAGTGCCTGAGCTTTAAGAATCATCACGGAATATTTTCAAGAACAGTGTGCTTTTTACTGCTTAAGCAAACGCCCTCAGACAGAAAGATATAAACTTATTACCCAAACTGGCAGAAGACGACTAAGTTCTTAATAAAAAAGTACAACATATTTGGGTAGGATAAATTATTTAGCTAGGATGAAACCTGAAAAGATCAGTACAGTGTAAAAGCAGTATTTTAAGAGGAGTCCAGCGAGAGAATAACTGTAAAAAAAATGTGCCTTAATCCTTCAAGAGACAGACTCGATGGTCCACACCTAATGGGTTAAAGCTCAGTATAAATTCCCCTCAGAACCACAGGTTGAGGTGAACAGGGATGGAAGAGAAAGCCAGGGAAGAGAGCAAGCGAGAGCGCAGAAGCGTGTACTCAGCCGGGCGTGTGGAGTAGGTTCAGAGCAGGTTCATCATCTCAGCCAAAAGCATCAAACACTGGGGTAAGAAATCCCAAGGATACAACATCTAAAAATAATTCGATCCCACTGAGAATTCTACTCATCTCATTTGTAAGTTAAGCAACTCAAACTCTCTCCCTCTGCCAAGAAGAAATCGCCACAGGAGACGCGATAAATTCGGCAGGCGTCTGTAACCCCCCTCCACAGCTGCGCGGGGAAGGTACAGAAACGCCAACCCCCAGGTATTTTAAACTCAGGGATGGCCCTTGTTCAGGGCAGCCTCGGCTTTAGGGAATGCTGACTCCTTGCCAAAGATTACAACTGTGTGACTGTCCTCAACCTCAGCAAAGCGGCACATGAACCTCCCGACAAATGCAAAGACAGCCCAAACATCAACTGCTCGACTCTTCAACTATCGCTCCCCTACAGATGCACCGATTCTTCACTCTGGAGAGAACAGCCCATGCATAATAAATAATGATTGTCTTTGCTGTTTTGAAAGTGAAAGGTTAATTCAGCCATGAACTAATAAAACTATATATAACCGTAACACAAATTATCCATCGACAGAATGCAACGATATTAGTGGCAGTTTCAAACCAGGGGAAAAGGGGCGACAGTGAAAGGTCCATCTTACATACAGGGCTGTGGTTTGCAGCACTGCTACCTACATTATGTATTTCTGGGGAAAAACACATTGCCTTTTGGAGGCTTGCAACGCATCTTGAACAGCTATAATTCCAGATGAGGAGCACTAATGTATTATTAATAACAGCAGGTGGGTAACTTCATTTACAGAGTGGTGAGACTTGTTCTCTCCGAGGGGAAGGACTGGGTGGGTACAAAGATAACGCTCAAGTGGCCACGGACGACCGCAGAACTGCCTCCCAACTACTGCGCGTTGTTGGTACACGAAGCATTTTATTTCTTAAGTTGCTCACAGGCAGCTATCAAGAAAAAAAAAAAATAATATCATAGCCAAGTGGAAATGCTCTTCTGTGCCAGTAACGTTGTAAAGCTACGGGAAGCAAAGAAGCAGGGGAAGATAGCCAGGTCATAAAATTGAAAGATAGAACTAGCAGGATATTCCAGGGATTAGGAGCAAACACGGTGAAGTTTACTATCCCCTGCAGAACAACAACAAAATTCCAGTGTAACTAGCAAAGAGGTGGAGAAGTTTGCTGATGAGCCCAGTAACGGTCATTATTAAAGTATTAGCAGTGACTACCTTTGAAAAGGCTCTCAGCCACTCACGCAGTAGAAAAGCAGATGAAAACAACCTTACATACACCTTGGTGGCAATGTAAAGAACAAGGCAGTGACTTACAACAGTCAAATTCCACCATCAACTCATCCAAATCGCGTGGCACTCTGTCACTGAAGAGGTGGTTTATGCACCGGCAGAGCACAATAAAAAACATGTTTGAATGTATAAACAAAGGATAAAGCACAATAAAAGTCAAGTGGTATTATGTAAGTCTGCCACAGCTTTCACACTAATGCACCACACTCTACTGATCTTTTCATCTCAGCAAGAAAACTAGAACAAAACTAAAACTCCAGAAGTATAAACTGATTAAAAGCAGACAAGAGGGGGGATTTACAAATGATATGCTTTAAAGACCGACTATTTATTTTAGAAACAAAAGCAAGAAGGGATTATAGATGAATAAAACAAATAGCATGGAAATTAACTAAGCTCCTCATGCACCCTGTTACATAAGAAACCCAAGGGGCAATTTAACATGAGAGGCAGCACATTTCCCTGATTGTCAGGAGACCTTTTCTAACGCTATCTATAAATCAGCCCCTAGAATTCTCCACCGCAAGATATTATACAGACAAATTTTTTCAGCAAGATTAAAAAAGGATTATGTGTTTATATAAGGAAGAATAACATATGTAGCTGCATTAGTCAGGTTTAAAAATAACAAGCGTGAGCAATAATCATGCTTCAGGACACAAGCTGATCAACAGCAAGGATCAGGAAGATATTTTTCTCCTGATGGGACAGCACTGCAGATTTGGCCAGATAACAATTTCAACTTTCCAATGAAAAATTGTCTACAGCCACAGGAGGGAAGCAGGAGAGGATGAACAAGTTGAAGAACAGTAATAAGAAAACCAAGGAAATGGAAAGGACACCAGAACAGGGATACACTGATGATACATCTATTAATAAAATGGATCATAAGATTGCACGTACTCTGCATGATATGTAGTCAAAAGCACTAAAGGAATCAAATTTCCAAGTCACTGGGAATCATACTAAAATATTCATGAAGAAACAAGAGCTACCCGATAGCTGGGGAGAGCTACCTCAGCTTTTCAGATCACAATCCAGCAAGGTGTCCAGCACGGATGCGACTGGGAGCACTGAGGCCACCCGCCTCCACAGGGGCTGTCCAGGCACCAGCACAGGAAAAGAGCGTCCTGAAAAGCCCCTATCCAGGAATTAAGGAAGAAAGGTCAGAAGCCTGTCTAGAGAAGAACAAAACAAGGGTGGCAAACAATATTCTGAGACATGGGCCACCTGAGTCTATCAGAGTGTTCAAGCAAGCCACAGTTACCGGCTGAAGTCCGTGGAGAAGCGATGGCCTCCAGCCTACCTCACCCTGACTCCAGCGGCTGCATTTTTGCCTTTCCCTCACGTCAGGAAAGAGGCAGTTAATTTTCATGACCCTGGCTCTTTAGTGCCCTGGCACGCAGCCAGTAAGCAGCTCAACACTTCAGAGTACCTTTTGATAATACACCACACGCACTAATTAGAAAAATTAATGGAAACAAGCTTTGCCAAAGCTAGTAACACAAACCTGAGAACCAGCTGCAGGAATATCTAAAAAGAGTAATTACAACAAGTGATAAGGTATCAAGGCAGAAGAAAAGGTCCAATGGGATGCGGTAGGGATAGTGGCATGACTGCTTCTGTTTAACATCTTTGTTAATGATCTGGAAGAAAAGTTAAACAGCACATTAATTACACTGAGCTATATTAAATTAGGAGGTGAAGTGAGGGCCAGGGAGGACAGAGAAATAACACAAAGGGTTGTGAGCAATTAGAAACTGATATCACACATTCCTGTGAACTTTAGTACCAGAACTCGGCGAATCAATTGAAGGGAATTAAAAACAGAAGAGCAAGAGAAGTGATAAAGGGGCCAGAAGGACTGATTTGCAGAGGATGCATTAATTAAACCCCTGCATAACTTGAGTAAGCCATGATTTGGAGGTGAAGAGTAGAGTGAGTTGGTACAAATTTAAATACTATTAAACCAAGGACAACTGGAATGTGACCACTTATTTTTGTTCAAAGCTATATGCATTCATAGTTCCCCTACATTAATCGCAGGGGAATTACATACTAAGTCAAGTTCACAGCAAACACGAGAAAAACGTTCCTGCTGTTGAGGTCCACCGGATGGTGTCACAGACTGGATATACCCATTGTCTGACTCCGTGCTGTAGTTTGATGTCATGACCAAATCCTCTTTGGCAGAAAGGTAGTGTGAAGTTTATAGAGCCTATGAGCTGTATTACTCCAGGAGAAAGATGCGGATGGGAACTTGGTGAGCATCCCGGCGATAGCCAAGCACCCATTTATGCCTTTGACACAAAACCTGCAGCATAAGAGCCAGCATACCTAAGTGAACACATCACAGGCAAATAATAAAAAAAAAATAAAGCAGATTCAAACAAACACGTTATGGTAAGAAAAGAGTGGAAAACGGAAGGAAAAACATTAGTCTTACAATAGGGAGGCGAGATCTGAGCACAGCCAGTTTTTCATGAAGGATGCCGCGCTGCCTCACGCTAACGTAAATCAACAATTCCATCTCTGCATTGGCGCTGAAGCAGAATTAAAAATATGTACTTGTGTGCCGTCAGGTCACATGGCCAGGAAAGATCAGACTTATCCTAACCTGGCAGCGCGATGGTAGCAGAGCAGTGCTCTGGAGAAGCAACAATCTTGCTGACTGCATAAAAGATGAGGCTGGGCAGCCGCGAGATCTCATCAAGCTTTGACCTTCACTTAGGCTGGCTGCATTGTCTTCTGTTCCATTTAGCAGTACTCTCAAAGAGCAAAGAGGCAGACAGTATTTCTATAGATCCAATTATACTCTTGACTAGAAACAAACCATGGAAGGCAATCTGTAAGTATCAGCCTTCCCATCAGGTGCACACAGGGCTCCTATAAAAATCATTTTATTTACTGCAAAGATTGTGTTCTGGCTTTCCTATCTCATTTGCACTTGTTTCTTTGCCTCTTTCTCATCCCTTTTTTTTTTTTTTTTTTTTTCCCCCTAATAGCCAGCAGACATAGATGAATCATTTATTATTTGTAATAACAACTCAGTAACTACCCTACCCCAAAGATGCAAAAATCAGAGAGCACAATCCAAGTCTGAAGACTGGTTTAGCAATTCCTCTCTACCCTGCCACTGCAGGAGGTTTGAAGATTTTGATCTTCTCATATTTACCCTCGTCCCTCAATTCCAATGGTGGAGCAACAACAGAATACGGCAGGGTGCAACAGTGCAACCGTAGGGAACGGGATGCGCTGAGATCGAGATGCTCTGCCAGGACAGAGTGTGTGTGGGAAGGGAAAAGCTGGTTCCTCGCCCACCTATGCGTCATGATGCCTACTTCTAGCCAGTTCCGTCTGCCTTCCTATTTGTTCAGTCAAATGCTCGTTATTAAAAATATGACTTTTCCTATCTATGCGTATCTATATACATCACACATCTGTCTGTATGTGAGAAGACACACTTAGACACTTCCTCATTTCAGTTTTCCTAATTTTCATGCCCTTCCACGCTCTCCCTCTATATTCCAGATACACTTGGAAATTGTCAAACGGCAATTAATGCAACTAAACCTAGGTGGAGGCTAACGTTTAACTGCAGACAAGAATATTTGGGGAAATGGGGAAGAAAAAGAAAGGACAAGCACCAAGAGCTCTTCGTACGCATGCCTTCTGCTATGCCATGTCAGCATCAGCAGAATCCACTTTATTCCCCTTGGTGGGAGATAACCAGAACACACACATTGTACATGCTGGTCCATGTGGTGGTTAGTCCTGAGAAAAGAGTATGTTTATAACCACTGAGATACTACTTTTCACACAATAGTAAGTTTAAACATTTGTCTTTTCCTCCAGTGCACATGCAGGAGGTAGGAAGGCAAATTTCCTGAATTTTACGCCTCAGCCCCTCAAAATAAATCCTTCACTGACCACTGCCACTGAAGAGGCTACTTAAAAATGTCTCGTCAACGAAATGTTCGCTTAAGGGCCATTAGGCTGTTATGAATCAAAATTCCAGATGCTAAACAAATGCCAATTAGCAGTATTAAAAAAGCAGATGCCTTGTTCTGAGTAAGTACCACTGCCTGGTGTTTGAAAGGAAAAAAACCTGCACGGAACATGCTGGAAGCCACCGTCCTATTGAGAAGACAGCTTTTAAATAGCATTTCTGAGAGGCAAACTTAAAAAGCTGTAAAAGCAACTTATTATGAAAGTCTCAGCATAATTTTCCATCGGTATGGAAGAAGGTTAAGCCGTCCCCTGCCTTAAGCTGCTTTCTGTTAGAAATCCAAGCAGTGAGGAGGAGAGGTATGGCACAGAGTCAGGGCCACGGCAAGAATAACTGCGACAGCACGACACTGCAGCTGCCTAGAGCCCTCCAGCCTGCACCGTACGTGTCAGTGTCAGGAAAAATAAAAACACAGGTTGTCTTATTATTAGTCTCTTTTCTGTGTATGGATATGTGTGATACATATATATGTGTATGTATCATACATCCCTGTCAAATAAAGATGACCAAACACACATGTGTAAACCATTACAGGCACCTCTTACAACCTTCACCCAAAGCCCTTCTCAGACCACTGATCCCAGACCTCCTCCATGAGGTGCCCAAGTCACCCCACCTGCTTCTCAGAGCTGGGAAATTCTCAATTTAAATCAAAGGAAGAAACACCATTCCTCCCCACCTTATCACCCACCTCTTAGATGTACGCCCATCCACAAAGTTAACAGCGTATTTTATTTCGGTAGTTTTGGCTTGAGCTCATCTGTATTCTTAAGCGATCTGATTGCAGTTTGCTCTTTTAAACAGAGCAGAAGTTGGCACGTTTGAAAACGGGGTGATCTCAAACCCCCACCTGCACTGCAACCTGCTAAGGAGTAACAGCATACAAATGGCTTCTTCAGAGCAAAACCCCCAAAGCCTGGTGCCTGCGAGGAAGGCAGGAGGGTGCATTATGCTCCTGGGTATACAGGTGGCCAGGCGGACAAAGAAGTGCAATACCAGCCACGCGTGGCACAGATAGCTTCTAGGTTTTTTTGCTGGTTTATGCCCAAGAAGGGCAGCCGTATACTGCTTCCTCAGCCTATTTGCCAGAGTCCTCAAAGTCCTGAAATACACTGCCAGGGGAAAGGAGAAACATTTTGCGAGGTTCTTGCTTTGAAAGGGAGCAGGAGCTAAGAAGTATTAAGAGGACTGTTAGAGAAGAACTAGAGAAACATCAAAACGTTACTTAAAAGATAGGATCAACATTAAAAAAAACTGTACAAAAATGAGGAACAGAGAAAAAAGGAGGCATATGAAATAAACAATACAGACAGTAATCAAACACTTCTGATCTGTCGCTTGCAGTTGTTAGACAAAGACTATGACAATGTATAAGAGGCTAGGGCAATTACTTACAGATGAAGACAAAGACAGAGAATTTCTTACAAAGGAAGAGTCCTTAGCTAGGACTTTTGAAGGCTCTCAGAGTTCAGAAAGCCTCCTGGAACTGTGTGGACCATGGGCTCAGCATAAAAAGCTCAGAACTTGACATAACAGAATATTCTTGTGACAACTTCACATGCAACTAGACCAAGACCCTTTCCCCCCACCAATTACCACCCAGAAAACAGGTCACTGAAGCAACAGAGGATAGATAGTTCACAGAATCGCGAAATAGCAGAGGTGGGAAGGCACCTCTGGAGATTGTCTAGTCAGACCCCCTGCTCAAAGCAGGGTAAGGGTAAACGAGAGCATGATGCTTAGGACACTGTGTCCAGTCTGCTTTGGAATGTATCTCCAAGGATGGAGACTCCACAACCTCTCCAGGCAACCCATCCTGTGTTTGATCACCCTCACAGTGAAAAAAGGGTTTTCTTCTGTTTGAACAGAATTTCAGGTATTTCAGATTGTGCTCACTGCCTCTCGTCCAGAGAGCCTGGCTCCGTCATCTTTATTCTCTTCCATCAGGTATTTATACACATTGCTAAGATTTCCCTTGGAGCTTTCTCTTCTCAAGGCTAAGCAATATATTCTGCTTTAACTGCTACTTCAGGTATTTTTTTGAACTAGAGGAAAATGTGATTCGTGGTATTTCAATAGACATTAGAAGTTCAAGTTTTATTCTGACAAGGAAGTCTTTACAGAAGAAAAATTCTTCACAATGAGGATAGTCAAACGTCAGAACAGGTTGTCTAGCAAAGCTGTGCAATCTGCATCCTTGGAGGTTTTCAACACCTGACTGGAGAACACCCTGAGCAATCTGATATAAATCGGTCCAGCTTTGAAGACAGGGTTACATCAGAGACTTCCAGAGCTCCCTTCCAATCTATATTATTCTATGACTTTGAAAAGTGACCAAGTGTGGAGACCCTGCACATCTAATTGCTTCCTCAGTCCCTTTTTCAATTCCAATAAATCACAAGTTTACTGGTTGCTTTAAACACCATATATTCTATACACTCTGACCAACCTCAATCCTTGTGTAATTTAAGTGGCTGTCATTAAACTCTTGGCGTTTTTTTATTTTATTTCTAAAATGACGCAATGTAGTATTTAATCAAATCCAAGTTTCACACACATTTGGATCTCAAGTGAGCTAGGAAGTGTACTTAACAGGGACAAGTGCTATCTAAAGCAAAGCAAGAACTTACACACTAAAGTACAGAAATGTACTCATGTCCATAGAAAATATACAAAAAACTCCAACACTAGACAATTCTTCTCCCGTTTTTCCTCAGGTTTTAAACTAGGCAGATGACTTGCCAAAAATAAAGAGGGGTATGAAAATACTTGTAATATTCAAGTTAGATATTTTAAACCACAAATATTGTTAAAAAATTACCGAGCACCTCATTTTAACTTGAAGCATTTGCCCTCAGTCTAATAATAGAAAGGCCTTTGTGCTCCTGGATACACTGACCGAAGAGTGACACAAGCAAGAAAATCCAGACCCCAGCTGAAATTGCCTCATGCAGACCCAAAGCCAACCAAATTAATGACAAAAGCTGAAGAGCTAAAGAGCAATTACACACCTGCACAAATTTCATCAGCTTCTGAATAAACTATAAAGCCATTTCAGTTTTCTATGTATTTCAATGGCACGAGGGAAAAAACCCCAACCAAGCTAAAGGAACTTTTTTCCCTAGTCAAAATTGAGTATGTAATGCAATCCTTGGCAGCAACTTCAAAAGTATTTATATAGGTCGCTGCCCACATTAACACTGGTGTTTCACTATTTGCAACTTTAAATCACGGCAATGAAAATAAGCAAGTTACGGATTTACCAGAAATCTCATTGATAATACATGACAGTTGATAACAATACCTCTTGGTCAACTGGAAATATTAACTAAATACCCTTCCAACCCCCCCAACCCCGCCGAGCTTAGTTGTACACTGTGATATTTTAATCTCCTCCTATTCAATTCAAAAAATTCCTCTTTTGCAGGAAAGGCACACTTACTGGCACTTTGAAAGGAGAAGTATTCGAAGCATCCATGGAGTTGGTTTTCTCAGAAGTGCTGGTCCCAGAGATGCTCCGTCTGCGAGGAGATCTCTCGGCTGGGACCTCTAAGGAAGAGAAGAAAAAGAAGGTGAATGGGTGCCGGGGGGTGGGGAATAATCAGGTTTTATGCTCTATAGGACAGACGCTGCAAAGTTTCAAGTGCATTACTAAACTGCTGAATGACACACACCTATTTTTCTGTCTTATTTACTTCCTAAATCACAATGGCATTTCCACTGACATTCAAGGTTGTGAATCTGACTTGACTCTAGGCAACAGGCAATTAAAATCAAAAAATGCTGGTAAAGATCAATACCCAAACATATTCAGTATTCTATTGCTGTTTGTGAGAGAGCATTTAGAGAACTTTTTTTTTTCTTTTTTTTTTTACATAAGCAATGCAGTAATTAACAGGTAACTAAAATCAAGACCCAGGGAAGCTAATTTTAGTCACAGCTGAATACAATTTGACAAAGGTCAAAGTTCAGTCTTATATGATCACACTGCTTGCTCAAACCACACTACCAGCAGAAGACATAACTGCCCGGGTAATATGACATATATCTCTCTGCAGATCAAAAAAAAAAAAAAAAAATAGGTCAACTTCTCATTCTGGCAATATGACCTTACTAAGATACGACTTTGGCATCTTAAATCCATGCAGGCTGATGTGACTAGCACAAATATTCATCAAAGATGCACTTACATCTTTTTCTAGTGCAAACACTAGCATAATAGCATAATAAAGTATACACACTATTAAAAACCTCTACACATACACACATATGCTGCACATCCATGCATTTTTGTATCTAGCTAGAAACACATAGATATACATACAGATACCTTTATCGCAACTGCTGCCCATCTCCAGCTCAATAGCCAGACTTAAAGGAATCCAGCTTCACAAAACATCCCCCAACGCAGGGAGGGATAAAAAAAATCACTTCCTAGCAGAAAGTCCATTGTTATCTTTGGAATCTTAGAGAAAAGGAGTAAGCCGTGACTCCAGACAGTGACATTTTGACTCCTGCCGTTTTCCTTTCAAGAGACAGATGCAGCTTAAACTTCCATTTCTGGCCGCCTGGCCCTGGGGATCCGTGCTACTTCCACTTAAGAGAAAGCTGGGTCTCTGCGTTCCCCCTCCCTTCCCACAGCTTGCAGAGAGCGAGCGAGCGAGCGAGCAAAAAAGAAACACACAGGACTGCAGCTATTCAATCAATCGCTCCGACTGCACATCCTCATTAGTTACTTTCAGGCTATTAACAGACGCCCAACTGCCGGCTTCCCTCTGCTACAGAAAAATTTCACCGTATATCCTGATTCACAGCAGCAAAAAAGGTTTCCAGAGAAAGACAGCCAGCTGGTGCCACGAGAGTAGTGTTTTCCTCAAAATAACCGAAGAAAAAACGAGAAAAGCCTTCTTCGGGGATAACATTACTTGTGATGTCTTTGCATACCGGCTTTTGATTTCACCAGAGTTATAGTACGTGTCTCCCACGGATGCGTGAGGCACGACAAAATGGAGCATACTGAGCGAGAGGCTAAGAAATCTGGACCCTGCAGTATTAGTGTCTCACTCTGGAGATATTTATCTTTTAACAAACCAAGCCGCTAACGTTCAGCCTCTTCATCTGCTTGTAACCAGCCATAGCGAAAGAACCGCCAAGAGGGAAACAGCCTCCCAAACTGGGCAAACCAAGTCTAACGCACAATGTAGTTGCCACTGGGAAATGGGCAGGGCAGAGCGGCTCGCTGCCGACCCTGCGGGCGATGCACCAGTAAATCCCGGGCTGTCAGAGCTCGCCCTAACTGCCAGAGAGCAATACCACTTTGGGGGAGACTTCTCCTTCGGGCTGACGAGCAGCATCAGGCACTTTTACAGCTAAGGAGGCAGCGCCTGTTCCAGTGCTGGAGGGTAAGTCCCCGTCAGGGCACCTTTAGAGAACAAAGCGCTGGAGCGGGGCCAGTGCTAGACCAAGGTTTTTGAGTAATGGTCAGTCCCGCCATCTCAGGAGCCTTTGCAGAGGCCGCTGGTCTTATCTGAGGATGCTTTCTTTTATACCACCAGCCTCCTCCCCCTGCCTCTACAAAGGGAAACTTACTTTCTGCAGCACCTGTAAGTACTGCTCTCCCAGAGAGCTGTATTATGTTGGATTTAAGTGATCGCTTCTGCTGTTCTCACTGTAAATGCCATGAAAGCAAACAGCAGTGATATATTCACTTGGAACTGGGGATAAAAGCGAGCATCTTTTATTTTACGTTACGCATTACTATTCGATGTAATAGGTTTGGCTTTCTCCACTCCTCGCACACAGGAAATCACATCAAAGCTGCTTCAGTCATTTAACACAGTCCGTTAACTTTGCTGAGTCATAAATGAAAACAGGAGCCTGAATTCCCCACTATTTCCAACAATAGGTTCTGCAGAAGGGGCAGTTTCGGAAAAAGTTTATGTTTAAACCACATGGAGTTGAAAAGCTACAACAAGGAACACGCCTGGCTCTCCTTGCCTTCCCTCTTCCCCCCACATCCACCCAGCAGCAATTCAGGTTCTCTGCAAACAAAACACTGCCATTCCGTCGATAAAAGGGATTTCTTCCATTCCCACACCATCACAGACATGTACCAAATGGGGACGGGAAAATGAAATATTCACAAGGTGCCTCCGATAAACTAAAAATAAAACCACCTTTCCCTCTCTTCTCCTTCCAAAAAGCATGAGAAAATAAACAACATGCTCAGTCCCCAGGAAAACAAAAAAGACCTAGATAGAGCAAAATTGTCGAGACATGTTAACTGGAAATGAAAAACTAAAGCAGCCTGCTTATGATGCCTGTAGAACAGCATTTTTGCTGAGTCGTGCAAAAAAATCTATACTGTCACCACCAGGCAAAAAAATTAGACAGTTCCCTCCCCTGCTCCACAAGTAATGCTAGAGGCTACTCTTGCATAATCTTCACCTGCTCTAAAAATCGATGCACCTCTCATCGGCTTAGTATTAAATTACAACTGCTTCCTCCATTGCTCACTCTCAGGGACCAAGACTACAGATAAATCACATTGTTTCGATGGATAAACAATCTGAAAACCTTTTCACCCACTCTCAGTTTTGGGGAAGAAAAGGAAAAAAACCCAAAGCACAAACCCAGAAGGCAGGCAGACCTTCCCCTCTTCAACCCTAAACAAATAATCCATCAAACAAATTCCTAAACATCCCCATGGGATGCTTTCTATTCATCACCTCATATATTGGTGATAGGCAGTAATACTTAAGTAAGTAAATATTTATGCAAATAAATATTTACACACTACATAGTAATAGTTACAAATTAGCTGAGCCAATTACTCAGCAATGGCAGGTGCCTCTGACGAGGGAACTGCCCAAGGATATAATGAAGGTAGGTCTCTCTTCACATCATATTGCATCACTCTACCCTCTGCAACACCAAAGCCTGTTTTGCTGGCCAGAAGGCAGGTTTATGTGAGACAGGTGCCACTTACTACTCTGAGTAGTGGTGATCTGCCACAGTGGCATAGCCTCAACAACCTCCAGTCAGTATGTGGTTCTTGGACTTGATCTGAATTTCCTACTGCTGGGTGCTCTGCCCATTGGAAGTCCAAAACTTTGCTGTTGTCAGAATTTGCACGCTGCTGTGAAGAGCTTTTCCTCAGGGTGGGAGAAGCAGAGATGAACCACACCTCTCAGCTTTGCAGTGGACAGTGCTTGCTACTCTATCTCCTTTTCTCTGAATTAGAAATGGATTGGAAAAGCGCAGGAAAAACAATCAGGAGCAAAGAAACGTCCTCAGGGGTTAGTGTGAAAAGAATTAAGTTACTGAACTTGCAAATAAGGTCACAGAAACAAAGACTGCAAAATCACGGACATCCCTGTAAAGGGCAATGCAATGAAACTACTGCACAGTCTCAGCGGGACTCGCATGAAGGCTGTGGCATCTTCCAGAGCAGGCTCGTGCCCTCCCAGGACCGGCAAGAACATCTCCAGATCCAAGTTTCTGGACTTCATTAAGCAGGATTCTAAAGCAGTCCCAAAGACCTACCTGGAGATGCAAAGAAGGGGTAAGCACACGGGCACACAGAATTTGTCTGTCCTTACTCATAAGGGGCTGGGGCTGGTCTCCGTCACAGTGACCAACAGGATCAGACCACCTACTCCAGGCTGGCAGGTCCTATGTTTCTGTGATCAAGTTCTCGGCCCGGTCATGTTCTGCACGCCACCCTTTTTATCAACTGTAACTTTCAGTACTTTATAGCAATCAATGAAAAGTCACAATCAATAATCAAAGTCATCATTTTATCAATTGTGACTTTTAACAGTTTATAATAATGCACAGCTTCGCGCTGCCCCATTACCTGCTACAACATCCTTTGCTCTGATGCGCAAGAAAGATTCAGATTTCTGAAAGGCTACATTTACCATCCACTGGGGAAAAAAAAAAAAAAAATCATACTACTGACAAAAAAATTAGTATTTTTTGCCAAGACATAGCTTCTGTTGAGAAAAAAAATAAAAATAATCCATCCTCAAAATAATTCTCCAAATACCTTCCTTTGGTATCTTTGTGTTATCTTTACTAGGAAGGGGACAGACCGCTGCTGTGTATTATCTGCTGGTTAGGAAAATAAAAGAAAGATATAATCACATCTCAGGGATTAGGAGTTCCTTGTGTTTTGTCTCCACGCATCCCAATATGATGGGCCTGTGACTAGAGGGGATAAAGAATATGAATCATAAAAAGAATTAACTCACTCTGCCTCTCAAGTCTACCTTAATTACAGACATTGGCAAAATACGGAACCAGTTCAACACTACCAGCTACCCAGCCAGAGCCAAGCATCCCCCAGGACTGCCTCTCAGGTGTACTTGCATTGAAATTTCACCAGCTGAAACCGAACAACCCCCACCCAAATATTTTCACCCCCTGTATAGAGCTAACTGGGTACTCCCCAGGAGAAAATGGTAATTGCTGCTGGTCAGAGCACTGGCCAAACCATCAAGCAACGCCGCCACTAACCTCTTGCCCGAAGGAAGGCTCAATAAAATACACATACTATACGCCTTTTTTTTTTTTTTTTTAAAATACTGTTTTAAATGTGGTAGCACTTAGGCAGCAATAGTTAGCACAGCAGACAAAAGATCTAAATATTTACCTTTTAGCTCTGCCATTTTAGAACGTCATCTGCCTAGCTGGGTAATTATACATTTCAGATAGGGTGATGCCACCAGGATGCAGCATGCCAGACTAAGCAGTGAGAGCAGTGAGTGGGTACCACGTCTGCCCAAAGGGTTCCCAGTCTGAACTTGGAACAACCAGGCACAGCCAGTGCGACAAAGCCTGCGCGGGCTGCAGGAGGGATGGAGGATGTTAAGAATAAGACCTGCAAATTAAGTGAAGTTACCCTTTACAGGTCTCTGGGGTATTATTTTTTAAATACTTAACCCCAGATTAATAACTGAATCCTAGGGGGTGAAAGTAAGAGAGTATCTTGAAGGAGTATTTGGAAAAAAATAAAATAATCTTAGATATTGAAGATTCGTAAGAACAGGAAAGATGAGTGTTTCTCCCGACGGTGACAGAGAGGAGACACACTGCTGGGAACGTGGCAACGGACTGGAGAGGACTGAAGGATTTCCAGGCCTCCTTCAGCATTATTTACTACTCTGTCAAAAGGCCAATTAGTCTCACAGATTAACTACAAAAGAAACACAACAGAAACCTGCAGCACTTGACTTTTTGTGACTTAGTATTTCCTTTACAAACAGGCTTACAGAGTTAATGGGCTCGAATCTAAGCTTGGAAGAAGAGCTGGGAGCACTGATGGGTTTGCCGGTACAGTTTTTGAAGTTTTTGAAGAAGATATTCATAGATGTAACCACCAGTCGAGTGGTTTACTAGAGAGACAAACAGAGATTCAATAGTTGTTTCAAGGGACAACAGAACTACAGAGCTTGTTTCTTATTTTACAAAGACAGTACATGGAAACTTTTATAGCTTGTAGGGCAAGAAAACAAGCCACAACAAAGATACTGCCTTTCTGCTCTGCTACATTTTTATTAACTGTTTTTATTAACTGCATTGTGAGTTGCTGATCACCTACCACAGCACATAGTGAAAGTTGTGTACGTGACCCTGATGGTTTGGTCTCATCCTATATGCAAATATTAAAAAACCCCTAACGTACATACATAAGTAATTAAAAAATATAGTTTTATATGCATGAATGAATGTTCATCAAGTGAGAATATTCAGTGGGCTGCAAATTCAAGTACTTTCATTCCAAATAAAGCTACTGCATTGAGCCTGTTAGAAAGGGAGTATCTAATTCCCTTTTAAGCCTTTTAAAAATAAGTGGAAAAATAAATAAGCATTTCAACAAGTACAAAAATTCAACATTCTCCAAGGCGGTTTATGATACGTCAATACAGCATATACGTGCAGTAACATTATGGTAGTCACAGCTTCCTTACACAGAAGAGACTATTTTTGTCTCATTGTCTCTTTAGGGTTGTTTCAGAGCGCTCATGTGACAGCACTAACGAGAAAGAGACCTCGTTGGGTGCCGTCAGTATTTACTGTTTACTTCTACCCTGGTAAAAATACATACCAGCTGACAAAATTAGAGACGGTAATGAAAAGCAGACAGATAGAAAGCATTAGGAATAATTATTATTATTATTATTATTATATTAAGAAATGTCTGAACAGCATCTTTCAGATGAGTACCACTCAATGAAATAGGAAGCCTCATATAAAAATAAACAAAACCATTAATATTTTATCTGGAGTAAGCATTTTGCTCACTTAGGGAGAATTCAGACTTGGGCCCAATTTACAGACTGTCATAAAAATGTAATTAAATGCCGGTGTAAGACGATTAGGGCAAAAGCAAACTCCCCGCCCCCCCCCCCCCCCCCCCCCCGAGTCTATTTTAAGTCCTGAAGTCCACGTTGATGTTCTGACTAGAATACATTATGCAAATTCTGCAAGGTATAACTTAAAGGAGAAAACTGAAATTTGAAGTGACAGGTCTTTCCCATTTATTAAGACAACTAAGATGGGGAAAAAAAGCCACAAGAAGATACATCAGAAAGAATGCAACCAAGTCACAGTATACTGAAGTCCACAAAAGCTACCAAGCCCAGAAAGGGAAATACAAAGGAAACTCTGCAAAGCTCGCTGGCTATAGAACTCCATCATCAAACAACTGTCAGATACCAATTACGATCAAAACCTCTCCCAGTCCATTAGCAGGGATTTTAAAAGAAGATACAGTGCTTTACTAGGGATTGAGTTGATCAGACAAGTCTTGCGAGATGATCCAAGTAAATATCAAAGATTTTTAATTTACAGACAAGTAATTCTGTTGGTGTTAGACACTTGCATTGTGCTGGCATATAAAAAAAAAGTGTAATCGAATTAGTGGCCAGCTCAGAAGATGCATAGCAAGCAACCTAAATGACGGTTTAAGTCACTTAAAAGACATTTAAGTCATTGATTCCTAAAGGACTTCACAGTCTGAAAGACAAGACAACATGCAAAACAAATGAATACACAGAGAAGGCTGGAAGAAAGGGCATGAATGCCATAGGAGATGATAATTTTTGGCCTTCAAGTATTGACTCTCACAATTTCTTTTTGCAGAATGTTCTGAGGAAACTGTACGTGGCATTTAGTGAGTACAGCATCAGCTGTTATTACACTGATGCATTCGCTTTGAGGTGGGGGAACGAATCCTCCAGCTCTGCAAACATGAGTCAGAAACAAAACAGATGCACGTCCCTAAAGTATCTTCTGCACGATGAGTGTGGCCATACAAAATTTGGAATAGTTGCCCCTTTTTAACCTCATCAACCTCTGAAGCCTCCTTTAATGTTTGACTCTACCCACAGCAATACGAATTGCCTGGACAACTGCACCAACACAAAAGCAGACACCAGGAGCTACTGCACGTGACCTGGAGACACTGATGTCCTCGTTAGTTCCTAATGATCTTGGACTGCCTCTGCTAATTCAAATTACCTTGTGTTTGCTGCAGAGAGATTGCACACAGACAATTAACACAGATCAGCTGATGCATGGTAACTTGTTCCTGCAACATAATTTGTTTAGAGGCTTACGACTTAGACACACATGAGTATGATATCAATATTTATTGTTCTCATTATTAAACAACAGCCTTGAGCCATGGCTTTTAAACCAATCTTTTTACCCTCTGCTTAAGGGCTGTGAGTCAAGGCATTCTCTAAAAAGCGATCCTTTGCTCTGGTTATCGGGATATTTTCACAAGTGACTGGCTCCTGGATGCGTCAAAGCTCAACAGCTCTTCCCCATTCCTCTAAGGCTGCTCTAAGCTTCAGCACCTCTTGTTCACTGTGGCAGGATTTTGCCCTTCAGCAATAGGAATTATTGTTACAAACACACAAGAAGAAAGTCCCAAGGTACTGTAGGCATCTGAGGGATGTCACTGAACAGGAAATATGGCCCCAGAGTTACACCACCATTGGGGAATAGATTTCTCTTTAAGATAAAAGAAAGAAAGAAAAAAAAAGATAACTTAAGTACTTGGAGGCAAAAACTGCTACCTTAAATAGCTCAGCTTTATGACACCCGTCATACTCCGGTCTGAATAAATACTTCCTCCTGGTGTTGCTGGGATGAGATTTAGGACACATCTTGAGGATCTCTTGGTTTGGAACAAAATGTGAATGCAGGCATAAGCGTAATGAGAATAAAGTCAGTCTCTTGCAGAGCAGCACCAGTGCCCAGCCCATGCATACTCTCGTCCCAGTTCACATCTGGTACGGTATTCCCAAAGACAGCCACAGCACATCGCGATGTGGTGTTAGCAAATCCAAACAGACTCCGCGGGAGTCCCTCACCTTCCGCATCCTGTACTGTTCTGGACCTGTTAAGTAAGAGAACTACTTACTGTAGAGAGACTAGCGTAACCTCCGCCTACTGAGAAGAGCACAGCCACACCAGGTACCTGCCTGTGGTCTGGATGGAGGACAACACGGGGGAAAAAATGGCATCTGGATTGGCCGTCACCTACTTGACTTACATAGCCCATAATGCTGACTACTGTATCGGGGGGGAGGGGGGACAAAGACGACACATGAGATGAACATATTACAGCAGGTATTATACCAAACATCATTTTAAATAGCCCATAGAAAGGAAAAGGGGCATACACATCAAGCAGCCCAGCGGAGCAACTCAGTACCTAAAAATTATCAAAACAGAACGAAAACAGGCTGCATCCTGAGAACAACAGAGACCGTTAACGAGAGAGACGGAATGATTTGTGAAGATGGGAGTAAAAGAACAAAAACAAACAACAACAGCTTGACATAGCGACAGCTCGAAGGAAAAGATGAAACAATAATCAGCTTCTATGTGTGAATTCTGCTTAAAACATTTTCAACCTCTTAGTGGTATTTAGGCTGGACTATAAATAAAAGAATAGTTTTATTTTCTACCTGAATGCCATTAAACTAGTGTGTCAATATGCAGAAACAGAGCACGGGATTGTCTGATAGTGCTTCCTAGATTTAATTTCTAGGCTACAGAAGTACTTGATCCCTTGGCTGAAACTTTTATTCTAAACGCATCTAAATATTTCTCTTCAGAGGAAAAACTTCCAGCAGTCTCCTCTGCTTTATCTTAGTACCATCACACAGTTGAGAAGTTGTAGGCAAGCCGACAGAAATGAGTGGAAGTAGCCTGAACACAGGGATTGGCTCATCAAATGGCACAGAGAAGAAAAACAGACCGGTAAGTAACATAGTTCAGTCCAGAAACGATTTTTCTGCATGGCACATGCTCATTTATAACTCGACCTTTAGCCCCGTATGTTTGAAACTATTTCAGACAGGTTGTACCCAAGTTTAATTAACAATTGCATACCACTCAAAAAGCTTTTAAAAAGAGTAAGGTCAGGTAACTGAAGGACTGAAGAAATCAAGCACCAGTGAAAGCAGTAAAGGCTTCCCAGTAAAGTGTTAAAAAATAATAAGAATAATACAGTTAGTACCCTACCGTACCAAGAAACGAGAGAAGGCTTTTCTCATCTTCTGTGCTGCTATCCAGCCATTCGGCCACATCACCAGGAGAAAGAAGACTCATTCTCCAGCCAGAAAACTTTTCCATACAGAAAACAGTAAGTGAGCGAAGCAGGGTAGGAAGGGTGGGGAGGAGCTGATGGTCTTGGGATTCCAGTACTCCAGTTATTGTCTACACTGACAATGTGGGAGCGTGATCCTGCCCAGTTCCCTCAACCCAACACCTGACAGCCCATACTGACCAAGCAGGCATGGGTGGGAGCAGTAAGTGGGATCTGCACTTGTTGTCCCTTTGTGTCAGGTTTCAGTCCAAGCAGGAACAGAAAGAAGGCAAAAAAGGGGAGCAGGGGAAACAGAGGCTTTAAAATCCAAACGAGGTAGCAGGTTATGATAGAATCAGGTTAAGTAAAAAGAAGAAATAGGTGTCAGTGCTGAAGAAGCTCAAATAAGTCAGCACAATAGCTCATCAGCTAAGTGTAATATATCCCTATCGTTCCTTGTAGTGTTGGCTTTGTTTGAAGGCTCAGGTATTATGCTTTATGCCAAAAGAAAAAACAGCCAGCTTAGAGACAATTTAAATACCCTCCCATGACTGAAGAGCCTGCATTCCCCTGTTTACAAGCCCTTTCCTGCTCCAGCTATTACAACAGTATCCCAGCCTTTCTTACAATGAATTTGTTCATGCAATGGCAGGTTGATCAATCTGCGACTAGGAAGCTCCCACCCCTCCCTCTCCCCTCCCTCCTGCATGGCGGCGGCATTGATCGGCAATAATGGAATCTGCCGCTGCCTGCCAACAGCAGCATTAGAGCGGAGGGAACTGCTCCTCTTCATCAGCGCCAAGCAGCCTCCGCTGCGACAGGGCAAACCAGAGAGGCAAGGGCAGAGCAGCGCTCTTGGGGGCTCCGAGAAGTCACCAGCGCTAACAGCCGGTTATTTATTTAACAAATACAAAACGCAAAAAGATAAATGGGAAAGAATTCTGCTCTGTCTAGACAGCGAGCTTGCTCCGCACAGCTTTGCAACGAAGACTTGTCATTGTGACTAGGAAGGGTCACATTTAATTGTACAGGATTTATAGCATATGATTTATTCTACACAAAAGAGCGTTTTACAGGTTTACACATGCACGAACAGAGACGAATCCCGGTAAGTGAGGGACTCCTGGGCCCCACAAATCAAAATTGCCTTTGTCCTCAGGGGATGGAGCTGATGCTCTGATCAAACTGCCCTCTTTAAAGAGACAGCTGCCTTTTGTTCACCATTTTCTGAACCTGTCTTTATTGTAAATAATTTATACAGTTGCCAATCCCTATTACAAACAAGGACACTTGCTGACCGCTGGCTAAAACCCAAGCCAAAATGGCAAAACCAAAAAGCCATTAGATCTGCAAAGCAAAGAATTAGATAACAACCAAAAAATGAAGAAAAAAAAAAAAAAAAAAGAGCCATCAAGTCCCAGCAGGGAAGAAAATTCCAATTACTAAGACAAACTGTAGCAAGTATTGTTTGTGCAGGACAGATATTTTCATAAAACACCTGCCAAGAAGGGCAGATGCTCTACAGAATTCACAATTAACGAGGAACACAGGAGAGAGAGTTCAGGAGAGAGGTACCACAGCAGCATGGAAGACTTCACTGAGCAGTCCTCCTGTTCACACTGAAAAGGTACATGCCTCCACCCTCAACATGAACAGAGGGATGAAAAACCAGAAACATTTCCTACATCATATAAAACGCCACGACAGAAAGACATCACTGATATTTCCCATCTCTGCAAAAAATAGCTGGTTTTTTTTTGACAAAATGAGCTTTTCCAACAAATTTTACTGTGCGTGTGTGGGAGGATCACATTTTATCCAACTTCTACAAGTAGAATCTTTTTCTTTGAGTTAATACTGTGCAAATCGATGACATAAATCTACTTGCAATAAGAACGGAATTAAAGAACTTTTAGAGAAAGGATTAGACAGCTATTTTATTCTGCCTGGATGGTAGAAGAAACAAAAATTTCACCTCCTTTCTAGTTTTCCTTGAAACAAATACTGTGCCCACAACCACCTGACTATCCTTCCTTTAAAAACCAGTGTAATTTGCAATGTTAACTATCAACTCCATAAATAATAGGTTCTAGAGAAAACAAAGTTATGAGTATTGATTTCCCATGAATGCTTACCAATTTTGCATCATTTGTAAGAGTACAGATTGCGTACAGATCCTGTTTTCCTTCCTAGCTGCCTCATCTTATATCGTAATTTAGCTTTATTCATCCTTTTCAATGTTTTCTAATGTACATGATAAACAGGGGGAAGTATATTAAATATCTAGTATGAAAATGGCTTACGTGAGTATTTTAAAATAGGGGGAACATTAAAAACTTTGTGAAAATATGGAGGCAGAACTGGCAAAGACTTTAGTCAGGAGGACATAATGAGGAACGGAAAGGGCACTGAAGGTCTTCATCTGAAGACTCCTCCTGTGCATTAGAATTCCTGGGGCAACACACAGAGGGGAAAAAAGCTGCATAAATACTTCCCTACTGTTTATCTCCTTTTTGTGTGGTTTAACAGGTCAAAGTATCATGTAGGAAGCCTGTCTGCAGTGGACTGTCAGAAGGTGGAGACAGGCATCAGAACCAAAGCATGAACTGAAAAGTCCTTGTAAGAAAGTCAGTCATGAACACACCCCCGTCACAAATCCAGGAAATTTAAAGCAAAAGATAGATGCAGAAGAACCAGCAACATTTAGAAACAACAAATCCATCACCTTTAAAAGCCGAAATAATGATTACAATAATCTAACTTG
This sequence comes from Falco peregrinus, assembly GCF_023634155.1. NCBI lineage: Eukaryota > Metazoa > Chordata > Aves > Falconiformes > Falconidae > Falco > Falco peregrinus. The sequence continues at coordinate 6,340,456 of NC_073730.1, read as the reverse complement.
ACTTGAAACACCTTTAGAACATCACCCAGTGACTCATCCATTCACTGCATTATTTCTAGTTGAACACAGACACATCTTCCAGGAAAAAAAAAAAAGAAAAAAGAAAAAAAAAGAAAGAGCGACACATCCGATTGTAAACAGACACGGCAAAGACATAAAGAGCCAGTCTGTCCTCTTGGTAAGCTGTTCCAATGGTTAACTCCACTCATCCTTAGCAATTTGCCCTTAGTTCCAAGGATTAATTTATCAAGCCTCATCTCCCAACCACTGGGCACTAGCTGACATTTGTACGCGTTGATATTCTCTGTTATCAAACTCTGGTATCCAAAATGTCCTCCCCATTTACATCCTTCGAATACCTAGTTTCAAACAATCACTTCAAAAATATCTTGAAACTCCTCTGTAGTGTTGATTTTATTTTTTAAACCTTTTGCTGTGCAAGAAAAGCAGAGACTGGACTTGCTCCACAACTGCAGGAGGGATGTAGGGCTGGTCTCCCACCGAAGCTTGCCACAGGCAGAAGAAACACTGGAAATAGTTCTTAAATTTGTCTTTCTCCATCCTAAAGCAGGTCTTCTCCTCTAGAGCTTACCAAAAGCTTTCAGTCTTGTCTGAATTTTGGAGGGCAGCCAGGTTTTGAGATAAGCTGTAAGTAAGTATGAAAGGAATATTCAAAACCTAACTTACTTCCATGCCGTGAGACCCACCTACACGGAAAAAAAAAAGTTTGTTGAACCAATGCAAATACAGATTCAAATTGCTCAGCCAGAGTGGAAGCATGCAAAACGTGAAAATATAGAAAGGTGGGGAGATCAGTAAAGCAGTAATAACAAACAAAACAAAACAAAAGCGAGGAGTAAGCAGCAGTTAATCTCTGCCCTGAGAGACTGCTGCTTTCCAAAATTAGCACCAGTAGCCATACAGGACATCAGGCGAAAACATGAGAAAACTCCTTCAAAGTGTTTGAGTTCACCTCCCTCATCCCCGAGTTCCAAACACAGATGAGTCCACAAAGCTGAAAATTAATCCAAGCCCTTATGTTTTCGAACCTCTTACATAAATGAATTATTTAAAACTTGTATACGTCCCCAACTGGTAATTCTTTGCAATACCATCAGTGAATGAGCTTCTGCTCCTTTCTGCAGTTGCCAGAAATGTCACCCTCCTACAGTTATGATTTTGAAACCTATGAAGCTAAGCAGCTTTGCCATCCTGTGGATTTAAAAATTAGCATTCTTGATAAGTGAAACTACACAGAAGCATGAGCGCTCAGAGTCTTCTACAGAAATTTTAGTAAATGGTAATTCATAATATATGCAAATAATAAAGCACAGATGCCTTCTGATGCAGATGCTTTGTAAGCACAAAGTCGCAGCAGTATTATAAATCATAATGTATTAATGTTCTCTGCATGAGGCACTTAGAAGAAGAGGAAAAATGGATCTTCCTTGCACTAGGGACAGACTGACGGACTGATTGATGGATATTGCTATAGTCAGTAGATGATGTCTTCGCAGCAATATACATTAGACATTGTACACCCAAGTCATTCTTATTAAAATGTTTTACACTTAATTGAGGAGTGGATAAAGACAGGATATTTGTGCACTTGAAAAAGGAAATGCTTTCTTCAGAACAGGGGCAGAGGAGGTAGGGAGAGGGCAAATGTTTTTCATAGGAAACAGGCAGGCAGAGTACATATCAAATAGCGTGCTGAGGCTGCAACGCTAGTTAATCCACAAGAAACAATGAACATCCACTTCTCCAACTCCTGGATCAACGTCATATGCACCAAAGCTGTTCTCCTCTATACCTGTCCGTTCGGAAAAGTTATCCGAGTCACTTTGCCCCAGAAAAACGCAAAGCAGTAGTAATGCTCCAATCCTATTCAACGGCACAGCACGGAACAAGCAAGCTAGCCTGAAAATAAGTTTCCCAGACATCTAAAAATGTCAATTCTATATGCAAAAGGCTCTGTTTCCTGCATTAAATGATTTTAAATGCCTTTCTGTAATGAAAATCATTTTGCTCTGAGAAGTGGTATTACAATATAAGAGCCTTCCAACCACACTATAATCTAGTTCCAGTGCATCCAGATGGACAACGCCAAGTAACTCATCTTGTGTTATAGAATCATGGTGGAAGGATTCGCAATTATTCTGTGACATAGATAACTTTTTGGCTTAAGCTATGTAAGCAAATCCAGTGTGTAATACTGTGACACAAACCAATGAACAAGCGATGAATAGCAGAACAGAATCATTCTGTTGCAATGTAAATCAATCGCAGATTTACGTCAGACACAAGAAGATGTGGATAGTCCTGTTGCAGCATGGCAAAGTACACGCACAGCTCTTTTCATCAGAAAAAAAAAATAATATTGATGGACACTCAGGCGTCTCTAAGTAGTCCATTCTGTTGTGGAAAGTGAAACCGTGCTGATGAAGTACCAGCCCACACATACACATTATCGTCTAGTACTTTATCCTTTCAGATTGCTTAATGAAGTGAGTTTAGCACAGTCAGTGATCTTTAGCACTCCCTCTCAACAGCTCTCATCTAGCTGAAGATGACAACCTCTACATGCCACAGCACTGATGCAATGTTATCTTTTACCAGGGTGATAGCTCTCCTTACTTTCCAGCGTGAACACCACTAGCCTTCCCAACCCAACTGAGATCAGAGATGTTAATCTAGTGGTTACTCAGGAGGGAGGCAGAGCAAAGAATGTCCTAAATAACAACTGCTGGAGCAGCGAGGAACCCGGGGCAGGGGAAGCTGGGCCTGCTGACAGCCTGTAAAGATAAAACAGGGACAGAAAGGTTTAAAATGAAGGTGAGAAAAACAAACCTTGATGTTTTCTAGCATGTAACAATACAGGCAAGAGCTCCCATAGACAAGTGACATCAAATAATGTCAGGAAGCTATTTCCACATTTAGTTTTGACAGGACATTGGAGAAAAACAGGTTAGCAATTGAAATGAAAATTTAAACTAAACCCAAAGAGGCTAGCCTTTATAAAGCTCTTCCAAGTCCACGGTGCCTCCCTAGCAAAATCACCTGGCCTCTTGGCTGGCTAGTCATCTTTCATCTTTACGGAAAGCAAGCACCAAGTCCCTACCACCAACTCTTCAAAAAAGGCTAAATACATAAGTCTAGTCACGGGCCTCTCAGACAAAATTCACTTACACTCACACAGCACAAAAGCTGGCTTATACTTCCCTTGCAATACAAAGATACACCTAGCTGCCTACATCAATGCTTCAAAATCTTTTCCATAATAGCAACCTATGTCTTAAGGGGTCTCTCATTACATTGTGTGTCCTTGGTGCATATAAACTATTTTGAGCGTACCTTAGAATTACAGACACGCTTTTCAGGTTAAAGAAAAAAAGCTGTCAGAAACCTATGAAGCTACTCGCTAAGGAGGTGAATTTTAAACTACTTTGAAAACAGGTCTTCAGTTTTTACGTTACATTTTCCTCCTGAACATTCTAACTCAACATAAACAAGGTGGCTTTTTTTAGAAGGATGCGTGCCCCTGTTCCCTCTCTAGATCCCAGTACCGTGTTTTCCTGGTGAAACTGATGCAAGGCTGTAATGCTGTAGGGGCTGGAGATGAATCCCTCATGCTGCTGACTGTACCTGCCCACAAAATCAAGTTTTGCTGAGTCTTAAGAATATACACCCCTATACTTTCTTCCTTCAGGTTGTATTAATAAGGAGATACTTGAGGAGAGCAGGAAGACAGGGAATCAAACCACTAGCTGAAGATCAGAGTGAGCGAGACATGTACCTGCACCCACATCCCAGAGAATGTCCAGCACATTACAAGGGAAGAAACTTGGCTTTATCTAGTGGCCGAGGAGGCAAGCACAGAAGAACCCAAGCACACAAAGAACCATCATGCCGCTCATGTACAGCAAGAAAAATGCAGTCCTAAAAGATTTTAAAAATACTACTGTAATTGAAGAATAAGCAAATTACTGTGATTTTGGTTCTTGGGCATGGTCACCCTAAGCAAGCCAGTTCCAAGAATCAGAAGAACTATCAACAGGGAAGTTTTACTACTGTAGGTCAAACCATCCTGTTACTGTTGTCCACTTTCCCATGGAAAAACACTTTGCCAGCGTTACAGAGCAGTGACCCAACCAGGGGTGCTAAGAGCTCTGACACAAGTGTTTCTGCTGGGGAAGACTGTTGCATTTTCAAAACTTCACTGATGAAGCAACCATGCTTAAAAACATATTTTTGTAGTCAATCCAGCTTCAGGTATCCTCAGCATCGCCAAGAGATTCGGCCAAGTTATGCTGCTAGCAGGATGGTAGTTTGTAAGTACCTATTAATGACTACTCTAAAAACATTAAGCTAGTTTAATTCCTAATTAGGGACAAGACATTATTTACAGTCATCCAGCCTGAAGTGCCTTTCCAAACTGTGAACCCTATGCCTCATACGAGCAGAAATCCTGTATTAAAGTATGAATACATCCAGCTATATATTTAACGAGTAGTATGTAAAGACTACTTAATTTCTGATGCTGGTATTCACACGATGACTTTTTCCCCCAAGAATGTGTTCATGAAGAATACCTTCTACATTTTTTCCCTCCAACCAAAACCATTGGGTGTTCAGAACAAAGAGCAGACTGAAAATGTCCTGAAAACACAGAGCTGTGGGAACAAAACAAACCCCACACTTTCCCAGGTTTTCCAAGCACAACGACTGATATGGAAGCCTTTGCTCAGTAACTGTAGAACTGACAGCTTGAAATGAATTGAGTCTCAAGCACTTCAATTTAAAAAAGGATTTCTGAGCTAGCATCTTTGCTAGAAGTGTTATGTTAGTTCTAAAGCTATTTAGCATTAGAAATGTTACTTTAATGCTAAGACTGAAAGAAAAATAAAGAAGCCCCGAGGGGTGCCAAACCTTCAAGAATGGATGAAGAACATTAAAACGTTAACATTCAGGATCTGATCCCCTGCCCGCTGAGCCCAGTTATATCATCTGCTCCACACGTCTGAAGATCCAACCCAGAAATTCAAGAGCTCTTCTGTCTGTTATCTTAGCATGAAAGAGGAATGGGGAATGATTTTTAATTATTTTTTTCAAGTTTGATACTGTGAGGACTAAAACGGCCAGGGTCTCAAGGGATGTTGTCATCACTCTGGTTTTCTGAATAAGAATTTCCAGGAAATGCAAACTTCAACTATAAGTACAGCTTAAACATGACCAAAACAACAGTCAACAAGAAGGAACACTATTTTTGTAGAGCTGCTGGAAGGAAAATAGCAAAACATCAAATACAAACATTTGCTGACAAAAAAAGCTTCCTTCTATTTCCCAGACCTGCATCACTTAGCAGTAAGCCTAGAAAAATCAACCTTTCAAGGAAGGAAGCTTTGCTGGCTGTACTTCCAAGTCTCCCAGGTATTAAGAAGAAGAAAAAAAATTAACAAACTGCCCAGAAACCACACAGTAGGCAGGCAGCAAGCTGATGTACCCGCTCCCCCTGCCCTGTCTCTAAAGGCACAAGTCTTGATTTAGCAGTTCAGGTACAGCACCACTGCTATTTCACTGACAATCTTAAGGAGCCTTCAGATTTTATCTGTTATAAATCATTGTAAAGGGGCTTTATTAGAAAGACAGACAAGGAGAAGCACTTAACATATGATGGGTTTATTGGAAATTATATTGGAACACCATGGAACAAGTATCTTATATTACAAGCACTGGCAAGAATTATTTAACTGACAGGGAGAGGCACAATACAAAGGGTCAGGAACGTGACAGGTTGTTACTATCCTTGAGGACTCAACTGCTTGATCCTCTGCACTTCAAGACGCTGACGTGCTATGAATTGTCAGAAAGAGAAAACAAGCAGGCAGGTTTTTGTGGCAAGGGGACACCTTGCACTAAGCTACCCTTCAAGTTCCTACTAGGACAGCAAAGCACTTCCCCATGAATGCTGCAGTCAGGCATGGAAAAGGAAAACAACTTTCCTTGCTCACCCTGCAGTCCCCGTAGTTTGCACAAATCACATCTGCCGATTTTTGCCCGAATTCAGAAAAAGGTGCCAGTGAAAATTGATTAAAGGCAGTTTTGTTGGAACACTACCACCACTCATGGCGGTCTCTATTATTACTTTCTGACCTACTGTTTCTCCTTGGGCATATACTCTCAAGCAAAGCAGGGGAACAGCCAGGAATGATTTTTCTTATTTAGACTGAGTTATTTGGATGACACCTCCAACAAGCAAACAAACGAAAGAACCAATTTAGTGAGGGCTGGGGTTTGGGTGGCGGTTGGCCTGGGTTTTTTTGCCTTCTACGACTGGACACGATCACAGAGATAACAGAGAACTTGAATTTTGAGAAAAACAGTTTCAGATGAGAGAGAGAACTAAATGTCTTATCATCCAGTCAGCAACATTCTGGTGCCATCAGAACGTGTAAGACCCACACAGATGGCTTCAAAGGATTTTGGGAAGTGATTCAACATGATCAGTATATGATGTTCTACTGACCATACGACTTCTTAAGCTTCTGGTCAGATCACGTAGGAATTGCCACACCACTCCATCAACTTAAGCATTAGTTACCCTCTTCCTACAAGGTTTAGTACAAGGTAACAACTTTATTAGCACTCCCACAACGAGTTCAGCTTGCTTGTTTTCAGCACAAACTAAACACCAGCGAGTCTTGCAGAGCAGGGTTGAGGGTGCTGTGCCAACAGGGAGCTTTACTCCACCCTGAGGTCACTGCTTGCTCCCTTTAGATGTCAAGAAACCGCAGCTTTGCCGACATCATCAGGTGGGAGTTAACTCTCCTCGACTGGCACAGACACCAAAAAAAAAAAAAAAAAAAAAAAAAGGAAAGTAAAAAAGACTAATTCACAATAACCTGCGCTTCTAACACCAGATAATGAGACAGAAAACTAGTCTAGTAGCCCACAAGCATGCAGCTTGCACTTACCAGGTACGCAGCAGCAAAGCAGAAGCATTCTGGAGAAGGAGTGATTACAACCAGCAATATGATTTCCTACCCCTGCCTATGGATCGTGTGGTCTCCCTCCCTCTTACTACTCACTTCCACCTGTGTTTATAGGAATACGACGTTAATCTCTATGTAAGCATCAAAATAAGGCAACTGCCAAAGCCCAAGGCCTTTGCAAACACTAGAGATCAGTACAAGAAGGGCAGTACATGAGGGTTTGGTTTTTTTTTAAAACTGTTCCCAAATTAGGGACCAAATTGAATGGTGCAACAAGGAAACACAGCAATGTAAGACACTGTATAGTCTGGGGAATTTTTACAAGGACATACCAAGTCCTCCATCTTGTGGACATGGGCTTAATTTCTGACTGACACAATATCTTAAAGATTCTTCTTGGACACTCTGGTGAGAGTTGCCCTGCAGAATATAGCTGACATTTCAGAGTGACCTTAGGACATACCAGGACAAGGCTTTCACATGCTGTGAAAGCTGGCATTAGAACCACGCTGCATTTTGTACCTTTGGCATTTTTTCTGTAGCCATTATGCTGGATTCAAACAGATGTGGAGACCATTACAGCCTCTATTCCAAAAAAATGACCTGGCCTTCACAGTTTGAGCGTGACTGAACTTGCAAATCGGACTGAAGTCTACTCTGAAAAGGATAAAACCAAGGAGGAAAAAAAGTTAATATTTCCACCTCCTCTTTTCTAAGCCAGACTTGCATTTTTGAATGCTGGTGGTTGATGGCACTTTTGAAGGTTGCCCGAAGCCTACTGTAAGCAAAGGCAGCAGTGGAGCTGCTTCACTTCGCTTGGCAGGCATCCCAGCACAGCAGTGCCCTCCCAAAGTCCCTGCTGAGCACGCTGCAGGTGCAGGAGAGGAAAAACGCAAGACTGTGTGTCATCCCAGCAGACCCACTGCCTGACTAAGGATTCAGCTATGGAAGGAAACCCTGCACAGACTCACCATAGCTACTTGTGGCTGCCATCACCTGCTCAGACAACCAGCTACTGCACAACTCTGCAACCCAAGTTTTGCAGTTACGTACCACAATTTCGGCACCGTTTCCATTAAATCCGTAACATATACAGTCAAAGTCTGACGACCATTTAACAGTGGGGACGATACTGTCAAAACTGTAAAGCGCTGACTGCAGTTGCATCATTTGCTTGCTGACTTCTTATGCAGATTTCCCTCTCCCTTACCAGAAGCAGTCACCCGTATATGCAGAATATTAAATGGAAAGGGATCATTAGGTCTCCCTTCTGCCATTGGCCCAGTTTCAAATCCCACCATTATTAGCTCTCCTAAAAAACATTTGTGCTGTCTGATGCCAATTAGCCAAGAAATCTAGATAAAAGGAAGTATTCCCTTTGTGGAGAACTAACGCTTTGAAAAGGTACATACCTCTACAGGCTGGAAAATTAATCTGTCTCTTGATGCCCACAAGCCATTTACAAATGCTGTCCATAGCCTGGCTGCATCACAGAATTCTCCGACTTCCAGTATTTCATAGCTGGTGCAATGCTTACTCCCAGAAAACGGCAAGGAGCAGGTCAAGCCTCAGTATACCAGAACGCCCCTTCCTCCTGCTAATGTATAAATGAAGCTGATTTGTTCCCATGAGTTTTAAGGGCCTGTGACAGATCTTTCTGACAGAAGTCGCCTCAAGTATCCATTACAATTACAGCGTTTTCCCCTCCCCACAGATTTTAGAGAGAGAAGGAACAAGAGCACCCATGGAGCATCGGATAAAGCTAGGCACAACATGAAGAATTTGCAGAAATGTAAGTTGCTACTCACGTTTGCCATCGAGAACTCCCCAGCATTGTACTTTTAATTCACTACCCCATTAACATGTTAATTGTATGCAAGAGCCCCCCAAAGAGATGGGAAATTCTAAAGGGTACCTCCTGGTAACCACCCCAAAATCACCTCAATGAAACTTGGAAGGGACCGGGATTGTGTGGCCTTGAGCTTTTCTGATCAGTTTGCCAAAAGTTTTCTTGTTTTTGAAAGAAACACATGTTTGTCCAAAAAATGCTAAGGCAGAAGGTTTTCATTTTCTGATCATGTAATTCAAAAGCAGCTGCAGAACAGCCTCATTGGTTCAGGCTAACAAAAACACTCTCTCCAAGTTAGCAAATTAGTATTCTCCCTGGTCTACAGATGAGGAGGAAAATGACAAAGAAGGACTTCATAATTGGTACCTATTAAAGAATGTTTCCAAGGTAGAAAACAAATTTCAGTCGGGAGATTCCATTCCCGGTTTTCTTAGACAAAATTTATTGATTTTGTAGCTACTAAAAGTGTTTCTATCAAAAGGCATGAAATTTAAACGCTTCCCAGCTTTCTATCACTTAACAATGCATTTTAAGACAAAGGCTGCTAGAAAAGCAAGCAGCATTACTAAGGCAGTGCCCTTTAGATTGAAAAAGAAAAGAAAAGAAATCCTCTTGGTTTTGTGAGCAACCTGTAGGATTCCCTGAGCTGCTACGATTTATCATCACTTGCTGGAGGACAGGAAGCAAGGTTGGCAATATCATATGCTGAAAACACCACGCAATGCCAGCCACAAGTAAACACTGAAAAATATTCCCGCAGTGTGCCCTTGAAGAATGATGTCTGGCCTTATCCAGAAATCCAATGTCATACAAAAATGTACTAACTTATGTTAGGTAAGTGAAGGCTTTTAGGGAGAGGAAGAAAAATAAACTTAATGATTTAAGCAGCAATAAACTAAATCTTTAACTTCGACAGCCATTACAAAAATTTGTTTCTCATCTTCGCATCTACATGAGGTTTGAATACTAGTATCTGATTGCTGTACCAGTGAGCAGAAAAGCACAATAATCCACTTTTCCACTGATAAGATTAAATTCATGTAAGTATCTCTTTAAAAACCTGGGTATAAAACTGAAATAACGAAGAGTTGATAAACACATGCAACACAGAAAAAAAAACCTTAAAATGTCGAAGTTGCTTTAAGTCTCGTCACTTTACATTTCCAGCAAAATACCTACGTGCCTCCTACCCAGTCCTGCCTCACTGGAAATCCTGCAGCAATACAGTCCCCTATTTGCATGGACAGTGCCAGGAGGGATCTCTCTCACCTGGGAACTGCATTCTGCGGTAATCCTAATACCTCTACCATGGTCCTGCCACCATGCCAACCAGAAAGCCTCTTGCACGCTTCACTCCCGCGCTCCGTGTTCTCTGCCTCAGCCGGTTTGGAATGCAGAAAAGCCAGAGCCGAAGCCCGTCAAAGGCAAGACTCTGTTCAGCTCCTTGGCTCAAGTTGAACAATAGCCGCCCTTCGGTCGCTCGCCTTCCCTCGCAGCGCCTGGGACGCACGTCCTCCCCGCGACCAGCGACATGATCGAGCCGGGATGGGCAGCCACTTCATTTTTTCCTGTCCCAAGGGAGGCGGGGGGGGGGGGGGGGGGAGCCGAGAGGCAGCGCAAGCACTCAGGGTGGGGTGGAAGGGGGTGTGGGCAGGAGGAGACTCCTGTTAAGCAAAAATATGTCCGATGCCGAGAAAATCCAGCGATTTCAAGCAGCTGACTTCAAGTCTAAAAATCAGTTACAGGGAAACTTAGGAGGCTGGTAAAACTGCATACACTGTCCGGACTACATACAGCCAAGTCAAGATGAAAACACAGTTTTGCCAGCTGAACAAGGAACTACGTCTGAACGTGCCTGATAAAACTGCACTTTATTTGAAGACCTTTTCCCACTGCAAATGTTTCTACAGTTTAGGAAATATGCAGTACCAAAACAAGCCCTGGAGAGTCACTTCAACAATGAACTTCCCACACCCCCCCCCCCCCCCGCTTTGTTTCCTGCACTGCCTTCCTCCCCCCCCCTTAAATTCAATTTAAGATCCATGGCTTTGAAAGTGAAATGGTGAAGTCTGATACCACGAGTCTTTTCCTGAGCTCTGTTCATTTTTATTTTAGCAGTGCTGAGAGCTGAACTTCCAGGTATAGCTCTGGTCTAAAATAAAAAGACAAAAGCTGCTCTGTAAGGCTCCAAAGCAAAAACATACAGAGTTTGGTTACTGCTGCCGTTGTAACGTCCCTTATCCATTGTAATGCTCCTGCTGAGAATAGCGTGTCAAGTTGGATCAGTTTAAAAGTCCACGGCTTTGATTCCCAGCAGATCCCACCTGCCAGTCGGGGACCAGAGCAGACAGGCACGCACACAGGAGGAATGCAAAGTTGTTCAGCCTGTTGCTGAACAGGCTAAAATTGCTCGCGAAGAGCCGAGGCTGCACGCTCCCTCCCACCTCCTGCAGTTCGTGAGCGTGCATGCGCCTGTGGGGCTGAACACACCTATCTTACTCTAATTTTGCCACTTGTTTGCAATAAGGTATTCTCCTCTGATTTAGTCCTTTTGTTCCGCTAATGCTACCCATCTCCTTTTTTTCTTGCTGGATTACTTACGATGAGCTTCTGCACATTCTCTTAGGGAACAACCTCCCACTCCCTCACAGCGTTTCCCCGGAAGAAACAGCAGCTTCGGTCACAATAGCCCCTACCAAGGCTCACGTGAGAAATCTGCCTGAAAAGCACAGCGTAACCCTTGGGAAAGAAACTTGTTGAATGCATGCTCAAACAATACCGACTGCAAAATAAATAATAGAAAATTATACTTGCTCCCTTGCCCTCTAAAGCTGATCACTGAACTATACGGAGGGATCTTGCACCAAGATTAGCGCTAGAACAGAACAGCAGCTCAAAAATACCACCACCACCACCCCCCTGCAAAAAACCCAACCCTGTCTAACAGCAGTGTGAAAAAATAAACAGACAGACAAATTGGTTTGACCTGCTGCTTAGAAATGGCCAATTACCGGAAACGGTAGGGCAAAACGGTCTCATGATCTCAGTTGAGCCAGATTCTGCAAAAAAGCAGTTACAGCTTATAAGAGATTGCAATCTCCTCTCTCTTACCACCCTTGCTCCGCAAAAAAACCAAATACTATGGTAATTATATAGAACACCTCATTCCAGAGCGCTGTACCACCTACATTCGCAGCACCACAGAAAAGCATCTTTCTGGAGGGTGGAGCAACATCAGACAGTTTATGTATACCACAGAGCATGATAGAAAAGATGGAAAAATTAAGGACTGGGCCATTCAAATTAGTCTGTACATCTCTTCAAAGAGTTCTGATTCTTTTATAGGCAAACCCTGGCTTTTTTCTTTTTCTTTTTTTTTTTCCTTTGTCTCATTACATTTCTGGGTTTTGTTTCCATGTTTTGCTTTTTCATTTCACATCATTTATAATCCTTCATTTTTTAATCAGGTTCAAACAGAAGGGTTAAAACTTTGGATCCATCTCTGAAATAAGGCCATAATGTGCCTATTTCTTCCAAAGAAGCCATTTTTAGTGATGTGGGAAGATTAAGTCCTGGTATCTATTTTTGTAAACGCTAAAGCTTGCTGTATTGACCTCAAAAAAAGATTTCTGAAATGCCAAAGGAGCCGTCCGGCTCAAGCAAATACACCTGCTGAAGACTTAGGAATAGACTGTGAATTTGGAAGATACTAAAAAAAAAAATAAATAAATCAGGGTGTGGGGTGTATGGCGTGGGGAACACAAACCATACAAGTACTCTAGAAACCTACCCAGCCTCAGGAATTTGAAATGCAATTTGCGAAGCCTAGGAATAAAAGTTATTTCCAAAAGACCATGACACTGAACAAGGATTATAAAATGAAACCCCTGATATTACCATGTGACTTTTGTTCAAATAACCAATCTTCTGACAAATGTTAAGATTCCACTTCTCATAAAAAAAAGGCCTGTTAAATTGGAAGAACAGGAGGTTGCCTCGAGTATCTCAAGAAAAATGTCAGTGCAATGAATTAACTAGTTCCCGGCCAGCTCCACCGCCTCTGTTCAAACCAGGCATGGTCACAGCTTGTGACTCCGGAGGCGGCTGCAGAAGAAACCTATTAGCAGAGCAGAAGCACTAGTGCAGAACAGATAAAAAGAAAACAACTGAGGCGTGGACCTTTTTTTTTTAAAATAAAATCTAAATTTTACATGTAAATCCATTTCTTTTAGTATAAATCATTTACAATTAAAGGCAAGATGTTGACTTAAGGTCTGTCTTCCTATGATCTAGCTGAACTGCTTAAAATTAGAAATACGTATGGGAACACTCAGCTTGCAGAAAATTTTAGAAACAGCAAATTAGGTCGGGAGAGAAGCTACTAGAAAAATGTTTTAATAAACATTCCCTTCATATATCCAGCATATTCCAGATTATCTAAAAACCAGCTGTCTGTATTCAGCAAAGTTTACATTACTTTGATGCAAAGGACTCAGAAATTAATTTAAAAACTAAAACACATCATTAGGCTTTCTAACATCTTAGAGGCCTATATTTAAATTTTATATTTAAATTTATAAATAAATTTATATTGTTGTAATACATGCCGAGTATAGTGTCTTTATCAGGAAAAAGCACTGAATTCAGCTTGTATGCCTGTATTGATCACATTACCACCAAGAGCATGAGGGAGAAGTGATGCGGCATGAGGATGGTATTTCAGTGTGGATCCTCTTTTTTCCACAAATATGGGGACTGCTGGCAGCACAGAGAAAAGCGGTGCTTTCTCTACATGCCCACGTATCCAGAAATGCCACACTGAGCCCCAGCTGCCTCCAAGGTACCCATGCAGGGTGCTGGCAGCAACTGGACGCTCTCTGGGAGGAGAGACTGGGGCTGCCCCAGCTCGGTAATGAAGGTGTGAAGGTGTAAAAAGGGGCAGGGGAAGGTGGTGGTTCACGTTTTGCTCCTCCAAACTTGTTGTAATTGGCAATAAATGAAATTATTTTTCCCCAAGTCAAGCCTGGTTTGCCTGTGACCATGACTGGTAAGTGGTTTCCATGTTGTTCTCTTGACCCGTGAGCTTATCGATCTTATCTTCTCCCTGTCCTGTTGAGGAGGGGGGTGAGAGCGGACAGCCAGCAGCCGGCCCAGGTCAACCCACCACCAGATGCTTTGCAAGGAGCAGGAATAAAACATCTCTTCCAAAATTCATGTTCTCAGAAATCCACCAAAAAAACCATTCCTTAAATCCTTCCTGTTTGCTCGTGGGTGGAACGGTTAACACCTCACCCTCACTGTCAAAGCAAGACCAGAGCACTAATCCAACACCGACCAAAAGTGACCGCCTGCTAGAGGCTCTGTGAGTTTCCCAGCCTTTAGACCAGCAATCCCCACCACCACCTGCAGCCAAGGGGTGAAGTAGTCGACTGTAAGAGCAAGCCCTAGTTATCTGCACCACATCGGCATCTTTGGGTCAGCAAGGTTGGTGACCGCTGCTCTAGACCTTCCTGCTATCGTTTCAGCCCATACATGTTACAGAGCAGTGGGAAAAGACCATCGGTGAGGAATAAGTGAGATGACCGGCGTTTTCAATGGTCAGATTCTCACCTAAATGACATCTAACTTGCTGGGAAAAAAAAGGTTGCTAGGTCAAGAAAATATTTGCAGTTCCATCTGAGATTTTTTCAGAAAAAAAAAGGGGACGAAAATTCAATTCTTCACTGGGTAATGCACAAGATAAAGCAGTCTCAAATATGCATCAAGAATTATTAGCTTGTAGCCAAAAGCACTTTACTGGACACCGAGTTGAATCTTAATGGACACTAATCACTGCTAGAACGTACGGTCCTCTCCATCTCCAAGGCAGCTTTTGGGAATTGGGGATTTGCTTGCGACACAGAGGTGCCTGTTAGAAGAGTTTCTGATGAACTCCAGCAGAGTTCAATAGCCCACTTTTCCTCTGTGGCTTTATTATTTTTCTTTTAAGTAAATTATCTCTCTGCTGTGCTGCCAAAACATTTTTGTCTGTTTTGCAGATAAAAATCACGGTTATAATTCTTTCCTCCCCTTGCGCTACGGAAGAGTGATCACTTACTAAAGGGGGAGCAGGTTAGCAAAATATACAGTTCATGCTTGGGTAAGTCGAATTTAATACCTAAGCCACCTCATATATTATGAGCCTTTTTATTTATGCATCAATAAAATGTAGTTCACCCACAGGTGTGTCACCGCCCAATAACGTGTAAATATCAAAAGATGGTACAGGAAATACTGAAAACTCTGCTTCTTTTATTTATTATTTTTTTAAAAAACTCTGCTTCCCAGAGGTGTCATGGAGATTAATTAGCTCAGGTTCATAGACTATTTTGAAGATGTAAAAATATTACTGCCTGATGGAAAACAAATCTCCTGAGGTCTTGCATGGAAAAACCCAATATATAATTGACAATGGATTTCTTACCCCACTACAGCAAGTTCTACCATCCTCAACCAGAATTCATTAAGAAAGAAAATCCCCCCAAATTTCTGGTCTTAAGGCAGCAACGCCAGAAAGTTCTGCAGTACTTCTAATGCAGATGCACAAACCCCTTTCACTGCATACCTTCAGAGACATTTCAGCACGGGCAGCTCAGATGGAAACCTGCCAAAGGCCACAACAATCCATAATGCCAAAACAAAAATACACGGATTCACAGCGTTTCAGCACTCCAGAGATAAGATACAGGGCAGCTCACTGATTATTATAAGTTCAGTACCTGCCAGCCCTGCTTGTCATAAGAATATCCAACATATCGTGACATGGAGAAAAGGGAGAGATATGAGAGGAGAAAAGACCTGTTCAAACCTCCTAGGAACAACACAAAACCAAGGGGTGGGGGGAAATACGAAAAAGCAGAAGTGACAGTCCCAAACTTCATTAAAATAAAAACATGTTGTGGTTTTACTACTCAGCATAGCGCGCTTATTTAAAACAAATCTATTTCTTTACAGTTCCTGGAAGTGTGACTTGAATGGTCCTCCAGACGGTCTCCGTGTTTTCCCCACTGTTTGTACAGGCTTGTCCATCAAATATTGTGCATGTATTTTTCTTGAAGTCTGGACTATAAAAAGATTACAGAAACACATGAATGCTACAGAAGTGGATGAACTCGTAACACAATGTATGCATTGCCAGCATGAGATACGGAACTTTAGGCTGTGCCTAGGACAGAAGAATGTGCAACCCCAATGAAATAGTATTCAAAAGCGAGGCACGAGCCCTAACTGCAGTGCACAAAGACATACCAGAAGTAGTTCAAGTAACAGGAGCTTTAAGAATGTGAGAGCACAAACTTCAGCTGTGGCAGAAGTGGGTAGTAACCCAAGCTCTTCTGAAAACCTCACACAGCCCTTGTTCAAACCTCTGCTGCCCTGGCTCCACTCTTACCGTAAGCGCACTGGCTAGATCAAAGCTAACAGAGCAGCTTCAGATTACACCCAAGTTACACTCCGGGCTGCTACTAGGGGTGAGCCCAGAAGGGGAAACCATTTGGCTCTCCTACTGTCCCCTTAAGCAACACGCTCCCACCACCTCCTTTGCGTTGGAGCCACCACACAGCTGCAGGGTTATTTGGAACACCTACCAGGTCAGATTCAAAACTAACCCTTCAACACTTACTGGGACGTGAACATGATTTTGCTGCGCTAAATCGAACAGATTCACCTGGCAAGCACACAATGGAACCGGCACCAAGAAGGGTGGCAAAGCAGGGACACAACAGCGTGTACACCCCGGCGCGGTGGAGACAACTTAGTATATTTAATTTCATAGAAACTTCAAACTAGATGCACTTAATCCAATTTCACAAATATTTACATTGTCAAGCATCAGATTATGCTAAAACAATAAACTGATCAGCAACTAATTCCATAACCAATACCGAAGTCTGAACCAGATTTATTTACATCAACATTTTAAAATTTAATTCAACAGTTCAAATTAACTCCAGACAACCCTTAAGATAAGGAAAATCAGGCTGTAGGAAGGAAGGTTAATTCTCCATTAAGTGTTAAGTCGGTTGTTACTGAAGGAAGAAAGGCAAGTATACATGGTTGGGTGAAGTGTAATTACTTTTTACCACAAGATCAAACAATTATAAAAGAGAAGCTACACAATTTAACAACCCGCAGTAAAGTTCATGCATGATTTGAGGTAGATTTCTCTAAAGAATTTCATAAATAAATTTTTATTATTGTTTTGAGAAACCAAGGAAAAGGATAGCTTCCTTCATAATAAACCAAAGTTTGGTTAGAACACAGTCAACAAATCTGCCCTAAGATGGTCCAAAAGCTTCCCGTTTTCAGCAATTAAGCCATTGCGCAGCATACTCTACTTATAAAGTGTTTCTATGCTCACATAACAACATTTTAAAACCTCTAAAGCGATTTTTTTGTGTGCTGGAAGTAGTAGGCAGGGATGTAATAATACATTTCCAAGAGGGAAAAAAAAGAAAACCCTAACGGATTACATGTCAATACTAGAAAGTTACGATTATGTGTTCATACCCCTGTTAATCCCTGCTCTAAAAAGGTTTAAGATCTAAACAGATAAAATTTGCTTCATGATGAAACTTGGCTTTCAGTACAGATGATCTCTGTGCAAGGGAATAAAGTTTCAGCAGTGTTCAGAACAAAACAAAATTCTTTGGCTTCACTTGTGTTATAGAAGAAGAAAAAGATAGCAGCTTGGCAATTTTCTGTAGACAAATAACTTCAATTGCCCAGGGGGAATGTCACTGAGATCCAGGCATCCTGTTTTGTTACATCTAGCCTCCCTGGAGTCAGTTTTAATTTCAAGCAGAGTTGTCTAAATTCTTCATCCTTCCAAGGCAGGCAAATTGCACTGTACATTGTCCAAATTTCAGATTACTTCAGGGCTTTCCCCAAAGTTTCTAACCTCTTTTTTGGATGAAAAAGATAGCAGGACACTTTTCACACAGTAAATTTTTCCCTGTGTAGACTTTTGTTCTTTAACAATGCCCAAAAGCAGCTGTATTTCACAAGAGATTTTTAAAAATGCAATTCACAGTTTGCGTTTATTTGCATTTTGGGATAGAACACGATGGGTAAATAATGTCAGCTAAAGACAGTTAAAGTTTTGGAATTTCAATTGATCTTGGCATAGCTACAATCCCTACTAATCATACCCAACAGTCGCAGCACTAAGAGATGGTAACCCAACGCACTAGCACAGAGGAGCAGGCAAAGGATAAAGTCTTTAGCAAACCCTGGTCTGCGCTGTGATGTGAGCCAAAGGCTTCAGACCTCAGCTCACAAAAGGCTCCCACGCATGGGTTCTGGCAAGTGTCAGGGCAGGGCTGAAGAGCCGCAGGGCTAAATGCATGCAGTGCCCACCTCAGCCTACAGAAACACAGCCAGCGCTTCGGCCACCGCCAAGCAGGGTCAAACCACACAAGTGCAGAACGGTGCTTTCCATACTGATCTCATTAGAGCATGGTACAAAGCACTTACAGGTCAAAAAAAAAAAAAAAAAATCCTTAAACCGCTCATCAGGGGTTGCTAAATTAAACAATAAAGGCAACGGACAGTAACGCGCCTGATCCTTCAGACGCCCGGCTCTGCAGAGAGGAGGACGTGAGGCTCTCACACGTGTACATTGTGTACGTATATACAAACATGCTCGTGCAAGCCCGAATCGGGCAAACCCAAAGACTTGCAAACAAGTCAGCACATCTAAATCCATCTTCCTGCCAGAGATACTGCTATACAACACACCCTTCAATTAGAGGTCTAAACCCAGAGCTCTATTTTGCATCCCTGCCATGCGTAACAGTTGACAGGAGACGGCTATTTTGCACATAGTGACACAGTGAAAAAGCAGACGGTGCTATTGGGAAAATTATTTCATCAAGACACATCATAAATCCCTACGGCTGAGATACAGGGAGCTGTAAACTGCATTTGTCATCCTCACTTTCTAACAAATATTCTTTGTAGGGAAAGTTCAGTGGTGGAAGGTGAAAGGACAGCCCTGTTTTGAGCCCACAGTTTTGTTAGGAGTTACAGGAAGACCATTATTTCAAATTCCTGCACTTCCCTCAATAGATCTTTACCAAATATGTAAAGATTGGTGCATTGCAGATTCTTTCATCAACCAGGTCACAAACAACCTCTCTTCTTCCAGAACAGACTATCCATCCCCACCCCTATCCTCCTCCCCTCCAAAAAAGTAGTCGCCCTTTTCAGGTATTCATCCTAAAACGTTAGTAGCACAGGGATCGTAATTATGTGGTGAGCACACAGTAAATCTATTTGTTCTTTCATCACTAAGTGCTCATTCCAAATGGAATGCACAGAAAGCAAGGCTCAGCTTCCATTGTTTTAGTTGCAAACAACCTTGTCTCAGAAGCAGCAGTTACTGAAGTAACTTAGAAATCTTTTTAGCTAATGTTTGTTCTCTCCTGCCAAGTTTTTACCTGAAGGAAGAGCAAGGGCTGTGTATCTTCTTGGTGCAATCCCCACGTAGGAGGGCTCGGCAGCAGCTTGCAGGAACTCTTAAGAGGTACATGCCAGACAGCAATGAAACCAGATGTCACTTCACTAATCTTCTGTCGCTCACTCCATTTTCAAGCCTCTGGAGGCAACCTTTTAAAACAGTACAGAGGCAGGACTCCTGCACAGCTAACGGGTCACCTGATAGCAATGCAGTATGGATCTGGCACCAAAACAGACTGATGCTTCATTTTTATCACTTCTTCCCTTGTTTGTGTGATCAGAGCATCTTCTCTATTCCGTGGAATACTTACTGAAAAAATGAGCTTGAGGGAATGCAAAGGGGGTGATCACTAAAATGAAAATCTATCAAGTGTGCAATGAAGCCAGAGGATCAGGAAGTTAAAAAGTCATGTTTGAAGATCAAAATTCCATCTTCACCAAAGTTCAAAACTGTACATGTAGTTCACCACAGTACGGAAGGTATATTTTGTTTATTGGCTCTAAAGTATACTCCTGAAGATGCTTAGAGATCTAAAATTAATTTTAGCAGCCTCGGTCTTTCTGAAAAAGGTAGTGATAGCTGAATTTTCACAATAGACTGAAACTCAGTACTCTCACTTAGGTGCTTAACTTGAAGAAATTCAGGTTTGAAAAAAAATCCGACTTGGGTGATTTACCACCGGGCTAGAATTCCCAATTAAGTGCCCCCTCTAACAGTTGTGTGATCAGGAAAGTCAGGGTGGCCAGTTTCCTATCTATTTGCATTTTAGTGCTGATCTCCCAAGCAGAGGACATGTTGCAATACTGTTTTCACCAGAAGTTGTGCAGTCTCCTTCCCGTACAACCACTAGACCATGCGTTTTTATGAAAGTTGTAGCAACTCAGTACCTCAGAGATCTTTATCTCTCTGAAATTCAGTATTTCTTGGCTGGGAGAGACTAACTATTGGAGAAAGGGGGACACACAGATACAGCATCAGTTTTATTTCATTCAAATAACAGGCTGTAAGCAATCAGAGAAGCTTCTGCACAAGACAAGCTACAGTTGCTTTATGACGATCGGCAGGTAACACACATGCTGGGAAGAGAAAGTCAAAAAGTGATAGAAAGCAAAACTGAGAACCAGTGAAACGCTGGCTGTAAGGAACTCCCGGTGGTTATCTCATCCTGTTTTCCACCCAGAGTGGGGCAGCACCTGATGAGGTCAGCTGTGGCTTCGTCCAGCTGAGCCATGAAAGCCTTGAAGGATGGTTTCTACAACCTTGCTTTAGTGCTAAATTATCCTCCTGGTGCCAAACTTTCCCTGAATCTCCCAAACTTGTGGCCATTCCCCCCTTGTTTTATCATCTACCACTACTGGGAAGGGTTTGGCTGCATTATCGCTACCTCTTTCAAGTAGCCATAGACTATCACATCACTCCCTTAGCCTCTTTTTTTGCCAGCCTGAACAAGTTGAGCTCTGTCAGCCTCTTTTCACGGGTCCCCTACTCCTGAACAGAATGACCTTGGCAGATCTCTGCTGGACCGTCTCCAACCTTCTTCAAGTGGTGGGCCCAACACTGGTCCCAGTATTCTCGGTACGAGGCAGCAGCATGACCACTCTGCCATCGCCACGTTGCTGGTTGCAAAGGCGATCTCCACAGAGACATCCTGAGAATGACAGCTCACCAGGGCACGCCAGATCCGTTCCAAGGAGGAGAACAGATGATAACAGCAGGTTGCATGGATCAAACTGTACCAAAGGATGGCGAGAAGAGCTGCAATGTGAGTCAGCAGCTGAGTAACAGCTATTAATGCCCTGCAGAAAGGCCAGTTGGTTCTCTGATGTGAAATATGAAGATGACTCCAGCACAAAAGTTTGGAAGATGAGCTAGAGATCTGTGCAAGGGTGAATAGACATTGACATGCAGTAGACACTGTATACGCAGAGCTGACTGCGTAGAAGCTCCTGACAGGTGTAAGACTTGCTTAGCCAGATTGTCCTCAATCTTGGTGGCTGTTCTCTCTCCAGCCAAGAAAGGGGAGTATATTTTCAGGGGGGCAGGGAAGGAAAGAAAAAAAAAAAAAAAAAAAAAAAAAGAGGAAAAGAAAAAGAAGTGGCTGCTTTAATTATGTGCTTCCCGACACTTTTGTCAGCAACGAAGTAGTTTAAGGAGTCCCTGCCTTCTCTCCTCTCACCTTCGGCTGCTTGTTTCTATTGCAGAACCATTCCAGCAGAGCTCCTCATCTTCATGCCCCATTAATACTGTTTAGGACAATTAGACCAGCGAGGGCAATAGTCAGCAAGCACACTAGTATTGAGTGTGGGTAGAGGGTACAAATAATGTTTTCCCATTGATTAGACCAAGTAACCGGACACAACCCAAAATTTCTCAATGTTAAGTGACTCAAGGTGAGGACAAAACGAATATTTGCAAAGAGCATCCTCACCTCTGACCTGCTTTCAGCAATCTTTTCTCAAGAGCCTTCATAAGCAACAGTCACAGATGCGACTGAGAAAAAACAGGGTTAACTAGTTTCAACAAGTGAAATGGTCTTTATTTTCTTCTCAGGTGACTTCATCTCCAGATGTAAAAAGAAAAATCCATTTGCATCAACACTAGCCTTTCTAAGCATCAGAGAATCTCAAAGAAGTCTCTCCCTGATGACGCTCTTTCCTAATCATTTAACAATAAATTAAAAAAACAAAAAACAACCCCCAAACTATTTCCCCACTTTCAAACTCTCCTGATAATTTCACATGTGCAGGTGAAAAATCCCTTATTGATGCCACAAAGATGCACTCAGATACCAGAATCAAAAATTTCACTACACATTCTCCTTAACAGGTCTTATTTAGTGTGAGCAGGTGCCGAGAAGGAAGCAGAGTAAGAGAGAAGAGGATTATTTTGGGAAAGGAAGCAGTAACTGTTACTAGTCTGTCAACTAGTATGAATGGTGGAAATCTGAATCATGCTTTTACTGCATGAATGGTTAATTCTGATATGCTCTTAAAAATGTGATCCTTTACAAAGGATGTAATCTTCCTGACACAAAAAAAAACCAGAAGAGCAGCAGGATCCGAAGCAGAAATGACAGCAATAGAGTGATGGACAAGCTTCAGTTTTCTTTATCTTAACCCCTCCCTACAACATTTTAGGTGCTGGTCTCCAGGGCCTGGATCACACTTGGTAACAGAATTAGCCCATTGAAGGAAATGCCTGAAAGAAGGAAGGAGGCTGTCAGCCTGGAGTTAGGGAGAAATTACAGCTGCGTTTCTAGCTTCCCTGAATGGAAGCACCTCTGAATAAGCACTGCCAAGATGAAATCCTAGCAAGTAAATGACATATCTAGAGCGTGCCTATTCACTCACAGAGAGGTATTAATACAATGGTACAGATTACACACCATGGAAATTTCATGGCATATCTTCAACGTACAGCTTGCTGACACAACTCTGGGTACACTGTGCCTTCCAGACAGGAACTAAGAATTTCAACATCAGAAACAACCTCTCCACTGTGCAAGCCGAGGGCAAGTTCCTAAGCTAGCAGTAAATGGTGAGTATCCTCTGGAGTTACAGTTTTTAAATGATCTTTTCACTGTTTAAACAAGTCACTTTCTATCTTGTGTTGTATCTCTGTGTCCACCCCTCCGGCTCTCATTCAGGGGTGACCACAGTGGTTTCTGCCTGCATGGAAGGGATGGCTCAGCTGCTCTTGCAGCAGCTGCTGAACCATTGCAAATTACAGTTTACTGTACTGAAGTATATGGAAATTGGTGTCTATCTTAGTACGTGGACTGTAAACCATGGTGGTTCAGCAGCTGCCTCACGAACAGCTGAGCCAACCCGGCAGCAAGGGTAAAAATGAAAGAGACAGCAAGAATGACTACAACAGCCCTTGGGTAAAGCACACTTGACTTAATGTTGACCTTTGGTGAGTTACACATTTCTTGCTTCGACTTCTCAGCTGTAGCGTGGGTAGTTTCTCTCCCACACACTTCCTAGCAATGGTGCTGCAAAGATGTGTGCACAATGCTATTAAAAATGCCACAAAAAAGAACGCAAAATGGATGCTACTGCTGATTATACAAAGCCCCTGAAGAACACACACCATTCCAGTTCCTCCATTAACAAAAAGACTGACCTTGTACAATACTCTATATGTTTTGTACAAGGTATAACTATAGCACTACAGATGCAAACGAGTTCCATCACCTGATTTCCCCCCCCCCCCCTTTTTTTTTTTTAAAAAAAAAAATCAATATATCACAGTAAGGTTGCCATACCTCCCTTTAAGGAAAAAAGCAAATGCCATTGCTACGCCTTAACCTCTGCACTACAGCCAGCCCTAAGAAGTTCTTCTGCAAGTAGTAATTTCAGATATCATCATAAGATGCAAGGCCTGCTGTTGCCATGTTATGCACATGCTTCCCTAGGACAAGCTAGATATTCTTATCAGCTCTGCATAGCAATTTCTCAACTAGATATTTCAGCTGCCTCTGCTGCACTTTTCAGCTTTTGGTGTCCATTCCAAAGCTATTTTAGTCCAGTTGTTATCTGTACTGCTGGTGATATGTCCTGGCTGCCACCATCTGTTTCTTTCTTTATAAAAAGATGTTCAATGGCTTCCTTCACTGGTTTGTCCCCTGGCTCAACATCTTGACACAAAGCTATTCCCCCTGCAACCTACTTTTTTCCATTAGCAGAAATTCTGTAATCATGCAAGAAACATTTCTAACCAGGATGTGAAAACAAGGGAACTACCTAGGGTGCTGCAATCAGAGATTATATATAACCTTCCCTCCTGTTTACCCTCATCCTTCCTCACAGTACAGGCATTGCTCAGTTTTAATCCAGCTCTTGTCTGTCTTCCCCTCCCGCTGCATGCCCACTTCCTTTAGCTACACACTTTGTGACATCTATATTCATTGAAGTTGCAGCTCTCATATGGAGAGGCCCACGCGGATACAAGTTTTCCTTGTACTTTTAATATATTCTTGTCAGGCATACATGAAGTAGCACACTAAAAGATGCCACATGCCCCTTAAACTCTACCAAATACACATAGCAAGGCATATACCCAAATAGCACAGTCATCCATTCTGTATGGAAATTCAAGAAAAATGAAGAAGGTTACATTTAAAAACGTAACAATGGGATTTCCAGCTATTCAGATGCTCAGGAAAATCTAGTAATTCTTGTACAAATTTTTTTTCACATGGTACAGAAAAAGAAGGCATTTAAAACCTGGATTTTGCAGGTCTTTCTACCTTGCAAATAATATTAATTGCCTAGTACAGACTGGTTACAATATGATTCTTTATTCATCTCACTAGCTACATACCTGAGTAAGTACTTTGCCTGTAATTCCATGTAAACATGTTTAATACTGGTTTTAGTTCCAAACGAGAATAAGTATTTGTTATATGGCAAAAGAAGATGATAATTTAGATAATTTAGAGCTGTATTTGAAACGCCACACACAAATCCAATAGGAGTTCTGTTCACAGCACTCATCCGCAAATATTTAGCGGTTTTCCCTCCTAAATCCCCAACCTGCCCTGTTTCTTTTCAGACTTCTAACCCAGGAATCAAATAAATCCAAAAAACCCCCAAAACCAACCAAGAATGCTGCCTGCCTTCCTCAAATAAGGAAGAGTTAAGTAGTGTTATTGGCAAGTATAAATAAGCAAGTACTACAGTTTCAACGTGTTAATTAGTTATCTAGAAGAGCAGGACTTTAATTACTTGTGTGCAATATACTCACAGAATAAAATTCTTTGGCATAAAAAACAGCTGAGCCTGTGAAATGAAAAATACTATACCTGCTCTTCACCTTTGTTGATAATGTTATCAAGGCTGCTTTACTATCTAGAGACATGCTGCTTTTTTCCTTATAGCTCACTCTCTCCCAGGACTGGTATTCTTTTACAGCTGAACTGAGAAAGAATTGCTCCTACATTCAATCAGGCTACGTCAAGAAAACCTTCTTGCATAGATTGGGAATAGAAAGAGGAATTCGCTTGTGTGTGGTTGCTGCCTCCATTCACTTTTTGCTTCTTCTGGAAAGAGCTGGAATAATGCTCTTCACGCACCCACAGGTGGGGTGGAATAAAGAGGGGGAACTGGGCCAAATCTGGACTTAGGAAACTACTGTAACAGAACTTTTCTTTGTCATTTTTAATACCTGCCCTTTCTTTTGCTTTCCCTAGATTTCAACATGTATAATTACAGCCAACAGCAGCAGGCAGTTGGTCGGTTCTTTTAGGAACTGTGCCCTGAACACACATGAGGTAAGTTACAGAAAAACCTGTTACCCAGTACTTGTTAGGAAAATGTGAAGCAAAGGACATTCCAGAGAGACTCAAAAGCGAGGCAAAACATAACCAACCTAATAGTTCTAAAAAACCCCAGCGGGAACCACCGATGTCTGTCTGCAAAGCTGCATTCCTATTGACCTGCGTTCAGGAGCTCTCCGTTGTAAACCCCAGGGCTGCCAGGTATACCAACACAGCTACAAACCTTCCCACCTGCAGGTACCTGCAGAACAACCTCACTGATGGCTGGATAAATCCTGGTGTTTGGAAATTAATTTTGCCGGAGGCATTTACAAACAGCACCACCGTCACAGGACCTCCATCACCACCACCTAGCTGCCACGCCACCCACCTCTGCAGGCTCCTTTGCAAGGAGGCTGCCTGGCAAGCAGTGTCTGCTGATAGAGCCGGCGGCTATCAATTAAAATTAATTTATTGCTGCCGAGGTTTGGACTTACCGAGTTTGGCGGCCCCCTCTGGTGGGTACTCGGGGAACTGGCCCTCGGAGGGGACACTCACTGTCCGGCGCAGGCAACGGCCTTTCGTGGCATCTGCCTGCGGTTCCTGGACCCCATCCACAGGCACCTGCACAAAAAGGTTGACGACAGCTGTTAATTTGCTTATTTTTCATCATACTGATAAAAAACGGCTGGTTTTCGACTCATCCAGTAATAACTTCCAGATGCAGTTCGGCCTTCCCACAGCATCGCTGAGGCTCACCAGGAAAGCACCGGAGCGGTGGGAAGCGGTGGGCTGGTGCAGGTGTGCAGCAACCCGCGCCCCAGCAGCACCAAGTCAACGCAGCCGACCCATCTGACTAACAAGGCAATCCCTGCCTTTCCAAACTGGTTCTCCAACGCCAGACCCACTGCTATCCAGCCTTGCCCACTTCCACGCTGGGAAGTCAGGCGAGAGGCTGCTGGTCAGATAGCTACATGTGAAACTTGGAGATTACAAAATCGTTTTTACAGTCTTGGCACACATTCAGCAATCAGCTACAGCATGTCAGAGGAAAACGGGCATTCTGCTGGTCATACTGGACACATGGAGAAGGGGGCTATCTTCTATGATTAAGTCAAACTCATCCTGAAAGTGGGACCTCGGAAAGCTCTAACAAGGGCTTGGGGTCCTCGCTATTCCACAGTAACAAAATTCTGTACGCTAATTCTCTTTAAAAGCACTGAATGTATAAAGATCTTGTTTCTCTTCCGAAATTCTGGCAGAACTTAAGCCCGCAGGGTTTGCTCCCTGCCTGACTTTGCCTTTAAACACCTGCCTGGACAACTGCGTTTTGCTAGAGAGGTGCTTATGCTGCAAAAAAAAAAAAAAAAAAAAAAAAAAAAAGTGGTAAATTACGCTACCTATCACTAAGGCTGCAGGGCATTCAGACAACAGCTAAGAGCAATAAAAGAGCCTAAGCGATACAGTCTCTTTGTCCAACAGCACATATGTCTGGGAACAAGAAACGAGCCTGCTGCACTCCTAATCCAATCCCAAAAAACTTACAAAGGGACGTGTAGGATAAGGAAGAGAATCCAATTATTTTTATGAATTTATATGGCCACCTTTGTGTATCCTGATTTTGTTTCTATGATCAGCATGAGCTAAATCAAGCATCGATTAACTTGCATACAGAAAAACAGACAACTTCAGAGAGCTACCTGCTCGCCAGAGGTGCGACTCCGATTGCCCCAGCATGCAGACCACTGCCTTCCCCTGGTGGGCAATATTGCTGCCCAGCAGGAGGAACACTTCTGCTTTACCATTCTGAAGAAGTTTCCAAGTCAAGACAGCGAAGGTCTTTCAAACTGGTGAAAGGCTGGTAACCAAAGACTGGAGACTGCATCTCTGGAACTGTCTGGAACACCAGGTTCTCAGTCCCTGGCAACAACTGTTTCTGCAGCTGGGTGGCTCACAACGGGCAGGCAGCTGGGGGCAGTACTGTCTTATACAGTGTTTCTGGGCCCCACGCAGCCCAAACTGGCACGGGGAGGGGGGCAGCAGTGGGATATGATGGTTGATTAACAAGTCCAGATGGCATTTCCATCTCTCAACACGAGGACACCCCAACCAGGGAACTGGGAATTCCCCGAGCCTGCTGGCTGGTCTGCGTGGCGAGGAAGCCATACCCTGCTTCTTGCTGGCCTGCCTGATAACCATGGCTGTGACCATGGCTTTGCAGGTCTTTACGTGTTTAGGTATTAAGTTTAGCTCAGTAGTAGTGAATTACTCCGCTGTCATTTTGACTGGGATAATTGTGCTACCGAGTTAACTGCATTTCTTGTTTTAACAACCCAAATAATCATACTCCTGATGTGTATTTGTTACCCCAACATTATTTCGAGCTAAATTGTTTATCCCTGAAGCTGTTAGTCTGGTCTCTGTTACTGTATCTGGAACCTGTAACTTGGCGGGGCTGCCTTAAGCCTTCATATTCAACAGCTGGAAAAACCCCAAGGATGAAGGAGAGATGGAGCATCCAGGGGCTGGAAGCAAGCACAACCCCTCAGCGCCCAAATCATCGCAGCGCACTTTCGACGAGGACACTGGCTTCAACAGTACAACTGCAATGCATGCAATTCGGCTATTTATTTTCATATAGGTACGTAAAAGACAGCTTGCAGCTAAAGCAATAGAAGCCCCTGTCATATTTCCTGTGCTGCTTATCCTTTCATATCTTCAATCAGCTCGGAAGACCAAGTATTAATAGCAAACAAAAAGTTATTATTCATTTTTACTGAAGGTTGAAAAAGATGTACAAGATACTGTACTATTTTAGAAACAGGCCACACTACAATGGCTCTCACAAACTAGTTTCGGCATTTCCTGACTTTTAAGCACTTAACATTCTCTTAAGGTCATTTTTTAATGCTATTTATTACCAGGCTGGTCTATTTGTCTCCTTCAAGCAGTGCTCATTTTTCAAAACAAGTTTCCCAAATCCCTAGTGGTTATTCTGTTAGGGCTATTTTCTTTGCTGGTAGATTTTTACAGCAGCTCCTTTGCCGAATGATCTCCGTGCAAAAGCA
This sequence comes from Falco peregrinus, assembly GCF_023634155.1. Classification (NCBI taxonomy): domain Eukaryota; kingdom Metazoa; phylum Chordata; class Aves; order Falconiformes; family Falconidae; genus Falco; species Falco peregrinus. The sequence goes on along the minus strand of NC_073730.1, from coordinate 6,311,790 downwards.
CATTAGGAAGTTAAGCAGAGACTGATTTTGTTAGTTTGTGCCACATTCATTCCATCAGGTTCACATAGTAGATTTTCAGTTATCATCTGGAGGCTCCATTTAGTCTTACTCCCTTTTAAATGCTCTTCCACTCCATCACGTCTTCTGCCTCTGCTGATTTCCTTCAGAGCAGTTTTTTGGTGGGATGCTGCGAGCTGTGTTTCCAGAACAGCTATTACCAGTCACACCACATGCTTCAGCATACCTTAAAAGCATCGAGCTACCACCCTGCGATCCTCCTTTCGCAGTGAACTTGTTGTATCTACACCCAGCTGCTAGCTCTACACCAATACAGCTCCTGCAGGGTAAATTTCTCCACTGTTAGATTTTTTTTTTTTTTTTAGCTGAGAAATTAATAATAGTCCCTTTTCTTTCAAGTATACCTCTTCAGTATCTGTGTGTGCTGTCAGGCAGGTGATGACACATTCTTTTAATCCATCAACATAAAAAAAGCACTACTACCACCCTGATAACAGAGTATGTAAGAACAGCGACAACAGCCAAGCAGATGCTGTGGATGTACCGACTTGCTGCTGAGGGCGAGGAAGAGAACGGTGAGTGAGGCCACGCTGTCCTTTGTGCCCTTGGGGAAAGCAAACAGGCTGCAGCACACCAGCGTTGGTGTCAAAAACAAATCTACTTCTGCATACCAGAGATAGGATTTATCTTCGAAGAGGAACTGAGCCATTAACAGGAAGACTGACTGAGAGCTCAGGTCCTAATTCTGGGTCACTTGGCCTTTTGTACTTAACATTTTGCCCAGACTAGGAAAACACCGTTAGGTGTTTACACACCAAAAAAGGTTCACGGGTGTAGCTATGTTCACCTAGCACACGACACTCCACTCCAGCAAAAGATCTGCTTTTGTTCGTGTATTTACAGTGGCTTGAGAAAAACCTGATACTGTTTTATTTCACTCAATAATTCTATAAAATGTACAAGGAGCAACATTTTAATGCTACACAGCTTGACCTACACCAGAGAATATGCAAACATCCCACAAGTTTATTGACAAGGTTAAAGTAGCCAAATAGCTAAAAAAGATCTCCCTGAAGCCTGCCTTAAGAGTGCCGTGTTATTTTAAGTAACACTCCTCCAAAACCATAGTCTCAGTCTATATTGATAAAAAAGAACTAACTCCAAGACTGCAGGACCGGTATTTATTATGTAGCATAAGATAAGCCTGCTCTTAGAAATACCGCTTCATGAAGATGGAAGATGAGCTGGGCCAGCAGCTCTGCACTCTGTGGGGCTGGACCCAGTTTTAAACAGGTGTATAAAGTGCTCCAGGAGAGGCCAAACTGATTCACAGCTGGGGTGGCACCAGAACACACGGAAGTGCACAACTAAATACTGTGTAAACACCAAGTCAGACATCCGCAATCTTTCCGACCCTCCTCCAGCCCCTGCCATTCCAGCAAGCACTTCAGCAAAGGATCAAAGAGAATACGAAGTCTTGCAGAGTCAGGACTCTAACAGCAATTCAGGCTTTCAGCTCTTTTTTTATCCCCTCCATCCACGTTTGTTACCTTGTTCTTTGCCCTGCTGAGGCTTCACCACTTGGGATTCATCTGACCCTGAGCCAATGTGCCAAAGATGCTGATTCAGGGCTGGACTCCAAGCAGCGTCACTCTGGGACAAGAAGGTACGCAGGGACAGTCCAGCTGCCGATAATTTTGGCAATCCTGACAATTTTATCACAGGCCACATTTCACTGGCCATTTTCACAATTTAATGAGCACAGGTTCAGAGCTCAAACTCTAAATTCTTGAACACCATCACAGCTCACCTGCCACTTTGAACACGCTTTGTAAGTATAAAATGCCTTTTTTATAATATCATTATTTATTTTATATATATATATAAAAAACAAAATAAACATATAATAATAAAATTCTGGTAGATGATGAAGAGATTTCAGAAGAAATAGGAATAATAGCTTTACAAGCATGTAGTGCTTCTTAAAGGCAAACAGAGATAGGCTTTTTTAAAAAAAGAAAAAAAAATTCTTCATTGCAGATAGATTTTTCAAGATGGGAAAGACTATTCAAGACAAAAACTTGAGAACTGGCAACCCTCTTCTGATCTAATAGTCAGGAACTTTGGAATCTTGTCAACAAAACAGTTAAATAATTCATTTAATTTTTACCTTCCTCCAGAAAGTTGTAAGCTGGCTAAAATTTTGACATAGAAATCCCCTTTAAAAACATTGCCAATGAGCATTTAATTTGGCCTTTTGGAAAATAAATAATTAAATTCATTTGGGAATTGAAGCAAATATTTTCTTACAACTGGGTTAAGCTTTGACAAACTCCTAGTTACAGGTAAAACATACCTGCTCTAAGACACCAATGTGACGAGCCTTTTGAGAACGGTAGTGGGCATTTCTGAAGACGCTCCCCTGGGGCCCCATGCATCAGTGTTTGCTCTTCCTGTTTTCTCTTGGGATCACCGCTGCCACTCCACTTCTGGTGTCAGTCACGGGAGATGGAAGAGCAGGAAACTGCATCAGAGATTACCTGCTGCTAGCCACTGTCACAGCACCAGTAGATCTTGTCACAGCAAACGTAGGTCTTGACTATCCTTTGCCCTCAATAAAAACCACCTCTAAATCCCAAGAAAGATGAGGGTTTGGGTACAGGGAGAAAAAAGGAGTCTAACACTGTGAGAAGTGTTGCTCATCTTCATTTCCAACTGAACATAAAATTAAATGATTCTGCAAGATGTGAGCCAAGCTAAAGACAACTAAAAAGCAGCCCAAAACCAGATGCAGCTATTTGTCACATCCCTCGTGAAAGTGCTGTGCAATGGATTATCCAAAACTATTCTTCATAAACACTGACTCATTCCCTCTCCCTGTTTACATGGCACTGATATTACAGACACTTCTACTGTGCCCTCACAGCTCTTACCCTATGGAACAGATTTCACAAATGATGAAAACATCTAAGTCTTCCTGACAGCAGGAAACTGTCTTCCTCGTAAAAAAAAAAACACACACCTGATTTGCAAATGAATCAATCTAGACCTGTTCTCCTAGTCTTGGAAGATGGTGCTAGGTATTACCACACGATGATGTGTTGTAGTAATTGCACATCTCCTGTCGCTCATGATACCGTATTTGCAAAATCGTCTCTCATGTCCTTACAGAGATTCATTTTCTTTCTACTTACTTTTTGGGCATCACTCCCTTCCCTTCATTCATTATCTCCATTATTCAGTCTCACCTATTTTCATCTTATAAAGTTGACACGGTGTCAAGTAATTAATATTTTTCTACACTGCACAAAGTGCCACTGTCAGACTACTGTTGTCTAAGTAATTACAGATATTTCTGAATCAAGTTGTACGCCAGAATTTCCCTGATTTCCAGCCTACTCTTGTGCTTGCACAGCACAAAAATCTCTCTTGCGCATACTCCATCTGAACTGCCTTGACAATAAATCCATAGTGGTGGGATGTTATAAGAAAAGAGTTTTCTTACTGCTCCATTTATTTCCTTCCGTATTGTTCCCTCAGTCTTAAAAATCCATGCAATTCATAACGCTGTATTTTAACAGCATGAACTGAAAGAAACCAAACTTGGCATTATACCTGAAACAATCAAGAAATCCTTCATGTACCTGTTTGCATTTTGTAAATGTTTTCCTACTTTTTGGCTTTGACATACATACTTGCATAATGATTTTTAAAAGTATTATTAACATTAAACATTTCTGTTCCCTTGCAATTTCACACAGGCTAAGCTTCTTGGATTTTTAGTCCATGAAGTAACAAAGCAGATGCACAGAGAATAAAATGAGATGCTTCAGACTTGAAGTTTTCAAGTTACACCAGCCTTGTGATGATGCAAGTGCTCTCCTTCAGCTGCAAGAGCATTCTGCTGTTAACATCTCTTCCTTCTTCCCCCACACCCACCACCCTATTGATGGGTATCATTCTGTCCCTCACATCGTTTCTCAGATTTCTCAGATCCTCTTCAGCCGTCCAAAGATATTCTGAACTATCCACTCTATCAGCAATTTCCACATTCAGAGCAGGAACCTCTCCATCTTCAACTTCTGCTGCCTACCACCTTGCTTTGGGTTAACAAAAAACCTCCTCCGGCATTACCTTTCCAATAATTTTACTCTAAACATCATCTCCAGTTTTCTCCTTTAAGGAACCTTCCCCTTCCTCATTCACCTGGTCTTTTGCTTAGGCTCCCTGTACCTGTGGTCCCACCCACGTACTTTTTGTGATCCCCTTCCTACATACTTTTCAATCATTATGTTCTTCCCAAGCGTCTCTCCCCATTGCTGCCTTAGGCCTTTGTTGATTCTTACTTCTAGATCACATTTCACAGAGCCTCTTCCAACTCTGAATGACTCGCCAAGTAAAATTTAACCAGGTTGCCTCCTCTTCCTTTTCTCAGGAAAGCTACCAGGGAAACTTCTGTTTCAGAAAAATTAGAAGGAGGTGCAAATCCAAAGGATCAGCTCTGTGCCTCTCTCAGCTTGCAGTTCTACTCCTATAGGGTTTGTGTTTCTAGAAGGGATTGTATGTACACTGCCATGTGCACAGGCTCAAGGTAGGACGGCCTTTTATTTTCCTACAAAGTACTCATGACTCTGCAAGGAGTTACTGTTAACTGAAAGGAAAAAAGTAGTGACAAATTACTTGGAAAATCAGAATGGCAAGTCTGACTCCAGCTACTAGCTTCTGAAACAGATCACACTGTCAGCAAGCGGAGTCACACCTGCACCAAAGGCATGTCTGCTTGGCCCATCTGCATGCAGCATTTCCCCAAACAAGTGGTTCCTCATTGTGATAGTGCGGGCAGGCTCCTTTGAAAGCACGCTGCAAAGGTTTACTCTACTGCTTGATTTTTGGGGGCTACTCTGTACTTAAAACCCAGGCGCTGTATAGCCTGATACTGAATTTCTCCAGCTTCTGACAAAAAAACAGAAGTGTATTTAAAAATAGTATATAATGACTTAATACACCAGTGATATATCAGACTTCCCATATTTTCTCCTCAGGGTCTAAGCAAAAGACTCATCTTACTCCCAGCAAAATGCTTTCAGCTGTACGTAGCAGGAAAAATTAAAAACCCCGAAGAGCCTGATTATCACCTTCAGTTAATTATTTGTGATATAAGCCAGTGTTGTTTTCAATTGCATTTCTTTAATGAGATGCATTCTTTTAGCCCAGCTGCGCTGGTACAGTACGGTTTTAGGAATAATTCTCACATGTCCTTAAGTTTCTTGAGTATATATTTTAATTCATTAGGTGACAGGCCTGTCAGACTAGGAGAAGAATTACATAGTAAACAAACATCATGATCCGGGCCTTCCATTTTCCCTGTGTTTGATCACCATATCTCCTACATATTAGCATTGATGTTGTTCCCTTCTAATAACTCAAGTCCTTCTCTAAAATCATTTCCTCCTACTCTCCCTGTACCAGGAAATATTTCAGCCTTTGTAAATAAATCTGATCACTGATGAAGATGAATATTTAGTGTTACACCAGAAACAGGTCTCATATTCTCAAGCCTGCACAAAGCCACAAACAGAAGCTTCAAAAGAATCAAGAAAAAACAGAAACCCTCAGGTTATCTCCAAGTGTAGGGAGCCATGGTATTAGACCCAAATTCACGAGCATTTACATGTAATAAAATCTACTTCAGTAATCTGAAAAGAATCCTATTTTATAGCACCTCCTGAAATATTTAAACAGGGTAAATCTACAGCAGAATAATTAAACAAACAAACAAAACTAGGAGCATTATCAAATGCTTCTAAAGCTCATGTATTCGTGGCAGTCTGTAGACATCAAATATCACAAGAAAAAACATGACAGCGTAGTCTAAGAGAAGGGGATTATCAGCATTTGTTTGTTCAGCATTGCAATTAACTAAAACATTCCTATTCTTTAACCACATTGACACTACCTTCATGGCTAGGCACAATGCCAAGTACTACATGCTACAAACACACACACACCAAACACACATTAATTTTATAATTAAAGCAAAGATGGTTGCAATAGCTTTGAGTATCCACGTCAGGAGGCACCCAATCTTCCTTGCTGCATTTAGCAAGGGAGGGCAAAACTCTGCCTCAAACAATTTACCCTGTGACAGCAGCAAGGTGAAGGTAGGACACACCTTCTCTGCCCAGCAGTCCAACAGAAACACAGACAGACCCCTTTTTCCCTACCGTTATGTCTGCACCGCTGCAAGGAGGTAGGTTTACATAGTTGTGGTAACTTTAACTACTGTTAAAAGCAGCAATAACACAGGAAGATGTAGCGACAGACTTAAACACAGGCTGTAAAACTCCAGGAGGGAGTTCTGGATGCACACAGTTTGCTGTCACCTCTTCCATGCAACCAGCATCTGGACCAGCTGGATTATAACCGTGCACGCCCTGCCATCCATACACGGAACAGGTTAGCTCCCCTTTCCCCTCCTTTCACATCATCCGCTAGACTCACAAGCAAAATAAAAGGGAGATGAAAAAAGCTGCCTTTTCATTTTACTGATAAAGGCCGAAAAGTAAATTCTGAGTAGCCAACGTGAACTTCTCTCACCTCTTTCTCCCTGTTGAGCAGTACCAGCTGGCTGTCCGTCAGGATGCAGTATTTCCTCTCCCATGTTGTCGTTTCAGTGTAGGGGGACTGGCCGCAGGACAGTCGGTGTGTAGGTGGTCCTTTCACATCTGTGAACAGAAAACCGTGATGCCAGAAGCGTTAGCATATGTCATGAACCTCCTCCTTTGCTTTTGCTGTTCTGCAGCTAGATGCGAAGCAAAACTGCAATCCGTACTTCACAGCGCCTGTTTCAGCACATTAAAAAACAAAATGCTAATCCTGGGAGGCACCCATGTGGAATGCTATGTGAGGTACACTATGAATACTTATCTATAGCATGGCTTACAAAAATGGCAGTACTCAAGATGAATATAAATGTTTTTGTCAAAGACTGAAATACAACCAAAAGACAGGACGAAGAGCTCTCGTGAAAACTTAATCTTCCCTCCGCTCCCTTCTCAAAACCTAAAAGGGGTAAGGGCTTTCAATGTGCTTTAAATCTTAACAAACTAGGTTATTTGAGACTAAGTATAGAGAGACATAGGAAAGCAGATGGGGGTCAAGGAAGGCAGACTTGAAAAAGGGGGGGGGGGGGGGGGGGCAGAAATTAAAGGGATGAAAGTTTAATTGAGAAGTGCTTACTAGCATCTTTTGGTAGGGAATCTCTTTGACTGAATTGTGACAGATAGGAGCCTTCCAGCATTTTCATTTAGCCACAGCCACTATAGTGAAAAAACCTCGAAGAAACCAACCAACTAACCTAAAACAAACAAAAAAACCCACCACCCCCAAAAAAACCAAAAAAAGCCCCCAAAAAACCACAAAAAACCCCCACCATAACCCAAACCAAAATCCAACTTGTTTGGCTCTCAGCGCTGATCTTTTAAAAATTATTTTTAAAATCAATTTCCCTTAAGTCTCTCAGTCTTGAGCTACCTATCACATCGCACCTCTCGCTACCAAGAAGTTTCCTCCAAGACTGGGAGGGAGAAGCACATGAACAAGCGCAGCAGACAGACCGCACTGCCCAGCAGCCAAACCCAAAAGCAGAGAACGCCATGGAGCAGCAAGGTACTATCACTGCGATGAGAGGACTGGGTGCAAAGGCAGCCACCCTGGGAATTCAGGGTGCCAACTTATAAAAATCTCTTTACAGCAGATAGCAATGCTACATGAATAATAGACAAAAGGTGGTATGCAACAGAGCCATGGGTGGCACCATTTATATACATTTAGAGAACAGCTGCAAGTCATCTCTTTCTGTTTGAGATTAAGTTCTGGTTGCTTTCTAACATTAAGTTTCGGTTTTATCTTGCATTTTAGTTTTATACAACTTTACTTGCATCGATCTAAAAAGCAACCGTTCTCAATGTACATGCTGTAGACTCCGCAAGTCCCCGGACTACCTCTAAGGGGTCTAAAACAGACGCTACAAAAATCCCGGGAATTGCTGCAGAGGCACCTGGGCCCTTCTTCACGTATTTCAGGAGCCCGTTAGGCAAAATGGATGTTGAAAACCATTTTAAAACCACGTTAGGTTCCTTTTAGTACGCAGACTAACCCAGTGCTCGCACAGAGCCAAGCACAGCTGCTTCTCGTACCTTCTACCCAGCTTCACCGCTAGAGGCCAGCGAATCCTCAAACACCCAGCACCTCCCCGGCTGCAGGGAAGAAGCGGTACGTCCTAAGTCCAAACGCAAGCATTAAGCTTTGAGTAACCAGCCCCTCCAACCGACTGCACTCCTTGCAGACCTGGTGTATGCCAAATCCCACTTCACTGCTAAAAAAGCTGCAACATCTTCATGCTCTTTTGGCCACAGCAGCTTTTCCTCTGCATGTAAAGGAACACATCGACTTCTAACGCTGGAGAATTAACTCAAAATATGGCTTTCAGTACCTGTTTCAGCCTGGTATTGCATTAGGATTTTTGTGATCATTCAGAAGAACGCTTGAAGCAAGCAATCTAGTACTTTTAAGCAAGAAAAAGAAGAGGACTGCATGGCTAACACTGCTCTGAATAACAAATGCACCTTTGCTCCCTTCATTTCACGTGAGATCGTTCAGGGAAAAAGCTGCAAATCAGAATCAGGCTCCACACTGCTACCCCTCCTAACAAAGCTTGTGTTCCGATAGTGACAAGCAACACCATGTGCCCTGAAATTGCCCGAAACTCTGTTTAGGTGTAACCACGATTAAGGGAAACCACCACAATCTCTGTGAAGCAAAAGTGGATTTGTGTAAAATGCTGGAACACAACTTTCTCACAAGTTACGTTATTTGTCCATCTTACAGACATTAACCCTCCAGGTAGATTTCTGGCACAACTGCCACTCCTATTTATCATGGCATCCAACCAAAACCCTGACAAGACACAAAACAAAACCACTATTGTTCCTGCGTAGACCTTGGTTTCCCAAACAGCAGCTCACAAACCCTACCCATGCCTAAGCAAGACAAACCTACGAGCAACGGGGCTGACAGAGGGAAGACGAGCGAGCAGGATGAAGCCACGAGCTCCCAGCACAAATGCGCAACAGAAATGGGAATGCCAGAGCTCTAGGGATTCAGTCTTTTGGGTAATGAAAGCACATGATAAATCACCAAGGGAATAAAAGGATGAAGGCATGCCCTGTCCTGCTTATGTGGGTGGGCTAGCAGCAAGAGAGTGCCTCCAGCTGCTATACTGAGCGACAACCACGTAAACTATATTTTGAACTGCTGGTAGACTTTCTCATGGCAAAAACCCAAACCTTCTGGACCATTAGCTCCAACGCAGAATCTACAGTCACGACTCACCCAGCCCCAAAAGACTTTAACATTATAATTTCTACTAACTACAGGCCTTGGCAGGATACCATCCAACTGATCTACGGGCTGCACAAAGGAATTAAAGAACAGAACGACTTCTTCCACTGCAATAACAACTCCAGGACTTAAACTGAGTCATCAGGCGCTGCAGGCCAGCCACGACTCTGCTGCCAAGTGGGTTGGCTACGTTGGAACAGCTTTCCACAGGCTGCTGGCAGAGTAACATGCCATCTCTGTCTGGAGCTGTCTATCACCACTAGAGAACACACAGCGTTAATATTTTGTGTTTGTATTGGTATCCTTTTGAACACATGTTGGGACACAGCCCCACCACCCCTGCAGGCTGACCAAGTACTCTCTTCAAGAAAGAGAAGCAATTGCAAGCTGGTTTTCTGATGTAGCAGATCCCAGGACTTCAGTCCTCTCCCCAAGGCTGACGGTGCAAGCCCATCTTGAAAACTACATGGATGTTGAATACACATTACAAGAAAACTCACTGCAACAAAAATTGCAGGATAACTTGGGTGCATTTGTCCCACCTATTTAAACTATTTCTCGCCTAGCCCTCCTGCGTGGTTGACCTCTTCAGAGCCTCTCGCAACAGCTGTAACTTCAAAACTTACTCTGAAGTATGTTACCAGTTTAGACTGAAGACTCTTTGGGACTTTACACAGTATCACATATACACTTGGTCACTTCACAAACCCTGTTCTGCTTTCCGGTACTCTTCATCTTCAGTTTTCATTTTACATTCTTGGCTCCAACTTTTCACATGAATGCAATAAAACCCACCAACTTCTTCCACTAATGCCCCATAAAACTAATTTACCACCACTGTTTGAATTGCTGCGGAAGCGAATGGCAAAAGTCCATGTTTAACTGGGACCCCTTACGCTTTTGGGAAAGGCCAAACGTCAGGGCTGTCCTTTCCCACCTGGGGGCTCATACAGGAAGGCTTGTGCTTTGGAGGGTAACTCACTGATGAATGCAATTTTGGGCAGGAGCTGGAGGAGAGATCAGGGAGGTGCATCTGAAAGCTCCGAGTGTGCAGATGTTACACGTGGGACAGGCTCATGCAGCCACACACCTAAATATGCAAGTTCTGGTGACAGAAGATTTCTTTCTCTGGTCTGATGCAATCTTTTCCATTCTGCATCACTACAATGAGGCATTCAAGCAAGCAGATCAGTTAGTCTACACACAGGATTAAAGGTCATGCCTTATGTGCCTTCAAATGCTAATATCAGTTAAGTAACAGCTTGGAAAAAATCCCCTTTTCAGTACATCCTCCCCTGCTTGAACTGAGAAGCGCATCGCTGCCCGCCTGCCACATAGCTAGTTTGGAAACTGCATTGTTTTTCCTCAGGGGTCTGAAATACTATTAAGCATGTTATAAATATTCACAAAGCTCCATTTCTCTCAGCCAAATGACAACTCGTACCTTATTATTCTTTAACTACAGAGCTTATTTAAAAAAAAAAAGGGGGGGGGGAGGAACAGTTATGCCATAACCACCTAACAACAATAAAAAAGTGTTGACTGGTGCAGGGCAAGGGAACAAGGGAAGAAGCAGCCAGCCAGTTCCAAGCTGATCCCAACAGAAAGACTAAAACATTTTACAAAAACTGACAGCAGTTCAGCAGCGTTTAGGGAGTAGTACTACTGCTATCAGATGGGAACATCTCTGAATCTTCCATTGCAAGTATGCAACAATTATTTTTATAAAAATTCCAAATCCATTTGCCAGTGGAGAGTATTTTCCAAAAAGCAGGCAATGGGCAGAAGCGGAAAATTTCCAAAAGATGATGGGCATTTCAGTATCTTTTAGTCCCCATTTAGCTGTCGCTCTTCTACAACCAGAAGAGCAGCATCTCCTCTCCTCTTCAGAGCTAGTGAGAAGTACAGAATTAGCCGAAATCAGGCCAACAAAACTACATTAAAGGTAAATTCATGCCTTCGGTCTCTTTGCCAAAAAGCGCTCTCTACCTACCCATCAATAAAAACACAAATAAACCTCTATCCCAGTGATGACAAGCTCAACCCCTGGCACATGTCAAAGCTCCTTTTTTGAACCACACTCCTCCTACGGTGAAATCAAGGGCTTACTGAAGTACTTGCCAAATTTTCATCAACTTTATTAGGGTCCGTATTATGTTCCTAGTATTTCCAAAGAGGAGCTGCCAAGCAGCTGAGTAACCAATGCAGCGGCCAAGTCTGTATGCAGGGAGGTTTTTTCCCCCCCGAAGAGAGATTAGTAGGAGCCCTAACACCTTTTGACAACAGGTCTACTTGCCCAATGTCTGTGTTTCCATGGTGTTTTATGTACTTACCATAGAGACAGGACTCAGAGAACTTTAGGTAAGTGCTGTTGTCTGAGAGCTTGTCAGTACCCCAACCTACCCAGCTGTGTGTGACCATGCAGTCCAGCTCAAATAATCAGTCTGAACCTTCATCAAGCAGTTGAACAGAAGCTGAAACAAGCCTTACTATTGACACGAAGCTTCAAAGACTAACAGCAATTAGAAGTCTTCCCCTAAACTTAGGTCTCTAAAAGCTGACTAAACTCATGACTCAAAGGAAAGATAGGGCAGAAAGGGAAATATACCACATCTCAATATGGTTCATTCCCTTAAATCTGCATCTTGTAATAAGGCAGGATTTCCGCAGAAGGAGTCACTAATGTGTGTGAAAATAAACAGCAAGAGCACAGTTACATGACATACAGCTGTGTGTGTATATGCAGCTATTTCAGACAGCTGCATGACACTCGGATGATCTGCAGGATCTGGATTTAGAACAGAATACAAGCGCCACTGCCCTCAGAGCAGAGGCAGGCGGTGGAGCCACCCTGGCTCAGCTAAGAGAGGGACAATCTCTCCACATTTACACAGAGCAGATGACGACAGAGGTCAGTTACTGAGGGTCTGCTAGGAAAACCACAATCAAGACAACTTCCACTTTTCTCTCATGCTGATATATATAGCTTTTGTTTAAATTTCTTACTACTCAAACAACTCCCAGCGATATGCAATGGTTTCTGATCCAAGCAGGACTACAGACGAGACGCTATCAGAAACAACTGTTTAAAGAAAACCTATCATGATGCACAAATTCACTTGGGAGAAGGAGGGGACACTCACTCATCCTCCAAGTTTGTACAGACAAGCATCACAATTTCCCAACACAGAACATAGAACAGTCATGAATAATTGTACAATACGATAAGGAAATTTCAGCACATACTCTGTGTGGTAACGCAGAGACTCACATGCTACAGAGAAAACAGGCCGCTCTTAGGGTTGATTAATTCTCCTCCGAAGCAAAACACACTTAAGAGACTTGACTAGTACACATTATAGAAATAAAACCAGGAATCCTGCCATTTTATTTCAAATCACAACATGGGCACAACAAAACACAACAACTGTAGGTGTTCTAGGAAGCTTCTTGTGGCTACTGTGAGATACAGCATTGCTCACTTGCCCCTCTAAATCACTGTGTGGCACGGCTCCATTTCATTTAAGAGGTACCTACATTTTCGTGGTCAGCAACAGATCTCTCGGCTGAAGTAGGTGTTATTTTAAGTGTAGAAAGCATGAGCAGATCCTTTGGGATGAGAGGCACGCTATTTATGTAGGATGTTATTACAGCGGTAAGTATCTAGTGTGAATTCTTTCTGTTATATTTAATAGCTGCACTCAACAAACTTCATTACACATGCAACGACTAGCCCTCAATCCAGCTGAACCCAGTTGCTCTCCTCTGGCAGCTGCATCCAGCGATAACCATATTCTTGCGTGGAAACCTAATCTTGCATGCGGGTAGGAGGTAACGAAAGCTTAGTCAAACCATCAGATTTCAGAGATCTCAAAAGCTCTCACGCCGACTGGCTACAGCCAAAACGCTACCTGGAAAATCTGTTTTGCACAGATTAAAGCCATAAAAGGCTTAAGTAGGTGAAAATGGTATTTTAGAAGCTGGCAGAAGCCATGACCGGCACCATGACTTTCTCAGATTCCAACGTATTTGGCACCACAACACGAATTCTTCACAAGATCTTTACTTCTTCTAGTATAGGCCAATGTTGCCAATCTAACCTATTAACTTTCCGCTGCTCTCTTTATTGACTGGCAGTGATCAGGCACAGCCTAAAAACTGGTTTTCCATTATCCCAGTAGAGAACCTCATAAGGCACAGACAGATTCACACAAAAAACCTGCTCAGTCAGGTGCAGTTGTCCGGCCCTGTACCCTCACGGAAATACCACTGTGACAATTGTTCTGCTTCTTCTGTGTGTTTCCATTTCCTACATGCCAACCCTGGGTGAAGGAACCTCTTTTAAATTCAGAAGTGAGAAGTCTGAAGCTTTCTGCTGCTCACTGCTGGGTAAGGTTTTGAGGGTTTTTTCCCCTCCTCTGAATGAGGACTGTATGTCTCTTCTCCAAACAGGTAAGGCCACAGCTTTTTTCCACCAGCTGCTGGAAAGCTTTGATGAAATCTGTGGTGGGATGGGAGAAGGGTCGCATTTCTGCTCTTAATTTCTCAACACAGAGAAAACAAGATTAACCTTTAAAGCTCAAGGAGTGAGCATCAATGTTTTGCCTACTATCAAAGATACCAGCCAGATTCTTAAATTTCCTACAGATTTTCAGCATTAAAAATAAAAAAAAAACCACTGTCAGGAGCAATTTTTATGTGGGAAGGGCTAAGCCATCAGAGTAGTGAATATCTAATAGCCAGCCAAGGGCTGTCTACTTTGCAACTTGCAGGCGGCAAAATACAGAATGCTACTGTACAACGAGGCTGGCATCTCCCAGAAGGATGAGCTCTTGCTGCCTCTCCTCTCTGTTGCTGACATCATTCCCACTCCTTCGTTCCTTCACTAGGAGAGATCCGACTTGTTTGTACAAGAGACGGCCAGCAGTGAGCAAGGTACAGCAGGCTTACTCCCCCAGCTGAGCTCCCAGACAGCTCTGCCAATTTAACTTGGTCCCGACTCAGTACATCTGCCCCATACTTGCAACGTCACCACTCTACTCAGTAGTTTTCACACCACGGCTGAGACTATGGTAAAGATCAGCCAAGATCTCCCCTCTCATTTCCCTCTAACACATGCAATTCAAAAACTAAACCTTTCCCAAGACCTGTGCTAACACATTTACCACCCTCAGCCCCTAATACTTGCTAAAAGGGCTCAGTGTTCCCCGGTACCCAAGCGCTCTGCAGAAGCTCAAGAGCACAAATTCAGTTAGGCCACAACCATGCAAGCAGTTTCACCACGACTTGCTTTTCAAAAGGGAAAATCATGGAGTTGTTCCAAAAAAGAAACCACAAGTCTTAAAATCTTACGAGTAGTTTAGCGAGCAGATGCTGAGTGTGCCAACAGTCTCGAGCTTTCTTGCAAAGGTCCTAAAAAATGAAAGCTAAGGAGCTAGCAACAGCAGCAAAAATTAGGCATAAAGCTAAAATTGGCCTGACAGGGTAATTCTGATTAGAAAGCAGAAAGCCGCACCAGTGCACTGTCACCGTGCAGTTTCTTTGAGCAAAAGGTGTGGGAGCTCTTAATAGCAGTTTAACGCTGCCAATTAGCTTGAACACTGCTGAGCTCCTCTAAGCTTCTTACATGCCACATAGCCGATTGCTAAACTTACAAAGGGTAATTGATCCTCACTTCCCTCAGCTGCACCTCTGTCCCTGTTCTCATGGTCTGTACCCAGCCAGGTTTGTGAGAGACGGCGTGAAAAGATGTGTCTATCAGAAGACATCAGCACCTTCTTGAATGGATCAGTGCCAGCGGCCTCAAATCATGCAGTCACCCACGCACTTCGTAGTTCGACAAGTGGAACCAGAAAACACGAGCCAGTCAAGGTGGGGACCTTACAAAACATGCAGGTGTGCTTCATGCTCAGCCCAGCCCTCCCATGCGCGCCTGCAAACAAGCAGCTCATTGTGCAGCCTTGTAAATTGCATGACATCACCAGAACAGAAGCTGCTATCTGTGTAAAAACACAATTTGGTTCCCAGGATACCTAAGATTTCAAATAATCCACAGTTGCTCAAAGCCATCACTGTGACCCTTCCTACCATACTAAGCAGGTTTTCCTTCCTTCTTATTCAGTTCTCGTTCCCTGCCCTGCTCAGGACCACTCATCTTTGCTCCTGAATATTAAGTACATTTTTCTCTCACAGTTAAATTCCCACTTGGCCTACAAAACACTTTGGAATCTCCAAACAGAAATGGTTATTACAAACCTGCAGAGAGGATTATAAAAGATTACATGTCCCTATTACATAGCTGCCAAGTTCTGAGAAGATTCTCAAGTGACTCTTCTCCCCAGAGCAAGGAGAGGCTTTCGTGAGAGGTTCAGGAAGCAGAAAATAGAGAATAGCAAAAAAGTTAATTATTCGTGGGAGAAAATAAATCTGCAGTCTTTCCTCTTAATTTATGCATGGTCCTTTTCTTACCCAGCACTATACCCTTTCCCCTATTCTTTTCTCCATAGTGCTCGCTCTCACCATCCCCTAATCTCCATCTTACAGCCTCTTCAGCACCAAGCACCCAGACTAGGCTGTTCCCTCTTCATCCTTTGCAGCAGTGCAGGAAGAAGACAAGAGGGAAAGCATCCTGAACTTAAAAAGGACCTTGGCCCAAGGCAGCTGTGACAAAACCAAAACAATTTAAGACCAAACACTGCTTAGTCCCTGCACATTTTTTGGGTGCGCAAAAAAAATGTACTAGTGTACTTGCAGTCAAAGCTAAACACGTGTACCACAAGCAGCACACAGAGCTGCTTGGCAAAAGCACCACTACCGAAAGTTCACAGACAGCTTTACCCCCCTCCCTTGCCAACAAGGCATCAACCAGCTGACATTCATCTGTCACAGACCAGTTTCAAGTGAGCAAGACCCTTTTGCCTTCGTCTGCCAAGGAGGGAGGTATGGGAAGAGCAAAGGCAGAGAAGCATTTCTGCTGAGACAAGAAGCCGCCACAGGAACAGCCAAGGTGATGAGATAGTGACCACAACAAGTTCAAGATGAACAACTGAAAAACAAAACCACCATCTTTCAGGCTTTCACGTGCAGTTTGGATTACATCATGCAGGCTATTTCTTTCAGACATTGTTATCTTTGGTTTTCCTTCAAGAAAACCAATATATTCATTGTTACCGATCTGAACAATCTCAGCCCATAAACTTGAATTTCTCAGAGCAAGGGCAGGATTGCTGAATCCCTCCTCCCTACTTCTACAGAAACACCGTCTCTGTGGTTTCAAAAAACGAACCCTCTCGGTGTGTGGTGGTTTTCATGACGAGAGAGAAGAATAAAGGAAAAATAAAGAACAAAAAAATCACAAAGCTCTCGGGTGATACTCTCCCCTACCTAGGGGTTTTAAATGCTTGGTCACCCTGCCATCGCTGCACAGCCTGTTGCTGCCGTACTCTGTCAGCTCTTTTCAGCTTGAACATTTCTCGAAGCCTGAGTGTGCACACAAGCTATTAAGTGCTTCTTTTGGCTTTTCTTTTGTTTTGCTTCAACAAACTTTTGGGGAAAGAGAATACAGGAGTTGTGACCACTGCTGTTGTCTTAGACAAGTTTATTTCCCTTGTTGAAGAGTTCACAGGCCACTAAAATCTACTAAATCTACTGCAACGATGTGCTTTTTGGTTTTTGCATATTATCCAGGCCATCCAGGCATATAGACTAAACTTAGCTTTCTTATTTTAACCACTTAAAACAAATGACTTAGTAAGCGACCACCTCAAGGGATTCAAATATAATGTAAAAGAAGCCCTCCAGTACTCCCCATGCTATTGAAAAAGACCCACGCTCCTTCCTTCTGGCATTTTTAAAACGTTTTCAGAAGAACCTGGAACCAGCTATTACACACCATTTCGTTGACTAGACCTACTTAAAAACAAAACCCCATACAAAAGCACCAGAACACTCCTCATTCCATTTTTCTCCCTAATGTCTGAAAAGTCTTCATACATCTCAGTAATGCAATGCTAATATACAAGGGACTGGATATTTTTTCATCCTTTAAAGGTAGTTCAGACACAAAACTTTAGAGGAAGGAGACCAGAGCTTACATAATTGCAGTGGGGATTCTTAGCCATATTTAGATTTATGCAAAGAGGTGTCTTATTGCAAATAATCTGAATTCTACATTTAATCCAGTACAGCAAGGTAATGACCTGTAATACCTCTTATATCAGCTCTACTCTTTAACCTTTAGCTAAAGGTTATATGAGGTTAGCTTCCCTTTGTAATTTAACCCAGCTATTGTACCTGGTCTTAGGGAGGGAAAGCTGGCTTTAGGAGAAAAATCCACTTTGGGTAAGTGTAAGGAGGTCACCACCAATGTGGTCAAGGCAGGACACCGAGTCGCTGGCTCACAGCAAGGTTCAGGAGCCTTCCAGCTCACAGCTCTTTGCTCTCCTTATTGCTACATGATGTCAGTATTTGCAAATTGAAGTTCAATTTTGTTCTGAAATCTCTGAATACAGCAGGTGATTTCTTTCTTCTTGCTTACTCTATATGGTGTTGAGGGAAACTGTGAAAGAAAGAGGCAACGTGGGAAGAAATAACAGTGACAGAGCAGAGAAATTGCAAGTGCTAAGCTAACACTGTGTCAGGGGAAATACATTCTCGTAGGCCAGCTCGGTTTGGACACCTTAGCCATGCCGCGATCAAGGCTCCCGAGATACCACCAAAACAGGCGGAACAGGTTTACTATGCTTTTGGCAAACCCAGGTAAGCATGATTAATGTATCCTTTGATGATGGGCTAGCTAATTAAAAGGATCGGTAGCTAGGGTGCAATATTTCAAGTATTCTTCAACTGGGTTTTCCCTCTACTTAATATGTTTCCTTCTCTCTGCAGTCGGCTCAGCTATGAAGAATAAAGGCAACCTCACATCCTCAGCCCAAACACCCAAAAGCCCCCACCTACTTAGTACTCCCTCCTTACTCCTGCTATGTTAACCGAGACCTGCAAAATACAAAGCTTGTGAGGACAAACCCTTTTGTTATACACTATGCTGCTTTTTAGCTGACTTATCTGATGCTCAGTGGTAATGCCACAAATCCCCGAAGCGCAAACATACACTTGTTCCCAATGTCTTCCCTGCCATGTGTTTTGCAAACTCACACCATGAAGCCCCCCCAGCAAATCCAAACCCCCTTCTATCAATCAGAAGGGTAAAGCCACAAGTGCTCATCTCCAAAATCCTAGAAGGAGAACAAACGAACCCAATAAGGATAAATAACCAGTGGGGAGAAAACGTCTTTCCTACAGCAATGCTAAACAGAAATGTATAGGTCACAACCTTGCACAAACAGGACTGATAACATCTAATTAGCAGTCCTGCTGCGCAACTGCATTTTGTAACAATAAATCCAACCAGGTCTGGAGGAGAGGGAGAAAGGAACCTTTATATAAATATAGTAATTTTCATCCAGTTTGAAGAGATTTGCTTTATGTTACTGTTCCATGGGGTTCCCCCCCAGTAGGAATAATCAACCCACACAAGTGATTCTATGAGTTATTACTGAAATTAATTTCGCTCCCATTGGGAAACAATTTACAAGGGGAGCACAGATTTTTATTAATTAATTTACTTTTAAATCGAAATACTAAGAATTCTGTTTGCTGCCAGAAGATGGGTGGAGAAGGTAAGGAAAGTTCACATACCCAAGAGACTTATTAACTAGAACCAACTTGGACAATACATTTGAGAAGCATTTCCTTCCAGCTACTGTAGATAGCTGTCCTTAACATGCCTTTACTTAAGCAGCCAATTTTCCACCACTGAGTACAATGAGATTTCAAAACACACACGAAACCAGAGTATAAACAGACACAAACAACCACTTGGTGATATAACAAAAGAAAATACAGGGCGAAAAAATCGAGCTTCTCTATTTTCTGCCCATTACAAAGTATCTTGGCATTGGAAACATATTCCACTCCACACACATGCACTTTTTTTTTTTTTTTTTTTTTTTTAAGTGACAGCATTGTCACAAAATACCCTGCTTAGCTGTCTTTGCAATGGTGTTCTTGAACAAAAATTAATTCTGGGGGTTGAGGGATAAATTCCACCCAATATTATCGTACAGGGAATCGCATTTCAGATAAAACAAGCAGCAGTTGATAAAGCATGAATGAGGCTCAGCAGCAAAGACAGCAGGAGGGAGTGGTGAATCAGGCAGAGCTAGTCCACACTAGCAGTACAAAGCAAGAACATCTAAAATTCGTATGAAGACCTTGTCACAGACAGCAGGAATGACAAACAGATGAGAGGCAGCACCAAAGAGTGAAAGATTAAGGAACAACACCCTTTCTCCAGAGTTTTAGCTTGGTAAAAGACAGGCGGTGCTGCTTCCACATCGTTAAGAGCTGGATGGTACCCTACCCCCAAACCCCTGACGGATGTCAAACTTATTTTGGTACATATCTGGCGATAAAAGCCACGCATGGCATCTTGTTCATTTCCTCCTTACCACTTAGTCTGCCAAAACTTTAAGCTCTGCCTTCCTTGCCACTTCTACAAGCCAGTACTATTTATTCTGCTCTCAGTGACTAATGATGATCATGCACATCCCTTGCCTTTGTAAAAGCCTCTTTTAACAATGGTACAAGAACTGAAAATGGTTATCTTGGTACCTGGAACTAGTTTTGCTAGCCCTGATGCAATCAGACACGATGATGAAAAGAAAAGGAGGGGGGGGGGTGTGTTATAAATTTTTCTTTTCCAAACTGTCATGTGATTAAAATCCATTAAAATGCAAACAGGCCTGAATTTTATTTTATCCATCAGTGGCCACACTTCACTGTCCCTGGGCTACGACTGTCTCTTTGTGAATTCTCTGCACATAGAGGAGTCAAGCTCTAGGTTTCGGAGC
This sequence comes from Falco peregrinus, assembly GCF_023634155.1. NCBI lineage: Eukaryota > Metazoa > Chordata > Aves > Falconiformes > Falconidae > Falco > Falco peregrinus. The sequence goes on along the minus strand of NC_073730.1, from coordinate 6,291,460 downwards.
GATCAATCTAGTAAACCTTGCTAAATATATATGTGTGTGTAAATTTTATAATGACCTCCATTTTTCATGTTGATTTACATTGATCATTGAAAAGTACATTCAGGTTCATGTTTGCTCATCTCCGAATAAACAAAGTGAAGGCTGTTGGGTATCCAAAGACAAATTTGAGACATTACAGATGTAGACAAAACCCATCATCACCCTGAAAGCATTTCTCTTTGAAATTATGTAGCCATGCAAAGTTATTCAGAGCAGAGATTGCTATAAGTGTTTTCAATTCAGCCTGGGCCTGCTGGGGGCAGGGAAGGAGTCTGATGAGGCTCTATGCTGTCACTTTTTTCCCTTCCATGTACTCAACAATTCAGAAATATATGACTCAGTACGGATGTTTTTCTTCCCCTTGCATTCTACGGTTTCCATTTCTCAGGACACTTCTCCTTAAGTCCATATGTCTAAGTTCATATATAGCACATCTACCCAGAGTTTTCCCATTAAAATAAATACATCTACATCCATTTGAACATGCGATTCCCCATCAAGCACAACCACGTAAATGAAATACAGTCAGTGCACCAGCTGGGTTCATCCTGCACAGGAATATTTCTTTTCTCATCTGCAGACTCTGTCCCCTTTTTCCTCAGCAGAAAAACAAGCCCGTTTCAGGGACATACAAGTCTGGAGTTATAAATTATAGTTTCCACAGTAACAGTAGGAAGGTGTCAGAAGTCTGGGCACATATGCTGCACAGCACGGCTAGGCTGTTGTAGAGCTAGCATCCACCAAATTGAAGATGCTACATACGCACACAATAAATTGTTTTGGTTGCTGCACAAACACAAATTTCTCAATTAGTACGTTTGGGCCATTCATGTCTTATGTTAAAGCAACTCAAAACTCCAGCTCTACACATATGACTCCCCTCAGACAAACCCAGTGGCATTTTATAATTACATTTAAGGGCCCACGCTTCTTTTTATAGACATGTAGCATTCACAGAAAGCTCAGAAGAAACTCCACAATGAAGAAGGAAAAACATATTTCCTGGAAAGAAGTTCTCCCCTTTTGCAGCTATTAGAGTATATCTAAGCAGGAGCTAACGATCCATCATTGGGCAGGTTTTGTGGCAAAGTGCATTGAGCTCGCTGCCGCTGGGGATAAGCCATCTAAGAACTACCTTGTTAGCACAGCTAAAACAGTGGCTGCTGCACCCACATCTCTGTATGTGGAAGGGAAGGGAAAAAAGAAGGAAAAAAAAAATCACCAGCAGTGCAGTGTCAGATATGGGTGAGCCTAAGAGCTAGGCCAGCCTGGGAACAGCACAGGGAGCGCCTGGTTATCATCAGTGCGGGGCTGCCCAACCCTGCCGTGTGCTCACCAGCATCCAACGCGCGTGCCCGAGGGCACCAGCCTGATTTTGGACACATAGAGGATTTGCGTCTGCAGGACCAAGACAAGGAAAACTTTGTACCATCCCTTACTGACATACGTCGGCTTGCTCTTTCCCTATTGTTCATTACGTACACTGCTACTCCACTGACTTTTCTGAAGTACCAGCGTGACTAGCTGAGCTGTTTCCTTGAGATTATGTATTAACAGCAAAAGATATATAAACCTCTTAATGCCTAACCCCACAAAGTCACAAGGGCCTCACCTCCCACCTGATAAAGTATTCAACTTTCCTAGGTGCCCCGTGCTTTCTACAAGTCTGGATTAAAAGGCTTTTACCGACATAGGTCATCACCAACATTGAGACATCATAAATAAGAGTCAGATCTTCATGACAGTTACACATGCGAGTGGGGGTGGAAGTCACAGTCAGGAATCATGAAATCCAACCTCAAGACATGATTCAGCTCTGCTGCAGCAGACTCTGAATGATTATCCCCTTCCTCTCCCATTCCTTTTCAAAACATCATCCTATTTTCAGTAAGAAGTCTCGGTATCATTTAGTACCACCTCAGTAAAGGAAAGGACTTTCATTTCAAGGCATCGGTAGCTTGAACTATACTCGTTTTATCAAGCTACAGGAGGGCTGACAGGAAACCTACCGCCAACCACACTGCAGCCAGACGCCTGCCCTTGCTCAGCACCACACACTCAGCAGCCCCAGCCTGAAAATGCTAGCGTCTTAGCATATTAAGCATGCAAGCCTTCATTGCTTTATAAAGCTCGCAGAGGAACTGGTTACTAAGGCAGGCTATTTATACAGGACACAGCCTATATACTTGATCAGTAACATAAAAAAAAAAAAGCGTTGCTTGAGTGAAGATGACTGTAGGCAACTGGGACCTATTCAGACCTGGGTATTCACCTTCTTCCCCTCACATGCAGCTCATGCAGTGGCACTACTTGGAGCAGTGTTGTTGACAAAGCCTCTTCTCATGTACAAGTGTAGCCAGAGCTAACAGCAGTGCTGAGGTAGATGGAGACACACCGCAAGAATTTGAAGTTTGGCAGATTTTTTGGTAGCAATTTATCAAAACTGCTTGCCAAGGCATCTGTGTTACTAAATGACTGTTGGAGCAAAATTGCTCTTCAGAGTGACATTAAAAGGGCTTTTATTTTTCTATGAAAACGCATTGTAAACTCGTAAGACATAAGTAGAAGAAGATCTACAGTGACACATCTTAGGATGAGTGAGATGCAGCTAGAAGTCTGACCATCCCATCATCACAGAAGTACACAATAATCTCAGAAGATTTAAAGGTTTTACTCGGGAGTAGTCAAGAGTATGGGATGCAAGAAACTACTTCAGCTCCTACAAAACATGCAAAAGCAGCTAAAGTCAGACATAAAATGAACAAGCAGGTCTGCTTACAACTTGCCATTGGACTTGGCAGTGTACTTTTTTGTATTTCGCTTTTTAGAAGGAGAGATTTGTCTGTGGCGAAGGGAGAGGGAGGATGAGGAGAATCAAAGAGCTTTGCAACATAAACAAATCTCAAAAACTAGAATTCGAAAACCATATAAAGACAAGAAACTATTAAACCAACACATGACTGATCCCCTAGGTCTCAAACCTATAGACAGCTTCAATAGCGATGTGTGGTGATAGCTGACAGAAATGCATGCATTTGAGCTGGAGAAGTGTGTTTGCTCACTCCCTGTTCTCACATACCACCGTCAATAACCTGGCTCCTCTCTGCATCAGTTTTTCAGCAATCTGTTTTTGAGAAGGACGCTCCTATACCAAATGCATACATCAAAATGATAAGCACGTTCCCTGCAAGGAATAAGGACAGTGAATGCATGCTCTATAAAACATGAGCTTCTTTGAGAAACTAGCTATTTCAGTAATTTTTTTCTCTACCTTCTCTGTACAAAATATTTTCTAACTTCGCTTGAAAAAGCGGTCCCGTAACTCATAAAAAACGCTTTCGCCCACAGAAGACCAGATGTCTAGCTTCAGTTTTCCTCATAGTAAGAGCAAAACCACTCAGAGGACAGTTGGTTTCAATGCTAACATGTCAAGAGTTTTGTGCTTTAGCCTGTTGTTTACATAAACAGCTTCCTTTAAACAAGTGATGTTTTAAAGGATTATGAAGTATTTATTTCAGAAAAGTCTGAAGAGTCTCTTGAATAACTACCACAGAGAAAGTATCACCACAGAAAGCACAAGGCTAAACAATAATACAAATTAATTAGTTAAAGCAAGCCATCAAATGACTCTGTAGTAGAGCAATGGTATAAATAAGGACACAGACATAACCTTGTGTGTTTGTTTACTTCTGAAATGCCATTGCTTTGAGTCCTAGATCGCATACTGTTAGCATTACAAATCTATACCATTCATTATTGGGTGAGTGGGGGGTGGGGGGGAAGACCTAAAACCCAAATAATTTGGGTTTGTTATTTCAAGGAAAAAAGCGTCATCGTGCCTAGGAAGTGCTCGATGCATGCAGGCAATTTTCATCTCGGGCCAAGTTCCATTACGGGCAGCATTTGTGGAAATGCAAAACCAGGAAGCTTTGCCTGAAGAAAATTTTACCACGGCAGAACTTACCCTCTCACTGCAGTCTACAAATCCATGAATCTCAAGAATTCAGGTGCCCATTTCCAGTATCGAATAAGCTTAGCAGGGACTGAGCCTTCCAGCACAGCTGAAGCCCTGGGTACAGTTTCCCTTTCTGCACACTGACAGCTGTGTTTTAGGCCTATCTTTAAGAAGAACACAGAATTTTGTGAAAAGTCTAACACAGTTTCTTTCATACTTTCTAAGCCTGGGCTCGCTTACCCCTCAAGGGAAGCAGCAGCGAGCAGCTGCCCTCCGGGGCTGGGGGCTGGGTGCCGACGTGCCACAGCCAGCCCCTAGCCCAGCGATATCTCCCACTGCCCCCCCAGGATCCTGCCCTGCTGGGTCTCACAGTGAAGTTTCTCTTCCCAGAGATCCAACAGTTGAAACGTGAAGCTTTGCCAAAGACTCCAGATCCAACTGCTCCAGACATAGCTCCTCCTCTGAAAAGCAACAACTGTTTTTTCCTCCTCCAGCCATTTCCTTCTGACCCTGTCTGGCCTGTTATCAAAGGAAAAGCTTCTCCCACCAAAACCCCAGATCTTTACTTCACCAGGAGCCCTTTCTCCTAATCTCCACACTTTCATTCTTTGGCTGCCTCTAAGAAAACTGCATCTCTTCAAACCCCTATCACCCTGCAAAGAAAATACAGGAGACAAGTCATCTCTAGGACACAATTAAACCCTTTTCAGATTCATTCCCACGCAATAATTTCTCATGATCAAGGTAAATCGCAGGTCATATTCTCGCATGTACCAGCTGTCAGCCTCCTCTGCACAAGCAGCATGAAGTCCAACATCCCAACCGTCCCACGGATACGGACCACAAAAACAACAAAAAGCAACCTGGAATGCAAGACACTGCCATTCACTTGTATGATTTCACGAGTCAGAAAATAGCTCTTACAAATATAAATGTCCTCATTCATCCCATTGAATGTTAATTTTTGGATTCAGAATGGTCTGTGGATTAAAGACACGAAAATCAACAGGCAAGACTAAAATGAGCACAACTACCTGCTTAGACACACCATTCATTAAGTGTAATTAAAACCAGATAAGCATAATTTTATTAGCTTCAGATATTACGGCTAATTATTTTAAGTTGTGTTCAGAAACATTCAGCTGAGCAGTATTAACCTATTGCTCACATTAAATGTTACAGTGCTTGGGATGAACCAGGCATGGCTCCCCAGCAAGGGAAATCCTCTGGGGTGCAGGGTGGTGGTGGGGTGTTCAAGTGCTACTCAAAGCTGCCAAATGCCAGAAACGCTCCCCTGGCCATTCCCACCCCCCTGTAACTGTCAATATACCACCTAACACAGTATTTACTCCCACAAAGCCACACTACAGATTAAAAAAAAAAAACCAAAAACAACAGACCGATACTGGACCGCAACATGTTATTTTCATAGTTATGACTCTGTAACAACAACAGTCATTTTAATTGTAGGGATTAGGTATAAGCAGCTATCTTGTATCTGTTCTCACAATTAAAAGTGAATGAGTTTTAACATTAAGACTACATCTTGCAACAAAACACAGGGGATTGTAGCAGGAGGCAAATAAATTGACATTTGCACAGCACTTCAGCAAACACATGAATTACAGAGTAATGTAATTACTCGACTGTGTAAAAGTCCCCTAATAAAAACCCCACCAAAAATCAACGACTGAAGAGCAAAAGAGATTTGGGAGTGTAGGAACATGAGTCAGTAGAAGGGCTTCTAAAATGAGAAATTGGTTTTTAAAATATGAAAAGAGAAAAGCTGCTCCAATGAGTAATAAATACTAAATTCCCAACTCGGACAGGAAGAAACAGTTTTGTATTTTGGGAATCACTGAAAGAAACTGAATGTGGTACTGCCTTGGCTTTAGTTAGAGTTATAGATGTGAAAAAACAAACCTCTAAGTAAGTTTATATGGAAAGACATAAGAAATAGAATGTAATTAATCTATACTGTAAAGATAATAAAAAGAGTATATAGTTTAAATACTTCAGTCAATTATTAAAAAAACAAAATTAATTCCAGAAAAGCAAGGATATAAAATATTCTCTCTGACTCTAGGCACAAAAATAAAATGAATTAAAGCATTAAATCAAACTTAAAAGACTGAAGAGACATATCTTTACCCAGGTGAAGAAAGAAAAGGAAAGAATTCTAAAGAAATGTCTTTTATGATAAAAGTTGTAAAAGAGAAAGACCGTGAAAGCTAAAAGTACACTCAAGTGAAAGAGGTGAGTGTTTACCCTCTCCCCACCCCAAACCAAAAGAGAGATACCCAGGGAAGATATAGGTAATTGATTCTACTGAATTATTTTGTCATCAATCTACAATTAAACACTGCCCTGAGACCCAGATAAGAAGGAACAGTGAAATAAACGTTACCTGAGAACTCTCTCACAAATCCATTCTCAACAGTGGTTAAAGGGTCACTGGAAATAGTCAGAAATAATCCAAAAGGCGCAGCAGCTCACCTGCAACCTTGGATCCAAGGCTTTGTCTGTACAGCCCCTTCCTTACCTTGTTTCTACCAAAATCATAGTATGTTCACAATCAACATGTTTATCAGAATAACACTTCTCCTTCCTCCAGCCAATACATTTACTAGAAATTGAAATGTTCTCAGATTTCTTAACTTACAAATAATAACTTCATACTGAGTATATATCCTTTTACTTTCAGGCTTTGCATGTGCTAATGCAAATTCTGGTTCAAAATGCCAGGCTCTAGAAGCTGTCAGAAGTCAGCACATAAGCCCCAAAAGCTCTTCATTCCCACCCAGACCAGCCCAGGCTTCTCCGGTGGAGACCCATGGAAAGAGCTCTGCTCTTCCCACTGACTGCCCACTCCATGTCCTCTTTCTCCTAAAACCTGGGCTGTAGCATGTCGCAGAAAGCATGCCACATGCTTCAGGGAGCCTCTGCATCTTGCCAAAGCTCTGGGCAGAGCCAAAGGAGGCAGCTCGCCCAAGGTTCAGCATCCTTTCATCGCCAAAGAGGATGCCTGAGTCCATGCAGCAGGGCTTTCTACAGCCAAGAGCCGATGAAGCAGTGTCTGAACATGCTTCCTAGACTGTGAGACCAAGTGGAAAATATTTATCCTGATATTTTTTCCCCCCCCTTTTCTTTTTAAATCCCACTTCCCTTTTCTCAGGTTGCCAAAAAAACCCCAACTGATCCTCTTCGGGGAGGGTACAGCTCCTTGAAGACAGGAACTGCCCTTTCGCTAGGCTTACAAAGATCAGTAGCAACCTCCACCGATCGCGACACAAACCCCTGCAGACAACTCAGCCTCTGTAATTCTGGTGCAGAGATGAAGCCAGAGGCCAGGCAAGTGTTGGAAGGAAGATAATCTTTTAAAAAGCTGATAATATGCAAGTATTTCAGAGGAAAATGGAAATACTTTCAATGAAGTGAGCTTGTGGAAGTAAAGGGCTTGGCCCCTTGCACAGAAGGGAGACAGAGAGCATGCCTCTAGGTTCTCCTGGATAAACTCCAAAGCACGCCTCTCCCACTGGGTATTTAACAACATGGAAAAGGTCCTCTGGGGTTTGGGTTGTAGTGACAAGAACTTCTGTCCAAATAAATGTTTCCTGAGAGACCTCTGATCAAGCTCTTCCAAGCCAAACAGTCTGCATGCTTTGGAGAAACCCCATGCCTCACACCATCTCCTGGCTAGTAAAGTGCCTGAGCACTTCTACCACAGACTTCAGTTGCCTGAGGATTCCCAAACTCTGCCTCTCTTGGAGAGGAAAACAGAATCCATTTTCCTGGGTTTTTCCCTGAACAGTGGACAGGACTGTAGGCACGGGAAGATACCTTCTGCCTGCCCAAGCACCAAAACTGGTGGTGGAGAGTTAGTGACCCCCCTCCCTAGAACTAAACTTGTGTGGTTGTGGAAGGAGAAAAGATCTGATCGCTTCTGAGCATCTAGACTGTGGTTGAAGAACATGATAGACTAAGCATAGTTCTCTCACTCCTTTTGCCTCCAAGCTATCTCCCTCAGACCTGAGATCTTACCCCTAGGAGCTCACAGGCGGTGCCACTGTTTTATCAGGTCTCAGCCTATAGCACTGTGTGGGGCAGGAGATGCTACACAGCAGCTCCAGCTAATTCTGGCAACAGCAGCTCTTCTTTAAGGAAAAATAAAACCAGCGGTAAGCAATTAGTTGTCCTATGGCTACATACCCCACATAGCAACACGTCTTACAAGGTGAACTAGTTCTCTTAAACCTAAGCTGTTGTCTGCTTGAAGATCAGAGGCTCAGCCATTGAGAAGGCAAAGGCTGAAAAGAAATTCCACAGAGGTGTCCAACCCACCAAAAGCTCTGTGGTCCTTGACAGCAGCCCAAGCAGGACCTGGCCGTTTCAGGTGATTTTGTGGGTGACTGCATCAACCTTGTTTCCCCAAACACCTTCCCAGCTACGACTTCCTCCCTTGGGAGAGTTCTGACTTTTAATCTAGTCTTTCTGTTCTTCTCTCAGTTCCTGAACTGCGACTCTCTCTGCAAAACCAGTTTTGGCAGGCTCAGGCAGAGGTTCGTCTGACCCCAAAGAGCCAAAAAGCTCTGACACTGTCCCAGAACCAACATGAAGTATTTACCAAGTGGTAATAATACAATACAAATACAAATAAAACAATACAAATAACCCTTTTCCTCTGCTTTACTTTTCACGCTACTAAAAGCAAAGCATCCCAGTAACCTAGTCGACTGACAATACTTTGGAATTATGAGAGAATCTTTTGGTATCAAAGCATATCAGAACTGGGGGAGAAGGGAAGCACAGCATGCTCTGCCCTTCACATGATGTGACATTTTGATCCAAAACGCTTATGTCACATAGAATACCCTCCCAATACTGCTTGCTGACATATATTGGCGGGCAGAAGAGAGCAAACAGAACGTCCCAGTCTGCCATAGCAATTCGGCCTCCCAGGAAGTCTCAACACCAGTGGAAGCCTGCAGCAGAAATTCTTGTCTCCCCTCTAGTCATTCATGTTAGAAATAAAAACCCAAACCAAACAACCCCTTAACAAGAAGCCACCAACAGAAAAAGAAAAGGAAAAAAAAAAAAAAAAAGTAGTTCTATGAGCTCTTTTTCCCCCTATGTATTCCACGCAATTTAACAAGCATCATCAAGCCGAATTCCAACTGCGAAAGCTCTCGGAGAAAACACGAATCAGTGACTGTAGGTACTTAGATTTGAACAGATACCTGAAGCAACGTGACTGCTTCCAGCACCAAACATAAGCTTGTCAGGGACATTCCACTGTGACTGAAAGACTGAAACCCCTGCAGACAGACCATATTATTCTTTCACTACTACTACTAAACTGAGGGTTTTTGAATAGTGATGACTTGTCCAGCAGTTTCAACTGGATCCAGATGTTACTGAGTTTTTAATACAATTATCTGGAGGACTCTGGAAACTTCTGAGGTTGTGGGAAAAATAAAGGTTTATTTTTTGGTTTTATTACAAATTTAAACTTTGTGGGGTTTTTCAGAGCATCATCAGTTACCCTGTTCAGGCTGGATAGCCCATTAGAAAGTTCCAGGAAAGACCAAGAGAACAGAATGCAAATTTCTCTCCTTTTCCCCCTATTTTTTTTCTGCTTTATGAGTGTTGTTATCAACAAGGTACATTTATGAAATCTCAGACTAGCATCTTGCTGACCTCAGTCCCAGCTGGCTAAACCTTTGCAACACCGCTGTCCTTGGCATCTACAGAGACCAGCCTCTGGTAGTTGGTTTTTATTTTTCCTTAAAGAAAAGCTGCTCTTGCCAGAATTTAACTGGTTGATTACAAAATGGTGAATCTAAATATGAGGAACTAGATCCATTTCGCTGTCTTGAACACTGTTTAACAGACGGCTTGATTTCTCTCTCTTCCTGGTACTTCATTTACAGTAGCAGGCTGCATATCCCAGTCAGGGCACTGTAATCCCACGGAGGCTACCATGCCCGCAGGACTGCACCCCCCACACAGGGTGCATCGGAGAGAGAAATGCCACTGCTTCCACCAGACGATGCTTGCTTTAAAGGCAAGTCCGAGTTTTTAATCACACACCCCAAAACATCTCACACCACTTCCTTATCAGGAAAGGCCCTTTTTCAGTCGCTTTTTAAAAAGTCAGATACAATATCAGAGCACTGCCAACGCCACGTTAATAAAACCAAGTTAAAAACCAGTTTAAATAACTATCATATGTCTCCTGTTACACAAACAGAAGTAGAACAAAACAAAAATGAGTTCATTACCTGTACTCAAATCAGTGTCATTATCGTCTGTCTTCCCTTCATTGACTGACTCATTGCCAGGCTCCCCTTTTCGACTCATTATCTTTGAGAAGCCACTTGAGAGAGAGGAGAAAATGCCACGGATGAAGTAGCCCTGCTGTTCAGAGTCCACTGAGCGCACGGCTTGCAGAAATGGCTTTGCATGCCTGTTTCCAACATGTGGCATGGGTTCAGACAGAGAGCGGTTGAAGGGAACACGAAATGGTCTAGTCCTTGCCTGGAAAAGCATCTCTGTTGGGTCTTTGTGGAGATCATCAGTGCTGGTAGCATCCACGCTTGCAGAACTTTTGGCAAGACTTGGATCACTGCATTCCCCTTTCAGCCTGCAGGAGCTCTCTCTTTTGCTTATCTTCCAGGGAAGCCGAGGATGCATCTGCCACCTGTATGCTCCGAGAGGTTTCTCTGGGTCAGAACTCAGTTGTTTATTCATCTTCTTGCTTTTCATTTGGTGGTACCAATGATAGCCCTTCAAGGCAGCAGTGCCAGCATCTTGTTCCGACAATGATCTTCTGAAGGTCCTGGGAGAGAGGCTGTGGTGCTTTTTGAAAGAATTCATTTTCCACCCCTTGAATTTCAGCTCTTAACTTACATTCCTTGTTGCTTAATAATCATATAGCCGTAGTCCCTCACCATTTTAAAGCCCCAGTCACTCTGCTCACCACTGTGAACCACAAGCAGAGGTTCTTCCTGAAGATCTTGACCATCAGTCCCAAAACCAGGTCTTTCTACATCTCAGCAAGAAGGATGTGCCCTCACCTACAGCAAGCTGACTTCTAACAGTACATGAAGCCTTGCTAAGCTTGCTGATGCTTCCTGCAGTGCCACATTTCTGCACCAAGCTTTCAGGAAATGACTAAAAGAGCCCAGCCATGAAAACCCACAGTGGTGTTCTGCACCAATCACACTTCGCTTTTTTCAGTCTACATTAAAGATTTGGTTAAAAAAAAAAAAAAAAGAATACGAAAGTACTTCTCTCTAGAGTCACAGCAAAGTCAAAAAAGCGTTAAAAAAATTACAGTACTCAACTGAGAGTCATGCATGTTATGTTTTTCAGTTAAATAGTAAAGTACATAACAACACATATAGTTAAGTATAAAGTAACAAACAACATAAAGATGATTCCTAGAGTTTATATTTACCACAGGTACGTCGTATCACTTAAGAATACCTCAGAGTTGCCTTTTAGAGAGAGGTAAAATGGGCAGAATCATCAGAAACGAATGCTGGAAGCCCCAGAGAGAAAGGCAAACGGGAGGAATGGAGTAAGGAGAAGAAACACTGCAACTTATGTAGGAAGAGTGTAAATACACTGAAGGGAAATAAGTAAAGGGGAGGAGAAAAGGGACAGAGAGGGGTGGGTGGGACATCACCAAACACAGACCAAAGCAAAGGGAGGGTTTTGAGGCACGATCCTCTGGTAAACACAACAGGACAGCACGCAGATTTTCATTTTTCTCCCCCCCCCCCCTTTTTTTTTTTTCCTTAAGAACAACATAATGGGGCTTTATTTTTATGAACCTAGTTGGAATAAATGAGATGGAAAAAATAGTCCTATCTGTTTAACCAAGAGGGGAAAAAATAATTCTTGCCTTCTCCACAATTTAAGAAACAGCTGACTATTTTAAAATCTCATAAAGAAAATATCCGCTGGTGAACTCTGATCATGTTTGCCAAGTTTTAGACCAGAACACTTAAATCTCAAGTCTACTCAAATCCCTGAAAATAGGGGGTTTATAATGGAAATGCTGACAGACCTTTGGCAATCAAGTGACAATGAAAGCTACTTCTCTGCTTAAGGAAAACAATAATCTGGCCTGGCAGACCAATAAAGCTTAACTGACCTACTGTGGGATCTGCCTTTAAGCTAGGCTGCATTTGTCAGCCAGAGTACATTCCTGACAAATGCAGATGCAAAAACTTCCTTACCTACGTGTATGCATGGAATAGGGTGTCACTGCTCCCCAGAACAGGCAAAGACTGTTACCCAAAGACTTCCATCATATCAAGAAGTAATTTCTCTATTCAGCAGCAAGTTACATTTTACAATTAGAAGCAAAAGAAGTGACTATCTAAAATCACCATGTTCAAGAAGTCACAAAAAATAACCTCAGAAGCAAAAACAGCTCAGACATCGCAATACAAATTCTGTATCAAAAATAATGATGCTGACTTTTGTGCTTTGTAGAAAGTCATGCTGCTCAGAGCACGAGTCTTAAATGACAAAATACACTTAAACAAGAACACTGCTACAATTCCCATCCAGAGCAACGATCTCAAGGAAGCACAAGGAGCAGTGAATACATACAGAGATACAAGTACTCCCATCGCAAAAATGAGACAGAGAATTCACCAGGAAAAAGTTAGCTGGCTCTTCTGTTTCTTGATCCCAGGGGACTTGCATGGGTTGAGTTCTTGTAAGTAATTACTGACTTGCCTCTCATACGCTGCTGGCAGCTTTTCTCCTTCTCGATCCTTTTCACAAAGCAGAGGCCTGGGAGTCCTAGTTTCTGAAGGCTGAAGCAAACACAGCATCGAGGACACCAACTTTAACTGGGTCTACCGCTACTAGGTCACCCACCCCTTTCAGCAGTGGGTCCTCGTTTTCCATGTTAAGCCTTTTACTACTAATGTGGCAGCAGTGCTTTGAACAAATGCTTTGAATTAGCCAGTCTGGTGAAGCAGGCTTTGTGGAACTTCAGAAGTAAGTATGAGTAAATACAACAGATGACAATGTGGTTCACTCTAACGGCACAAGCCATAATCAAGCAGAGAAAACTGAGAATGTGAGGCAGGTTTCTGGTCAGCTCTCTAAGCCTTGCTTGTACAAATTTCCACTAGCACATCTACATCTACTTTTGATTTAGGAGCACAGAAGGGCAGGAGAGGACAGAAAATGGACAGACAGTCTGTTCAGCTCAGCAAAAGTCCTCCTGGGATTTGCTTGTTGTAGGCTTCTAGCACACTTTCGAACTCCTGTTGAAATGTAACAACCAAGCTGAGCACCCATACAAACCATGTTCTGAAACAGCGTTTTGAAAGCACTTATCTGCTGTATCAGCAGACTCAGTATGATCAACAGGAATAGCTCAACTCTGATAATATGACACCAGCTGCGTCAACATTATTCTGAATCCGGGATTTATTTAGCACAACCGCACTTTGGACAGAACAAAACTTCAGGTGAGACGCTGTCTTTGCATGAGCACAGAGGTGAGCACCAGGCCTGCTACTATCCTTGTTCTTTTTCACTGCCATCCTGTGGACACCTGGCTGTATGGAAAGATCATTTCATCTCCTTCCCAATACAGCCTGCACGACACCAATTACTGACTTACACAGACCACCCATTTCAGCAAGGGAACGCACAGAAAGATTAACCATGTCTCAAGTTACAGCATGAAGCGAGGTGCAAAACCAGTTACGGGTTAACTTCTACTCAAAAATATTTTTATTGGTGTGGCCAGGGATTGGACCACAGTTCTGTGCAGACCTAACAGCACTGAACATGAAGCCCAGGAACATCAAAGTCACAGTTTAGTTTAAGTTTGAATAATGTTAAGAAGGGTCTTACTTTTGACTTCTGATTTCACTTTTGATTTCACGTTACCGCTGCTCAGGCGCAAGATTTTTGTGATCAAAGAAAACTGTTATCCAGCTGCCTCCACTTAGCTGAGGTTTCACAGTGCACTCTCTACAGAGGGCAAAACGGTCTTTCTCAAAGTGCTTCCAAAAAGGCATATAAGGCTTACATGTTTGTTGACATCAAATCACTGATACACAAGTTTGCTTAGTCTACCAGAAAGACAATTTTTTTAATTTCTACCTCAAAAATTTTAGACTGGGCTTTGAGTCAAACTGGACTGACTCTTCCTTATATACACAGCAGCAGCAGCAAAGATACTGCCCAAACAAAACCCCCTGCTCTATAGTAATTCTGTGCTGCTGAGTTAAATTGGTCTCACTTGGCTCCAGCATTTCTTGTACAGATAACACGCAAGAGACTAATTCACATAGCAGAACTTTCTCCTTGACCCACAGTTCAGCTACTTACGCAAAAGCTCAAGCCCTTTCAGAGCAGCAGTTTAGCTTGGGAAGCATTTATACAGTCTCAATTTCACAAAGAAATCAGCTTACAGCAGTGACTAACATATTGGTTATGCGAGATCTCTAACCATACAGAGCCACCCATTCAACTGTCAGCAGGTAGAATAATTTCAATGGAAGAAAAGAGCTTGTCAATTAACTTGAGAAAGTCTGGAGTATCTTCCACTTACACCTCCTGTTTTTAATACCTACTGCATAAAAATGTGATCCTCTGCTAGGAAATTTCCTTCAGAAGAAGTTATTTTTTTGGTAATGTTTGCAGTTATTTGTGCCAAATCATTCATTTAGCTTTTTCAGAAAATTACTATTATCTTCCTAACAATCTAGTCATTCAGTTACCCACTTTGACATGTTTAATAGCATATATTTCACTACTCCTAGATATTTAAGTAATTTATGCACAAAATGCAGATTTGCTATGTTGGAATATAATTGTATTTCAGCTTTAAGATAATATTGGAAAACAATCTTTCTTAACTTTATAACAATATTTCACAGAAAACGTACACAAGCAGCATTACATTTTCACCGAGCATATGAAGATAATTCTTTGGCAACAGCCCCCTGCGTGGGCAGTCTGCTTTCCACCATTCGGCTTTCAAAAAAAACCTACCCATCTCTGCTGCATGAAGCTTCAGAAATTCCTCACAGTATCTCTTGTTTAATAAATACTATCAGCCAATTAACAAAAAAAAAAAAAAAAGCAGCAGCACAACCACAAAACCCCCAAATGCTTCATTGCCAACCAGCTGGAGGGAGAACTTGTCTCTGATGATAAAAATTAATGTTTAATGCTCTCTCTCTCTCTCTCTGAAAGCTGTCTAGTGCTTGAGTAAAGGCACTACAACATGTAAAATTTTAGTGCATCTTTAGCACAGCTTATATTGAGAAAAAGAGTAATTGAAACCTCCCGTGACTAAACTACTCCATTTCAAATTAGTTTTGGACCAAACACAAATGTAGCAGCTTCTCATTTTTTAAAACATTTGCCAAGACATGAATGGGGAAGGGGCAAAGAGAAACATGTTTAAAAAAAAAAGGAGCAAAAACCCAACCCAACCCCCACACAACCACCAAGACCCACAACCCTGAACATTTGTGCAGCACACTTGGGTTTTCAACTGTCTTCTCCTCTAAATCATAAAGACAGCAGGTTAAGAAACACCGCTTCTGCGAAGATCCCAGACTAAGTCACCAATTACCAGCCATCAAGTAAGTTCTTTAACATGCAGAGAAGTAAAACAAATTGCACCCTGCACCCTCCCCAGAGAAATCAGAAGGGATGCAGTCATGCAGGGATCCTCAGTTTTGCAGTCTAGCTACCCTTGGCTCTTTTCCCCTTCAAAACTAGCCCAATGCTCGCTGCACTGGAACAGGTCACGAAGGAGTAATCAATATATAAAGCAGAAACCATCACAAAAGTCTTCCAATTGACCCAACTTGACATGGAGCTAAAGGGCACAGAAGATGAAAGATTTTTCCTTCCCTTTACAATAGGGACTTTTCAAAATATTAAGTTTTGTTTATGCAAGGCTAAGTAATTAATGACCTAACATCCCCTTCCCATCTCCTATCACTGAGATTCATCTGTTTCCCCCTGCAACATTTCCTGCAGGTGGATATCACTTTTCCTCAGCTCGGTACAGACCAGTGCACCTGACTTACTCGACCGCTTAGCATGTAGTGCACAAAGTTATGCCGAGGACAAATGAAATAGCACCTTATCAACTGTTGCATTTGGGATTAGAGTGGCTGGAAAAGCAAGGAGTTTGCTGGAGTTTGGAATTGGCATGGCTGGAACACAGATAATTTAACTGAGCCAAATTAGAGTTTCTCTGAGCAAAGCTGCCCCGTTTATCTCACAAGCTTTGAGCTGGCAATGCGTATCAATGACCACACAGAAAGCTCACCTGCCCCAGATAAATCAAGGAGGTATGCCGTCCTCACTATCACTATGCTGAGAGCGAAATGCATCTATGAACAAGCTAAATAGCGAGACCAAAGCACTTAAATACCAGAGAGTACCGCAATTTCCTGATCCGAAATTGCTGTGCCAAGACACGTTGTGCTGTCATTGCCCTGTGTTTCCAAGCATTTTACCTTTCCCTATAGCCAAAGCCGCAGTGATGCCAACTGACTCGGCTCTGCATTTGTGGTGCTCTAGTTTCTGAAGGCAGGTACTGAAAAACTCTTCAAGATTTCTGCCCCCTCATTCCATAGCAAAACTTCTACAATTTCTCTGCTGATAAAAATTCCCCGCTTGAAAATCTTCTGGCTTCATTTTTCCATGCCATTCCCATGATCTGCATGAGAAGCTGCTACAGCCCTGACAACTGAGCAAAGCAGTGAAAGATAATATAAATTTATGAGATGCTGGGTTTTGGAAGGATGCCAGGAAAAGTTAGCAAGAAAATCCCATTTCAATACGTTGCCAATAAACCTGTAGAACAGCGATGCCAGATTTTAATTTCACTAGCAATCTTTTGTCGTTGTTGTTGACGACAAAACGCAGCTCATGCCAAGTTTGAAGGGCCATAAAAACATACATTTAAGAGCTAGCCAAGCGCATACAGCGGCTGAGCGAGCCCACACACAGCTGCGAGCAACGCCACCCTGAGCCAGCCAAGTATTTAGCAACATGCACTGGTGCAAATAAACAAACTTCTAACCTGAAGGTAAACACTCTGGCAACTACTTCATAGCACAGAAAATCGTAACAGTAAAAAGACCCGTCTGCAGCGAGTGGCGACACTTGCCTCAGCAATTTGTAGACACTTGCAGGTTTTCCGTCAGGCAGGCAAGCTGTTGGCCCCGACCTGCGACACTGCTGCTCGCACAGGTCTGGCTCCTCCGTGGGCTTACCACCATGCCCAGCTGTGAAGCCACCGACACATACAGGAAGCTCAAGCTGAAAGAAACCCTCTGGAGCCACGGCTGTAGCTCCTAAAGACAGACAAGTGCACTGACCTACTTCGCTGCCAACTTTTGCAAGACTGTCCTTCAACTATATAAGTAAAAAAGTGCTTATCCCCACTCCAACATCCATTTCTTGATGATCAGATGTTGATCTTGGCACCATGTGAAATACACGCAAGCTACTGATTTAAGTTTTTAATGCTGTTTTTCAGCCGGTAAAATTACTTTTCCATCACCTCATTCCTTTTCCAATTGAAGTTTTCTGGACTTTTTTTTTTTTTTTTTGGGGGGGGGGGGGGCGGGGGGAGGGTGGAGGCAGCCAGGGGGGAAGCATTATTCCCAACATCTTAAAGCAGGGGGTTACCAACAGAACACAGTTTTATTGCTAGATGTGATCCCTGCAGGCATCAAACCAACTGCAGCTTAAGTATTACCAAGAGGAAAAATAATCATAGTATATACGCATGTTAATGGATAAACACCTCAAAAATGGTCTTGGTAATTATGCCCAAGTAGCAGGTGCATATATTCAAACTTTCCAGGCATTATTTTTATGTAACTGTAAAAGAAGCACATCCTCAGTGCAGACTGTTGCAATAATAACACCTACCAACTCTACTCTCCACCAAGGATATTAGGCGTTGGGTTTATAATTTCATTCTGTACGTTTTTTTAAAAAATTAATTGTTCTAACTCTGTTGGCCTTGTTTTGTCATGCTCTTCCCTACAAGAGTGAATCAACTACTTTTATTTTAGCAATTCCTTCATGCGACACTCGCTTTGTAAGTGTATTTTAAAATGTAGTTTCTCAAACACTAGAAATCCCACTGCAAAGCCAACTAGCTGCAAAAGATAACCCCCAATTAATTGACAATACTTTCCAAAAATCATTGTGTATCAATGTACTCCTATGGTATAAATAAGGAACAAACTTCAGCAAAATCCATAATTATAATTCTGGCATTTACCATATAAACACCACAAGTAGTAGAAATAGCCTTGTCCTCTGCCATGACTCTTACCCTTACCCTGCACTGGTGTTAAGCAGCAAGACTTTGTGATAGCTGGGGTGGAAAGATGGGTAGCAACAGGACAACAGGACAGAGGTTTTTCCAATGCCCTGTGCCAAGCACTTACTGTTCTGGAGTCTGGTTTACTGTTAGAAAATGCCAACAGGCAGACCCGGGGGTTTCCATGGCCAAACTAGCAAGACTTAAGTCTAGCCTGTGACAAGAAAGTGAACTGTTAGTTCACACACACAGAAATACAGTACATTTCTGAAGTATCTAAAACCCAAGGTGTTTGACACGTATGGAATCCGTGTGTGAACGGAAGGAACATGACTAAACAAACTTTAATTTTTGAAATCACCAACACATACTTGAGTTGCCGAGTTGGTTTTACATCCAGTCTGCACAGGGGTTCACAACAGCGCTGATATCCAGTGGGGTTTCTGCCTGCGAGACCAGACAGTGTTAAAAGCATGAGCCATGGAGATGGGCATGGGGAGCTGGGCATACAACCAACCAAGAGCAAGAATTCACAAATCGATAATTATTTTAGGCTCTGAATTTAGGCTGAGGAATACCTTAAGCTGTATGAGAACTAGCCTAACACCCACCCCACAGCCCGTCCAGAAGACTGTATTAATATTAGCAAACTGAAGCGCAACAATTGACAATAAACCAGCGGTGTGCAGGAGTTTAAATCAAACCTTCATCTAAAAGGAGAAATGGATCACAGGGAAAAAAAAATAAAACATGCCAGTATCTCAAAATGCCAAAAGTTTGCAATGAAAACATTTAGTACCAGCTTGGAAAGACAGTCTGTGTAAAATTCCAGTTGCTGTAGCACTAACTACTACACACTGCATGGAGAAAGTTGTAAAAAACCCAACCAAAACAGAAGGAAGAAATAAAAGGGTGGGGGCGCGATTATTACATGTACGTCACCTTCTAACCAGAAGAGTTCTTTCTCCACAGGTTGTCTGTCAGGAACAGTCTTGAATCAGTGCAAAAGCCAGAAGTCTGGGACAGTGATGAAGCACTAAGATGAAGATGTACCTTCTGCCAGCCCCAGCCAACCGTGAGACCAGCGCGCCAGGGCTGGAAGAGGTTTCACAACAGGCAAAAGCGTGCAGAGCCAAAAGATGAAGCAAGGTGACCTGCAGGCACCAAAACCAGCACGAGACTGGGAAAAAGGAGCACACCCTCTTTGACTAAATCTATACCTGTGTTTGTAGTTTAAAGAATGATTAAGGATGTCCAGTATAGGACATTCCTTGTGATAGCACCACATGATCTCCGAGTGATTGATCTGTCTGTCCTACTACTGAGCCCGAACTAAGAACTGAAATGAAATCCCTCAAAAGTTAATAATAAAATGTGTCTGATGGCAACATGTACAAAAGAGGCTTTCCCCAAAAAAGAAAGATACCAAATAATTTCGAGCTTTGAAGAGAGAGGAAGGGAGGGAGAGAGGGAAGGAAGACAATTTCTCTCTCAGAGACTATGTAGGGAACAAATCTATGACACATGCACACACCTCCTCACTGCAGGACAAAACAAAAACCAACCAACCAACCCAAAAAACCCAAAACAAACCAGAAAACAACCTGAACATTGTGAAAAACGCATTTGCACAAAGCAAGAGTTATTGCATCTCAGGCAGAGTTCCCACCGTTAAAGGAAGGAGGGCTGCTCTCTGTGTCAGCTGGGCAGGGAGGCGGAAGCTCAATCTTCCAACTGCACACAACAGCGAGCCATGCCCACAACACAAGCACTTCATTTATTTTGTGTCTTCTCTTTTGTTATTACTGTACCAGAGACTACTTCTCTTTCAAGTTCCAAAATTACTTTGGTTTTGTTTCATGAGGTGTGAATGCTGGCTTACCGGATGACAGAAGTGCCTATTTCTGAGGTCAATCCTTTATAAACTGAGCATGCAAAGTCCCATTTGTAAATTTGCACAAACAGCACTTGCAGTAGACAACTACTGTTCAGCAATCTCTTAAAAAATAAATAGTCTCAGTTATTTCCAGCGCAAAAAATGGAAACTTTAAGCAAAAGGTTTAAGTGGACCAGGGAAAAACCAAAACCAAACCAACAAAAGACTCCCAAACTGCATGCTCTTGCTTAGAGCAAAACCCTCTCCAGTGGGCATCTCTTAAATGTTTTTTATTTAAACCCACAGACAGTTCTGTACAAGCCACTTTAGGGTGCTACTATCACAGCCATCACACCTACAAAGCAACCAGCTTTCAGAAAGAAGCCACTAAATGTCCACAAAAAAATTACTGCCAGTCCTACGAAATGACCTGCCAACAGCCAGCTGCACCAAGGTCAGGGGAAGCAGCAGCTTCAGTTAAGTTTTCTCCCACCCTCTCAATGCACAACTACTATCAAAAAAGTTACTTGATCAAAACATTCCTCCTCAAACTACTGCTTGAGTGTATTTCAAGACCTTCAGGTTTACTCACTTCATCAGCAAAAGGGAAAATGAGCCGCTATTTGTAGTTTTACCTTGACCACGCTAGCATTGCTAGTAAACCACGCTCCATCCTCATTGAGCGGTGCACAAGTGCTGCGGACAAAGTCCGATCCTGAAACTGCATCGTAAAGTTTCAAAGCAACCGGCCAACAAGTCCAGAAGTATTTGCTCTAAATATAAAACACAAAGCTACTTTGGGATTTATAAATATGTAAGCAACGACCAAGGCTAGACTAAACTAATGAACATGTGTATTCCAATTCCAACAGACAGGACAGCGCTCGTATGGCTTCACTTAGTTATTTCTTACAATCTATGCCTTATAAAAAGGTTTTTACACATATGAAACACTCATATACCAGTGAGACATAAAATCAGGATGTAATCAAATCTCTACAGTTTTATGTACAAATCCTTCAGGACTTCAAGCTGCAAAACTTGAATGTGAATAATTGCATCTATTTTCTAATAAAGACCATGTGCCTCAGGAGTCAAGTACGCAAGTTTAAGAGCACTGCATAGTATTTTTGGAGGTATTTCTATTTCAAATAAGCAATCCAGTTAAGCAGAGATAAACAGGCACACACATCAGGGACCTTGTTTAAACAATGCACCAATTATTGTGATAAATCTAGCTGCCAAATCTAAATATAGACTTTTAGGAAAAAACAATGGAGTTTGAGTAGGAGACAGACTTCTCATATTTACTGTTTACCTAATTATCGAAATGAATGTGCAATTTGGCCTCTCTCCCCTTTTCAGACTGCATGACCACTCTCCCACTCAGAGCCAAGAGAGCTCTGGCTGTTACTGGAAACGCAGCGTGATCCGGCACATTTGATGCTACGAGTGCACTTGGTGCAATTTCAAAGCTTGCATCACGGTTTGGGTATGTGCGTACTCCGCTTCCCCCAGACAGCCCCATGCCTGACACAAGGCAGATAGGCACCGCAGGACTGAGTCACAGCTACAGAAACAGGCATTTTTAATTTTTTTAATATATCTTTTATTTTATTTTTATTAAATGAAGGCATGGGGGGAAAGAAAAACCCCATTCCAAACCCACTCGAATTTTCCAACTTTGGGTGTCCAAACAGGAAATGAGAGGAGGAGGGGGAACAAGGAGGAGAAAGTTCTTTTATTCAGGGTTGTATTTTTAAACTATTACTAGGTTTGTTTTGTCATTCTGCTACAGAAACTAGACCTGTGTGAATTAATGTAGCCTTATTCTTTCTAATTTTTGCTAAGTCCATGCTGCAGTATTAACCTAATCTCCTTACATGGGACATGGCTGAGCATTTGCTCCCCCAGCCCTGCTGGAGCTGGTGTTTTTCCACCACAGATATTTCTAACTGCAGCATACATCCACCCATACATTCCCTCTTCCCTCAAACCATGTAGGAACAAGTAGAATTCACTCCTTCTGTGTTAGGAAACAAAATCTACATACCGTGGACACTGAACCCAAAATCTTGAGTTGTTCTGAAGCATACTACTGTAATGTGATTTATAACCATAACGTATAGAAAGGAGCACTGCTGAAATGCTTTTTCTCCTTGCTAAAAATACTCCTGACTTACACTGCCTTTGCCCTTCTTGATCTGTTGATACTTATGAAAGCAAAGCTCAGTTTTGCTGGGCAGGCTGAGGCTAGAAGAGAAAAATCTGTGCCTGCTATTGCCCGCTCTTATTTTAGTTCGTAACAGTTATGTAGCACATTTATTCTCATTGTTTCTAAACAAGTTAAAACTAACTTGTATTTTTTTTAACAAGTTTCTCTCCCCAGCTGTCATTGCTAGGGTTATTGTCAAACTATTTTTTTATTTCCTTTCTCCATGCTTGCACAGCACAGGCCAAACCCATTTGCAACTTCCCTCCCTAGATGCAAGTTGCCATGCTTAGATCAATTATACAGAAATACAATGACTTACAGTAATCATTGGGGAAAAAACAAACATATGGAGCTCAACTTATTTATAAATATCTTCAAAAAGGAGCCTGGAAACATTCCACCCTGGGCTGGTGATGCGTGAGGCAGAAGTGGTGGGGAGTGGCAAGGGAAGAGGCAGAAGAACAAGGATTTTTTTTTTTGTGTGTGTGTGTGTGTGTGTCTTGGTTTTGTTTTCTTCTTTCCAAAAAAACAAGAAAGGCCAGGAAATCCTCCCAATTCGGTATTCCCTACACCCCCATGTTAGATGAACACAAGACCTTTGCTTCCTGTTCCTTCCTTACTTCACAGCAAGCCGATGTCAGATCTCCCCGGAATGCTACAAACAGAGAAAAAGCCCCGTAGGTCAAACCCTGCGTAAGGGTTATACTATTTGTTTGGGTAACGTGCAACTTCTTTTCCCATACTAGTGCATCCATTGTTTTAACTATGAAAACCCAGGTCAGGTCTTAAGGTCTGTAAAGCTCCTCCTACACGTTTCATCTTTAAAACAAAGATTAACCGGCCAAATCACCTGCAAAAGCCACAAGGCTCTCCTCTTACCACCGCCAGCCGGAAGAATTTTGGGGTAGAAATGGTTAAAAGGGAAGGAATGATGGAAGGAAAAGACTCCAGAGCTCAGCACAACTTTCTCCCTACTTGCAAGCCCACTGTACGGGAGGTCAGACGGACAGGGGACCCAGTTAGATCTGCTCTTGCTCACACCCGATATGGAAAAGTAAGAAAGGTGGCAGAACACGCTTCAAAGCCTCCTTGCCAACCCACACCCTGGGGTCCCGCTTCAAAGCGGCTGTGCCCTCCGGTACCCAAAGGCACAGTGACGCACAAACAGCTTCAGGCTAAAAGGTGCTGGTGGCACAGGATTAACACACCGTTTTGAGACTTGGGGAGAAGTTGTGTGGTTTTACCATCATGTAGTTGGCATGATTTCCAGCAACAGAGGCCAAAAACCACCTCCCTGTATAAATACACGTGTAGGGACGCGAGGACAACTACAACCAAAACAAAATCAAGTTTTTCCCCTCTGAAAAGCTGTCAAGCATATCAGGTCCTTCTTTTATCTTCTTGGCTGTCTAAAAAAATTGACAGAAGAAAACTGATCCTTACTCTGGAATAAACTGGAATAGAGGGGGGGAAAAAACGTGTACGTCAGAGCTTATCTTCTTAAAATACAAACCCCTCAAGGAATATAATTTGCTGCAATTAAATATAAAAAGACAACCCTCAAGATAAGCCTTAACAAATCACCTTAAGAGTTTAATAAGTTGGGTTTGGTTTGGGGGATTTTTCAACTGACCTGTCAAACCCACTTTTGAACTTCTCCCGACTGATGAACACAGGAGCCTGAATAGAAAGTGTGCAAGACAGTTCCAGGTGCACTGAGATAACTTCTTCAATAAATAGGTTTAGAATATTTAATTCTTAAACTAGCACAGGTCTCAGCTTGTATCATGCATAACTACTCTAAACTTCTGCAGAGCGTGATATACTCATCTACCAGACACACTGACATCCACGGCAAGTTGAGTATCCTGCCATCCAACTTACTGACTCAGGCTCTCACAGATGAAATTCTTAATGCCAAACGGCTTGAAAAGAGCTGATAATACTATAGATATTTACTGTCCTACAGTAAATACACCATTGCTTTAAGACTGGTTTAATCACTGAGATTTAAAATAACCCTTACGCACTTTCATAAAAAAAAAATAAGAAGCTCTCTTGAGTTTCTCTTTCTTTTTTGAGTGACTAAAAATTTAGATACAGGATCTCCTTCCCATGCACAGAAGAGAAGCTCTTTTTTCCTGTATTTTCTTACTGGCTTTGTTCCATACACAGAAAGATGTTCTCTCCAATGACCTGAGAAGTGGTATGTTCTGTTGCCAGAGTAGATACCAGGATTCATTGTGTACCCAGAAGACAGGTTGTAAACTCTCCCATGCTTTCCCCCTAAATCCCATTTTGCATTTCAGTGTGCCTAAATTAAAGCGGAGGGTTCTTGTCAAGTGAACAAACACTCGCATTTCCCGCCAAACCACTAAACCGTGTTCAAATCTTAGAACGTACACCCAATTTAGCATGTCTTAGTGGTTTGGGGGGAAATTCAGGTACGCAGAGGCTGTTTGCAAAGCTGAAAGGGTCTGCTTGACAGAAGGAGGATCATTAAGACTGTCAAGTGCATGAGAGAATCAACGTGATATTTACTACTGCATCCTGGATTGCAGAAGTACAAGCAAACACAAGCAAATCCAAAGCTCATCGCTCACGCCAGGCTGCTGTTGTACCCTGCAGAAGCTCTGGCTATGAGGTGACCTTGTGAAGCATTTTGCTGTTCTGAGCTGTTTAAAGCCTTTCTCTTTGGCGATTGTGGGTTTGTAACTCCACAGTTTAAGGTGCCACATCCAAGGAACCTGTAAGCAAAGATGGGAGAACACAGGCAAATACCGCTTAAGCTCAATTTGTTACTGAAATCAGTCTACAGTAGAATTTCAAGTCCACAAAAAGTTTTCCAGAAATAGTGCAACAGAGATGATTGCACATCAATTCCTTATTCAGAATCTTTCTGCCACATTCACTGGAAAAACAAGTTAGTTTTATTCCTATTTTCCTACTCTACTAAGTCTTTTCAGTTATTTTTTCCACTCATTCTCCTCTTTGCTCTTTCCATGTGACAACCAAACACAACCAAGAGATGGATTAAATCACACAAGCTTTCTTGTTATACTCCCTGGTTTTTTCATAGCTGAATAATCCATAATCAATTCCATTCCCATTTAAAGGGATTTTAGGAGTTAACTTCAGTGATAAGTAATCAGGAGAGTTCCCCCACCTGCAACTCTTCTTTCAGTCCATTTTCAAAAGTCCTTCTTATAATCACAACTCTATAGACTATCAAATTAATTAGTTCAGATTTAACAATGCAAAAAGTATCTATTCCAACACTAATATAAATTTTCTCTTTTTAACACTTCTAAAAGCTGGCAATGAGAGGAATATTGAACTGAGACCTTCAGCTCCTTTACCATTAAGATCTCTAAATTTTGTACGAGACAGTTAAGGGAATTTCTGAATGAACAAGAAAGTGGCAATTTCTGGGTAATCCTAACTAAAGCCAGGGTGGGGAAACCACTGCTCTCACATTCTTTTTCTATTATTAAATGCAATATAATTAAATGCAAGGATTCCTAGTAAAATAACTGAAGCCAATCACCACAAACTACACTACTGGGAAAATTAAGCAGAATGAAAAACCAATGCAGCAATACAAAAGAGGTTAGAGACACACAGTTTCTCACTAAAGAAAAAGGACTAATAAATGTGTATTTAAAACTCAGAAATTTAGAGCCTGGAATAATGGGGGGGGGGGGGGGCGCGCATAACATAGAGAGGAAGGGGAAGGGAAGGAAGAAACACGAATTATCTCAAGATCTTCACTTCAGAGATACCAGAAGTAGTGAAGAAGCACCAAATAAATTCCACTGCAGGTTCTTCTGACACAGATAGGTCTAACGCTGCCCTTACCTGGCCATATGAATTTGACGACTGATGTAAAGCTCTTGAAATCTGACAGCTAGAAAGCTGTAATTCAGCAAGGGAAGTTATTTTTGAGCACTTACTCAGGAAAAAGCTGAATTTAGCTCAGAGAAGAACTAGCCATTGCCTGTGATTGCCCCAGAAAGTAACTGGCGATGTCAAAAGATGCCGTTGCCTGTGATTGCCCCAGAAAGTAACTGGCGATGTCAAAAGATGCATACAGGGATTTTTAACATTTTAAAATTTACAGACACAAGCAGGTAATTAATGTTTGCACTTTTTCTGACTAGCCTAATTATTACTTTCAGCCCCAAAGCAACTTTCAGTATTAACAGTACTCCAAGTTTAAATTCACTCTTCCTTCTACTTAAACTATCATCTAATTTGTTCTCTCTTCTCAGGCCCAACTAAGGCTGGAAATGTAATTTTAAAGACTAATTCTCCCCTTCACTGCTATCTGATAACAACCCTTAGGACTGCAAATTTAATCATGATAATAGCAGAATATACTGACAAGAGAACCCAAATGCTTCCAGTGTTTACACCAGCAGCAATAATTGGTGTTTATTCACACAGTGGTAGTAGTGGAGAGCTGGTTAGGGGAAGGCAAAATAGCTTCATGCCACAGCTGATACTACAAACTTTAGGTGGATTAACATGGCAATATTAAAAATAAAACCACCTGATTATATTTGGCAATTAAGTTAATTTAACATGGATAATGAAACATTTAAAAAAACTTTCCTGTTCAGAATTACAGTGGCTTTCCTCTGGTACAGCTTAATTCAGTTCAGAATTAATTCTTTGGAAAACATCTATCAATCATTAAAAAAGCCTGTCCCAAAACAGCTGGGATATCTACAACCTGTGATGGAGGGGAATGCACCAACCTCCCAAACTCAAAAATACCCTTGGCAGAGTGCTCTGTCTACTGAACTCTTGAAGCAAAAACACAGGGAGGATACTAAAGAGTATTATTAGTCCAGTTTTTGAAGCTGGAAATAATACTACAGTGTGGAACTCTTAACTATCCTGTGGAGAATCTAAGCCCGAGTCTCCTACAGAGCTAAAAAGGAAAGCATGGTCTGCAGATTTGTCAGAGAATACAACATGCACTCTGAGAACAAAGAAATACCCTATTTTGTCATGTCAGAAAGGGACTGCAAATTTAATTCCACAAAGAAAAGTGATGATGTAACAATATAAGTAGTCTTGTTGCAGTCCCTTGGTTATTTGTAGTGAAGATACAGAGATAAAAGTTTACTTTTAGTATAAGGCATCTTCAGAGTCAGTATTAAGTGGTTTACTACTAATGACCACTTTGCTTTTTAGAGGCTAGAATGTTTTCATTATTTAAAAAAAATAAATATATTAAGCTCCCAGTAAACAGAAATAGGAACTTACACTCTTTAAGATTTTGTACTTACACTGCTTAATTTCCTCTCCCTCCTGCAATTAATCTGTCTGCAGGGGAAAGCACACACAACATTCTGTGCTTCGCTGGGTTGATAAGAAGCATGAATATACAATGTAATGCCACATTATTTTTGAACAGGTTTTGGGTTTTTTTTCCTTTAAGAATATTAAACGACTTTCTGAAGACAGGATTCTGATGGCTCCATGACTGAAGAATACAGTATTCCTAAATCCAAACCAGGCTTAGAATACTTCTGACACCTGTATGGCAAGAATTTCATTAAGCAAGATGCTTTCGTTAGTAATTATGTTCTACAGCACGCTCACTTGAACGGGCAGCGCAAGTGTCACTGCGCTCAGGTGATTCAATTAATACTGAAACTCCCTTAGCCATGGTGCTCTGATATGGCAGCTTAATGGCTACTATCTTTAAAAGTGGCACTATTTTGCATATGGCCATTTACTGTAAAGGTCCCCAGTGTATCATCCTCAGTAGTCTCAGATATAAAAGATATTCCTCATGCTTAAAAAAAAAATAATCTTCTGAGGTACTGGAGATGCCTGTTAGACTACTGGTATTTACCTGTCAAAAAAAAAAAAAAAAAAAGTAATACAAAGATGGTGCAGCCCTGAAGGCTGTTACTTTTCTGCTATTTGAGAGGTTTGATATGACAACTTTAACTTCTTCTTAACAGCTTCTTGCATAACCTTCAGGTAATACAGCATTTGTGGCGATACAGCTGAAATAATGGGTGTCACTTCAAATGTTAACTAAAAGGAAATGCAGCATATAGTTAGAAAACAAAGGATAAAGAAGGACTTTAGCTAAGCAGTATAAGTTTTTGCAACTTTACTGTTCTTTAACGTGTTGAAATTTTATAAGGCAAAGACGTTAAAGAAAAGCCATTTTCAGTGGATATAACCATCTCTCCAGCTAGGGCATGGCTCAAGCTAATTTCAATTTATCTCAAATCCAAAAAACAATTTGCATTTTCTCCTGCAGCTGTAGACCAACAGACAGGCAAATTAAACAGTTTTTAAAAGTAACAGAGATCTCAGGAGAGGAGAGATAAACACAACCGCATTTGTTAAGCTGGCAAAATGCCATTTGCCTGCTTTGACCATGACTTTTTATAACCTTTCTGTTTTAAATAAAGATCAAAACCTTAGGAAGTTCTGTTTCACCACCACTTCACAAAGTGTTCACAAGTTCTTTACTATAACCAACCTTAAACATATCTATATAGAGGGACCATTAAAAAGCCCCACCGTCTCCAAGTAAGCGGAATGTAACTCCTGCTGCAATAGCCTCTTGACTATGTCTGCTCTTACAGAGAAGTCGCCACTTAGAAGTCCCTTCTAAAAACTGATGTTCCTTCCTTTAGTTAGTTCATCTCAAAACCTCTGAAAGCTGCTGTGAGTTCTTGGTGGTAAAGCAAATACATAAATTTGAAACATACAGACCCAAGATCACTTTCAACTACCCTGCAAGTAAATCTCTCACTAGGAAGTAAGACTGAAAGAAGATTATTTTTTTCGATGGTATGAGAAGAGTGGTAATCAGACACAGACCCTACACAGTAAAGGCAAAATGCTTATCAGCCTCTTCTCCTGCAGACTTTTTTCTTCTGCCAAAATTACATGCGATAACACAGAATAAAGTCTAGTTCTATACCCTTGCTGCTCCTCATAATTTACACACCGGAAGATAAATACTGGAAGTGTCCTTTACACTGCTCTATGTTTTCTTCCTGTGCCATTTCTTTTCCCATCTGACCACTCATTGCAGTGTTCCTTTTATCCATGCACCAGTATGAAGATCTGGCAGCAGGCTGGGATTATGGAACTGAGGTCTCAGCATCCAGCCTTCCCCAAATGAAGAAACCAAACTAGCTTCAAGCACACAGTTTCCATGGGGCAGAAGGTGTGTTTGTATTTCTACACCCTGCCCAAATAGTTTTTCAATGGGTATGCCTCCTCTGAGGTCACCCTCCCATCAGTTGTGTTTCATACCATTCTCCTAGCATCCTAAATTTCCTAACATCCTGCAGGTATTTAGAAAAAAGCATTTAACACATCCACACAGTGTAAATAATTAAAGTCAAACAAACAAACAAACAAACAACCCCCCCCAAACACCCACAACTCTCTCCAGAGACTCTGAAATCATGCTAAAAGTTACCGACCCAGAACTTACTACATGTTTCCCTATGGGCTGTGTTTCCCTCATCAAGGAATTGTGCTTTCAAACACTGATGGTCTGCAACTTCTCTGAAGAAATCTATGCAAGGTAAATGCACGTTTTAGTCGTTTAACACCTGCTAGACTTCCCTACAAAACCCCTTCTACGTTAATTTGCAGATTGCCTGTTTTTCAAGTGACATTTCAGCTAGAATCATTCCAATCTGCTTATCTCCGAAGCAAGGAAATGCATTTATTTATTTTTATCCAGTTTCTTTTTGTAAAGACTGGTTAATTTACCTGAAGCCCCAAGTTATTTACAGAGAGATCTGGGAGATCTCCTCTTCAGTTTGCTGTATTTGTCATGCCACCTCTGTCACAATGGAATGAAGGCGATTACTCTGTTTCAAGTGATATCTCCATTTTTCCTAGAGGCAGAAATTCATGGTTTCTCAGAAGTCTTGGGTGAGCAAAGCGAGACTAGTAAGTTTGGGGCTAGGAGGGAACAGATTGCCGAGATTTCTTTCCTAGCAAAGGCCAAAGCAATACTTTACACATTCAGCCTGTAACTTCTACACAAGAGACGCTGCTTACATCTGCGTCTGCACTGTCCCCACCACAAACACAGGCTCAGTTGCAGCCTTGGGACAAATTAGCAGCAGCCAATAACTCACACAAAAGTCGTATTTTCCAAGAACAACATTTCATTAAAGTTTATATATTACTAAAATCGGCATTGCACAACCTTACCACATGGTTCCAGTTGTGCCCTCCTGTCCTTACCAAACCCTGGAGCAGAGAGAAGTTGCTCTGCTTGGGGAAGGGTTGTTTCGGTCTCCCGTAACTCACCAAATCAGTCCTAATTAGTCCTAGTTATCGAAGAGCCTTCTGCCCTATTACAGATTGATTCACTCAGAGATGCCACTGCCAAAATTGTTTCCTGCTGTGGCAGTTTATGATGTTTGCTTTGCAGTACAGCAGCATGAAGAAAGGATGCTTGCACCAGAAAGACACAAGGCTAATAAAATAAATTCCTGAAATGTAAGCCAGCCTCTTAAAAACACTCACCGGGTACGCATATAATCACACTCTATAATTACTCTAATTTGCACAATTAAGAGCTGGATAAACACCATAAATTTAAATGAAAAAACCTCAGGCACAGGCTGGTGCTGCTACTGGAATATTTTAAAATCCAAAATATACAACACTGCTGACGACGATTTCTGTAACCACTGCAACATGAGAGCACCTTGCTGAAATCCAGTTAGGTACTTGCCACCACTTCAAAAGAATAAAAATAAAGCAATAAAATTGTTTCTCCTACAGCTTACTTATGAACATTGTTTTCGTCTCAATCCCATCTTTTGGTACAGTCACAACTGACGCAACGCTTTACACGATGCTGGTCTCCCGCAAGCTCCCCACTCCTCCCCGAACCTCCCAAGTTAAAAGCCATCCTACTTACACAGATCGCTGCTGTTATTTAGCCCAGCTAAGACAGAAATCCTGGGGCTGGCTAAGGAGCAGACTAAAAGTGACCGTGCCCCATAACTAGCACATTCCTCTGGAGAACCACCTTCTCCACAGACAAAGGTTTTGGCATTTCCAGGTAGCCATCTCACACTGGAAATGGAAGAGGAAAAACAACAATACCCAACAGCTCTCTGCCTGCTACCACGTTCCTCCTCCTAGGCACCTAAACCAACGCTTTCTGATCAGTTATCTTTCCCATCAGGCAAGATGTTTCTCATACTCACCACTCAACGGCTTTGTCTGCACTAGCACCTTCCTCACCAGGCTTGCCATACTGGAATTTTTACCCGCGTTGTCTAAACCTGCTCAGGACCAAACTGGGTGGAAGAGTTAAAAAAACCCGTCTGCATCTAGTCCTTGCGTCTCCACTGGCCCCTTGGCTTTTTCTACTGAGGCTGCACAGCGTCTGGATGAACAAGGCTGAAACACACACACACACACACACACACGTGTGCACGCACACGCACAGGAAGCCTGGAACCGAATCAGTATTAAACTTAGTGACTTCCTTCTTCATGCTCCAGTATCTCTGCTGTAAACAAGCACTGCATATTAGCTGAGTGAAGCCGAAGAGTCCAGCGGAGAAGGACAAAAGAAGGGAGAGGCTCCAGCAAGGAATAACTATTTTAAATACACAAACGTCTTCCCATCAGATTAAAACTAGCTTTCAAATTAGGCAAATTCTGAAGCCATTGTTATGACAGAATAAGTCAAGACAAACAGGAGACGCTGCTTCCTCCTCTGGAGAGGTCTCCTGGATTTCCAGTACGAAGCGTCCTGTAAACTTTCCAAGTGCCTGAATGAAGGACTTCAGAAGCATTTGTATCGCTTCAGGGACAGAACACAAAACGAGGGGGAGACAGATGCAGAAACGAGCCCCAGAAGAGGCACCACCAGCTCTAACTGCTGCACCTTGCAATGTAGGTGCCATGAACGAGGGGGGGGGGGGAACTTGGCTCATGTCTGTGTCAGACCACATGGCCAGGACTACCAGCGCTGCCCCACAAGGCAGCCACCAGCTCTCAGGAGCAAGGTCAGCCTGGCAGGAGTGCGTGTGTGTACAGGGACTAGACCGGAGTGAACTACATCCTCTCCGATGGTGTTTCATGAACAGCCTGCTTCTGTTTTGAGACACCTTCGCCTCACCCCACAAAGCTTCAGGCTCCCTTAGTCTTCAGTAGGCTTTCCTCCACCATTTTGAGGCATTTAATTCATGGCAGCTCTACCTCAGAGCAAACTGGAGAACAGATCCACCAGTGACCATCAGACATGCCATCAAACCCTTCTGCACAGTCCCAGAGGGCACTAACATTTATTTGCCTCACTGCTGGCCACAAACGCTCTCTTGAGAGATAAAGACAGCAGGCAGGTCAAGTTCTCCAGATGCAGAATGCTCCAAAAACAGACAACAATGGCTCTGACTGCTCTGCTGGATCTCCAGCAGGCTCATGCGCTTGGCAGGGAGGATGAACAAGGGCAAGCAGAGCCCAGGAGACAGATGGCAGCAGCCACTTCTGCCTACTGCTGCGCTCACATGTCCTGCTGCAGACTGTGCCAAGCTGGGTGGCTCTGGAAAGCATCCTACCTGGTCTGTGGAAGGAACGAGCCAGACACAGACCACTGCCCATCCTCCCCAGCTGCAACAGGCTGCAGCAGCAACCCTCCAAACCTGCAAGCCTGCTGCCGTCAAGGAGGCTGGCTGCATCCAAGCATCCTTGGAAAAAGAGAAAAAGGAAGATGGACTGGGCAGCTTTGGTCCATCACCAAGTGTCAGCCAAACAGTGACCATCCTCACCCTTGGCCAGGACACAGCCATAGTGGCCTTTCTGCTTGCAGCAGCCCAGCTGCTGGAAAATGCAAGCCTGTTGGACTTCTTCCTAGGGCAGGAAAGGCCGAGTTGCATGTGGCTTCACAGCACGAGAATTTTTCCCTCGTCTCTGACAGTATACCGAAGTTATAGTAGTTCTTGGTCTGGGATCTTCAGCAGCCAGTAGCTTTATTGGTAACACTAATGAAATAGTGTCTGACCACTGCGGGCTTTCTCAAACTAAGTCACACAGTGGCCAGCACAAAAGGCTGAGTGAAAAGAAAGCTGACAGCTTGGCAATACTTGGGGCTAGGATGCTAAGTGCCTGTCTGAAAAACCTGCCATCTTATGCCTTTTCAGACAGACACGTTATTTATCTTTCTGACAAAGACCACTCATCTCACAGAAGAGCTTTATTACATCTAAGCTGAAACACTGAAAGATCTGCAACTTCAACAAACATCCTTTTTATTACCATCTTGCAAAGTTGGCTACTAAAAGATCCCCCATTTTTTCTTAATATGGCAACAGCAGATTCCACAGTCCACCTCTTCTCTTCTTTCCACCCTTTCTTTCAAGGCAACCCGAATTCTCATATAAATAAGCTAAAATTAAATTCCTGATATCCTTTAAGGCATGTGACTGCAAGATCCAGGGGTTGGGGTCAAAAAAAATGAGAGCTGCTCTTAAAATCAGACTTCACATGAATCTTCCCAGGGTACGTGGGACAAGTTTCACAACAACCCTCCACATAAGAGAGAGAAGTCCGATTACAGAGAAGCAGGGGAGCACAGGGCAAGCAGTGTGCAAGCTCGTCAGGCCCCTGCTAAAGGGTGGCTTCTCCTTCTTCCACTGTCCAAGCTGAAAAAGCAACGCATTTTTATGGAGGAACTGCACACGGTTTCAAACCTTAATTTCCATTTAACCAGGAACAACGTGCTAGCATGTAGGAGTCTGACAGAGAAAGCCTCCCTCTGTGCTTGCTCCCCTTGGCCAGTGGCAGCCACCCCGCGTGCCACAGCTGGCCCGTGCCCTGCCAGAATTCTTATCCCAGACGCTGGCTCACCTCTCACTCTTCTCTCCTGACAGCTTCCGAGATACAGGCAGGGAACTGGCCATGCAAGTTGTTATTCTGGCAAACTTCTTAGCTAATCTTTCAAGCGGGCCCTGTGATCAACCTCTATCTATAACACGATGAGTCAAAAGAGGAAAAAAACCCACCCAAACCCAGAACGTTAACTGTCTCCAACAACAAAATGTGAGTCCACATCAACTGGACTTAAGACTGCCCAGCCATGCAGACATATACCATGCCATAGGACTGTGCCTGGATACATACGTGCACATCCAGGGACAGCACAGGACCATCCCCAAACTCTTGGGTAGCCCTTGAGAGGTCAGGAAGCTCACAGCTCACCTTGTGACCGGCACCAGCGCCAATACCATGCAAGTCTCATTTGGGAAACTCATCTGTACACAAGATAACGCGAGGTTCGTGTAGTCCAACATGCCAGCTAACTGCCTCAACACAAGTGTTTATGTGCACATCTACCCAAAGACATCCAGAATTTCATTGTTCAATTGTAATGAAATCACCGCTACAGTGCAAAACACAAATCATTTCTTTAATAGGCGTCAGCAGAAGAAGGCTTCACATTAACGCCCTCATCTCTGCCAAGTACTGAAACAATTACTGCATGAATATTAACAGGGGTTCCTTGGCAGGATGATGCAATTATTACAGAGAATCTCAGGAGACACTGCAAGACTCTGCACGATGCCTCAAATTTGTATCAATTTAAAGAGCGATTACTTCAGGCAGCAGAGGCTCCTCAGCCTGGTTACAGAGGGGGTTCCACGTAATAAAAATAACAAGCTCCAGGATGAGATGGCTTGGGAGCAAGGGAAAGAAAACACCGTCACTTCCACCAACTGCACTCTGAGGAGACACAGCTCTTCATGTTTTCAGAAAGGGCAAAATACCGTAGCAGCTATGCTGCTTCTCACAGCCCGTAAGGAGAGGAAAAATGATTTTGAACGTGGTATTTATTTAAGGTCACATAAAAAGAAGAGTCTGGCCAGTTAACCCCTTGAAGGGTTTTTTCTGGGATAAACCAACACTGTAACATACAGAGATGGGAACGGAGAGAACAAACAGCAGCACGCTGACTTCAGAGCAACAAAACTGTGCTTAAACCCTTCCGCTGACTTTCACTCAGCCCCGCTTCCCTGGCATTAGGGGCTTTCACCTGTTACACACCAACCTGACCAGTATGTTGTACACTCCTGTGCTAAAAGCCGATTACAGCTTCTCACCTCATTCCAGAAACACAAGGAGTTTCCGCAGCTGAGCCTGCCCACCTTCATGGCTCTCTTTCTTGGCACCTAGGATTTTCAAACAATCTTCAAAGATTTAATACTTTAGTTTAAAGCTTCACAAGCAGCACGTTAAACCTGGGCATCACCCCTTCATCTGCCATATGATTATTGAAAGTTGCAGTAAAAGCTTGTTCCTAACAAAACATACGGTCAATCATATTTTTAATATTACATACAAAAACTGAAATTAGAATTTTTGCTTCAATTACAAATATACTCAAAAGCAGAAGTTATCACCTTGGGTAGCTTGGATTGCAGGATATATTTTAAGCTTGGGATCTCATATTTAAGATACGTGATTCTGGATCAAAACAAAGAGGGCGTTAAGATTCCAGGTCACATTTGTACTAAGTATCCACTAGCACCTCCAATTTTACAGGCTTTACCAGAAAGGAAGGACATCCTCTCCCCACCCTTGAATACTGCTCCTTCTACAGACTCTTAAAAAAGAAGAAAAAAAAAACCAAAAAAGAAAAGCTGACACCCAGTACAGTGACCTGATGTTTTCCATGCATTTGCCCTCTGATAAGCACAAAAATGCCTTCTGCTGGGCGTTTTCCCTGTTAACCTTCCTGACCAAAAACATTAATGCTCAGAAGAAAACAGAACCTAATGCAGTAGGTAATGATACTAAATATAAGCAATGAGTCAAATTACTTTGTTTCTCAGGCATTCAACTTAACAAGTTGTTTCAGAAGTTCAAAAACACAGTCCCTGCACAGACCTAGAACAGCTGACCATTTCCCATTTTTACCTTTTTCTTTTTTTTTTTTTTTTTTTTTTTTTTAGTTAAATTTATTCTTAAAAACAGAATCATTACAGAACTCTGTGAAACAGATGCGGTTCAGGCCATTTTTTATAGCAGTTGTTACTATGAAAAAATCCTCATCACCAGCGACCATCTAACAAAACATTATTACAACTGGCTTAAGTAAAGAGAAAGGAGGTACAGAAAAAAGGAGGACAGGGAGCATCCAGGAGACCGCTGTGAGTCCTTTCAGAGAGCTGCAGCCACGGGTTTGGCAACGAAGCCATGGGATCATCGCGTGCACTGCTGAGGCAAGACAGGTTAATTTGGTTCAGATGGCCGTGGCCGGGCACAAAGCTGAGCATGCAATGGGGGAGTCTGCTCCCTGACTCCACCAGCTCCAGCAGAAGGACAGGAAAAGTCCAAGGAGTTCAACCACCCTGGAAAGCAAAGTCTGAGGCTGGCAAAGTGACAAAGCCAGCAGGAGATGCTTCCCGCTATGCGAAGGACAGTGGGAGGCTGCTTTTAAAACCGAAAAACACACACATTTTAAAAAGGAGAGATTAAATACCTAACAGACAAGTCAAAGGAGGAAATCAATGATGCATTAATAGTATCAATCATTCTCAAAGTATTTACACAGTCTGTATTCAAACACTTTCTTTTAATAAACAAAACAAGAAAAAAACCCAACAGATAAAAGAGACCTGCTGGATTACTTAAAAAAAAAAATCACATTCACATGTCCTTTTTTTTCCCTCTGAAGTTTCTCTCTAGAGATATTGACCAGTTCCCCAGCTCCCAGCCCTGCAAATTGTGTCCAACATGGAAAAATCATCTAATTGAAAAATTCAGCTTTTTAAGCTTCTTCAGTACCATGTGTCTCTGCACATTAACTAGGAATCAAGACAGCCAAGGAAAAGAGCACTGAGACTACATAGACTGAAGATCACTAGAAATTTGTCTCCAGAGATGGTCTTTACTGTGGAGCAGAAGTATATTTATTTTTATGTCTAAATGCCAATAGCTGCTCTGTGTCTCTGGTTTGCTTTAGCAAAATTTGAAACACAGGAAAATTATCAATAACTGCAGGCACTACTAATGCTGCCATGACTGATATAACAACAACGCTTTACAAGACATCTATAGCAAGAGGCGGTGTGTGTGGGGATAACCACAGACGCTTCCAGAAACGTGCTGACAAAATGACATTGTTTTCTTGAATCCAAGATGTCAAAACCAAATGTCTCTAATAACCCTTGATAGGAAAAAAAAAACCCAAAAAAACCCTGTAGAGAAAGTTGCAAACATGGAGTCACCCTCTTCTACATGCAGCATGAATTCTCTCCAACAGAGCCCATCATTTTACCTACACCTTACTGTCTGCACAATTGAACTTTACCAGCAGCTCAGCAAGTTCTCAGTACAGGGCTGAGGTTCATCCTCCCCCCAACAATCATGGCTTCACCATGGCTGTGGAGGCCTGAATGTGCGTGGTACAGTTCTCGCTGACGTTTCCAAGAGCTGTTTTGCCTCAATTTTTTCAAACTTCAGGCTCATTCCCTAAACAGATCTCCCCGACAACCCAGCTCCTCTGGAAGAAGTCGCCTTCTCCCTGCAGCTTCTCTCACCCATGCTTTGCACACTTCATAGTAGGAAAAAACGAAGAGGCCAGGAAGATGAGGCCAGGTCCTCTGACAGCGGGTTGTGGAGGTCAAGTACAGTGAATCTAGAAGAGGGGATCTCATGTCTGTCCTTCGAGAAGTTGTTGGGATCTGCAGGGCAATCTCTGCAGCGACAGGTGGCTGCAGAACGGAATAGGCAGTCTGCTACTGCATGCAATTGCCTGTTCTGCCCACACACAGAACCTGCAAGGATAAGGCAAGAAGTTCTCCCCCAAAATATACGCTACACTGTGACAAGCATTTCTCACCTCTAGCACATCATCCCTGATGAACAAATCAGGTTTACCAGAGTTAAACCTTGAGTGAATGACCCAGAATCCAGACAATTTATTGGAATTTTAAAATTAACAGAAATTTACTGGAAACTGAACAACAAACAGCCAGTGGTTCATTCTGCAGGTTAAGGTGCTTTTAAGTGAAATGAACAATGAAGAGATTACACCTTCCTAATCAAGCCACACATTAGAAAAATGCAAGGGAGGAAAGAAGGAAAGGGGAAAGTCAGGGAGGCTGAGGATAGGAAGCTAAAAAAAGATCAGGTATCTGCAATAGATTAAGTGGGGAGAACACAGAAGAAATGTGCACTTCAGTTTTGTCTTTACATACTCTCCTGGTCCTCACACAGGACTTTGCAGTCCTTAGCCCAGTGTAAACAGATGTACATAAGCTGAAAATGGACATAGCATCTCTCTAGAAAAGCAATTTGGGGTGCGTTTGAGACAAGTGTATTTCTATCACCCTGTGTTCAGCACAGGGAGGAAATGCTGTTTGCACCTGCAGAACATCCATCTCAAATCCGATAGCTGTTACCACAGGACGGTTCACGGTTCTTGCCACCAGCTCTGCTGGGAGGCGAGATTAGCAATTTGTTCTCAGCCCCAGTGCAGAGAGAAACACGTCAGACCTTGCTTTACCCTGCACTCCTTTCAGAGGAGGATCTCCAGCCACAGGATTCTAGAAAGACAAAGGAACAAACCTTACTTCTTGGTGCTCCACATACAGAGCACACAATTCACTAGTATGCTAATAAATTACCGATTTTATTACAGAATATTGCCAAGTTAAAATAACAAAACAGCACTATTACTGTGTTAGTAAACTACCTTAACTTTCGTAACTGTGTGTTTTGTTATTTATAAAGTAACTGAATGTAACTGGAGCTTTGTCTACTCTGTGAGGTAGAAGAGACTCAAAGATATCTACCTCCCCCATTCTCAGTCACCCCCCCAGTGATATCAGACTTAATCATTTGCAGCTTTATTGGTAACTCCTGAAGCCTGGAATAGGATATCGACATCTGCAATAAACCTCAGAGGAGGAGGCAGATGTTAATTAACATAAGGATTTTCTTTACCAAGACAGCCAGCCAACCCAAAATAAAAACGCCATTTGTTAAAAACCTTTCTCAACACCTAACAATTTGTCTCCCTCTCACCTGCTTAAAATAATTCTCATGGCTCTTAAAATATTAAAATACTCCCCTAAGCCTTAAGGTTAAGTTTTAAACATGCAAGAGGTACAAGCCCTTTTGTCTCCACAGCTCCCACGCTTGTCACCTTTCCAGGCAACTGCATCCCTGAGACAGCTCATGGCCACCAAAAGTGGGGGGAGGAAGAAAAAACAAAACAAAACGAAACAAAAAAAATCCAAGTCCTACAATCCGTGCACCCCACCAGCAGTTGCAGGTCACTCCTCAGTACTGGAGCATCCCTCTATCCTCCATCTCCAAACCTTCATTAAAAGGGACTACTGAGCTATGGAGCCAGTATAAAAGGGGAAAAAATTCTGGTGGCAGGGAGCTGTGATGCTCTTTAGTTATTATGAAACTGCTCCAGCACATAATAACCATCAGAACCACACTCAGGATGTGGTCCCCAAAAGGGGCTGTGGGCTTACGGCAGAGGACGGTGTAAATCCACCCTCCACCTAGAGTGATCCTCCCAGCAAAAATTTGGCAGTGAGAGAGAAGCCAGGGTGTTTGGGTCCTCCAGGACAGGAGAAGAAACTGGCCAGTCTCTGCCTTTCTCCTCTTGGGATCTCCCTCCTCCCCCACCACAAACCAGACATTTTTAATCGCTGCGACTACATATGAGATTGCACGCCTTCGCAGTTGGCAGACAGCTGCCAGAAACCCATTCTCAAACCCTAAACTTAAGCACACTCATAAGGAAAACAGAAGAGTTCAGAACCGCATGAGAATCTTGTAATTTGCTCTCTGAAATAACCCTAAAAGCCCGTGGCAATCCACGTGCAAAGGAATGTATTTTTCCTCATAAAACCTCAAATGAGCATTTCGATCTCATGTCATCATGGGAATCAAAACTGCCATTTCTGAAAAATCATGGATTTATATACATTGGCTGTGTGAAAGTCCAAACGTGTAGTTAATGAAGCAATTGCTTTTCCTTTAGTAGAACAGAAAGGCAGTCATTTTCAATTGTTTTGCACAACTCTTCCTCAACTGCTTTCCTGAAGAGATCTTTACATGCGCACACGCACACTCTGCCACAGGGCAGGCACTTGTCTTTTAGAGCAGGCAAGAGAAAAAAAAGCTAGAAGATATTGTAGCCCAAAAAGTAAATTACATCTTCACACCAGACTCTAGCTGTGTTACCAAATGAAAATTAGCGAATTTTCCCCTCCTCTATGCTTGTCATCCTGGGCTTTTGTTTGAACTACAATTCAGGAAAACCCACTGACCTTCCTCACTGGCCTCCTCTTCAAAAGTTTGTCTGGAGAGGGTGAAAGCATGAAGCAGGAGCAGTATTTATGAGATAGACGCTCATTTTACTGAAGAAATTAGGAATATCTTTATGCATGAGCAACAGTTGACTCGACCACAGTCATTGCTTTCTTGTGAGTCTAACTATGAGTCAACAGTCGGCTGAAAAACTTCAAGGTGCAGCTGAGTGTTATGCTGAAGTCGCTCAAGTTTTTCTAAGAGGGGCTATGTCAGACATTTGACAGGCTGTGGGACTGCAACCAGTGGAAGCGGCACACAGCTCAAAATTTACTTACCGAGAGAGAAGCCTTCCCCACAACTGTAAAACACCCCTGGGATACCATTTTCATGAAAGGCAAAAGGCACTCCGGACCCTCAGAGCATGGTTTCAAATGCTAATTCACCACTGACATGTCAATAACCAGCTAGAATAATTTGTGCAAAATAGTTTTATGCAAAATGGTTGTTTTAAAAGATTGGGGTAGGGTGAGTGAAACCCACAAATCCTCTCATGCATTTATTCTCCTGAGTAACGTACAAACTTGAAAGTTGGGCAAGGGGACCAGAGAGACTGTCCCTTTGTCACAGAGAGAAGAGAAGGCTTGGCCTCTTGGTGGCAGCTGCTGAAAATCTTTCCAATTCTCCATGGACTGAAAAAGAGCACAGGTGAAGACATCACCGTCAAAAAAATATGAGTTTTGAAATAAAATTCAGCAAGAAGGCACATTGCTCCATGTTAGGCAGCGGTAAGGAAGGGAAGCACACAGACAAAAGAGACAAGATAGACCATGGACTATAGAAGGAAATGAGAGAGGAGGAAGAAGAGCAAGAATAAAGCCAGACTGGTTGTTTTGCGGATGGGAGAAGATATGAAATATAGGAAGTATAATAAGCAAAGTGTATATAACTGTTTCTTTCCTATAAAACCGTATGGGACAAGATCATACAGGTATTTTTCACCACAGCTAACAAGCACTTATCCGCAGGCTAGTAAGCATCAGGTATATTTCTCCAAGGAATTAAGGAAATACTTGTATTAAAATTAAAAATAAAAGAGAATGCTCACTTAATCTGCTATGTGATCTGAATCCCCATTTATAAATGGCAGGGACTGGAGACAATGAGAAATTGCTAGATTACACAGTCCTCTGCAATGCAGTTAGCAACAGCTGAGGGGTAAAGTTGGAAAAACACCAACGGACTTAAGAATGCCAAATTAAGTTTGCTTGCACAGTTGCTGCTAATAAAAACCACAAAGCCTTTGTCTCTGCACTGCCTCATTCATTCCACAACATAATACTGAAACAGAACTAAAATCATGGAAAAAGCCTAAGAAAAAAAATCCTGTCTCAAACATCACCAGTCTTCACTTGACTGCAGGGAATGGAGCCGCTGCAAAGCCAGGTACAGCTTCACATATGATCCTTCACCAAGGATTTTCGGTGAAGCCCGTTCCCAACACAGGCAGCAGTTCACTTGTTACTCCAAGTG
Source organism: Falco peregrinus (assembly GCF_023634155.1). Classification (NCBI taxonomy): domain Eukaryota; kingdom Metazoa; phylum Chordata; class Aves; order Falconiformes; family Falconidae; genus Falco; species Falco peregrinus. The sequence continues at coordinate 6,249,190 of NC_073730.1, read as the reverse complement.
CCAAAGACAGAAACACACACATCCCAGCAGGAGAGAGGCACTTCAGCTTACAGCACTACGTGTCATTTCAAGCCAATGAAGTCATGACACAGAATCAGACAGGAAAATATTTTCCTACTATCTCACAGATAAATGGAACTTGCTAAAAATTTATTAGAAGGTCTGCTGGGAGCTACAAAAGTTTCTTCGTTTTCTAGAGCCACAAACTCCTCACCAAGCACGAAGGTGAGGTGAATGAATCTGCGATTCACAGAGAGCGAATGTAAAGAGATAATGTGCACTGAGCTACAGAAGCCACCCTGTCGGAGCTCGGTAATTACATGAACGAACTGATCTATTAACAGCGAGTCTAAATACAGCCCCCCAAGGGGCTACAACTCAATCAATGGTATTTTGAAAGGAAACGTTGCTCTTGCAAGGGAACTGCAATGGCAGAAGGGAAGACTAGCCATGTGGTTATCAGCCACAAGATACTACCTACTCATGGAATAATAAATTGTGCTATTTAAAAAAAAATAAATACAAATTACACTACAAAGAATTTTATTTCAAACAGGCCACATTTAGAAGTACATCAGTGAACTCAAATTTGCCTTTCCACAGCAGATTACAGATAGAAATTCTCAGCTTGCATCTAAATCAGAGGGTTTCCTAACTGCATTAGCAAAGTAAAAATTACAGAGCTGTACTTAACAGTTTTATTGTTGTGAAAATGATTCTGACTTCAGAAGGCAGCTTCTCCTGAAGTAAGAAAGATGTGTCAGTGAATTACTCATACCAACAGCCCTTCGACAGTTAACCCTACCTCTGGCACGGGGAGAGTTACTACAGCAGCACAATGAATTTTGTAGAGCAAACTAATCCCAGGAGCCCCCTAATAAAATTCCGATGTAGCCTAAGGAGTCATCCTTCAAAGAAACACATTTCTGACTGTTTTCTTGTGGAAATGGCACTGTAAAACAGATATTTACCTTCTCAGGTCAGGCTTACTGCAATTAGTCAAATATCTGCATGTTTCTACAACTTCAGATTAATTCAGTTTTATCTTAGTCATACACTTAAAGACCATGGTTCTGGAGAATAGAAAATATTTGGGGAAATATTTCATTTTTCTAAATATCACAATTTCTTCTTTTTATAAGTACCCAGTATGTAGATATCATCAAGTCTGCACATGGCTATCATCCCTTTTCAAACACTCCATGGCACAACATACTGATCTTTCACAAATAGCAGTTCTATTTGCATCCTGGCCATGCTATGTATTGCTCTTTTTCTAACAGCGATTAGAGGAAAAGAAAAGCTTCTCCATTACTCCCCTTTACAATGGGGAGAAAGAAAAAAAAGCACCTATTAGGAGCTGCTGTATCTATGTTACATGCAATTCAACACACAGGAAAAGCCCTTTGAAAAGGAGGAGGATTATTTGCATGTAGCAGAGACCAAGCTGTCAAAGAGCAAAGCTAAGGAAGGCTGCACAGAGATGTGATGCTGCATTCGTTGGAAGTGCTATCACTTTATTACCCCTCTCTTCAAGGAATTTGGCAAACCTGCAGGACTTAACGAATCCGAACGAAAGGGAAAAGGGATAAAGAAATGAAGGTGTGGCAAACAATAGTCAAAACCAAGATTATTTGCAAAGGAACTCTCATAAATAAACATGCTTTGTTGCCTGCTTTTTATTTTGCATCTTTCAGATACCTCTTTGCTTATATTGGTGCATATGTTTGTTTTTTCTTTATAAAAAAAGCCTGAAAACTGCACACAGCTTGGACTGTCTCTATGACAGTGTAATGCTGTATGAGCAGTGAACAGCCACAGGCCAACAGTCAGCAACTTTAAACACAGCTGGCATTAGGGATTCCACAGACTGTGGCCTTTTTGTTACCAGAGCTGAAGGATACGAAATATTTTATCTCATTTGACTAACACATGTTGCTCTAGCATACTCACATCTTACGCAGTCTAAGCTTTCAGTCTGAAACAGAAGTTTTAAAAATTTGTATTTTTATATAACCAAAGCAAACTGAAGCATTAAACATTAGTCCACTGGGGTAAACAGCCTGGAATGATTGCTCTGACGATACTTTTAGGAAGCTAACATCTCATCAGGTTTGTGGTGAAGCAGGATACTTGAATTATAAATTGGGGTTGTTTTTCAATCAACTGTTTTTATCAGATCTGCTCCAAAAGAAAACACAGGCAAGACAGAAAAGCACCCGAAGAATCTATCTGAAAGATCAGGTAGGAAAGGAGTAACAACAGGTGTTAAAGAGAAACCTTTTCATTTCCCACATTGAGCAATGCTGGTTGTAAATAAAAACAGAAGTTTAAAAAAGAAAAACATTGCTCTAAACTGTCAAGCGTTGCTTTATTCAAACTGACATCAGTAAGAGAATTGCTGAAATGCCCAAGTCAGGGCTGTGCTCATATATGCCAATGCACCATAGCAGTAGGTGCCTGCATAGGAAGGAGCTCCACTCCATGTTGCCAGTGGAAAAACCACCCTAACACCACCTCCTCCCAAACACACTCAGTCTCTTTGAGTAAATAAACTCAAAAAGTAAAAAAACACCTCAGTCTAGTTTTTTGAGTAAATAAAATTACAAACACAGCACCCACACCTTATGTTATTGAGGATGACCATCTCCACATACAGTTATTTGGCACATGGAAGCCACAATCATAAATTATGCTTTTACTAGACCTGGTTTTCCTTTTATCTTTAGTTACACTGCACCGCCATCCAGGGCTCTCTGGGAGGCTCAGGCTCCAAGATCCAAGGGACTGCCTTACAGTCTGTAAGGCTTTTCTCCTGCATAACACAAATCCTCGAGCTTTCAGCCAGTCATCCTTGTGCCATAGCCAGCTATTTTATTCATCCCTCTAAGATGAGCATCAGTAATACGCTTACACCAGATACACTTTAGACCCCATACACGGGTAAAAATCACAAAGCAGGACATGGATATGCATAAGCACCTAGCCTACAAACCTTCTGGGACTAGTGCCAGTTAAGAAATGATAGTAAGAACAGTTTTATTCAGCAAGGAAACTTAAATCAGGTATACAGGAAGCCTTCTTGCCTGGTTTGCTATTTAGGCACTAAGTCTAGACTGGGTATTAAGGCGTAAGACTGAATTCTGCATGGCATCATGTTCATAAAGTGCATAAGGAAAATCCCAGTTTAAAAACTAACAATCAAATTCAAGATAGTTGTAAGCATGACTGTAAAACAATAATGCCAAGGAAGAGAAAGGGATACAAACATTTCTCTGAGGCTAAATATCGAGAAAACTGTCAAGGGAGTCTCTCCTTCAGTGAAATCCCTCCTTAGTGCAGAGGACCACTTCAAAGCCAAGCTACCGCTCGCTGAAATTCTTCAATTAAATTGGCGTAGATACTGCGAAATATGCTTCGAATAACAGAAACTGGCCCTGAAGGCTCCCTGTAGAATTACTTTATTCAGATAACCAACAAAATAAAGATAGGTGAAAAACTACCAAGAGCAGCACAAATATCCTAACTTTAAAAAAAAAAACCAAACCCAACACTTCAGCCTTCAGAAGTCATCTTTCTGCCTGCTCCGAAACAATAGGACACTGTTCTCTTTGTACTCCTGACATGTTTTATTTCAACAACCACACCCAGTTCTGGGAAGGGCACTACGATAGTGCTGATTTGTTTGCAAGATGCTGCAAGGTGAAGTCAAAGTTAATGATCCCATATCCTGTTTAATTTCTTTCTGTTTTTCCCCCCCCCACACACAGATTTCACACTAGTAAACACAAAACCAAAAATTCACTCCCATATGTGCTAAAAGGAAAAGGGTGAAAGGGGTAAAAAAAAAAAGCTATCCTATACTAGCCACTGATTAAAAACCAAAAGTAACACTGAAAAGGAGTGTAGCAGAGCTCATGAATAGCAACGAGCAGCTGCAGGCAAAAGAGACTCAGCAGAGTCTCTTGGGATCCATGTACTCTCCAAGTTAACAGGGCACAGGCTATGGCAGCCCAGGGAAATACCGCAGCAGAGTTTCCACCACGCCGTCTCACCAGTGCATCTCAGCCTTAATTGTCACAAGCTTCAAAGCAAGGAAAAATTCTGTCCTCCATACATTTGAGACTCAACCTTTGCAAAATCTACAACCGTCACGTAACTCTTGTTCAGTAGGGAGCAAGTCAAAAAATCAGGTTTGCTTTACATACTTCTGATGGTTGTTGGGTATAATACCCTGAGCTTATTTTCACTGATGACCTAGACAGACAAATTAGACTGACACAAATCCAGACTACATCAAAATAAACCAGTGCACACATTAGGGAGGGGTTGGGGGTAGTGGTGTACAATATTTAAATATTTAAGTTACACATTACAATGTACATCAGGTCCTCCACCTAAACTGAGGACTTGAAGAGGACAAGCAGGTAACTTTTTTAAAAAATCTGTTTTGTGTTATGATCACCAAGCTGGCTACTCGGCTAGAACAATAAAAGGATTTCAGCCAAATGAGCATTACTTCCTCCAGCCCGTCTTTTAAAAATTAAACTCTGTGAAGATAACGACAGTCATGCTCAGTGCTAATTATAGCAGAACCGTTATAGTGGCTAAAAAGGCTAAAAAGAGGTGGTGGGAAAGGAAGGAAGGTAGCTTAGAGGAAAAAAATACAAACCAGGGAATGGTAAACCTGTCACGTGTCTGTCATGCTTCACCTTCATGCAATGCTCACAGTGAGATGGAAGGTAGGAAGCGCATAAGCTTCCTTGGGACAATGGAAGTCCCAAACCCTGAGGAGCAGTCAAAGGCTGAGTGAAGCCCCACAAACGCTGTGAGATGCAAAAAACCAGCAGAAGTCTGAGTAATGTACAAATTAAGTGGAAAAAATTAAGGAAAGCTTCTTACCCTGCTTTTTATCCCAGCTGAGTGTACAAGGGGAGAACTATCCTGCTCCCACACTTGAGCCCAACTTCTCAAAGGCCAGCCTGGACAGAGGACAAGTACGAGGCTGTTTTATTTTAGGGTAAAGGAGACTGTTGCCCTCAGCAGTGATTTTAGCAATAGAAGCAAGTAAACGATAAACCTAAAGAAATCCCAAAGCCAGCGAGCCCTGTGAGGACAGGAGAGCATGCTGCCAGGCTCCTGAAGCTGCCGAGGAAGAACCTCATTTTCACATGTAATGTGTACTTGCGTTTTCTTGTTTTATGATTTTCTTTCTAACCCTGTAATCAAATGTTTAGCAGCTACTTTGACAGTACACATACTACTTTTTCCTTCTATTCCTAAACTTTGGCTAGTAAACAGGTGATCCAACAAGGAGAGACTACTCATTTCTTTGGGAGTGGCAAACTGATGAACGGAGTAAAATTCACAGCAGCCTTTGCCCAGCACTAAAAGCAATGTTACTACCTTTCCTCCCAGCATGACTGGCTGTGCCTCAGGCTGTATCTTGAAACCACCTCGTCCCAGGACCAGCAAGTGACAGAAGTGATGTGGGTGTAGTCCCTGGCTCAGAAAGCATCCCTTCACAGCAACTACCTATGGCATGCACATGTGGTACAGCTCTGTCTCAAAGTCCAGAGGACAAGATGAGAAGCCTCTAATTAAGCTTTCCAACACAGCAGAGCATGTGCAGAAACTCCAACTTAAAACAGTCACTTACAATCTTCTCAAACCGACCAGAGGACCCAATGCAGGCTGTGTTGTTCAGGATGACAGTGCTGCCCGGTACCTGGAGGATGCAGAGGAATCCAGCAGTGTGAAATGAACATGACTGACACGCACCCACCTCAAAAAAAAAAAAAAAAAAAAAAAAAAAGCGCAAGCTATTTTTTCCCTGCACATACAAGTGGCTGGGAATTAATAACTTCTCAAACCTACCCACACACTAAAAACTGTCCTTGTTTAAAAGATTCCTCACAGTTGCTACAAGGCAGCAACAAAGCGGATATAAAAGTATTGCAAAAATCACTGTAAGAAGAAAAACTGTCAGCAGAAAAGATACTGAAAAGCTACAGAAAAGGTTTCAGTCTTATTCATACTAGTTACACAGTAAGAGATTTCCCCCCTAATATTTGTAAAATTGGAAAACAGAAGTTTCACCCATCAGTGAAATCAGCACAAATACTAAGGACTCTAATCTTTCCCAAGCTAAAAGAAGTTTAGCTCCATGCCAGCTAGGTTAAAAAAAAAGGCAGGTTTGGTTCAAGGATGCCCAATCAAACCGTACAGCATTCAAACAAATATGTGTCTCCAAGCTGAATCACATTATTATTTCTTATTCCCTACCGGGGATGGGGAATAATGCTCAAGAACAGAGGGGAAAAGGAGTTGGGATAAACATTTGATCCCAAAAATAAAACTCAAAATTCAAACAGACACCTCAATTTAAGAAAACAATAATTTATAAACACGTCCTTTTGAGAGAGAGCGCAATGCTAGCTCTCCTCTGAGCCTGTAAGTCAACTTGCTCATTTGTTCCCTGCACTTTGCCTCAAACAGCAGGTGCAGCCAGGTGGACTACTGGTATGAGTCCACAACAAAACGCCATTTATCTTTGCAAAACCTAATATTCACCAATCCACCTGCAGAGGAAGCAATAAATGTTTGCTTCCACAAACAGAGGGAATGTTATTTAAATCATGATACTATTCAAGTAAATCCAAGACAGATGGGCCAGGATTCAGGGACAACTGAAGTTGCTGTGTTTATGATAAGGGAATTAGAGTGACAGAAAGCCTCTTCCTGGGAAATGTGGGATCTGGTATATTTGCATTTGCTTCATAAAGGCAGCAAATGCTCTACAAATACACCATTCAGGGTCAGTGAGCCAGAACAGTTTGGAGGTAGTGGCTCAATCCTAAAAGAGGGCACCCAGATATCCAGGTAATTGTTCTACAAAGCAATATCCACCAGAGTCTGGCAGGACACCGCAAGCCAACCTGAAGGAAGTTTTTGACATACCTTGTCTACCTCTCGGTTTCTAGAAGAAGTGAGAGTTTGGGGAGGAGACAAGTGGGAAAGAAAATACCCCAATCTCCCAGACCACAAGCATAAGAGAGGAAATACAAGTATTTTTTCCTTTAGCATGTTAATAGCGATACAGCGTGTGTGTGACCCATCTACACCAAGCAGACACAGAGCAATTAAAATGTTACCATCTCATACAATCAAAATATTGTTCAATGAAGACAGGATTAAAGCATGTTGCATCTGTCTCTAACTTGGCTACAGGTAGATGACTTCGTCAGGGATTTTTAGCCAGCAGAGTCAAAAGTGTTAACAGAAAAGTGGACCTGGTATCCTGCGACCAAGGAAGCAAAATTTATCCACTTCAGCAAATGTTGACAGAGCCATTACTCAAGCAAGGCTTCACATAAGTCACTACTAAAATCTTGAGCCCGAACAGTGAACTGCGGGGGTCCCTGCTCTTGGTTCATCTACCAGAGCTGATAATACACCAGGGGTGGGCGCATGTGTGAAGGCAAGCTTGTATACACTATGACTACAGAAAGTAGATACACACAGGCTATATTAAGAGGACATCAGAAAATTGGCATTTTTCTAATAAGGCTGCTTTTTTAATGATGCTCTATGAAAGGGCCATCAGATCAACAAGGCTGCAGGGCAAAAATGAAGACACCAAGACACCAATCGCATCTACAGTAACTTAAGGCAGCTGCCAAAACTTACTTAAGATGTTTAACTGGACAAGTAAAACTATGGTAAAATTTAACCCAGTTCACTGAACAGGTCTGTACGATTTCAGGCATAGCAGCAGACACTGTGCATCTCTTCTGTCATGCTGTCAGTCTGCTCTCTCACTATGTATCTTCAAACCCAGACACTGGTGATTGGGTGCTTACTGAACTTCTAACAGGGCATTTTATTTTCCCACTTGAGAAAAAGCTTTGAGCACAAAACCAAAGCAATTGATTCCTTTACACTCTGCCTGTTTCTTGCTTCTCACTTAGGCATCACCCTTTGAACTTCAGCCTGGTGATAACAGTAGCATCAGCATTACTAAAGGCTTAGAGTTTGCAAAGAGAAAGACAAACCTTTTTTTTTTCTGGTTTTCTTTTTCATATGTGGATGTATTCAGAGTAAATGAGGAAGAAGCTGAGATATTGCAAGTTGAAACTGAGGACAGAATAAGCACGGAATGAATATCTGTTGCATAGCTTAAAATAAACAAAAAATGTAGCTGCCTGATGGACAATTTTCAAAACCAAGCAGATTTTGTCTTCACTAGCCACTGATTTCTCTCCATATTAGGTTAAAAAAAACAAACAAACAAAACCCCAACATTCATTTCTATAGGAAATGAGGGTCAAAACCAATAAAATCAACAACTTTATATTTGAGCATAAACATACTATTATTAGTACTCCAAAAAGCAACTTTTAAAAGCACGTTCCTCAATTCCACATGACAGCTACAAGGCACATAACACCATCCAGAGGGGCAGGGTCAACAGGCAGCGGCTGCTTCCTACACCAATCGCTAGGAAACAGGGCACGTTTAAAATGCTGTAATACTTGTACCTATTTGTATGCCTCCACTGTTTTTACATGACAAAATTACAGCTAAAGTAAAAAAGCAATGACAGCTCAAGTTTAGCATAGCAATCTTCTAAACCTGCTTTCATCACATCTCCTGACTTAATGGTTGGCGTGACATGCCAGAACTAAAGGAGCTGCTTTGTCTAATTATCACGTCTCCTACTGCGTTTTCTTTGTCTTCCTCAAACACTTCCAAAAAACCTAACATTGCTTAAAATTCCACTGCAAGAAGCATTTCACCTTCGCAGCAAAATCTGTTTCTTCTGGTCTTATCAGTATTGTCATTAAAGGTGCTTTTAGCTCCTATCTTCCATCTTCACTGCTTGTATCCATGTTGATGTTGAAACACTTTTGAAGTGTGTACCAGGTCACAGGCTTACGCATCGCTAAAGTTTCTTAGAACTTAGAAACAATTTCTTCCTGCAGCAACGAATGTGTTCCTCTTTGCATCAGACTGGAATTCCAGAGCCTTTTTGTTTACTTCCTGATTTGCACACTATCCTCCACCCCCCATTTTTAAAATAGTACAGTTCTGGGAATACATAATTTCTTAACAAGGTGCCATTGAAAAACCTCAAATATAGCAGCATTACTGTCACTTACCAAGAACCAAGAAGGAGCTTCAAAAAAAAAAAAAGAAAAAAAAATCAAAGCATATCTAGATTTTGTTGTCTATCCTCAGTACTAATGGATGTAATCACCGCAAAAAAAAAAAAAAAAAATCAATCACACATTTTATCCATGCCTTATTTCTGTTACAGAGGGTTTGATAGGCGATTTTAACAATTACTAAATTATTCTTCTGCGGTTTTCTTAGGTCAGTAAATTTAGCTACTGCACTTAATGCATCTTGTTTTCAAAAAAGGCATGTACATGTGTGTGTCTCAAAGCATAACAGCAGGGCCAGACAAAGGATGGGGGGGGAGGCAGGCAGGAACTAAGGGTGGAAGAGAGACAGGTTAGAAAAAAAGAATAATCAGGTTTTACATAACTAGCATTCACGATTAAGCTAACATTTTGCTGGGAAATTTTAATTTGGTTTCAAATGCTCATCTAGCCTTCCCATCGAGAGCTTTCAAGACCTCTAACTGGAATGCCACACCTTGCTACCTGCCGACAACTAGCTTGGTAGAGAGCAGGGGACAAAAAAGACACTTGAGGCAAAAGGAGAAATATTCAAAGCTGCTGATGGGGAAGAACACTCAGGAAGCAGGAGTGTTGAAAGAGATGGGGTAATTGTGGACAACATGCTGAACATGAGATTGTTATGGAAAACCGAGCCAGTAACTTTGACAGGTTTTGGATGCAAATAAAGGATCCCAGCAGATGTATGTTACGATCCATGCCTAGATCAGTACAGTATAGTTTTTGGACATTTCTAGAGAGTTGCTCACGAACTGAGTGAAGAAAAGCAATAGCAGAATACTAAGCTGCAAGACTAAATGTAAGTGGTGCAAAAACCCTGAAACTTTACCAGCTTCTAAGAAGCTGGAATTAGTTTTGGGTTCTGCACAAATCCCTACCAATTTCTGCAGTGTAACAGTGTCCTACTCCTACTTTCTAGATTCCCCCAGCCTTTCAGTTACAGCAGTCAGCAAAACACGAGGCTTTTATTATTACTGTAAGCAAATAACAAACATACCAAACAAAATGCTACAGTGCAAGCCTTGTTTTTTGAGGTGTTAGATGCTAGCTACAAGCAAGTTATTTTCCGGACACTTGAAAGATTTACATAGAATAAATACAACGCGACTTTTTTGCATTTACCTATCAAATAAAATTAGAAATACAAAAGTCTCAATATTCCCCCAAGTATTTTCCCAAAACAGCTTAAATGTTAGCATAAATGCACTGAGAGAAACTGCCAAAGCAGCATAACCTGAAACATTAAACTAAACTGGAAACACCTATAAGCATTCTTGTAAACAGATCGTGCATGGATGATGGGGATAAAGGCTGCAATGAATGAAACTTACTGAAATATTCAGCTGCTAAGGATATGAGGGAAGGAAAGGATAACATTAAAATGTTTATTATGGTAATACATAGAAATTAATTTGAAAAAAAATCAGCTCCTACTGTACAAGCCTTATAATGAGCTTATAGCCTAAACACTGATGCTTTGTCAGATTAAGCATACTTTCTTCTTTTGTATTTTATGATGTGATGTAGCTACATGCTTTTTTTTCTTTTTTTTTTTTTTCCTTTAAAAGACATCTCCTTCAATATTCTATTACCAGAGAAATACGGCCAGGAGACAGAAATGTCAGCCTCTGAAAGGCAACAGGATTTAAAAATGAACTGAGGGGGAAAAATATCCAGTTATCTGTTAATACATGACTTACCCCCCCTCCCCAAAAGTTAATGTCATTTTACAGTTCAGAACTTGCTAGTGTTGGGTTACAGAGATAACAGGATTTACATGATCATGACAATTTTTAAAATACCCCATCACTATTACTAAATTTTACTTGTCCTGCAGACAAGTCAAAGCAATTTTCTACTTGTCAAAGATGATAAATCAGTTGTCTGGTGACACTGACAGGTGGATTTGTCAAATCCCCATTGAAGTACTTTGGTTTCTGCTTTCAGGCTGCCTGTGAACTCCTGAGAGTGCAGTAACACAAGAGAAAAAAAGGAGCGATTAGGAAGAGTTTAGGTTTTTAGGGCTGCTGCTCATTTCCCCATCTTTCTTGGTATTTTCTTACTGCTTTTCCTTTAAAGTGAGTGTACAGAACGCAGGTGCTAGGTTTTATTCTAGCACTTCACCCACAGAATGCCAGTTAAAATCAGAACAGTCAAAAAAACCACAACCACACACTGCATTTGAAAATGTGTTATTTTGCTTATAAATACCACCTTCTCTCTTCTTTAAGGCAGAGGCACACCTTGGGAAAGATTTAATTAAACCCCACTTCTTCTATCCACTCTGCCACTACAAACTACTCAAAAGAAACAACTGGTATTTGAAGTAAGAGAAAAAAAGCAATGGCAAAGATGTGTGAATGGAAGTGCATACCTTGTGTCTACCAGCCACAAAAACATCCACCTACTAATGACCAAGGTGGAAATGTTCTAGTGAAATATTTTAAGTGCTGATGTTAAATAAGGTTGACAAGACATCCAACATAAATTCCTCCCTTTTTAGCCCTTCCTTCACAAATTAAATTACAACAGTGTTAATATGCTACTTGGGCTGCACTTCTAAAACCAAAGAAATTGTGCTTAGGACCCCATGGCAGGTGTACCATAGGCACAGACTCATTTTGAAAAATCATTAGCTATATATTAAATACATAAGAAATCAGAAAAACTTGAAGAGAAAATGGCTTTTCCTACTACCCTCAGAAGTAACACCACTTGGGCACAGTGCTTCTCCAGCGGCGATTCCCCAGTGCTCTGCAGCGAGCTTCCACCAACCAGATCCAAAGACCAGACAAATGAAAACAGCAGCTCACATTTAACCAGCAGATATGAAAAGATGAGAAGCCTCAAAGTGAAGCCCAGAGGCAGTGTTTCAAATTGAATCCTCCTCCTGAGCAAGCAAGCCTGTTGACAAGGCCTCTCTCCAGGCACCACCTCCTCCTGCAGGCTTTCCATATCAACTCTGGAGTAGCAAGGTAGATCCTGGAGTTGAGTTTGATGTCCAAGGCTTGCTCTGTTTCATCTCCAGGACACTGCAGGTATGGCTTCCCTGGGGTTGTACACAATCTACTGCACCTGGTACATACTCCAATTTCTATAAAAAAAATTAGGAGAAGCAGCAAGAAATAGTTTTTCATCTTGCCATACAAAACGTGAGCTGCTTCACAACAAAAAAAGGTAACTCCCTACTCACTAGACTGTTCTTCACTGGAAAACCTGAAAAGTTAAGATTTTGCATTTTATTTTCTCTTTCTCAGCAAGGAATTCCAAAGAGCTTGCACGTTTGAGATGGACAATTGGAATTGGTTTTGCTATGTCCTAAGGTAACATTTGTATTGTTCCTCTAAATTTCCACATTAAATCCTCAACATAGAAACGCAGCATAAGGACATTTTAACATCATTTTGACAGAAAGGTAGCTCATCCTTATTCCCGAGCTGTTTGAAAGCATGTCCTTCCTCCTGCATATTGTGCTCAACATATAATAAGTGGGGAATAAGACATGTCTGGCTGCTGACAAAGCTAAACAAATCACCCAGTGGCAGCATGCAATTCACTGTATCCCCATTTATCCAGGGGGCTGAGTTGGAGCCGTCTTTCCCCACTGTAAGCCGGCAGCGTGGAAATGATGACTATCTGTTTTAGAGGCTACAAGATGAACCAAGACATTTGGTATTAGTGTAACGCAGACACAATTCTAATTCTAATAAAGTAATTTATTGGAGCTGCTAAGTGCAGCTGTTCTTCCCACACTGTACTGTGAGCAGCAAGAATGAAACTGAGGGGTGAGGCAACGAAACCAAGTGGGAAAATGAAATAAATCATTTGGAAAACAGATGGATGGTAAAAATGGTCAGCCCTTAGGCTGGAGAGCTACTCTAGATCCTGCTGTTTTACATTACCATTAACTTGAATCTAATTGCCATCTGGGTAAGCAAGCTACATTTTAAAAGACACATGTAAATTAAACTGCAGTTATTTCCAAAGATAAGCTGTCACTGGAATAGTACACTTGCCAGAGAATCCAGAGCAGAGTTGCTCAAAGTCTTTAGAGGCAAAATGTCCCGTCCGTCCCCCCGAAGTGCCATCATTTCTTCTTAAGAAAATTTTATTGAGGATTTCTTCCTGGCATGAATAATTTATGTGCCTTGATATTCTTAATATTAGAAAGACACAATTATGAACAGAACAGAAAATAACTCTTCAATTTTCAAAGTTGCTCCTCATTCAGGCTGCATTTGTACTACTGGGGGGGGGGGAGGCGCGGGGCAGGCAAGGAGAAGAATCATGCTATCCACTCTCCACTGCTCTGCTGTCAAAGGCAAATTGAGCAAAGCATAGAGCCCACCAGCATCTCTTTCAATCCTAGACCAGGAGCATTCAGATTGCAATATGGGTTTCACGAATACAAAAGGGGGAAAAAAATGCAATGGAATAATACCCACGATGGCTCATCAGAATATTAAGGAGGCTGCAGACTGTCAGAGCTCTGGAATCAGATGCTGATAATTTATCAAAGCTCCTGCTCAGCTTCCAAGCAACAAAATGCATCTGCACGTGTTGGAGAATAATTTGCATTGTTTCCTATCTGCTGATGAAAGACAGTATTTTAAAAAATAAAGTATAAAAATCAGTAGCTTTCAGTCTTTTCACCTGCCTTACTGGATATTTCAACCAGAGGAAAAGAACATCCTAAAAAAAACGGCAAACCACTGTAAACTTTAACATCTCACGCCTCTGGACTAGTGTGGCCTCTGTACCGAGCTTGCTTCCAAGAAAAATAGCACCACCCCCCTTTCACCCAATATCCTGCTGGCAAGAAACATGGAGAAATAGCTGGTCTACCCAGCAATCTACTGGGTAACACAGGTTGCCACCAGACTGCAGCTTGCATTCACAACATTTGCTGAATTCTTCATTTTCTCACCAACCACGTGCAGTTCCCTTCACCTCAGAGCCCTGGTAACGCTCAGTCCGATGCCCTAGGCTTGCCTTTTGAGGCAAGAGACTCAAACGCAGCTACTTTTAGCTAAATTTTTAGCCCCTTCAACTCCTCTAGCACTCCCTTGAGAAGCATACCTCTACCTCACGTTCCTACCAGCCCACATGCCCATGTCCAGTTAAACATGACAAAGGCAACAAGGAAAGGCACAACGTGTATTACTTACAACAGTGGGTGACAAGAAGATCTTTCTCCTCACGTGCCTTCTTACCTACACCACCAGTGAACATCTCTTGCTAGTTTAAGGTCTTCATTCATCTTCTACTAAAGGTTTTCTTACGCGGGTTCGGGGCACTGCACACTGAGCACCAGTGCAGTGAAGACAAGTTCATCCCCAGATCCTAATGGGATCTGGACATCACCTTTGTTCAAATTCCTTTGACATTTACACACACACACAAACTATTTCCCTCGTGGTTTTCTTTGCTGTTCCAGGCAAAAACTGTGCACTTACAATTAACAGCATACTCATTTTATAACAGAAGCACACACACAAAAGATCTGGCTACTCTTTGCTGGCAACCAAAAAGCCATCAAGGTTCCAGGAAAAAGACTGGTGTGTATTTTTTCTTTAGCATAACCAGTGTTTATACCAACATGACACTCGAGTGCAATGGAGCAGGGGGCAAAGCAGCAAGTCTTATGAGATTATGATTACAAATGCTAACCTACGACCACTTTGTGAAATTACAGAAGTGAATTATTTTTTTTCTGATGATACATAATACCTTGAGGTATCAATCCCTCCACAAGACTTAGCTAAATGCCATGTATCTGCTTAAAACTGCACATCTGCATCATATTAACCAGTTCTTTAAGTGTCCCCACAAATAAGTAAGCACATACCTCATGCCCCATATAAAAAGCAAAAGCACCACTAATTGAAGAGAGATACAGCTGAGCCTTGAGCTGAATCACCACCAGTGGAAATTACAGAAAAAAACCACAAGGAGCAATGCTAAGGAAGAATACCCCTGAATGAGCAAAAGGAGTAAGAACTGGGATGTTCCTTCCTCCAGCTGTGCAAGTGCTTAAGTAATAAGCACATGACATACTGCTGACCCCTTACAAGGACAAGACGCAAATGCAGTGCCTTTGGAGTCACAGGGCTAACCAATTCAGTCATGAGTAATGAGAGCTCCAAGGAAATACAGCCATTTCCTTCCCTAATTCTCCACAAACATCCACCTCCAGGTGAGTCTCAAAATGACTAGCAACAGGGCTTAGTAAGGAAAGTACCTAAGAGTCACTCATGTCATCTACCCTTGGTTTAAGTGGAAGGCCACTCAGTCAGGTCCAAGTTTCCACCTACCAGTATTCAAAACTGGCTAGTAAGCTTTCAACATTTCTCATGGATGGCACTTCCTTTTGGAAGGGAATGAAAAAAGCAACCTTAAAGCGGTGAAAGTAGGTCACCAGAAGCCACATCAATGAAGTATGGAAACAAAACAGGGAGGGATACTGTGTCAGCTATAGAATCGAGTGGTTATTATAAATGGACATCAAAAGTACGGCTAGAACATTTCCACTGGTAAGCCATTCCATGGATGAAATAGAAGTACACAATAAGTGACACACTACAGCATTTCCTTTGTAATTCTCCTGCAAAGCTGCTCTAAGTTTTATAAACATAATTGCATGCTTTTTAGACTGAACTCATGATAACCCTTCTAAACTCCATCAACAACAATAGCAACCTTGACAGCAAAGATTTATGTTATTGGATATAACACACACTCCCAACAACCCCCCTCACCGCAGTTTTAATTTAAGATCCATCCCAAAGTTATCTTAGAGCCATCTAGGTACAGATTTATCTGTAAACAGATGTGGTGGTTATGTTCTACAAGTGGATGGATGTCAGCCAAGAGATCTCGTGGCCTGGACAGCGGGCCAGCGGATACCTCTGCTAATCCTGCAGAGCTGGCTGTCCAAGGTCGTAAGCCCAAACGCACAGAAAACTAGGGTCCATCAGTCCACTCTCAACTTTTTTCCCCAAAATGTTAGTGAAACATCCCAGCTAATGTAACCTGCAATCATAGCAAGTAGTTTTTCAGCAAGGAAGAAGTAGGTCAATTTAATTCTTGGCAGCTATTTATAGGAACACCTACCTACTCACACGGGAAGCTACCTTAACTCCCATTAGAGCACTCTCTGTGTCCAGGCTTCAAACTCATTCAAAGCAGAGAGATGGACCACTGCAATGAAAACAGTTACTGTCTCTTGACAGTAACAACTTCTGCACTTCAAATTCATTGTATAGACAGGGCTTAAAATATATTTTAAAATAAATGTTTAAGTCACAATATAGAACTAAGGAGATAACCTCTTTCTAGTTGCTTATGGATAATTCGCAGTTGCTTTCTGGCTCGTATAGGCAAAAATTACGCATGACTGGATGCCTCCTCCTTCAGAGCATTAAGTTAAAGATGGCAGGAGAGCTATTAAACCCAAATTAGGAAAACATACAATTTGAGATAACTGGCCTAACACCCTATGAAGTCAGGATCTACATAAATTTGAGACACAAGGCTTCAGGTGAATGTTGCTCTTGCACTAAACATTTATCCTTGATAGTTGTACTACATTTTCAGACAGTTTTCTATTTTCAACCTTTTCTATTTTTTAACACAGAAAAAGTCATGTGTTCTGACAAAGAAACAGCAGAAAGGAAGTTGTGCCGGTATAGGGAAGATTAATGCATGCTCATACCACTTAGGCATTAAACTATTGTTACTGCATTCCTCTCAAAAAATTTTTTTCCATTAAAGTTTCAGATGTATTTTCATATTTACAGCATGCAAACTTCTCCTTTCCATCACTGGGCTGGAATCAAAAATATTCATTTCCCTCTTATCATCCTTCCTTTCTCCTACACATTCATCATTTCAGCGAACAGAGGCTGTTTACTTCACATTCCTGACTTCCCTATTAGCAAGTCCAAAAAAAAGAAAAGAAATTAGAGCGGAAAATGCTTAACTTCCGTCTATAAAGCTTGTCTAGGCTGACAAAAAAAAAAAAAAAAAAAAAAAAAAAAAGAGGCTTTCTTCCTTAATTTGATTTAATGGTTATAATGACTTAATGGTTATAAATTGAGAAACTAGCAGCAACTGGAATCAGAATGAGAAGAGTTTGGTTTGAAACAGCCTCAGTTCACACTGCTTCGACACTACTTACAGATCTTGACGTGAACAACCACAGGGGCTTCTTTAAGCAGGAGTCACCAGCCAAGGGCATGTGAAAGAAAACTGACATAAATATTTATGGCAAGACCATAAAATTTTTTTGCTACCTTACTATATGGGATATAAAACTCATTACCTCCAAGGAGTTTAGGCCATTTGAAAACTTCAGTGAGCAAGGCCTTAGCTAATGGAAGGAGTTAAGGAAGAAGCCCATGAAATCCATTCAACGGGGTAATCAATCACCCCACATCTCACCAGCATCCTACACAAGTGCTGCCAGACAGCAAGAGCGAAAGAGGGTCCATAAGCTTATGCCACCTAGAAGATAAATCTTCTCAAGACCGATTCAAAAGGATGCTGGGTTTTTTAAGTACTACTATTTTCTTTAAGCACCACAGCCTTTTGCCATAGCTCTCTATTTCTGTTTTGGTGATACCATTCCATTTTTCCTGATTTCTTATTTTCCAAGAGACTTATCAACTACCTACCATGCTTAACAAAAAGATAGAAAATAGTTACAGAAAACTACCTCAAAATAGCAAATGCTTGGTATTATTTGATGAGGAAGTCTGATGATTTCTTAGCAAGCGTGAGCACATTGTACTTTTAGCACGTGATGTACGTGTTCCAGTATACCCAAGCAAGCTAGGAAAGACAGCAAAGGCAGCAGCTTGTCTGTACAGCCTGAGGTATAACCTCATAATGTAAATAAACATCTTTTCAGGAAGCTTTTTGTCTCCTCTTCTTTCATAGTGCCTGTACCGCACTGTACTCTTGCATATCAAGATAAAATACCAAACTAACATGGAAAACTACTATGGGTCAGTCAACCGTTGGCAAAGCCAACACAGTGGCACAGGGTCTCACATGCCATGGAAAGGATGTTAGAGCTTCAGGTGATTTAATCCTTGCTCTATGGTTTTCCAGTCTCGATCCACAATATATTTTCCTCCCCCAGTCAACAGTGAAGTTACCTACTTGGAAATAATGATTCAATCAAACACCTTGCCCTGTCCACAAATTAAGGTAATCAATGCCAGCTATCCAAACTCCTACATACCAGCAGTCCAGCCTGCTATCACTGTAATGAGATAAATTTATTACATTTTGAAGGTCAACAGAACTTCACCATTGGGGTTTTTGATTGGGGTTTTTTTGGTGGTCTTTTTTTTTTTGGGGGGGGGGGGGGGGGGGGGGGGGCGGGGACGGGACAGGGTGGGCAGGGAGTAGAGCAGACAATCACCTGAATGAAAGCTTCCTCTCTGAGAGCATCTTGCCCCACTGACCTACAGATCTGGCAGCTAATAGGGTATTTGAGAGGATTATTAATAGTCACAAGAGGATCCAAGTACAGTAGCAGGCTTAAAGGTATCCCAAACATGAAGCAGTGCAACTCAAGTATGCAAGCAAAGCACTGTAGATGTCTCGGGAGATCTGACCTCTGTTGCCAAGTTTCTCCTAAGTCCTTGGGCAAGTTATCTGACATACTTGTGCCTCGTTTCTTCACCTTCCCAGCTCACAGCAGCCCTCTCAAATAAAACCATTAATGCTTTGGATGCACCGACATGGCAAGGCAATGAATGGTGAAAGTGGAACTGATCCTTCCTTCTTTTACCCCAATGGGCAGCAAAGAAATTGCTAATAGAGCAGTCACCATTTGCTGTGACAAAATGGTACCCAAAACTGAAGCAAAGTGATCATTTCATTCCCTAAAGAATTCAAGAACTGGATTCAGCCCTCCCAGCCACTGCTATTTTCCACACATTTTCCTCAAAGCCTCATAGGATAGGCTGTGCTGACTAGCACAGCAGCTGTAGCCTATCTTGTTGAAACAGGTATCAGTGTACTAAAGAGTCAGCTAAATGAGGGTGTGAATTACCTCTGCTTATCTCAAGCCAATCCACTGACTCAAGTAATGAGAAACCGGAGAAAGCAAGCAGGTTTTTAACTCTACCTGCCATACAAGTACCAACTATGGAAAAGAAATCCCTCTAGAAGTACCCGTCCCATTTATATTTCCTCCAAACCCTCACTGGCAAAAGGAGATGTGTTTCCTAAGAGGAAAAATGCAGCTACACTGTTATATTCCATGTAGTCACTTCAAGTTCTTCTGTGAAGGATATCCCAAAAAACGGATATGGCATAAATTTCTAGGCTTTCCAACTTATTCAGCCTAAACAAAAACACTGCTATTCTAGAGCTGGGGGGCATCAGTCCTCTTGCAGGAGAGCTTGAAGCCGTTAAGGGTGCAAGCTGGCTCACTGCCATCCAGCGACAGCTCAGTCCCACCAACCCCTACCAAGAGTATTTCCTCCCGTTCCTTCTCACCTCCACACCAATAAATACTTTGTCCCTGATAAAATGACAAAGCTAAAGGTGCTGCATGCAGGCAATACAACCACTTCTCATCTGGCAAGGTAACACTCCCTCTGGTGCTGGCCAACCCAAAAGTGCTCCGCTGGCTACCAGGCCTACAAAAAACCATTGCCAGCAGGAGAGACAGGGCAGCACAGCTCCAGACCAGCATTCCTGGAGCATTAAGCTTTGTCTAGAATACTGCTAAATTGTCTTTCATTCCTTCATGCCAAAAACCCCACCAACCCAAACCCTAAAAACAGCCCTGACACAAAACCTCTTCTCCCAAAGCCATGGATTGGGGTGGTGGGCATCCAGTATCTGTCACACCTATGCAAAATGTCACTTCCTAATTAGTTTCTCTCTCCTTATCAGAAACTTCCAAGTCAAAAATCCAAGTTCTCATCTTTTACAATACCCTGCCTCCCCGCACCTTGCTAAAATTCCCTGCTACTCAGAGCATGGAAAGCTCTCTCAGGTAATGCTACAGTATCTATTGTCTACCTGAAAGAATTTTCTATGCTTTTTTTGTACCATCCAGATTGGGAACGGGACCGAGGTGCAGAGGTTCTGCTCAATCTTTTGGACTGTTACATGAAATCCCAACATTGGGAAGGATTAAGTCCAAGAGATGGGTGATCATTTTTAGTCACAGGTTCCCAAACACTTCTCATTCTCTCAACCACAGTACTGATTCCATTCCCAGACCTCCTTGGAAGCAAGGACTCAATAGACACAATCCCCTCCCACCTCCTGATACTCTGCCACATAATCCTCCATCCACTTCCAAACACACTTGCCATTTTTCATCTCTGCCGGTTCCTTTCTTCTATGGTCCAGGCTACAAATTCCAGAAGGCAAGCAAAGCAGCCTCTGTCTGTAAAACGCCAAGCACATCTACCGTGCAGTACTGCGTAAATAAAACTAATTATCTTAACACAGAAGAAAATGGGGCTTTTTCAATTAAACCGCTAATGTCCAAGAATGCAGACACAGCACCACAGGAAGGGAAAAGGTGCCTGCAAGTTTTAATCAAGCCAGAAACTAACAGAGAAGCATATGCATTCTTATGCAAATCTACACCAGACGCATTGCACATCTGCTGAAATGGGTGTCGTTTTCCCACAGTTTGCAGAATTAATGTGTTTAACTAAGTGCCTGCCAGTTCTTGCAGTGTAAGAGCTAATTTTTAATAGGGTATTCCCAGCTGTAAAAAAAAAAAAAAAGTAGTCTCTTTAGATAATAAGGGATCTAAATCCAGGACTTGGTTTTACATTTACTTAAGTGCAAAGACCCCCTTCACCTCCAAGAGCTCATTACTTGCACTACTCCAACTTGCTTTATAATTAAAAATAATCCTGAAACTTGGAGAAGAGCCTTTCTACAGTTTCGTGACCTTTTGAAACACCATTAAAGAGAATTAACAAATGTAATTCCCTCCTGATCACTTTTATAAAGGCCTTCTGAGATAGGGGGGGTGTCAAAACACACAAGAGGACTTTGTGAGAAGTTTACAAACCAAAACACAGTATTTTTTTTTTCACTTGGTTACTTTCCTTGCAGATACAAATCTTATTTCCATGACTACTACGTGCTTTTACAGAGGATTTTGAAAGAATTCAGATGAGAGCTTAACTCTGTGACCTTGGGGCTAAAAAGGCATACATGCCAGAAAATGCTGAAATCTCAGCTATTTTTTAAAAAAACTATAAATATCGGTTGAAAGGAACCCATGATCTCATAATAAGTCAATGGGTCACAGTTATGCTCCTCTTATCTTCCCTTTTTTTCCTCTATTGTTTAAAAATAGGAAACAGCACCACATGAAAATGTTCAGCCAGAGATAAATAGTGTGACTGAAATACAGGAGTCAGGAAACTACTGTTTTAAAATAATGCCATCCTCATTTTCCCCAACACACTCTAATATTGTTGATGACTTCAAATATTTAAGTGACTTAATAAATTAGTAACCCAGGCAACATTTGCAACAACACAGGCAGCTGAAAGAGCCCAGCTAAAAACTCCTAAAAAAAAAAATTGTAAAAAATCCATTCGTGCATAAATTAACATCCATGTTCCTTAAAAAAGGATGGGCAAACAGACTGAACGTCAAAGGGCTAATTCTGCAATAAAGTTTGGGAGTAAAGCAACAAAGAAGAAAACAGGCCATATCCAGCCCTCAGCTGCACTCCAAATCACCACTGCAAATACACAAGAAAGTAAGCAGACACGCCATAGCTGTGGTAGCAGAGGACGCCTAATTCACCCCCTATGCACTTGCAAGAGTTCCCTGCAGTCAAAACCAGCTAGGCGAGCAGCTGTCATACAGCAGGTATGAGCAGATCACCTGTAAGAGCACTTCAGTCGCATCTTTTGACATTCCCTGCTGCTGGCTGGCAAGGAAAAGCAGTATCTCTGTCCACACCTGCCTGTTGTTTAATCTGTAGCAAATGCAGTCAATTAAAACTTGTTTTTGATTAAACTCTACCTTTTACAATGGGGCACCAACCAGAAATCGTTGTTGTTTATCATCTCAACAAAATGAAAAAAAGCTTTATGCTTCTGTTATTTAGCATTTGCACTGCAGCGGTACCTGAAGGTGTATCACTGTAGCAGCACTGTCCAAACACATGGGAAATGACATTTCCTGGCCCAACAAGGTTTATCCTCTAAGCCTGCTTCTGCACCAGCTTTCTAGGAGAGTTAAAAACAAGCCTATTGATCTGAAGGGAAAGAAATGCTCATGAACGCTTCCCAGTACAAGGCCGCCTGCCAGACACGCTGTGCAGCTCTTCAGCTTCCTTCCAGCTTTCCAAGGGTCTCATCTGCACCTTCAGCTTATCTCCCACTAAGGTCTTCAGAACAGCAAACGACCTCCTGCAAGGAATTATGAGCACACACTCATAAATGCAGCGGCAGACAGTAGCCCAGCTACGCTACCTGCACGCATCTCAAGAAGAAAACCTTCTACAGCTGTAACAGCCACCCCTCAATTATATCAGATTGCCTTGCCGCTTCAATTTGTTATGAGTGTTTTTTTGGTTTTTACATTAAATACACCCTTCTTACCTACCCCTTGTTATACAGCCTCCAGATTACTTTTTAATTGAGCTTCTGGAGATGAGTGATAAGGTTCTGAAGTGGAGGACGCTATCCCCCAGCCTGCTTCAGGCAGCCTCGGGCACCCGCAGCAGCTCCTGCACCACCGCAATGAAGATGCCGCCACCTGGTGGGATCTCCACCGGCTCGGGTGGACCCTGGGGAGGGTCAAGGCTCTCACTCACCATCCTCCCATGAGCACCTCGGAAAAAGCTGGCCAACAGCACGAGCAGCGCTGGGAGGAGGTGATGTGCTGACAATGACATGCTATTCATTATCAAAGCCTGTTGCTGCTCATCCCAAGTGAGATGGTTTGGAAATGGATAATCTTTGCATTTTTAGGTACAACTGCAAGCAGTGGAAGAGCAGCAAAAAAAAAAAAAAAAAAAAGGTAGGGATCAAGCTACCTACAGAGCCGCAGAGAGGCAAGCTGTACAGAACCAGAAAACTCTGAGAACAGAGTTGGAGTCATTGATGCAAGAGCTGAGCAAAGTAGACGATAGATTGCTGGAATGGATAACTGACAGAAATTGGGCTTTCGAACTGAATTTCACATGATTAGGAGATGCTTCTCTTCAGTGCTCGAGCCACAGCTATTTTTTAATCTCCACATGACACTGTGCGTTGCTGTGGCTTCAGTCTTGAGCATGAGTCTAATATTTTCTGAGGGCCAATACTTAAAAGCCTGGAACTCAGGTCTGAGGCAGCCAAGAGACGTTTCTGTCTGGTTGCACTGGGTCTAGGGCTTTTTCTGCAGTCAGAGCCAGCAAAGCTCTGCCTGTAGATCAATACCCATGAAAAAACATGGAGCCCTTCAAGCCTGTGTTTGAAGAGCCTTCTCTTTCTGCCAGGAAAGAAGGGATGAGGAGGCTCATTCTGGCAGCAAGGAATGTCTCCAAACTGCTCAGAGGATTAGAGGACAAGGTGATGAAAATGTCCATGTCCGACCTGCGCTCACGTTCATACAACTGCTATCATCTTTTAGCACCACTGCTAAAAGAGAAAGACACTTCCTAGTCCAGATAAGGCCCAGAGCAACAACGTCTATTTGCAGGATGAACATTCAAGAACACTCTTCCCCATGCTATTTTCTACATATTTGAGCAATTCCCATTCTGAAATTTTAGCACAAGCGTTTGCCCTGAGCTTAGAGCATGCACATTAGAGACTAAATTGACAACTTCTGTTACAGAAGTTTACAACCTGTTTAGACACAGACTGTAAGTCAGGCAAAATCCAATTCTGTCCCCATCACATGCAACACTTCACAACAATGCTGCGATTCTGGCTTTATAATTCATTGCTACAAAATCCATGAATGTTCAGTCAACCACACCAAGCAATATAATTGCTCTGTTTTCACAGATAGCACTGAGAATGCTGTAAATGCAGTTATTCCCCTGCCTCCTCCTCCTCCCAAAGTCTGTTTCAAAGAGCAGAGAAAAAGACCTTGAAACACTGGTGGATGCTTTCAACAGTCAGTTATCCCTTGTACACAGAAAAAAAAAATCACAGTATTAATCCAGGCAAGCCACCTCTTCCCTCCCACCCATTACACACACGCCATCAATCTGAAAGAAAGCCATCATCCAGAACACATGTTGATACGGTATTTTACAGAAACATTAGATGTGTGTCAAAACTAGTTCTTGGAAACATCATCTAACAACAGTCACATGATTCATGTTTCAGAAGCAATTAAACCTATCACTCTGACAAGCAAATTTACTGTTCCCCTTCACTATTCAAACATCAGGTTAGAGGAAACTGCTTATGTTACAAACTCTGTCCTTCAGTAAGGAAACTGTATTTCCACGGTTTGATAATGTCCTTGCTAATTCCCTTTACTAGAAGCTGCTGAACCTCCAAAACGCAGAATGAAAAAGCTAGACTTCAACTACTGCAGCTAACGCAGGAAATGCAAAAATAGCCAGACTATGATTTAGATCTCGTAGTGAAGTCAGACAAGACCTCAGTGTCACACTGAAATCACATCCCAGACATTGTAAAGTCCTACTGTATTCACATCACTGTCATACTGCTGGCAAGCCACAGAGACCAGTAATGATGGTACTTTACTACTAAATTCTTTTCTCTGTGCTTACAAAGTTTTACTGGCTCCGCAACCGGACCAGCACCCCTCATGCCAATAATTAACTCCTTAGATAAAGACAGAGTGGATGGCGCACCACCGTGTAAGAGAGATGCACAGAAAAACAGCCGTCTTTAAGCGACTGCTGAACTCCTTTCTTTAAAATGAGCGATTCCACTCCCTGAGCCACTTTTCAGACAGTCACCTTTCATTTAGAACAACTCTGCAACGCAGCAGTCCACGTTCCGTAAAGACACATGGAAAAGAAACGACATGACATCAAAAGCTGCATTTCTTGCCACGCTAGAAAAATGCTTTGCCACTTTTCATATGCTAGATATTCCTTCCCTCCCCCAGCCATTCATGGTGAAATAATTAGTGTTAGTGTTCTCATTGTTTATCAGACAATACAGACAATAAGGCTAAGCTTTCTGCTCCCGTTTTCTTTCCCTGTGCTGCTGTGGTTCCTCAAACAACTGTGCAAGGCTTTACTTTTAATCCTATAAATAACACTTGTCACTCATCGGTTTGTAACCCATATTTAGTTGTGCACAAACATGGCACAGTTTCAGCTTGATTCATTGTCCACAAACTTCTCCAGATGTGTTCATGCAAGAAAAAAAGGCTAATAAGCAGGAGGAAATAAACAAATACTAGCTAATCCGATTGCTATTTCATAGGGAAGAAGAAAAGACACTAACATATCAGATTCTTTATGAGGGAGAGAGATAATGAGTTGTTTTTAAACACAGACTAGGAATAATTAGTTATTGTCCTTGGGCTATGAGATGTATTTTTACATGCTTAAAGTCTATGCTGATTTTTATAGCCTGTGAGCTAGCTGCCCTGTCACAGGGAATTTTTTTCCATTTATCTACATGTTAGCATCAGGCTACAAACACAGCACAACATGTGACTTTATCAACAAGCAATGTTTTTTGCTGTGGCTAATTTTGAAACCGCATTCCTGCTTCCACTCATACAAGATATAACCTTGGGTAACAATCAGATAGGCTGGTGCCAGACGTCCTCTTCTTAAGTACAGTCTCATTTTACCTTTGGTAAGTATTCTAAACAAACAAACAATTTGAAGGCAATCTGCTCTCTTAGGAGCTTCCCCTGACAACAGAGAGAATTTATTTTTTTTTTTAGAAAGCTGCATTTTAGAGTCTCAGCATTAGGCCGAGATTAACAAAAGCAAGCCACAAAGAAGCAGCAAGGTAGACACGGTGGAAACTACTAAAAATCCCAAACTTCTATTACAATTAATTGCGCTAAGTATAACTTTGCTCACTGATGCACCAGACAGAAAGCAGACAGACAACCTCGTCCCACTGCACCAGCTTTTCAAGCTTCCAAAATAAACACAAAGGTCTTTGCACAGACTGTGCTCTCCAGAAAACCTGCAGCTTGATCTTCCTCATCTGATACATGCAAAGGCTAATGCTGGTGGTACTCACAATAATTAACTGCCATCAGCCGAGAAACCCGGCAGAGTTGGTGTAGATAACTTATTTATATCATCTGTGTTTCAGGAACAATGCAACCAGTAACAGATCAATGATAGGGGTAACTGAGAGCATTTGCTTCTAGTTGTACAGGCCAGGGAAAACCTGGAGAACCTCCCTGGGGTTCAGGGCAGGGGAGGAAGACGACAGGGACAACCAGCAGCACGACAGGATCTGATGTAAAAAAGTACCGATAAAAGAAAGTGTTTTTACAGGTTCTCTCTCCATCGTATTAGGCAATGGTAACATGAGTAACTGCCCCTGCAAACACAACTGCTGCCTTTTCAAGGATGGACCGTCAAATTTGTTACAGGAGGGAAAACAAGACACTGTCTGCAGCGATCTTCACTCTGAAACGTGGGAGTAATTATCGTTAGATTACCAAGACAAACAAGAGGGAAAGACAAGGAAAAGATAAAACAGAATTTCCACTATTTAGGTGCTGATGGAGAGATTAAGCCTGACTGCATTTCAGCTGGGAGCCTCAACAAACCAGAGGCCCGGTCACATAAATCAAGCTAGTTTTAAAAGGTTACATACCAGGGAGAGTTTGGGAAAGAAGGGGAAACAGCACTGGGTCCTGTACGCCGGCCAGACTGCCGAAGACAGTCTTTTTCATAAATAATAAAGGTGCCAATTTAACTCCCACCAGCAAGTCTGGGGCGACGGGACCCACCGTATCAGTGCCTCCCAGGCCTTCAGTCCCTCATTAATACTAATCAGAGCCGGCGCTGGCAGGCGGCGAGCGCTCAGCCCGGCGTGCACCCGCATCCTGTACTTGACTCCCGGCGACACAAAAGGTTCGGGTGCGGATGCCCGGCTGCTCCCGCCGCCCCCCGCGGGTGCCGGCTCCGGCGGCGGCTCAGCGGGGCGGGCTGCCTGGCCGGGGCACCGGCGGGAACGGGTCCGCCGCGGGCACGGCGCGGGCTGCGGCGGAGCCCCGGGATCCGGCACCGCGAGAGGGGCGGGGAAGGAGCCGGGAGCTTCGGCAGTGGGGAAGAAAAAAAAAAAAAAAAAAAGAGAAAGAAGTTAGGGCCAGGAAGTTTTCCGCCGCTCCCCACTTCCAACCTGCCACCGCAGCCGGCAACGGGCCGCGGGCCGCACCCCCCCCCGGCCCGGCCCTGCCCTGCCCGGGGGCCCGGGCCCGCCCCCCCCGGCGCCCCCTTACCGTAGACGCGGACCCAGCCCTGCTGCTGGCAGACCGACTCCAGCAGGACGCGGTCCAGCGCGCCGCCCGCCGCCTCCAGCTCCTCCGAGCCCAGCTCCGGCTCGGCGAACGCCTCGGCCGCCCAGGCTGCCGGCTCGGCCGCCGCTGCGGGGGGCGCCTCCATGCTGAGGGGGGGCACCCGGCGCCGCCGCCGCCCGCGCTGCGCCCCGGCCGCGCCGCGCCTCGCTTCACCTCAGTGCGCGCCGCGGCGCGCCTCCATCCCTCCCGCCCCTCCCCGCCC
Source organism: Falco peregrinus (assembly GCF_023634155.1). NCBI lineage: Eukaryota > Metazoa > Chordata > Aves > Falconiformes > Falconidae > Falco > Falco peregrinus. The sequence goes on along the minus strand of NC_073730.1, from coordinate 6,221,296 downwards.
TTCCCCGCCTCCCGGCCCCCCGCCCCCTGCGTCAGCGCGGGAGGAGGCGGCGGTCGCTGCCCACCCGCTCCAGCGCCCGGCGGCGGCGGCGGCTCCACCGCGCCCTCAGCGCCGGCGGCATCCCGGGCGAGCAGGCGCGAGCAGTGGCGGGCCGAGCGCCCGCGCGGACGGGGCAGCGGTGGACGGCGGGGCTCGGCCAGGCCAGAGTAATCGCCCGCCGAGGCAGCGAGCCGGGACACACACCCCCACCGCCCCTGCCCTGAGGGAGAGGGGGAGGCGGAGGATGGCGGGCAGCGGCGGCTCGGCTGCAGCCCTGCGGCGCCCGCCTCCTGCCCAGAACCGCTTCGCTACGGCCGAGCTTCCCGCGGCGCGCCCCGAGGGGGTTCAAAACGGCCCTCGGCGGGGGGGGTCCCCTCAGGCCCGGCCCCACCGGCGCTGCAGCAGCCGCCGCCCGGCTTCCCCTGCCCGGCGGGCCCGGGGGGGCGGGAGAAGGCTGGCGGGAGCGAGCCGGCCGTGCCCGCAGGCGGGGGGAGCCAGCGGGGGCCGAGCCGCGGGCGCCGCAGGGCTGCGGCCCTTCGACCTGCCGGCCGCCTCGCAGGGCTTGGGGGGGGGCGGCTGTACCCCGGAAAGCAGCGTGAGGTGGGGGGTTCCCCCGCTTCAGCCCTTCTGTCAGCGTTTGCACCTCGGAGCATGCCTGGTGCGGGCTGGTAAATCTTTCATGCGCTTACACAGTCCGTCTCTTTCAGGGACACGGGAAGGCTATGTGCCGGAGAGAAAGGACGGCGGTCTGGATTAAATCCATTTCATTTAGGCGACTTGCAGGTTGCTTTTTTCTGAATGTCCATTTACTGATCTCCCCGAGTACACCAGCTTTTAATTTTCTGGGGTTTTTGGTTGTTTGGGTTTTGGGTTTTTTTTTTGGTGAAGCTCCCAGTGCTTTAAGGTACACGTTCTTTAAAAATCCAGAATAAAATACCTGTGAATATAGTGTGCATCCCACAACGCTTTTTAAATCGCAGTATTGTAACTTGAATTTTCAGGGAGGGTGGTCAAAGGGTTCAGCTTAATCTGGGTTCTTCCCTGTAATCTCTTGGTCTGAGTTTGTGCCTGTCCGTGATCAACACGATCTGGGTAAATTCATCCCAGTGTGCAGATTCAGTGATTATCTTCCTTAGCAGGGGCTGTGTCCAAGGGACTCATCTCCGTACACAACTTCTGCATCAGTACAAAGGGGCTAACAATTTGTCTTTATTGCAATAGCTGTTGCATTAGCGTGGAGCTATAGCAGTTACGCTGCCATAAAGCTGCTTTAAACTAGGTACGGCTCCTCCACTTTCTAACCGTGCCCTGTCACCTTGTTTTATTTTGTGCTACAACAGAAAAAGAGGGTCCACACAGCGAGTTACTGCAGCTCTGTTGAAGAGCAGTAACTTTCCTCTGAAAAGTCTTAACTCTAAGCCCTGCAGCTCTGCCAAAAACTGAAGGTTTGTCTTGGGAATTCCCAAAAGTTCCTCTGGGGAGCTGAGGACTTGCAAAGTAGCAGTGAACAGAGCCCTCCTGATCCAACCAGGCTGGAGTACTCTCACACTGGTACAGTCGCATCTGCGATGGAAGATGTATTAACCATTTCAACAGAGAAAAAAAAAGTCCTGCCAGCCCTATGATTAATTGATGAAACCTCATTTCCTGTGGGTTTCTCTCTCATGCTTGACTGAGAGCTTGACCTGAATCTTGCCCTACAACTGGGTCATTCTCTACCCAGTTGGGAGCCCCGTTTTCTGAAACAGGATGAGTTTGTGTTGCAGTTTTTTCATTGTATGGTGGGACTATGCACCCTGCTGTGATTTCCAAGCTGAGTGCAAAAACAAAGAAACCTCCTTCTTCAAAATGTTCAGTTGTTTTGTGATTGGCGGAGCTGGTGTAGCCCAGTTTCCTACAGATCCATACCTCAGCCTGGCCTGGACTGCCTGGTGTCTAGCAGAGGGCGGGGACCCTCAGTGGTGAGGCTTGTGGGATCTCTCTGCGTTACCTTGATGCCAGTTTTCATTCTTCTTGCAAGGACTTAGTTTGCTCTTGGGCCTTTATCCCTCTGTTTGTTTTGTTGGAAACACACCAGCAAGTTCCGTGCTTCCTTAGGTTGCAGGAGGTGGGACACAGGATCAGGGCAAAACAGAGATTCTGTGAGCTTGATGGTGTCAGCCTCAGTTCTTTGGGAAATAAGGATTTTAAAATTACCCCTATAACCAAGAAGAGTTAAACCAGGCTGAAATCTGGTAAGGATTTGTCCCTCCACCACTGTGACCAGCACGGGGCGATTCTACACAGTTCTGCATGGAAGCAGCACAGCTGGGGCACCCAGTAACCTCTCCTGACTCCTTCACACCCCAAAACATGCTCTGCATCGTGGTTTCCAAAGGACTGCGAGCTAAGGGTATGTGGGCTACTCCTTCCAGAGCAGACTTCTGCATAAATTGCCATAATAATACTGCAAAGCAGTAGGAAACCCAATTTTTCCTTCCTACACTCTCTCTGCTGCTCGTTCCCACTGGCGCTGATAATACAACATACGTATTCTCCAAGTTTATCATTTAGTGGCCACAATCCAATAAACTCTTCAAAGTTTTCCCCTCCTACTCTCCCCGCAGCCTCCCAGAGACTTCTCCATCCCTCACCCAAGTCTGGGATCTTCACCTGCTGCAGCTGCAGGGAGCTTGCACAAGCAGCTGCAGGGGGAAAGGGGGATGGAGCTGCTTTGAGGAGAAGCGGAGCTGGCATGTTGCGAGGGAAGGATGTGGCTGCTAAGCTACTGCCAAAAGGGGAAGAGTGGAGTTTTAAAAAGCTGCCACACAATCCTGGGATGACAATTACTCAGGAGCGGCGCAAGAGACCAGCAACTGGTTCCCATCAAGTGAGGACCGGTTGTATCTGCAAGTATGATCAAGCCATCCTAACAGCAAGGTCTGGAATGACTGGATAGTGAGGTTTCTGAAATACACATGGTAGCAGAGAACAAAATCCATTCTTCTGCCTTTATTTGTGGGGTTTGGTGAATATAAACAATAATAAAGAGCAGAGATGACTAAAATAGGAAGGCTGGTTTTGCAGGCATGACAGTAGCAAAAATAGACAGATTTTATAAATAAAGATGTCCTGGAAATCAGAGACTTCTGAGTTTCAGGCTGCTCATCAGCTCAGCTGTTCTGGCTGGGGTCTTCTCCGCCAGTAGGGCACAGGAGATTTGTGCAGGTGTAAATAAGCAGTAATGTAAGCCCATGCATGAAATTCCATTCGTGTAAAACAGCCCCATTTGTTGATCTGCTCGTGGCTATCACGTTAACCCACGTGGTTAAATTAGGGCTGGAGGTTTGCTCAGAAGAGGTTAAATCAAAGTGTTTGAAGACAAGTGTATTTCCACTAAGCCGAAGACTGCATGTGCTGTAGAACAAATGGAACCATGTCAGTCTGACTTGAGAAAATAAAGCTTTTGAGCTGACCTTCTTCCAGGAGAATGAATTTGCATCTTCCGGAGTGAGTAAGTCTCACTTCAGTGATCTTATCTCAACAAAAGGCAATAATAAAATGAGAGGACATGGAGGAGGGTGGTGAAGGCAGTGAAGTGATGGTATAGATACCGTATGAGGAGGAAAGACTAGAAAAATGAAGAGACTCCAGTCTGGAAGAAGAAAACCTTGGAGCAAGCAAAGACTGAGAAGTCTGAAGAGGTCCAAGAGGTCTGGTGGGGACCCTGTTCCTCACAACGCCGGAGCAAAGGAGCACGGAGAGAAACGTTCAGGAGCCGGGTCTAAAGCAAGCAAAAGGAAATACTTTTTCACACAACACATAATTACATTGTGGAACTTATTGCCACAGGATGTCATGGAGGCCAAAAGTATAAATGAATTCAAAAAAAAAGGATTACACAAATTCATGCAACCTCCGGCTCAGGAAGTCTCTCAACTGCTGATTACTGGGAGCCGGGAGGGTATGCTGGAGGAAGGATCACTTTATCCTCTCCCTCTTCCGATATCCCTTCCTAAGCATCTGCAGCTGGCCACGGCCAGGCACTGGTTATTGCCCAAGGTGAACGTTTATTCTGAGCCAGCCCGGCAATGCTTACATCCTCCTGGTGACTCCCTATGGATGGAACCTCAGGGACCAGAGGCACCTCCTGGCCGCATACATGACTGACCCCTAATTTTGTTACCTCCAGCCTGCTGCGGTCCCATTGAAGTCCACCGTGGCCACTCTTTGCTGATTTAGGCTGGTGTAATTGAGGCCAGATTGAGCCCTGAAACCTTCAGAGAGACTCTTCCGCTTTCCGTGCCCCTGGGATTAAGCGCTGAAATCTCCGTGCTAAAACCTTCTTTGAACAGGGATGGCAGATAATGCGCAAACTGATTAAAAAAACCCAGCACTGGGGAAAGTTAAATATTAAAGAGCCAAGGCCCAGTTATAACTGCTGCTGCCGTCCCTCCTTCATCTCCTGCCAACTGCCTCCAGGATACATATGCTGACACTGAATTTCTACCTCACAAAAGCGGCCGCAGCATGGGCTTTAAACTCGGGCCATTAATGCCGAGATAGGAAGCAGAAAAATAGAACAAAGGCAGCGAGGGGCTCTTCCAGCTCGCACCCACCCCAACCGTGCTCGATCCATCCCTGCAGCATCGCAGGGTGGCTGCCCTGGAACCCCCTGCCCCAGCGAGGCATTTTCCTTCTCTGGTGTTTCCTTTGACTTCCCAACATTAGTAGGTCTAAAATATTTTGCTGCCTGCTTAGCCCTGTTGTAACTAAACTATAATTTTCACTAGCGGGGAAGAGGGATTTCAGAGAAACATCTGGTCTCGTTTCATCAGGATAACAGCTCTGTCTCTATTTATACACAGCCAGGATCGTTGTAGCTCTCAGCTGTTCTTCACTCGACAGCCCCTTTCAAGCTGCCGTGTCCCGCTCGGTTGGGGCGGGCGGGGGGCTGAGGCCAGCCTGCTGCCACGTGAAACAGGAACCCGGCCTAAAAATGGGGACTTGTGAGAACTTGTCCTCTCAACACTTGGCGCTCGCTGTCTGCCGGACTGGTGACAATGTGCCTTGATGGTTGGGGCTGCTCCTGTCCTTCCATCCTGGTGGAGAGAAAATGAGGAAAACCCAGCTGATCGGGAAAATAGTAGCAGTTTGCTCAGTAATCCCGGAGATTTTGCTGGGTGAGGATCAGGCCTGCGATCAGCTAACCTCATCGGTCTGAATAAGCCGGCCTTGATAGCCTGAATTTTCCTCTGAAATCCACATTGTGATTTCAGAGGAAAATCCAGACCATCGAGAAGCAACCAACTGGCCCTACCTTTTCTCTACACGTTGTTAACAAACAAACTGTGACCCTGCAGAGACATGGGAGGGTCAGAGACTCCGCTTGGGAGGACAGCATGTCCTACTTAATTCACCACGGTGGGAAGAATCCGCTCTGCTGCCTCCACTCCAGTGCTCACAAGACATCACATCTCATTCAGCATGTTTAAAAACCCCTCAAGTCAAATGGTTGAGTACCTGGAAAATTACCAGACCGCACGTTCAGCAGCGCAAGTCGCTGTATAAAATGAACGCTCATCTCCTGAATAACGATGGCATGTAGGTCGGCATTAATCATCTCGAGAAAGTCTACCCACTGCCCTGCTTTTCCCTCAAATGGGCTGTTCCTCTCCTCCCATCCCAATCTACTTCTAGCCCTGCGTGCCCCCAAAACACAGCTACTTTAGCATCACTCCCTCTCCTCATTTCAGGAGATCTGGACTGGTTATTAATGATTTTCTGATACACAGCTACGAAAGGAGGAGCCCCTTGGACACAAAGATTTTTGTAACCCAAATGAGACCAGCGTTTTCCAGATGCGACTATTGATCGTACTGAGGTTGCAAACTCCCTGGAGCAGGATTGAATTTCACCCTGCATTTATACTGTCTGATGGGAACCCGCCCCTTCAATATACCACTTCAAAATACTGTTCTCGGCAGTGACCTGAGGTTGGGTACATCAATATTTGTTTACTCGGCTCGGGTCTAATTTTCATATGCGCTAGGTAATCCATCTGAATGCAGCAGAAAGGGCCACTCCTGCCTGAACCATCAACCAGGCAGAAATGTGCACCCTTCCCAAAACACCATCCTTGAGGAACAACTCTTGAGGAAGGAAATTTGGCACAGTCTTGGGAGAACATGGTCCAAATATAAACCCTGGTGATTCTGTGGACACTTTGGGGTGGAAGCTTGACCATGTGAGCTCTTCCCTTCCATGACTTTTCTGCTTGGGAAACATTTTATTTTTTTTCTTATTTAAGACAGTTCCTTTGCAGCACATTGAGTACTTTTGCAAACTGTGTCAGAAGCACGCTAAACTGGCCAATTTCTGTCTAATTGCTGAGAAATGTTCTCTCACCCCGAGCAAAACTATGCAAAGGAGACTAGCAGCATCTTATCCTCCAACAGGATGCTCTTACAGCGAAATCTGCCTCTGTCCCATTCCCTTTATAAAAAGCAAATGTGAAAGCATGTGCAGCACTGACCTTTTCTTCCCCTCCCCCAGGATCTGGGGAGGAGGGGAGTGGGGAAAGGCTGGTGCTGCAATATGAAGTTCTGATTTGGGATATCTTTGCTTTGGGCCCTGGGGTGTGAGGTTTGGACACAAAACCTGAGGAATGGCTGGATGTGGCCTTGCCAGGGTACCTGAAGTCTGATCAAAGGCACTCACAAGTCGGTGCAGAGCCCCTGGAGAGAAGGTAGAGGTTCCTCTCTGTCTGCTGGAGATGCTCAGATCTTCTGCTCTGGCAACATGTCCCCTTGCCTTGCAGGTCAGGAATATCCAGACGCAAAAAAAAAAAAAAAAAAAAAAAAAAAATCCTTCAGCTTGTCAAAAGCAGTCAGCTGGCTGTAAAGCCCAAATGACACACATTTTATTTTTATTTTAATTTCTCTTTTTAAGAGCGGCTGCCTGTCTGCTGCTGCCCCTACTTTAAAACAAAATAATCAGCCTCCAGCAACCTTCAGAACAGATCTGTAAAACTCTCCAACTGACTCTAACAAGCAAAGGCAAGACTGTGACAAACCTGCCGGCTTTTCTCTTCTTGAATTGGATCATCTACAGGGAGCACAGACTGGCATTTAAGAACATAGCCTTTGAACTGGTCCTTTTTTTGTGCTAAAGCTGGTCCCCGGGACATTGGGGAGGTGACGACAGCCGATGCTGTGATGAGTCAGTGCAGAGGAGGCTGTGGGATGGCCATGGGGTCAGTGAAAGGGTACATTTGCTGGACTGTACTCAGCCAAAAAGGTCTCGGTTTTATCTTTGGGCAAGAAGCGAGGCCAACAAGGAAAGAATGATTTATTTGTCCCTATTTTTCTTGTCAGACTGCAGGTTACATGACTTGGCATGAACTTTGAGAAAATAATCGCTAGTTTTATCTACATCTTTATGAACACAGGCTTCTTTTTCAGGGCTGCCTATATTATTAATTTATCCAGCTTCTTTATACTATGTTATATATTATATATAACCCACCAAACAGATGGGTTCCTTTCCTTTGCTCTTGTGAGTGGAGACAGATGCAAATGAATAGGCACTTATGCTCTGTTGTGTGGTTACCTAGAGAGGCTGTTGTTTGCAAACAAAGGCTGTACCAGGACACAAATAGCTTCGTTTGGTGTAGCCTGGAGATGTACTTCATTAAAAATACTGCTGTGGTGTCCCCCATGCTGCCCTGCAGTGTTTATCATCGAAGCCGAGCACGGCGGTGGTGGCAGCATCCACCAAAGCAGAACTGATCAAGAGCACTTGAAGATGCTGACATTTCAGAAGAAAGGAGGAGCAAAACGTATCAGCTCCCCTCCTTTCCTCTCCCAATTCTCTAAGCTATTGTTTCTTTAGATGTCTGAATAAGTAAAGGAAAAAACACTGCTCCAGAGCACAAGGCAGCCGTTTTATAACAGCTCACATACAGATACACCGTCCAGCTTTCTCCCCTGTGAGCAGACCCAGACAGTTGATGCACGTTACCTTGCACCACAAACGGTAGCGGCTCGTGGTTTCACAGGGGCTGGATGCCAGTTTGGGGAATTTCCTCGTAGACCACATGGAAGTAGTAACTGTAGCTGCCAGCTCTCAAAGCTAAGTCCAGCCCTGTCTCCTGCAGGGACGGCACCTGCAAAAGATGCTGGGATGGGGATGCATCCCTGCCTGTCACCTGTGAACCTCCTGGGAGCAGAGCCTGCCCCATAGGGTTGATGGCCATGGTGGGTCCTGGTCCACAACTAGGCATCATGGTGACATGAATAAGATATCAGCGTAGTTGTGGTAGACTGTCCCTGTTAAAAATGCAGAGATCACTAAAGCTACGTGCCCATGATTGTCCAGGTTCAAGCTGCATTTAACGTAAAATGTAGGAATCTCAGAGTTGGGTAATAAAAAAATCTGAGTCTCAGAGCAAGAATTGCCTTGTGGTGGAAAATGGCTGTGTGGTGAGGGTCACAGCAGCCCTTCAGCCCAGAGTGCAACTAGGATTTAGGGTCGCAAGGAGAAGATTCGGGACATTGAAGTGGTACAGAGGCAGACTGAAAACCATAAAAACATCTTGGGCACTTGAGAAGAAACACCCAAACAGACCTGCCTCCACTGAACACAAGTTTATAACCACATGACAATGGCAACAGCCACAGTCAGAGCAATGATGTAGCTTTGTGCTACATTGTGCTTTGATGTGCTGTGTTCTCTCCTGAGAAGGTCCAGGCTCAGTCCCTCTGCCTTTGTTTTGCCTGCCAGGCTCTGCAAGGTTTTTGGTGTTCTCTTCTGCTGGGTGTCAGTACTTGGCTATTTATTCCATAGAGAGGCACAGCAACATCCCTCCAGCAGCCGTACCTGCTGCTGTGCCTGTGTGGCATTTGGGGCATCAGATGTACTACCTCAGTCAATTAAAAGTGTCCCAGGAAAAAAAAAACCTGCCATTTCATTTCCACTTTTCCAGGAATAAAGCACGCATTTGGAGTGCAGATGACAGCGGTGCCATCCATACAGGGGGGAGAGATCCTTGAAGGTGCTGAGCAGCCAGGAGCAATGCTCAGCAGCTGCAACACAGGGAGGAGGCAAGCAGCGTGGAATGATACCATTTTTACAATCCCTATTCTGCCCTTAATTACAAGCTTAAGTGATGGCTAATAAAGATGATCCAAAACAAATAAATTGAGCTGCTGCTCTAATTAAGCGGCTTTTGCTGCATGCAACGAGCCAGACCCATCTGTGTCGTAGTTCAGCAGAAGCCAGGAGGGTTCCACGAGGGATTCATCTGAATTGCATCTAAACTGCATCAAGGAGGAAAAGGCAGCGCTGACCATTACGTTTCCTACAGTGCTAAACCAAGAAACACTGGTCTGTCCCCCAGACAGTCATCCTGGGCAGGGGCACAGCCATCCACATACATTTCATTTGATTGCATCTGCCTTTATAGCAAGTACATTAACATGAAACCTTCCGTTGTTTACGGGAGGGATGCAGCGACTGTTTCTCTGCCCAGGTAATACTGTTAACAGTAACACTTCATGGCTGTGCCCATTTTTTAACCAGCCCCATACGGCAGAGACAAGAAGCGATTACGAATGGACGTATGCTTATTTGATGGATGAAATGAGCTGACAGATTCCCTTTGGCAAATTGCAGCAAAAGGCTTTTCAAGTTGTCCACTTAATCTCACAGGTAAGGGCTGATACCCGGGAAGAGCAGATGCAAAGGACAAGGCATAGAAGCACCCACGCTGTGACTGCCCTGCAGATATACAGCTCTAATTTCAGGAGCCTGAGCTCCCAAACCACGGCTAACGCTCCTGCAAGCCTCCCCTCTCCAGATGTGCAATGCCCAGTCACCTCTGTGGGTACAGTTCAAAATGTTTAGGGCTCCCTGAGCTTAAGTGCAAATTTTTGCCTGAGAAACACTGAGTATCTGGGAGACACGTAGGATATTATTCCTCCATCCTCTGTACTGTCCATGGAAGGGTGTAGCCTCAGCGCCATATCTTCTATGACCACAGCTGATATTTTAAAATCCATTTACCCCAGAGAAAAGCCAGTGCGCGATCCTTTCATAGGACTCCTATCCAGGCTGTATATGATGTCTTGTAACAACATGCCCCAGCGTTTCTGAAAATGGTACCAGCGTTCAGCCTGAGCTTGCTTTCTTCTTCACGTCACCACAACACACCAGGGCTAGTGGTCATGACCCCATGAAAAGCTTACGAAAAGCACCGTCTTCCTAAACTATTAAACACCAGTTATTGGAGCTAATCCTAGAAGGAAAAAGGGGATAGTGAAAATCTCATGCCCATTCAGATGGAGGGCACTCTGTGTTGTGCAGCATCAGCTGGACCTCTGAGACGGTGCCCTGCACAGATCCCATCCATCATCAGTCCTGTCTTGCTTTGGTCTTAAGAGCTCTTGCAGGATTTTATTAGAAGAAACCCCCTCTGTTCCTCATCCCAAATGCCCAGAAAAAAATGGGTGGTCACATGCAAACATGCTGCTTCACTTTAAGGTAAAGACAAGGACACGCAGGTGGTGTGATCACCGGTGCCAAGCAGGAACTGCCTCTGGTATGATTAGCCAGCAAAGTTTACCCCGTGCCATGGCATGGGCTGGACAGCCACATGGTGCGTGTGGCACAGCACAACCCTCTGCCTTCGCAAGGTAACTGCTGTGTGGACCAGTGACTGCTAGACACACTGCGGTCTTCCTCTTTGCGCCACAACTGTAACAAATAGCCACACTGATTTCTCCAGACCCAAATTTATCATCTCACAACTCCCTCCCTCACATGCATTCCCATCCGCCTTCCGGACAGGGAGTTATTACAAGATATTTCAGCCCAAGCAGCACACTATTTTCTCTGAAAATCATGTACGAATGGCAGAGCAGCTCCAAAGCAGGAGATTACCCAGGGGAAAAGGATGAGCTTGTGGTTAAACCATGGGATGGAGAGTCAGCAGATCAGGGTTTCCCATCCCCTGGCTCTGTGAGCTTTGACTCAACTCGTGGCCCATGCATGTTTGGTTTCCCCATCTGGAAAACCTGTGAGATGACACGCTGCGATGGCAACACACAGCTGTTTATAGCTGCTGGGAACCACCATGTGCTCCTGCAAAGGCACACTCTCTCACTGCAAAAAATCAAGCCTTCAGGGATGCAAGATGCTCCTCTGCAACATTTTCCACCAGTGTGGCTCACCAGAGCTGCAAAGATCTACTTAGATATTTCAATATTGACCCAATATTGAAAGCATCAGTGGGCACTCAGTGCCCAGTCCCTGGGGGACGCGCAGCCACAGGCACATAGGTGGCTGTACCCGGGGAGCTGCGCTGTGGGGCCACCCTGCTGCCTCCCCAGGTGAGATGGGGCATGGGGAGGGGGCTGGCAGGTCCTGAGCCACCTTTTCTTTTTTCCCCCATCCATTCCTCTCTCCCCTTCAGCACCCACTGCCTCCTGAGGGGCAGCTCAGCCCCAGGGCAGGGCTTCCTTCGCTTCCTCACAAGCCCAGCACTGGAGATCTTCGTTCCCACACCACCTTGCTGGAGCATCCCTGAAATCCTCCTTGGCTTTCGGTGGGAGGGCTGTATGCTATTAAGTCATACCTGGTGAGAAGATGGGACAGTTTTGCCTCCTGCAGGCTCTTGCGTTTCAGGATGGGTATCCAGGAACAAACCTCCTGGAGAAGAGGTGCTCAGGGCTACCAAGCCACACTGTGCACCAAGCTGACAAAGCCCCTGGTCAAGCAGGATGTTCCATCCCCTCCTCTGCAGCCCCACCAGGTACAGTGCCTGCTGGAAAGGCTTGTGGCATTTGATGAATCCACGAAAATAATCTAATACCCCTGTATTGGAGAAGTCAAGTCACGTTCCTCAGGGGAGCTTGTACCTGTCCTGCTCTCAGCTCCAGGATCTGTTGTTCCTCTGCTTCCTTCATCATCTGCTTCAGCACCCTCTTCTCTTTGGATCTTTCCTGCTGTCCTTGTCCCCTCTGCAAACACTACTGCCAGCGCAGAGGCCACCAGCTTCATGCACTGGAGAAAGCCCAGCTCTGGGAATTGGACAGTACCTCCAGCCCCCTCTGCCCTGAAACTCTTCACAGCACAAGGGGCTGCCCCTTTTTTGTATTCGGGCAACACCTTACAGCAGCATAAACCCTGCTTTCAAATCAGCCTCTTAACGCTGCATTAGCAAGAACAATAGTGTCCCCTCTCCTGGCTCTTTACAAGGAGGGTCTTTGCCTCCCATTTACAAGTGTGGACCCTGAATGTACACAAGTGACGTGTCCAACATCTCCAGACAGAGAATCAGCAGCAGAGCTGGAAGATCTCCAGTGAAGCAGGCTAAGGACAGGACATACAAACAGACAAAGGTTATATGCAGGTTGCAAAAGGTATAGAAGGAAAGGGGAAAGTTAAACCCAGGCTGCAAGGCAGGGTGGTGTTCAGATCTGACCTCCACTGTCTGCCAGCCCACCCCAGCATACAGCCCCACCATGGTGGTAGGGTGTTCAGTACGTATTTGCCACGTCCTTGAAAGAGAAAGTTTGAAAAATTGTTGGGCTCCCCCCCCCAGTTATTTGTGCTGGGGAAAAGGGATGACACACTTAAAACCCACAGGGCCTCATGTACGTGCACCAAGGAGATAAAAAAATCCACTGATGTCTCCTGTAATAATCAACATAGACAGAAAGAATGAACATCCTCAACTGAAGCATAGCACACAACGGTCGCAGCACAATACCTGCTCCTCAATACATGCTGTCCATTTTCCATCAGGTCCCGTGGGACAACATCTCAGGGGGGAATCCACACAGCCAGCACAAAACCAGTCACTGTCCCCAGTTTCACCTGCTTGAGACTAACTAATGGAGAGCATCGGTGCCTCTGAGAGATGGGACAGGTCAGCGTGGCAGCTGGAGAAACCAGGATTTGGTTATTCAGCCTTTGCTGCAAACTCAGAGCAGCGCCTCTAAAACGCTTCTGCTGCTATGGGATGGGAGTTAACGTTTGCCCCCTTCTCTTTTGCAGCTCCCTGTGGGTGTCCATTACTGGGGGCTAAATTAACAGCTATCTTGGCCTGCCAGGGACTGCATCAGGAAAACCATGTTCTTCCTTTCACTCCTGGTGAGAAGGTGACTGATCTGTGCAGAAAGTGTAGAGTAACTAAAACTGAAGTATGAAGTTCTCGCTGGGTTAAGAGCTGGGAAGGAAAGGTCACTGCAGGTGAAGCAGGGGTGCACTTACAGCACCTTCTTAGAGCCAACGAGACCACCACATTTTAACATCCTCCCTGAAGATACTCAGTGTAAAACATTTTGCATTTTCAAGGTAGCCTGCAAAGAGCACTCACGCTAGTCTGAGGAGAGCTGCAGTAAATATTAAACTTGCCTGAAAGCTGAGAAAACCAGAGCATAGGAAGATTTGGGCAGGGCTGGGTTCTTCTGTCCTAAGTGCAGAGCTGCTCAGTGCTGCAATAACTTGCATAAGCACGAGGCACCCTGGCACCGTGGGCAGGGGTGCCAGCCTGTCCCTGGGCACACATGCCACCCTGGCAGCAGACACAGGGGCTGTTCCCCTGCTCAAGGCATGTCCTTGCCCCTTGCAAAAAAACCCGCTGGCCCCCAAGCCCCTGCATCTTTCGGTGCATGGGTGATGCTTCATGCACTAAGACTAAAAATTTTCCAGTCCAGGAGCGCTGTGTCCTGTGCCTTGATCACAACCCTGGAGTCCAAAGGCGTGAAAATATCTCCTTTCCTCTGCAAAAACATACTGGTATTATCAATTAAAATAAACCCACACCTAATTGAGCAGGCGGTTGCTGTCTGCTGGGCTGATGCTGCCATCTTCTGCCCACCCAGTGCTTTGCTGCCGAGAGCTTCCCCAGGCCAGGGACCTGCCCATGTGCAGGCAAGGGAGAGAGGGAGTAAAAAAAAAAAAATGCAGGAATGTAAGAATTTAGGAACAGCCTCATGGTCCCTCACATCCACTGTGGATGGAGATCCAGAGGTGCGCCGTGGAGGTTGTCCTCTGCACTGGGGCTGTGGCTGGGAGTCCGGGGTGCTGAGCCCTGCCAGGTGGAGAGAGCAAAAGCTCTGCATGAGAAATCACGTCCAAAAGATGAAGGGGGTAGCAACTGCATTAACTGCATGTATTTAAGTGGACTGTTATTAGACACAGCTTGAGCTGTTCACGGTTCTTCCAGAAAATGCAGGAAAATCAAATATTTAATTCAGAGAGAGCAGCAGGACCATACAATTTCTCTCCTGACACACATCCAAAAAGGGTTGGGTGGTTGTTTTTTTTAGCAGGGATACAGATTAATTGGTGTGACTGGCACTAAAGCTATGGTGGCAGAGTGTGTCATTGATCAGAAGTTAAGGATACAGAGCATTTGTTTTCCAAAATCGCAAAAGATTTTTTGTCTCTTTGTTCAGGGCTTTAGTTCTGCCAGAGCTGCTGCCTCACAACCCTCCGATTACTTTTCCCCCTTCCTCTGGCACCGCTGGCAGAGTGGGATGCTTGAGGCGAGTTTTCCCAAACAGTGGGCTGTTAAAAGATGCAAAAACTGTTAAAGCAGATATTTTCACATACCAAGCCCCCACAATGCCTCGCCACGGGTACAGTTCGGCAGAGCTTCAGCCCCATCCTTCCTTGGGATTAGTCTTTTTGCGGGTCTTTGTAGGCAGATGTGGTGGCAGATCCCTGAGGATGCGGTGGCATTGCCACCTATGGCACAGCCTCGCTGGCTCTTGATCATAGGGCACGGCTTCGGCTGGGGTAAGTGACAGCAGCTCAGAGGCAGCATGTGAAGCATAACCCCAAACCTGGGCATTTCAGCTGTCAAAACGTTGTGGCATCTTGTCTCTTCTGCACACCTCTGTATAAGCTGGGGCAGGTCATTTCAGGTTTGTGCCTTGATTTTCCCTCACTCTAAGCAGGGGAGAAGCGTGCAGATCCCATGGAGGTGAGGATTGCACAGCATCCAGGTGGGATGTAGCCAGCGGGAGAAATGTTCAGCAGCCCCAACCTGTTGAATTTCAACAGCATTAAATTGCCAGGGGTTGCAGGAAAAGCAACTCAAACTAAACCCCCCCCAGATACAGCACAAGCTTTAAAATTGTTCAACATGAACTTTCTTCAAAGAATTTGACATTCCTGGTGAACCTGTTCATTGCTGAGAGACTTTATACACCACAGGCCACATGCAGTGGTGAATTAATTCCCCGTTCCCCAGCTGGGAAGTGTCCCGAGCAGGTGACATGGCATAGCTGTCTCACCGAAGACCAGCCTGCTGTCCAAGTGCGTGTCTCCTGATGCGGCTCTAGGGCAGCAGCTCCAGTTTGGAGGAACTGGCTGAAATGCAGAGTTCTCTGCTCCTCAAGTATAGAAGCATCACTAGACAAAACCATAGAGGTTAAGCAACTTCCTGATGTCCACACAGAGACAACAGCAGAGGTGGGGGCAGCCTGCAGAAATCACGTCTACACCTCGATTCATGCAATCCTCCTCCCCCCGCCCCACAGCAGAGGCAATTACACGGTCTGTCTGAAGAGTACAGCAGTGACATTTTCTCTACAGCCTGGAGTTAATGTACTTCTGCTTGTAAAGTCAGCCAGCAAATGCAGATGCTTGCTTAGCAGATGATTTCACTTTGCTACATCAAAGCTTTGGGCTGGGGCAGAGCCAGCCTCCTGGGTTCAGCTGAGGTGGGGAGGGGACCTTTTTTCCAGAGAGGTACCCCTCAGATAGCTGTGGTACCCAGCACATCCTTGATGGCGGGAGGGATTCTTGTGGCCTGGAAACATATCGTCCCTTTCAGAAATCAACAACTTGTTTTTCTGCTGTGCCATGTACATATACACATTTTAAACACATATGGAGGAAGAGCTGGGTCACCGGCTCCAGCTTCCCATTTGCTATAAATAAACAAAAAAAGAATCATACCTCCAGCCCAAGATGCTCTGTGCTTCCCTGAGAAGAGCAGCTTTTACACGAGGTGGTGGGTTTTCCTTTGGTCTCAGGTGGTAGCAGCAGCTGGAAGTGACCCCAAGTATGAGCTGGCCCTGAAAAGCAGCACAAGCCATGGCAGAACCACAGCTGGAGCAGACAGAGGAGGTGAAGATGCTTACAGGCAGCAGAGCAGTGACGTGGCTGTTGAGGCCATCAGCAGGGACATCTTCAAGCCAGCTCTGCAAAGTTGCACTGAAATGAAAGCCCTGCCTTATGCCAAACCCCTGTGAACGCAGGTGATGCTGTTGACCTGTTTGAAGGTTTTGCTGCCCCATGGGGGAAGGTTAAGTGAACCTGTTGGGCGCTGTGTGCAGAGCTGCAGCACAGGGAAGGCTGTTCTAGAGTCCAGATGCAACATCTGTGCTTAAGCTCCCTGTGCACACAGAGGGGGTGTGGGTGGGATAGGGCTTTGCCTTGTTACTTTTTTTTGTTTAGGTTTTTAAGTATGCTCTTTGACAACTGATGCCAAAGTACAACACTCCAGACCAGAGCTTTTCATACCTGAAAGCTCAGCATCCGCAGCAGTTCAGCCCTCCTCAGGGTGCAAGTACTGCCTCAAGACCAGGTGCAAGAGCCAGACTAGAGGTGGCTTTCCTCCCTCTCCCTGCAGGTTGGTGTGGGAGGGCAGGATTTTGCCAGAGGAAAAATCCCCTCAGTTCCCAGGAATCTGCTGCTTCTAAAGAACACATCTGCCACGAGAGCATACTGAGTCCATACCAGGAAGATGATTTCCCCATTTTTTCCTCTATCTCCTCCATTTGTCAGTGTTGCCAGGAGGGAAATATCCACCCCCCCACCACCGTTGGAGCAATCTTCAAACTAGAAGAGGTAAGCATGAAGCAGATTCCTCAGGATTATTTTAGCAAAGCTCTTCTTCTGTAGGTAGAAACAGGTTTTTGTGTGCAGTTAGACTCTGGCACAGAAGCCTCCAGAGTCCTGCTTCTCTAAGACACAAAAATATTAAATCAAGAAATCCCATTTTCCCCTCACCCTTTTTAATCTTCTTTCACTGGGTTTGAGCCAGGGAGGCGTGAACTCCCGGTTCAGTACTGCAAGGCCAGAATTGCGATGTGCTCAATAGCAAAGTCATGTAAAAACTGCTCACTCCCATACCAAAGAGTTTGTGTTCTTAAAGAATAACGTGCTGGATAATATTTTAGAAGTGGATTAGCGGATCCTGGTGTGCCTTCATTTGCATTTCCCCCCTGAGCACCTCTGAAGGTGTTCAAAACATTTTTCTCATTTGATGGTATTTTAATCCTTAAGCAATGGCTCAGCTCCTCAGAAATATTTACATAGCCACCATCCAGCACATTCAGGGACGTAAGGCAGAAGAATACCCAGAAGTATGAGTTATTGCAGTCCCAGCTGTGGATCCCAGGGATGGAAAGCCCAGACCCAGATGCAGATTTCTCCCACACATCCTCATTCTGCGCCTTCCTGCCCTCATGGCCGTCACCATAAATGCTCGTGGCTTTGGATTTGCAGGTCGATGAAGCCTTCAACCAAGTGCTCCAGCACAGGGTGACAGAAAATATCATCACCTCCCAGAAGTAAATGTGCAGTTTCCCCAGGACTCAGCCTCCTGCTCTTCCCATGCCCTGAAGAGGATATTCTCCAGGATCAAGGCAAGTGGGCCAGGGACGTAAGCCACCATAACCATCTTAACAAGTCACTGCACATCAGTCGAACAGGGGTAGCCATTGGTGGCTGTGTGCTTGTAGCCTGGCTCCTTGCTAGGCTTAACCACCAGCTGGAAAGGCTCCTGCCAAGGCTCAGAGCTCTGCAGCCCAAGTCAGAGGGGGAAGCTTTTGCAGCTCCGCTTAGCTGCATGGCTGATGCTTTGCTTCACACCTTCGCACAGCTCAGGGCATCCCATAGTGGTCAGGGGTTTCTTGCACCACCGTGCGTGCATGTACCGTACAGTAAACCTGAGGATCCCTCAGCATCAAGCTTACCTTGTGAATGCCCTCTGTCACCACAGCTGCAGGGCCAGTAATTTTGTCCAGGTTGCGTAGACTCCCAAAACCTTAAATACATTTACACAGCACTCAGAACCTGACCCAACAATGTTTCTTGGTGGCGGAGGGTCACAGATACAGTCCAGATGTAAGCTGACTACTCGCACAACTTGTCCAACCCCCCCAGTAAGCTATGGGCCACTTTTCCCTTTTTGACAACAACCTACCATTTGGTGTTGGCTGTGGTCATTGGTTATGGGAGCAGAGGATAACAGCTCACTTCCAGCTTCTTTTTTACAGTTGGAGCTGTGCAAGGAACAACCGAGGCTAATCAGGGTCCCACTGATGCCCGTTTAGGAGCCACTGCTGTAGGACATCAGAGCAGGGCCCCACCGGGCAGCTGGGTAGCAGCTTGACAGAAAGGTTTGATCTGAAGTGAGGACCAAAATGAGAAAGACATGGGTGGAGGGATAAAGGTCTGCACGTATGCCTTCAACAGGGAATGAAGTCGCTTGCCCATCCTGCCTCCAGCAGTGACCAGCAAGGAAGGGAGACTGCTCTCCCCTCTTCCCTCCACCTCACCCACCACATTCCCAGGCACTTCTACCTGGGGCAGAGCGTGCTCTTGACCATCTTGGCTCATCAGTCCAGCTTGGTCACAGGAGGGGCCATTACAGATGCCATTCCCTTCATAAGCGTTACTGCGAACTGAACACCACTGGAACCTGAAACTCTGGTAACAAGCTGGTTCTACTCTTTGAAGCCTATTGAGAGAGGCTCGAACTACAACAGGCTGTGGAGACACAACAGTCCAATGGTTTCATCTGACAAAACTTAAATCTGTTTGTGCTGTGCCCTGCAGTTCCACCATTGCATAGGTTCCAGCTGCACAAGCTGCTTCAGCATTGCCTCCGATTACAAAGTGCTTCCTCTGCTGCAGTAACCCTCCCGGCTTTCTTAGCATGCCTTCATTGTGGCAGCGACTCCAGTCCTGCTTTGCAGTGCCTTAGACCCTGGAGGAAGTTATTTAACTCTCATCCATCCTTTAAAAAGCTTTGCAGATTCATCATATTATGCACAGCTTCTCATTGCAAAAGAAAAGTAGTGTTTTTTTAGATTATTTCACTGGTAATAGCAGAAAATGGCCTATTGCAGCAAAGAATTTGTCCAAATCAGCTGTAAGCTATAGCTGTCCTGTAGATAACATCCAGCTCATTTTAGTGTCCTGGAAGCACTCTACCAGCATCCACTATTGAGGCATCATTGCGCTTTAGGTAAATGTGCTGCTTAAAGATAACACTGAGCATAGACCACTGAACAGGGGGCTCATTTTAGGTGTTCAAGCCATCCCCTGGGTTATGGGCAACACCTAAAGTTAGCAGCCTGATAGTAGCAAAGTAGTTAGCATGATGGTGGAAAAGCAAAAACCTTACTCTTTTGTACCCACTGAGTTTCCAGCAGCATTTAAGGACTTCAATACATTACAGCTAGGTTACTGCATTTAATAGTCTTCAATCATCATCCTGCCATCAGTTTGCTTTGTTGAAATAGCATCGTTGGCGCCTTCAGGTCACGCTGCAGGAGACCCACATTTTAGTTATACACTCTGCATACAGAGACCTAAACAAACTGATTTTAAGTCTACCTGACAGATTTTTTTTTTAATAAATTATTACAGTTACAAGTCCCTTATGACTGAGTGCTCCTTACCTTTGTCACATCTTCTCTTGATCTTTCTTTGCCTAAGTAGAAGAGTCTTTGGGCCTTCAGAGACCACTGTATCCGACAGCCTCATCTCTTCAAGGACAGGGAAGCTGTTCAAAGACTTCTGTTCTCTTCTAACAAACACTTCAGATAAAATAATAAACATCTTCATTATCTCAGAGCTTTGGATAATTTTTCAGATTTTAACCTCTACTTTCAGACATAATATACTACTTCAAAAAAACAATTTCACTATAGCATCTTCTTCTTCAACAACTCACCCAACAGCAGAGACCCACCCTACTCTGCCCCATCCCCCCACAAGCCCTCCCACTGTCTCTGAGTGCCTTAATAAGCTTTAGTGTCCTGAGTGGCCTCACCTGAGCATCCCCACCCATGGGTCTGGGGCCCTATATAAGCTCAGCCTGAGGGCTTTACTTTTATCTTGAGCTGTATCATGGAGATACTTTTTTCTTAGTGTAACCAGTCTGGCCTTAGACCTTGCTGTTCTGGCTAAAGCTAAGTGTGTTTGAACTGGGTCACTGTCTCCAGACCTGATTCTGATTTGCCAGGTGGACTTCAGACCTACCTTGTTCTTACAGAAACAGCTGGACCTAGAGTTTTTCAACATTCTTCCCTCTAAGAGGAGGTAAAACCTCCTGAGTTATTCATCTTTATAGTTTAGCGTTAGTAATTGAGTGATTGTTCTTCTTCCTGAAGATCTTCCACCATCCCGGTGCTTCCCATATAACATCTTTCCTATACCAGAAGCTGTTTGTTTGTCCTGGTGCCTTCCCTTCACAGCAGGAGCTGTGGCAGTGCTGGGATTTCCCTTGCAATGGCTCTGTGGGGCCCGCTGCCCTTCTGCACCCCCATTTGGGTGGGGGGAAGCATTCTTAGGACTTATTTCCTGGGTCATCTCCTGCAGCCTAGTCCTGGTGCCCTGCGAAGAAGCCCCCAGGTACTGCGAGAAGGTTGTGCATCCCACCTAGACTTCAGCCCGCTGAGCTCCTTGACAGTGGGGGTGTCAATAAGCCGGTGAGGTGCAACAGTGGGTATCTGCTACTGCTTGCTGAATAACTTGTTGTTGCCTTCTCCTGGATAGATGCTAGCCAGCTTCACGCTGGGGTAGCTGAGCAACTGTGGGAAGGAGTGTGCTGTTGACCAGGTTCTATCACATTCCTGCTAGGTAGAGTTAAGTAAGGGGGGAAAAAATTGTGACTACCCACAGGGTGTTGCCTTCCTTGGGAACCGTGAAGGATTTCTTTAGCTCTTCAAAATGTCTGCAGTTTTAGTACTTACAATCAGCAAAAAATTGGAGTGGAATATCAACAGAGCACAGCTTTCAAAAACTCATTTTCTTTTTCCTTTCAAGCTGACAATAGGATTTTAAGAAAAACCTTGAATAATGGATATACTTTTGAATAATGGATGTTTCACAGCCAAAGTCCCTTGACTTTTCTCTCTGTGCCTGAATGAGAAGCCTTTTAATTGCACAACACGTGGAGAGGAGGTACAAAATGATGTGTGTCTTGCGCTGCTGATTAACTGATGCATATGCTCCCATTAAACATTCAGAGATGGGTAAGTGTATCCCAGCCTGAAGCTGTATGTTATGCACGTTGGGTTTTTATCAGCTACGGATCTGGTTTGAGATGTTTTGCATTTTGCCTTGTCTCTGTCATGGCTGCCCCTAATTTTCTTTTTTTTGTGGGCTGGATCTGTCCTGCTGCTAGGGAGACCTTTTTCCACATGAAGAGCTTGCACCTTATGCTCTGGGCTCATGCGATGTGGTGTGAGGTCACCTTGTGAAGAAGCCTCCTGAGGTTAGACCATGGAACAAATTTTTGAATAGGGATTTCCAAAAAAGCAGCGCTTAGGACGAGGGTTTTGCTGAGAGGGGATTGTACCTGGTGAAAGGGTTGTCCTGGTGTCTGTGCCAGGCTGGGTGCTGTGCCCTGGTATGATGGTGAATCCGCAATGTGTGGGGCAGTTGCAACCCCCTGCAAATTAGCTGTGGGGGATGCAGGGAGGGGAATTAGCACGAACAGCAGTGGTACGGGTCTTGGCTGCTCTTATTCCAGCATGCTGCTGTCTGTCCCTGGAGCTGGCTCTTCTCCAAGTTAATTCAGCTGTCATAAAAGTTTAACTCTGCTGCAGAAGGGAAAAGGCAAGTCACTGTGCCCCTGAAAAATGTAAAGGGTGGCTTTGGGGTCAATGAGGGGTTTTTTTTGTGTTCTTTGTCCTCAGTTTCCCCAATTCTTGGTGCAGTGCCCAGCACTTTGGGTGAGCCCAGATAGGCTCAGCTGAGTGAAACCTTGCTGTGCTAGTACTTCGCTAACTTTTGTCTGCACAAAACCCACTTAAAACAAGAAACTATGATCCCATCAGCTCTTCGGTTTTCTTCCCAAGCATGAATCCAGCCAAGAGACCAAGCCTCGATGAACCAACTCTGCTGGAGCCTGGCTCTGTCCTGCTCCCAGCCCTCTGCATCCCGGCTGCGGGGGACCGGAGCCTCAGCTTACACAGAGAAATCCTGCCAGTTTGGACTGTTTTAACTCTGGACATTAGATCACGGAAGACCTACGGAGACAGCTTGTTGGGGTGGCGCAGAGGGTCCCCTGGGCTCCCTGGTATTAGGTTGTTCCCTTCACTTAGAGCTTTTTGGTGATCCTTGCCCCTGTGCACACGGGAGGCTGCCAGCCAGGTTTCTGGCTTTAAACAGGGCTTGTTCTCTCTCAATTTTGCAGCTTCTTGCCTTAGAGGACAGCTGCAATTTAGTTTTATTTCGCAAAATTTGACGTGACTCGAGACTGTGATTTACTGGCCTTGAAGGATATGGTTTATGTAACCGTGGAGGGCATAAGTGGCTTTTCACGGTAGAGGAGTCATAAATTGAGATGAAAAAAAATGAGGGAAATGTTACTGTCCAACTTTACAAGGTAGCACTAAGAACAGGACGCAGTGAAGCCATCTATAATTGTCAAGGGTCTTTATTGTCCCTGATTGCGTGTAATAAAGCTCCTGAACGAGACCCATGGCCTCAAATATGAAGGCAACCAACATTCAAGTGTCTGAAAAGACACAAGATGGCAATCTTTTCAAAAGGACACCCTGGAATACCTTGGGGTTGAAGATTTCCAAGCTATCAGCTTTCCTTGCTCTGGCAATTGCTGGAGACCCTGGGAAAGGGTCTGGCTCCAGCTTGCTCCCTCCGTGGCCATCAGTAAAGGAGCCCGAAGGTGTGGGGTGGAAACCTCCGAGGGCATCCAAACAAGCAGGGCTGGTAGTCCTGGCTGCATGTTCTGATCCAAACAAGAACTTGGGATCCCTCCCCTGCTCATTCACGGCACGTACGCTGTGAGGTGCAGCGGTCGTAGTCGCTGTTGGTTTCTTCTGGGGCTTCTTTTGACATCTGCTTTCCCCTCTTTGCCTTCTGTCCCCTCTGTATCTTCCAACAGACACCGATGCAGAGGGACATCTCATATAGCGAGGAGATTTTAGATAAGGCAGAATAACCTCCTCTTGTTTTTTTACTTAATGGCACAAGAATAGCTTCAGAATTCGCCTCACTTAAAAATTAATTTCCCCCGGTTGAGCAGGGGGTGGTGTGGGGCGGGTGGAAGAATTACCTCTGCTTGGTTTTCAGTGTTTGCCTGACAAATATTTCCAGACTTCTTGGTTTTATATGTTAATTTTCAGCTTAAAGGTTGTAACGCATTGCAATGTGGCAAGGCAACAGGGGCGGTGTGATAGTTTCCAGGCTGCTCGTCCTCGTTTTATCTGCAAATGGTTGAATTTGCAATGTGTAATGATCTCTGTAAGGCAGTTAGCAGCGAGATAAACATCAATTTTATGGCTGGGAAAACATAAGGGGTGTTGCACAGAAAAACGAGAGGACCTGAATACTGAAAGCTCTCTGACCTCAGCACAGTTGGGTTTAGCTCTTGCAGCTTGGGTTGGCCCTCGTGCAACCCAGCCCTCGGCAGGCTGAGCCAGGGGAGATGCCCTGGCAGAGCCCACCACAATGGGATGCTGCAGCAGCAGCACAGCCTTTCCTCTAGGGATGGGGTATGCAAGGACTTATTATTCACGGCCAAAAGTTAAGAGGTTTTGCTGGAGTGGGAATGAAGACAGAGATTTCAAATTTCTGGGGGGCTTGCTTTGCAATAGGAGCTCACGCGGAAGGCTGGAGTTACCTTTGCACGGAGCCAGGCCGGGGATGTGTACAAGACTCCACGGACGGGCTTTGATTTCCACACATAACAGCTTTTTACAGCGCTGTTTCTTCATTGGACACCATGCGGGGTGTAAAATGCTTTTTCTTAATTTGCTGTATGCTGAATGCCTCTGGAACGCAATTAATATTCTTGTCTGTCTCAAAAAATTAATAGGCGTGTCTGGAAGTTGCTAAGTGTACCTGTGTATGTGCAGGGTGGTGGTGGGAGGGGTGGCTCAGTCCCTTGAAGTTGAAGACAACCTAAGGTGGGGAAGAAAGGTGCAAAACCATGGGTGAGACCTTGCTGCGGAGCGGTGCCATGCTGGCTGGGCCAAGTCCACACGATGGTGCTAATGCAGCGGCTGCAGGTGGGAGCAGACACGATCCCAGAGCTCCAGGAGCCACCACCTTCCTCCCACGGAGATGTCCCTGGCCTGGAAAGGCCCCAGCTGCCACCCCCAGATGGAGCAAGGGCTCTTACCACTCCTTCCTTGTAAGCCTGGGAGGAGTGATCAAGCTAATTAGTTAATTAGCTGCCATTGAGACTGAGGAGGAGGGCTCTCCCCATGCTGCTGCAGGTGCTCAGCCTGCCTGGGAACCTGAGCTCCTGGGTGGTTTTAGTTTCCTTGGTCTGTGTGAGACATGGAATACGCTGTCAAACGTCCCCAGTGCTGGCAGCATGTTCAGGGCTGGTGTTCTCACTGTATAGAATATTTACGAAGAGTTTTTGTGGTTTATGTAGCTGATTTACTACTTGCATTTCTGCCTTGCAGATGTGATGAGAGATGAGCTGGTTTCAATTTTTTAATCTTGACTGTAGCCAGCCCTTTCGATCTCCCCTGCACTGTGACATGATGCTTAAGACATCTCAAAAAAAAAAGTGCGCATTTATATATTGCTTATATATCTAGGGGGCTAAAGCTCAGAGATGAGCTAAGCTTCCTATCTGTGCCATTTAAAAAAAATAATAATCTCATCTCAGAACCAATTAGAAACAACATAAATCACCTAAAAATAGCTTCAGGTACTGAAGCCACCTGGCTTTCTCCTCCTAGGTTATGAGGATTTCTGATGAGGCTTGGCTAATTATTCTCACCCGTTGGGTTGCAGGGGGGACTGGCCGGGGTGTCTGGGGCTGACTGTGAGCGGAGCCCCAACGTGCTGTGCAAACACCTGGAGGGCATGAAGAAAAATGTTTTCCACCTAATCTTGTTACTGTGACAACAGCAGTGAAACCTTTTAAAGCAGAAAAATACGCTTTTTTAAAAGCAATAGTGGTGTCCCTTCAGCTCTGTCTGACAAATGCTATCTGTGGCGTGTGCTGCCTGCTTAGCAATAGTCCTGTAAGCCGGATGGCAGTCCTATGGCACAGAGCTTGAATTTCCAGGAAAGCTATGAATCCTTTTAAAATAGAAAATTCTTGGCTAGAAGCAATGTAGTTAAAGGGTTACCTTATTCTTTCCCTTTTTCTAGCCCATCTGGTCCTTTTATCTCTGTTTTTTCTTCCTTCACTTTTCATTTCCCAGCTCCTTCCCCTGGCTCTCTCCCTTTCCAACACACTTTTCTGCTTTTTTTTTTCCTTTAAATTGGTGTTCCCCAGCTGTCCATTTTAAGCCACTTTTGCTACAAGCTTGACATTGCCGGTAATGTTTCTTGCATCTCCTTCCCTAGCATGGACCGGTCCAGAGTTTCCACTCATCTCAACCACAAGCATCACAAGATGCAGCTGCTTTTATGCAGGTCAAGCTCCTGAGTCTTCCTCGCAACCCACATCCCCCAGGTTTGGGTGGCGACAGCAGCCTGAGGAAGTGGGGCTGCTCTCAGCCTCTGCGTGAGATGCTGGTTGAACCCTTGCAGGTTCCCAGTATAGATTGATGTAGGTGCTAGAAAACGGGTTGGAAATGTCCAGCAGTCACCCTTTGGCTAGAAAGCTAAAACGATCAGCCAGCGGCCAAGCAGAAGCCTGATACCTTTATATATTAAGTGGGATCCTCATGGTCTCCAGAGATCCTTTCTAGCTTTCCCAGGAGACCTGACCCATCCATAACAGAGCTTTTACTGTCTTCAAAGCCTCCCAAAGTTTTGAAGAGCAGCTGTGAAACGGGTGGGAGATGCTCGGTGTTGTTTTGCCGAAGCAGGTTGGCAGCACAAAGACGGCGTTTCCCCGGTTCCTCTTTCTCCCAGTCTACATGGCTGGGCGTGAGGGATATTTTTTTCTTTGAAACCTTGAATTCTGCAGAGACCGAGCACTTATTTCTTAGGATCACCAGGGAAAATTTCTTACTCTCCCAGTAGGGTGGAAATTTCAAGGTCTGAAGCTATAATATATGTAGTCTTCTGACATCATTAAGATAGGCTTTCTCTGACAGTGCCACCGCGATGCAAAGCATGCCATCCTGCCCGTGAATCCCGAATCAATTGGTGTTGCCATGTCACGGTGGAGGTGCTCACACAAGGCCAGGCAAAGCTGGGACTGTGAAGGCGTGAAAAAAGGGGAGGAAAGAAAAAAAAAAAAAAAAAAAGCTCTTTTTCTGCTGGCATCCCATATTCACCCGTGCTGCCTTTGGGATGAAATCTGGCTACTGACGCTGGGCAAATGGGGGGGGCTGGGGGTTGGG
Organism: Falco peregrinus; assembly: GCF_023634155.1. NCBI lineage: Eukaryota > Metazoa > Chordata > Aves > Falconiformes > Falconidae > Falco > Falco peregrinus. The sequence goes on along the minus strand of NC_073730.1, from coordinate 6,194,735 downwards.
AACTGTGTGCGCTTTGCCGGGGAAAGAGGGAGGAGGTGGCATGTCACTGGGCTGCTGGGGGGAGGACACTCGGCTCCCTGTATCTAGCTTTTACTGCGGCTTGCTATGATGGTTTGCCTTGATTTACTCCATTTTTTGTTCAGGGTGCCTGGGGGAGTTTGGGAAAGGATTTCCAGGCAGGATTTGCTTATGGAGTGAGGCCATTGCACTGCAAGGACGTTGGTGAGGCAGTGCTGGGGGGGACCCCACCACCATCCTGGCTACCTTCTGCCTGGTGGGAGAGATGCTATGTGCTTGACCTGTGGCTGGATCCCACTTAAACCAACAGCTCAGCCAGCAGGTTTTATTTATTATTTAGGGAGTGTGAGGATGTAGAGAGGAGGATACTTATGGCATTTTTTTTTTTTTTTAAAAAAAACCCACAGCCTGCAGGAGAAATATCTGGCTTTTTTTGCACTTGGAGTGCTGGGTGCTCCATGCCTTGGGTGTGAGGAGACAAGTGATGGGGAAGGTGACCCTCAGGGTGCAAGGAGCGGTGCACGAGCTACTGGGAGCGGTGGCTGAGTGCGGCGGGGGGAGCGGGGGCTGCCCTTTGCCCCCGGGCGGCCGGCGGCCCATGTGGCAGTGGACTTTGGCAGTAGCACCCAGGCGGCGGAGGACGGGCCTGGCGGGCTCCGAGCAGGTGTGTGGGGAGCAGGCAGTGGTGGGAACCCCTGGATGAACATTAGGGGGGCCCTCGGAGGGACTGGAATGACGGGTGCCTGGATGCTTGTGCCTGGGGGCTATTTAGGGCAAGGATTTAACCCTGGTTTTGCTTGGAAAAGCCACAAACTGAGCCGCCCCTGTTCAGTGTCTTCCCCCAGCTCTGAAATTACCCCAAAGCGCCTTAAACTTTGAGTGTGGGAGGGGTGACCTCCACGATGGGGAGGTTTGTGAGCCGTTACGGTGGGGGCATGTCGGGTACTGATGCTGCAAGAAAAGATATGGGGGGCTTAAGGGTGGCCCCCCCCGGCAGCTGGGGCTTCATCTGTGTGTTGCCTTGGGCTGTCCTTGGGCTTTCCTCTTCTGTGTGGGGCTGTTGTAGATCTGATGTCTGCTTCAGCTACTGTGCTCTTGAAAATCCCTGTTCCAGGGGATTCCTGGACAGAAGAAAATCCCTGTTGCCCCCATCTTATAGCTCATGCGAGCAAAGCTCCATTTCTCCCTGCCTCTGTCCCTACTTATTTCTTCGAGAATAACCCCTTGTCCTGCTTGTAGCTTTGCCAGCATCCCTCCCCCCACCACGTGTGGGGTTTCCTTCCTCCCTTTACCTTGTCACAGAGGTAAAGCTGATTTCTCACCTGCCTGGGGAGGCTGTGAGCAGTGGTGCTTTGCAGGGCTGGCTGGGGGTGCAGCAGGCTGCTGCCCCTTGCTCCAGGGAGAGCTGGATGCCCGTTGCTTTCAAACCTGGACGATTTCATCCCGGTGTTTTAAGGGGAGCTTCAAGTGCAGGCAGATGTGGAGATGGCTTTTGCTTGCCTCTGGGCATTTTGGAAAGGATGTTGGGCTTCCAGAAGGCTCCCAAAAGCAAAGAGTAGGTGGCAACAGGTTTCATGGGGGGCTTTGAGGGGGACAAAAAGCTGCCGATCAAACACACTGTGACTTATCTCGTTGCTTGCAGGCCGCTAGAGCCATTCGGGACTTAACCTCCCCTCCCACCCCAAAACCAGAGAGGACCCCGCTGGCAAGCTTGCCATGAACCCCTGGCCCCCTGCCTGGCCACCCCAGCCCCGGGGGAGGCAGGCAGCCTGGGGGGCATGGGGGGAGGCTCACCAGGGCCCCAGGTGGCAGCTTCTCCGCGCAGGACCCCCGCATCGACCCGGCTCTTGGGATGGGGGCCAGCTCCCCGGCCACCCCTGGGACGAGGGCCACCCCCCCTGGAGGGACACCCACAGACCAGCGTCCCAGGCTGAGCACGGTGACAGCAGCTGCCCCAGGAGGCCGTACTCCAGGTGAGAGCTGCCCAGCCTTGCGAGGCTGGCGCTGAGCCTCCTCCGTGTAAACCTTCTTAAAATAAGATCTGACCATTTCACTGCTCCCGTGCACTTGCGGCGTGGGTTCTGCCCTTGTCACCGCGCAGGGGAAACTGGAGCAGCCTCACGGAGACAGTGCGTGATGAATTGATGTCCAGCTACCAAAGCAGCCGGTGACACATATATTCAAGGCTGCACAGGAGTTGCAGCTCTGATTTCTTACAGCTGTGGCTTTCTGCAGTTGCTGTTTTATGGGCTTTGTCTCGGTCCGAGGTGCATTTTTCTTGAAGGTTTGATTAAATGCAGTTCTTTTTTACTAAGTGCAAGGTGAACAATAAAAATACAAATGGTAATATAGGAGCAAAAGGGAGCTTGCAAGCTCAGCTGGTGAAACAGCGGAGGGTGGGAGGATAAAATGTGGATGCTCTCGGTGCTGAGAGCGCTTTGGGGGCTCCAGCAAATTTTGGTCGATTTGCCTGAGTTATTGCCCCCGGTGAGTTACGGGGTGGGCGCACAGGGCTTTGTGCTGAGGTGTGATGCTCATGCTGGGAAGGGGGGTGTTGCAGGGGCTGGCCGCATCGCTGTGTAAATCCTGAAGGGTGAAGGTATGTGAGTGCTGGGTGGGTGGCTTGGGCTGGGCTCTGGCGCAGGGGGGGAACTGCTGAGCTGTGCGGTGGATGTGGCAGCTCAGAGCTTGGCAGAGAAGGTGGTTTTGGGGGATCTCTTCTAAAATGTGGGCGAAGGTTGATCCCCATGACAAGTCTTTACCATTGAGCTGAAAGTGGGCATTGCCTGAAACTGCAGTGCACAGCTTGCTCATGGATGGGGGTGGGAAAGTATCCAGCCTCCTGCTGCTCCTTCCCGGCGTGATGCTGGACCAGCTTCTGGCCCTGACACTGAGCAGGGGACCTGGCTTTATTTCCATCATCTTTTTTCCTCCAAAGGTCCCATCTGGGGCGTGAGACTAACCCTAGAGGTGGTCCAGAACGTGCAGAGGTGCCCGCTCTTTCTCAGATTAGGTATGTTGTGTGGCGTTTCAGGCAAGGATATGGAGACTCCCACCGGCAGTATCCAGCAGCCAGCTACGGGGATGACTACACCTACCAAAGCCACCAGCGGCAGCCGGTGGCCTGGCAGGATGACAGAGGTATGGGCTTATCCTTTGGGTCTGGGGATAGAGGCAACTTGCAGAAGAGACTATGCTTTCTCCAGGATGGGTGGTTCTCCCAGGGCTTGCACATCTCCAGGGCTTTCTCCTGCCCGTGCTCCTGGGCGGCTAGTGCCGTTCTCTCCGCGCAGCACTGCCCTTGGTTTGCATTTGGGAGACATGAGCAGGAACTAGGTGCACCCAAGGCAATGTTTGATCTTAACCTCCATGGATAAAAAACTGCCATTCCTGGTTCCAGGCTGAACGCAATGTTGATAGTGCTGTGTGATCAGGGTGGCTGGGGCCTCGTTTTTGCTGTTTCTGGAGTTCCTGGGCTGAAAAAAAGGGGAGGGAGGAAAGAGGAAAGGACATCAGTGCTGTGTTGGCGAATGTGTACAGGGCCTTATCATACCTCCAATGTGTTGGGCTAATTTGGAAGCAAATGGGGTGTGCATGGCAAATTGCCTGACTCATTGCTTTTTCTTTTGCAACTTCATTATGGCTTGTTGCTCTGAAGGGGAAATGCTAAGTCTTGATTCTCTCTCTAGACCTGAGACAGGGAGAGCCTTACGGCAAGAGTACCAGTTACCAGGACCAGCACTACTACAGGGGTTACCACCCCAACCTGGCCACAACCCCCCCGGGGCAGGACAGGTAAGGGTGGGGAGTCTGGGCATCACCTGATACAGCCACCTGCTGCAAAATTAGTGGTTTTGTGGCTGGTCCCCAAAATCTCTGACCTTCAGGGTGTTTCCTTTTGCTCCTGTCTGCAGGATGCAGACCTACAAATCCTATGAGGAAAGCTCAGTCTCGGCTGTCAGGAAGGAGCGGGAAGGGGGAGAAGCCCTCAACAACAGTTTGGGGGAGGCTGGTGGCCAGCCCCAAGAGGTAACATGAGGATGGGCACGGATGGAGGACAAAAGGCTTCAGGATCTCCCAGAGATATTTTTTTTTTTAGGAGCAATCCATGTCTGTCCCCTCCAGCTGGGAAGGAGGCTGGTTGCCCTCAGTGCTTAACAGTCTCTGGGGATTATTATAATGGGTTATTAGTGTTTCTGATCTCTCCATCTGCTGGGCTGTCGATCCCCAGGCATGGGGCTGGGCACTGCTCCCGCACCGGGCCAGGAGCAGGACAGAAACCCAAGCTTGGTGGAATGCTCTTCTGCGTCCTCCCTAGGTGGTTGAAAGCTGTGTGCCACCCAGCTCTGCCCACCAAGTCCTGCCCCATCACACCGGTGTCCCGAGCACTGTGTTTTGCCAAGAGCAAATTAAAGGATCAAATCAAAGCTGCTGTGGTTGTTTTGCTCCTGCACAATGTTTTCTCAGGTTCCCAAGCCCTGCCTGCTGGCTGTGTTGAGGAGTCTGTGTTAGGGATGGGAACCAGTTGGGCTAAACTGGTGGCTGATGTAAATTATTTTAAACGCCGTTGGGTATGGCCAGGGTACGTGCCATGATGCACCTAAGATGCTGAAGGGTGTGAGCTGCTCAGCTGTGCTGTTCTTCTTCCACCAGGCACTTTCATGGAGCAGCAGAGTCTGTCCCACTGCCCTGGGAGCAGAAAGGCAGTGGTGTCCCTCGTTTCTCAGCCAGGTTTGTGTTCTCTCCCTTCCTAGCAGCCCTCGGGCCAGCCCAGCCTGCTCCTGCAGTACCGGGAGTCGGGGCTCAGCTCCAGCGGCTATGAGCTCAGCCAGTACATCCGTGACGGTGCCGACCACTACGACCCTGTGCTTTCGGGGACCTGGAGCCTGGCACAAGCAGGTGAGGTGCGATGGGGTCCTGGCCCCCTCTGACGAGGTGGGAGCATGGAAAGAAACGGCTGGCGGTAGGAGATCTGCTGTCTTGCAGCTCGGTCCTTTTCCTGGAGGAGGTTGTGCATGTACAAGGTGTGACTGGGGGGCTGTGGGGTGCATGGTCCAGTGGCTCTGCCCTGGCAGGTATAGGAGCTGCCATGCATGCCTTCTGCTTTAGGGGACGGTTCTTGCATAGGGGGGGCACTGCAGGGTTACCGAAGTTGGGGGGGCCCGTTGGAGTGAGGTCAGGGTGAGGGGACTCATGGTGGCCTCTGTGTCATTGCAGGAGGGCCCTTGGTGTCCAGCCCGGCTCCGGTGGCCCCCCGCAAGTTCTCACTGCCGCACACGGCGGTGTGCTTCGGTGCCGGAGGCCAGCTGGTGCTGGTGTGTCCTCAGCATCCTGCCGAGGGGCAGCTAGCCCGTGTTGAGCTGCACAGCCTTGAGGTACGCCACGGCCTGGCACCGCAGACCTCTGTCCCCTTGCTGGAGTGGCTCCTTCTGCCCTGAGGGATGACAACACCATTTGCCACCCAAACAGCCTCCTCAGCCTTCCCGTCCCCTGCTGCCATCTTGTCTCCGGCCCACGTGGACCTTTGCATCTGTGTTGTGCCAGCCTTTGGGCCCCACATCCCACCCCTTTGGCTCCGTAACCCTTGTCATCTGTCACCTGCTCCCAGTGATCCCTTCCGACAGGGACAAGTGTGGCCTGTGCATCTCTGAAGGGTTATTCTGGTCACCTCTCTGAGGTGCTGCACTACAGAGTCCGTGTGCACCCCCTGAGCCTGGCACAGCATGTCAGTCTCCGGTTTTGCCTCCCAAACGAGGCAGATGCCATCTCAACAGGCACTTCTTTGTTGAGTGAAAAAGGAATGGACCTTTTGGGGGTCCGTGTGATGGTTTAGGGTCTATGTTTTGGGGTTACCTTAAGACAGCACAGAGAAGGGGTTCACCAGCCCTGCTGAACCCTTGGCCAAGGCACCGAATTTCAGCCAGCACCACTGGGGCTGGCTCGATTGCTGGAGTCCGGCTGCTGAATTTACTCTTGTTCTGTAGGTGATGCTCCACGACACAGAAGAGCTGGAGGAGCTGAGGGCCTTCCCGGGACCCCTGGCCAGGTACCCTGCACCGGCAGGTCTGGGAGCTGTGTTGTCCTGGCTGTGCTGGCATGGCTGGCCTGCGAGCACCTCTCCTTTGGGAGGAGACGTGAGCTCAGGGCAGGCTTTGGGGTGCCCACGGGTTGGAGATCTGCAAAGGCCAAGTCTGAGCTCAGATGGGGAGCCCAGCCCCTTCGCTGCGGTGTAGGTTGGTTTGGATGGTGGGAGGTGGTTTCCTTCACTATTCACAGGCTGTGGGTTTAGTGTGGTTTGTATGCCTGACCTTATTTTGTACTCATGTCTCAGAAAACTGATTTTGGGAGATCTCTTCAGATGTCTAAACCCTGGATCAACTTGCGGTTTAGCTTTTCCTAAGGTGGTTGTCCCCCGAGACAGCTGAGCACGGCAGGGTCAGAAGCAGCATGTGCCTTCACCCAGCGTGAGCCTGGGGCTGAATCTCGGTGGATTGCAGCAGGTTGTCTCTGCACTGTGCTGCTTACACTAGCATGTCTTCTGGTCACTCGTAACCAGAGCAGGGAGAGAAAAGGAGTGTGCAGAAAGAGGAAAACCGTTTACTGAGCAGAAGGGCTGCAGAAGCTGGGTAGAAGACATGGAAGTTACCGCTCATGCTGAAAGGGACACTGGGAATCTCTGTCGGTGTGACTGAGCCAGGAACAGCATCTCTGTCCCTCTCCCCTGGCTGATCCTGTCTCTCAGCCACCCTTTCTTTCCAGCTGTCTGACTATTTTATTGTAAGACGGCAGTTCTGCCTGGCTTGCACGTAGCTTAAACGTTTCTGCTGCTGCTTCAGACCCAAAGGGCTTACGTGGTCACAAGTGTGTCTTTCTCCCTGCACTACGCCAGTTAAATAAAAGATGCTGCCTGTGCGTGCGCGTGCTCCTGCAGCCTGGGACATCCTGGCTGTAACAGCAGCAAAGCAAAACCGAGGTTCTTTTCAGATGGATGGATGAAAATATTATCAGGAGGGCAGAGAGAGGGTTTGAGATGCACTCTGCATCCCTGAAACACAGAAATCTCCAAAGAATCGTAATAATGATAGAAATTAAGCATTTTTGAGCTTGGTGTGGCCAATGTGGTATGCAGTCATTGGCACTGGGGGTCTTCTCCCCTCCATCTTTCACTTTGAATCTTTTTTTGGCATCCCCATCAGTGAACCTGGGGACACCTTGAGTCTGAATGATCTATAGAATCGTTTAGGTTGGAAAAGGTCTTTAAGATGTCCTAGATTGCTTTGCCTTGGGTTTCTGTTGACGTCTGTCTTTGCTGCTGTAGGGAAGATCTGCACAAGGTGGATGTGATCACCTTTTGCCAGCAGAAGATAGCCACAAGCTGTGATCTCTCAACACAGAGAGGCAGAGATTCATCTCTTCTCTGGAAGCTCCTGGTCCTCCTCTGCCGGCAGAATGGGGTAGGTGTCCTGTGGAAGGGGCTGACCCTTTTGATCTTAGAAGTGAGACAAGTTATATGCTCCTCAGGTGTCTCTTGATCCAGTTGGTATTTCCAGATGGGGTGTACCTTAAAAGCTTCCCGTTCCCATAGTATTATCAATTAGCTTGATACTGCCTGGATATTTGGAGCAAACCCTTCTCCACGATTGCTTTGCATCCTTGTGAAATACCGACAACCCAATGCCATAGCAGCCGTGAAAGGGGCTGGTGCCACCTTCGTGGGGGAGCCAGCACTTATGCTTAAAAGAGGATTATTCCCTTAATCCAATGAAATCCACCCAATCTAATCTTATGGCTGCTTGTTGGAAGCAGCTGGATACGATCTTCAGAGCAAGTGCTGTGAAGGTCTTGCTAGTTGTGCTGACTCCTTTGCCCTCCGAAACCGTGTGCTGGTGGCCGAGGCTGGTCTTGCTGGGGAGATGTGCTAGGGTGAGGGTACGTGTGTGAGGGGGTCAGACTGAAAGTGCCATCAGCCTTTGCTCATGGGCCTCGCTCCTCCCCTTCCCTTTCACAGTCCATGGTGGGCTCAGACACCGCTGAGCTGCTGATGCAAGACTGTAGGCACCGGGAGAAGTACAAGAGGCAAGACCCCATGGCAAACCTCCTAGGCCTGACGGATGATGAGTGGATGTCGCGTCAGTCAGGGGCGCTGGACCTCATCACGGGGGAGGTCACTCCTGTTGTGGAGACGCAGGCACAGATAGTGGAGAAGTTCACCAAGCTCCTCTACTATGGCAGGAAGAAAGTAAGTGGTGAGTGGGATCCAGAAAACAGGGCTAACGCTTTTGCTTGGCCACTTTGACTTCTTCAGGCAGGTGTTAAAGGGAAGAGTGGTCAAGAGGTGCCTTGTGGTTGTGGGATCAACACTTCAAGTGGTGGTTGTACAACAGGGCTTATGGCAGTGATTTCCCACCATTGGGAGTGAGGATGGGGCCCCCGGTGAAGACAAGATGCAGAGGCTTTTACCAGCGTTGTGGGTTTAGTTGCAGCTATGTGACCTCAAGGGATCCCAAAGGCACAGAGAGAGCGGAGGGTTGGATGCAGAGAAGCTTGTGTGCCCAGGCTGGGGTCCCACAGAGGTGCTATCAGGAGCCAACAGGCGGCACAGACCTGGAAACCCGGGGAAGGCAGTATTGCTGTGAAGGTTCCAGTTCTTGTCATCATGCAAGGCAGAAAGGTGGTCTTTGTGAACATGGAAGAGTTTTTTGGAGGGTATTAGTTAAAACCAGAGCAGTTATCTGGGCTCTCCTCTGAGCTGGGTGAGCAGAGGGTCCCTTGGAAGTGGAGGAGGGCTGGGAAGCAGAGTTGGTGCAAACCCTTTTTGTTCTCCACCTTGGCTGCAGGATGCACTGGTCTGGGCCATGAGAAACCAGCTGTGGGGCCATGCCCTCTTCCTCTCCAGCAAGATGGACCCTCGGACCTACAGCTGGGTGCTCACCGGGTAAGCTGGAGAAGCTAAAGCAAAGTATGATGCTCTGTGACTGGCTTTGCCAAGCCTGTTATCCTTTTGGATGCCCTCAGCCCCAGTGCACTGAAAAAAGAGCATTGATTTCAGCTGGACCCTTTCAGAGGGGGCAGAGAGAGGAGAGGAGCCATCCATCTGGGTGGGCCAGAGTTCTCCAGGCTTCCCGATGGACAGGAGAAACCAAGCGGGGTCTGGAAAGCAGAAGGAAAGCCATTCCCTGGAGATGTGGGGTGAATTTATCCTGAGGCTTTGGCTTTGCCCTTGCTGCTCTAGCAAAGGTAGCCGCTGGGGCAGGGGGAGCTGAGCCATCTTCACTGTGAGCCAGCCTGGTCTGAGCTGTTCTCCCCACTTGTATGGCTGTTTTCTGGTGGAATTAATGCACTTAGTCTGGATTGGGTTGATCCCTTCAGGGAGAGTTAAGCAGAAATTTTCTGTCTTGTGGAACCTGAATCATTTAAAGGAGTTTTTATCTGCCGTTGTCCTGGAGACTTACCTGCTCCTGGAGGTAAAGCAGATCATCAGCCTGGTGAGCTGATGATCCTTTCTGCCTTCTCCAGGAAGCCCCTCGGGACACCGCTTTCCTGGGGCATTTGGGACATGCACTTGGAGGCGAATGAGGGTTGGGGGTCCTGGCACAGCAGCCCTATCTCTGCCGTCTCCTCACAGGTTCACCAGCACGCTGGCCACCAATGACCCCCTGCAGACCCTCTTCCAGCTCATGTCGGGAAGGATCCCTCAGGCAGCTCTGGTCTGTGAGCAAGAGCCTGGCCCCAGCATGTGTATCCCTGTGCTGTCACCTGCTGGTGACACCACCTTGTGTCACCATCCCTGCTCACCTTTGCTCTCCTCTTCTCTCCCTTTAGTGCTGTGGGGATGCTACGTGGGGAGACTGGAGGCCTCACCTGGCCGTGATGCTGTCCAACAAAGTTGGAGACACGGAGTTGAGCCATCGAGCCATTGTCACATTGGGAGACACTTTGGGTGAGCCGAGGCCATTATGAGCAGTTGCGTTCCTGCTGTTGTGTAAGGGTGGACACCTGCGCTGCCACCGTGCATGTCCACGCTGGCATGGATGTACGTTGGTGCCGTGGTGGGGTGTGCATGCCTGTCCCCCTGGAGCTGCAGTGCCCGTGCGGTGGCAGGGCTGAGGCGCTGATGGATCCTGCTGCCCTTTGCGCTGGCAGATGAGTCGGGCTCAGGCACTTCCATTAGCTGCCCCTTTGGAGTGGAGACCCCTGGAGTGGCTGGACCCTGGGCAGGGCATATGTAACTGCAGGGACTGAGACTTGCTCCCAGCGATGGGGTTTTTGGGGGGGTTCATGCCTGTAATGGCACTCTGCAGAGCTGGAGCTGCACCCTGCCCAGCTTCCCCTGGTCCTACCACTGAACTGAAACCTGCTCCTAGGTACAGAGAGCAGCAACTGGGGGAAAACAGAGAAAAAGCGGGGAGAAGGGAGGGATCGGGGTCTGCATGGACGGGGGAGAAAAGTGGGGCAGTTGGGTTTGGGTTTTCCTGTGAGCTTGGGAGCCTCCAAAGCAATGGTGACCTCCCTTAGGACTAAGTGTTTGTCTTTTTTCCTCCCATCCAGCTGGCAGGGGAGCCGTGGAAGCAGCTCATTTTTGCTACCTGATGGCAGATATTCCTTTCGGTTACTTTGGGGCGAAGGCAGACCGCATGGCTCTGCTGGGCAGCAGCCACCGGTAAGCCAGCCCAGGGGGTGCTGGAGGTGGCACTTTTGCCAGTGATGTGTCCATCCCACCTTCTCCCCATCCCTGGGATCTCACTTTTATGCAAAAGAAATTCTGGTTTGTGGGGATTTACTGCTCCTAATGTGAGCTTTGCTCTGGGCCTCTCCAGCTGCAGGCTGGCATGGCAGTGGAGCTGTGGGTCTGCGGGGGCCGGGGGGCTGTCTGGGGAGAGCGCCCTGCTCTTGCTTGCTGAACCTACCCCTCTCCTCTGCAGGCAGGTATTCACCCAGTTTGCCAGGACGGAGGCCATCCAGCGGACGGAAATCTTGGAGTACTGCCAGCGGCTACGGCAGCCCAAATCCTTCCTGCTCCCCTTCCAGGTAGCAGAGATGCACAAGCACATCTGGTGCAGCAGCTCAGACCTGTCCCCAAACATGCATCCATCCCCCTGAAGCCAGGGATTCAGGCTGCTCTCCAAGGCTTGTTCCCTCACCGGGCTTTGGGAGTGAAGGGGAGGCTGCCCCAGGTGGGGGGTCCTCCGGGGCAGGCCTTGGGCAGATCTTGGGGCCATGGCGTGTTTGATCAGTGCTTGCTCAGATCTGGTTGCCTTCCTTCTGCTGGGGTAATGGGTAGGCTTTTCATATCGCCAACAAGCACCAGGCTGCTGCTGCCTCAGGCGTTGCACAAAGGGGCTGGATGAATGGAGGTAGTTCCTTGGCAGGCTCCCCCCATCGCCCGTCGGCTGCCTCTGGGCTGGCCTCGTGACAGCGTGTGGCTGGGGACCGAGGCAGGATGGCCCCGTGGGGATGGGGGGGCTGCCCCCAACTTGCAGGTGACCTCTGGGTGATGAGACCCAGGGTGCTGTGAGTCAAGTTGGGGTGATGTGCCGTGGCAGAGGGGACCCGCAGGCAGAAGCGTCTCCTTGCTCATCCGTGTCTGCCCTGCTTCCCTTTCCCCAGGTATACAAGCTCCTCTATGCCTCTCGCTTGGCCGACTACGGGCTGCCAGCCCAGGCCCTGCAGTACTGCGAGCAGATTGCCACCGCGCTGCTGGGCCAGGGTCTGGCCAGCCACCCCCTCCTGGCTCAGAAAGTGATGCAGGTGAGTCTTGCATCCCGCCCCACCCACCCCCCACCCCCCGCCTTGGCAGGGTGCGATGCCCGGTCAGGACCCGGTGCAGTAGGGAAGCATCCTCAGGGTTTCCTGGGGCTGCTTGGCAGCTCCATGTAGCCTCCCAGGATTTGCTGCCTGGTATATGCAGAGTACAGCAAAACCAACACCTTCATGGAGTCTCTAATACCCAAGGATTTAGGGTAGAAAACAAAGGAATTGTGCTGACTGCCAAGTAGGAGCAGAGCTATTTGGAAGCAAAGGATGTTTTTCATTCTGGAGAGGCTTTTTGAACTTATAAATGGCACAGACTTAAGAAGCTGAAGTGTGAGTGCTTGACATTTCCCCTCCAGCACATCATCCCATGATTCCATTTACCTGCCGGAGGCTCTTTTGGGGTGACAGTGAATAGGAGCATGTCCCAGCTCGCAGCACAGAGCCCAGCTCCTTCACTTCATGACCAGGGTGCTGTGCCAGGGAGGGGTGAAGCAAAGTGTCCCAGGTCCCCTGGGCAGGCTGGGTTGGCAGGACAGTGGGTCTGCCCACCACCAGGGCAGCGCAGAGGCTGCTCGAAGCCTTCCTCCACCGGGAAGGGGCCAAAAGCTGCAGTGCTTTGAGATGAGGGGCAGCAAGGATGCCCTTCTAAAGGAGGTGCTGCAGAAATTGCCCAAAACTTGGCTCGTGCAGCCCCCGCACCCGATTGTCGAAACCTATTTACTGCCTAACAGCCTCTCAGATCTGCTGTTCTGCTGGGAATAATGCTTCTCCTGGGAGAAAACACTTTCATCTGAAAAACTAGTGCATTCGCAGATGCTCTTGTCTTTGATGTTTTAGACTGTGTTACAAATTATGATACACATTAGTGTTTGATTAAGACTTCCCCTCTTTTGAAGCTGGGGACGATATACAACCAGGTGCTGGTTCATTAATATTGGATCAAAGTGCACATTAGCTTTTGGATTAAACATTCCCCCCGTTTAGGAGTAATCATGCTTATAATTTCCTTTTTCCTGCCATTGATTTAGGATGAACAAAAGTGCATTTGCAAAGAGACGGGACGGTGGGTCTGTAGGTAGTGCAAGCTCCTGGCTGGGAGCTGGGTTACTGCCGTCCCTGTCCCAGGCTGGGCTCTGGCTGCGCAGGTCCTGTCTTACTTTAATCCCCTGGAGCTGGGAAGAAGGTTTTGTGCTCGTTTGGACTTTGTTGTTAAAAACTTCGGAAATAGGAAGAAACAGACAACGGGAACTGCTGCAGAAGGGATAGCTGAGACCTGTGGGGCTGCGGAGGGTGGCTGAGCTGCAAAGTCACCTCTGGATGGCTTCTGGTGGCCCTTGATGCAGCAGCCTTGTAGCAAAGTGTAGAAGATAAATGAGTGTGAAAAGCCGGGAGGGAGCTTGATAAATCCCCAAGAAGTGGGTCGATAGCAGTGAGAGAAAATTCAGTAAAGACCGGATGAAGAGCAGTGCTTTGAGTGTCATCTCCCCCCATCCAGCTGCCTTAAAACTGGACCCTTGCCTAAGCAATTTCTCCAGACTGGGATTTAGCTCTGCAGGGAGCCCTCCATTTCATCCTGGGCTGGTGGGATGGGTCAGCCCAGAAGAGCCTCTTGCTCCGTTGACAGTAGCTGGAGCCCCATATTGTTGAGAAGGCTGCAGCCAGGGCAGCAGAGACCCTGTTCTTGCAGGAGAAATTAAACATGCGGCAGCAATACTGCAGAGAGGGACCTGGGGGAGATAGTGAAGCATGGAAAAAATACCAAGCAGCAACATTACAGGATGCTGTTGCAAAAAAGTTTAAAAAAAAAAAAAAAGCCAATGTTAATAATGTTATTCTGGGCTGTGAGAGCAAGAACGGCATGTGTGCAACAAGGAGGTGATAATCCGCCTCTGTTCAGGTCTTGGGGGTCTTGGCTGGGGCGCTGTGCCCTGTTTGGGATGCTGCACTCGGAGACAGGGCTAAACTGGAGCAAATGTAGAAGGGAAGAGCTGGGGTGATAAGAGACTGAGGGGAAAATGACCCTGGAAGAAGGCCTTGGGGTTATTTTTTCCAAGCAAGATATGCTGGGGGAGGGAGGGGTACGGGGGATGTGATAACAGCCCTCCGGCGTGCAAGAGGCTGGTTTTCAGGGGATGGTGCCTGACTGTCCCCGCAGCTGCCATGGGAGGAGGAATAGAGGCTTAATTTGCAGCAGGGAAGATTTCACTTAGATATGAAGAAAAAACTCTTTAGCTCTAAGGACATTAAGCTTCAGGACAGGCCTGGGAGGCTGTGAAATCTTCTCCTTGGAGATTTGTAAGTGCAAATCAGACAAACATGGGCTGGTATGGGCACGCAGGATTTTCCTGAGCGTTGGTAGATGGATCAGGTAACTTCAGAAAGTCCCTCCCAGCCCTGCATTTGTGGTGTTTTCTGTGTGGTTATCAGTGATGGTGATGCTTATTGCAAAGCCTGGGGAGGAAACAGCCAGGTGAGCCCTTAGCTCCCACCCTGCCAGCTCCCATCCATCCTCATCGGGTAGGTAAGGGATTGATGCGCAGCTCTGGGAGCTGGGCTGTTTCCAGAGCTCCTTGTGGGTGTCCTGCAAACCTGTCGGTGCCCCAGGCTGGCTGTCAAGTGGAATTAAAGGTGCTCATTTTCCTCAGAGGAGGAAAGGATGGTAATAGTTACCTGCCTCTCTGATGTGAAGAGCATCTTTGACATGGGTACTTTGACACCTCTGCGGAGGTGGCTGAGATAGCCCTGCTGGGAGGCTCTCTGTGGGGCACGGGATGGGCCAGCACTTCTCCGTGGCAATGCAGGAGGGGGAATAAAACTTGCAGAAGAGGCTGGTGTTACTTTTACCCCCGTATTATGAACAAGTGCAGCTCTGCTGCTCTTTTCCCCTGGGTCTGTGTGCCCTGCCATGTGCAGCTGCTCTAAGTGTTGGTCTCTTCCCTGTGGAGCTGAAATGTGTGACGAGCCCTGTTGCCCTCCTGGCTCTACAGCTAGCCGAGCGGCTGAAGCTCTCCGACCCTCTGCTCCTGGAGATGCCGGAGCAGGACCAGCCCTTGGAGCCTGACTGGCTGGTAGAGCTCCGAGCCCGCTGCCGGGAGCAGGAGGTAAGGAGGAGCGGGGATGCTGGGGGGCAGCCAGTCTGGGTTGTGGTTTGTCTGCAGGAGCATCCTTCTCTGCTCTGAATCCAAGGGCATGGGCATGGAGGTCCGAAGGGTGGTGTTACCCAGCTGCCTTTCCCCTTGGCTCTGAGCTCAGAGACGTGGTCTGTGCTGTGGGACCTGCAGCTTCAGTGGGAGCGGGGGGGGGTTGCGATGCCCGAGGGTGTGAGCAGTGAGGGCTGCAGGGCTTTGCATGGGGCAAAACACTCCTCGCCTTGGCTCATGGAGGGCACTCAGGGGCTGGTGGGTGAATGATGATCTCCTCTTGCAGTGAGGGTGTTGCAGAGGACACTGCTGGGGCATCACCTTGCAGATGTCTGCTCTCAGGTCCCTTAACTCTATGGTCTGGTCCTTGGATTAATGCTCTCCGTTGAGGTTTCACATCTGCTTTTGGTTCTGTGCCCTTTTCTGTCACTGGTTTCACCTCCTACCTGCTCTCAGCAGGGCAGTGGTGCTGCAGCTCCTCTCACTTGCTGGCAAAGAGCTGTGACTGTGCTGGTACAGGTCTCACCTGTAACCTGGGCTCTGGCAGCCCGGGGTGGGTTGTGAGCCTCACACCCATGAGCACCATGCTTTTCCTTACATTGCCTTCCTGGTTTCCTTAGTCTTTGCCCTGTGCCGTCCCCTTTTCCATCTGTTTTATCACATTTTCTAACTCCTTGCAGGTGGAAGATGACCTCCCTCCGGAGGTGGCACCCACCCAGCCTGAGCTCTCCTGGACTGCTGCATCGATGGCAGGTAAAGAAAACGAAGCAGTAGGTGGCAATGGCTGCCGAGGGCTTTTCTGCACGTGGAGTTGTGCTGCCATGGGCTGGGAGGCAGCTCCCTGCTCCCTGGAGCATTTCTCGTCAGCTACTTCTTGCTCCTTGCGTCTGCCCCAGGGCTCCAAGTTTTGCTCCTGCTGGGATGCATCCCTCTGGTGTGGGGCTGCAAACTGGGTGGCTGATGCTCGTGCCCTCCATATGAAGGCTGAGTAATTGGGCTTAATTACCACAGCTTCAGGAGTTCCCTGTGGGTGCCGTGGGAGGAGAAGGGGGTCGGAGGTGGGCAGCTGGATGAAGCATGTGTCTCCCAGCTGAGCCTTGGGGGAGACAGCCCAGTTCCCAGGCAGTCCTCCGAGGTGCAAACTGGAGCTGAACTAAGAGGATTTCACACTTTCGGAGCAAAAGATCGGGGCAGGAGCGCGTCCCTCTGGGCACCGGGCTGCAGCATGCCTGTCGGTGGAGTCCCAGCGTTCCCCCTTCCCCACTGCCTCTGTCATCCCTCTGCTGCACCTCGCAGTGACCCTCAGCGTCCCCTCCAGCCACAGTCCACCCAGCGGGTCAAGAGTCATCGACGTGAGGGACAGGAGCCACCCCTGGGTGACTCTCTAAGGAAGGGCTGGAGAGTTTTCCTTTCCTGGCTGGATGTCCCATCAAGGAGAAGTCGGGGCTGGTGAGCCACGGGTGTCGCTTCACAGCCGCCTCCATCAGCAGGATGCCCCAGCACAGTCTGCTGCTCCTTGCTGCTGCTGGGATCTAGCTTTCTGCTGGGAATGCTGGCACCAAAGGGTGGAGAATAAAGGCTGATGCAGACAGGATAAAACATGACAAATTCCTCCAAGCCATTTCTTCCTATCAGCTTTCCCTGCTGCTGCCAAATTCCTCTTCAAAGAGCTCTCCTAGGCAGTAAAAGGATCATCAATCCTGATTGCCTTCTGCTGCTGTGAGGGCTGAAGCTATGATCATCCTTTCCTGGAAAAAAGTCGCAGGTATGATGGGATGGCTTCTCTGAGTGGCAAGGTTTGCTCCGTGGGGTCTCTGCGGCTCATTTCCCAGATGCTTGGCCCTTTTGTTTGCTGAGGCCATTCAGAGTCAGCATCCGAGGGACCTGCCTGCAGAAAAAGCTGGCTTGGTGCTGAATTCATCCATCTCGGAAAGACGGAGCCTGAATCAAGGTGCCAAACTGGGATCCACGTGATCACAGCAACCTCCCTCTCCATCCTTACAGCCTGGGCTATCCTCCCTGACTTTTCCCAGTTGAATCTGCCAGATGGAGTGGAGTCAAGCATCCACCCTCCTCCCTGTGGACTTTGAGCATTTCCAGGCTGTGTGGGAGCTGCTCCTGGGTGTGACGCCAACCCTGAGCGGGCTGGAGGTGATGCTGGCAAACAAAGCAAAGGATTTTGTAGCACCACACACAAGAGGTGCCATAGCCTGTCCCCAGGCTCAGACCCATGGGGTCTGGGTCCTGCCTGGCTGTGTTTCACGGTGGTGGGAGAGAAACTTCCCGGTGCCTGGCATGTTTCTGGCTGAAGGCTGCAGAGCTGGAACAAGCAGGACACGCTCCTGGGACCAGCAGCAGTGTGCTGCCTGCACAGTGTCTAACATCAGACAGAGCAACGTGTGTGCGTATTAAAAAAAACAAACCCCACTTGTTCAACCTGCCTTTCAATTAAAAAAAACCCCACAGCCCTGAGTAAATCTGCCAAAAGCAAGGAACTCATCCATGGGCATTCCTGTGGAGCGGGAATGAAGGCTGTGGCTTCCTGGTGAATTTTCTTTCCTGCTCAGGGTGTGCAGCAGGAGTGGAAGAAAAGGCTGGAGGCCCTGGGCTCCTTTGAACTGCCGGCATGTGCTGCTCGTGCTTGGTCCCTTTGCTTCCACAGCATTCCCCTTCTGAGTTGGTTTGCAACCTGAGGCATGTTTGCAGGAGATTTCCCCCCTCCCCGGTCTCTCACAGCCCACCTTCCTTGCAGCCTCTAACAGGTCCCCACTGCTGTGCCGTGCCCTACCTTCCCCGCCTGCGCGTGGTCCCCGGGGTCCCTCCTCGCCCCCCGGCTCCTGCTGATGTATAATGGAAGAGGAGGATTCTGCGCAACAGCCTGATGAGACTGTAAACACTGGAGTAAACTCCTGAGGTGTGGGTTTTGTGGATAATTTGGGGGTTGTTTGGTGGTTTTTTTTTTTTTTTCAGATGAAAAGCCTGGCCCCAAGCTTTCCCAGAGCAAAGGCTACCAGTATGACTACCAGCCTGTGGCACCCCAGGGACCCAGCTCCCACGAGGATGCGTCCCACTGGCTCCCAGCACCTGCTCAAGTCACAGCATCACCACTGCTCAGCGCTGGGCAGGAGCTGCAGCCCCCCATGCTCGGCCCAGGAGCAGGAGGGGTTTCTGAGGACCCCCCCCCGCAGGCAGTGCTGCCGGCAGGTAAGCGCTCCAGCCTCGTTTCTCTACAAAAATCCCCATCCCCAGTGAGTTGCAGTGGGATGGGACATCCCTTGGGGAAGTGTGATCGCCTACGGTGTGCGTCCCTTCAAACGCTGCTCCCTGCTAGTGCCGCCTTCACGCAGCGTCTCGTTTCCCTCCGACCTTGCCCCAGACATGGAGCCGTGCTGGCCCCAGTGCCCCCGCACATGCAAGGTCCACCACTACCAGCCACCCTCGGCAGGCGGGTCTTCATTTTCACAAGACCTTGCCCAAAGCAGCAAGGGAGGGCAGCCACGGGGAAAGGCAGCTTCACATCCCGCAGCATGAGCTGGGTTTTTGGGATGCACCGGTGCAGCCCTGCAGCTCCCTCCCTGGGTCTGGCATTGGCTGGGACAGGGACCAGAATGGCCTTTTGCATCTCTTGGAGGGGACATCTTGGCCACACAGCCTTGCTGTGGGATAGGGTGATATCTCTTTCTCTGGAGACCCTCAAAATCAGCCTGGACCCGATGCTGTGCGATCTGCTCTGGGTGACCCTGCCTTAGCAGGGGGTTGGACTGGATGATCTCCAGAGATCCCTTCCAACCCCGACCGTTCTGTGATGGAAGCACTGAAAATACCTCTGACAGAGATGGCAGGAGCTCCTTGGGCCAAGCCCTGACTGTGTCCTTTGCTCCCCAGGAGAACCTGGGGAGCCCTGGGGTGCCCCACTGTCCCCCAAGGAGGTGCAGCCATCCCCCCCAGCAGAGCAGGTGAGTCGGAGGGGTCAAGGAGACCATCCCAGCGGGGACCATGGTATGATTTGGGACTCGCTGGCTCATCCTTCCATGCACTTAACTCACATGGAAAAATCCCATCGTGGTGCCAGCTGTCCCCTCGGGGGACCCTGCTGGTTAGGGTAGCCCCCTCCTGCCTCTGGAGTGCCCAGCTGCCTGCTGCGCCCTGCTGAGGGGGCTGCTCCTCCCCACCTGCTGTGCAAGGGACAGGGGGCCCTGGGGATGCTGTCGGTTAAGCCTGGCATGGAGGAGTCCCGGGGCCACTCTGATGCTTGGGGTGGCTGCTCTGGGAATGCCATGTGGCAGCTCCGATCTCCGATGCCAGGAGGGGTTAACAGCGAGGACTCGGACTGTCTCTGAGAGCTCCACCGTCTCCTTGGAAGATGACAGTCAGCCTTCCTCGGAGAGCACGGCTGAGGACACTGCTGAAGAGCTGGCACCAGCAGAGGCGGCGAAACTGGATGAGGACAAGGTGAGCATGCTGATGTGAAGCCTCGTGCTCTCAGCTTGTCTGTCCCTGATGCCTGTCATGCCTGCCCTGCTCCCGGCGGGCATCTGGGTGGCCGTGGCATCATCCCCTTCTCATCCGTTTCCACTCTTTGTGACAACCTTCATTTCCCAGAGCTCTGGATTCAGGTGGTTTGGCTGGTTTCGGTCAAAGCCCACCAGGGAAACTTCTTCCAAAGCCACATGTGAGACTGCCCCAGACTCCCCCCCCCCACGACCACAGGTAGGGGATGAAAGGTTCTCCCGTCCCTGGGTGACACCCAGGGTACAGCAGTGAGGATGGGTGACACCTCCCCCATCACCCGCTGTTCCTCCCTCCATCCTCGCGCAGGCAGCTGGGCTGTGCCATTGCACAGCTCGTCATGGCCGTAGTCTGTGTGGGGACACAGTGGGACCGGGAGCCCTTTGGGCCGGGAAGTGAATTCTTGATGAATAATAATTGTCAATGTATAAAACCTCTTTGATCCGGGAGGTCCTCTGAGCACTTGGTAAAGTCTGCGGGGACCGCTTGCCCTCCGCCGGGGTGGAAAGCAGCAGCGGCTGCGGGTGGCACTGCTCGGGAAGGGTTTAGGAGCTGAAGGGAGGGAAAACCCCTGGAAATGGAAGAGCAGCAGAGAGGGGGAAGCAGCCGTGCATGGTTATCCCGGTCCTGGCAGAGTCCTCAGGGTGTCGCATCCCCGACTGCAGGCTGAGGGTGGGCTTGGGGGCAGATGTTGGAGTGAGATCCTCCCCTGGAAGTCTCCTGCTTGAGAATGACCTACAACCCCAGAGCAGGAAATTTTGGGATAGTCTTCCAAAACTAGCAGGAGATGAGGAACAGAGGGGGAGACCCATGGACCCTGGTGGCCCCTTACACTGTACACAGGCTTGGTGTCCAGCCTCCTGCCCAATTCTGAGCTCTCCGGGTGGTTTAGCTTTGTGACAGGGGTTGCTTGTCCTGACCCTGGAGACCCCCTCCTTAGCTCAGTTGCCTGCAGCTCTTGGGGTACCTCTCCAGCAGGATGGGTGCAGAGCAGTACCCCAAAAGTGCGGTGCAGAGATGCCACCATGCAAGGAGCTTCTGCTCTAAATGGGTGGATGTGGTTGCAGGACCAGATGTCTCCATCCCCATCTGATGCCCCTCTTGCAGCTGGGACAAGCCCTTCAGCTCAGTCTCCCTCCAGAACCCCTGGTAAACGCCGTGCGGGTCCCCTTGCCCTTCTCACCTTCAGCCTTTTAGAAGCTGCCCATCTAAATTTTAATCTTTTGGGGTATTTTTTTCTGGTTGCATGCCCCAGGAGGAACGCACAGTGTTACTCCAGTGTCCGTTGGGATGAAAGGTTCATGGGAGATGGATGGTGGGGAGTCAGTGGGAGAGCAGGTGAGGAGAGAGGTGTATTCGTGCATGATGGGGGGGCATCCATGGCACCCCTCGGGGGGTGGCACTGCAGTGGGGGGGTGGATGTTATGTTTCTCTCCCTTCACCTCTTCTAGACTGGCTGCCATGAGTCTTCCCCACCGGTCAGGACCATCCCGCTCTTCAACCCTGCCCAGGTCTCTCAGGTGAGTGCATCCTCCAGGTGTGGAGAGGGAAAGGGGGGTGGCGGGGTCCTGGCTTTGGGGGTGATGCCAGGTTAGGGGGGATACAGGGGGTGCCAGCCCTGGGTGTGTGAGGAAATAAATTGGGGGAGGACAGTGATGGGGGGGGGGGGGAAATGGGTGATGGAGGAGGGGAATGGGGGAAGGGGGGGGATGCTTGTGGCTGCATCCTGAGGGTAACAAATCCACATTTTTGCGGTACAGCTCTCCCTTACACGGTCTTTCTCTGCTTCCCAGCTCGCCGCTGCCTCTCGACCCAACCAACCCAGGCTGCTTTCGCGCCGTTACCCCAACCCCCTGTGAACTGGGGGGGGTGGGGTGGGTACTGGAGAAATCAACAGTGCTGACTGGATTTAAACCAAAATGATGTTTGTGATTATTTTGAAGGGGGGGGGCAGAGGTTGGGCCCGCGGCCCCGGACGACATCGTCCAGGGCCGCAGGCCCAACCTCTGCCCCCCGGTTTTGTGGGTGTTAAAGGTATAAAATGATTTAGGGGGGGGGTATAAATGGTATAAAATGATGATTGGGAGTGATGGAAAAGTCGTGTCCGAGGGGAGAGTAGTCTGAGTTAGGTTGTATAAAATGATTTAAGGGGGGTATAAAGGGTATAAAATGATTAAGGGGGGGGGTATAAAATGATGATTGGGGGTGATGGAAAAGTTGTGTCCGGGGGAGAGTAGTCTGAATTAGGTTGTAGGGCCCGTGCCCCACCTCACCCATTGGACTCAGCGATCGCCGGCCGTGAGTCTGTCTCAAAGCACCGCGGGGCCACGAGCATCCGCCGGGGGTTGGGAGGGGGCGGGGCGAAGCGCCCCTCCCCCACCCCCATTGACCCACGCAGCTTCTCCTGCCCAGGACCGGCCCGTAACGCGACGCCCCCCCTTGCTGGTGGCTCACCCGCCCGTCGCGGGCGGGGCTCTGCGGGAGCCGTGGGCGGCCCTTCCCTCAGACCTTCCCCGAGGCGGGGCGGTGGGGTGACGCGCACCCAGTGGGTGGCCTCGGCGGTGAGCTTCCCCCGGACGCTGCGACAACGGGCCGGTCAAAGCCTTATATAGAGCTTCGCTTCTCCTTTCGCTTCTTGGTCAGGGTAAGCCGCCGGCGCTACCCAGCGTGCACAGCGCTGCATGCTAATTTAGACCCGCCCCTTCATCGCAGGCGGGACTGGAGGGGGTGTGCATGCCCTCGCGGCCGCCCCGAGTGGAAGGTAAAGCCCGGCACCGCGGGGCCCACGCGTGACAGCGTACGGGGACCAAGGGCTCTCGGTGACGGGCTGGGGGTCCTGCTGTGACAGGCTGGGGGCCCACTCGTGAGGAGTTGTAACCTGTCTGTGACAGGCTGTGGGGCAGGGAGCCCACTCATGAGGAGGTGTAGCTTGTCTGTGACGGGCTGGGGGCCCCCTTGTTACGGGCTGGGGGCCCCCTTGTTACAGGCTGTGGGGCAGGGGCCCACTCGTGAGGAGCTGTAGTTTGTGACAGGCTGTGGGGCTGTGGGTCCCGCTGTGACAGGCTGGGGGGCCACTTGTGAGGAGCTGTAACCTGTCTGTGACCGGCTGTGGGGCTGGGGGCCCACTCGTGAGGAGACGTAACCTGTCTGTAACCTCCTGTGGGGCTGGGGGCCTGGGAACACACACACTTGTGATGGGCTGCAGGGCTGAAACCCACCTACACACAGGGGCTGGAGCCCACCCGTGACAGGCTGGGCCGGGGCGAGGCCTGTTTGCAGCAAACGCTGGGGCCAGGGCCGCCTCGTGGGCTGCGGGGCCAAGACCTGCTCGTGACAGCCTGTGGGCCGGGTCCTGGCTGCCTTCAGCAGGCCCGGGGAGGTGCTGTGAGGGCTGGGGGCAGTGGGCGAGCGTGTGGGTGACTGGCTTGAAAATGCTTCCCGAAGCGCTCTGTGGCGCTGGAGCTGTTTGCTTTTCTTCTTAAAGTTGGCTAGTGAGAGCGATGCCAGCTCGGGGCACCTGGCTGGGGGGGTGCTGCAAACAGGCGCCCTGAGCACTGCTCACCAGGCTTTCCCTCCTTGCAGGGCCACTTGCCTCCGGGTTTGGCTGGCATGGCTGCGCAGGTGGAAGCAACTGAGCGAGCCTGGGATGCTGTGCCGGGCTGAGTCTGCCTGATTGCAGTACACAATTCCAGTGGGTTTCCTGGGCTTGGGGCTCCTAGTCCTGGGATGCTTCTGACTCTCTGGTTGTGGGGAGAGGGACCCCCAGGCTGCGCTGGGGCTGTGGCCCTGCTGGGTCTCCTCAGAGTGCTGTGTGCTGCACCCCTGCGCCCGTACACCTTTGTGTCCCTTAGTCCCAGCAGTGGGACGCTTTGGGCAGCAGTGCTTGTGGGGCAACCCTTTGCGGGGATCAATATGATGCCTTTTTGCCTTTGTAAGGGCTTTTTGCTGTTCTCCAGTCCTTTGAGCTGGTTTAAAGGGTCTGAGCCGCCTGCAAAGTCCTCACCTTGGGCCTGAAACATCCTGCTTTTCTGAGACTAAACATGGTCTGTCCTGTTCCTCAGTCAGTCTGGGGTTTTTTTGCAGGAAAATGAGAAATGCATGAGACTTCTTGCTTGTATAAGCCTGCAGATCTGGCAAATACTTTTAGAAATAAATCTTGTGCTATTGGGATCACTCCTCAGATCTTTGCTTTCGACTCTTCTCTTGATCTCCCTGGGGTTATAAAGAGTCAGGTAGCAAAGTTTTTCTGAAGTAGAGTGCGCTGCAAATCCCTATAGGAGAGGCAGCTCAGTGTGTAGCCATGCATGTGGGGGTACAGGAGTTTTCTTGCTTGCATGTGATGTGGCCTGTTGCACTCTTTGAGCCTTGGTACTACAGGGTACGTAGATCAAAAGTTGTAACAGAATTAAGAGGCTGAATCGACCTTGCCTGGTGCACACCCAGTGTGTGTGAGTTGCAGCATCGGGCTTCAGTGAAGGAGCTAAAAGGAGAAGCTGTGGGTGATGTTGGTGGCTTCTTGCAGCAGGTAGGGGGTCTCTTCCTCAGTGAAATGGGATCTTCCGTTAGCTTCTTTCCGTGGAAATGTAGAGGTAGGGCAGTTAGCTATCTGCTGGAACTAAAGGGCTGGATGAGCTTATTTTTCCTGTGTGGCTTTGATTGTGAGTATCCTGGGGAATCTGGGTGCCTTGGAAGTTTGCCTGTGAGTTGCTTTCTTGTGGCCTCCCAGTGAACTCTCCTGAGAGCGCTGGAAATGCATTAACCTGATGCTAATTGTTACTCTGACTGATAGCAGCAATTAAGGTTTGTAATCTGACATAGTCTCTGCTATATGGAGTGTTGTAACTGTTGCCTGGGGGAGCTCTCTGCTAAAATACTCTGAGCTGGGATGCTTCGGGAAAGCCCTGGGCTGCTCCTGAAGGCTACCAGCTTGTAGAGGGAGGTGTGTTCTCACTGAACTGGGCTAACTGTGCCAAAACCATTGTGATTTACTTCAGAATTACACACCTGATCTGCTGGTGAGGTGTTGCTTCCCTGCTTCCCCGCTGCCCAGCAGCATCCTGCTGCCCAGCCTCTCCCGGGCAGGGCTGCTGAGAGGAGGCATTGCCATTACCCGGCTTTGCAGTTTAGGCATCTGCTTCCCAGATGCTTTCAGTAATATGTGGGTCCCGTTGGGCTTGGCAAGGGCCACGCTCATTTAGAACTGTTATTTATTACAAGAAGTGCAGGGTGATGACCCTGTCTCTGTCCCTTCAGCTCCCGTTGACATCTGTGATGCAGCTGGTCTTAAAAGGTCACTCATTTCCCCTTGCTTAATGATCTACTGTATAAAGAGAGCTTTCGTTGCTTGCTTTGAGTGTCAATGGGACATGAATATTAATGAAACCTCGGTGGTCCTGTGGTGCTGTCATGACCATGGAGGGCTCATTTGGAGCTGCCAGGCAGTGCGGGGAACTCTGTGATGGAACGATAATAAAGTGTTCGTGAACTCTGCTCTGAGGCTCAGGGCTTTGAACTTGCAGGCTCCTGGCATGGCAGTGTTGAGAACTGGCTTGGTGTTTTCTAAAGCAGGCTCTTGCCCAGCAGTGTGAGCGTTAGCAGGGGAGGGACTCGTGGGGGTGAGTGCTGCAGGTATGGCAGAGTTCATTGGTTGCATCTTCAGGTGGCAAATGGTTTAGTTAATGGCACCTAACATCCTCCAAGGCTCTGAGCTGGGGTCGGGGCAAGGGCAGATGCGATGTAAGATCTCTTAAAATGGCCTCTTTGGGCTGCTGGTACCAGGTGGGGAATCACCGTAAGGAATGGGATCGGGGCTCTTGCGTATATAAAAGAGCATAATTTTGAGTCTGTGGCAAGTGAGCTTTTGCTGCGTTAATCCAGGCAAGTCCCTCCCAGCCTCTGCTACCTGGTGTGGTAAAGTCGGGGTAACAACTGAGGTCTGGTAAATAAAACAGCTGGGTTTGGAGAAATGAGTTTTTTTGCGTACTAATCTGGAATATGTTACACAGTGCATTGTGCTTTTAAACAGGGTATATTTAATATCTGTGCTTGAATGGGAGCAAAATTGCTCCCCAAAAGATTAACTTGGAGAAAGAACGCCAGATTTTGCTCTGATCCCTTATGTGGCTTCTGAAATGACCCCGGTCAAGCTCTGTGGGGTAGACGGCTGGTGACTGTCATTTTCCTATCTGTGGAGAAGAATCTGCTTCACTCCTGGAGTAAAGAAGACCTGACTTGCTCTTGCTTTTGCTTACAACAGTGTCTTCTTCCCCTCCCAGCTTGGGTGTTCCCTGGCTGTAGAGGTCATGGGGGGAGCCCTCTGTAGGGATTTCAGCTGGATCAGGGCCATAGGACTTCAGCAGTGTCTAGCTGTAGTAACAGACATTAAAATATACACATCCTCCCTCAAAACCTACCTGCCAGAACTGCTCCTTTCTGACCAGGTTTTTGCACCATGCTCTATTGCTGTGCAGGCCCTTGCTACACAGAGGGATAGTTCCAAACTCCTGATCAAAAGGAGCATTGCCTTTCCTGCAGATCCTGCCAGGTGTGGCACAGCTGAGCTTGTTTAGGTTTAAAAAAAGGTGAGTGTTGGCTTGTGTCACCTCCAAGCTTATGGCTGCTGGGGCTTAGCCATGTCAAAAGCCTTCAGCGTCCAAAGTCTGCCTGCATTCTGTGGAGTTGCTCTCCTCCTTCACTTAACATCCCGGGATGAAATGCAAAGGTGGGAGCTGATGGCTGTGTGTTAGTTGTTGTTACAGTGTCTGGCAATCTCTGTCAAACTGGTTTTGTTTTACAATAAGTGAGGTATGAACAGAGTAGAAGGCCAGTCATCCCCAAAAACTCACAGGAGAGCTTGGCTGGTGTAGAGGCGTTGTGTGCCCAGGGAGATGGCTATCAGTTCGGCCACCTGGTTAGCCGCATGGCCTGGGAGGGTTGTGGCAGAAGAGGAAAAGGGGCATTTGCCATGGTAGGAAGACCAATGGGCTGCCTTTAGGAAGGGTGCAGGATGGTTTCATACTTCCTTATCTTTGCTCAGGCATGCTGGAGATCCCTAGTCCCCTAACGATGGTAGGAAAGACTGACCTACAAAATCCTGTCTGAGCCTGTGCCCACGCACCAGTGTTTCTGCAGTACAATCCATGTGAGTAAGAAGCAGGAGGGGCTGCTGCACCTGAGGGACCTATGCCACTGCTTTTGGAGATTTAAAGTTCTGAGTATTACCTTAAGCATGTGGATTATATTCATGGAGGGGAAAAAAAAAGTTAGAATTCTTTGTCAGTGTAGGGTAAAAGCGTCACCTTTCTTGACATGTTTGTCTTAGGTGGAGATTGTATCCAGTGGTAGGATGAGGAGAAGTTGCATACTGTCTGGTGTTAATTACAAAGGGAAAACCACATGAAAATCAAGTGAAATTGCATCCTACTGCATTTGATATTCCCCGAGTTGAAGGCCTCAGTACATCTCATTAGTTTAAAAACCCTGATGGAGAGAGCTCAGCTTCGAACAGGAAATTGATATGACATTGAGACCTGGGAGAGGATTAGCTGCCTGCCTCTGAACTTGGCCAGAGGAGTTGAACATGTAAATGTTCCCATAGAGCAGCTCCCTGTGAGAAGGCATGCTGGTTAATTAAGGCCCCCGAGACCACACAGTTGCAGTGAGGGAGGGGTGAGGTCTATGTGCGTGGAAGGCCCTGCTGCCGTTTTCTCTCTGTGGTGGAAATGCTGCACGGGCTATATAGACAAGCCAAAAGCTTTGGGTGTGCGGGCTCTGCTTGGATGCTGGTAAAAGAGAAGCTTTGTTATACTTTGCAGGTGCTGAGTTGGGATTGCACTAAACAGAGTATAGTCTTCTGGGACTAATGTGGTGGCCCATCTGGCAGAGGTGTCTACAGAGAGTTTGTGGCTGGGAAGTGAACCTGGGTTTGGCCCACAAGTGACTTGAAGGCTGACTTTTGTGGCAAAGAGCTTGGTTCCATTTTGGGACGCTGCAGAGATGCTGGGGGCCTAGCGCTCAATGCCAAAGCACATCTGGTTGCTGTGACCCGGCATCTTTGCTCTAATGGTAGGAAAATTGCAACGCCAAGGAAGTGTCTTCAATGTGTATAGAAAGCTGCAACTGCTTTTTTTAGTGCTTGAGCTGACAGGAGATACTTGCCAGGGAATGAAGGCAATCAGATACGCCGTGCCTGTCAATTTGTACTTGTGAGCCTATCTGCTTTGGGCCCTGCTGGGTTTACCCGTCTGATGAAGCGTTTTGTAACAGCCGTATGGTGAGAGAGGATATATCCCATTTTCTCTCACAAACACCAGCCGTGCTGTGTGCACTCTTAAGGCGAGGTGCTAATGATGAAGAATCCATGGCTCGGCAGCACACTGGGGCTTTCAGCAGTACTTTGCTCCTTTTGAAAACAAAATGTGTTCGTGGACTGACTGTGATCTGTGGCAGGTGGAGTTTGCAGACCATACCACTGTCGTTGTGCTTCTCATGTGTTTGGAGGGCAGTTTCTAGCTGGGACATTGCAGTCCCTGAGCAGGATTGCTGGGAGGAAGGCTGGTGGGACCCTTTGCTTCCAGTGGGGTGATGGAGGCTATGGAAGCCTGCGGGGATCTGGCCGTCAGCATGATGCCTCTGCTTTGGACAGAAACCCCTGCCCAAGTAGCCAGGAGGTGACAATCTGCGCATCCCTGTGCTATAGACCTCCTCTGGGGAAAATCTTGTCTCTTGTTGATGCACTGGCCTGTGGCAGGCTGTGTGGTCATGTAGGGTCAGAGATCCTCACCCATCCTCTGCCTGTGTGTGTCTCAAGCCCTGCTTAAAATAAAGACCTTCAGGTTCTCCAGCAGAAGAACAGCGCCAGTGAGGAGCCCCAGAGGAGAACCCTTGTCCCAGCACGCTGCATCGCTCACACTGATGTTGCTACTGGAGATGATGTTGGCTGGAGCAGGGAGCTGTGCTTTATATTAACTTGATGGTGTTGCAGCTTCCATGTGAGGATAGTCTAGATCAGGGCTCACCAGCCTGGAGAAGACATGAACGAGGAGGACTTCAGAAATCACTTATAAAATTACCCAAAAAGGTGATTAGGAGGTAATTTTTTGTTGTTTTCTGCGGAGCAAGAAGCTGGGACTCCCTCCTGCAGATAGTAGGCTGCAGGTTTAGACCAAACAGCATTATATGCTATGTGTGGCTGGGAGCTAACTCAGCCCTGGAAACTTGTTGACCTGGGATGCTGTGGAGGCCCAAAGTTATCACGAATCTTTAAAGAGGAATTTAGCAATTTTATGGCAGATAACTCTTGATGATGGGCCTAAACACAGCCCTGGAGCAGTTTACAGCTTAGGAGTTTGCAAATGCTGGCCTGCTAGGAGCTGGAGAAATGTTCCGGGAAAATACCTCCATGTTTCACCTTCTGTTCATCTCTTTCCATTAGCATCAAGCTCAGTTGCTGTTGGAGACAGGAAGGTGTATTAGAGGGACCTGTGGTCTCTTGGCTGACAGCTGTTACGAGTGGACAAAAGTGGATAAATGACCCTACCACGCATAGTCTGAAGTAAGACCCTCCTTTCTGGGAGACTGTGATCAACAGAGTCATTTCAGGTCTAATGCTGGCGGTGCATGTTTCTTGGTGCAGGCAGATGCTTGAGTGACGCCTCCAATGCCCACGCCTGCCTGTGCAAAAGTTGAGGCAGTGCTTAGGGGGTTGCTTGGTGACAGTTCTTCTGGGCAGGTTTGAAGAATTAAGCAGTAAGGAGGATTAATAAAATCGTATCAAAATATGTAAACATATATATCACATCTCTTTGATAATGAAAGAGCAGTTAATAAGTATTTGCAATCAACATTGCTACCTGGAAGCTTCTCTGAAAGCATTTCTGAGGCTGCTTAAACAACCCATTCATTTCCATCATTTTAACAACCTGTTTTCTCAAGGCAATTGAAATCACTTGCTTAAAGAGCTGTCTCCCTTCCTCCCCACCTACGACATGCTCCATTTTACTAAGCCTTTGCTCGGTCTCTGGTTCCTGGCGGTGTCCTGCATGGCTGGGGAAGATCCTAGACCTAGTGCTGGCTGGGTTCCCGCTCTGCTGGAGATGTTGGTAGGGCAGGTGGGCAGCCTTGGGTGACATTGACTAGCTGGGTTATAATCACTCACGTGGAGATCCCTATCCAAAAGCCAGCACAGATGGGGAGTCAGGAGCTGCCTTGATGCACAGCCTGGGTATATGTGTGTCATTTGGAAACACTTGTAGCGGTTGGAGGAGCGCTTGGTTTGGCAGCTTTGGGAGCAGGGCACTTTTTTTGCTATCCTGCTGAAGCAACACTTCCCACTGATGTGTCCTGAGGGCTTGTAGGACACTTTTGCTTAGCCACCCAGCCGCTGTGCCTGGGGCTTTCAGTGCCTTGATGAACTGTTGTATACATCGTGGTTCTTCTCTGGCATAGAGAGATGCAGGTCCTGTGTGGGCATCACGTAGGTATGGATGACTTCTTTCTTCAGGCTGTCAGAGCAGTATTTCTTCCTCTTTATAGACAGCAGTGTGTGGGTGGGTGTCTGGTTCCCAGAGCAATGATGTGCCACCTTGATGACTGCATGATTAGTTGGGGTGATGTGGGAATAGTCTAGATCTCCACGATACCGGTCCAGCAAAGGCACAGAGTTGTCTTGGTTCTAGCATAAATGAGTGTTGGGCCTGTGCTGCTTCCTGAAAGAACTCTGGGTTAAAATGTTGCTGTCCCACCTCCCAGCCTGGGCACGTCCCAGAACAGTGCTTGAAAGGTCAGCGCAAAAGGTGGGGATGATCCCTGCCCATTAACAGTGGCAACTTATTTTCGTTAAGGAAAGATGACAGATTATGAGTGAAAGCTTCAGCTTCCAGGGCTCTTCCCCACGTGCTTCTTGTGAGGATTTCAGTGCTCAGGCTGTGCTGCTGCTTTGCATTTCCCTGAGGCCTGGGGAGCTGGGAGCCATGTGGCTTGTGGTGTTCCACTGTTCTCTGGGGTTATTCCCTGTCCCCCTCTCTGAGGACATGTTTGGGCTTTGCTTTGTGGGATAACTAATAGGGCTGTCAGACCCCTTGTCCCGACAACCTGAGAAGATAAATAGTCCAACATGTGCAGTTACCTTCACAGGTCCTGAGGCCCCAGCAGGAACCAGCACCATGACAGATGGGCTGACAAGCAAGGCTGACACAACTGGGTCAGCGCAAATGTCGAAGGGGTGGATGCTGTGTCTCTGTCTCCCCTCCGCTTGGCACCCCCGGTGCCTCTGGGCCAGACAGTGGCCACTTATCACCACCTCCTTTAGTGACTGCTGTAAGCTGGCAGCATGAAAGCCTCATCTAGAAGACACTAGTCATGGTTCTAATGCTGCTCTGTGGAGCTGCCATCTGTCCTCTCCTTGGATGTCGCTGCCAGGGCAGCCTGGGAACATAACCCGGTGCTGATGCTCTGTCAGATAAGCATCTGGTTAGACTGTGCTCTATGCCTCTACCTTCCCAGCACACTGTGGTGCTGCCTCCCCTCCAAAAAGGTGAGCTTCCTGTACCTGCATGTATAGATGTGTGTATATATACTATTTTTAGATAGCTCCAACTTTGTTCTTTGTGGCTTGAGGCCTTGTCCTTTTCCTGGCCTCCACAGCCTCAGCACCTCTCCTCTCTCACCCAGGGCCAGCTTGTGTGCTGTGGGAAGGGTTAGTTGTTTGGAGAGGACTGTGCAAATAATAGCATGAGTTTCTGCTTTTGTGGATGGGTGAGGAAAATTTGGCAAGATGGCTGTGAATGAGTCTTGTGAGTGTCCTGGAGCGGTGAGCTGAGAGCCCTGAGCCAGTCTTACTGTGCAAAATCCATTAGCCATGAGCAGAGTTGCTTCTGGGCTCAGCATTCAGTACCTGTTACGGGCTGAATTAGTCCTTAATTTCTGTCCCTTACCGTTAAAATGACTCAGACATTTATTTTTGAGATGGGGTATTGCTTTTGACTAAGTACCCTACAGCCATGGCTCTACTGACTATTAAATTGTTCTTAGGAATGCAGTGATCGTCTTGTCTCGGGGTCAGTGTAGGCTGGTGCTGTCAACTGCGTGTTGCTGTGAGGCTAGAAGAGGTGCTTTGCTTTGCTGTAGGAAAGCAAATGCTGAGACACATCTGAGGACTCAATGGCTGCAGGTTTAATAAGATCAATACCACCTCTGCAAAAGATTACATGGTATACTAGGCAGCAAATAGACCACTTCTGCTGGATTTGGAAACCATTTATAGCGTCTATTAGGGATGATAAGGTAGAAGGAATGTATCCGGAGTGAATTGCACAGATGCAGTAGTCGAGACTCCCACGTTAAGGGTTTTGCAGTCTATTAAAGAATGAAATTAAAAGCAAAATAAATGAAAGTTTTGTTGAAGGAGCTTTACCTGCAGCCACATCATCAGCTGACATGGCAGAGCTGGGCTGTGGCACCTTTCTGGCTGCTTCTGCTGCCTGTGGAAGGGCTGAACCTTCTAAAGCCAAGGTGGTGGCTTGACTGTGCCTGAAGGCTGAAGCCTCACCCTTGCAGAAAGAACAGAGGAGAACAGAGCTGCCTGAAAGATCAATGCTTGCTCCCATATATGTTGGTCAGTGTTGCCTCCCTGAAGCCTTGAAAGGTGTTGGGAGGGGTGTCTTATCAGGCTTCTGCCATGACAGAGAAGAGCCATCAAGAGGCAAGCTTAAAGGTCCTCTCTGCTCCCACCCAGCAGGTTGTTGGGTCTTCCACCTCCCAGTTGGCAGGTCAAAAGGCATCTTGTGCTGTGGAACATCCCTATTTCCTCTGCTCCATCCCTTGTGCCATGCCACATGCTCTGCAGCCAGTGTTAATGGTGCCACCATACATGGCCCACAGTGGGCTGGCTTGAGTTGAGCAGCTTTTGGGAACAGCCTCTCTGGGTCCAGGCCACTCTGTTGGCCTTGTCTGAGCTGCCCTGGTGCTGCCATCACCTCATGTGGTGTCCCTTCAGAATAATTAACTCTAATAACACATGAGCAATAGCCTGCTTGGTCACCTTGCCTGCTCGTGGGGAGCGAGGCAGGGTGCTTGGCTCCTGTCATTTCTCTGGTGTTCTGTCCAGTCTCATTTGAAATCCCTTCCAGGATGAATTACAGTGCTCTAAGGGAATCTGCAAAATAGGATCACAGGCCAATTGAATCCATCTGCAAAGTGCAGGAGGATGATGTATCACTGTACGGATGGATTCCAGCCCCCCCCCCCCCCCCCCCCCCCCTTCATTTTAAAACTCTTTAACCTAGTAAGAACAACAGATACTTAAGGAATAAGCTCAGTGGTGTAACGAGGAGCTGGATCAGGCTGTGATGACTGAAAGTGAGTGATGCAGAAGGGGGAAGTTGATGCTGAGAATGTACATGCCAGCAATGGGTAGGGATTTACATGGCAAATGCTGCTGCCTGGCCTGGTCCCTTGGAAATGTTATCTGAGTCTCTGGAAGCAAGCCATGGAGTAAAGTGTGTAGAAAATGTTTACCACCTGTGGGAGGCTTTAGAGACAAATAAGAACTTGCCTAAGTCAGTTGAACCAGTTTCGGTAGAAGTCATGCACGTGCTGTGACCAACAATGGAGATCTTGGGTACCCTGGACAATCTCAGGCAGATCTGTGAGCTGACATGAGGGCAGCTGAACGCAGCCCTTGGGCTCTGAATGAGCGATTTCTGGCTGCCTGGCCTGGCTGTGCTCCCCAGGGAGCAGCAGCTCAGGTCGCTCACCTCTGCTCTTGGCTCTGGTGTGGTTGGACTGCTGAGGAAGGACTTGACTCCTGTGCAGTTGGGGTGGATTGAGTTTGGCCTGGTGTTAGCTACCAAGCCTCCCTTCTCTAGCTGCGATGCTCCAGCCATTGCCCAAGGGGGAAAGGAAATGAGTTAAACCCATCTTCAGACACGTTTGTATTGATTCTGTCACTTTCTTGCTGCTTGCTGACAGGTGATGGATGGCTCATAATGCAACCGGCACAGTACATTACGTTTCCCATCCAGGGACTCCTAAATCATTTCAAATTTTCAAATTCCCTAATCAATATTTTATCAGTAGCAGAAGAAAGCGGAACGAACCCATTTCTCACGAGGTAGAAGAGTGAGTGTGTGAATGCGTGCCTGCACATATATAGGCATGTGAGTTTGTATATTTATAATCGCAACTAAAGCACTGTTAGTACAACAATTATAATACCTGCAACCATAAAAATAAATACAGAAGTAGGACCAGGAGTAATGCTAACATTTAAATGACTTCAAGTTAAAGTAAATTAGAGCTTTGGGTTTCTGATTTGAACGTGTAGGATTAATGCTTAATGGGGTTTGAACTGGTCTCTCAGCCACTCACTCCATCCCTGCAGAGGGGCCAAGGCAGATGGAAACATGCCTAGTTTTTGGGGGAAGGAAACTGGATTTGCAACCATCTGTAATGCAGTGGGGCTCAGATCTGTCACCTGCTGCTGAAGCAGTAACGGGGGAATGTCCCTAGCAAGCTTGTCTGGCATTAGATTATGTGTCCCAGGTGGTTGTTTGTGTGAAATTTTAATCGAGCACAGCGTTGCTTTCTTGGGACTGAAGTGCAGTGGCCGTGGTGTGCTAGCTCCTCGTGGATGCTGTGGCACTGGAAGACTGAGTGGGAATGTGCTTGCAATCGCGTGTGCTTGAGCTGGTCCTGGGCAAACACCATGTGTCTTTCTGCTTCTCTGCTGGCATTTGCTGTTGCAGTAGGCTGTGGTCCAGGGCCAGGTGTGGTGGGACCCGGTGTGGGGGGGTGAGTGAGGCTAGAGAAAGAAGTACTGCTGTTTTTCAGAGGAGATGGAGGTGGGCTCTTTGATGTTAGGCTGAAGCTGCTGGTTTCAGACTGAGACCCAGGTTCAGTGACTTCGCATGTTCTCCACACTGGGGTACCTTCACCAGTAGCCCCCAGTTCCTTCCTGTCATCTGGCTTTCTGCCAGGCTTTGGGATGGAAGAGCTCAGGGAAGAACGGAGCAAATTCCTGTTGCTGTAGGAGGGGAGGTGGCACAGGGCTTCACTCCTGCCCTTGCAAGATGATCCTGCTGAGGTAGCTCAGCCAAAGGGAGCAGGAACGTGCTTGTCTGCCCCCAAGGTGGCTGCTTTCCCCAAATCCTCCCTGTGCTGGTGGTCCTGCATGTGTGCTCCCTGCATCCTCTGACCTCTTTTGTGCAACGGTCTTTCTCATTTGAATTGCCTGTTCTCTTAGACTGGTTTTTATTTATTTATTTTTATTCCCAGGCTGGATGTTTTCCAAGTAAAAGGTTTATTCTTAAGATGTTCCCCCGCCCTGAAGAGAGCCTCCAAACAGCACAGATGTGAGGCCAAACATAACCCTCCTTGTTACTGTCACCTCTCCTCAGTGTTTGCCTGGGTGATCTGGTGTTGTCTTTGTTTCTGAGTGTTGTTTCACAGCTCAGTTGTAGCTTGCAGCTGCCGTATGCAACATGGTGTAGCTTGCAAAGAAGAGAGCAGGTTTACTGGTCTTGGGATTGTGCAGCTGAAGCTCAAAGGAGGCACTTGCAAAACCTGTGCTGGCTTTGTGGCCCTGTCTCAGGCTGCGTGGGGACCCTTAGCCCTTTTGGGTGGCACAGACAGTGTAACAGGAGAGTCAGACTCTGCTGGCAGAGGTAGCTTAAGCTGTTGTGTATAGAAAAAACTTCCTGCTTTTCCATCCCAACCCCTACACAGCCTTTCTTAGGGGGAGAAACACATGCTCTTTCCTCAACGCAATAGCTGTCTTACTACCAGCAGGGAGGTATTGTACTACTACATTTCTTGTACCAATATTTTTCTGTATATTCAAAGTTTTCGGTGGGCTCAGTCTCGGAGACTGGGTCCCGGCTGTGTGCTGCTGGGTGCCCGTATGTAGGGGCAGTATTCTCTCCCCATCATTACATGCTCTGTCCTGTCTGGCAGGGATGGGGAAGGCCTTTGGTTTTGCTGTCCGGACTGCTGCCTTCCCCAGAGGCACTATGCATAGCAGGAACCAGCCCTTGGCTCTCTGGTTTCTCCGCAGAAAGATGCATGGAAATAACTAATTTCCTTTCTCTAAAAGCTTGGGCCTGAATCTGCTAGAGCAGGAATCCTTCTGAAGGGTTCCTGCATGCTTCATGCCCATCTGTATACAAGAGGCAGGTTGTAAAAGACTTTTCTTTTTTTTTTTCTTTCCCTTGGTTAAAGAAGAAAGACTGATTGAACCAGGAACAGCTTACTGTTTGCTATGTCATTTAACGGTCTTGTGGCTGTTTGGACTTGGATCTGAAAGGCCTGCAGTGAAGTGGAGCTCTTTCAGCCACACTGTGCTGGGCAGTCTGTGGCTGTGATTCCTGGAGCAGAGCAGGAGAGAGGAAAGAAGTTACTGAGGTGCCTCCCAGAGAGACAAGGTGTTTGTCATGTAGCTGTCACCAGCTGCTCTTAAAGGCAAACTTTAAGGTTTTCAAGGGTTTTTTTAAAGGTCCCCAGACTACCTACTGCCTTGTCTCTTTAATATGCTATAGCATGGATTCAGTTTCCCCCTGCTGCTTTAGTGTTAACTTCTTATTTTGATGCTTTTTGAGGCTACGTCACGTGTTTCACTGTGAGCAGACAAGAGTCAGACCCAGACGTTGGCGCTTCACAGTTGCCACCTTTGCCACACATGTACGAGTCCCTGTCAGTAGCTGATCTAGACAACTGCTGCACTCAGCTGATAAACTCAGTCCTTCAGCAGAAGAGGTAAAGCCCATTGTTTGGGCACAGGTGGCCTTAAATACTGTCTCCCAGTCTGAGATGTTCTGAAAAACTGTGTACCTGAGAGAAAAATGAGCCCTTAGCATCTGAAAGTTTGCTGTGGAATTGTTTGTTGCAGTTCTCTTCTTCATGATTACTGTGCCTGGGAAAGAGGTGAGAAGCTGGGAGACTCTCTGCAAGCAGCATAGCTCAAACAGGAGGGGATGGGATGAACTGGCTCCCCAAAGGGCAGTGCCTTACACCCATTTGTCCTTAGGATAAGGAGCGTGTTCAACCCTGAAACCCCAGGACACAGCTCCATCCTATCTCTTGCATGGTTTAAAACATACTTGGGAGTCCTGGAGGGATCTCGGGTTAGGAATGGGATTTATGTCCCTCAGGATAGAACCCTGTGGCAAAAAGGAGGTCTCAGCTTGGCTCACCATCTCCCTCGGCTGGCAGGGCCAGCTTATCTTGTCCCTTGTGCAGTGGGACAGAGCTGCTTGTGATGGTACAGCTGTGGTAAGGACAGAGGCCTCTCTTTTTCTGAGTTAGCCCCGTCCTTTGTTGTGCTTGGGTAAGGAGGATATGGGCTGAAGATACCCAGAGAGTTTGTGACAGAGCTGGCAGTTGTCAGCCTGACCAGGATATTTGGCAAGGGAGTGAATATTGCGTAGCTCAGAAACGCAACACAGTGGCTCTGAGTGGCTTTCAAATGAGCTGTGGTGGCACCAAGGGGGAATGCCCAGCTGGTTTTAATAGCTGGCTTACAGAAAGTCCCTTGGTTCATTTAGTCTTTTTTTTTTTTTTTTTTTTTTTTTAAGGGGTTTGATGGGGGTGAAATTCTCCTGCCTGATCTGGATCTAAGCTGGGTGCTGATACACAGAGCTGTTTTTCCCTGCCAGCCACTTCTGCCAAGCCAGAAATAGCATGCTGGAATAAGCTCACCATAGCGGCATTTCTCATTCAAGAGTTAATAAGCTTTGAAATTGGATTTTAATCAACGAATCTTTGATCCTAGGCACTAGAGCTCGATTAGGAGGGTCTAGTAAACCAAGTTTCATCTTCTATGCTGTCTTTTTTTTTTTTTTTTTCCTCCTCCCCCTCCCAATCTAGTAAAGAAAGGGCTGGGAAATGTTTTAGCATTTGAGGACCTGCATGTTTTAGGGTTTGTGTTGCCTCTGCTCTTTTGATTTGATCCATCCCATGGATGATCCTCCCAATCTAGTAAAGAAAGGGCTGGGAAACGTTTTACCATTTGAGGACCTGCATGTTTTAGGGTTTGTGTTGCCTCTGCTCTTTTGATCCATCCCATGGATGAATGGAAAAACTGATCTTTGGACACTTGCTCTTCCAAGGCTGAAGCCCATAAATGTGTTTTAACAGCTCTTTTTGATGAAAGTGCTGGAGCTTTTTGAATTCAAACCTTTGTCAGAAATCGGATGAGGTGGGACAGGGGATAGAAGATCTGCTGTGGCCCTAACCATATTCCTCCTATTCCCAGCATCAAAATAGGGTACCATGAATCCTACATCCAACAGAATCATGAAATAGCTGAGGGTGGAGGGACCTCTGGAGATCATTTAGTCCAACCTGCCTGCTCAAAGCAGGGTCAGCTGAAGCAGGCTGCCCAGGACCACATCCCGTAAGCGTTTGAATACCTCCAAGGATGGATGCCTCTCTGGGCAACCTATTAAGGTGTTAGATTGCCCTTACAGAAAAATAAAAAGGTCTTGTGTTTAGATGGAATTTCTTGTATTTCAGTTTATGCCTGTTATCACTGAGAAGAACCTGGCTCTGTTGTCTTTACTCCCTCCTATGAGGAACTTATGCACGTGGATAAGATCCCCCTGAGCCCTGCCTTCTCTGGACTAAACAGTCCCAGCTCTCTCAGCCTGCTCTTGCATATTGGATGCTCCAAACCCTTCATCATTATGGCAACCATCTGGTCTGTCGCCCCTTTTCCCCTGTTTGGTATCATCTGCGGACTTGCTGAGTGTGTGCTGTATTGTGTTATCTTAAGTCACTGACGAAGGTCATTAAAGGCCCTTTCCTCCTCTCTTCCTTTGGGGATTTTGCCAGGCAGCACAGGTAACTAAAGCTAGACTTCAGGATTATGCAGTTACACTTCCACTCAAGGTATGGATTCATTTCAGATCTCTCCAACTTGTTATTTGGCCTCCTCAGAAAACTGAGCAAACATTCCTGTCTTGGTTTACCCTCCGAAGACTTTTCTCTTGATCAGATGTGGTAGAGGCTGAGTTTACTTTTTAAAGCCATATTTAGATTCTGGTGCACAGGCACCCATTTCCTATAGAAATACTGAGTTAGCGAGCTCCCTGGGGACTAAACACAGTTCTTCCCTGTGCTTGTGTAATGGTCAAATCAAATGGGATATATTTCTTTGAGCAGCAGAGTAACCACACAGAGGCACGGCACTGTATGCTGTATGCACTACAGGCATGCTGTAGTCTTGTTGTCTTGAGAGCTGTCCCAGGCACTGCTGTTTTGTTCAGGGTCAGGGCTAGACTTTCTAATGAGCACCTCTTTCCCTAACATCTTGGCACCAGGCTGTGGGAGAAGTGGTACAAAGGCCTAGGATGGGTCCAAAACCAGAGATGGTTTTGGATTGTCAGTATATTGTCACTGATGTGGTGCTGGGCAAACCAGTCATGCTGTCTCAGGGCAGAGCCTCCGTGTGTCTCTGCTCTCCAGTACTTCCGCTAGCTGTTACGGAGGATGTTTTATTTCCCTTGCTCTGGGCTATGAACAACTGGCTAGACATTTATCATCTTTCCTCTGAGGAAGGACAATGGAGGGAACGTAATGGTCCTTCCAAACACGCTTTACAACGTAGAATATCTCTATCCAGTATAAAACTGCCCTAATGGCCAGCTTTTACTATTTCTGATACTTTTAAGGGGAGTTAAGTCCTGCTGTGGTACTTGCCAGGAATATGAACTGTAGTATGTTAGCTTTAGGGGTCTGTCCAGCCTGTGCTAGTTGACAGGTAGCTTGAAGGGAAACTGGTCTACTGGACAGGACATAGCTGGCCCTATGGAAAATGTTGTGCTTAGGGTGAGTCAGCTTCCCCTGGAGGTGATGCTTCCAGCCAGCCAGCCACAGCCACGTGATAAATTAAAACTGACATTAATCTAGCAAACCCCAGGCCAACACAGTTAGCAGAGCTGATTGTACCAAGTTGTGAAGAGTAATGAAGTTAGCCTGGTTAACATCCTCTAAGGGCTGTGGATGTTACAGACCGGGGGGGTACTGATCCCTAAACCTCCTCAAGCTGCAAGTGGGTTTTAGAGGCCCTCAGCCGGGCTGATCCTCAGAGGGGAGTCTAGAGCAGGTTTGATGCCCCACAAAGTGGCAGGCAGGGTCCCAGAAGCCTTTCCCAGAGCACGCTCAAAATAGAGGGGTCTTGCCTTACGGAGCCCCAGCAGTGAAGAGAGGATGCCCTTGCACAAGGCAGTCTGCGGAGCCTTTCTGAGGTTTCCTCCTCATTAGTTTTCCCTTCTTACTTGCTGTTTCTAGCTAGGGCCTAGTTGTTTGCTGCTTCCCTTCAGATGAAAAGCCCCACTGACAAACCTCAGTCCTTTCATGTGTTAGCAGAGACCGAAGCGGTCTCACTCAGGTGGCATTTGGTGGTCAGTTATTTTGCAAAGCTTTTTGGAGTGAGGTTGCCAAATCCCGTAACAGCGCAGCAAGTCTACTGTGTCCAAACAGCATCTCAGGACTCAGTTGTTCCCCAGGCTCTGTGAAATGTGTGAACGGGCTGCCAACAGCCATGGTGGTGGGTGTGAAGGCCAAATCATCCCACTGTCGGCTTCAGGGTGTGTGAATGTTGCTTTGACCTTATTAGGGCTTCCCATTGTGCCTGATTTCTGATGGGGCTCTGTGTCCCCCAGGTTGCGTCCAGCTCTCTTGCCCACTTGACCCCATCAGTGATGGCTGAGCATGGAGTCTTGTTTGGACACTGCTCCTTGTGCTGTGGCAGTCATCTACTTGGGCATAGCAGAATGGTCATAGCTCAAAATAACTAGGAGAGGGTATCTCTCCCTATCCCCTCCTACTAATCGTCTTCTCCAGATGCCCAGGATCTTTTCTTCTTGTTACTGCCAGTCACTGGAAAGACTATAATCACTGGAGATGCCCCTCACTGGATATGTGCATGTAGAAGGGACACTGGCTTTGGGGGAAGCTGTGGAATTAATCTGTCCTAGCTGGCTAAACTGTCCTCTATAACTTACTCTATAATTACTCTATAATTTACAGCCACAGTGTAAACCAGAGAGGTGGTATTTCATGTCTGCTGTCCTGACAAGTGAGGTGATACAGGAGCTTGTGGACACAAACAGCTGTTTTCTTCTGGAGAGTGACCCAAGTTAGAGCCAGCTGGTGAGCACAGCCCTGTTTTGCTACAACTTTCAAGGTTTTGAAATTTTCCAAGATGTTATTTGGATGGAAAGGCTTCATGTCCAGTGAGTTGTTTTCTCTTTTTTTAGGAAGGGGGAAAAAAAAGCTAAAAGAATTATTGTGCTGGTAGAAGTAAGATACTGATGGTCATGGAAGTTAGAGGTCACTGGCATCTGAGACATGAGTTCAGAATACAGGAGACCCAATTTTGGGTCCTTGCTCCACTTGATTTGTAGCAAACTTTAGCTTTTTCTTCCTGCATGCAGCCTAGGGAACCTCTGATTTGATCTGTGCTGTCAGTCCCCTAATCTTCTTCACCTTACATTATCAGTACATCTCCTTGAAAAAGGTTGGCAATATTGAAATAGCACTTTTAACTGTCTTTTTCATGGTTGTGTTGTATTGTGACAGGTTTGCATATGATTATGGGAACTAGTAGGAGGATGCTATAGAAATGCTATATGCTGTGATCGTGCAAGCCTCAGCGGCGGGGAGGAAGAAGGATGGAAAGCTATTGTAAAACCATTGCTCCGCAGGGAGAGGAAAGCAATTGCCTGGGACTGTTCTGAAGGACTGGTGCTCAGCATGCAGACAGAAGTCAGTGTGTCGTTTGCTGCGGTTTTGAGGTGGGTCCTAGGGGTCTAACTGTGATCGTAGAATCATGCAATCATTTAGGTTGGAAAAGACCTTTAAGATCATTGAGTCCAGTTGTTAACCCAGGACTGTCAAGTCCACCACTAAACTGTGCCTCTAAGCACCACATTTACATGGGTTTTTTAATACCTCCAGCAATGGTGATTCCAGCACGTCCCTGGGCAGCCTGTTCCAATGCTTGGCAACCCTTTCAGTGAAGTTTTTTCTGATGTCCAATCTAAACCTCCCCTGTTGCAACTTGAGGCTGTTTCCTTTTGTCTCTTGTTACCCAGGAGAATAGACCAACCTCCACCTGGCTACAACCTTCTTTTGGGTAGTTGAAGAGAGTGATAACGTCCCGCAAGCCTCTTTTTGTCTGTGCTAAACAACCCTAGCTCCTTCAGCTGCTCTGCATCAGACTTGTGCTCTGTACCTTTCCCCAGCCCCACTGCCTGTCTCTGGACATGCTCCAGCACCTCAGTTTCTTTCTTGTCGGGCCCCTCACGACACTGACCCCAGGGTTCGAGGTGCCGCCTCCCCAGTGCAGAGTGCGGGGGGCCGGTCACAGCCCCGCTCCTGCTGGCCACGCTGTTTCTGGTACAAGCCAGGATGCTGTTGGCCTTCTTGGCCACCTGGGCACACTGCTGGCTCACGTTCAGTTGGCTGTTGATCAGCGTCCCCAGGTGATGCATCACTTGAAAGATTTGATTATGCTTAATTTAGACTGGGGACCCACCAGAGACAGGAGATGTGCTTTTTCTTCTTCTTTTTTTTTTTTTTCTCTCTTTCTTTACATTTTCTTTTAATGAGGGCAGACTTTGTTGTCTGTATCATTAAGGAGAAAGGCCAGATCCCAGGCGTACTTGTGTATGGACAGCAGTCCTGAACTCTTCCCTGGAGGGCTGGGGCTGGCCTGAGTGTGCAGCTACGTCAGGAGGTGATGTGGTCCAGCCAGAAAATTGCCTTGTGTTGGCACAGCCCTGCTGCTCTTGCTGACTCAACTCTTGTAGGGCACCACATATATCTCCAGGTTGGTCAGGAACCAGATGAGCTATTGAGTTTGTCTGCCTTTCTCCCTATCCCAGCATAGAGCGTCACCACCAGCCCAGCCCAATGTGTGTGGCTTATCCCTAGTGGAGGACACAGTCTCCTCGGAAGGAAATCATGCACAGGTGACAGTCCCCAGGGACTAGTTTGTAAAGATGTGCCAGAGCTCTGGGGGCCACAGACTCACTTAAATTCCAACAGTGAGCTCATTGGTGCCAAATCCCATTTGCATCACTGTGAAAAATGGTAAAATCATCGTTAGTTGTTCACTAAAATACTCTAAATTTTGCAGAACATGAGGCATGAGTCAGGCACTGAAACCAGCATCCAAAGGAGGGAGGGAGTGGGGAGAGGCGGCAGGAGTGCTTATGAAATATTTTGTTTCACTGGCAAAAGGACAAGAAATAATTGGGCCCTAAATCAAGGAAATGGGAGAAAAGGAACAGCAAATCAAGGGAAATAGTGGAAAATTAGGTCTTAGAGTAGAGAAATGTGTACACATGATCACCTGGTGGTTCTGGCAGAGAGATATGCCCATAAATCTTCTCTTTTAACTTTTTCCCTGCTTCTTTAAGGGGAATAGTGTAAGATTTGCTTGACCCTGTCCATCTTTTCTAGAGACTACTGGATCTGGCTTCAACTTGCTTGGTGCTGAGCATCCACTGACTGACCCTGAACCCCCTCCAGAGCTGGAGAGGGACTCCTTGGGGCAGCTTGGAGGCTGTTACCCCCCAGGGACGGTCCATCATGTAGTCCCATGTCTGGGTTGGGGTGAGCTACAGAGGACTCTAGTGTGTGTACATGAATATTTTGGGGTTCACATCAGCAGGAGTGGCTGATGTGGTCTGCTCCTTGTACCCTGCAAATTGGTGCGGGTCTTGATTCCTAGAAGATGAGGTGGTTCTTAAGCAGCTGAGGAGAACATCTGGCCCTTACTGCAGACAGTCAAAGCTTTCCCTGTCGGACCATGACGGCATCTTCATCCCCCACAGGACCTGCTAAGACAGCATGAGGCTTGTCTCCCTTCCACAGCTTCTTGAGACCTAGAAGAGCAAGGTGACCTCTAATGTCCCAGATGGAGACCCAGGCACCTCTCTGCCATTCATCTTTTGGGCACAGGACACCCCAGCAGGCTCTTCCAGCTGCAAACCTGTATTTCTGCTATTTTAAAAAAGAAAAAACAAAAACCAAAATCCCCTTCATGTCCCCCCTTAAGGTCCCTGGCTTATTTTTCTTATAAAAGTAATGAAATATAAAAATAAGGCTTTCTGTTTGCTTTCTCCCAGCTCTCCCTCCCACTGCACAGTGCTCATTAACTCCCCTAATGCTAGAGTCAGACGCGGCCCCTGGTTAAAAACAGCAACCGCCCTCATACCTCGCCTGTTTCCCAGGAGCTGGCAGCCAGACAATAACACCAGTGGGATCATCTTCATCAGAAGATGTCAGTCCCTCTGTGAAATTTAAGTATCTTAATCTTGGAGTTGGAGGGTGGGGAAAAAAAAAAAAAGAGAGAGAGGGAATAAAAGAATGCTACAAAAAGAAGGAGAAAGAGGAACGCTGCTATCCAGGGAGAGGCTGTGGGAGAAATGGCCCCTCTGCCTGTTCTTTCTGGGGGCTGTTTTGGGCAGGTTCAGGAGTTTCTGCTCCTGGGATTGCAGGTGATGTGAGTTATGTTGCTGCATTTCCAGCCCCCTGGTTTGTAAAATCAGCATAGCCTTTCTGAATGGCTCTAATATCTGGGGGTGAAAGTACTGTGTGAGAGCGGGGTATTAAATTGTTCTGTTGGAAATGAAAGTCTTAGCTGAACATTGTTTTATAATAGCCAGCTTAGGCCACGTGGCTGCATGTGGTTTGAAGAGCTTTGTTAGGCAGATAAAAACATTGTCTCCTTGCTTGATATTTAAGTATAATGGGAGTTTCCAGAAACGTCTAATAAAACATCTAATACTGCTCCCACAAAGCCTTTAGTATGATTTTGTTTGGCTCTTGGCCCATCCTGGTGGGGACCTGGTGTCAGCCCACCTCTGGCTGCCCTAGGACAGCTCCCCAAGGAAGGCAAGCCCAAGCCCAGCACGTAAGGACTGAGGGAGTGCCATGAGCTTGAGTTAGGAGGGTGACACTGCTGATCCCCGATTCCTGCTTGAAATGGCTGCATGCTCAGGGCCAGGCTTCCCCACGGCACCCTGTGGGGTGTCCTTGTAGGGGAGGAAAGCTACCACCTACTGCTTTGGTGTAGGAGGGCTTGCACCCTCTTTGGACATCTGGGATGAGGGTCCCGAGCTGCCTGGAGGAAGCTCCTTCACCTCTGGCCAGCAGAGGAGCTCAGTCTGGTGTTAC
This sequence comes from Falco peregrinus, assembly GCF_023634155.1. Classification (NCBI taxonomy): domain Eukaryota; kingdom Metazoa; phylum Chordata; class Aves; order Falconiformes; family Falconidae; genus Falco; species Falco peregrinus. Next base: position 6,150,132 of record NC_073730.1, on the reverse strand, counting down.
ATGGCCCTGGGGCTCAGAGTGCTTAGTGCTATTGTGGGTTCCCTTTCAAGGCCTGTGCATTGGCCTTTTTTTAGTTATCACAGCTCCTGAGGCTGCAACGGAGCTAACATTTGTGCTGTCCACAGCTGAGGGTATCGTTAGCTGTCTGGGGCCGTTACGCAGAAGTTCAAGTCCTGGCCAGCCTGCTGTGTTGTAATGATCCCCGGCTGAAGGCATGTTCAGGAGGTGTCAGGCAAAAGTTACAGTCTTTATTGGCTTCTGTCTTTTTAAATGTGGAGACTGCTGGAAAATGGTGGTGGTTTGGGATGTGTGCAGACACGACAGCATAGCTTTTTCTGCCTACTTTTCTGTTACCTCTGTCTCTGCTTGTTTGTTTGCTGTTGTTGTGCCTGTTATATTTTTTTCCTCCCCCCCGCTTCATTTCTAGCATAAAGTTATTTAGCCTGCGAGTACGTGGGAACCTGTTGTGCATGGAGAGCCACAGCACAAAGGATTCCAGAGATGATCTTGTTCCCTCTTGCCACTGCAAGCCACCCGGCCAGATGATTCAGAAACAGAACATCTGTGAGTCTTAAAAGGAGTTAATGCTCTGTTTGGCTGCAGCTTAAAGCATGGGGAAAGGGGGAGGGAAAAGCTGCTCAGGAGCCTGGTGGGTTTTATCAGACCACTTACGGCCCTGTGTCACAGCTGCAGCCGAGCCCATGCAGATACGTTAATAGATGCCTGTGTTTGAGCTGGGGCTTTAATTTGCAGCTGGTCTGTAGAGTAGTGATGGGCAGCCTTTCCCCATCAGAAGCCCTGGTTCCCAGGGTGAAGAGATGCTTCCCCAGGCAGGCTGAAACTGTAGCACCAGAATGGCTGTCCTGGTGTTGTGTCAGCACTGGTTAGTCCTGATGTTCAGCAGGACTCTGAAATCTGGATGCAGACCTCCTTAGTGAAGTGGGTTTGCTTTCCCACAGTGGCAGCTCTGAGTGGCACCATGCTGTAGGGGCAGACCTGCTTTCTTGGCAGTAGCTTTAGGTTTTCCAATGCTCCCATTGCCCAGAGAAGTGTGTGTAGGTCCTCTTGAGATTGTCACTGCAGGGACCCTGGCAAGCATGTTGCCAGCCCAGGTATGTGGTGGCTGTCAAGGAGTTGAAGCATATGAGGTGAGTTCAGGAGACTGTTAGGTCCCTACATCTCCCAGTGCTGTTCCAGGTAAGCCTGCCTGAATGCTGTTTTGATGCTTGGCGTTCTCCTACCCCCACAGCAGGGATGGGAGAAGCTCTGAGCTTGGGTTCAGCAGATCAGTTTGATCTAAATTAGATTGGTGTTCCTGAGAGGTTTGCACTCCAGCTCAGTACAGCTCTGGACAGCTGGGGCATAATGGGGCATTTCTGACCAGGCAGACCCCTTTTGGATCTCTTCTCTGGATTTGCACAGACAGGGGTTGGTTAACCCCACCCTGCAAGCCATTCCCTCCAGTCTTGCAAGGCAAAGCATTTCCGAGTCCATGGATCCCCTCCTAGCTGAGATGTGCTCTGTAATATGTCAGGATTTGGGTGATCTCTTCCATTTCTCCTTGGCTGCTGTTGGAGTTCAGCACTGCACCTAAGTGGGAAAAGAAGAAGTGTTCAAAGCAAGTGGCAGGCACAAGTAGCTTTAAAAAAACCCCTGTGTTTGCAGAGTGCTGTTTCTTTTAACCTTTAAAATCTCTGCTTTGCTTCCATTCAAAGCCTCCTGCTTTGGTTTCCTGTTCACAGTTGTCATTCTGGCAGCCCCTGGAAGAAAGGAGACATGCGTGAGGGTTAAAGAACAGCTGCGGGAACATAATTAATGCTTTGCAACATTTCTGAAGGCCTTTAGCACCTTGCCGTGACCCAGCCTGTAACATCTGTGCGTTGGCAGCAGCCAAGCTGTAAAATGTCCCTCCTCCAAGTCCTGCGCAAAGCAACTGTCGCCTGCCCAAGGCATGCAATCAGGTCAAAAACTTAACAAATCTGTACACAAGCCAGGCTGCAATGCAGATGGCAGGTCCTTGGGTGCTGGGATTGGCCGTGGTAAGGGGCTTCCACCTGCTAATCCTTGTAGGTGTCCAAGGGGGAAGGTGGAAAACCTCTGCTTTTGCAGAGATTTGATAGGAGAAATAGGACATACCCAAATCTGAGTGTAACACCAGTCCTTTTGCTTGCTTGTGTTCTTACCCATTGAATGGATCTGTGTAGAAGTCTGTGCCAAAACCCTGCCTGACGCTGTCGGGATGATTGTCTGCACAGCTGTCACATACCCCAGGGGATGCTGAATGTGCCCCCATTTGGATCATGTTTTTCAAAGTCTGTCTTTTGCAGCACTTTTCCATTTATGTGGCTAAAGGGCACCTTCAGGGCTGCCACCCTCATTTTTATGTGAGCTGTACCTCAGTACAAAGAAGATACATAAGTGACTCCAATTCCCAAGAGCTCCAGCTGGCATTTTCCTTTCGGTCCTGGTACACAAGTCACAGCTGGAGCTACCTTAGTGACCAAAGAGAAGATGAACGAAAACACTTTGTTTTTGAGGATTAACTTTTTTCTTCGTCCGTATCTCCGTTTTCCTCCCTGTTTCACTGCAGCCAGCCCTGCTGAGTTTCCAACCTTTAAAGCCCGTCGTATCCAGCTGGACGGATTGAGCTTGCCAAGGGGAAGTGTTTGACTTTTGCTCTTTTTTGGTTTTCTGAGGGGCCTGTGGCTGTAACGGATGCCAAGCAGCCCTGACCTTCATCTGACTGGAGTTCCCAGCTGCTACTGTGTTATTACAGCATCTCTGCCTGATAGAAATTCGGCTTGGTTCCTCATACCTGGAAATTTTATATGACAAATGGGTCTCATTTCTGATTCTAGTCTCCCTTTGATGGACCAGACTGCTATCTGGGAGAGGTTTGTAGATTTGGAAGGCTGGAAGGAAGCATTACATTTCTCTCCTTTGCCTCCTATTAATGGTGTGCCAAAGACGCTAATCCAGTATTTGAATTTCAGCCAGGTAGCTGGAAGGGACTGTGTCTCAGCACCTTCCTCTGATGGACTATCCAGCATTGCTTTGCTTCACGCCTTCCTGTACTTCTCTCACCTTTGGGCAGGAGGGAGGTGTTGCTGGAGAGAGGGACTTTCTTTAAAGAAATTTCTTGCTTCAGAAGTCAGATGAGGATGTTTTCTTGCATCTTTGATGAAATTTCTTCCCTTCAGAAGGAAAAGTGGTTGTGTTTGCAAGTGGCTCCCTCCTGGAAATAAAAATGATGAGGTTACTTCAGGGACAGCAGCTGGGGAATTAGGACTAAGTAACAGTATATTATAACATCTCAGACATCTTTGTTTGTGCAGCTTAATGCATGAGCCACAGCGTTCCTGTGGGCTTGGTGAACCCTACAAGCTGTATGGTCGTCTAGGGCACTTCTGAGACATAGCTCTGGTTTTGCAGCACGGTTTGTGTTTGACTCTGTGTCTGTTGCTATATGCTTATGTGCCACTTTCCTTGGTGAAGAGGAATACAAATTACTGTTGTGCTGAGATGCAGTTTAGTATGCTTAGATTTCTGGTGCTAAATTGTTTTTTTCTGGTAGTAGCGTGTTGGGGTCCTAATTCATGACCAGTGCCTTTTGCTGGATGCTATGCAGTCACTTCTTCCTCGCTGTACAATAGGTTTTATTTAAGGCGACTGGAGGAAGCTATAGAGTATTACTTTAGTTTGGGAATCGCAGCTGAAATAGAAAGTGCTTTGCTCTGGTGGTCTGTCCAGTATCAGGTGCATCCATGCTATGCTGGTTGGAAAATGGTAAGCAAGTTGTTGCAGGCTGGGTGAAGGTCAAGAGAAGAGAGCATAATTATGGAGGAGCGAAAGCTGAGATGACTCTGAAGATCCGGTATCAACAGTCAGGAGTATGAGGGGACCCTTTGGGCCCTGCAGCCGCACCAGAGCTGAAGTGGGAGAGCATAGGACTAGGCATATCACCACCACGTGCTTTGTCACCAGGGATCCCCATAGCAGTTTGTCCAGTAATGATCTCTCCATGCGCACTTGTCACCCCACTCCACTGGCTTTTGACTGGCGTCCCCCGAGTGGGTGGAAGCTGGAGGAGAGCAGATTTGCTGCGGCAGCGGGCCAAGGACCAAAGCAGACCTGTTTGCCAGCCCTTGGTAAGCACTGGTGACTGCCAATGCAGTGAGTGGTTTGAGGATATGACCTGCAGCTCGCTGTGCTGCCCGGGCTGGCAGCTGACTGTGCCATATAGGGCTGCTGCATCGTTTAATTCTCCCTGCAGGTCTTGCTGGGCACAGAAAACCTTTGGATTGTGGTGGAGAGCCCAGTCACTGAACCACCAGAGCAGCCACTGAAGCGTGGGCACAGAAGAGAGCTGGTACTGTGCTGAGGGGCTGGTGCAAGGAGCAACCAGGCCTGCAGTGGCTCTTTTGCAGGTGTGTTTTGTGTGGGATCAGGATGGTAGAGGGGACCACTCTCTATCCTTGTGTGTGAGCAAAGCTTCTCTCACAGATGCATGGCTCTGTCTGTATGAGCTGTTCTCCATGATGAGCAAGAACAAGGCATGGTGACCAGAGAAGGAAGCTCTGAAGGGGAGGTGCTAGTTTGGGAGGATATGGTGCATGACCCATCTGAGGCTCCGCACTCCCGGCTGCCAGCACAGCCTGCTGCCTCCTTTGGCTGACTGGGACAGGAGGGAGCAGCACACAGGAAAAGCAGCTTGCAGCACATATACCATTTTAGTGGGAGACAGCATGTGGCCTGGGAGCGTGAGAGCTCCCCAACCAGCCAAGCTGGGTCTGCAGCATCCGAGCAAGGAAAAGCTCTTGAATGAGGAAACAAATGGGATGCAGGAGAAAAAAGGGCAGTAGATTAATAAGTTATACAAATCAAATTGCACTGGCTCCTCTTCTCGGTCTTATCCCCCTCAACTCCAAGACAGTGATTTTTAAAAGAAAATTAATGCCAAGATTTTATGTGGAACATCCACAAAATTCCAAGTGTTTTGTTAGGAAGCTGCTCTCTTCTCCCAAGGATATTCTTACTTTCTGGGCAAATGCATGTGATCTGGGTAAATCCCCTTACAGTTATTTTGTGGTGAAGGCCCTTGAATACTGGTGTTTGAAGAACATATTTCATGCTTGCACCAGAATTTCTGATTGTATGGGGAAAGAAAACACGTTCCCAGCCAATTCTCCTGAAGCCAGGAAGCATTAAATTCTTCTCCTTTGCCTACTGTTAACAGGGTTTCTAAAGGTGCTGAGCTCCTGTGCTTCCCACCGAGGTGAGAAGGGCAAAGCAACTTTGAAAACTAGATGTGAGAGCTCTCCAAAGAGCCCAGCTTTCTGTTTGCTTTCTTGTTATTCCAGTGCATCCTGCAAGACCCCAGATGTGAGACCTGGCATGTTTGCTACGTGCCGGCTTGCCTTAGGACCTCCTGTCTGCTTTATTAGCCCTGTGTGATGGGATACTCAGACCAGTGATTTGCTGATCAGGCCAGATGACGGGGACCTGACCAGAGCGCTATGGCTTTTGGGTGGTGGTCATCTCCCTTTGACTGCTGGGCATAAATCTCCCAGGGGCTGCAGGCAGATAAATACATCAGTGAGACCCTGGTGATGGAATCAGTCAGAGTGAGTGTCTGAGGCATTGCTTGTGTGTTTGTTCACAGCCCTGTTGATGTGGCAGGGTGCTAAGGACTAGTTAATCAAACTGGAGAAATTAGGTGCCACCCGGCCGTTTTTCAGTTGTCACCTGGTGATCGGATGGAGCAGCTGCTCCGACAGCCCCAAGCGCTCAGACTGTGGTGTTTGACAGTGAATTAAACAGCAGGACCACGTTCTCTGCTCCTTTGCTCTTACAAATTGGGACTGAGTCCTCAAAACCACAATTTACCTGCGCGTGGGAGGAGGAAAAACCAGGGTTGTAAAATAAAATGAAACAGAGCAGTCAAGTAATTTAATTCTTAAATCTTCACTCTCTTGGGCTAATCTCCTCCAAGCCATTCTTTGCTCAGGTCAACTGCTTTTAATTAGCAAGCTTCATTGATCAGGGCAGGAGTGGGAGCTGGTGGGTTGCTGCCCAGGTCTTTTTAATTAGAGGCTTTTCTACCTTGCTGGAGGGATGGTATTACCCAGAGAGGAACCTGGCAAGAAGACCCTGGAATTGTTTGAAGGAGGCTGACCTGCGATCGCCTTTACTGCATCTCTTCTGGCAGTGTCAGGGGTTGGCTGATTTTCAAGTGGAGAAAGGGGGAGGAAAAAGGGAGAACTGGCCTGAAAGCGGGTTGTGGTAACACTGGGTATTACTGTATGGCTATAGTTGCAGGCAGGGCTGTGGGTGTGGGTGTGGGGTTTTTTTTGTCCTTCCTGGGGAAAGGCAAAAAATCCAAGGATCATTGCAGCCAGCACCAGTATCCCTCCAGTTCAGGAGGATGCTCTTCTCCAGTCTTTCTCAAATGTGTCTGCCCTGCAACATGAAGAGTTCCTTTGTGAGAGAGGGATCCATACCTGCTCCTTGCCTTGGGAGGGATTCCTTGGAGTTCAACAAGGTGGAGGTTCCTACTGTGGCTTTTCAGCCTATTACAGTGGTTCTCTGGGGCATTAATACTAGGGATGTGGCTCACCATGTAACTGTGCCTTTGGGCAGGGGTGGGGGTGGTGCTGACTAGTTTCTCTAGACGATGTTTCCTTAGGGTGCAAGGCTGAAAAATGCACCCCTAGACTCTGGCACCCTCCTGAAGGAAGACACTTTAGTCCTCCTCCATGTAAATGGAAAAGTACTAATACCTGGTACTTTGGTACCAGTTCTTCTTTAGTCCATTAGCAGAAGTGGTCATACCCCTCTGTATTAGCATAGATGCACATACTTAAAGGACGCGGATGCACCGGCATCTCTGTTCTCTGCCAGGTCCCCTCGTGGTACGGTTGTCCTGCCTTTTAGATGAATTCTGGCACCATTACTTGGTCGCACGATGACTATAGATGCAAATCTATGGGCTGTCGTTACGTGGTCACTGGGTGATAGAGCTCTCTGCCTCCAGGCCTCTTGCAATTCATAGTTAAGGAAAATACATCTGATTAATTAATTAGCACATTTGCTATTTTATGTATTTGATCAACTAAGCCATGAAAATTCTGAAATGCAGTTAAATCAAACAGAAAGGAAGTGGCTTTGTATCAAACTATTGAATTAATATAATTATGTTATTGATTAAATCATCAAATAAACCTACGACTTCTTTATTGGCTTTACTTAGCCATTTGGGAAGGCGACTGCCTGGTTCAGCGCTCAATCCCTGAAGCACCAGTCTCAATGCCAACGTGTGCCTTTATATTCCGGTCAGATAGCTGATCCCGCAGAGGTGATCTCTGGCTGCATCTCCCATGGAGAGCAAGGCTCAGATGTCCATTATAGCTGTCAGCCAAAATTATATGTATTTGGGTAAGAGGTGATCACTCGCATACCCGCTCCATCATGAATCACTGAGCCTGAGCTGACATTACACAGCTTGTTATGTTTCAAATTACAGGAGGAAAATGCTGGTGAGTCATGACTCTTCAGGGTTAAACACGCTGCAGGAACATGGACACCTGTCTTGCAGGCTAAGGGCTACATCAGGGGCTGCTGAGCTGGGGAGGTACTCTTGAAATATCTTCTCCAACATGTTGGGTGGATCTTTCTCTGCAATGGGCTACCTATTCGTGCATCCTGAGGGTGAAGTGTGTGAGTAGAAAGGTATATTTAGTATTATTAGGCATTAGCATTAATAAATACTAACGTGGGCTGGCTTAGGGAGACCTCCCCAAAGGACTGCTCTGCTGCAAGTAATTTTAACCAGTGTTTTTTGTTGCTCAGCTGTTTAATGTATCGGACTGGTTAGCTCCTGGAAGTAGCTTTTTTAGAGCTGTCCATGATGAGGCCACGCGTATGGTCCTGCTTCTTGGTGGCTCACCAAAAGAGGGACAGGAAACAGGTATGTCAGAAAAGATACGTAAGGTAGAGCCTAGCAGTTGCAATGTGCAGCTGTGAAATGTGGGCTTGACTTTAAATCAGGGTCAGGTTCCACTGGGGTAATCCAGATCTTTATTAACCAGGCAGCCAGCCAAGAGTTGGGTGTGATTAGTCAGAGCTATTACAGTTTGTGAGTCCACCCACGTTGACCCTGCAGGACTCTCAGCTTGAAAACACTATGAACTTGCTAAATTTGGTGCTAAAATTATCATCGAGCCCTACAAAAGTTTTCTCCTCCATAAGCAGATGCGAGAGGCAGTTGCTGTCTCTGCAAGTAGATGTTTAACTTGGGTTTAGGCTTCAAAGCAATGCTGAACTCACATAGGAACTGGGTAAAAGGTTGGGGCTTTGAGAATGTCCCTGTTTTGGGCTCGGTGTCCTAATGCAAACCTCAGCCTGACTCAGGGGCCCTGCAGCCACCTCCCTGCTGGCTCATTGCTGATAAGTGATGCAATTTCATCCTTATCATTCCAGCTGACAGCAGTGGAGATGACTCATCCACAGCACTGTTGTTGGAGTGTGAGTTTAGCCTCCAATTGTGCTGTGGAAAAGAGCATAAGCAGGACGGGTTCATGAAGAGGGCTGTGTTGTTCCTTCCAACGTAAGAGTTGCTGTCTTGTGGCTCAGACACTAACAGTATTGCTGGTCTGTCTGAAATTCACTCCTAACGCAGCTCGGTGGGGGAGAGGTGGTAAAAAACAAGAGTCACGATCCAGGTTTGGCTTTGTGCTCAAACTTCTCCATGGTTCCTCCTCCTTCAGGAAGCAGTCGCTCCACAGGTGAGGCGTGAAATGCGTCCACTGAACAAATTGAAAGAGACTGCCTCGGCAGGGGAGGGATTCAAATAACCTTGTGCTTCTGTCAGTTTTGGGGGAGAGGTTTCCAGCCTTCCTTGGATGCAGATTTCCCAGGGGTGATGCTTTTCGTCCTGCATGTGATTTTTGCTTTTGGCAAGCTGCCCTTGGTGCTGTGTGTTGCTTGAGATGAAAAGCTGGAGTGAAGCATGTTCTTAACACTTAAGGAAGCAGCTGCGTTTTCACATTCACCTTGAAATGTGAAATGCTGGCAAACAGCTTTGCAGGGGCCAGCACCCATGTTACCCTGCATTGTTAGGATGCTGTGTTGGCTGCAGTCCATAGAGGTGAGGAAGACCACACCCTCCCTTCCTGATGGAGATAACAGCAGGAGATAAGAGTTGATTGAAGACACAAAGAAGGAGCGGTTTGGTTCTGGCCTCAATTTCTGGAAGTCTGGTTCAGCATTTGAGATTGCACCCTGTGCTGATGTGCCAGTGGTACCTTGGCTGTCCCTGAGCCATCGCCCTTTCTCCTGGTTCTCTCCTGGAGAGCTGTTGTGGTTATCTGTTGGTGTGGGTGTATGTCACTCTGATGGTGCCCAGTGTGGTCCATACAATCAGTCTGGTGCCAGTGCTCTGATTTATAACCCTGATGGTGCTACAGTACCCACACTGCACTGTCGTGTGACCTCGCTGTACAGACCACCTCCCCTTCTCCTCCAATGCCTCGCTTCCTTTGCGCTGACAGATTTTAGGAGCCACTCTTGTAGATTCAGGTAAGGTTGGATGCCTTCTCTTCCTCCTCCTCCCCATTATTTGCAGTATGCTGTAACAGCGTGCATCTAACAGGTTGATCTGCCCCAATAAGATATCCATCTGTTCCTTGTTGGGCATCAAAATCCTTCCCTCTTTACTTGTATCAGCTAATCAAGGTGTATGACAGGGGAACACTGAACCACTGGACTGTGTTGGTGCTCGAGTGTTGCTGGGCTATGCATGAGTTGCAGCTGGGAGAGTGCCCCAGGGTGTTCGATGCCTTGACTTTCCTGCACATCCAAATGGGGCATCTCAGGGGATGAAATGGTGCTTTGCTCCCCTTCCTCATCTGTATCCTTTCACTTGAAAGCAGACGCTCCAGCCCAGCATTTGGTGTCAGTGCTGGCACCGCTTGAAAAAATCACACGTGATAGCGGCTCTGAATTGCTCTAGTCCTCCTTGGGCTGCCCACGGGGCTGTTTGCCCCACGGAGGGCACTGAGGCTGGACTGCGCTTTTTTGGCAGAACAACAATCTGTGCTTAGGTCAGCTGTAATTTAATGAAGTGGTACAAAGGATTTAGTGCACCTTGCAGATAGAAATTGCCGTGGGCTGGACGGAAGAAATATACATGCCATTCCCTTTTTCTCCTTCTGCGACAGCTTAGTCTGTGAGGTTTTTTTCCCTCCTTCTCCCCACTCCATGACATACAACAGGAGGGTAGTTTGCATTTCAGTGTGTCTCAAAACGTTACGAGGCTTCTTCCCTAGCAATGATGAATTCAGTGTATAAAACCCAGACCCATGATTTCCCTCAGGGTCCCTTGTAATAATAATTTCTGTAAATAAAGGCTGGAATCAGGATCTCCGTTGTAATAGGATTTTGTTTGTGCAAGGGCTGGTAGCCGCGTCCCCCTGACGCTACCCGTAATAGGATTGTGGGCTGTATCACAGCACTGCGAGCAGGCTGCGAGGGGCTGGGCTGGCAGAGGGCACTCTTGCAGGGAGGGAGTGGGGTAGGACTCACATTTGGGATGCGTTGGGAAGTTTGCAGGCCATGAACACAGACCTGATGGGCACCTTTGTCATCTCTTGAATTGCTGGATCTTTCCAGGCTGGTGAAACTTGTGGTTTATATTCCTGACAGAGTGCAGGGGTCTCTGCAAAGACCCTGTGGCAGAGATAAATCCCCCGTTCCCTGTAAGGTGCCAAAGCCTGCAAGACTTGGAGGAGAAGGAAGAGCCTGTGAGGACGAGGTCTGAACTGGCTACAGCGTGCTCTTGCTGCTGCTGTAACCGCATTGATCTGTGCGGAGGAGTGCTGCAACCTCTTCATTTGTCTCTGGACTTGTAGAACTTACGGTTCCATCCGCTGGCTACTGCAGTGACCCATACCTCAAAGCAGCTACCTTCCTGCGAAGCTCAAGTCTATAAAATACATACCGTTGCTGAGAAAGCAATTTGGCAGCATCCCTGAATGAAGGGTGCAAGAAAACGGTGTGCTTAATTGTGCCTGCTTGAGAGAGAAGTGGATGAGGAGGCATGTGTGATAGCAAGCCTTTGAGGCTGTTACATTTTTTTTTCTCACCTGTTCTAGCAGTAAGAAGTGCATGGGGGAAGCACATGCCTGTTCGCACATTCACGCTGCTACCCCTGCTGGGTGCAATAATTCTTTCTCTGGTGGTGAGCTGATGCTGGCAGAAACTTTTTTCGGCAGGAGGACTGGTAGTTGTGCTAGAGGTGATGGGAGTCTTTGTGTCTGGGCTGCTGGAGCGCTGCAGAGCATCATCGCCACAGGATCCTGCGTGGCTGTGGGTGAATGCAGCATGTTTTGAACATAATTGGTAAATTATGATTTCTAGCCTTGCATTGGTTGCATCTCAACTAAAATGCTGGCATCCTGAATTGGTCCTGTATACACATTAGGTGGGCTCAGTACCACCTAGTGATGTGAGGAGAAGCTGAACCGTTTCCACATTGTGGAGGTGAGAGGCTTTTCCCCAGGCAATCGTGATGGCAAAGGGCTGGTGCTGAGTTCGGTGTCAGCAGCAGCGAGCTGTGTTCTCAAAAATAACCAGGTGCCAAAACCGTTTGTCACTGCTGCTTTGTGAAAGGTGTGTTGGCACTTTGCATTCCTCTCTGGCATTGTGAGGAAGGCTCGAGTTAGCTCTGACAAAGCCTGTGCACCATTCACGGTGTAATTAGCACTACAAGTCTTGCTAATTGCTGAGGGTTTTTTCTTTTTCCCCTCCTTTTCTCCAGCACAAAATTTCTGTAGTTATCTTGGGTTATCATCATGGCAGACAATGTGCTAAGCCTGGATGCTCCTTCTGAGGGCTGGTGTCAGGAATAATTACTGCTGTAGTAAGCTGATCAGCCCTTCATTATTAGCTGCGGTTGTTGTTACCCGACATTGATTAGTAATTTGTAGCTGCCGGTGCTTTCCTCTGCCCTCAAAGCTGAGTGTTTGCTGGTGCTGTTCTGCCGAGGACAAATGAACGTCTCCCCCAACCTTGCTACCCACCCTGGTGCTCCCCTAACTGCACTTTGGTTTTTAAATATATGGTTTGTGGCTGGGAGAGCAGCACCGGTGTAAGCACTGACTTTGCAGCTGAAAATTACTCAGGGTCCCAGCTGGCTGTGGTGATGGAAGATCTTGTGGTGAGTGACTCAGTAGTGGGACAGTGTTTGTAATTTCAGGTTGAGTGCCTCACAGTGATGCCCTCGACAAGTGATGCCGTCATTCCTAGGTCCTGCCAGCTAGAGAGGGCAGCAGAGATGCCACCATAAGTATTACCTGGATCCAGAGCTGTCGGTGATGCTTGTAGGTCACTGCTCGCGTGTGTTCATGTCTGAACATGTGAGCTCATGGTGAGCGGCAGTGAAGATGGGGGTTGGAGGGAAAACACAGCCGTAGACCCTGTCCTGTTAAGAGATGTTTAGGTTTGTTTTAAAGTAAAGCCTTTTAGTAACTTGAAACTGCAAATGCTGGGAGAAGGGGAGCTTCCCACCCATGACCTGGGATGGCTGGGGGGCCTTGCTGTGCAGAGCTGCCTGTTTCATGGTGCTGACTCCCTCTGCACTCTCTGCACAGCTGGGTCTGTCTTCTCTGTGCTTCAGCTGCTCCTCCCCGGCTCTGTGAGCCATGTGCCATTGCTTGTTTGATCTGTGGACCAGCTGTGCCTGTCAAAGAGGGGTCAGGGAGCAGAAGGCAGGCTTGCAAGCCTGTGCGGACTTGGGGAGGGAAGTTTGGGAGAGGGATGTCGGGAGGCAAGTGCCTTCCGTGTGATCTGCATCCTGGCTGCGTCTCTTGTTCCAGTGTGTTGCTGGCTCTTATGTTGTCTGAGGATCTCAGCAGCAAACGTTTCAAGTGATTTGGGTTGTCCAACATGGTCTGTTGCAAGTGGCATTCCAGGAGATGGTCTCCTGTTACAAACATCTCCTGGGTGCAAACGGTAATCTACCCTGGTCAAGCCTCGCATCACTGGCAGGGTAAGGGGGATTAGCCCTCCTCAGTGGCGGGGGGATGGAGGAGGTCTTGGGCTAACGCAGTGCAGACCAGTCTTCCCACCCATTTCTGTGAGCCGTGCTGCCGCTGCTGGGAGGCAGCATGTGCAATCACGCCAATGTATGTAAATGTCTGTCTGACACAGCAGGTATAAATCATGCATGGGCAGCCAGAGACGGCAGGGAACGCGCCTCCTGTAACCCCTACTCTGACTAGCATCCTTGTGATGCCAGGGGGGGTGGCAAGGGGCAAAGCTTGATGTCACTTCTTGGCACTCTAAGAGGACGTTATTCAAAGAGACGGTGACCTCTCCCAGCGCGCAGAGCACTGCCGGGGACCTCCAGCTCTACGTCTGCGGCAAATCAAATGATGTGCTGCAGGAGAGGAGGGCTGGGATTCAGACATCTATCACCAACCTGCTGACCGTGGAGCAGAGGAAGAAAAAGCTGCCAAGAAGCTTCCCCTCCGTGGGTCCCTGGAGGCCCTGGTAGCTTTAATCCTGGGGTAACTTCTCATCCATTAGTGTGTACTAACCATGGCTCCCTGCGCAAGCACCTTAATGGCTGCCTGGCCTGGACTAGCCTTAATTAAGACTGAAAAGCGGTTTCTTTTCAAAACCTGTGCTCACATGTGTTTTTCTAGTTTCTCACCTTCCCAGATGAGATTTCCAAGGCTCAGGGCAGGTGGTCGTTTTTTTTTCTTTAGTAGTTCCAGCGATTCACCAGTTTGAAAATGTGTGAGGATGGCGGGACACGCAACCAGACTTTCATTCTGATCAACACATTCAGGGGATTGTATTATCTTTTCTCTTCCTCCCCAGACAGCTCAAGCTCTGAGGTAGCTCAGGTAGAAAGCTGCAAACTGCAGAAATTAATCTTTGCTGACAAAAGCTTCCCGACTAAGCACTGGTCTGGGTTTGAGGGTGTGCTTGAAGCTGCAGACTGTGTGAGAAGGGCACTCCCAGGTGAGCTTGAAAAGGTGGAGGTAGCACCAGGATGTGTACCACCACTGGATCACACATGGGGCAAAGTTAAGGGCGTTCAGGCCACTTTCTGGCCATGACAGTGACTGTGCAGTGGCACAGCCCTTGCTATTGCTGGTGATTTTGGAGGGTGAGACTAGAAGCTGAAGTGCCAGCCTGCGGAGATCTGCATCTCGCTTGCAGGCTGCTCTGTAGGGCTGAGAGGTTTTTTCAGCTTGGAGGCTGGGTGCTCCAGATCCTGTTCTTCACTGGTGCAAGCCGATCTACAGCTGCTGATTTCAACAGGCCAGCCTCAGTTTACATGATGTAAGGATGTCATCTTTCACCTCAGCCAAATCCCCTGGTGCGTCCTCTCCCCTGCGGTCTAGCCAGGCCCCAGCTTTCCTTGCCTTGCTGACCCCCAGTTTTGTGTCTAGCTTGCCCCTGCTGTTAAGGGCCACCATCTCAGCCACAGGAGCAGTGCTGGGCCTTGGCTGCTGGCTGATGTGCCATTGGAAAGGACAGAGACTGCCATGCTCTTCCTTGTGTTTGTTGCAGCTCCTTTCAGGGCTGGACAGGGAGTGTCTTCTCCATGCTTGCATGCTCTTTGCTGTCTCTCACAGTCTGCATGACCACTTGCAGATCTTGCTCAGCCTCCTATGCTGCTGTCCTTCAAGTTTCCTGGGACTGGGATTCCCAGGGCCTTTGGTGTAAGTGTGATCTCTGCAGCACTGAATGTGGCAGCGGAGGATGCTGTGGGCAGCCCTTCAGGGGACCTTTGTTTGCTGCCTGAACCATACTCCTCTCCGAAGGACCTGCCTCTCTATGCTGACAAGGAAGTGCTGCTGATACACCACTATGTGGCCTGACGTGCCTGTGGTCTTGTGCAATAGAGACAGAGCAGGGTGTGAGGGGCTGTTGACTTGGAGAGGAGCGTGGACCAAAAACGCTTGTGGAAAATGTTTCCTGTGGAGCAGGGGCCTGGTCCAAAGTGGGGTCTGCAAGGATCTGAGCCCACCTTTACAGAGGACTTTGCTGGGTGATTGGCACTTCCTTGTGTGCATAAAGGGCTTGAGATCCCCGGCTGAGCCAGGTCACACCTGGCTCCGTGTCACAGACTCTCCAATAAGGCTCCACTGGTGTCTCCCCCCAGGACAGCTCGGTTGCCTGGAGCCGGTCTGCCCGTGGGCATAGGGAAGGTTCCCCAGCTCACGTCTCCCCAGGTGGCTTACTGAGGGCAAGGCAAGCCTTCAGACACATCAAAGCAGGAGGAACAGTTGCCTAAGCTCTGGCCAAGTTCTCCCAAGGAGGAAAGACAGACCCATGTGTTGCAACATCCCTTAAAACTCTCTGTTCAACGTTGATTGAAATCTCTGGGAGTTTGGCCCGTGCTGCACTCCTAAACCTCTGGCTCCCTGTCCCTACTAACAGCTCTCTTCTCCACAGGTGCCTGGGCATGGTGGAAATTCCTTCCAAGTTTTCGCAGGGCCTTCCACAAGCAGGGCAAGGGGCCTCTAGATGGCAATGTTTCTGTTCAGGAGGCCAGCAGCTGCTTTTCAGGCAAGCTGTACTGTTCCCTTTTGTGCCTGAGCTTTGGAGAAGCTCTGAGATTAACCCTGGGCTGAAGTGGACAGCTTAGCACCCTGCTGTCTCTTATCGCTTCCTCAGTGAAAGTGGCTTGGATTTTGTGACCTCAGGGGACTAGCAGTTTTTAGCAGGCTGGACGGTACTTTTCTGGCTGTCCTTCCCCTCCGTGTGATGAAATTGGCTTGGGCTTGATTGCTCAGGCAACTACCCGTTGATCGGGGAGGTACCAGGGTGTTTGGAGGTGATGGGAGTCCCTTGCTGGTACTGGTTGCTGCTGATAAAGGGCTCGGTGTTATTGATGCTCAGTGTGTTTCCCGCATGTGCTTGAGGATGCAGACAGAGGAGTCTGCTCCCTCCGATGCAGTCTCTGTGCGTGGAGGGTGCACGTGTGGAAAGAGGGCCTTGCTGTTGGGCTGGAGGAGAGCTGGGAGGCTGGGGAGGGAAAATGTTGCTGGAGAGAGGACTGTAATTGCTCCTCACGCTTAGAGCTGTCACTTGCTACCTCCTCCCTGCACCTACCTCTGCTCGGTGCCGCCTGAGTGATGAAGATGCTGGGCTTAATACCCTCAGCCTTTCCCAGGGCTTCTGCTGCGATGCTGGATGGAGACTCATACCTGAGAGCCTGTGCCTGCATTTAGTATCTCTCCTGGTTGCAACAGGTATTTTCTTTGTCCATCAACGTCAAGAGAGAAAGGAAGGACGGAGGCCTGGAGGCCTACCAGAAGGCTGCTGTCCCTCACTGCACAGACAGCCTAGGTTCAAGCAAAATCAATCTTTCTTGCACTGTGGCGCCTTCCAAAAGCAGTCTGGATGATGGGCTACCTGAGGAGCCAGCTGCCATGTGCCCTTTGGCCTCTCCCTGAAGTCCTCGCAGCTCCCAAGGGGACTGAGCCCACTTGGCTTCTCCTGACTATGTTTTATCACAGGTTCATCCTGCTTGTGGCTAAGAAGAGGAGAGGAAGGCTTGGAGATCCAGGGATGTCTTCCTGCCTTTGGGCAGTGTGAAATGCAGCAGATGTAGGCTAGAGTCCTGTAACTCTTCCCTCTTACCATCCTTGTGGGAGCTGGCAAGAACATAGAGCCCCTTGGCAAAGCCCCCAGGTGAGCTGAGCGGGGTGGAAGGCAAGCACCATATTCAGCAAAGGTTTGAGGAAGAGATCAGGTGACCTGTTGGTACACGTTGTGGCTCCTTGGAGTTTTATGAATCCAAGTATACCCTTGTCTTGGGGGGACTAGGTCTGTTTTGTGAACAAGAAATAGAGGCTAGACCCAGATCGTGCTTGAACTTGTCTGGTGTGGTGATAACAGCTGACCTGGGGTCTGGGGCTGCCTCCTCTTCAGCTTTTGGTGGTGGTTTGAGCTAATTCCTGCAGCTTCCAACACGGGGAGTGTTGTGGTGCGTGTGACAGTTTCCTATCCCTGTGACAAGGGTGGGAGTAGCAAGCCCTGCTCCTGAAGCCCTTCCCTTGCTCTCCATCCCTTCCCTCTCCCCTCGCCCCACGGGGCCGGGCTCTCCTAGCCCTGGTCCCTCCACCTGGGGCCACTCATGCTTCTCTTTGCCAGTGCTGTGGAGGAGTCTGGAGCCAGTCCTGGGCTGTGGAACGACACTGATGGTGCAGAGTGCGGAGCGGGTGTTGGGGTGTCAGGGGCTGCAGGATATGCTGATAGTTTCCCAGCTCGGCCACAGTAGAGGAGAGTTCCTTCCTCTCTCCCTGTGCATCCTTTCCCTCTGCATAAAAGAGAGAGTGATCCTTTTCTCGCCTTGTTGAGTTGATGCCAAAGGGGAGAGAATGAGACTGGCTCCTCCTTGCTGCTCCCTGCCCGCCCCCCCCCCCCCCCCCCCCCAAGTATGAGTAATAGTCTCTTTGGAGTTGGCGTGCCCATACCTGGGCTCTCCAATCCACCAAGAGATTGAACCCTGGCTTTACCAGAGCACGGCAGCAGGGGTAAGCTGGCTGCCTCCCAGCCTCCCCATGCACTCAAGGCCTTGTGAGAGCTCACTGGTGTCTCCAGCAGGCGCAGAAGTTTTTTCTGCCAGTCCTGCACCTGCAGCCCTGGGAAGATGGCTGTAGTCATGCTGCAGCAGGCATGGACAATTGATTATAAGCGGTCGTAGATTACCTGGAGCAATGCTATTAAATTTAATACAGTTCTCTACTGGCTCTTGGGGCACAGCCTTGGGTTGTGTAACTGACATCTCGCTGCAAAGCATTTTGAGGACATTGCTAGGGGTGTGAGGCAAAGAGATTCAGCTGCAAAGCGGGAGAAGAATGAGTTTCTGTTGAGATTTATTTCCTGCCCAATAATTGCCCAGAAAAGCTGTGTAAACCTTCTCTGTTTGTGGAACAAATACTGCAAGAGTTACTGCTCTGACCTTTTTTTTCTTTTCCACCGGACAATTGTCTGTGCCCTTGCTATTCAGAAGCCTTGATATGTTGCTGGCAGATTTATGCTGTGTTGAAACCCACCTCTTGTTGCCTCAGAGTTGATTGGATGAAAGGAAACTTGTTCGTTGAAAGATAAACCCACTGCCACATGCCCTGCATGCCAAGCTAGGGTTGAAGTTTAAAAGAACAATTTGGAGCACTGACCTCTTTTCCTTGTCAGCTTCTTGTCTTCTGTCACCGTGTCATCTGTGAAAGGTGGGTGACCAGCTCTGAACAGGATCACCACTGGATTTAGGCAGGAGTGAGATACCTTATGAGTAACCCATGCTGTGGTGGAGCGAGGCCACTGCTTGCTGTGGGCTCAGTGCCTCTCAAGGGAAAGGCTGTTCAGTGTGCAATTCCTGCCCTGGCTTAACAAAAGCTTGTGGCAAATCCCCATGTGAACACTCTCACATTGATTTGGTGGCTGCTAAATTTGGGAATAAATCCACCTTCCTCGGCAGCGATAGTAAATCAGATGAGGCATGTCCAGCAAGAGTTTGGAATCCACTGCAAAATGCGCTTTGTGTGTGGTTCAGAGCTTGCCCGTGCTGAAGAGAAGCTGGTGCTAAAGCTCTCTGGAACAAACCTCCGAGTTGAAATCCTGTCCTGGGTGAGATCCCAGCAGTCTGTTAGGGCTTTTTGGGGACTTCATTGCTCTGTGACCCTCTGACAGTGGTGTGAAGTGGCCCTCTTCCCTCTGCATCAACGTAGAGCTGCTAAGTCAGCAGGGTTGTGTAGTAGCCAGATGGCCCAGAGAGGCTGTATGAAGAAGGCATCTTAGTCATTGATCCTCCCCTTGGATGCCACACAAGAGCAGATGCCACTTGTAGACCCAGCCTCAGCTCCTCATATGCATTGGGCGGCTGTGCGGTCCCTGCAGTTTTCTGCACTCCATCACTACTGGGACTGTTGGGAGCCTGTGCCCCCCCTCCGCCCCGCTGGCTCACTGCCAGAGAACAGCCCCATCCAAGCAGGGATGGTTCTGCCTGGAAGTTTTATTCTTGGTAACGTAGGATCTGTGGTAGCTGGTAAATGTCAGCCCTCATTAGGAAATGTATCTCGTGGGTGGGTTTCTCTCGTGTGCAAACCTGTTGGAGGCTGCTGGTATTTCACCAAGGGTCTGAGCGGAGAATCGGGCCCGTATGTACGTATGCGTGCACTTCCTCCTGCAGGTGACAGGAAAGCAGAGGGTGCAGGTTTTAATCCGTGTGTGTGTGGGCAGCTCTGCTGATGCTGTTTGTCAGCTGGAATCCCAGCACAGGGCTCTGCGGCATCAGCCGCGGCTTCCTTTTTGCCTTCTGTCACATTTGGAGGGAGGGAAGAGGTAGCTGAGTCTTGCAATAGTAGGTCAAAACATATTGCAGCACTGAAGATCAGAGCAAAAGCTTTCTTGTACAAACACAGGGTTTTATTCATCCTGTTATTTTCTTTATCAAATGCTTACTTGCCTTTATAGAGCAGCTTTCAGCCCCAGGGAAAGCAAGCATCTCGTTGGAATGGCAGCTAGGCTAGCGACTAGAGTTGGTCACGGTTGTGGAAGCTGGGCAATATGGACTTTTATTCCTGGCTCTTCTCTGGCCCCTTGTCCTCCAGATCTCTGTGAAGACCTTAAGAAATGAAGAGCAGGGTCTGTCACTGCATGTGTACGCAGCACATAGCATGGTGGCACCCCCAGAGCATCCTGGGCACAGCAAGAAATGCTACTTGTTATTGTTATGCTACTGAAGTGCAGCTGGTTCTGGGTGGGTAGCAGTCTGGTTAGGGTGCAACCTGGTTAGGGTGCTGGAGCGAGCTCTTTTATCCAGACAAAGCTCTGTCTGGGATTTTTCAAAGTCCAGGCATGCAGACAGCTTATTTTTAAGGTCTCATTTGAGAGATGTCAGTTCCCCCTCCCTACTCTTCCCCAGGCAGCGAGAGCAGAAAACTGAATTTATCTGCATTGGGACAGAGAGAGCTGGAGTAAACCAGCCAGGCACTGCTCTTGATCTGCTGGGTAGAACAACTGACACAGAGCTGTCTGTCTGTCCGAGTCTGAGATGCTCGGGTGCTGCTGATGCTGGGGTTGCAGTGACAATTACACAGCATTTTCCATCCCAGCCCCTGGGTTTCAGAGTTTACTGGAAAGTTTGCCTTGTTGGGGTGATGTTTTGTCTGACTCAGTCCCAGGGTTGATTTTTTTTTTTTTTTTTTTTTTTTTTTTGTATGTGAGGCAAAATGGTACCTCTACTTTCTGGGAGAAAGGTGAGGAGCCCACACTCCTTGCCTTCATTTGCAAGACCTTATGAAGACCCCAGTGTGGAAACAGTGTTTGAGAAGAGGTTGAGGCACAGCCTGCAAAGAGCCCTTTTTGCTCAGGGGCTCTTGAATATCCTGCAGTTAGTGCACAGGAATTGTGAAGGGCTCAAATATTTTCAGTTTGAGTGTAGGTGCCCACAGCTACATCATTATTGACTGGTGCAGGTTGGTGGAAGGGACTATATGACAGATATTTGAATGGGTGTGTGCTACACTGGCTGCTGTGTGCCTGGATTAAAGAGGAGACTTTTCAGTGTGAGTCCCTTCATGGCCCTGCTGGGGGGATGCGCTGCGTCTGGGTCTTGAGCAGGTGGGGATGGGGTGGGATCTGCTTTTCCTTTTCACCTCCTAAAGCCAGAGCATCCATCTCTGTCAGGCTGCTGCTAATGAGTTAGTTAAACAGCATCTCCTTACTGGAAACTCTTTTCAGTCCAATTAAGAACTTGCAACATGTCAGTTGTGACAATAAAAGTGAATTAAGTCTCATTTCTCCTTTTTTATGATGTTTATTAGAAGATGCGAATGCTCATTTAGAGGAGCTAATCATGGTTATTTATTCGTCAGTGGTACCAAGAAGCCCCTGCTCAGGCTAGGAAGGACCCGTTGTGCCAGATGCTGTGTGTGCTCATGGAAGGCATGGGAGCAAGCCTTGGAGAACAGATTGACCACGTGGGAAGAGCCCAGGCAGGGTAGGCAGGCTCCCATGGCCATTCAGCCCCAGCTGCAGGACTTGCTGCTGCTTGGAGGTGCCGTGAGAGCCAGGTGAAGCCAGTGGCTATCTGTCTCCACCATGCTGCTCAGCAAAGATCACTCTGAACAGCAGCAGAATCTCTTCTCTGATCACTTGTCCTTCTTGTTGCAATACCTCAGTCTTTCATCAGCTGGTCCCAGAAATGCTGGAGAGCGCGTGTTGGGGAGAGAAGTGGGCAGGTATGGCTGTATAAACCTCTTTTCCTGAGGAAGCCAGGGCGTAAGTGAAAACCAAAAGCTTTATCTTTGGAGTACGGCTTGACGGGAAGGATAACTTGTGGCAAGAGGCGTATCTGACAGTCCTGTGGGTTACTTCTGTTTGAAACGCCCTCTATTCCTCACCCCCAGCCTTTGCAGGCAAGAGGAGAATGCTGAATTCATCTTCCCTCTCAAGCTGTTTTGATTCAATGGCTTGGCCAAAATTGTAAGCCCTTCCAGGGGCTTGGGCTGCTAGTCCAGATGCTTTCCAGCACATCTAACGGGAGAAAAAAGCTATTTTATTGCTGTGAGGAGCCCAGGCAGGAGGAGGCAATAGAAAGGGCCTGTAGGAAGGTTCAGTGCACCAGCTTGTTTTTAAGGGGAGTTTGGTCTGTGCTTCTCAAAACCAGATAACTCCATCCTTAACTGATAAGCTTAAAGGACAGAAATCCAAGGACACTGAGGCACAGGGCCCAAGAAGCAGGCCAGGAAAGAAAAAGCCACATGCCAAATTGCTAATCTTCCCCTCCTGTCTGTTCTGCAAAAAGCCAAGACTAGAGTCAACTCTCAATGTTTCTCCCTCTGAGGAAGACCCCCACGCCATTGCTGGAGGAAGGGGTAAGGGTCTGGTACCCCTTGCCCTGAGGTTTGGTAGGGTTGTGTGGTGAGGAATGTGCCACAAGAAGTCTTCACTAAAGGTAAAGAGGAGGTGCTGAGGGCAGCAAGACAAGTTGTCCTGTGCGTCACTGCATTCCCATGCCAGGATCAGTCACGACTGAGCTGTTGGCTGCTGAGCTCTGTCCGTAGCCTGTGTTTTGGACTTCCAGACATCCAACTTTCAGCCTCTGCTCCTGCCTGGCTCGTGGGCTTGTTTGTCAGGATTTTGCGCTGTTGATGCTTGTGAGTGTCATCCAGACTCTGGAGCCATCCTTGGCTCTAACCTCATGTAAACAGGGGTTTGGGTTGCCTGTGAAGGCTATCATGTTGAGGACAGAAGCAGGAGGCTTTGAAGATCACACCGCAGGTGAGAATGGAGAAAGCTGGGGTAGGCAAGGCTGCAGCAGGATGTGCCAGCTGGTTCTCCAGCTCCCTTGGCAAGGTGGCCAGGCTGGGGTGAGCCAGCAGCAGCCAGCCTACATGGGGAACCAAGCCCTCTAGGCTGGGCTCCTGCTTACTGCCACGAGTACGACGCACCGGGGCTCTTCTCTGTTCACCAGCCCACCATGCCGTATTGCAGCGGGCTGAATCTCTGTCTGTGTCGGAGGGAAAGCATCATTGTTCTTCGTAGTCCTGCAGCTGTTGATGTTTTGAAATTAAGAAAACATTTAAATGATTAAAAAAAACCTGTAACACAGCCTTGGTTTATCAAGGGAGCTTCTAATGAGCAGAAAGGGAGGGGAAACAGGCACAGGAAGGGCAGCAGAGACTAACAGCCTGGCAGAGCACTTGTCATCTTGACAACACAATAAGTTTCAAACTGGGCTCACTTTGATGTTTGCCTGAAGGTATATTTAACTAGTGTGGGAGATGCTGGAGCAGAAGTGTGCACCTTTGAGCCCAAGGAAGCCTCAGTGGGGGTTAGTTTTGGAAGGGGGAAGATGGGCTCCAAATGGAAAACGTGCCTCTTTCCATCCCTCCCTGTCTGTGTGTAGCCAGACTGAAAGGCTGTGCTCGCAGCTTGGTGAGAGAGGATGCTAATGAAGCATGAACGGGCTGCGCTCAGCGGCAGCTCCTGTGCTATATGCCACCAGCCTGCCTGCCTGCCTGCCCATTTCTTCCTTCCTTTCTTTCTGTATTTGCATGTTGTGTTTGACGAATGGAAATGTGGGCTTCTTTTTGAAGCAGGAGGGCTGTCAAACAAGCGGATAGGATGGAAGCTCAAATTCTCCTTTCCTGGGGCTAGGCTAAATTGTCAGAGGATGCGCAAGGCATCTGGGGAGGATTTATAGTCTTTGGGACCTTGGGACTGATTGGACACCCTGGGTGTTGCAGGTTCAGTGGGGTGCAAAGAAGGGATCTTTGAATGGCTCTTAACTCTGCCCAGAAGTCCTTACTGGTTTGTTTATTTTCAGTCCTTGACCACAGGCCCTGATTTGGGGTGCTCTGTGCTCCAGGGCTGCCGCTGCTCTGTATGTGGTCCTGACCCAACCCTCCTTACCCCAGAGCTTCCAAAATGCACCTCCCACCTTCCTCAAACCCCCTCTAGCTCTTT
Source organism: Falco peregrinus (assembly GCF_023634155.1). NCBI lineage: Eukaryota > Metazoa > Chordata > Aves > Falconiformes > Falconidae > Falco > Falco peregrinus. The sequence continues at coordinate 6,126,639 of NC_073730.1, read as the reverse complement.
CTGCCAGAGCAAGACCTGCTCCATCTCTCCTTGGTCAAGTACCCCTGCTCTTCTCCCCCACAGCCCCTGGCTTTTACCTCCCTTTCTTCTCCCAACTTCCAGTGCGTCAGGCCCTTGCTCACTTTCTATCCTCATACCCTGTGCTGTGGGATTTCAGAAACAGAGATATGAACTGTGTTTGCAGAAATCCGAAGACGGTGCCTACAGGCCACAGGCTTGTGTTGCATCTGCATTACATGCACGTGGGGGAGCGGAAGGCATCTTCTCCCCAAACTTGCCTGCTACCAAAATAGTCCAGGCAGTGACAGGAGTGCAGGATGCTTTATGTCTGGTTCTGTGTCGTCATGAGAAGTTTCTGTGGCAGAGCCTAAGGCTGACGTATTGACATCAGATGCTGCTGAAAATGGATGTGTTGGGATGTTGGGTTTTTTTCTGTGTCGTTTTTTTTTTTTGTAGTGAGTGACTTTTTGGCATTTCTGAGAAGCAGACTCCTAACTAGGAGGCAGAACAAGCTGGGCACGTGAGATGGGGGTCATGCAATGAGCCAGAGCATCTGCAGCCTTGGAGGGGTCCACACTGTGCCCCTGTTGTTTTCATCACATCCCCAGGCATCTCATGGCATGTCACCTGTGTGCAAAGAAACATCTGGAAAGGGTGCAAATGCAAATCTGCATTTGTATTCGCCCTGCAGAACAAAGCCAGCCACCTTCTGACATCAGTTATAGCAGGAGGAGACTGAAATACAGTGTTAGAAACTGGAGTGGGGGCCCTGTCCAGGAGTCTTGCTTGGAAGTGTGTGTCTGCAGCAGTATGGAGAATGGGCTAAAATCAAGGATTTAGTCCGCGCTCGTCTCTTGCAGCAGTATGGTTTTATCTTCCTTTCCAGATTGGCTTTAAAGATATGGGAAAGTGTTGACATTCTTCCCACAGGAGAGATTTGCTAAGGTCCTTAGCTAGTACAAATCAATCAAGCTCTAACTCACAAAGCACCCTATGGGGATGCAACTTCGATAGGAACCTTCCCTCTGAAGTTTGATGTGATTTCCTTTTCTTCTAGCCAAATCATATTTGCCTTTCTTCATTACGAAAATAAAAGCCTGGCGTAGCCCAGGAGCCCCACCTCCTTTGTCCCAGCCTTCGTGCCCTCCCTCAGAAAACCTTGAGTCATCACCTCTTGGCTCCACCAGCCTTGTAAATTTTTTTTTTTTTCTTCTCCTCATCCCCCCCACCCTAGCTGGGGTGAAGAAGTGAGAAAGCAAATAGGAATAAATACCTCCAGCCATAAAAGTGAAATAAATCAATACCTCTTCTCTGAAGCCAGAGATGCTTAATAGGCAAGGATCACTGCCAGATTGTAAAAAATGTGTTTAGTGTGCGGCTGGGGCAAATTTAACCCTTGGACATAAACAGCTGAGCAGCTTCTCTCACCTCTGAATTAAACAACTTTAACTGTGGACGGCTGTGATTAATAGGGGTGCCTCTGGTTGGGCTGCACCAAGTATTTTGTGCCTGTGGATCATCTTGGCAATTGCCTGAGAGGGAGAGGTTGTTGCCAGGTCCCTTCTGCAGGCACAGCGATGCTTTTTTCTTGAAGGGACAGCTCTATTTGAGGTTGAGGTAGCTCCTGGGCTGAGCTGGTGGGACTTTAGCTGCCTTTCCCAGAAATTAAGGACCTTTCCAGCTCTCCACCCTGCCTTTCTGTGGTGGGAATGCAGAGGAGCAAAGCTAGGGTGAGGCAACCTTGTCTAAACAAACTCAGTATTGTCCACGCTGGGGAAGAGCTGAGGGAAATTCATGCCCCAGATGCCTGGGGCTTTCTCAGCATGCAGGTGAGGGTGCCTGAGTGTCACCGCCCTGAGGGAATAACTGCCCTGGAGGGATAATCTGCTTTGGGGGGGGGGGGGGAAGATGGGAAGTTTAGTCTGTTTTCTTTGCAAGGGCCAGTCTCCTCCAAACCCTGGAGATGGTTTAGTTGTCCTGTCCAGCTCTCCAGCATGCGTTTCTTCTTTTTGCCTGGCCAATGGAGCTGGAAGACAGAGTAGAAGTAAAGGACGCAGTAAAGCTGTGGTGAGGGAGGGCTGGGACTCCAGTCCCAGTCTCTAGGAATTTTTTTAATTTCTTTTTTGTTTTCCTCCCAGGACAGCCCATCCTGGGACCTTCATAACTCTCTGGTCAGTGTTTTCGCCAAAGAGTATGGGGCACCAGGATGATGAAATGCAGCTAAAGTTGAGTAACAGAGATTGCTGGAAGCCCCAGTGAGATGTTCCTGGTGGGCTGGGGGAAGCGTTAGCACTGCTGTCAGCTGGTTTGGTGAGATCACGTCAGGAATAACGGGGATGCTCTGGGCACTCTTTCTGAAGACTAATGGAGTCAAATGGGAACAGGTATTAAGGAGCCCACAGAGACATTCAGGGGTGCGAAGAGCCCATCACACTTAAGGTTTGGCTTCACAAAATCAAGACTAAGAGGTGATCCGCTGTGTGTATATTGAAGCAGAAACAGTTACTAGGGAGAACTATTTAGAGTAAGCAGATATTGGCGTAAGGACAGTTGGGTATGGGCTGGCCATGAACTTGGAGGCTGGTGACAAGCAGAAGGCTCCTTAATGTTAGAGCAGGAAGGTGCTGATCCCTTCCAGTGGTTGTGGAGCAGGGAAGCACTGGGACCGGTTTGCAGAGAAGCTGAGCAGGAGTGATTATTTGATGTAACTCCAGCACTGCTCAGAGGCTGGATGCAGGGACGTGGTGTTTCATGCTAGTCTTATTTTTGACCGTTTGTGTGCCTTTTGTTGGGGCTAGGAGCTCAAAGGTAGCTAAGATATTTCAGAAGAGGATTGGGGGTAGTTTCCCACAAAGCCTTCATGTACCTCTACAAGCTATTTGTTCTCCCGGCAGACAGTCTCGCACTTGGTTAAGTGCTGCCTGGCACACAAATGTTTTCCTGAACTACAGCAGAAGCCTTTTGCTGAGCAGAGCCATGTGATGGAAGTTAACTTTGTATTTAGGAGCTGGGGGCATCTAGCACAGATTACAAAGCCAGCTGGTTTTTGCGTGAAAGGCGGGCAGGCTGTACTGAGAAAGGTGATGGTGGAAACACTTGTATTTGTTTTGATTTTTCCTCATCTGTAGAGAAAATTACATCTCTTGCTAACATACCTGTGGCAAGCAGAGGTTATGGGTGTTATTAAAGTAGCAATGGAAAAAGGTTTTCCAATTGGGTACAATTTTGCTATCCTCCCGTGGAGGTTATTACCCTTGGTTGGGACAGGACAAACAGGTTGAGGTCATGATTGGCATAAAACGGACAGAATTTGTCCCATTGCTTGAGAGATGGGACTTGTACAGATATGAGGGATATGGCTGGGTCTTAGGCTAAAAAAAGGAGCTTTTACTGCCTCTTGATGCCTTGCCTCTACCTTGCTCTGCTGTCTGTCAGGCAGCTCCCACTCCTCTTCGCCAGGTTCCAGGCTTTCCAGTTTGGACCTGAAAGTCCTTGTAAGTTAGGGCAGGCGGAGTCGCTGGTTATTCTCCACACCTAAATCTACCTTTTGTTCTCAGTCTCTCGATCCTCTCAAACAGGTACAAAGGGTGGACAGCACTGGCTGACCGAGGTCTGTAACAGCCTACTGCCTCCAAGACCCCAGTTTTTAGGGTGAGGTGCTGTCCCATGGACATCAAACATCTGCGCGGTTTATGTGTGCATCAGTCCGTCCTCCTCCACCTCCAAACGTGGGAGAAAATACTCCTGGTGGTGCCCGGAGAGCTATCTGCGAAAGTCAGACCACGGAAGAGCTGGTGAATTGCTTTTCTGCCCAAGGCAAGTGAAGTGCTCCCGGTGGGGTAATCAATCTCCCCGGGAGCTCCCCCAGCTGAAGGCAGTCGCCCTGACTTTATGGAGTGTGTCCTGTCTCCCCTGTAATGGCCATGAGTCCCGCTCCCAGCCAGCAGCACGCAGCAGCTCACCCGTGGGACGGGGACCGTATGTGCCTGTGTTTAAAAGCAGTAAAATGCTTGGTGGAGGAAAGCTCCAGCCGTTACACATGCCAAAGGGAGACTCCCAGCGCTTCAGCTTCCTTGGCATAAAATCACAGCGGCGGGTAAATCCTGGAGAAATAAAGCAAACCCAGTCGAATTAGCCCAGAACTATGTGCTAGGAGGTGGGGAATGTTTTTGCCGTGTTTCATCCTCTCTTGTGGGTACCAGATCATTGCGGGTAATTTTTCAGCTTGCCGCAGTTCAAACCAGCAAGGGGTTCTTGTTGATTAATCCTAATGAGGGAGAGAGGCCAGCTCTTTGGTGGCCGAACAGTACCATGTTATGCTTGCATCTCCTGATGTGGTAAGAAAAGGCACTTGGTGGTTGTTTTTTTTTTGGGGGGTGCCCTTTTACTTCCTCCCGAGACTTTCTGATGCTGTGTCTGAAGGCACATAGGGTTTGGGGGAAGGATGCTCCTGATGTCAGCCAGCGTTGGGCTGGGTAAGCTCCGGTTTGATGGCTCCCACGGGGCAGGAGCCGTCACCCAGGCTGGGATTTCTCCAGAGGCTGGGAAGTAGCTGCCGGGCGGGATCTGGGATGGGGGAAGGGAAAGAGTTTCTTTGAGCATCTGAGGGTGGATTAAGTGGAGCGTTCCTTGTTAGCTAATTGAAACAGTCAAAATGTCAAATGAGGCATTTCAATAATAGTGATGTTAGGAGCTTTACGTTTTTATTTCTTCCCTTCTCTCTTTTGTACTGCGCCTTCAAGACATAGGACCTAAGTCCCTGCCTCTACAGAAGCGCTCTTAAAGAGGTGCTTCGGGGGGATGGGGCAAAGACAGAAGCTGTTTTAATCCCCTCCAATTCCAACATTATTGTGTTTCAGCAAATATTTTGCAAAAGGCTTTTCAGGCTGAACTTCAAACAGGCAAATGCCTCACTCGAGTGACTCGGGGAGCTTTGCAAATTTAGAAAAGAAAATGAAGATTGTTTTAGCTGACATTTAAACCTCTTCTCTTTTCCCAGCCTGTCAGGAAGCTTCATACACTTCAGGTCAGATGCTCTTTCCCTGAAGAAGAAAAGGATATTTATAGATGGGTAGGACCATAACGGAGGAAATCTCCAGGCTGCAATACCTGTCAGATGAGGTTACTTATGGCCCCAATAGTAACAGCCAACTTAGAACCCACTACAGGGGAGCAAAATGATGAGGGTCCAGCCCTGGGCCACACAGTGGGGTCTAGCCCAGGTAATTTGGCCTCATTCCTTGAAGGTGAAGGTAGGCTTGGCTGGAGCATGGTATTTTCTGGGCAAATGTTTCCCTTATGGCTCGCTGTGCTTTGTTGCCCTTCTGGATCTTGGGGAGTGCCAATATATAGAGATCTTGAAGTGTGGTCTGGATCATTCCTGTTCCTTGGGGAGGTAGGGAAGGGGTTAACTAGAGATGCCAAGTCGAAGAAAAATAGCTTATCACACAGAGAGGCTGTGGCTTGTTTGCCCTGGGTGGTTAGGAGCTCCTGAGGGGATGATGGAGCATCTGGCTGCAGGTCTCGGTTCCTCCTTGCTCCTTCTCAGCCGGGGCTGAAGCCAGGCCAGCAGTGCTGAGCAGTGAGCAGCTGTCTGGGCTGTGGTTGGAGCAGTTTACTCCCAGCAATTAGAGTCTTTGGGGTTTCTTAAGGTAAAGACAGCTTGCAAAGAAAAAGCAGTGTGTCTGGGGACAGCAGAGCTCTGCTGCAACCTGCTCTTATCCACAGCTGGTTCTATACAGGGTTTTTGTTTGCACATTGCCTCTGATCCGCCACTGGTCCAGAAGGAGGGGAAGGGGCTGGGTGGCTCTGCTGCAGCTTGTGGGGAGCTCACCCCGTGGGGCCAAGGCTGGGGAGTGGGCTTGGGCTTGTCTTGTGTGGCTGATGGGGCTACACAGGAGGTTTTGGCATAAACATTTCTGCAACCCAAGCCCCGGGGCTTGCACTGGGGCCCCAGATGTGACACTGAGGACGTTTGGAAGTAGTACAAGGTAGCTGGAAACTGGATGAAGGTTGACGTCAGGCTAATGTAGTCCTGCGGCTGTTCTTTCTGCGTGGTGTTGGCTCACGGGACTATAGTGTGGAAATCTCTGATGAGATGTAGCTAGAGCTGGGAGCATCTCCCATGGCATAGGTCCGTGCCTTCTCCTTTTGGTCGGCATGGGACAATCTCTTTCTGTGTTTTCCCATGTCTCCATAGATTTTAAGGGAAAGAAATCCAGGTGCAGTGCCTGGAGAGGGAGCCATGGTGTGGTTTGGCCAAGTGTTCTGATTTAATTATAAGGGTGTGGGGACCCCTTGTCTGTGGAGTGGTGGTGTAGATACCACACAGAGCTGTGTGGGGTGCTGGAGGCAATTTTTCTTGTAGGAAAACCTCCCAGGGTGAAGGAATAACAAAAAAGCCCTTTACAGGCCATGTCTCATGGAGATGAGACCCAGAGAGATCTTCCCTGGAGATCACAGGTGAATGGTGACTGATGCTGCTCTTCTGGGCTGTGTAGAAGTGGAAGAGCCCAGGGTACTGTGAGGATGATGTTCTGGGGACATCAGGCTTGCTCTGCCCATGCTCCTGGCTCTTCTCCTGTGTCCCTTTTGATAACCAGCCCCAGCAGTGTAGTCTTAGAGCCGAGCTGCCCAGATTTTCATGATCCCCAGAAAGGAAAGCAACAAATTCTGTACGCAGCGAGCTCTCCACCATGGTTTTCCTGCCATCTGCCCACCCTGGTGGATGTTAACAAGCTAGTAGATCTAGACCTGCTGTGCCTTGATAGAAAGATTTATTTTTAGGACCTTGATATTTAAAATGATCTGTTATAATTTCATGCTTAAATAACACTAAATAATGTTCCTTGTTTGCACAGTGTAATTGGAAGAGGCAAATAAACCAAACAAACCAGCTATGACTGAGCTTCCTTAGTATTTTTGAACTGAAACAAACAGTAAAAAACAAGGGCTTGGCCAATTTAACACTTTGGAGGTATTTTCTAGTTGGCATTCCACTTTTTCTTTTTCACAGGCCAAGAAACACAAGAGCTTTAAAGAGCCAATGGCTTCTTGCCAAAGAAAACTCAGTTGGTCTTAGATTGGAAAAAAAAAAAAAAAAGAAAAGAAAAAAAATTAGAAGTGAACTTATTGTTTGTTTTTTAGGAACTGGCAGGGCTAATGACTCTGGAAGTGCCATGGGATTTGATGCGAGTGCGGAAAAGACTTAGAAAATATTCAGCAAGTTCATTTAGGCTCCTTTCATGCTTCTCAAATCCTGAGGCTTCTTTATTGCTGCTTTATGTCAATTTGACACTGCTTGATTTCAGCGCTGCTCTCGATTTTACTGTGATGGCATTACCGTGCTCCGTGTGGAGGGGGTCCTGCACTGATCACATCTGTAACATCCCATGTAATCTGCGTTGGCTTTAGATGATTGAATTAAAGCTTCTGGATTCGGGTGACCCCGTCTGGGCATAGGAAGTTGAGGCCAGGCTGACATTACCCATGTGCGAAGCTGCAGGCATATCATGTAAGTGAAGAGATTTTGTGATTAGTCATGAATGCGTTGTGTTCCCTCCTGGAGAACGGCCGTTGGAGAGGGAATATAGCCTAGGCTTTTGAAGCTGCTGCACATCAGCTTTAGCTGGAAGGATTCCTCTCGTTAGAAAGGTGAGAGTAACTTTTCCCTCTATGTTCCTGTGCTTAGCTGCCCCATGGAGCAATGTCCCTGCAGGTTCAGGCTGTGACAGTGATGCTGCTGGAACCCCTTAGCAGCCCTGCATCCTGCTCTCAGTTCTTCCCTTTCGCTCCAGTGCCCTGTCCTCCCTCTGTCCCTCCTGTCCTGGGGGAGCTGGCTTCCCCCCAGTGCCTCTCCTTCCAGGCTGGCAAGCCCTCCTCCATCTTCTCCCTCTGCTCCTCCACCCCTCCGGTCCACACAAGCCTCGGCTCTGTTTGTGCCCACATTAGCATTTCTGCTGACTGCAAGGATTGGTTTAATTTCATGGGTGTCATTTCCTTCAAGAAATCTCTCTCTGAGCAGCAGCCCGACGAATGCCTGATAAAACATATTTTCCTACGGTAATGATTTTATGGACCCATAAGTCATGAATTTATTATGATCTCAGCCCCTGCTGCTGATTGCTGTAAAATGCAAAGTAATTAACAGCAAGCGGTAGCAGCTATTCCCACCTGGTAGCGTGTTCTTGGGTACGTTGATGGGTTTGATTAAAGTAATGGCTAAAGTGTACAGCCCGGCTGTAAAATATTAGCATGATTAATGCAGTATCCTAAATAAGAAACAAAACTAATGGGCATGGTTTAAGGAATTAAATATATATATATATTCCTCTCCCTCCCTCTAGCTATTGTTCTGGCTCATTTATGCTTTCTTTTCTGTTAAATAATGTATGGGCTTGAGGACCAGGGGGCAGGCTGGAGATGCATATTGCAGTTTCATAACATCTTAAGTGCTTGTGTTAATTTTTCACTCCTCCCTTCTCTTCCCCCTCAACCTGCCATCTCCCATCGGATAGGGGCAAAAAGATAATCAAGTTTCCTGAACTTGGCCTGAAGTCAGATGTGATCGGATTTGGATTGCAGACAGCCTGGGGAAGTGGCTTGGAGGCAGCTTGGAGGGTTGGACTTGGTTTCTGGCTTCGCAGAAGAGAAACCCTGACGCTGTGTTCGTGTTCCCATGGCTGGGGGTGATCTCCAGCCTGTCTCAGCAGCCTGCAGCCCCGAAGTTTTTCGCACATGAAGAATAACCACGTCTGTCCAGGAGCTGCAGTGCTTCTGCTGATAAAGGAATGCTTTTTCTTTCCTTTTTCTGAGCAGCTTAAAAAAGCAGTGGCTGGATATGGGTGAAAAATTAGCAAAAATAAGACTCGATATAAAGTAACCCGTGTCAGATTTTTCCCCACCCCCTGCTCCCAAAACCATGATAAATTTGATTTCTGGCATTTTTCAACGAGAAAGATCAGAAATTACTTGGGTTTGGGGATGAGAAAAAAAAATACAAAATAGGCTTTTTTTTTTCCTCCATGCCAAACGCCTAGAAAAATTTATTGGAAATGGAAAAAATACCTGATTGCAAAAAAAAAAAAAAGGCTTTTTTGACCTACACTTTTTGATCAGCTCTTCTCTTCCAATTTCTAAAGATGCATACACCAATGTCATCTAATTCCCTCTGATCTGCCTCTAAGTTTTCAGGTGTATTGATCTGCTCTAGTTTATGAAGCTACTGACTATTGGAAAGAAGAGTTTATAAATAACTACAGAGAAACGAGCTTCCATATCACAGGGGTTCCAGGTGTGGTGCTTTTGTTTATCACACAACACACTTTTTTTTTTTTTTGGAACCTTTCTTAACCAGGAGATTGCAAAAGGGGAGCTCAGCATGCCAATGTCACTGAGAATTGTTGTGTTGTATTTTACTGTGCAAAAGACGCTTTCTCCCTCTTGGGATGGAGAGGTTTCTGGGTTTCTTTTTATAGATAAAATATAAACTCGGTAGTAGTTCTGCTAGTAAATACAAGTAGCCCCAAGCTCCAGAATATGTCTTGTTGGTCCCTCCAGTAATTTGACAAAGTATTCGTCCAGCAACCCTCTGAAAGGACAACATGAACAATTTTGTCGGTCCTTCAGTATCTGAAATCGTTGCGGCAAGGGGATGCTGGGCTCTGTCAATGACTGCGTGGTGGCCAGCTCTCTGCCAGTGTTGGCATGGGGTTTAGACATCTCACCCATGTTCACTGGTGGTCAAACCCAGGAATCAGACATGTTACCAGGAGGGTGAGAATGAAGTCCTCTCTCTGAAATTTCTACCACTGGACTTGTGATTACCTTCTCTTGGGAAGGCTATAGGAAACCTCAAAAGTTACAGACCGTGATCAAAGGTACAGGGGAGCTTCCACGCAAGGAGAGATGAATCAAATTGAGATGTGTTGGTTGAATAGAGAGGCAGCTGGGAGAGGGGTGTGTTCAAGCCACGTACAGTCCGGAGTGGAGTAGAAGAGATGGCACAGGTGATTGTTTGCAGTGTCTTGTGATTCAGGTTCTGAGGGTTACCCAGTGAACTTATTAAGCAGAAGGTTTAAAGAAAATGAAGGGAAATCCATTTTTCTGAAGTGCATAATTACATAGGTATTTCATTGCCACGTGCTGCTGTGGAGTCCAAAAGAGGAGAATAGATGTGAAGTGGGACTAGATAGTTGTGGAAGACAAATCCCTGGGGATGCTGAATGTAATGAAAGGGTTTGCAGCAAGAGGGCAAGATATCCCATTGCTCTTTTGCTTCCTCCCTTCTCCCCTTGGCAAGACTGTGGCCATGTGCCTATGCCCACTCTATCCTCTTAGCCTCTGAGTCCCTGTCTCAAGACGAGCGCTGGAGGATGTAATTGCTGTGGTTCAACTGACAGCACTTTCTGTCCTGAAGTGTGGATCTCCCCAGTCTTCTTCCACCACATAAGACCTTGTCTACTGGATGAGAAAGCACAGGGCAGGTGATGAAGGAAGGGTGATGATGCTGAACTACATCACGGTTCTCACCAGAAACATCTGGGCTCCCAGAGCTGGAGGACAGCACAAACCCATGAGGCTGAGGCAGACGGTAGCCTCGAGAGGTAAGAGCCAAACGTGTGAATCTCATCCCAGCTATGAGGTATGTTAGTGCCACAGCAAACACTGGCGTGTGAGGATGGCGGGTGATGGCTGGGCAAGGGAAGGCAGATCCTTTTCATCTCTCGTTTAGGTGCTGTTTGAGTCGGCCGCCTCAGTCAGGCAGCGTGGCTGCAGGGTCATATTTGGAAGGCTTTCTCAGCGGTGCACACATGTTAATGATGTTTGAGGAGTAGTTTCTGTGGGAGACCTGGGAGCCAGGCAGCTCTGCATATCAGCCCATTAGTATTTTTAAAAGAAAACCTCCATCCTGCAGGAACTGCTTCGGCCTCTGGAGACGTGCCAGAACCATATTCCAGACTGCACCGCATCTGCTTCTCCTGTTAGATCTTTCCCTCTCTCCTTTTATCCATCCCTTTTCCTTCCCTCCTGGCTAGAGCTTTCTATTGCTATTCTAGCCAAACCACACTTCAGCTATTGCCTTCTGTGCTTCTCTTGCCTGGAAGTTTGTACAAGGATAGGTTGGTGTTTTTTTATTTATTTTTTGCTCTCCTTTCTCCTTCTAGAGCTAATCACCCTGGTGAAATTGAGCTGTAATTCAGTTGGCAGTGGTCAGATTGAACTGAACGTATGGGCTCCAGCACATACCCAGATTCTTGCATCAATAAAAATGAACACAGACAGCCGCAAAGCGAAAGAGATACTGCATGGCCTTGTTTAAAACACATTCGCGCAAAAGCGTGAGCAACCTGAACAAAAGCTCTTTTGAGGTGGGTGAAAGAAGTTGTTATTGGGCTTGATGTGCGCAGCAAGAGGGGGAGACCGTGTTTCCCTACCTCCTCCCCCTGCCATCTGCAGCTGTGCAGCAGGTAGAGGAGATTGCATTTGGTGGGGAGGATTTATAGCTGTCATGAGTCAGTCAGAGTGTCAGGGTAAATCAAGCCTGACGTTTTTAACATCTTCCCCACACAAAGGAGGGGCAAGGGGGAACAGAGGAAGCAATTGTAATTTTATGTCTATATCCTGCTCAACTAATCAAGGTGAGCAAGAGACATGCCAGCCAGAGGAGATTTTCCTCTCGTTAGTTTGATCGTTTCTTTGCTTTGGCTTTTCCTTTCCTTTCCTTTCCTGGACTACTATAGCAATCTCCTCTGTGGAGGAAGAAAGATCCAGCTGATGAGTGCTAGAGGCTTGTAGACAAATGTTTCTTGCCCCTCTAGACTGTCTCCTGTAGTGTGTCTTTGATCAGGTAAGTGAAAACTCAGGGAAAAAGACGTTTTGGCAGAGGTTTGACTACCTTTGGCCTGCCTCCTATCTCCTCATCCTATTCAGACACCACACGTACTGCTAGCCCTGAGATGGCAGTGCTGTGGTGTACCGTATCCTCTCCTGGTCCCCTCCTACCCCTCTCAGGAGCACCTTGCTCAGGTTGGACAGGCCTACAGGTTGAGCTATGGAGCGAAGGAGTACCTACATCATGAGGGGAATCTAATTCCGGGGAATTTCCAGCAGCAGCGTGGTTTAGGAGTTGTGCTTGGTATGCCTCTTGTCTTGCCTCAGGCATATGCTGCTGCGACGCCTCCCTGTGCCTCTTACCTTGCTGCCAGCGCAGGCTGCCTCCGCTCAGCCCAGGTAGGCTAATTCCTTCTGGTGAGTAAGGAGAGGCAGGGAGGCAAAATACATACATGAATAGGTGCCTGTTCCTCACCCTTCCTATGCCACAGTCCAGAACACTGGTGTACCATATCGAGAGCATCTTGGTTTGAGTACTGGGATTAGCAGGGTGCTCTGCCTTTTGCTAGAAGTGAAGATCCAGTAGACTGGAATGGCTCGTGGCAGTGGAAAGGCTTGTGCCTCAGGGAAGGATGGTGGCTTCAATGTCTTCTAGCCCATGGCACGGGGTGTCCCAAAGGAGAGTGAGGCACAGCACGCACAGTTCGGAGCTGCAGCTGTTGAGCAACATTAAAAGCTGCATGCTGGGTCCAGGTGCCATCAATGCAGGGTAGCATCATTAAAATTCTTTGTGTGCACAAAAGTGGGCTAAGTCATCGGCAGAGGGCAGGGAGCCTCTGAGCTCCGTGGGCTCGTGCTGATTTACACCAGCTGGGGAACTGGGCCAAATCTGTCTCATTCAGTGAATGATCATTCAATTTTTTTCTCCGCTACCAAGCCCTTAAACAAAAGCCAATTGAAATCAATGGGAGACTTTTATCATTTCAGGGTTATAGGCCTAAAAAATTGGATGCTTGGGGAAAAAGCAGGCAGAGGAAGAGAAAGGGAAGAAGGAATAAATGCAGCTGTAACATTATGGCTTACAACGTAAACAGATGGGAGCGAGAAATGCTTTAGTTACGATTCTCCAGCAGCCACTATTCAGTAAAGCCGTACATGGAAATGTGTACATTGAAGAGCATGCTTCGTTATGTAAACTGCTCTATGGGCGCAAAGGGAGCCCATCCCTCTGTGAATCCTTTTTCTGCATGTCCTATTTCTGTATGTGATTAAGTTCTCTGCTCATCCATTGCATTTAGGGTTCTTATTAGTGGTAAGCATATGCTCCATGGGGTGCCTGTTACGCACAGAAATGCAGGTAGAAGTGCTGCCTTCTGCTCCCAGAAACCAACAGGACATTTTTGCAATAGCTGGAAGAGGGGGATGTTAGTATCTTGTCCAGCCTCTGGCTGTATTTTGATAAAATCCTTTGTCCAATGACTGCAAAATATTTTGCGACTACGGCAGGGTAAATCCCCTTCAGACAGGTATTATCTGGCCTATTTTTACAGCTGAGAATTTGCAGCCTTCAGAGCCATCTAGGCGATGGCACTGTCTTCACCTTGTGATCTCCTCGGCTGAATGAATATGTCAGGATTGGTCCTTGCAAATCCAGCCCCAGTTCGAACACAGCCCTGCAGTACATCTGGGTACAGTTAGATCCTTCCTACCTCAGCCTCCCCATCCGTATAACAGGTATGACAATCATCCTTTCCCCCGGGTAAACATTTCATTATGCGATGCTGCTGAAGTACCTCGGAGGGGAGAAGACCTACAGATAAGCCTGCATTCTCATTTTGGCTATATTTGTGTGCGTGTTTTCTGCTTTAACTGCCGTTCTCTTGCTTTGCCTGCTCATTAGTTCTGCCTGAGTGCAGGACCTCTCCAAAAAATGCAGCATTGGCAGTGGGCATGAATTCTTAACGACTCCTGTCTCTAATGACAGAAACCGGGGCCAGGCAGTCAATTTGCTTGCTGAGAGCCAGAGAGGCAGACTAGACCGTAGCTCTGTGCCGCTTTTTCTCATCATGGGGTGAGTTTGCGAAATCACAGGACCATCTGCAAAAATACGCTCAGGTGTTGGCCTGCTTCTTGTGCTGCAAGGAGAATCGCTTGGGATGACAGATGAAAAGAGATGCCTCTCAGGCTGTGGAAGGTGTTGAATTTGTTTTTAAAGCTCGCTCTGGCCTCCCGCTGCAGATTTTGGCTTTTGAGCCAAAACTGGAAATCCCGAGCCTGACTTGTCCAGTGCCCTGTTGTGCTGTCCAGCTTTAATGTACAGGGAAAATATTAAACTGGTAAAAAACCCCAAACAAAACAGCACAGCGATCAACTTAAAGAAGAAAATGCCAAGGGTTCCACTGTACTGAACAGGAGAAGGACTTCTCTTAATGAGAGGCTTAAAAGTTATTTTTAGTAATGTTTTTGTTGTCTTTCATTTCTATTCTGTACTTGTATTCAAAGATTCCTTGACTTTTGGCAAATGCTTTTTTTTTCGTGTGTCAGCATTTCTTTTCACAGACTCTTTATATTTATTGAAAAACAGAAGGAAGTCTTGGCAAGTTAGAATAGGCGGGAAGGGAAGGGCAGGTGAATCCTCCCTGGGTGGCATTCTTTGTTTTATTTAATGGCAGGAGTAAGAAAGAAAGAAAGAAGAAAAAAAGCATTCAAAGTCTTGACAGTTCTTTAATTTTTGAGTCTTAAAAGCCAACCCAGAGAAAATGACAGTTTTGGTGGTGGCGGTGGTGAAATTCTGACTTTTCATTTTGGTGGATTCCTGCTGAAATGTCATTTGGTGGAATTGTTTTGTTTCTGATGAAATCTCAGTACAGACTGAGAAAATTTCAAGTCGATTCTGGGCTGCCCACTCCCTCCTAGAGCTGTGGTTATTTCTTTCAATTTGTCCTTGTTTCTCCTTTCCAGCTCCATCTTTGCTGATGCCTTTTTCCCACTCCTACTCCTGTTCCGCTAAAATTGCCACCACCAAGACAGTTAAACTGGCCACGAGGCATTTCCTTCATGGATGGACTAGTTGGGGTTGAGATCTTTGTGATTCCCAGAGCTACTGGCTCGGGCTGGCAGAGTTGCCTCTGTTTCACACGTTGTCGCTGGAAAGGTTTCATTGTTCATTGCTCTGCGTACCTCCCTCCACTTCTTGTATACAGAAAGGAAGATTCTGGCACTAGGATATTCCATGTGGCCCATGGAAGTCAGTCAGGGAGGCTGGATCTCTGCCTGTGTTGACTGGAGAGCCATTCTGGCTTTGCAATAACTGAAGTTCAGCTTCCCTGCTAGCTTTCTGTTCCTCTCTAGCTCAGATCCACTTAAATAAGTAAATAGATTAAAATGGTGGAAGCCACTTGGGGAATCTTCAGAACCACAAGCTGATCTTGGATTTGGAGGAAAGGGAAAACTGGGAGGTGTCTTGACCAGGGGTATACACTTGGGGCTTTGCTGTCCCAGTCCCTTCTGTGTCCATGGGCCCAGGGAAATGAACTGGTGTTCAGCCTAGTTCTGATAGACAAGCGCTTGCTGAAACACCAGAATTTTGCATCTCTGCTAGTAGTCTTGGCAGAGTAGTCTGAAAATCAAAATATCTCTGGGGTCTGGAGATTTCTTCAGAGCTCCGGGGGAGCTTTTACGTGAAGCCTGTGACCTGACTTGGAGATGTGACCTGCCCATCCCTGGCCCAGAATGATCTAACAGAAATGTGGAGCCACCAGCTTTGTGGCACCTCGATGCTTTAGACTGTGACTGAGGAACGTGATGCCTGGAGGTGCTCTTTTGCTATGACTTTCCTTTTGCATGTGGGGCTGAGCCACAGGTGGAAAGTACCTGGCTGTATCCTTTCCTGGAGCCACAGACCACCTTTGGCAGCATCCCACCCAAAAGGGTGAGGTATGGCTGTAGCTCCTGGAGGAGCTTCCAAAGCTACCTCAGCCCATGGCTGAGGCAGCCTCATGGCTCCTTTAGGCTCAGGTTGAAGATCACTTAAACCAACTCCACTCTAATAAGTGTCGAGCTGCCCTGTCCAGTGAGCAGCAGAGAGGACACTGCTGGGAGGAGAAGGCGGAAGCAAGAGGCTTAGAGAAGATGCTCAGCCACCCTTGGCTGAAGTGTTTGAGATCACGTTAGAAGTGGCTGCGGTCTGGCCAAGGTGCAGTGCATTCCTGACAGGATCCACAGGTCCAACTCTGGGATGAAATATCCAGTATCCATTTGTAACAAGGTTTTTGGGGCTCTTTGCTCTGTCTTGTTGGCAGGCAGTTCCCTTCTTGTCTATGCACTTCCAGCCTGGGGAGAAGGCGTGTTGATTCCACATTCCACTTGTTCTTGAGGGCGGCTTTTGAAATCCTGTCATAATTATTCACGAGCTGTGATTGGAGCCCACGCTCAGAAACACTATTTGCATCCAGGGAGGATCTGATTATAATTGTCGCAGGGAAGTTTGTTTGAGACAGATTCTGTGTCAGCTTGAAATTTCTTGATGATGCTCCCTGGGCAGGAGAACTGTGCAGGCACAAGGTCCAAAGAAGGGTAATGAAAAGGACTGGGACTGTCAGGTTTGGGTATGGAAATTGCTTTTTCTTCAGAGAAGATGGATGTGGTAGGACTGCTTAGCTGAAGAAAGAGCAGAGCGGTAGAAACTAGATTTATCTGAGGGATCTTCAGGGTACCACTGTCTTCTCCACCGTAAAGACTTGAGAAAGGTGCATGTTTTGTTCAGGATGGTTGATTTAAATCACCCATTTTAATCATGATTTAAATCAACAAGCAGGAAATCTTGATTTAAAAAACACATTTTAATCTGTATTTTAAAGTTCATTTCCTAATGAAACATAGTTTCTCATTGGTTGGCATAATTTGGTACTATTTTTGGCAAAGCAAAAGGGGACGCGACACCCATACATATTTATTGGTGCGACTGTATAGTTTAACTTATATATCTATTCAGATCTGGAAGTTTTACATCTTTTTATTACATTGGAGAAAAGGAAAACATGTAATTTTTGATTTATTAGATACAGCTTCTTTTTTTTTTTTTTTTTTTTTTACACTTGTCTCAAGCTATATGAGGACAAAAATTAAAATGCAATTAAAAATGCATGAAGAAAGCATTTTGAAAGTTTGTTGTTGGTATCACGGAGCAGAGGGCTGGAATGAACCTCTGCAGATAATCTACTCTGTATGTTGGCATTGAGGCAAGATCAATTACACCTTTCCCCTCCGCACAGGTGTTTATTTAATCTTTCTGTAGATTTCTCCGGTGAAAAATTCTGCAACTTCCCCGGTATCTGTTCTAGTGAGAGAGGTTTGTTGGCGGTTTTTGTTTTTTTTTTTTTTAATGTCTAAACTTAAGCTTTCTTAACTCAAAGTTAAATTATTTCTTCTTCTCCTGCCGCTGAACACAGAGAACAATTGACTGCTGTCTTAATAACCTGCTAGCTACTGGAAGATTGTTATGCCTTTGTGCCTTAGTCTGGGGTTTTTTTTTTTTGTTTTTGTTTTTTTTCCTCCCCTCCCTAGGCTGAATGAACCTAGTTCATTTAACCTTTCCTTACCAGTTCTTCTTCCTAAAGCCGTGATGGTTTTATTTCTTCTCCTCTGGACCGCCTCCTGCTTTTTCATCTCATTCTGCATCTGCAGTGAAATGACTTTGTGGATGCTTCAAAAGGAGAAATCGCTTGCTGTGACATGTAGGCAAACTGTGGAACTCATTGCTACGGGATACTGTGGATGCTAAATATTAAATGGGTTTGGAAAGCGTTTTAAACAAAATAATGAAAGATGTTCCTGAGCTGTGTGTTGCTAGAAGGTCGTGTGAGGCTGGAATAAGCAAGACAGAGGGAGGAGGTGTAAAATGCTACCGCTCAGTCCTATAGCTTCATTGCTGGTTTTGGGGTGCCACTAGTCCCATGGGGGTCATGCTGCCTCCGGTGCACTGCTCTGCATTCGTCCCATGCAGTTGTGACATATCGGGAGCTCATCCCACTGCTCTGTTTTGGAGAAGTGCTGGGACATGCTTGTGTCTTCCTCCCGGAGCTCCTCTTTCCAGCCTTGCCAGCTTGTGCCCTCCAAGTAGCTGTAAAAATGGAGTCTGGCTCTGACTCCCCAGTCAGAGCCTCAGAAAACCTGGATGGCAGCAGGGGATGTATGAGTTTGCTGGGATTTACATGTTAACCAGAGGCTGTTGGCGTAGTGTTCTGCTCTTTCCTGTGGCAAATCCACCGCCCTGTGTGGGGTGGTGGTGGTAACTTTGCTGGAGCACCACGGTGGTTAATGCTATCCCAGGCAGGCTGTGCTAGTGCTGTAAACAGCCGTCGGGAAGCAAAATCTCTGTGTTCCCCAGAATGTACTGGATTCAACAGCTCTCCTTTTATCTGTTCAGAAAGTGCTGAAGTGTTTCTAGCCGCTCTTCAAAAGCAATTCTGCACTGCCCAGAGGGGGCTGTAATTCACGTGGGGAGCCAGGAGAAAATGATGCTACTCATCTCAGCAGAAGTGTGTAAACCACTTAACTTCTGGCTTCAGCTCCTGAGTGAGATTTAAAGGTAAGGATGAGAATGTGGTTACAAAGAATCTGTGGGTCACCAGCAAGGTAAAGGTACACTGAGAAGCCATCCCTTTTGGAAAGACAAGGTTTGAGGAGAGCACCGCTTAGTCTTGTAGCATCTTCAAGGGCGTTCAAAAACGGCAATTGCAGTCTTTGTCTTTCCTGTTTGCTGAGACCTCATGATGCTCTGTGATTTTCATGAGAGTGCCCTGTTACTGAAGGTCTTTAGAGAACAGTCCCTCTTTGCTCCTGTCTTGTTCTTGGGCTTCCAAATCCCCCCCCCCCCTTTTTTTTTCCAGCTCATCTTGCGGAGCACTATCTAGAAAGATCCTGCCTGGGTTTAACCCTGCCGAGGCTACTGGAGCGCAGCACCGATGGGGTAGGTCCACCGTCCCTTGGGTGAGAATGAGGCAACTTCAACATCTATGGGGAGAGCTGCGGTGTGGCTGCTGGTGGGCTGAGGATGAGCAAAGCAAAAAAGTTGCTTGTCATCTCCCAGTGATGCTTCCAAGAGGCGGATGGGTCTGGGAGAGGCTCATCACGGGTGCTGCATCCCTTGTAGCTCTTGAAAAATATTTTCACTAATTGATGTCTTTGTTTCAAGAAATAATAAAGCTGGGCAGCTTGCAAGCCGCGGGCTTGTGCTTGCCTTCTCCCTGGTGTTGATGTGCTTGGCAGCATCTTTGCTTTTGCTGAAGGAGTGTGGATTTGGTTTTAACTCTTGCTGCTCTATGAAAGTAGAGAGCATGCAGAGAAAAAATAGGTTTGCATTTTGCAGGTAGGCAGGGGATGGGCACCAAGACCCACTGCTTTTCTTTAATCTTGGGTGCTGAAGGTGATCAGAGCTTTTTATACAGACCTTTATCTGTTGGCAGCTTAATTAACTAATGGTCCCAGAAAGCTCTTACAGAACAATTGATTTTATCCACTTCAGCATCGTTATCTCTGTCCTATTGGCACCCAGGCAGTTGCACAGCTGGTTCTTGCTTGGTGAAAGCTGGGCATTGCTTCCTTTCCCGACCCTGTTTTTTATCTGTAGGGTTTTGGATTAGAGATTTAGCTTTAGAGAGAATAAAATCCTCTCTGTCTGTAGCTGTTTGGGGAACACGTGGCTGCAGCTGTAACAGCCTTAGAGTATGAATGGCACAGGGCAAGGAAAACACGATCAGTATTGTTTCATTGCTGCCTTGCCTCACTGTCTCTGCTCCACACCTGACCTGAGGACACACGTGAGAACAATACGAGATGTTCAGCCCCTTGTAATGCTGTGTCTTTTCTTTGCCTCTGGCCTGAACCTAGGTCTTTTGGTTGCTAGTTCTTGCAATTTTACTGGTAGCCCTCCTGGTGATACATGTCATGTTGAACTCTTGTGTCGTGGGAGCATGTGACAGAGAGAATCATAGCCCTTATTTTAATAAAACTTAATTCCCCTGTCTTCATAAAAATATCTATGTAAGAAGACACAGCTGAGCCCTCAGGTCTAGCTATGAGAAGGTAGAGGGAAGATCTCCCCCCGGGGTGTGTATGTGTATGTATTTAAGTGCTTTCCCAGTGCAGAGATGTGAACTCCTGGGCTCGTTGGATTTGCTGAGACTGCTGCAGTGGGAGTTGCTGGGGTGAACTGGGGTTGGAAGAGAGCTGAAGTTGGCCGGGGGGGGGTGGGGGGTGGCGGGAATAAATAAATAAATACCCGAGTCATCCTCCAACTTCATACTAGGTTGGGGTTTGCATCTTTTTTTGCCAAGGGTAGAAGAAATTCATAATGGCAGCTACAGCCAGAGCAAACAGCTTTAACACGTGATAGAGGTCCTCCCCTCTCCCATCCCTCCAGCTTCTGCAGACACCTGCTCATTCCCCCTTCCACCCACCCAGCACAGAGCCCACCATTAACCCAGTGGCTCGTCACCTAGCCAGTTAAGCACATCCACCTCTGATGCCTCCATCTGTCCCCCTGCCCTTCCTACAGCATCTGTGACCCAATAGGTATCATGGCAGACTTCTTTCTGGAGCTAAACGCAATTGGGTCAGCCCCTCATGCGTGTGATACTCTGTAGAAGAGGGAACTACTTCTCTTTTTAATAAAAAAGTGATAAAATACACCAGCACACATGGTGGCATCTCCATACAGATGAGTTGATGGTTCCTCAGGCCTGGAAGTGAGCTGAACCATCCCCTCTGCCCCCACAGACCTTGGGGCAATCAGGGTTGACTTTCTTACATGGTGTAGTACCTTAGTGGGTCCTTCTGGGCTGCTGGTGGTTGGGGGGGATGCTGTTGCTTCGTTTGAAACCCAGAAAGGGTCATTAAATCAACCAGTTTGGCTTCCTGCATGCTTAAGTGAGAGGGCCCCAGAAAGGTAATGGGCCGCTCTTGTGGGCAACAGCTCATCTTTGAGATTTATGGAGAAATGGTGCTTTGAAAAGGCCCCATTTCTTAGTCTCTCCTGCTGTTCTCTAGCTAAGGCTGAGCCTTGCTGTTAATAAGAGAAATGCAGACATCTCTTCACAGTAAAGGAAAAGATAAAACCCCTTTGCTTTCCTTCCCCTCTTGTCAGGAGCACCCTGCTGTTCCCCTCTGCTTTCTTCCCGTCTCACGAACGGAGTGGATTCTGTCTCTCAGTTGTGCTCCTCCCTAGAGAACTGGTTGTTGAGCATGTCCATGCAGCCATACTGTATCCCTTCAGTTGGCTTTTAATAGCAAGCAGGAAGAAAAGTGCAATGGTCTGGGAGAAAAGCAGTTTGGAAGACCTGGGGTTAAGTCTCTGTTGTGCTTTGGATTTACTGTATAGCCTTGGAAAAGTCACTTTGTGCATCTGCTCCCTACCTGTAAGTGCAGCCTCTGCCTGCATCAACGTGGTCTGGTTGACTTCTTTAGTATTAAACGGCAGTCATGTGTTGCTTTTAACCATATTCCATCCACGGAGGAAAGTATGCGGGTGTTGGAACAAGGGTCACTTTGAAGCTGAGCCTCAGACATTTGTGTTTCTCAGGTGCTTTCAGTAATATGACCTATGCTTTATGTTCCAGGCTGGAAATACTGCAAAAGGCTATTCTGAGCCCTGCTAGCTTTAATTGAGATCCAGGCTCCTACCAGTCCTTGCAAAATGAGCCTGACACCTTGCACTCTGTTGTTCTAGTGAAAATGTATTTCTTAAGCTTTTTGGCTGTGCTTTGGGTAGGCATTTGTGGTCAGAGTTGTGCATAATCTCCATTACCAAAAGCATGGGGGCTCCGGCTCTGCAGGACTTGTCAGATGTGTGTGTCAGTTCTGCTTTCATTTTCTGCTCTGGGAAATCACTGGCCGTGCGAGAATCTCCCATGAGAAAATGCTTGGTTAAAAACTCGAAGGGACACTTTATGGCGAGCCCATGGGAGAATCCATTTCCCGAGTCTCCTCCTGTCTGCAGGGGCTATTAGGAGATTCATTTATTCTGCCTGAAGCCTGCAGGTTTATAAGCACTGGTTCTTTTCTTCAGCTGAGTTGAAAGGAACAACTTCCATCTGATTTCCTTTGGGACTGGAGCTGGCTGTCTCTATTCCTCAGTTCAGGACTGTAGCAGTGGGGAGAAGAGGGGAGGGTGGAAAGCCAGGAGCGCACCGAGAGGGTCTTGGTTGGTGCTGGACTAGGAAAACCTGCATCATGGTGAGGATGAGTAGCAAATCTTGTGATTACACGCCCAGTAAAACTTGTGCTGCTGCAGCAGCAGTTTCCTGCCAGAAGGATTAGCTCCGTTAGAGCTCTTGCTGCAGCATCCCTGGTGTAGGTGGGTGGATGAGGAAAGGGCTGAGGACATGATTTGTCTCTTGGGCTTAAGCTGAACTACTTGGCTTTGGAAGGGGGTGAAGGGGCAGTTTTCCTGGGCTGGCGCAACACTCAGAAGAACATGCTGGCATTTCTGGGGCCTCTGAATGCCACCAGTATGTTGAAGACTGCTTTGGGCTTGTTACTGAGAGATGCTATCACAAGGAAACCCACAGTGTTTGAGAGTTTGCAGAGCTCGATGCAGATCTGAGGCTGGAAAAAACAGGTGGGCTGGCTTCTCTTTCCAGTGTTTTTTTTTTTCCTGTGCCATACTCATGAAGATTGAAATACTCCTCTGGGACCTGTTCAGGTCTGAGGCTTCTCAGTCACTCTGTAGCTGGTGGGGTCACTTCCACCCTGCAGAATGGATTGAAAGGCTTTTCACTGGAGCTCATCGCCCTCCTGCACATGGATCAAAGGGTTGTGCTCCTTGGCGTGTGAGACAGAATGACGGCAGTTGCTGTGAGAGAGCAGGAAATCATCTCCAGAAAGCCGTCCGGAAAGCCTTGAATTTGGGTACAAGCCTCATGTTTATAGGAACATAAAAGGAATCATGGAAACTAAATATGGGTCAGAGCCCCTGCTCATAGAAAAATCGGAGGGATCGCAGAGTTACCCTAATTTCTCTGCCTTTGGGTTTGCTGTACTGGTTTCAAACCTGCCTGGGATCCCAGGCTCTGAAGGAGTCCCTGGGATCCGTATGAGGAAGGAGTTTTCTGGGGAAGGCAGTAGGCGAAAGACCTCATCTAAGTGCCTGTTCTGTGAAGGTCACGTGCTGCTGAGTCGTGTGTGAGATGCTGCTGGCTGTGGTGTTCCTGTTGAGCCCCGAGGGAGGTCAGGTACCTGGAGAGGAATGAAGAGCTTCGCATGCATTATTTACATAGAACTTAAACTTTTCTTCCCTCTGCTCCCTTATCTAGAGGATTACCCTGTGTGGCTCTACATGCCTTCCTGGGCCCTTAACAAGGATTCAGCTGCTCTGCAGTCCTCAGCTTCATCACCAGGAAGCTTCTTCACCTAGCTGCTGCCAGCATGCTTTTGGCGACCCTGGGTGTCCCGTCAGCTGTTACAGGCCATTAAAGGATTTGTTTCTTGGTGTATGAAAAGGCTTAATTCAATTCTCATTCTCTCCTGGCATTCCTCGGAGGTGAGTGCGTCCCCTCAGCATGAATCCTCCAATGCTGCTAATTGACTTGAAAGTAGCTCGTGTCTCCTTGGAAATGTCACCCAGCCCTTTTCAAGTGCAATTCCAGGCAATCAGGATCAATATGTTTCTTCAGCTAAGGGTATTAGCACATGACTGACAGTGCTGCGGCATTAGCTTATTCCTATGGACTTCCAGATGCTCATTTTTTTTCCCTGTCTCAGCTCCAGTCCCAGTAAGGGGGGACAGATCTTGGAGTGGAGCCATCCCCTGAGCTGTGGTTGTTCATGGAGCGCCGTCGGTGCTGGCTCTCCCATGCCTGCCCCAAATCTATAGGGTGCTCTCGTCTCCGAGGCAAAATCAACTGCATCACCCCATCCACGTGCTCATCGCATCATGGCTTTGAGATGTTTCGGAAAGGCAGGGGCTGAATTTTTCTGCCCGTGTTAATCAGTGCATCGTTTTCGTTTGATATAAGAAAAGGTGTCAGCATATTTTTGCAGTACCTTTGCACAGAGAATACTGTCAGTGTAATTATCTTTCCTCAGATCTTGTGCTGCTGGGGAGGCTGCAGTCCACAGCAGAGGACTTCCCCTGCTTTCCTCGTCATGTAGTGATGCTGGGGTAGTCCTGGTGCCCAAAACATTTTGATTTTTCATTAGATCCTATAGTAAGTATATATTCTCCTGCTTTCTTGCCTCAGAAATATTTGTGATTTTGTCTTCCCAGCAGCCCTGTGAGGAAGGGGGGTGCTGTTCTCTCTGCTTAGAGGTATGGGGGTGGAAGCACTGGGAAATTAATTTAGAGGAACTCACAAAAGTACTTGAGGCAGTGCTTCTGTGAGTGAATTTGATCTGGGCCCAGGTGCCCTCTGCCTTTCTTGCATCCCTCTCTAATAAGCCTGCCACAGCTGATGCACCCGCACTGCTCCTCTGGAGAGACCTCACATCCCTTTTGCACCCCAGCTGTGCCTCTTTCCTTGGGAAGCAGAGGGGACCTCGCCCCCAGTTTGGGTGACACCAGCTCAGGGGACTTAGGAGCAACAATCCAGAAGCAGATCAATGAATATTTGAGCTTCTCAAAGGAAGAAATTGAGATGCTGAGGAACCAAGAGCCATATCCTAAGCAAGATGATGTTTCTCAGACACTATTCTTCTGGGTGCCTGCCACCCTGCCTTGCAGCTAGTGGTGCTCCCAGCTCTCAAGAAAAGCTGCTTCCCGGCATCGGTACATTAATGTTGCAAGGAAAAACCCCCTGAAGTTAGCCCCCAAGCAGCAAATATTAACATAAAGAGGAACAAGGTGTGCTGCACTGTGGTACTGGGGAAACTTTGAGGGCTTCTTTACCGTGCTGTGAATTCAAGTGTCTCCCTTGCAGGGCTGGTGAAGGCATGTTATCTGCCACTGCCTGGGATTTGCAACTGCTATTGAGGCAGAGTTGGGGAATCTGTGTCAGGGAGCTGCTGAGAGCATGTTCCCAAAAGGCACATCAAGAAATAAACAAGAAAGCCTGGGAGTTTTCATCCCTGAGGCTGCCTGGGTATCTGCAGGTGCCCCTGGCTGAATTTTTTGTCCTGAAATTAGTCAGGAAGGAGTTAATGTGTGTGCCCTGTGAGACAGTCAGAACAAGTGCATCCGAAACTCCAGCAATCAGAGGCAAGCAACAATTACTAACGCCTCGGCATTTAATGTGGCAGATCGCTTACGCCCCCAGTTATATTGTGTGTTCAATTCCAGAGCACTCGGACTTGTCAATCAGTAGGTCCATAGATCATGGCGACCTTAGCATCATGTCAAGGGGCTTCACTCCATCAGGGATAATGAACATCTCCCACCGGTTTCTTCTCATCAGTCATTTGAGATCCAGAAGTTCATCATGCAAATGACAAACAATGTTAATTTTCTGCAAATAATTCCTCCAGATGTCCACGGGATTCCAGCACTCCTTGCCCAGAACAGTAAAATATGTTTGTCTTCCTCCCTATAATTCATCACCAGGCCCACAAATCTCCCCAAAGTCTCTATAAACAAAGCGGGAGGCAGAGCACAGAGGATAATAGTTCACTGCAGATGTGTCTCGCAGTCTCTCTGTGATGCACGTGGGGAAGGGAGTGGTGGAAGAGGTCAAGAAGTTTCTTCTCAGGTGGGCTGACTTTGGCTGCACTTAGTCTTGCAAATACAGTGAGGGTGATGGTCTGAGCCAAGCTTCGCACAAACAAGTCAGTGTGGGAGGAGAAACTGGGGAGGAATATTTATGGGCTTAAAATTTAGGTCTGGCATGCAGGAATGGCTAGATCTGGAGTGAAACCTGCTGCAAACGTTGTCTTTGTCACTAGGGGACTCTCCATCGGATGGTTAGGCTTTATCATGGATCTGTATCGAGCTGTGTTTTCCGAGGAGTACCCAGGCAAATAGGCAGAATTTGGTTTCTCCAAGTATCTCTTGGCTCCCTGAACTCCAGATCCAGTCAAAAATATACGAAGAGCTCAAATACAGGGAGGTTTGGGCCACAGAGCACAGAAGACGTTTTGCCTTGAATAAATTTGAAGGTAAGATGCAGGAACTGGCTCCAAGCAATGTATCTGGAATCGAGCAGGCCCACGATGAGGCAGGCAACAAAGTGGCTGTATTTTTCACTCGCGCAAGAGGTCAACAGGCAGCCAGGACGCAACTCCAAGGAGGATGGCGTGCAAATCCTGGGCTCCAGCCCATGTTCCGAGGAAGGTAAAGTTCAGGAGAGCCTGGGGGCACCCCCGTTTGCCTTAGGCTTGAAAAGCTTCTGTACCTGTGATTTATTTGGTTTGATGTATAACAATATTTAACTTGGTTGGATACAGATAGATATACGTATTGTTTTATTTGGTTGGACATGGACAAAACCATGGACATCCCCAAATGCTTTCTCCTCTGGCTACTGAGAGCACCCAGCTGTGTGCTCATGCCTTGTGTTAGCACCCATGAAGTTGTGAGTCAGCCTGGAGGCTCGGTCTTCAGTTACAGCGTGGAAGTGGCCTGGCCTGGAGACGGGACTGGCTCGGCACGGGTGAACAGTGGAGCCAGCAGCTCAAAGCAAGGCTTGCACGTGCCGGAGGAGAGAGAGCACCTGAGCCTCCGTGGGAGGTCCTGCGAGGGCACGAGGAACCTTGCCGATGGCACAGCGAGCAGCGTGCAGTGGGTGAGTCACTTAGCAGAGTACAGCTTGGAACGCTCTTGGAGCATCCTCTTGACTTCAGCAGGGCTTTGCTTTGACAGGTAGGTATTGCTGCTCTGCTCTTCCTGATCTCTTTGCCACAACCCTAGCAGGCCCAGCTTTGATGTGGCTTTTTCCTCTCCATTCCCCGCCACTCCTGCCAGCCCTCAAAGCACGCGCCTGCTCTCTCCCTTGTTGGCCTTTTCACACTGGAAGGGCTTTTAAAGGTCCCTCTAAGCAGCAGCTGCTGTGTGGCTTTTTGGGGTTTTTTTGGTGTTTTTTATGATGAGCTGGAAATTAATTTCTTTTTCACTGGCATTGGACTATCTGTTCCCCGTGTCACAGTGCAAAATGAGCTCGTAACTCTCTTGACTGCCTCGTGGCTGAGTTATAGGGTCTTCTGTAGCATAGCCCAAAGGGTTTAATTTAACTGTGGATGTTTTGAAGAAAGCAGTGGAGATCTGACAGCTGTCTAGTGCTTTTGCTGTCTGTACACTTGGAAAGTTTTTTCGTAATGTTTGACTGAAAGGTTCCTTGTTTTAAATTAAGCTTAGAATTTACTGTCCTTTCCACAGGTAGGGAAGAGTGGTTTGGTTTTTTTCCCCTTTCCTTTTTCGCTTTTCTGAAGACAGTAACCATGTCTCCGTCCTCTCTAGACCAAGCATCGCAAATGCTTTCCATCTCTCCTTGCCAGCCATCTCCTATAGATTTCCAGTCACTGTTGTCTGCCTCCTTTGGACTGTCTCCAATTGCTCATACTGTCTTGGAGATCAGCATCCCAAACTGGACAACATGTTCCAGCTGAGATCTTAACAGTGCAGGAGGCATGTGAGCACGATTTGGATCGCCTACGCATGACATCCATTTTGTGCTTTGATCCTGGTTGCCCTTGGCATGATCTTGAGCCTGGTTTGGGGCAAGTGGGGTGAAGTGTTTCAGTTACTGTCTAGCCCACCTGTTGTTGTCTCCTTGTCACTACACACAGACACTAATAAGACCATCTGTTGTAGGAACCTGTGTCGTGGATCGGGGATGCTTGGGTGAGCTAATATGAAAGGACAAAAGACGCGGTCTGCTTGCAGGAGCTGAAGCTCGTTAACCCCCCCTGCAGATGCTCCTCCATATAGGCTCCTTCATGAGACTATTTACAGGGTGGTTTAATGTGCCTATTAATATGCAACCTGTGTTGAGTCCCATCTTAGCTGATTTGCCGTAGCTTTCCCAAGTGTCTGCTTGCAGCTGGATCAATGCCATGTGGGTTGCTTGTCTGCAAGTCTAGAGACTGGAGGAGCCACCGGTGACTTGGATCTAAACCCCCTGAAGGGTTTGGGATTAGTCCCTGGGCATGACACCAGGGCCTTTGCAGCCTGTTTAGTGTTCCCTCTGTATGGGAAGGAACCGGTAGGGTTGTGTCCACTGGAGCAGTCTTTGACTCACAGAGCTGTGGAGGAGCCATGGGGAAAGAGACAAAGTCCTTGCTCTTCCCTCATCCCTAGCTCTGCCTTTTTGTAATTTCTCCTTACAACCATCAGCTGACTCGTGTTGTTTTTTTTAATGCCTAGTTTGGTTTTGGTCCTCTTAATGGTAATAACATCTTAATGACACTGTCCCGTGGCATTGTTCCTAGCAGGGAAGCATCTAATCCTATAGTATTTACTTAGTTCAATGGGTCACTGGTTTTACTGGACTTGCGTGAAGGACGTGATATGGATCCAAGTGCAGTTCAGGGGCTGGGCTATGTCTTGGGCTTTTGCAAGTGATTCTGTTTCCTCCAGCTTGACTTTGGGGTGTGGAGAACAAAGCTGAGATACCTGGTTGTGAAACAGGATGGCAGTGACAGCCGTGAGCAGGGGAGGGTTTGATCCCAGCCTGCCTGCTTGCAAAGCTAGCCCAGCTGGAGGCAGAAGGGAGGGCAGGTCCAGCCAGCAGCTGGAAAAGATGAGTAGGAGTCCTCAACCTCCTGAGGGAAGGAGGGACTGAGATCCTCCAGTTGTTCTCCTCCTCCTGTTCAGGACTGGGCCCAAACTAGAGCGTGGTTCTGACAAACCCTGAAGGCCTTACGGCACTCTAGCAGCAAGGATGGAAATGCAGATTTGTTGTGATGCACTGGCGCAACTCCTCAGGTGCTGCTTGTGTGAGCACCAGATGTGCTGCCTTTGATGTAACCTCTGCTTCGGTGGAAATGACCAAAGAAGAACCTGCAAAATCCCTAATGTTTCTCAGGAGTTTACCCCCAGATGTGAAAATAAATGAGTGTAACTGGCTTGTCTGACCTTTAACAGAGTGTTTTAGGTAATCATCTGTTTCTGGCTTCACGTGGATGCTGTTTGCACTCCAAATACTGACAAGCTCTGTGGGACAGCCCCATCTCCACCTCAAGCTCATCTCCTGGAGTCAGGCGATTAGATGAGACTCTCTTTCATCTAAGTGCTTTTTTTATCTTTCTGATTTGCAGAGGGACGCTGGCAGATAGCATCTTTAAAGGTAAGGAAAATGGAGCCAACATTTTGTGTTTCAGAAATCTCATTATTTTCCAACTAATATGCTGATTTTGGATGCTGGGCTTTGCCAGTGACACAAGGGTCATTGCTGAACAAAGCAGAAGCAGGTCCCTCCTGAAGAAGCCTGCGCAGGTAAAATAGGCATTTTCTATGGGTGGAAAACATGAATTATCTGGGTCATGTCAAGGAGTGAGGCACTGTGGGTAATTTCCCTTCGACTCTGACTTGATGGTAGCTTTCACAGGAGGAAAAAGTGTGTTTTAAGAACTTACTTGATACTGATCTGTCCGGAGTGCTTTTCCCAGGCTGGATTTGGGGAGGGATTATCTCAGATTTTCATTTAGTTCTGAAATCCTGCGTATTGGTTTTATAAACTAAAACCTCTTCGCAGCAGGTTACTGCTTCTGTCTTGTTGTTTTAGCTTGATGCATAGGAAGGAATTTAAATTTTCTGGACGGACGGGGCCCGTACCTCACCAGGGTAAACTGGTATCGTTCAAATATTTAAAGGCAGGTGCATCAATACTGGCAGCTGAGGATCTGGCTGGCTTTGATTAAAATCTGATCAAGATTACTCAGCCTTACCAAGGGACTCAGATTACCAGTCTATAAAAAGAAGAGGAGAGGACATTAAATATAAAAATAATCCAATGAAGGACACGAAGCTAAACTCATTGCAAATTGAACAATAATGAAAACATCCTCCTTAAACAGGTGGAGGGCAGCAGGGCTTGCAGGTGAGCACTGGGCTTGGAGCTACGGCTCAGGCAGAAATATTGCTGTCGGGTTTCTTGTGGCTGTGGCC
This sequence comes from Falco peregrinus, assembly GCF_023634155.1. Lineage (NCBI taxonomy): Eukaryota > Metazoa > Chordata > Aves > Falconiformes > Falconidae > Falco > Falco peregrinus. The sequence goes on along the minus strand of NC_073730.1, from coordinate 6,096,776 downwards.
TTGTCTTTTAAAAGCAATTTTTTTTTTTTTTTCAAAGGAGAGCCTTGCTCATTAGAAAATCCCCAAGGAAGTATTGCGGGAGGAGATGTGGGTGACAAATCCTTTGGAAAATCCTTGTCTCTGCTTCCTCAGGAGGCCTGGGCTAGTGCCAAATCTCACTAGCAAAGAGGCGATTGAAGCTGAGGAACAGAAAATCAACTCTTACGGATTTCAAGATGTGAAATGTGCGTTTGTCTTTAGGGTTTCTTAGAGTGGTTGAACTTCAGCTCTCCCCTTCCATCACAGTATGTTTTCCCCTTGGTTCTTCATTCTTTTTTAAATATAAAGCATATTTAAGGAATACTATTATGCCGTGTGATTAGACTTTATGGCCGACGACTGCTAGGGACACTGCAGCAAGCCCTTTGCTTGCTGAGTGGTCAGCAGTGGTGGCCTTTTCCAGGAGTCTGTCAAACCACTCGGCACTTGTCTAGCTTTCCCAAGATTCCTTACACATGCGGTCCCTAAACTGGGTGAAATCTGGTCTTCCCTGTGCTGCTTTGAGGTAGCTGTGTAGCTGCTGGTAGGGTAGGTAGACCCCCAAACCCTACTGAGGGCAGCAGATGTCTGTCTCCTCTTTGTGGAGCACACTGGCTTGCTCAGTGGGCTGCCTTGGATGGGAAGTACATCCCTTGCTGTTCCCCGTTGGAGACATGTGGAAGGAGATCTGTGGGGACTGCAGGGCTCGTGAGCAGTGTGTCCTTTTGTATCCAAGACAGGCAACGCTGAACAAGATGCATGGTGAGCTAGCTGGTCTGGGAGTCTTCTGGGGTGACTGGGAGATGCTTTGACTATGTGAGAGGACTCTGGAAGCCTGGAGAGTGAGACTGAGCGGACTTAAAAATACTGGTGGCTTAAACTGATGCATCTTAAGATGCCAGAGGAAAGGCAAGGGGCTGGTTGTGGGACCTCCTGGGCAATTATATACATGAATGGTCAGCGATATCGCCTGAATGCACCAGCAGCCTGTCCAGCTTTCTTTACTCGGAATTAGGGTCAGATGAGGATAAGATTGTGTTTTAATAAATATTTGCTAGCAAGAGCTTTCCCTTTCCCCCTCCCCCCTAATATTGTTAATTTTCCTTGCAGTAACACGTGCATTGTTCAGCTTCTGTTGCTCCATGTGTCGTGCTCCGTTACTCCATCTCACTCGCAGCCGCAGAGCAGGGGGAACGCTGCCAAGGCTTTTTCTGGGAATTTGCTCTGGTCCTGCTACTTCCCTGGGTGTGCTCAACTGATGTGTTTTATCTGCAGGGGAATAAAATGCTCAACTGTCAGCTTCTGAACGGACTATCAGAGACTAAGGCAGGGACCAGCTGCTCCTTCCTCTCTGTGCGTGGGTGCCCACATACACATCATGGCCATGGCAAGTTTGGGGTGGTGACTTTTTGGGAGAGAAAAAAGTTGCTAAGCAGTAAATGTGACCTTCTTGCCCTATTTTAAAAGATGTGAGACTTTGCTTAAACAGCCTTAAGATAAAGGTGCTTCCCCCACCTCAGTCCTTTCCCGGGTACAAAAATGGGGGCTACAAGCAGCTGTGATACCCTGTGGAAGGGCACCCCATTCTCTGTCTGAGATGCAGTTGTATTTTCACTTGGGCTGGGTGTGAAGAGCGTTTAAAAACATGGTTAATTGAAATGCATTGGTGAACTTTTAAAACACCTGCTTGCTTGTTGGAGACACGATTACACTTGCCCAGACTAAACCGCTGCAGGAAAGCTGGGGATGCAGTGCTCTCTGTGGCTGGCTGGGCTGTTCCTTTGTTAGCATGGGGCTGGATTTCTGATGACTCAGAAGGGAGCTCAGCTGCCTCTCGGTTATTTGCAGATCTGAAGATCAGTGATACTGTGGTTATGAAGCAGGGCTCTGAGCATTGCATTGAGCAGAACAGGGACCAAAAGCCACCTCAGTCTCAAAGTGCGTAGAAAAACAAGCAGCTGAGGGTTCCCAAGTGTCAGGTTTGCACAGGGCACTCGCAGCCAAGTCCTAGAAAAATAATAAAATGGATGCTAGATATGGGATTGTTGCTGCTTGCCTCAATTTCTTTCAGGCCATGGGAGAGAGCAGGGGGAATTAAACATGTGAAGCTTCTGTTTGAACCATCTGAAATAGGTAGGAATAAGAGATTAATATTGTGCAAAAACAGGGGCTTGACTACCTGCAGGAGCTGGTGATACTGAGTATCTTATACTTTCTGCTTTGTAAATCTTTCATCATGTGGAATCTTCTATCAAGTACCTTTGTACCTAAAGCCTGAGGAATATTTGACGGGAAAGCCCCTTTTCTTGTGGGACATGCCTGCGAGCCTTTTCTACTGTCTAACAACAACCGCAGAGCTCTTGGCCACCAGAGCGGGCCAGAGTTACACTGGCATAGGACTGATAAGCAGTGGTCACTAGTTTGAGTTGCTCCATGACCCCCTATGCCTGCAGCACCCAGGGTTGCAGAGCCTGTGTGCGCTCACTCACGATGTTGAACCTCAGCTCTGGGTGCTGTAGGTATCTCCAGGCCATGCTTTGAGCTCTGCAACTATCTTTGACCCTCTGTCCTCCCTGGGTTTCCTCTCTGAGGTCTCTAAGAGGTGGACAGGTCAGATGCCCACACCCAGCTGTAACACCCTTCCTTCTTGCCTTTCGTTTGCTTCCCTGAGAAAACAGCTTTAATGTGGTTTTGGCTCCTTTCTTGCCCACCCCTAATAACTTTCCGGCCTGATGGCTGATTGCAGCTGTACGTGCCAGAGATTTTAAAGATAACGAGTTCCTACCAGCTTGATATAAATAGAGGGCCAGGGAGAAGACTTCATCTTTGCCCCTCTCTGCCAAGGGAGTTCAATCCTTATCAGTCCAAGAGCATCTGTGTGTGAGAGAGCAAGGAAGAAAGAGATGTTGTGAATGCCTGTGGGGAAAACTGCTTGGAGCCGGTATCTTACCGCACCCTGGAGAATCCCTCCGTGATGTGTAACTCCATGGGAAATGGAAGTATTGCTGGCCCTGCTACAGGCTGAGCACTGTGTGAGACTTTCTGTTGCTTGCTTTCACCGCAGCCTTTCATCGGAGGCTGGAAGCAGCGATGTGTGTGGTATTGCTGGCCTGACTTGGAGCAGAATGCTCAGGAACAGGAGCCTGGCACTGAAGCAGAGGGTTGCAGCCTGCTTCCCAGGGGGATGAGGCTGTTTTAGGCTCTGGCTGGTTGTCGGGGCAGCTTTCCCCTGCAACAGCACTTGCTTTTTCTGTGCAATAGCTACCGTTTCTAGGGTGGTTCTCTGGCTCATCACCCAGCTCCTTTCCTGCCCTCTTTGGCTTCTGCAGAAAGCTGTTTAATCAAGGGTGTATCAAAATCCATCTGTCTACACTGGTGTCAACAACTTAGCTTCAGGGACATTTTAAATAATTTTCTTTCCACGCTTTATAATGGATTTCATTGCTGAGGGGATGGAGAGCAGGGCAGAAAAGGTATTTTAATTACATCTGTTTGTGGCATCTTGCAGGCTTGCCCTGTTGGTTGCTCCGGCACGGCACCATTTAGAGTCCACTTTTGCCAGCACAGTCGTGTTAGCTGGGGGTTTACTGATCACAGAGGAAAATACTGATATTTTACTCCTGACATCACCTTGGGGCTGTGTCTTCTTTCTCTGCCTTGCTTTTGTGGCATCAGCTTCTTCCACGTTAGAGGATTCCAGTCCTTCCATATCATGTCACTTAGAAGCAGGAAAACACAGTCACCTGCCCTATAGTGTGGGACTCGTATATGGGCAGAGCAGAGGTGCTTTCCTTGCTCTTACGAGAACCGGCCTTACTGCAAGGGAAGTGTTCCTTGGAACGCTTTCCCTAGCTCACATCTTGGTTTCACAGCCTGACAACATAAAAACAGCTTCCCTTTTTCTCATTTAAGCAGGGGAAGAATGAAACTCTGTCTCCAGCCAGACTGTTTGGTGGAAGAAGGAGGGAGTGAGACAGGGGAAGCTGTTGGTCTTGCTGTGCTGAAACACCCTGACCAGACCCATGAGGCTGGATCAGCACGTGCAGTTAAGTCCTGGGACAGGCAGGAGGGCGGCAGGTGCACTACAGCACGTGTTTGGAAGCGCCTGCTCACCAAAGAAGAGGAACTCCAGCTGGGTGTGCATTGAAATGCCAATAACTATTGTACCTTTACATGGCTTCAGGTGTATTTTCACCAGCGCTAAGGGCTAGTGGTATCTGCAATGCTGCCTGCACGTTTTCTGGAGCATTCAGCCGGGAGCAGCTCCCAGTGCCCATACTCTGACCCATCTCCTTTTCAAACTGTTTAGCACGCAAGAGGCAGAAGCTGTTCAAATCTGGCCTGGGGTTTGGAAGAAGGAGAGTCCAATGAGGAGGAGGGCAGGTAATTTTTTTTCTGTGACTGATAATATGTGTTTCCATTCTTGCAAAAGCTTTTGGTTCTGATTTAATAGGAAACTTAATCCTCCATATCGACAATTTTTCAATGTTGGAATGTGTTTGTGTTCCTAACAGCACTCATCTGTGTCATTTCCTCCTCTTAATAGATATAACCTCAGCTGCAGATTAGCGAAGTGTTTTGTTTGTGATTCCTAGGTGCTCTACACTTGATGCATTGTCTTCCTACAGACGCAGGGCAAACTCTGCTCCTCCCTTCTGGCTTGGGTTGCAATGATGGATTAAGTAGGTAAGTAATAGAGTGGTAATGAGATAACCACTGACATCAAGCATTAACGTGGGAATAAATGAAGTTACCATCCAGAACTAATGGCCTGAACTATCACTGGGTTGTAATTAATGAATGTGGTGGCTGAGATTTACAAGGATATTTTAGGATGCTGCCTGCATGCAGCTTTGGGTTTTATGGCTTGGTTGGAGAGAAATCAGTTAATGCCAAGAACTTAATGAATGGGCAGAAGCTGTTCTTTGTCAGTTTGTAGTGCCCCTTTTGTGCAAGAGGCTAGACTGGCACATGTGGAGTATCTGCCTTTTCTTTACTTCAGCGGGTGGAAGAAGTTAGGATGCTGTGGCCTCTGACTAACTCTTTAGTGCCTAGTAGAGGTGTTGCAAGGTATCTTGAAGGTCTTGTTTCTTCTGTTTTATTAGGGCAGGGTAGCAGGTGTCTTGGTGGAAACAGTACATTTGAAATGAACCCTCACAGCAGGCTGACAAGCTTGTTTCTACATAGGGGAGACTGTGGGTGGTGGGGATTCTCCAGCCAGGACCTCTGAACTGTGCGATGACAAGCTGCCCTGTTCTGTCCCATGAAGGTAGGGAATCTAGTTCCTACTTCAGGTCTTCTCCTCCCTGCAGCAGTGGCTCCATCACCTGCATGTCACCCCCTCCCTCGCCCTGCGGTATCACTGTGGTGTCCCGTGTGGTCCGATGGCTGCCTGCACCCAGCGTGTGAGCCTCCTGGAGCAGGAGTGGAGATGTCCAAGCTGCATATGTGCAGTGTGCCCAAGCTCAAGGGGCCTTGTCTGGAGAGGTATCCCTCGCTCCTCACATCGCTTACTACACATGTGACCCTGCTAAACACTTCTCAGATGTGTGAATAACACTTTTTGTGGTGGTTGCTAGGCTCTTGGAGAAAACACAGCAGAGCAGTCAAAATTCTTCATGTTAATTAGAAGGAATACTCCAGCCATCTCACTGCTGCCTTCCTCATCTTTCCATGGCAACACTCTCGCTACAGCAGCCCAGGTGCTTGTGGTTGGATATAGTGGGATTTTTTGAGTCCTCTGTCTTCCAAATTGCCCCTTGGAGCATGGAAGGAACATCTGTATGTTTAAAGTATGGGCATCATGTGATACATCAAATAGCTTCCCTTGGTGTAACCATATTCCTTTTTTATGCTGTCAGGGACAGAAAACTTTGGAAACGTGCCTGAATCAAACCCTTGCAATTTCTTTGGTGGGAAGAGCTGTTGCCCTGTTTTTTTAATGGGAGAGAAAGGCGCTGAAAGAATCCTGAGTGTTTCTCTTCCTTCCCATTGGCCTGAGCCATCACACTTTCCTGTGAGCTGGAGAAAGAAGAGGGATCACAGGTCACAGCATCTGGCAAGCAACGGAAAGGACAATCTTTATTTCTCCTGCAGAGCCCAGCCTGGATGGAGCTGTGATGTCTCCTGAAAGAAGCCAAAGATGGTGGCTGGAAGGAGCTGGAGGTGAGAAGAGGGAGAGTGGACAGGAGAGGGAAAGCTCAGGCATTGCATCATCCTCACCTCTGCTCCCTGCTGCGAAGGAAGGTGTGCGGGACACGTGAGACAGCACAAGTGGGGCCACTGCCTGCTGGGCGATGCTCAGCTCCCGGCAAGGGATGCGGTGTGCATCGCAGAGCAGAGGGCTGGCGTGGAGGCCAAGGTGTTCTCTCTTCCTGCTCCCCACCTCTCCGAAACATTCTCCCTGTGTATTCTGGCACTGTTATTTCTTTCAGGACCTGTTGTACAGGCATTTTGAATGATTCTGGGGAAAATGAGGCTCAGATGTCCAGTGATGAACCCAGCCCAAAGCTGCTCAGACACGGGGTTGCCGCTTTGCCTGGAATCGTTACGTTTCCTTGGCTCAGGCTCGGTAGTTCCCTTCGGAGCTGAACAGGAGGAAGAAATTTCCACCTGCTGGATCAGCGCAAACCAAGACCCAAACTGAACAAAGAAAGGACAGTGTGTTCAGGGATATGTAAATCCTCCTCCCCCAGCTTTGGGAAGTTTATTGCCCTCAACAAAGTACACAGTGTGGCTGTCATTCCTGAGGAGCCCAGGTGGGCCGTTATGTGACAAGGGAAAATTACCCAGGCTGTTCTGCAGAAGGCAAGTGAGCAGGAATTTTCCTCTGACCGGTTCAGGACAAAGTTAATGTAGGGGAAGCCATTAAAATTAATGCTGGTAAACAAGAATAAAAACCAGCAGGGTTGTAACAAAATTTGGACCAGATTGGGTTTCCCAGCTGTCGTGCTGCACGCCATCTTAAAGGCAGCAGGCGGAGGGAGTGGGAAAGCCGAGCTCAGAAAGCTTTTGTTGGAGGGGGCTGTGAGGTAGTGTTGGGGACGTCTGGGCTCTGGTGGCACCAGCTTTGTGGTCCAGTCTTTTTCTGGGAAGCAGTGATGCCGTTTTGTGTGATGGTCATTACGTTTTGTATCTATTCACCTAATGGTTACCTGCTCTCCTCCAGAGGCTGCCCTCAACGTTCAAGCCCTGCTCCTGGCCCCTGGGAACGTGCCCGCGTGCGGCTGCTGGCTGCCGGTGTTTTGTGTGAGGATCTCTGGGAGCATACCCTGGGCTGTGACTCGCGCCAAGGAGCTGATCCTGAGGTCAGCAGGGAAAGGTGCAAAGGGGCACGGGGATTCCCCTCTCCGTTTCATCTGCCCCAGTGTGAATGGGAGCACGCTCAGGCTGGGCAGAGTGAGGGTTACTGGGGACATCGGTCCTCTGTACTGGGAGGAAGGCTCAGGTTTGTTGCCTTGCCTCGTCCTGGTGGTGGGTATGGGCTAAATGGGACCCGGAGCATCCCAGGGAAAATACCTTGGCACAGGAGCTGTGTGTTACTGCAGTTTTCTAAATAAATGGCTTTTTCCAACCCCACACATACTAACATAAGCCAGTCAACTTCTCCAAACCTCCTAGCACCAGGTAGTCATCTGACTTGATGCTTTTGAATAGGTCAAACCTAGTATAACCAAACCAAAATTTCTAGCCCTGGAATTGAAGTAATGGCTCATATTTTCAAGTGACCACTGATTTGATGGTGGTGGCAAGAAGGGAGAGGTCCAAAAGCAGTTAGCTGCTTTCTTGCAGTGCCTGAGAGACCTGGATAGTATGATTGAAAAGAAAGAAGGCAACAGCCTCGTCTCTGAGCACAGCCATCTTCAGCACAGAGGAGCAATGTCAATGCCAACAGCTATAGAAAACTCCTGTCAGTGTAAACAGCAGCAGAAAGATCCTCTGGTTCCTCAAGAGGCATCATATACCTTGTATCTCCCTAGTGAGGCTGTGTTTGCTCAGATGTCAGTGGTTTTGATGGCCCTGACCTGGATGGTCAGGTTTTGCAGGATGGGTTCAGTGCTGGTGGATTCCCGGTGCAGCAACTTGCAAAACGAAGCTGCTGAGGTAAAGGTCTGTGGTACCTCCAGCCAAGTGCAGGGAACTAGGGCTGGATGTCTGAAGTCTTCCTCATCAAAGAGATGAAGAAAAGTCTGGGCAGGTCAAGACTAATGCTGGAATGGAAGGCAGCGTGGAGAGAGGCCCAACACACAAGTCTTCTTTTGGAACCCTCATCCCTGGGGGAATCCGCAGGCTGTCTCTATGGGGAGACATCAGCCCTTTTCTCCACTCAGCTGGCAGGTTGCTGTCTCAGAGGTGCTGTAGGTGAAGTGGGCAGAGATGGAGAGATTGCTTTTGTTTTTTGTGAGGCATCACCAAAGAATCAAGGTGACAGAATTATTTTTGTGGAAGTGACTATGAAATATTTTTTCATTTTGATTATTTGAAAACTGAAACTGTTCATGGGTTTTAAAATTCATGTCCCCTCCGGGTTGCTTTGTTTTGTTTTGTTTCTTATTCCCTCCGCCTTGCTCCTCAGAGGGAACCATCCAAACCTACACAGTGTGTTATTTCTTGAGGAAATGCAATCGTTTGCCAGTCAAACCTAAGCTGCAAGTGCTTCTGGTGATTAATTTGTCTGAGAAATTTAAAAAAGCTTAGATGGAACAGAAACCACGCTGGTTCAGGGAGAGCTTTCTTGTGTTTGAAGACCCACTTGAGTGGGGGAGTTGTTTCAAAAGCTTTTTATTTGAAAAAGAAAATTTTTATAGGCTTTGTTTGGGAGTCTTGGGCTCCAGCCATTCTTCTGTTGCAGCTTCTTGTAGGATACCAAGATCTGGAGCCTGGCCATCCTGGTTCCAGCTTCCCATGCCTGCCTCGTTGCACTGCATTGCTTCACTCTCTCACAGAGTCCTACGTCTGGAGTCCTTTGCTCTCTAGAGACATCACTTCTGCAGACTGGGATGGAGGTGATGCCGTCTTTGCCTTGACTATACTTTGTACCAAGTCTTCCTGAAGAACGAGGGTCATATGGGTGCAGAGCTGTGTCTCTCAAGTGCAGCAGGGACCTCCTGCTATCGCACAGTGAGGGGTCCAAGTCCCCCTATAACCTTCATCATTGTAGTCTGCTCAAGCTCCTCACCACCAAGAACCTCTTTCTGAGGTTTCCCAACATCCAGCAAGGTTCAGGGCCAGGCACCAGAAAGGCCGATTCAGTAGTAACCACCACAAAGTCCCTTGCAGAATCTCTCCTTTGACCTTTGGTTTCCCTGTCTATAAAACAAGAATGTTTTAATGGTGGTGTGCTCTTGGAAACATGGCTTTCTTTTCCTTCATACGACAAGGACTTGTGGAAAACCACCAGGCAATGACTGAAATCAGATGAGCTGATCTGCCACATCCCAAGAATAATCCTGGGTTTCAGGGCTATTATCTCCATGGATGGCCCAGAGAGCTAGCTTGATTTTGGAGGCAACGTGCCCCATGGAAACAGGACTGTGCTGGAGAGGCTTGGGCAACGGGGATGCTTCACGTGGGACGGGAGCCGTGGCAAGTGCCTGTGGGTTTGGAAATAGAGCAAGAAGGGGGCCGGATAGAGGAGCCTACCTACTCCTGTTGCTGACTGCTCTGTGAGCTGCTGGCTCTGCTGCCTGGCGCCGGCCAGATCCACAGCGTAACTGCTCATCTCCAGTTCCTGCCTCCTCTGTGCCCCACGTGCTGCTTCTCCTATAAATAGCCCGGCGGGAAGCAGAGCACAGAGCCACCGCAGATGGCCCCCAGTTCCACGTGCAGTCGGGTGTGAGATCCCAGACAGGGGCTGTCAATTCCTTGCCTTGAGCCACCCATGAAACCTCATTAAAAATGGTGTCCTCTTCCTTAACCCCCGTCACCCTCCGTTCCCACTTCAACTTGCCTGCATTCAAGCACCCTTATTAAACATGCACTTCTAAGCAAGGAGCGCTGACTTTCCCTTAATTGAGGCATAATAATTAGAGCATTAACACATTAGGAGGGTGAGACAGCATGTTTAGCTTTTGTGATTAATTATCTGAGGATTGTAATAAGTTGTTAAGACATTAATTACTCTGGCATGTTTATTGCTCTTTATTGCAGAACAGACACTTGGTAGCAGCAAGTGTGGGTTCGTCTGGAAATACAGCGAGAAGCGGGCTGGAGGAGGGAGCCCACCTACTCATCCACGGAACAGGGAGCTGCTGGTGGTGGGGACATCTTCCTGGGTGGACCTTGGTGACCAACTAGGTTTATTTTATGTCCATCTCCAGGAGGCTGCAGATGGATAGAAAAGGTATCTGAGTCCCTTAGGACAATCTAGGATTTGAAAGGTCCTTTCTGATCTTTTCACCTAGATTTTTCTCCTCTTTCAAATGAAGTGCTTCCCTCCTGATGGTTTGAGCTCCTCCTCGTTTGCATTTTTGCATTTCCAAGTCTGGTCAGTGCGGCTCAGTCTCTGTTTGGAGCTTACCAGGAAAGTTGTCTGTAATAAAGACAGGCTGAAGTTCAGCATGTCAGCAGGGGTCAAGAAATGAACCAGGGCTCCAGTGCCCTCCCTTACCCCTCCACTGGATAAATTTTCTTCTGGAGAATTGGGACTTAGGTTAGGGAGGGGTGTTGCTCCAGTGGCAGGAGAGGTTTGGGCTGCCATAGCCTGCTCTTTACACCACAAGCTGCTCTGTGGCCCCTAGACAACTCCACGCTGGTGGGTCACATTGGGTCTAATGGCAAAATTCAGGCCTGGAGGGTGGGTAGGTCTTGTATGCTCCTGAAATTCTGAAATAGAAAAAGCAGCCAAATCAGTAGGAGGACATGGTGGGCCTGTTCCCAGCCTTCTGCTGTTCCCCTGAAATATGCATGGTGCCAGGCCCTCCTTGCCCCAGCCTCCCTCTGCAGTTATCTGGGCAGGGGACAGCACAGGAGACATGCTGGCAGCCCCACCTACTGTCATGGATAAATAAATCTGGGAAGGTGATGAAAGACAAGAAGGTGGGGAAGCTGCGGGTGTGGTACGTTGATACAGATTTCCTTTGGGACCCCTTGGACCTGATGTTCCTGGTTTTCTAGGCTGTCGCTTTGTCCTGTTACTGCAACACATGCTGTCTTGGGACAGCAGCTGATGGATGCAAGGGGCAAGGAGGGGGTCTTCTCTGTTGCCTTTTGTTAGAGTTAAAACACGTAGTGACAGTCTTTGCCTCCCAGGACTGACCCAGTGGTCTCTTTCCCCGTGGCTTCCACCAGCTTGAGCACCCGGTGTCACTGTCACTCAGTTGTCTGGGTGGCTGGGGAGGAAAAACCCCTTCCCTGTGTACGGGCTGGGATCCGTCTTGTGTCAGCTGAAGGCAATCTGCTGCCTTCAGCCCTCTGAAGCCCCTGCCTGCCTCTCACTCGCACAGCCTGGATTTGGCATTTGCTGTCAGGTACCTGCTTTCGGCATTCAGAGTATGGAAAGTGTCAGCCCAGCATTTCCCACTCAGCTCCTAGGGACAAAGCAGGTCATGACTTATGTGTTTTATCATTAAAAAGATAATTTCCTCTAGATGTGTGCAATAAGACAATGGCACTGACCTGTGATCTTGGCATTGTGCAGAATTAATGGTTTCCCTTTGCAGGTAATAAGCAGCAAATGTACACATTTTGGGGATATCTGAGTTGGCGCTTTTTTTTTTCCCTTTTAAGACTGCTGTCGTCTTAGGCCAGACTTAATTAGCAGACCTCATTATTTCCTGAAATGTAACTTGACTTCCATTGAATGAGAATTGTTCAGTGGATGGGGAGCAGCAGAGCGGTGCTGCAATATTCATATTGTTTTAATTGCAACATTAACATTTCATGCCGCTCTTGGCATACTTTCATGTGCGGCCCTTTAGCTCAATGCAACACTGAAAGGTTGGATCAGAACGATTAGGATAGAGTGACTGGATTTCTGGATTTTCTTTTTTTTTTTTTTTTTTTTTTTAATGAACGCAAGCCTGGATTCAATCCCTATTACTCCTTTTGTGGGGCAGAGCAGGGAGTCAAGCACCCCTGAAGTGTAAATCCTTTTTTTGGAATAAAAGATGTGCTGTAGTGCATGTTTAAATTCTCTTTTTGTAGAGCTGAAGCCCCGCAGGTACGAGCGATATGTGATCCACCAGGCTGATGGCACCTCCTGGGACTTGACCTTTACCGGGTGAATCAGAGAAGTCCTAAAATGCGTCTGGCCAGCTGAGCCAGTGTCACGTTATGAGCTGGAGGGAAAAAGACTATTTCCCACTTCTCAGTTACTTCCAGGGCTCTGGAATGCCTGAGGCTGGAAATGACACGGTAAACAGATAATGACTGGGTCAGTGCAGATCCTAAATGAGCACAGGGATTATACCCTGCCCTGTCCCCAGAATGCGGCGTCAGAAAACACTGAAGTGCTGGGCTCAGCCTCAGCAAGCGCCGCTCCCCTTCGCTGCCTTGCTGTGCACCATTCTGTGCCATACGCTTGCCGCTATTCGTTCCAGTACCAGAGAGTGGTGATGAGTGACGGGAGTTCCTGTCGAGGGCAACTCCAGGTTTCACCCTGGAACAGCCGAATGAGGGTCTCCTAATCGGGTCACTGAAAGGAGGTGAGGAAGGAAGACCAGCCAGCAACTCTAGTAAATGGCTTCTTGGTGTTGCTCTCCGGAAGCTGTATCACACTGCACGACGTGGGCACTGCTTGATTGTCTTTAAAGGAGAACCAAGAGGCTGTTGTGTCCCCTTCAGCCTTTAGGAGGAAGAGGAAGGATCACTGGGGCTTCCTCTGTCCTGCCGGGGGAAGGCTGAGCTTTGCACCCATCCTGCTGCTTGCCAGCCCTGTGCTGGCACCAGCTTGCAGGTCTGTGCTGAGCTGGTGAGTGGCTCTGGTCTGCAGCGAGGACCTGTGTGCAGAGGAAGAGGCCCCCTCTCACTCACAATAACAAGTACCACTAATCAGTCAACCTGCTAATGAGTAGCTTGATGTCTAAGTGATGCTGCTGTGAGCTCCCTGGACTTCCTGGTGGTTGCTGGCAGCAGCCCGTGGATGAAACATCTGGCTGGAAGGTGAAATCTCTGTGTGGTGCAAAGGCAATGGGAGGGTTGTGGGGGTGAGGGAGCTGCTCTGCCCATCAGTGCTTCCCCTCGGAGCTGGGCATGTCTCTTCCATGTCAGGGAATGTCTGAACTCATCCGCAAGCCTGAGATGGCAATTCATGCTGGACACGCAGTGGGACCTCAGCTTGGTCACGGGAAGAATGGCAAGGGAAGAGCACACAGCCTGTTTCCAAGGGCTTTCCCAAAGGCTAATGTGCCATCTTGGCTGGCTGGCTCTCCTATCAGCCAAGCAGGCTTGAAACCTTCTCCCAGTAGGACTGTGTGCAGTGGGTACATAGCTTGGGTTTGGGTTCTCTGGTGTCTAGTAAGCTGCTTGTGCTGAATGGAGCATCTCCCTTTAACGGGATATTTATAGCATCTCTCTTTCCCCCACGCAGATTGTCTGATGTCTAATAAGGGATGATACACTACAGTTGGGAAGGTGCTAATAATGTCTCTCCTCTGTTTGACAGTCTGTTTGCATGAAATTTATAGACTCTGACTGTCTCCAAGACCTCTGTCTGTCAGATCGGGTTGAAATCTGTTCGCGGTGTCAGAAGTTGCTGGGGAGTGGGCAGAGGACAGACTGATGCAGCGGGACTACATATGCTTTGCACTTAGGAAATTAGGCTGAAAACGTGCCCTGCTCTGTTTCCTGCAGATCTCGGGGGGGCAGTTGTGGCTCAGATCACCAAATTGTGAGTTTGGGAAAGCAAGCTGGTTGTGTGGGAGGAAGGCGATGAGCTCAGGGACTATCTGGGAGACCAAGTGCTCTGCCCCCAGCTGCCTTGTGCGGGCTGCTATGCTGCGGGCGCTTCAGGCACGTTCGAGCTGCCTGGGGTGACAAGCGCCAGTGCAGAGCGTGGCCTCTTGTGGAAAACAGCCCCTGAGGACAATAAACGAGCCAGCCCAGAGCTCCTGGCTGGTGTGAAGAATTGCCCGGCTAAAGGATAATGAATGCCACGGCAGGAGACAGAGCATTTCTCTGAGGCCATTCATCCCCTTTATCACCCCGCTAACAAGCCCCAGAGCAGCTTCAGAGAGACTTCTCCGGAGCAGCACCATCCCTCAGCTGTGCTGATGGCTGGGTGCTGGGGTCAGGAGTATGTCGGGTGGCAGGAGCGCTTAGCTGGAGCCACAGCCCACCCCCCACATACCAGCCCCGAGTTTGGGTGCCAGCGGCAGGGACTGTGCAGTGGCTCTGGCTTTGCTGGCGTGGAGGTCATGCCCTCCTTCGGGCCGTGTGTGGTGCCACCTGAGAGAAACAGACATAGAAGCCAAGCATCCATCTTTTTTAAACTACTTTTGGGCAGCAAGAGCCCTGCAGCACCCTTAGCAGGATTGCTAGATCCTGACTCCCAGCTTGTCTAAGGTTTAAGATTTATAAGATTTATACAAGACCCAACAGGAGTCTGGGGCCGCTGGCACGGAGGTGAGTTGGTTCTGCTTCACTTGCAGCACAGCTGAGTCTGTGCATGAGTCTTATGCGAGGAGGAGAGGGCAGGAGTGATGTGCTCTTCACAAGAGCTAATAAAAGCTAATTCATCCCTTTGCTCCGAGACAGTAGGAAGCATTAGCGGCTGGCTGAGTGCCTCCTCCACTGCGGCAGCGTGCTGGGTGCCTCCGCCTTCCCTGGCTGGGAGCAAAGCATGTCCTCCCGTGGAGGCGAAGGCGGCTCAGTCAGCAAGAGCTGCGCCATCTGCGACTGTCTCAACAGTCAGCCCATGGTGCTATCTGTAGCTGGCATCCCTCCTGGGGAGAAAAACTGGCCAGATAACCTGGGCAGGTGAGGCTGGGAACGAGGATGATGGACATCCCTTGGACAATCACCCACGCTAGGATTCAGCTCTGAGCGAGTACCTTCGCCCCAGGGCAAAGCTCCTGGGAGCAGAGTGTAGCACTGTCCCTGGTCTGACTGGGCTACAGGAGGCCCCCAGATTGTGGCCGTTTGTGCCCAGATAGGCTGGAATACCTTCAGAAGCACCCTGTGTGCTCACTGGTGCACTGTGTGTGCAGGTACGTGCTGTGCTGCCCAGCATGCTCACCTGCCGGAGCGGTTTGTGTCTGGGGCACAGTGCACAGTGGGTGAGCATTAAGTAGAGCTGATTGCCAGTAATTGGAAGATTTTTCTTTTTCCTCCTGTTTTCTTCATTTCTCCTCCTCCTCCAGGTTTAGCTGTAGGAGGATGCATTTTGTGTGGTTTATGGTAAGCATCCCACATCCAGTGCCGGTGGCAGGCAGGGCATGGGAGAAGGGAGGGAGAGGGGGAGGAGGAGAAGAGAAAGCAAACAAGGAGAGCCTGTGTTGCGTTTGGGAGTCCTCAGCTAATGCTGGTGATTTGGTAGAGGCAAAGAAGGAAGAGAAAAGCTGCAAAGCTTTGCAGGTGGAGGGTGCAGAGAGTGCCATGATGGGTAATTGGGTTGTTCCAGCAAGGGCAGAAACAGCAGGAGAGCAAACAGCTGGCGGGGTTGGTTTGGAGTGTGTTTGCAGAGCAGTGGCTCTGGAGCAGAGGAGGGAGATTGGTGTGACATGGAGCCAGGCGTCCCCTTGAGTGTGAGCAGCACAGCAGCAAGAGGATTATCATCCTAATTTTTTCTCTCCGTTCTTAGTTGGTAGGTCTCTAGGCATTTAAAAGGAAGCTAATACCGCAGATTGGAAAACTTCACACCTCAGGGCTTCAGAGATTAGCTCAGAGCCAGCCCAAGGAGCCAAGGCCACCGCCTGTGAGTGCTGAGCCCCCGTCTCATGCTGTCCTCCTGGTCCCAAACAGGCTGCGCTGCGGACCTTGGCCTTTCTCCCAGGCCCATACGCTGGCCAGACTGATGCTGGGGAGCTCGTTGGAGGCCAGTCATGTCCCATAGGGTGGTGGCAGGACACGTTGCCTCCTGTGGCCACATGTGAGCAGCTGGACTGCTTCTGGGAGGCACGCACCATGGCAGGTGAAATGGCCCTTCGAAGCGGGGTTGAATTTACAGGGGTGTGCTCTGGTCCCAGGCTGGGAGGTCTGGCGCCTGCCGTGACCTCTCTCTGCGTTACGGGAGGAGTTCACTTACAATCTAGGAACATCTGGTGCTTTTTCTTCTTTTCCCAGCACCATTAAATGTCGAGTTGAAGGGAAACACAATACATCACCTTCTTCATGGGCTGCCATTCAGCCAAGAGGAGCAGAGATTAGCCTTCAATCACACGGGGGCTGGAGCTGAAGGAAACCTTCCCAAAGACACACTGGAGAAACATTTTCATTAGCGGAGGAGAATCTGACAGAGCTGAAGTGCCCCTTCAACCTCAGCTGCCGGACCTCTCCCCTGCCTGGCGTTAACAGGATAAGGAGATGCTAACTGAGGAGCTGGTGCCAGCTGCAACACTTTAAGTGCTGTCTGCATCCAGATGTGAGAAACAGCTGTGACAGCAAAGCTTTTATAGCCTGGTGGGAGTGGCTCTGGTTTTTCTCCTGCCTGTCCGTGAGCACTCACTGCTGAAAGCAAGCTGGTGCTCTCCATGCTGTCAGTTGAATGGAGGATGTGGGTGTGCTAGATTTCGAGCCACTTACCTGAATGGGTACCCTAGCCAGAAAAAGATGTGCTTGGGTGACGAGATCCATAGGTCCAAGAGGCTCTGCCTCCTGCAATAAGTTTTGCAAATTTAACAGGGCTGCCTCTCTGGTAGTGGAGGCTTTAACTGCTTCGAGGAGAACTGTTCCACAGCCCACTGTTGCAGGCATCTGCTCTTAGTCAGCATCCCTCCAGGGCAGTCTCGATGCCCAGGATTCGCTTCTGCTATTGATGCCTCCTTTTCGTGGGAGAAACACACCCTGCACCCCAGCTGGGTGCCTGGCACAGATCTGTCTGTCCGAGTTACTGGGAATTAACCAGTAGCATCCCTGCAGTGGCGTCTGCCATCCCCCACCTCGCCTCCCTGGGGCTGGCAGTGCTCCTGACAGAGGCAGGCTCTGTCTCTTTCACTCACAGCTGAAGGATGCCTTGCCTGGTCCTATCTCCCAGGTTGGAGGGAAATCGTTTTAATTTGTGTGGCACACTCCTTTAGGGGGTGGGGCGGCGGGGGAAAAAAACCCAACAGAAACTGGCCATTCTGGGTATTTTTAGCTCTTTGCAAAAGACCACTAACATCTCTTTCTCTCTCCCTTTTTTTTTGTTTTGTTTTGTTTAACTCCCTGAAGACTGTCTGCTCTTTGGGGCTGCCTTCGATACTGCATCATTAGCATCACATCTCTGCAGTGAAGGTAAGCCAGTGCTCAGCACTCCCCAGGACTCTGACTCACAGGGAGACTCATCTCCTCTCCTTGCTCTCTGGGTGCCCAGCCCTCTGAGAAGAGACTCCCTGGCTGGGAGGGTGACGGGCTTAGAGATGTTCACATGTCCTGGGATGGGTTTTATCAGGAAAGGAATTTGAGCTTCCTGAGATGGAGGTGACACAGCCTGGCAGTAGGGCGTTGGTTTGGGACACAAAATTGGGTGGCTTCTGGTTTTGGAGCGTTCTCACAGTATGGTACCTCTCATTTCCCCCCTCCTCCCTTTCAGAATTGAGAACAGTCAAAATTAGAGGAAAACCTGGCTCCTGAGCATTTTTCCCCTCCGGTCCCTTCACCTGGCTTGTTTTTCTTGTTCTCCTACAATTTCAGCTGGCTGAGTTTCAGTGCCAGCCTATTGAAAGGAAAGGCACGTGCTAGCTTATGGAGGGAGAGAGACCCGAGACAGGATAAATCTGGAGGCAATGAGATTGGGGGGAGGCAAGTCAGCTGCTCTGACACTTTTATTATGGAGCCAGGCTGCTTGGGAATGAATCTTTGTTGAAGCATGTGTTGCTGGATGACATTTCTACCAGGTCTCGGCAGTAACCTTCGCCAAGCCTCACTGCCCAGCCCGGCGTTCGCCTGTTCCTGAGACGAGGGGAGCAATTGTCAGCTGGAAATGCCACAGGCAGCAGGGCTCGATGGTGCTCGATGTACCTCTGATGAGTCTGAAAGCACCTGGACTTTGGCACCGCAAACTCTTCAGGCTTTGGTGACTTCAGCTTACAGATACATATGTTGTTTTGCAAAGGAGGTGTTGGCTTCTGCATGTGTTTCTCATTTCAGAAATGGCAAGGATACAGCAGAGACCAAAATGAAATCCTCCTTATTGTCCAGAAGGATGGATAACTGCAAGGAAAGATTATTCCACAGCGCTGGAAAAAGAAGATCTACTTGCTCAGTGACCTGGTGGTGAGGTACTGGCTCTGCTTCATACAGAGGCTGGAAGCCAGGGGAGATTTTGGGTTACGAAGAGGGCTGGGCAGCGTTTGCTGCCCTCCCTGCTCCATTCCTGTATCACTGTCAGCTTAGATTCCATATCAAGAGGGTGATGTTGTGGCTGGCGGCGACAATAGCAGAATGTCACTGGCGGAGGTGAAATCTTTCCCTCCATGAAGGTACTTTTTCCTTTCCCTTCCCCATGGCTTACACCAAGAGCCGCTGGCTCCCAGTGCCAAGCGGGACATGTACACGTGCTTCTCAAGGGACAGGGTATACTGTCCTGAGCATCACTTTTCTTGCTGCGTCGGCAAGCCGTTCTGTGTCATCGATGCCTCTTTGTGCGGTGACCTGGCACAGAGGGAAACCCCTCGTTACTGTCTGAGATAAACCGGGAGCATTGGGAGCTGCCGTGTCTGCCATCACGGCAGCATTGCACAGAGCAGCCCTTTGCCATGCTGGTGCTCTTGTGCCAGCGGGAGGTCTGCCAGGGGTGTCCCTTCAGAGGCCCAGGGGCCATCTGTGCTCTTCAGGGGCCAGGCCTGAACTAAGGCAGGGTCCGAGGGGCAGGCAAACGTGCTGATGGCTCCTATTCTCTGCAGGCTGTCTCTCACCTCCTCTGAACAGGAGCTAATCTTGTAGAAGAGCGCCTGTGCCCACACCCTTCCAGCAGCTCCTCTGCCAGCCTGCTGTCCTCAAGGGCTGGTTCAGCAAAGCCTTAGTGCTGTTCTGGGTCCAGCTTTCATTTTCCAGTGGGTTACGGAGGAAAGAATGAAGGTAGCTGCCACTGCCAGGCAATGCTAGAAAACAGAGGCAGGGGAGACAGGCCTCTGTGCACTTAAAGATCCAAGAGCTTAATCTGAATCTGGTTCTCTATTAGACCTGATCCTGTCTTGCATCTTTTCCAGCTGATGCCTGAGCCTGTCTTTGGCTTGGTGTTTGTTTTTTTTTTTTTCTCCTTTCCCCCTTTTTTCCTCACCTTATGAAAAATGGCTTTGCCATCTGCATCTGTCAGGAGTCCGCTGAGCTGGGTGTACGGCTCAGTGAATATACAAATGTGTGGTTGGATCACGGCCCTCCCTGACAGGCCAGAGATGAATACCAAACGTGCAGGGAGAAGAGTGCGTTCCCTTCCTCTGCTGCTGCCGCCTCTGATGGTTGTTTTTCTTATCCCAAGGAGGCGTAAGAATCGCCTTTGGGAGCAGTGCTTCCTTCTGCTCCTGTTCCGCCTTGCCAGGGATCAGTTCTCTGCCATCCGTCATCAGATGAGTCCTCTCCTTGCTCTCACATCTCAGCTGCTGATGGGAATGCCAGGGAAGGGGTAACTGGTTTACCCTGATTGATTTTTCCTACCACCTTCTTCCCTCTCCCTTTTGCATTCCACCACCTAGGCCGGTTACAAGGCCATCAGCAGGCTGGGGCTTGAGGACACTTGCCTTTGCTTGCTGGTCCAGGTGCTTTTTAAGAGAGATAAGGATGAGGTAGAGGGGAGGGGATTGTTCAGCTTTACCCATGTGGCTTAAAATGTAATTTTGAATGGGAGTGTTCAGCAGTGTCATGCATGACTCCACGTAAGATGTGCTGAGAGCACCCAAGCACTCCTGCATGCCTGGGCTTCACGGTGGCCCCTTTCCCTGCTGTAGGTGACCAGCGTGGTGGGGCTCTGCAAGGAGGAATGCTCCAGCTGTGAGATCAGCAGTTGCCGTCACTCTGCAGGCTCACTCAGGTACCCAAAGGGAGCTGACAACCTGCCTTGACCCCTGTGGATTTGCTCAGCTCCTCCTGCTTCTTGGATTTCTGCAGTCTGGTACGTGAGCTGCTTCTCTGGCCTTGATGTACTAAGCAGCTTTCAGCCAGGTGGGCTCAGAGGAGCGGGCAAGCAGAAAATGCAATGAGTCTCTCCATGCTCGTGCCACAGCTATCTGGTCAAGGAGGGGAAGTTTCAGGGAGGGCATACCCCTGCTTTGGTAGAAGGAGGTAGCAGGCAGCTTGAGCTGAGCTGGTTTTTTGACAAGCAGATGGATGTTCAGCAGGGGCCCAAGAAAACCCTTTTGCTTCAGGCTAGCTGTGCGCCCTCCAAACCACAGCATTGTGCTGATGCGAAAAAAAGCATCGCTCCGTTGACGCTCAGCCTGAATTACCTCTTCCGGCACCTGATTCAGGACTCGGCGACTGTCCCCTCCAGCCACCGGCTCCCAGCAGGAGCCTGTTGCAAGCCTGCAACCAGGCAAGGATGCAGCAGGAGCCGGTGAGCAGTGAGGAAGGCGAGTGATAGCAGATTCCTCTGGTGTCTCCACACCGCGGGGCTCTTGGCGAGTGAGCGCTCGGCTGCTTTGAAAGCTCTTAGTGCTCCTGCAGGTGGGAGCCAATTTGTCTGCTTTCCTGCCCAGGTGCCATCTGCTTGTAGGATTGCCTGCATGGTGGATGAGCGCGACGGGGATGGCAAAGGGAAGGGGCTGCTGGGGTGGGAGAGATGAGCGTAAAACTTTGCCTGGGTAACTTCAGCACTTCTGGCTGCCGTTGGGCCCCCTCCCCTGCATCGCGGCGGGGAAATCACAGCCTGTCATTTGCTGTTCCTGGAGCGTGATGGGGAGCTGAGGCACCGCTAATAGCAAGTTATCATTTTAATGCTAATTTCCTACCCTTAGCTCAGGCTGGGGGAGGCTCAGCCTGGGCGAAGGGAAACCGTTAGCAGATGGAGAAGCGGGGGCATGTGTGGGTATTGTTCTGCACCCCCAGAAGGGACTTCCAGCGGTCAGATGATTAACCACCACTGGGAAAACTGGTAGGCAGGTGCTGAGGTCAGTCACGTGGATAAGGGAGGGGAGCAGGGAGAGGGATGCTTTTTTCCAAATTTCTTGTAGGGATTTCTCTAGTGCTTTAGTCTTTGGCTTGAATTTGGTCTTTGCTGCTTGTTGCCAGCCATCAGTCCAGTGTGACCCAGGGGATACTCGGGCGCTGGCTGGGCTGCAGCTGGTGGCGTGGTTGCCCTTTTAACAGAGGAGCCGAGCAGGGGTGGGTTTAGCTACTGCCTTTTTGTGAGGAGCTCCCCAGTTCAGGAGCCTGGACATATGTGCTGGGCAATGGGCTTCAAAGCAGGGTAATTTTGAAGCCATTCTTGAGATACCCAAGAGCAAAAAAAAAAAAACAACTTACCTTTTTGCCATGGGAACAAGGTCTGCTGCCCCAAGCTGGAGAGCTGGCAGGAGAAACCAGTGGCTGAGTTTGGGGTCAGAGAGGAAACTGAACCATTTCCCAACCCTTCCCAGAGGTGGGAATTCCCACATCCAACCTCCTGGTCAGTCTCCTCTAGCCATGCTCAC
Organism: Falco peregrinus; assembly: GCF_023634155.1. Lineage (NCBI taxonomy): Eukaryota > Metazoa > Chordata > Aves > Falconiformes > Falconidae > Falco > Falco peregrinus. The sequence goes on along the minus strand of NC_073730.1, from coordinate 6,075,057 downwards.
CAAGTGGAAGAGCCTGTGCTGCTCCCCAGGCTGGTGTAGTTGCCTGGGAGCTTCTGGGGAGTTTGAAGAGAGGTGACTGGTTGCAGTAGGAGTGTGGGGCTTGTTTGGGATTGTGTTGGCAGGAGTCAGGGAGGTTCTTCTACCATTTCTAGACCTGCTTGGACACCTTAGGACTAAAGGGACATGAGCTCAGATGCTGTGCCCATCTGGGAAGAAACTGGTTGCCTGCTGCTGAGGGACAGCGTTGTTTTAAGGTAAGGGCCCAGTAGTCTCCTGGTCTGTGGTGTGACACATCTCCTGAAGACCCACCAGCCTGTGCTGATCTAGACCATTGGCTTCATAATTTCCTCTGAAAGGAATATGTGGATTTTTAAAAAACCCTTTCAAGACCATTTTAAAACTCTTTTGGCATCTGGTAGAGAGGCAATGGAGCGACAAAAGCAGCCATGATAAAGGGAAGGAAAACCAGCAACTGGTTAAATGGTGAAGGGATGGGAAGCCAGGAGGGGACCATCCTGCCAGGAGGACACTAAGGCAAGGCTGTGTTAGCAGAGCAGCATTGCTCGCTGTGGTTACCAACTATCAGATTGTGGGGTGGAGCATGACTCACTTTTTAAAGGAGTTATTTCCATCTGAAAAAATGGCTCCTATATTTCTTAGAGCCTCTCCCCTGCCTTGAGTGAGGAGAGAAAGGAGAAAGCAAAGGGCTCCTTTTTCTTAGCTGAGGAGAGTCAAACAAACTTTCCTGCGAGTAGCTCAGCAAGGAAATCAGTGCCTTACGTTTTGCCAAGAATAATACAGCCAAGTAGTGTGTGTGTGTGGGGGGAATAATATAAATTGTGTTGCTTTTCCCAGTTCAACACTCTGAATAATGAGCCTGCGAGCCAGAGGGAGAGCTCCCGGGAGAGGCGCCTGTGTTGCAGAAGGACACAACAGGTGTCTCGGATGGGCCAATATCTGAAGCGATTTCTCTCTAATTTTCTACATCAGTGAGAACACAGCACGGTGCCATCAATCATAGTCAACCTCCCCTCGGAAAGCCACCTCCTGCCTCACCGTACTGCAGCGTCCCCTCTCCTCTTCTGCCCCTGGTTGGGGGACCACAGGTGTCCTGGCCAGCAGTGCCTGGCAGGCGTCTTCTCTCCCGGGGTGGAGGGTTCTTTTTTGTTGTGTTTGACCCTGCTTGCGTTTCTGCCGTTCTCCTTCCTCCACCCCTGGCACGTATTCCTAGCCAGTGCTTTACTTCCAGGCTGTATCTCCCCTTCCTGGAGTCAGAAAAGGCCAAATACCCCTTTTATCCACAATGAGGAGAAGGTGTGGAGCTGCTTCTCCTGGGAGAAGCACTTCTCCTGCTGGAGGAGTGATGGGGGGTGGTTTTGGTGCCTGTACTGCTCATCTGGGGACGGGTCGGTTGGGCTTTACAGCTCCCCTGAGGCTGCTCCTGCAAGTAGTGACCATCAAGGCATGTTCTGGGATTGCTGGTGCCTGGCTTCTTCACCCCAGCCCCAGCTCTGGGCGTGGAACACCAGAGAGAGCCATCTTTCGTGTTGGACCGGTGGTGCGATGCAGCAGCTCTCGGTCTCTTGGTTTCTCCTTTTGTGAAGTCCTCTGCTCCTTCCAGGCCTGGCCATTTTTCCAGCCGGCCCAGGGGCACCACTTTGGCAGCAGTACTGGTGGTGGATGTCCTCCTGAGCAGGCCCGGGCCAGATGCGCTCTGCAGCTGGCCAGAAGGCTGGTGGGCCGTGGATCTGCGCTCGTGGCTTGCTCTTCTACTGGAGCATGGACATAGCTGATGGATTTAATGGCTCTTGCTTCTTCATCTCTCATGGGCTAGACTGGGTGCTCTTGTTCAATTGTGGTGGCTCTTGAACTTACCAAAACCTGGCTAACTGATGCCAGCTGTCATGACACAAAAGTGGTTTGCAAGTCCCGTTTCTGGCTCCGTGGGTTCAAGCACCAGCTAGAACCAAGAATGGTGCTTCTTTCTTGAGCAGAGCCCTAGACAGAAGCATCTTCTGAATAAAGCCATGCGTTGCCACCTGCCTCTCAGCCTCTTAAACTGGCTTCTGAGAGCTGCCAAGGATGCTTTCCGTGGATCCTTGGAAACCTCTCTTTCAGGCACGGTTTCCTGCATGTTTCAACCCTGCTCCGGTGCTGTGGAGCTGTTGCTGTCTTCTGTAATAGCTACTTTGTTTGCTTCCTGATTGCCTGCCCTTTCTGTAACGAGCTGTAATTCATCCTGGTTTATACGGTGCTCGGAGATACCTGGAGCAGGGAAGGTGTACCATTAAACCACCTTCTAGGCTGCTCTCTGGGCCAGGGTTGCTGATCTTCTGGAGATGTAAAACTGGGGGGACAAGGGGGACTGGATTGAAACGGGGAATAATTACCTAGCAGGGTAAAAGGGGCTGACTGGGCTGGAAGCTACTGGGAGCTGACACACAGGTGCAGATGAATGGCTATGGCAGGCAGGCAGGGCGGAGGGATGAAAGTCGATTTTTTAAAGCGTCTGCTTTCCCCTCTTCCTCTGCTTTATAACCTGTTTTTATAGAGACTGTATGAGGAACACATTTTTTTATTAGCAGCTTGGGAGTGGAGAGTAATAAAGATTAATTTTTTTAAATAATTCCTTGCATTATCTTTTAATTTCCTGTGGCAGGGTTTGACTTTTAAATCTCAAACAGAGTGAACTGCTAACGTGCTCATCAGTTTGGAAGCAGCAGCCAAAGGAGCTCGTGACTCAGTGAAGGTGGGAGAGGTCCGAGTTGAGCCTGGAGTCCTGGCCTCTCCGGGGCTGGCCACAGTCCATCCCCTGGCCAAAAGGATCTGTTCAGGTCTGCAGTGCCGGGCTGGATCTCCGTCCCAGGAAAACTTCAGGAGATCTAATCCATACTGCAGCTCATAGTGTCCATCTTGCTTCCTTCTGCTGATGGTAATGATGAAGGTCCCCGGTGGAGGAAGGAGGGAAATGTGATGGTCCTGCTGTGGGCGATGCATCCTTGCTGGCCTCCGCCCAGGACAGCGTTGCTGCTGGGACCTGTGCTGAGCTGCGCGGGGCGGTGGGCCTGGGGGTCCTCCAGACCAGCTGGGATCCTTGGTGGTCTTGCTGGCATTCAGGGGGAGGTGGCTGCAGGACTGGTGGGGGAGGTATTAGGAAGAAGTAACAAGGGAGCTGCTGGAGGAGAAGGGGGTGAGGTGAGAGAGAAGAGTGACAACACTTGTGACAGAAGAGGGCTCTCTGCCCCCTGCATCAACACTCTCCGTGAGCACAGAAGAACTGATGCTCTGCTGGGCTTTAGTCTACTCAAAGGACTGGCTGACAGTGGAGCTGGACTACCTTCACCGACCCAGGGGAGCTCTCACATGCCCCGTACCCATAGCCACGGTAGCACTGAATGTGGGCAGAAGTGGTGTCCAGCACGCAGACGCCCCAGCCCCAGCTTGCTTTGACCACTGACGACCTTTCCATAGCTTGTTCTTTTTCATATGGCCGTGCTGGCCACTCGAGTTTGCTCTGAACTGGTCTCTCTGGAGAGCAAGTGGTGGAGGCAGAGAGCGGCCGTTACGGAGAGGCAGCCGGTGTGGGCACGAGCGTTTTGGCTCACGCAGGTATGAAAGCAGCTGTAGCTCAAGTGCCTGGTGTGGGCTTTGGGAAGGCAGGGGGGAAGCTGAGTGAAGAGGGTAGCACAGTGGCAGTATTGAAAAGTGTCCTGAAAAGGCATTTTACTGGATTACCTCACTCCTGTGTTGGAATCGGGACTGGGATGAGGGTACTTGGAGATGTCTGGGGATGGGGAAGAGCCAAATGGTGCGTGAGGAGCGCTGTGACCCAGACAGCTCCTGGCTCCCTCTGACAGATGCCATCTGGAGCAGGCTTAGTGCGTGCCTGGGCGTCTGTGCTTGTCCTGGTTCTGGCAGCCTTCTGATGGCCAGCTCCGCTGAGCTGGTGTGAGAAGACTGTGCTCCCCCTCCTCAGAGTGCTTCTCTCCATGGTTGGAAGGTCACCTCTGCATCATGGTCGAGGGGTTCCAGGCTTGATCCAGCCTCGCTTCTGCTCTCCCACATCTCCCCTTGCTGGTGGGGAGAGGAGCACACCTCAGCCCACCCCCAGCTGTGAAGGTTGGCTGTCCCATGCCAGGTCATCTGGGTTTGCTGGCGTTTCGCAGGGCAAAGCTGTCCCTGGTGAGGTCTGGGTCTGTGGGCACAGTGCAGATCTTGGTCTGCTTTTGGAGGCTGTGCGCTGCCTGGCACCAAGCGTCCTGCTCGCAGCAATACGTGTGGTTTGGGTTCTGGGCTCGTATTTTGGCAGCAGGCTGGGATCTTGTCCTGCTGGCCTGGCTTCATCTGACTGGATCCTCTGGTATCCAAGGGAGCGACAGAAAGCTTCGGTGTGTGTGGCTTGTGCATGTTTTGGGTGGGAAAACACATTCCTCAGCGCTCTCTTTGGATTCTCCATTTATTTCAAGTCTTGGACAAAGAAAGGACCATGCCCTCTGCCAGGAGAAGATGACAGAAGTGCCTTATGGATGTTCCTGATCTCAGGAGGGAAACTGAGGCACCAAGAGGTGGTTTGATGCCTGTACCACTAGCACCTTGGTCACACCTGCATCCATCCCTCTGTGCACGGCTGCCAGCCCCGGTGTCCCGACATGCTACGAATGAGCACAGCTTCGAGTTGTGTTTCTCGGCCAAAAGAAGCATCATTTGCTAAAGTTATCAGGCGTCAGGAAAGCTGAGGGGGCAGTTCCTGATTGTCAATATCTGTCCAAAAGCCGAAACCTCTCCTGTTGTGGTGGGTTCTTTTTTAGCTTCTGAAGTCTCAGAGAAAAATGGAAATAAAAAGCAGCAGGGAGAGAGCTGTTAAAAAGCTTAAAGCTGTCACAAGGCATTGGTTAGTTTATGTGCAGTGAAGTATACAAACAAGTTTTCAGCTTGTTGGTTGGAGCCAAAGAGCGTGTGTGTGGGGGGTTGTGTGATAAATATGTTTTATAGGTCTTTTATGGGATTTTTTAAAATGGCTGTCCCAATAAATTATTTACCAGGGTAATAAAAGATCAAGGAAATTGTTCCAACGGTATCGCTGAGCATCTAAATCCCAAGCTTTTACTGGGGGGGAAGGACCCTCTGAATTCCTGTGGCCTTATAAAAGATGGTCCAGGTGTAGTGCTCCTGGAGGCCGGGTCCCCAGCCAGCCCCAGTACTCAGCGTATCTCCAGGAGGTCCCGGAGGCTTGACACTGCTTTTCAGCCCCTCAGCATCTCCTCCTGGAGATGGATAGCGTTTCCCTCCACTCCTGGCTCTCACAGCTGCAAATCTCTTGATAGTCTCTGAATATTTAAGTTTCCAAAAGGTCTCAGAAGCATAATGGTCCTTCCTGGTGTGAAATGGTGGGTAGAAATCACTTAGTAAGCAGCAAGGGGTTTGGAGAATGGCCTGAGCCCCTGCAGTACAGGCTGGAAAGGCTGCCCCATAGTCCTGCAGGTAATGGGGACCTCCTCCCACCGCAGACGTCTGGATGGGGACGTTTCTCCTTGCTTGGTATCAACCGCTGCGCAAGGGAAGGGCCGGGTTCTGCTCGCTGCTGGCCTGGCCTGCGTGGCAGACAAGCCCAAAATAGTCCTTGCAGAGGTGAAATAAAAAGTTCTGGCGTTCCAGCCGCAGAGTCTATAAATACATCTTTTGGGGCATGGGACCAGGCTTTAAGTTCAGTCGCTCTCCTGCTTCTCCCAAGGGGACAGAGGAAGGAGAAGGCTGGGGGTCCTACTAAGGATCCCTGCCTCAGGACAGGGCAAATACTTTGGCTGCATCCCAGACTTTTTATAGTAGGCAGAATTAGGTTTAACCCCTGGTAGGGTTTAAAAGACATCCAGTTGTTAATGCAGTGGCTTTTGTAACGACTCTGGCTGAGAAAGATGCATCCCTGTGTGGTAAGCTGGTCATAAATAAATTCAGACAGGATTTTAGAAGCAATTTCTGAGGCTTGAAAGAGATCATTCTGGAGTGGCCTTCAAAAGGCATGGTGGGTGGGAAGGGACAGCCACTGTTTCAAGGTAGCTCTCAATATTCACGGGAAGGATTATTCACTGGGAGCCTTTGCAGAGGGGAGAGTTTTTGGGTATCTGATGTGTTGAAGGGAGGCTAGATTGATCTTTGTTTGTGCTGTCTTTAGCTTATGTTAACCCCACGCCTCAAGGTGTCTGCTGGCCTCTGCGGGGTCCAGGGAAGAATCCTTGCCTCCATCCATGTCTAATTTGGCTCCTGGGTTTGGTGGTGGTCCTGGCTCTCTCTGAGGTCGTGGAGAGAGGCCACATCTGGGGACAGGGAGCAGTTTTCCTGGTCAGCCAACAAGGAGCACAGGGCTTTATTTGGCTTCCTTTGGGTGCCTGCAGGCTTCCTCAGATCTTAGAATTTTCTGAAATATTTCCTCTGCTGTTACAAGGCAGTAGGAAATTCATGAAGCCACTGATCTTCCTCATTTGCTTCCCATGCTGTGTTACAGTGGTGGCTTTTGGACTTTCCTTGGTCCTGTCCTGCAGCCTTGGGGCATGGCTGTATCTCCAGCCCCTTTGATCTAACAGAAGCGCTGGGATGGAGATCCTGGGCAGCTCCTGGATGTCCTGAGCTGTCCTTCTGAGCCGTCCTAAGCCTGGGGAGAGGGCAGGCGGAAAAAAGGGGGCTTGTTCCTCTTATCTGGGAGCTGGGCCAGCAGGAACAGCCCCATAGCATCCTCTCCTTTGGCTGGTGGCTACTAAAATTTTGGGGCACGTTGGATGCACCCTAGAAATATCGGCGCTGGTACCCACCTCTGCAGTGTGTCCCCGGTGAGTGGGCTAAGCCGGGCTCAGAGCTCAAAGCCCATGAACCATTAAGGTTCTAGTCTGGGGAAGGTTTAAACTAGAGTTGTGTGTTTTAATGGGTGGTGTTTGCTGGTGTGGTTTGGCTTTTAGGCTGGTGGCTGGGGACTAGGTTTCAGAGCAGGCTTTCCGTTGCAGGGAGCAGAGGCCGGTACGGCGTCTGATGTTTGGCTTTAAAGAAAAAAGGATACATCTCCTCATGTCCCTCTTATTAATTGTCAACGTGTCTTGCCAGTTTGGGAATGGATGCCATAAATTTACATGAGGGTTGAGCCAGCATGGGGCAGGCGACAGAAGCCCAAATAATGTGTGTAGGCCAGGCTTAGCGTCTCTTCCCGCTCGCTCCAGACTGTGCAGCACGACTCCAGTGACTTCAGTGGCATTTCCTCCTGGCTTGCCTTCTCCTGATGAGAATTGGACTGCATGTAATTGAAAAGGATGGGGCATCTGCCAGCAGACTGTGAGCCACGTTCCCTTGGCAGCTTGAGATTGTTGGTGGAGGACAGGGGAGACAGGCTGGGGCAGACACCTGCGTCGGGGGGGAGGCGAGCCTCAGCATCACAGGGATCCCAAATCCATCTCCATCTGAAGCTCTCTGGATGCGGCTCCCTGTTGCACAGCGGTTGCCCATGCCCAGAGGGGGACTGATGTCTCCAGCTGCTGTTGCATGAGTAATAATTTGCTTTCGTTCGTGATCTCGCCCTCGCTGGCACCAGGACAGAAATGTGAATAACTGCTCCTCTGAGCAGCTTTCCTTTTCTGAACCAAGGACTTGATCTTGAAAAGCATTCTGTGATCTGGCCGGCTGTCGCTGACCCTGGGCTTCGCAGCACCGTATCTCCCTGCCTGAGCATCAGTCAAGAGAAGCTGAGGGAGGTAAAAGGCTCCCGGGGTTTGTGCTGTCCCGAACACTAACGAGAGCGTGGCGTACACAGACGGTACAGCAGGCCTTGGTGTAAGGCCAATGATCAAGATGCGAGGGCATTGTAAATCCGGCACCTACAAAGATGCGGGAAGCAAAGCAGGGCAGGATCTGCATTTCAAAGAGCGTTGTTTCTGTAACGGCACCGCACGGGGAGCAGATGTGCCTGCCTGCCGCCAAGGCAGAGGGATGAAGCTGTTTGAACTACGGTCTCAGGGAGCCCACAACCACCAGCTTCACGTTCAGGGCACGGTTAAAGGAAAGCTTCGTAACCCCACACTAATTGCATGGTGCTGAGCCTAGGAGGTGGTGCCTGCTGGGCACGGCTCTGCCTAACACGGGCTGCATCAGATGGAGATGTCTTGAAACCAGGCTTTGCTTTCAAGTGTACAAGGTCCCTCACCACTTGGCTACTAATGCCAGAAACATTTCTGCTGCTGAATTGATGCTGGCCATGCCAGTGCTAGGAGATCCCCTTAGGGAGAGCCAGCTCCTACCTCTAAAAGCCTGCGACCCAGGCAGGAGAGACAGCTGTGGGAGCAGGAGGTGAAAGAAGATCCAGTGGTGATGAAATGATTTGGTTTTGTCTTCCAGTTGTAGCAGGGATTGAGTCGGAAGCGAGTGGACAGAGCCAGGGCTCTAGCCTGGGCACGGTCACCGGATGAGGTGGGCCCCCTTCACTGCATGTGGCTTCTTTAAAAAAAACACACGGGGTTGCTTTGGCTGTCAGCTGTGGTTGTTTTCTTTTTTCTTTTTTTTTTTCTTTCTCCTGTTGGTAATTTCTGGAAGGAGAAATTCTAGAAGGTGTGTAGTTTTGGGCAGCATGGCACAATTTCGATTTCTCTGTCTTGGCCAAATCTGTGGGAGATGGAGCATCTCCCCAGTGCCACTGGCTGCCACTACGCTCCCAGGGCAACTGTTTTGCTGGAGGAAGAGGGAGCATCAGCAAATCCTCATTTCTGAGTGACTCCAGCCTGCCCTGTCTGGCAAGGGGTTGTGACAGGTTCAGTTTGCTGATGTCCCAGGGTGGTGGATGAGCACACCTCTGCATTCCTTGGCAGCCCTGCCAACATCTAGACCCTCTGAGCTGAGACCAGGAGCAGGATCCTGATGCCTGGCTTGCATTGAGACCTTGCACGCCTCAAAAGGGCTGGGAGGAGGGGCAGTTGTAGGGGGAGATGCTGCTAGGAAGCAAAACAAGATAGTGCAAGGTGGTGGCTGGACATAGCAAGGAAGACAGCTTAATGCCCCCCTGGTTCACCAAACTGAGTGGGGAGCAAGGATGGCTTTTATGAATGAAACTGCTCTGTGTTTGTCCAGGTCAGTCACATGTCCTGGTCACCACTGTGCACTTATTTACACCTCAGAGGGCACCGTCAGGCCAAAATAAAAAACAAACAAACAAACAAACAAAAAGAAAGAAGCAAAATCCCATCTGTGCCACTCAAAACGCCTCAGTTCACTCGGGCTGTAGTCCAGAAAAGCACTTAAGCATGCGTGAACACCCCCCCGGGCGGCAGCGTGCGGCGGAGGCTTTGCTGTCCCCGTCAGGAGCCAGGCATCACGGCGAGGAGCCAGGTAGGACCTTGCTCTTGACCCCTGCCTTTGCAGCATCCTCAGGAGATGCTCGTCAAGGCAGACCCTCTTGGCGATTCCTGATCTGATTGCGGCTGAGCCTAGGCTGGGAAGTCACTGTGGTTTTACTTTTGTTCCTTAATTGAGTGACCTTGCCGGTGAGAAATGGAAACCTTCCTGGAACCAAGGACTTGCTCCTTCCTGCTGGGATGACTGGAGGCCTGCAGGATGTCACCCTGAGGCAGGACATCTTTTCTCAGACAAACAGGTACTTTGGGGTCGCTGGGATGTAAAAGTGAAGCCCTTTGGCGGCGGGTCTGACCTTAAGCCAGTCTCACTTTCAAGACTGCATCCATGAAGTCTTGCTTCTGGACCAGTGGAGACCTCAAGCCCGGTTGCCAGCACTGGGGTGGCTGTGGGACCTGTGTGAAGCTCTCCTGGGAGCACCAGAGCCCGCCTTTGGGGTTCCCCTCCAGAAACGCCCACATCAGCAGGAGGGTGGTGGGGTGGGATGGGCTTCTCCTACGGCTCAGTGGATTCCTACAGAGAGCAGAAGGATGGTGAGCAGCCCCCCATGGCTGAGACCAGAGCTGGACCCAACACAGAGATCTTAAAGGTCTTTTGCAACCTAAACAATTCTATGATTCTGTGGTCACCACCATTGCCAGGCTGCTCTGGTCTGCTGCGACAGGGCATGTGGCTGAGGACTGCCCCGGCCACCACCACCACCATGGAGACCTAGTGGATCCTACCTCACGCCGGCTGCTGGCATGCAGGGCATCACATCATCGGCACGCAATTTTGCATTTGCTGTTTTACAAACCTTGGCTGGGTCATTAACGGAGGAAGGAAATAAAAAAGCAAGGGCTCCAAATGGATCCCAGAGGGATTCCCTGTAGCAATTAGCTTTATACTTGAAAACATATTTCCAGTCTTTACTGCCTACTCTCTGTATTTGAAATAATTTTCTACCCAATAAACCTTAGTAGCCCCCAAACATAATTTTAGCGATGCATTAATTAACGACAAGGCGACCCAATGGTTCAAAAGCTGAGCAAAACCCAACGCATATATTAGGCAGCGAGGCAGTATTTTTGGGATGCTTCCTGGGGCACCGCGCGATGCAAGTGCTTTATGTTGGATGTCACCTAAGGCTTGGCTGGCCGGAGCAGAGGGCTGTCTGGGATCTCAGCTGCTGGCAGGCACCTTCCACATGGGACAACCGCACTGGATTTTGGGATGTACTTCTTTCTCTTGCAGAGCTCTTGTCTGTTTTGCAGTCCCTCGTAAAGAATGATTTTGGATATCTCTTAGGTTTGGGAAGGTCTCTAAACCTGACCCCCCCCCACCCCCCACCGCCCACCCAGCCCTTAATGTTCCTGGTGCCTTGTGGCTGGGAGTTTCAGGGGTTAGACACGGGCGATATATACTTTGCGCTGCTGTGCGATCGCACGCCTTCCCTTTGCTTTGATTCACGTCCCCGTGGGTGCATTAACCAGCAGGGCTAGCTGGAAATCCCTAGTGACTCCCTACCCACAGCTCCCGTGGCAGTAATTCATGCCGGAGGGAAGCACAAGCCTTGCGTGCCCGGTTGCTTCTGAGGTGCGAGCCACTTGGTCAGAGCCTGTGACAGCTCCTGGGCTGAGGAAGGCATCAGCCCAAGGGGGAATATGGACTCAGCGTGCTGTGCAGAGCTGGTGCATGTAGAGCCAGGCTCCCCCGAGCCCAGTTAACCCAGTCCCAGGTCCCTCTGGGACCCACTCCCATCCAGCTTCTGCAGAATGTGGGCATGAGGAGGTTGGATCTGCTCATCGCAGGGCTTTACACCCGCAGGTCTGGAGCTGGCTGTGGGCTGGTGGAGGATGATGCACTGGTGTGATGCCTTCATCGGGTCTCAGCTGGCCACCAGGGAGATGGCCAGCTACTAGACCACAGTGACCATGACGGTGGGGACCCTGCTTGGCCGCCAGCATTGTGGAGGCCACGGTGGAGGCACCGGGAGCACCGATCCGGTGCCGCCCAGTCTCTGTATGCAGGGTAAGCTTGTAATCTCCTGCTTAAAAGATGGGAGGTAGCATTACAAGCCGCTGCCTCTGCCGGGGTTTTCAGCTATCGTGGGCTCATCCTGCTTTATCTGTTGCATGTGAAATATCCCATGTAAAGCTACGCAAAGCTGCAAAGCTACCGTAATCCTTCCTAAAGCCACCCTGCCCTTCTGTGCGAATATTATATTAGATGATATGCTTATTAAACTCGCTCAGCAGAAGTTTTACTTCCAGCCGGTGGTGATAGTCTTGAAATGCCATTAAGGTAATAATTATATCACGTTGTCCTTGATCCAGATCTTGGCTGGTAATTGTTCACGCCTGCTGCCAGCTATTTGAGTAATAGTAGGTGCAAGGGGAGGGTTGTGGCATAGCAGGTGGTGTGATCAACTGGCACCTTGGGTGGCAAGCTGGGTAATGTGCTGGGGGTGGGAGACCTGTGCTGGCTCCTTGGGGACGTTTTGTCACTGCTCTTTGCTGTTATGCTAGTCCCGGTCGGAGCATTGTTCCCAGGCCACCTCAGAGCTCCTCTAGCTTCTCCACTAGAATGATCTGGAACAGGGGGAGAAGGCATAGGGCTGTGTGGAGGTGGGACCTGGGACACCTCTCTGGCTCTCACGCTCTGGTGGAGGACCACTCCTGCCCACATATGAATCAGTGCCTCTGGCTGTGGTTGGGTGATGGATGGCAGGTTCCCCGTCCTGCCCTCACACTTCTGGGTTGTCCCCATGCCCTGGAGATTATGATGGTGCAATTTAATACCTTCATAAAGTACTTTAAGTTCTGCTGCCAGACTATGATGAACTTCATGAAACTTCATGCTCAGAGGAGGAGAAAGGGAAGGGAGGTCTTTGAAATGAGACTGCTGTGACTCATTCTTAATATTGATCTGGGTCCCTCTGGTTTGCCCAGTGTATGAAAAGCAGCTGGTTGGCCAAACCCCTGTGCTGGAGGTAAGAGACAGAGCCATGGATGCCTCTTTGCTCCTGGCTCCACTCAGATGGAAGGCTGAATTAACTTCAGTCATTCCTATGAAGTTTGTATGTTGTATAGAACTTATTTGTGTCAATTCCATGTAAATCCTTGGGCGGGGTTGTGTGTGTGTGTGTGTGTGTGTGGTGGAATGATGCAATTTAAAATTTAGCAAAATTGCCATAGGTGATTATTTTGTGAGTCAAGTGAACTCTATTTATCCTCCAGTCAGATGTAAGCCCGCTGCCTATCATTCATCCCGCCCCGCTCTGCCGCAGCCCTACCGAGATGATCTGTTTATCTGTAAGCCCCGTGAGCCTACAGCGCGTTGGTTCCTGGGTTATAATTGGATTTAGGAGAGATGAAAGCTTCCCCTCACTTTGGTGGTATCGAGTAAGAGCAGAGCACAACCTGACATCCTGGTCCAATGGGATTTGTAAGGCTAAAGAATCCAAAGACTTGTTGAGGTGTCTCCCTGGACTGCAATGGCCCTTCTACCAAAGAAATCGGTTCTGATTTTGCATGAAATGAGATTTCTCGGAGTGACTTGGGTGGCCAGCCCCAGCCGGAGCAGGAGGCATCCTCCTTGCTCAGGGAGATACCAGGGAGCCTGCCAGGCTGCTGGGTAGCTTGGAGAGGGATCCCGCCTCTCCTTGAACACACGTGGAGTGGAGGAAGCTGTGTGGCAGAGCCCTGGTGCGTTGCAGAGGAGGTTGGGGCTCTTCAGTGTTAAGAAGGAGCCCCAGGAGGACATGGCAACCCAACCTGGCTGTACCCCTCCTTTCAAAGATGGGATTGGAGTCTTTTCCCAGAAGCTTGTTCAGAGCAGCGCTCCAGCAAGGCTGGGTCCTGCTTCTGTGCTGTCTCGGAGCTGATGTCAGAGCATGGACGTGATCCCAACCACTATAAAGTCAATAAAGATCCTAGTCTCCTTGCTCGGAACTGGATCAGGAAATGAGATGCTGACCAGGGGGTTTAATGCCCCTTTTGAGAGGGTAAACCAGGAGTGATGACAAGCCAGGAGAATTCCTTATGGCTGCGGGAGGAGGTAGCACTTCATTCCAGAGGTCAGTGTGAAATGCTGCACACCTGTTAGCTGGTAGGAGCCTCTCTAGTCTATGGCAGAAGAAAATGAGCTAGTAATCAATTCCCAAAGGCAGCTGGCTGGGTGGCCACTGAGATCATTTAGAGGGCAGCTAGACCACCTTCCAGGTCCTCAAGCCTCTCTAGCACTGGTGGCTACGCAGCAGGTAAGGATGTCTAACCCCGTTGGCAAGGCCAGGTGGAAATGGTGGCACATGTCTCTAGAAACCTCTAGATGTGCCCCAGCTCAGCCAAAAGAATTAGGTTTGGGATCTTCCTGCCTTTGCCGATGTGTCCTCCTGCCTCCAAGGCTGAGCCATCGGCTGAAGGCGATTACACAGAGGTGAACAGATGGACGTGCCACGGCCCCGCACTCCAGTGTTGGCCATCCCGTCCCCTGAGTTCAGCTTCCCACCTCTCTGAACCTCTGGAGAGCAAGGAGCAAGCTGCTGGCGGGCATCTGCCATCAGTCGTGGGTGCGGGAGGATCAGCTGGCTTAGCATGACACTGATGTAAATTTAAATCCTTCTTTTGCTCTCTCTGCTAGCAGCCCTGTATTTTCAGGAAGAAAGAGAATGGGAAACAACTTTTTTAATGAAGTAGAGCATTTAAATTCTCTTTATATTTAGTCCTATCTGGAGCTCTTTACCCAAATGAAGCAGAAAGCATTTACAGCTGTATTTTCCATCACACCAACCAAGGAATATATTCATTTGCAGTAACATGGCACTCAATGAAGTGGAAAATAAGCTCCCAAAATTGCTCTTGCTATGAAACGGTCTCAATGACTAGGAAAAGCCTGTCTGGATTCCACTGACCAGTCACTTCGGTTATGATAAAAATTAATTTGGTCAGACACCTGAGCTGGGGCAGAGTAGATGCTTGGCCCTGAGATAGCTTTGTCCGGGATCAGGCTTGGGGTGCCTCCTCCACCGCAGCTCCTGCCACCCCTGCTCTTGGCTTTGCTTGCCCAGGAGACCTGGCTGAGACACCAGTGCCAGGGCTGGCCATCGGCGGCACACGGATGCACGGCAGCTGATGCTCCATGCGTCCTGCTCCACATCTGCCACACGGCCGTCGGAGGGGACCGTGCCAGCACTGTGGCAGGGCTGGCCCAAGGTTGGTGGCAGCATCGACGCCCGTGGCCACCACGCACAGGCCAGACGTACAGGATTCCCCGTGAGCGGCAGGCTACGAGCAGAGCAGATGTAAATGGGTTCCTCCTTCCCTCTGCAGCGACCCGAGGAGGACGTGAGCGGAGTGTTAAGCAGGTACCAACTGAACACCAGCGGAGAGTTCTGCTAATTGCTTGTGATGTCTCGTCCAACTCCATCGGCACAAGCAACAATTGCTACTGGAAATGCAATTAATAATTAAGCACTCGATGCTGGCAGGTGTCAGCAGGAATCCGCGGGGCCTGGCATCCCCCGCGCTGACACCTCCCTCTGCCTGCATGGGAGCAGGCAGCGCCGGGCAGGATGCAGCCCTTTGCTGCCTGGATCAATACTGGGTAGGATGCTGATTTATGCCTTGAAGAAATAACTTGCTGGTGGTACTTCCACAGCGTGGACCATGGCTGCCTGCTGGTGGGGCTTTGGGCAGGGGGACGGGGGCCCAGCACCGCCTGCCCAGCCATTGGGACTGGTGCACAGTCCCCATCAGCATTGCAGTGGTGCTTTCCCAGCTCAATCAATCCCTGCCAGGGATGTTCTGCAGGTGTTTTCCATTCTCGCTGTACAGACGGAGTGACTTTGGGTGGAAACGGCTCGGCAGTGCTTCTCTACAGTGTCAAAGACTGGGAGTGTGTCCCCACCAGGGAGGGTGCAGCCACCACAGGGGTAACCAGGGTGTCTGGGCAGCAGGTGGCTCAACGGTGATGCTCTGTCATCAGAAAAGGAGGGCGCTGGCTCTGTCTCTGGCCAGTGTGTCCTCCAGCCAGGGACCATGGCACTCAGTGGAGCCATCCCAGTCCTGGCTAGCAGAAAGCAGCACCCTGATGCATTGAAATGTCTTGCTGAGATGTCCTGGCTTACTGCACCATTGGGACCCCCCCTGCACCCCCACTTGCAGGCACAGCCAGCATCGCTTTCATTTGCAGCTCTGGCTGCTGCTTGTGATGACTTACAGCCTTCTTCAAGCTGGCGTTTGTTTTTAATTACATTTTGCCTCTGAAGATGGGCTGCTTTGCTGGTTTGGTTTTCCCCCCACCCCCCGCTCTTGTTTTTCTTTTCCCTTTTAAAGACCAACAGAGTTTAGGCTCTTTGAGAAATAGCTTCAGCTTTTAGGAAGGTGCAGAGCCTTTTCCCTGGGTAGCAAAGTGTTGATTTCCTACCACAGGGCTGAGTGATGGTGATTCCCTTATTAAACTGCACTTAGAGGCTGTGACTGTCAGGCAGGGACGGAGAGCTTCTCCGATAAGTTGGAGCTATTCATTATTAAATTATCTCCATTCACTTGAACATCTCATTTTCATTGAATTAGATGAAAAGTGCTCTAAGGCAGCTGCTGCGGCTGCTTGGAGGCTGCCAGGAGCAGCCTGCAAATATCACTGCTGGCCTTTCCTCCTGCGCTGGCTGCATTTGACCCTTTCCAAGGGGTGGATGGACCTTGCAGCTGGTGTAGATCTGCTAGAGGTAGCTGGGGAGTCGCACCACAGCTGATGGCCTGACCTTGGAGACCCGGACTCACCACTCTGAGAGCTGCAGCTGCGGGGGATCAGCCTCACTGGGGAATGAGGTAGTGTGGCCCCAGGGCTGATCTCTGCCAACTTGGGAAGGGTGACCAAGGGGCCTGTCCCCAGTAACTGGGGCTGGTGTCACTGCTGGGGGGGTCTGCCCTAGTATTGCAAAGGTTGTATGTCCTGTTGTGGGGGGCTGCGACTGGGCTGGGCTGAGTTACGCTTTAAGCTTGGCTTAAAGGACCCGCCAGGGCATCTGAGGTCGCCTGAGGTGCCCAGGGAGCTGTGCTGGTGGCACAGCAAGAAGCAGGCAAGTAGCACAGGGTTGGCAGCAGGGACCTGGGCCTGAAGTGCAGGCAGCAGCGTGCTGGCTTTGCCTGCGCCTAAGGGAAGAGATAGTGCGTGGCGTGGGGGTTCATCACCTCCGTCACAGCAAAATGGATGCAGGAGCTGCCTGAGGCTGAGCAGGTCTCAGCCTGTCTAGAGGGGCTGCCTCTTGGTGGCAGGTTGTCCAGTCATCTTACCAACAGCAACAACCCCGTCCTTTGCAAACCCAAGAGCTTTCTCATCCCACCACCACTCTTCCCCCACTTTCACCCCTTTTTGTCACTCCCTTTCTTGGGCAGCGTGATCACAGTCCGGGCATAAGGGCATGGCTCGCACCTAAACGTGAAACCAGCCAGACTCTGGATGCTCTGGAGAAACACCAGTGCTGGCACCGGCTCCCTGCCTGCCTGTCCCTGCAGATGGCTTTACCCCTGCTCCTACTGCCCCCTCCCTGCCTGGGCAGCAGCACGTCCCCCCTCGGGGCAGCCATCGGCTGCATCAGGCCCAGCTTTAGCCCTCAATTGCAGATGAGCTGGTTTGAGTCCTGGTGGTTATTTTTGTGGGAGGATGCCATCTGGCTGCCTGATCTCTCCGCTTTCACCTTGGCATGAGTAGCTGGCACCCAGCCCCATCGCTCGGCACCAAGCCAGGGGGCTGCTGTCTGAGCTTGCCAGCCTGCAGCTCTTCAAGGGGTTTTGTGAAGCCTGGGCCGGTTTAAAGCTGCCCTCTAGGAATGGGAGACTTTTGTCTCGAGGCAAAAGACCTTGGACATGGCACACTGTGCCCAAGCATCGTTGATCTCTGTCCCAGTCGTATGCAAAGCTGCATCTTTCCCTAGGAGAGCTCAGAAGTAGGACATCTGGCTGCTGCTGTCCCCAACATCGCAGGAGCAGGCAGCATCCCTCTCACCTATGGCAGCCTCCAACCTCACCGCTCGGGGAAAATCCCTTTGCTTTGCTGCCCTGGGCCCCATCAAGCCCTTTGCACCCCCTACCCACAGCTACCATCTTCTTCCCGGCGAGGAACCACTGGCCCCTTGGACGAGCTCCTCAACAACTGTTGCTTTTCCTCGCCAGTAAATCTCACCCGAAGAAGCCGCTTTGATCAATGCACTTGGATTTCAGCCTTCAGCCTTGATCAAGGCAGGGGGAGGGACGAGAGCGAGTACTCCCAGGCTCTTTGGGGACAGTCTAGAAAACGAAGCTCATTCTCCAAGAAAAACCTGCTTCAAAGTAAGAGGCGGTGCTGTCAGAATAAGAGTGAACCAGGCAGGCAGAGGAGGAGAAGGAGGAGGAGGACAAGGCTACTGGGTTGGGGTTGGCAGGGCCCCAGCTGGGCTAGGCCAGGTGTGGGTCCAGTGGTGATGGTGGCATTGCTGTGGGGCTGGAGCTGCTGCTGGGTGAGGGCAGGAAACCATAGCTTGGGAGGTGCAATGGGGAGGGGGGCCCTACACCTCCCCCCCCCCCCCCCCCCCCCGCTTGATTCTGCTGAAAACCTGGTTTTCTTTATGCCTGAGCTTTGTGGCTCTCCCACCTTCCCCAGCCCTGGGGGCCTGGTGTTGAGAAAGTTTTCTGAACTGAGAAGGGGCTCTGTTTGCTTCCTGGGGTCACTGGTTTCCTCCCAATCTTTAACTGGTGGGGACGGTGCTGGGAGGTCAGGTTTTACAGACCTGAGGACAGCTCTGGGATGGGAGCAGAGAGGACAATGACATCTTGTTGTTTCTCCTTGCCAGCCACTGTCTGACCGTCTCAGCCGTAAAAGCTCTTTGCATTGGATGAAGGGATGCGTAGACACCGCTCTAGGTTTGATCAGATCAGCGCTTCTGACTAATGGTAATTAATGGCCGGGAGGAGACCTCCGGGAGCTTGGCGCTCCTGTTCCCCCTGGGGTGCATGCGGGAATCCTGCATCAGCAGCTCCAGCAGGAACCCCTCCCCTGCGGGCTGCATTGCCTGGGAGGGGAGAGGTGCAGAACCTGGGGGTCCCTGTGAACAGGGGAAATCACCCTCCAGCACTGACCTTCCCCACTCCGGCAATCCTCCCTTCCTGCTCCCGCTGCCCCTTCTCCTGCTGCTTTCCTCAGGTGCGCACACATGCACCTCCGCCTTTCCTTTCGGCTACACGTGGTAGGCAGGAAAAGCAGCCAGCCAGATGTGTTTTTCATAGCTCCCAAGCCAGGCATAACTAAACATTTACATTTATTACCAATTAGAGGGGAAACAGACTGTAGTTTTATGTACTGTATGTGTCTGGATGTAATTCAGTTTGTGACCTTACTTATGCTCCCCCCGCCCCACCCCAGCAACTAAATCTCTCTTGGTTAGGAGCAAACCCCTGGAAAGCAGCCGTGGCACCGGATCCCATCCCAACATCCCATCTCCCTGCGATTAGGAGATGACGTGGGGGCTGTAGCAGCTCCTGGCACTTGGTGGGCACTGGCCACTTTGCAAGCAGCTGCAGAAAGCCTGTGCGGGGGTTTGCTCCTGGATGATGCCGAGCATGCCCACCCAGGGGCAGGGAGTGCCATGGTGCCGGCTTCCAGCAGGAGCCGTGTCCATCAGCCCATTACGGATTTGCACTCAGTGCTGCTGTCAATTCACGGCTGGCCAGCGCCTGAAGCCCGCGGCTCCTGAGCCAACGTCACAGCAGCTTTTTAGCGATGTTTGAGCCGACAGCAAAACCCAAATAAATCCATAACCAGGCTTCAGGCCTCGCTGAGAGCAGAAGAGGTGGAATAAAAAGGGCATGGTGGTGGTGGTGCTGGCCCAAGCTGTTACCAGCATGGTCACGAAGGGGCTGATGTCCGAACGAAGACCGGGCACTGCCTGGCGATGGTGTGGCCCCAGGGTGGTCACCACGGAGCGGTGCCATTGCACTGCTGCTTGCTCATCTCTGCGAGGCCAGCAGCTCACCCAGCGCTGCCTGAAGCCACAGGAGCTCAGGACAGCATGTGACCAGCTAGCCTTGGACCAATGGAGGGACTCCCAGTCATGTGGGGATGAGGACTTACTGGTTCTCTGGGGAGACAGGGGTTGCTACACTGGTTCACTAGCTCTCGATCCTGCCTCTGGGCAATGGTTAAACTGCAAAGAAAAAAAATCTCTGTCCCCTTCTTCAGGCCACCATCCACTTGACAGGAGAAGAAGGGAGAAATGTGCGGTGAGAGCAGGGCACGTTGGACAATGGTGTTCTTTAAACAAGGTTGTCCCACATCCACCCTGATGCTGGGAACGTGCCCACCCCATGCCACCCCCCGCAGCAGCCCAGCTGGGATGCAGGATGCTGCAGCCACTGACTGACCCCGCTCAGCCTGCCCGTGCCTCCCCCACCCTCCCCTCAGCTCCTGGCAGGTACCACAGCCATCAAGCCAAGCTGCAACATCCTGATGCCTTCCTTGCTCCTGCTTTTTTTCCCAAGAGGGTGCCCTGAACTCTCTGGCAATCATGTCTGAAGCTCACCTCTGGCTGTGCTGCTTGGATCGCTGCACCCACCTCTGCTGTTGCTCAGGCAACAACCTCTGGGTTGGATGCAGGTTTTTATTTCCCTCCTCCCTCCAGGATGCTGCTGCTGGGGAAGCAGCCCAGATGTGGAGGGGAAGCCACAGGCGATGCCACACAGTGGCTGCGCGCATCCCTCCAGCTGCTGCTGGGAACACCAGGGGGGATTTATTCCATCGTGGCGGGGCTTTAGAAATACAATGTTTTATTAGAACCCTATTAAGCTGTTCAAACAGGTGATTAAGAGAAGGGTGATGTTGTGGCACAGGGTGGCAGCAGATGCAAATGGAAGCAAGGTGGGGCCGGATTTCCAACCTGAGCAGGGAGAGACATGGCCTGGCACGGCCGGAGGGCCAAGGCCAGCCCTGTGAGGCCAAGGCAAGGAACAAAAACAGCTGAGAGGCTGGAGGCAGGTATGATGGGCTGCAGTATTTAGGCAGAGCTATTGGAGAGTGGAAGGGATCAGCCCTGATGTGGAAACGGTCCGACCCAACCTCAGTCCGTGGAGGACCTGTGGCTCGTTGCCCATCTCATGGGGGTGAAGCATCATCCTGCTTTCATTTAGGGAGGAGGCATGAAGTATGGGTAGGACCGCGGGTGCCACCAGCCTTTGGTCCCTTGTGGAAAGGAGCCGACACGGGATGAGGCTGCCTTGGGGAGCCTTTATCCAGCAAAGGCTGGAGAGGAGCAAGATGGCAGGTGTAGCATCTACAGCTTCATGCATGGATTTGTTCTATCATCCTGCTAATCAGTAAATGCAGGTGATCGTTCAGCTGGAGAGCTGGGTTTAGGATTGAAAAATAATATTTTTTTTATTCCCTCCCCTCTCCCTTAACTTTGCTGGAGCATGACAGGGTGGGAGCTCTTGGCAGCTGGGATATTAAATGTTTTTCCACATGGTCTCTTGATTATTAATGGATTTTAGTACTTGACAAAGTAGAAATTAGGAGATAAAAGCTATTAGAACCTAATTTGGATAATCACTGATTCTGTTCCCCCAGGAGCCTTTCTGAGAGCATTGCTCCCAATGCCACTGCCAAGGCTCAGGAGAGAAGGAAACCTCTGTTTAACTGAGCTTCGGGGGCTTCGGGGGAGCCCCTGATTTACAGCAGAAGAGGAGATGGCTTGGATGGAGCAGGCACGATCCGAGC
The DNA here is from genome assembly GCF_023634155.1 of Falco peregrinus. NCBI lineage: Eukaryota > Metazoa > Chordata > Aves > Falconiformes > Falconidae > Falco > Falco peregrinus. Next base: position 6,053,955 of record NC_073730.1, on the reverse strand, counting down.
ATCGCTCTTCTCCCAGCAGCCTCCAGGGATTTATAGGATTTCACATCCCTGGACACTATTTGGGGTGGTTTATATGCTGTATTTTTTTTTTACTGTTGTGTCAGTGAAACAACCCTAGAAACTAGTTTGGGAAAACAACTCGGGAGATAAATCCTCAGTGGCAGGGGCTCTTCCAGTGATGAAGTGGGCTACGGGTGGAGAAATTGGTCCCTGAGACCCTTTTCTCCTTCAATTCCCGTCTCCCTGAGTGGATTGATAATGCCAGGGGCAAGGAAAGGGCAAGGAACCATCGTGGGGAATTGTATTAAGAGAAAAGCGGGAAGGTGGCAACTGATGTAGTAACCACCGCTGGTTTCATGGCAGATCGGCTGGGAGGGTTTGTGCATCCTCATACGGAGCAGAGGCTGCCTGTAGGCTGGGAGAGCTCTTTTAAGAATAATTTGACTGATCTCTCTCCTTCTTTCTTTCCATCCAGTTGGTCTCTGCTCCCGGCACGCATAGTAGGAACAAAAGATCTGTCTCACAGCTTTGTCTGGGTTTTGGTTTTTGGTTTTTTTTTTTTTTCTTCTTTTTTTTTTTTTTCCCCACAGAGCTTTGTCCTCCAGGGAGATCCCTCCAAAATTCACCAACCATCTCAACCTCAGTCCAGGAGCAGAGCCACGATGTCCCCTGGGAACCCTGTCCCGGGGGCAGCGGGGCTGGCGGGGCTTCAGGGTCCAGCTCAATGAGGTAAGTCCTGCAGCCAGGCTCCTGGCCATTAATCAGCGGTGGCCCTGGCCCCAGCACTGCTGATTTACGCTGGCTGTGGTGGCACCCCGGGGCAGGGCACGTGTATTTAATGGACGGGGGTACCGCTGCTGGCAGCAGCAGCTCCCAGCCCTGAGCTCAGGGCGGAGAAAGCAATTTGCCGTCGGCATCCCTGCTCCCCTGCATGTTTCTCCACCTGCAGAACGGGATGCTGTGAAGATATTTTATTTGATGGTGTCTAAAGAGGTCTTCAGGTTCTCCTTCAGAGCCGGGAGCAGCTGGAGGGCACTTGAGGAGGTCAAGGGCTGGTGCAGGTGGTGGGGCTGGGTGCTAATGGGTGGGTGAGGTTATGCTTCTCCATCTTTGCTTAAGGAGGAGTCAGTGGGGAGGGAAGAAGGGAGATGAGGAACTTAGACTGGAGCCTCCCAAGGTCCCCACCAGCTTGAGTCATCCCAGGTCCTCACCAAGCTCCTGGGGGGGCCACAGGAGGGTGGCTGGGACCTCTCCCGCATGCCTGGGCTGGCAGCAATCTGTCCCCCTTCTTCAGAGTCTTCTTCAGAGGCTGCAGCAGGAGGCTGAGGAGGAAAAGGAGGAGGGAGGAAGAAGCTGAGGTCATCATCATTTCAAGAGCCTGTTAATTGTTCCCCCATGCTCCCTAAGAAGTGGCCATTTACTGCAGGCCTTGTAAATCCTCTCCGGAGAGGGAATGCCACGGAGCACGGCATGGGAGGATGAGAGCCCTCGATAGCTTTGAAAGTGCAGAGAGATGGAGCAGAGAGGAAAAACCCAGCTCACCGTCAGCGAAGGGAGAAAATAGACCAAAACAGAGAGAAACTGAAAATGTGCTGAAGCAGCTGATGACAACCCAAACAGCAGGAGAAGGCTCCTGCCTGCCAATTAACGAGGCTCTGGTGCTAATTTGCCACCTTGACTGCACTTCTGAGCTTGTCAGGAGAAGGAGGGAAAAAAAAAAAAAAAAAAGACAAAGCTAAAAAAGAGACAGCGAGGTTTTGGTCGCCTCTAGGCTGTGCAGATGTCACTGGGCTTTGGAGAGGTGGGGGAAGCAAGGGACACACGTGGTGAGCCCCCCTCCCAAGCCTGGGGTGGGAAGAGAACAATGACGGGTCTCTGTGGGCTTGTGCTGGCAGAGCAGCTCCAGGCCACGGCACTAGCTGACCTGGGGATCCTGGCTTTCCAGGGATCGCCTGTCACAGCCTGCTTGTTTGCAGGAGCATCTCCGGTACCTGTGGCAAAACTCCGTTCTAAGGGAGAAGCTGGAGCAGCCCCGTGCTGGGGCGGAGAGGTCTGCAGGCAGCTTGCCATCGCCTGCCTCCCCCAGAAATGCTGTCAAACAGCAAAACAGCTCTGTTGGCAGCTGCCTGGCGGTTACGTGCGGCTAACGAAGCCGGAGGAGCCCTGAGCAACACGCTCAGCGTGAAGCCTCCTGCCAAGCAACATGTCTGCTTTCTACTTCTTGCCCGCCCTGCAGCCCAAACCAAGAAGGCAGAGACCACGGGGATGAATTTCAAGGAAAATCTGCACCAGTGTGCCGTTCATGTGGAAAGAAAAGGAGAACCTGCCAGCACGGCGTGTTACCTGGAGCCTCCCCTGCACCCCCTCCTCCCCCGGGGATGTTTTATCCCCTGTGCATCCCATTCTCTTGGCAGGTAAAAGTGGGGAAACTGAGGCACGCTGGAGCAGGGCTGCAGGCAAGGATGCAGACTTAGCCCCATGGCCTCTGTCCGTCTTGGCTTTTTGTGTCAAAACTGTCCTTGCTATTTTGGCGCAGCCTGAGGTGGAGATGCTCTCGGCCATGAGGCCAAAGGCACCACCTCATGGCATGCAGGGCTGGCGAGTCAGCAGGTGCTATGGAAAATGGGTGAAAAGACAGGAGGAGAAGAAGAGTGCAGGTGAGATAGCTGGAGCTGTGAGCTGTTCGGTTCAGGTGTAGCCGATCACAGCCCGTCACCAGCTGTCTTGGGGCTGGGAGAGGGAGGTGGGACCAACCCACACCTGGAAGCCATGAGCCAGGATGCTGGTAGGCAGAGAGCACTGTGGATAATCCTGTCCTGCTGCCAGGGCTTGGGGCAAAACAGCCCAGCCTTTCCCCAGCCTCCTTTTCCCTGGCAGAGCTGCTAAACAAACGTGTCCGGAGGGAGCCGGAGTGTCTGCGATGAAGCGAGTGAGGAGCTCAGCTCGTTATTTAAGAGGCAGCTTTCTGGCTTTCATGCTGCGGAGAATATTGTATAAATGCAGGGGCTTGCAAGCCAACGCCCAGGTAAGGATAACCCCAAACGTACTTTTAAAACCTCATGGGTTTGACCGGGAGCTCCCAGGTCAGGGTGGCACGCTGGCTTTTGGCATCCAGAGGCCAGATGCTGCCAGTGCCGGGTGGCAGCGCATCTCCAGCCAGCCCCGCTGGTGCTGGTCTTTGCAGGGGAAAGTGCTGCAAGGTAATCAAATGCTGACCTCTGTTATTAACCTCGTCTTCTTAATCACCTCCATCGAGTGCCTTAATTGCTGAAGAGGGACAGGAGGACCTGGCTGCTTCTACCTGGGATTAACATGCAGCCTGGCAGTCCCTTCCCTTGGGGGGAGCACACTGCTGCTGCCACCTGTCCTGTAACTCGCCCACTTACCCCCAAAAAGGGTGGAAATGGTTCTCTCCCCAGATAAGCAATTTATCAGCGAAATTCAGGGAACCGCTCCCACCTTTTCCTCCACTCGGTTAAAAAGGTGATGCAGCCCCCCGGGGCGGGGAGGGTTCAGCATCACTTTTGCTCCTTGTCTGCTGGCACCCGTGTTGCCCGACGGTGGATAGTGTGCTTTGCTGGGAAGATGCCGTGCCAGCTGCTGGGCTGGGAATGTCACACACGGCCTCATTCCTGACGGGAATCAGCGACTGGGGCCAAACTCAGTGCTTTTGGGCAATACACAACGAAATCTGGATCTGTGGGGGGGGGGGGGTGGGGAGTGTTGCAGGGCAGGGAGTCTGCCAGCCTGAGGGGCAACCACTGAGGATGCAAAGTTGATGATGCATCCCTCCAGCTGCCTACCTGCCCCTTTTTACCTTTTTTTTTTTTTTTTTGCATTAAATTTAAAGTGGACAACCTCCATCTGCCTATGTCCCCCACATATGGGACTGTTATGCTCAGAGCATCACCTGCCTGCCTCTGGAGCCAGCACTGAGGCACAGAAACCTGGGCCTGGGGTCAGTCCCCCGCCAGTGGAAGCTGCTCCACCATATCTTGGTGGCTCCTCGAGATGCTGCCAGATGTCCCAACAGCTCTTGCATTCCCGTTCAGGTGGCTTTAGGATGTGTGACTGGTTCAGGGTGCTGAAAAGCATGGTAGGAAATGCTTGGTCCAGAGGAGGCAGAGGATGGAGCTGAGGAACATTACCCCGATGCATGGCCCACGTGACAGTGAGGACGAGAAGTGATGTGGTGACCCAGAGAGATGCATAGCAGAAGCTGAAATGGTCTTTCTAGCTGTGAAGCCTGCGGCTGGCCATCCCGCCTGTATCCTCCTCAACCCCAGGCAGATGTCTGCCGGCTTCCCCCAGGGAGCAGAGATGATGGCTTTGACTTCTCGTTTCCTTCGGGTGTGTTTAATCGCCCGATTATTTTTTTTCCTTTAGGACAAGGGAGGAGATGTGGGCAGAGGAAGACAGATGTATGGAAAAAGAGAAGTCCGGGTGACAGGTTGAGGCATGCTATAACCACAATAGCTAGCCTGATGGATTGATAGATTAGACAGGGAATATAAATAGCAATCATGGTTTATCTACTCCTGTTTTATTTTTCTCTCACCTATCTCTTTATCTCTCCCGGTGTTATTTTCCTCCCGCTTATCTCTTTATCTGTCCAGCCCGAGAATGGAGGAGAGGGGGGGACAGGCGGGTGGCATAAGCGGGATGGATGAGTTTGGGTTACCACCACTTTTGCAGCACCCAAGCAGGCAAGTTTTGCCAGCCGGGGAGAATTAGGAGGCGGACTCAGATCTACACACAGATATGCTTTTTCCGCTCTCCCCTTTTCCCTGCCCATCCCCTCTGCCTGCACCTCCTGCTTTGGGGATGCTGTGGGTCGGAGGGTCGGCTCCTTCCTCTCTTTACCCTGTTCTCTGCCAAGAAACGAGGGCAGCTGCCGAAGCAGTGAGCTCTGCTTGTCTGGATGCCCAGTGTTCCCATCCGACAGCTGGGCAGTGCCGCTGCTTGATATTCTGGTCAGGCACCCACCGAGCACAGCAGCAGCAGCAGGGAAGGAGGGAGGGGAGCCACACAGCGAGGGAAAAGCCAGGGCCCCGGATGACAGTAACTGTTCTCTTTGGGCTTTTTTTTTGGTTTTTTTGTTTGTTTTTTAATCTCAGTTGGTTTTGGTTGCTCTTTTGCTCAAAAAAGGCATTTTTTTAAAAAATATATTAAACAGATACATTTTACTAAGATGTCTCTTGGCTGGAGCCACTGACAAGAAATGACACTTCCCCAAATAAATAGGCTTAAAAAAACCCCTCCCAAACAAAACAAATAAATACATAAATAAAACTTTTTTTTTCCTTTTTCTTTCTTTCATTTTAGGTTTGTGGGGGTTTTTTTGCAAGGAATTGCGGCCCAGAGGTCTCCGCCGGTGTCCGTGATGGCAGCGTCCGCAGGGCAGGTCCTTCCCACACAAGGGTTGACAATGCCTCGGTACCGCAGCAGGTGCGAGATGCTCATGGAGAGGCTCCAAGGGAAAATCTGCCAGATCTCGGGGGCCTGCAGGGTGGTCCCCCTGGCGCCGTGTGTGACGGCACAGCTGCAGGAAGGATCGTGGGGGGTGTGAAAGTGAAGGCGCCGGTAGAAACCTCTCTTAAAAAGACTACAAAAGTTGGGGCGCTGAGCAGGCAGCCACTGGAGGATCCTTGTGGCAGGTTGGGCATCTGCTCCTGTAGGACCACCAGTTGCCTCTGGCTGAGCCACATCACCCCCGCCCATCAGCACGTCCCTTCAACCACTGACGGGGTGGCCGTGCTGGCATTGTCGCCACGCTCGGAGCCAGTCTGCGGTGCCTGAGCCATCCCTCCTCCATAGTCCCGCTGGTGTCCTCCATCCGCTCGAGCCCTGCATCTCTTTGGCCAGTCGCTGGGGGTACCATGGAAGCACGTGGTTGGCACTAAGGTAAGGCCTTGATTTAATTTTTTTCGGGTGGTTATTTTCAACCCCTCCCAGGGAGTCCTTTCTCCCGCCCCCCTTGCTCTGAGATGCCAACAGCCCCGGCCGTTAGCTGCACAGCTTGCCCATCTCCTGCTCTAGTGCGTTGGGCAGCTTGGCGTTGAAGGCCCTCAAGGAGGACTGGATCCTCGTCACCTCGTTGTTGGCTAGCTTGAGCCTGTGGCGGAGCAAGCAAGTGAAGAGGTCGAGGCGGGTTTTGCCAGGGGGTGACAACCTGTTCACCCGGTCCCTGATCTCCAACAGCTGGAGCATGGCCGAGTCCTGGGAGCCCTGGGTGTAGGGGTAGTCCAGCTGAAGGATCAGGTCACGAATAGCGTCTGGTTCAAAGGGCAGGCTGTAGCCGAAGACTTGCAGACTGTTGATTTTCATGTACCCCAGGTTCTTGGAGGGATCTGCCATCTCCAAGGGTTCATAGTAGATTGTCTCGTTGGAGCTGTCATCCAGAGACTTGATGCGGCTCCGCAAGTAGACATGGACTGTTTCAAAGAAGGTCTTCCACTTGTTGCCCAAGGTGAGCGTCCAATTTTGGCACTGGGCAGAGGCATCTACGTTAGTCCTTTCCCAGTCTGGGAAGCTGCCCTCATTGATGGGCATGAACCAGCTCTCCGAGTGGCTTCCCCCAAAGGGGTTGACGTAGATGGCCATGACGGGCTCCAGCGTGCTGTTCTTGGTGAGGCAGATCTGCAGGGAGAGGGCCAACATCACGTGAACAAGCCCGGGCTTGTACTTGTTGCTCTTCAGGGTCAAGAGCATGCGTTTCCTCCAGGAGGGGTCGAACCAGCTCCCCAGGCGCATGTCGTTGCTGATGAAGATGGAGTGCACCTCGATGCGGCTGTCCCGTTTCTGCAGGAGGTACTTGAGCTCCAAGTCTTGCAGGTCCGTCTCCAGCCCCAGGTAGTGCTCCAGCGAGTCGGCCACCTCGGGGCGGCAGAAGCCTTGGGCGAGCACGTAGCCGTGGTTGCAGGTCCCGCAGCGGGTGCTGTTGTCCTCGGCACAGCTGGCGCAGGCCGGCCCCTCTCCCAAGGCACACGGTATGGACCCCTGGCAGGAGGGCTGGTCAGAGGGACATGTGCAGCTGTGGCTTTCTTCCAGGAAGGTCCCAGGCATGGTGGTCTCACTGCAGTACAGTAGCGACTGTGCACGGCTCCACCAGTAAGGGAGGGACCTGGTGGAGAAGAGACACGGGAGGAGAGATGCTTACATGGCATCTTTTGGGGTGTGATGGGCTTTCCCTAGGGATGGAAGAGCTGCCCACCTCGTTGTTCATTTTTCTGCACTGCTGGTGGACCCTGTGAACCCCCATTTTCCACCTCCAGCCTTGGACCCAATCTCTCAAGGCCACATCCCAGGGTGGCAGAGCTGCTCCTGCTGCCTGCTCGCCCCCCAGCATCCCTCCAGCCAGGTGGGAGCTCCTCCAGTCCCAGCCATGGGTCTGAGCCCTCCTCGGGGCTCCAAGCAGTGTCCTCGGCGTGGGATGGGGATGCCATGGCACCCTACCTTTCCTTCGGCAGTTTGAAGCGAGGTTGCCGGTGGCAGCGTTTACTGAGGTTGAAGAGCCGCCGGATAAGTCGGTGGGTTTTCCTGGAGAGCAGCTTCAGGCTGGTGCCCAGCTGCTGATAGCGGTGCTGGACATCCAGGTCCATGGCCCAGAAGTGGGAGATGGCTGTCCTGTTCAGGAAACGGTCCCCAGGGAGCCTTTTCACCAGGGCCTGAAACTCCTCTGTGTGGGGAGAGAGATGGCATCAGCAGACCCAGGAGAGCAAGCAGCGGAGGTAGGGCTGGCAGCAACCTCCCTCCACGTAAGCTCTCTTCACAGGGAGACCACCACCCTGGAGCCTCACCACCCAGCCTGGGCTGCTCCCCAAGGAGGGTTTGCAGGGAAGGAGATGCTTGGTGGGGTCTTCCCAGCCTCACCTGACTCCTCGAACTGGCCGTGGTGGCTCTCCCAGGCTCGCTGGAGCTGGACCAGGCTGCTCTCCAGCGCCTGGACGTCGGCCTCGGGGCAGTTGCAGCGAGGGAAGGCGGGCTGGCACTGGCAGTGGCAGTCGCTCCGGTGGCACACCAGCTCCCCGGCCGAGCTGCAGGCGATGTAGCTGAGGGCAGCCGCCACGAACCTCTCCCGCAGGTAGGAGGGAAGCACCGTCTGCAGCCCTGCGAGCGGGAGACAGACCCGGGAGCATCAGGGCACCGGCAGAGCCCCTCGAAAACACCGCCCGGGTGAGGAGGGAGTGAGCCTTCCCCCGGCTCCCACCCTCACATGATTATCATATCAATTTGCTGTGGAGCCGCTTGTCTGGGTTCTGCATCGATCTTGGCTCCTCTTGGCAGACGAGCAACAACCTCATCCTGCCCAGCTTTGATTATTTTCATCCCCTCTCCTCCCCAGCCCTTAAATTAAAAGCAGCATCTCAAGCCAGCATCCTCCCCTGCGGCTCACTGCGCACCCGCGAGCATCCCACCGTGGCTCCTGGCCGTCCCCACCAGCCTGGTCCTACCTTGGAGCTGCACTTTGTTCTCAGGGCTCTGCACCAGGACGGAGCTCACCGAGTCCAGGTTGTCGTAGTTGCTGCAGCCGAGTGGTCCTGTCCGTGTTTCGGTCACCTAAGTGGGGGACCCACAGGTGGTCACACAGGAGGGGACCCAGGGCGCGTGCCACCCCACCAGAAGTGCTGCAGGTAACTCCTGGCCAGGCTTGCCATGCTCCACTCCTCGTGGCAAGGCGATGCTTGGAGAGGAGAACTAATTGCCTGCTAATTGGCTTGTTGACAGGCAGCAGCCCTGCCTGCAGCCCGCTGAAAAATGTGCCTTCATTAGCGTGCCCAATTTCCCATAAATAATGCGGATGTGTTACCTTTGCCTGCTGTTCCCCTTCGTCTCCCCTCCCCGGGGGATGCTTTAGGGTCTCGGCCAGGTTTGGGGGGGGGCTGCTGGCGAGGCCTGGGGCCACCATCTCCCCGTGCTGCCCTCTCCCTCCCACCCTCACCTACCTTGATGGCAGCCGTGGCGATCTGGATGTGGTGGAGCCGGCGCAGCGTGCTCTCTCGGTCGATGAAGTAGGAGGCTGCCAGCTGGTGCAGGGTCTCCAGCGAGACCCCCGAGCTGTTCCCAGCCCCCCCGGCAGGCTCTGCTCTCCGGCTCAGCTTGCGCTTGTCCACAAAAATGGTCAGGGACTCTTCTCCTGGGGGGACATGCAATGCTTTGGGGGGGCTGCCGGGCTCCCCCCCTCCCCCTTCTTGGCCATATTTCTCCTGTAGTGCTTATTTTCCCACCTCCCTCCTTTGCACGCTGCCTTGTGCAAGGGAAGCGAGCGCCCACCAGCACTCACCTCCCAGCGTGGCAGCAAGCAAGAAGTGGGTCCCATACTTCTTGATGAGGCTGTCGGTGATCTGCTGGGGGCTGGGTCGGCGTCCCAGCAGACGGATGTTGCGGATGAATTCAGGGGCCAGGGGAAGCGGCAGGCTGAAGAAGTCTTTCCTCTCCAAAGCCAAATTATTCACCTTCCAGCGAGCAAACTCTCTGCAGGAGGAGCGCAGCAGGACAGGATTGGTAGGCGGAAAAACTCCTGTTGGGACCATCCCGACGTGCCCATCGCCGCAGCGGAGGTGAAGGACCCACTGCATGCACTTGCCAGCTATAGATCCAGCCAGGATGAAAGTGTCGTCCCTCCCTAAGCCATCGATGGCAATAATGAGCTACAAGCGGCGGAGATGCCTGATATTGATTAACCAGGCACCTCCGGCAGGCATTAATCACAGCCCGGAGCATGGCTAGAGCTTTTTCCAGCCCACTGGTCTGGATGGGACTCATCCATCCTCCATCCTCATGTCTATGGGTTCAGGTGAAAATCAGACATCTGGGGGTTTCATGGTTTTAAGTATTGGCAGCTTTCTGTAGGAAGCTGGAGGCATTGGGATGTGGCGGCGTTGGTGGCAGGTCCCCTCATAGCCCTGGAGGATGTGAATGAATGTGCCTCCCTCCAGCATCACCCAGCCCCCAGGTGGGGAGCCACCAGCCTGCCACTGCCTCAAGCAACCAATGCCCTGTAAACAACCAGCGGCCAATTTCAGCCTAATCTTCAGCATTTTGCCCTAATTAAAACCAGGCGGCAGCTTTCAGACAGTTTAATTAGGGCTGATTGGGAAAGGAGGGAGAGGGAGGGGTGGATGGATGGATTCAAAGCAGCTGGAGGGCTTGGTGGATGCTGTGTTGCCTCCCATCGTGATTTTTGGGCCCAGAAAGTGGGATGTTGGGGCCAGGAGCGGAGCTGGGGGTGAGGGAGGAGGGGATGCTGCCTTTCCCCTTGCACGCGTGCTCCCTGGGTGCTGGGGCATATGGAGCTAAGGGGCCAGGAGCCCTGCACCAGTACCCCCCTATCCCATCCTACAGAGAAAACAAGCCTGGAAGGCTGCTAGCTGGTTCTCTGCCTCAGAGGAGGTGCGAGCCAGCTGCTGTCCCTGCGGCTGCTCCTTCCTGTCCCACCACCGTCACCCGCAGCATCCCCAGAGGATGTGGGTCCCTCAGCATGGCAACGTCAGCGTGTAGGGAAGCAGCGAGAGGAGGTCTCCGGGGCTGCATTACAGGGCTGCCATCCTGGTACCCACGTCAGCTCCCCTGGGAAGCAGCAGCCAGGCTTTGTACCACTGCCAGAAGCCCCCGGGGCTTGGCACCAGTGAGAGGAAGAAGGGAAAAGGGCTCGTTAGCAGGAGGTGACAGTCCCACTTAGTGCCGAGAGGCGGTGGGGTGGGTTTCCCACACCGGCTGTCAGGGGGCAGCCCTTTGCCAGTGGCAGCGGACCCCACTGCTGCTGAACGTGGTTCTCTACTGGCAGGAAGGCCCCTCCAGCATTGGCTCCCATGCGTGTAGCATCCCACTGCTGCAGTCTGTATGGTGACGGCACTTGGGGACATGCCAGGGGGTCAGTCGTGGTGGCTTTTTGTGAGCTTCTGCAGCATCCCAGCCCCAGATGGCTGGCAGCCCAGGGAGGCTCAGTAATTCGGCACAGAGGTGTCTTTGTGCACAGCAAAAGGACAAGGGAACATCCCTCTGTGCCTCCCATCGTAAGGGCTAACCACACATCAACCTACACACGAAATCACTCCCAGTTCAGGGCAAATCCTGCCTGGAGCCCATCCCGGCCATGCCATGAGCACCTTGGGAAGCTGCTGTTCTATTCCCTGGGAAAGCAGCATCTCACATACACCCACCCACCATCGCTCCCGATGGGTAGCCTCCTCCTGCACGCAGGGGCCTGCTCGTATGGATTAGTGGGTCGGTCTCTGCTCCGCCATGCCCCCCGCAGCCCCCCACACCACAGCTCCCTCCCGGGGTGCCCAGGGCCTCTCACCTGTAGATCCTGTACCTGGTGGTGAAACCCTGCCGGTAGCGCTCCATGAAGTCCACGTACTCCTGGGCTCGGTAGAAGGGTCCCCGGTCGGTGAGGAGCCAGTCGAGGGGTGCTCGGCCGGATGAAGAGGAGGATGAGGAAGAGGAGGAAGGGGTCGCGGGGGCAGCATGCTGCTGGGGCACTGTGCCGCCCGCCCCGCCGGCCACCCCCCAGCGGCAGCATGCGCTCAGGGCCAGGAGGGCCAGCGGCCACGGGAGCATCGGCGGTGGCCCGTCAGCTCGCGGGAGGTCCTGCCGCCCCATCCTGCTGCTGCCCGGCTGGCTTCTTCATTCTCTCACCCCACGGCGATCCTCCAGGACAGCCCTGCCCTGCAACGGCACCGCACGAAGCGGGGAGCCCCGTGAGGCCACTGGTACCGGGTAGCCACGCTGGACGAGGTGCCGGGGGGGCCAGTTCGGCATGGATCTACACCAGGTGCTACCACAAGCAAAGGGAAGGTGGGGTTTGATTTGGAGAGGCTGCTGCTGAAGGGAAAGCTGTGCTCTGGGGAGAGCCATGTGCTGGGCATGGACCAGTCCTGCCACAGGAGGTAAGAGTTTATGGGTTAGGGGTGCTGCCTGCTGCTGAAGTTAAATGAAATCCTTGCTGGTGGCTGTTTGAGAGAAATTTCTGGCTTTCTCTTTCTGTTTTCCTCTGCCATGCATCAGCCCAGTGAGCCAAGCTTGCTGCTACAGGGTGCCCACGTGGTGGGGAGGGTGGGCTGTCTCTGCACCTTGCACCTTGGGGATGCCCATCACAAGCATGTGTAGCTCATTTCAGGAGGGGTTAAAAAATAATAAGCATAGGAGACTAGGAAAAAATGAACTTCTCCAGGTATGGGTTGAGCCACATGTGGCTGATGTTAGACTTTTCTTTGCGTCCTGCTAGTGGCTCAGATGATGGATGGATGGATGGACGGATGGATGTCCACCTCAAAGTTAGATGGGATGATTGCAGTGATGTTTTGAATGCAGCTTGTGTTTATTTTAAGCCAAGACCTTTCTGCTTTTATAGCCCAGCATATGGCGGTATCTGCGGCAGTAAAGATGGAGCTTTGCTGGGAGCAGCAGCGCTGGGGCCAGAGCCTGAATTTGCAAGTGAAGGTGGGAGATGGGGAGTTGCAAGCTCTGGCAGAGCTGGGGCAAGGTGAGGTGTCCTGCCAGGCAGCAAGAGCTGTTTGCCTTAAAACAAGGACCCTGTCACTGCAGAGCTTCCAGGGAAGGTGATTTTTATTCCGGGAAGGTGGCTGATGGGGGCCCAGAGCCCAAACACTCACCCCTGCCAACCACACACCAGCCCTGTGTTCTCCCAAGTGGGGCTTTGCCAGATGAATCATCGTGCTTTAACATGTATTATTATATTTTTATATTTTTTTTCTCCCGCTCTTCTATTTTTAAACCCTTAAGGGTGCACTTTAGTTACGCTTTCTCAGCTTCTCACTCAGCCCTCAAGGCTGGGGCCCTGTTAATTTTAAACAAAACCTGAGATTTTCACATCACCAGATTGGGGATGCCAGGGCAGCAGGGCAGGCAGGAGCAGGCAGAGCAGCATGCAGGGTTTTTTCTGTCCCCCCTCCTGCACCAGCTTTCCCTGTGTCACCCTGGTTTCTCCCAACCTTGCAGGCAGCCATGTAACACCCTGGTCATTGCCGTCCTCTCCTGGTATGTGGAATCCCCCATGACCACGACATGGCCAAATCCTGGCTCAGGTGAGCAGGCCCCTGTGCCGGGGGGGTGGGGGAGGGCAGGGGGACCAACAATATCAGGCTGGTCTCCTCACTCCGCACCTTGAGTGCGGGGGGCACCTGTCCCCCCTGCAACGCAGCAGGACCCGATGCTGGCTGCTCACGGAGCTGCCTGTGCACTGCCACGCGTGGGTGATGGCTGAGGCTCTTTGGCTGCTCTGAAACCCTCCCTGCCTGCAACCAAAGCTGGGCCAGGGGGAAGCAGGCAGCCGAGGTGCAGGCAAGCACCTTGCTCTCCTCCCCAGGAATAGCTGCAGTTAAAATGGAGGTGGCCCAGGGACTGAAGCAGCGTGCAAGGCTCAGGATCAAACCCTCCCAGCCCCCCCACTGCCTGCAGCTGTGGGTTCCTGCTCCTGTGCTGTACAGGGTGACACAGGGAGCAGGGACAAACTGCCGTGCCCAGGAGGGCATGGTGGGAGCCAGGGCCTGGCAGCAAACCCTATGGATGGTTTAGATACTGACCATGGGCTACATCCTCCATGATTTGGTCCCTCTCTCTTATAACAGGCAAGAAAGCAGCGCTCTGGCTCTCAGCTGAGAAGCCGAGGTGAAAGCACTCCTTGAATAGCATCTTTCTAAACCTGCTCTTGAAACGCACTGCTTGTAGCATTAAATATGGCTGTGCCAGCAAAACACCTTGCTTAAATAGGTGGTGTGCCAGCTAGCCTGCCTGTTGCACCACAAACAGGCTCGGCACGGCTGATGTCCTCGTCCACTGTCATTGTCTGTGGCTTGTAGGTGACTCCTGACCACCTCCAGCCAAGGTGGGGCTGGGCCAGGGGCTGCTCCCTGGCTGCCTCCCTCTGCCCTCTCCCTCCACCCAGGTCCGTACAGCCAAGGAGATGCTTTTCCAAAAGCGCCATGGGAGACTGGACTCATCCATCACCACTTCACACCACCACAGACCAGTATGAATGGTGTCACACTGGTCACCCTGCTGCCCTCCCTGGGGCTTTCCTGGTGTAAATCAGGAAGATATAGGAATATCCTTCCTTTGATTCAAAGCATGGAAGGGATTCTTTTGGGGGACATCAGGCAGAGCACTGTCTCTTCCAGGAAGCCCTCCTGGGTGCTAACAGCTTCGCACCGGCATTGACCAGCCCCTTGCCACCACCAGCATGGGGGGCACCCCCACGTGCCTTCCCCAGGAAGGGCTCCCCTTGCTGCCCTTCCCCTCCAAAGCCCCTCTCCCACCTCCCCACCCAGCACTGCAGCTCAAGGCAGCAAACCTCTTCTGGGTGACCATTGTGGGGACAGACATTAGGGATGGAGCTACCTTGGGCCACCTCTTCCTTAGGCTACAGTCCCCAGCCCAGCTAGAAACCACTTCAGCCTGCTCTGGTTCCTTCCCTGGGGAGCTTGTTCTGAGATTCCATGTTGGGCATGGGATGCTTACTTATGGCCACCTCATGTTTTACTACAAAGCAATAAAAAGTCAGAACTGAGTATTTCCAGCACTTGACTGGGGCAAACTGGCACAAACCCAGTGAAGGTCCCCTCCTGACGTGCAGAGTCCCTCAAGCAGCAAAGTTTCCAACCTTGCTAAATGAGCTCTTATTTACACCTGCTTCTTATTTACACTGTGACTGCTGGCACCTCTGAGGCGGGCTCTTGCTTGGGGACAGGTGCTGACGCACGCGAGCATCCTTGCCAACAGCAGCTTGAAGCCCCAAGTCAAGCAGGAGCAGGCAAGCCACCACAGGCAGGAGAGCCTGCATGGGAGCTGCGCCGTGTGACATGGCAAACTTATCCCTGAGGAGCAGCTTTCCTGCACCATCGTTAGCTGGGCTAATTTATTTGCTCATATCGATCAGGGGTTATATAAAATAAGTACATGCAGAAATTGTTATAGCTCCATATAGTCCTTAAACCACACAGCTGGGGGGGCGGCCCTCAGATTTTGCTGGAGGACTGCTGCTGCTGCTGCTCTACAGGGTTGAGGGCCATGCGTATTGGGGTGCACCCCCACCTGCTCACACCAGCATCTCCTGGGATGCTTGCATCCTTCCTGGGATGCTGGGGAGAGCATAGCTTTTTGGAAGCAAGTAACCCCCTTGACCTTAGTACTAAAGATGGAAATAACTTTCTAATCACTTTTCCTTGATCCAAAAGAATGAAGATTTGATGAGAAGCATCTGACTACTCATCTATTTTTTTATTTAGGGTTTTGCATCATAGAAGTTGGAAAAATTCCAGCTTGTTAATTTTTTTCCCTCCCCCTTCTATAAAAACCTTAAAGTGAAGGAAGAAGAGTGCAAAGGCAAATATTCTTGGCAAACTTTCCCAGGACCACAACCTCCTCCCTGATCAAGTCTTCCTGAGCTTGTTACAGCCCTCTGCATCACTGTTGCCTGCAGCAGAACACCCTGCTGTCCTTCCAGTGATGGCCGATACACGGCCCAGACTGTCACTCATCACAAGCTGCATCTTAAAAACAGCTTGTTGCAATTTGTAGAAGTGCCTTCCCACCCCTGAGATGGCAATGGGATTGCTTCCGTGGTGGGTGTCCTCACCCAAAATGGCTTGAGAGGCCGAGGCAGCTCAGCATGAGGTGCTGACAGCGATGCTCGAGTGCCTGGCAAGCAGCTCTACTGAGCTGCAAAAGCTTTTCTCTACTGCCCTTGGAGCAGACTGCAACAGTGGCAACATCCTGCGGAGTTATGCCAAGGTCCGGCTTGCTTCCATGCTGATGGCATCTCCGGAGCCATGCGCTCCACCACTAATTAGGCAGAGTTCAATAATTAAGACGTTAGCTAATTGTCAGGGACATTAGCATTGATTTCTGCCCTTTCATGCTGCAGGAAAAGGATCTAGAGATGTATAAACTGGGAAGCGTGTGCTGGGAAGAGGCTGCAGCGGTGTTTGCTGGGTGCTGTGGGGAAGCACAGCATTCCAGACAGACTCTGGCACTACCACTGTAAATGCTGAGCTGAACCTCAGAGCAAAAGCAGCACCCGATGTCTGTGCCAGGCAGCACAATACCTGCTGGTGGCAGAGCTGTGGGACATGCCCAGCCATGGGGGGCTGGTCCCTGGGGCACAGCAGGCGCAAAGGCACATCTGTGCGGGAGCAGGGAGCGATGAGGATGGGTCTTGAGCTCCCCGTGGATGCCTTTTAGTGGGAATTAATGTCAAACTTAGCAGCTGAGTCACCTTCTCATTAAACGTGGGAAAGCTTTATCAAATTAAGGCCACTTAAAAGAGCCTGGGCAGAGGCTAAGTGCAGTTTAGTTTCTGAAGTGGATTGACTCAGCCGAACTGCGGCTATGTGAATTCACGCAGGCGCCCAAGGCACTCCTTACTCTGCCACTTGCACCCCTCAGGGCAGCCGATCCCAAAGGGCTCAATCCTGCAGGATGCTCAGCTCCTTGCTCGAGGGCCACCAGCCTTGCTTGGTGCTTCGTGGGACCCACCTCCCTTGCAGCCAGCCCTGCCTCTGCCTGCCTGCGCTGCTGCCTCCTCAGCTCTGTGATGGTTTGCAACAAGCTGCAGCCACCAGCCTCGCGTCCGCACACTCCCGAGGAAGCGCCAGGGCCTCATTGATCTGTCGGGGTAATTAAGAGACCGAGCCAGGCACCGCCGGAGCGACAGCAGCATGGTAATCACTGGCAAAGTGGGCACGGCAGGGTGCTGTCAGCCGCCTGGCACCCAGCCTGCAGAGATGTGGCTCCAGGCAGCGAGCGTGGGGACAGCCACCTCCGAGCCTTCCATCCCTGCCTGAGCAGCAATGGTAAAGACCACTATGGCAGCTGTGAACCAATTCTCTCTACGCTCCTTCAGACCACCCTCTGTGCCTGCTCAGTCACTATTGCCAAGTGATTTCACATCGCTGCCTTCCCTCCCGGCCCCAGTTCATGAGAGTGGTTTTAAAAAACCTGCAAGTCTTGATGACTTGGGTTCCTTTTATTAGCTTTTCTCCACATCCTTGGGAGCAAGACTCTTGAAGACAAGACTAAAGGAAAATAGCAGAAAATCCCAGGACTCGGGGAGCTAAGGATTTGCATAAGACATCAAATGATATGAATCCTGGGCTGCCATCAGGGGAGATGGCAGCTGCGTGTAGCATGTCGCACCAGTGCCATGTGTCTGCCCTCTGGCTTTGCTCACCCGAGACTTTCACACCCACAGGCAAAAAGCTTCTTAAAAGAGCAATGTGCAGAATACAACTCCCCCCAGTGCGGCGATGGCAGCAGCAGCACTGGCTTCCCCTGCCTTGTGCCGAGCTCTCAGCCCGGAGCATCCCTGCAGCTGGGTCTCTGGGGCTGGGGGAAGAGCATCCCTGCAGTCCCCTCCCCAGACAGGATGTCTGCTCCCCCCCAACAGACCCCACAAGCTGAGTACCAACCTCATGTATAAGCTGGAAGCAGCGCAAGGTGAGGACCGCTCCCTCCCATCCCTCCCTTGCCTTCACACAGGTGACAAGTGTCACGGGTGGGCAGTGATGCATGGCAGTAGCTCAGCATTAGCAGCACAGGGTAAATAAAGCAGTGGGTGGCAGGTGCTGGGCAGGGAGGAGGAGGAGATCTGGGGTGTCACAGTGGGGCCACCCCCCTTCCCAGCACCCCGCTGCTTCCCAGGTCTCAAAACCTGTCCCTGACCGCCCACCAAAGCCAGCTCCGCTTGGAAAAAGTGCAGGGGCCTCCTCACGACACCTCCGGGGCTGGCAGGGACCCTCGTGGCTGCTGACAGAGAGGGGACACTGACACCTGCCGGCGGGTCCCCCCGGCCCCGCACACCGGGCTCGCCGTGCCCAGCCCCGGGACCGCGGCGGGGACAGCGCGGGCACACACCCCCCAGCCCCGCTCCGGGGCAGCGGCCGCCGGTCCCCCGGTCCGGGGCACGGTGAGCACCGCTGTGCCGAGAGCTGATGCTCCCGAGCCGGGGCTTAAAGAGCCAGAGTTTTGCTGCCTACTGGAAATATATATACACATAAATCAGCGTTTAGCGAAGGGACTCGAGCCCCGCAGCCGGGACCCACCCCCCCCCCCAGGGTTGGTGACAGGGCACGGCGCTGGGAACCGCACCGCAGCCTTGGAGGAGAGCAAACCCCCGGGAGAGCGCCGGCCCCGCAGCAGGGAGCGGAGCCCTCCCGCCCGCACCCGGGGCACCGGCTGCCGAGTTACGCGGGCCCGGCGCAGAAGTGCGGGTTCCGCAGCTCCGGGGGCATCTCCCCCGGCGGCTCCCCCCGAGCCGCGCACACTGCGCGGGCAGCGGGTTTCCAGCTTCCCAGGCGTCTCGCTCCTTCAAGTACCCGGTTCCACCGGGCCGGTCGCAGCACCCCCGGGCCGGCCCTGCTGGCCGCCGCAGCTGGGCACTGGGAAGGGCTCGTTGCTCTCCTCTACACCCGTCCTAACCGGGCGGGTGGCGAAGCGAGCCCGGAGCGAGGCGGCAACTTGACCAAGGTCACCGAACGAGCCGGCGGCGGCCGAGCCGCCTCTCCACCGTCGCGCACGGCGGCACCCGGGATCCCCGCCGTGTGGGGTCACGGCTCCCCCCGCAACGCTCCTTCCGCCTCCCGCCGGCGGAGTCTCCGCGCCGGCTCACCCCCTCCTCCCCCGGCCCCGCACACTTACCGCAGGCTCCGGCTCAGCGCCGGCGGGGCGCCGGCCGCCTCTCCGTCCCGTGCCGTCCAGCTCCGCTCCGCCTTAGCGGCCCCGGGCTCCGCCCCGCCGCCTCCCGGCCCCCCCGCACCGCCCCATCGCCGGGCGGGCAGGCGGCCCCCGGCGGCCCCGCCACCATCCCGCGCCCCGGCCCCGCCGCCGCTGCCAGCCCCCGCCGGGTCCCGCCGCGCTCCGCGGCCGCCGCCGCCGCCGCCCGATAATATATGCAGGGGCTGCAGCCAATAAAAGGCGCCGCTGGCCTCCCCGCGCCTTCCCATTGGCGGGGCCGCCTGGCGGGGCGTGGCGGCGCGGCGCGGCGGGGGACACGCGTGGAGCGGCGCGGGGGCCGCGCTGCGGGGGCGCTCGGCTCGGTCACCGGCCCGCCCGGCCGCGGGGGGTCCGAGCCCTGCCGGCCCCCCATCCGCCTGTCCCCTCAGAGGGGCTGGGGGCTTCCCCTGAGGCTGGGGGGGGGGTGCTGGCACTGGCCTCCTCCGAGCTTGAAGGGGTCCCGGTTGGGCCGGTTGCACCATCGATGCCGGTAAATGATTAGCGAGTTTCGGGATGCGGATGCCACGCGTCGGCCCTTCCCAGCACGCTGGGTTTACCGTTCTCCGCTGTTTTCTTTTTAAATTTTTAATTTCTCTGTCTGTATTACTGGCGCCTCCTCCCAAGCCCTTCCTTCGCTCCCTGTCATGTGGTGGTAGGTGTTACAGGGGCGCTGCTCCTGGGGGTGCTCCCTGTTCCCAAACGGGAGCTGGAAGGACCTTCCTGGGGACACTCCGACTAATGCAGTTGCACCTCTTTTTCATGAAAAACCCCTCCTTTTATATGTCCCCTTGGTGAATGAAAAGCAGTGAAGGAGCCTGCTGGAGGCTTCCCAAAAGAATTTCCCCTGTGCTCCCAAAAAGGAGGGCCGTGCCCCATCCCACAAAGCACCGCTGCTTGTTTTTCCTAATTTTTTCTTATTTATTTATTTATTGTTTCTACTGGCAGCTGCAGCCGGTTGGTGCTGGAGGGGGACAGTGCTGCTGAAGCACACCCTGCTGCATCCGCACCATTCCATGCTTAGTTCAGTGCTTGGCTTTGGTCACCAGTGAGGCTGGTGTTGAAAATAGGTTCCTGGTGAGCGTGGTTTTTCCTTCCTAAAATATAGCGGGCGATTGGGAGGGTTATTATAAATCAGAAAATCTTGGGGATAAGCACCCAGTGTGGTGTGTTTGGGACACAGCACTGTCCCCTCGCTGTGCCCGTGCTGGGGCATGTTAAGCTTCACAGCTGGCACGAATGAGGAGGAGAAATTTGAGGAAGGTGCTGCAAGGTGAGGGGGAAAGCTCTGTCAAAAAAACCAAAAAAACCAAAAAAAAACACGTTTTTTTTTAAAGTAACGGTTATCTAGTGTGTGGTTTTCTTTGGAGGCGCCAGGCGGGATGGAGCCATGCCCAGCACAAGGAGCCAGCATGGAGCTGGGGGGGGTGGGAGCTCCACTTCCAGGGCAGCGATGCTTCTGCACCCCTCCACTCCAAGGGGGAAAACCAAACCGGTGTGGCCGTGGCTGCGTGTTTCTGTTGGCGTGGGGCCTGGGTCTTTCACCCCACACTGGGAGGGGAGAACATTTCTCACCAGAATGTTTTGGCTGCAGAACCACAGGTCTCTGCAAGAAGGTTTGGTGTTTGGGCAAAAGCTGCTGGTGCTGCTTTGAGTTCACTTAAAAAGAGTCAAAATAAAATGCATCCAGTGCAAAAAGAACCAGCAAGTTTGGGGCCAGCCCTTATGCTCTATTTTTTTTTTTCTTTTTTTAAAAACCACACAGGCTTGTGGGCTTTGGAGGTTCATGATTTCTACTGGGATTGGGAACGTCTGTGACTTCTGCTGGGAGTCTGGTGGTCTGGGACTTTGGAAGTCCATGATTTCTCCTGAGATTTTGGATGTCCAAGACTTTGGAGGTCCGTGACTTCTGTGGGGATTTTGGAGGTATGTGATTTCTCCTAGGATTTTGGAGGTCTGACACTTCTCCTAGGGCTTTGGGGCCTGTGGCTTCTGCTGGGATTTTGGAGGTCTGGGATTTTGAATGTCTGTGACTTCTCCTGGGAGTTTGGATGTCCAAAAATTTGGAGGCCCAGGTCTTCTGGCATTTGGGATGTCTGAGACTTCGGAGGTCCATGACTTCTCCTGGGATTTTGGATGTCTGGGACTTGGCAGCCCATGACTTCTGCTGGGATTTTGGAGGTCTGTGACTTCTCCTGGGAGTTTGGATGTCTGAGACTTTGGAGGTCCATGACTTATCCTGGGATTCTGGAGGTCCGGGACTTTGGCAGTCTGTGATTTCTCCAGGGGGCGGGTACCTGTAAATTAACCTCAGCGCAGAAGGGGGCAAAGGTAGCCGGGCTGGGCTGGGCCGGGCAGCACCGGCACCCCTCCCGCCACCGCAGCCCTCCCGGGTTTCCAAGGGGTGCGGGGAAAAACGGGGCAAGCGGAGGCGCGGGGCTGGGGAAACCGTGCCGTGCCAAGCCGCACGGGGAGGCGCGGGGTCGGGGAGCCGTGCCGTGCCGTGCCGTGCCGTGCCGTGCCGTGCCGAGCTGCGCGAGGAGGCGCGGGGCCGGGGAAACCGAGCCGTGCCGAGCCGCGCCGCGCCGTGCCGAGCTTGCCGAGCCGTGCCGTGCCGTGCCGAGCCGCACGGGGAGGCGCCGGGCCCGCGTCCCCGCCCCTCGCCGCCGCCGCCCGCCCGGCCGGCCGGCGCTGGGAGCGCGGCGCGGGGCTCCAAGATGGCTTTGGCCGGGCTCTGCTCGCTGCTCGCCGGCTGCTGCCTGGCAGCGGGCAGCGGCCCCGCCGAGGCGGCGGCGGAGGCGGCGGCCAAGGAGCTGGAGTGTAAGCTGAAGAGCATCACGGTGTCGGCGCTGCCCTTCCTGCGGGAGAACGACCTCAGCATCATGCACGGCCCCTCGGCCGCCGAGCCCAAGCTGCTCTTCTCCGTACGCAACGATTTCCCCGGCGAGATGGTGGTGGTGGATGATCTGGAGAATACGGAGCTGCCTTACTTCGTGCTGGGTGAGCCTGCGGGCGGCGGCCGGTGTGTCCCCCCCCGTTCCCCCCCGCCGGCAGCGGGCCCCGAGCATCCCCGGCTGCCGGGCTCCTCCCTGCGGCACCGGCGTGCGGGTCCCCTGCGGCTGCCCGGCGGCGCTTGGCCCCGCTGCAGCGCCTCGGCACCGGGCGGGGGCCGGGGGGATGCTGCAGGCCTCGGGTGCTCGGTGCACCCCGCCGGGGCTGTCATCCGCGGGGGTTGTCCCCAGTGCTGGCAGGAGGCCCCTGGTCTGCCGCCAGCCTGGAGGTGAGGCTTTCTGCTTTGTCTGCCCCCGAGCAGAGGAGCAGAGTCACCTTTCCCGCAGCCAGCTGGAAAAATACGCCGGTGCCCAGCACTTCCCACCCCGCCTGTGCTGCTGCCTCCGGCGCTCCCACTCCCCGGGTCCGAGGCTTTGGCCTGCACACGGCTGGGGTGGCTCCCACCGGCTCTAGCTACCGGCTCTAGCCAGGCCTCGGCGCTTCGCCTGCTGCGCCAGGCTCCCCTGCCCACCTCCAATGGGTTTCTGCAGTTGTCTTCCACCAAAACCCGCTGAGAATTTGCCCCGTTCTTTACGCTGGGGTCAAAGCAAGGCCTCTGCTGCTTGTGCACGGGGACCCGCTTCCCTCCTGGCCACCTGGGACAAGTCACCAAGATTTCTAATTTTCAGTAGCATCGGTGCAGAACACCCTTTTCCCACCACCGCCCGCATGTAACCCCCTGCCCCGCGCAAATGCCACCGTTGCTTTCCTGGCAGCCCTGCAGTGGCAGTGCACACCCCCTGCAAGCTCTGCCCACCCGTCACTGCTCTGGCAGCACATTGGGTGCCCTGAAATGCCACCCTTGTCTGGATGTTGGCCCAAAAATGAGGCGCTGGCACATTGCTTTGTGTGGCATCGCCCCCTCTGTGCCACCCTTGTGTGTGGGCAGAGCATAGCGGTGGCCCCCGCCTGGGTCTTTTCCCTAGTGTTTCATCGCCTCCGTGGCCCCTGGACTCCTCTGTGCACAAAAATGCCCCCAGCCCACATGCAAAAAAGCCCCTGGCCCTGGGTGCTGCGTGGGCTGGGGGCAGTGCTCACTGCTGCCTGGCCATCCCCCTTCTCCGGTGGGAAAGGCAGAGGCAGGCAGGGGGCTGTTGATGCTGTGGGGTGGGGGGGGGACACCCGGTGATGGTTTGCTTGAGGCTGGGGGGCTGTGCAGGAAGGGGGGCAGCTGGCTGTGCTGTTTCTTGTCCCCTGGTCCAAGCCCTGTGCTGCGGGATGCTGCAGCAGAGGCCGGAGAGCGTTGCTGTGGCAACGGGGCGGCAGCGCTGCGGATGCAGGGGGACGCGCAGGCATGGCTGCCAGCCCCATGCCACCTTGACGCCCCAAAAGCCACCTGGCCACTTGTCCCTTGCCTCCTGCTTGGACCCTCTCCCAAGGAGTCGGACCCCAGTGGGCCCTGGGGTGCTGCCAGTGGGGAGCATCTGGGTGGGAATGTATGGCTTTGGTTGGGCGGGGGTCCCTGGGCATGACCCCTGGCTGGTACTGTGGGGATTTCCCCGAGGGTTTTTCAAATCCACGATGTGCCATGTGCTGGGCAGTGCAGGAAAGCCCCCACTGCACCCAGGGCTTGCACTGATGATGCCAGGCAGGGGTTTGCTTTCGCCTCCTTCTGCTTGACCTGCCATCAGACAACTAACAGGACAGCTGGCCCCATGTCAGCAGACCCAGATGTCCCTGTGGTGGCTGGGCTCTCCTGGGCATTGCCACCTGGGACGTCAGTCCCCGGGAGCCTGTGGGTGCGCAGGTCCCAGCATGCAGGGGTTTGGGCTTTGGAGGCACAGAGGTGGTCCCAGTACATGTCTCCCCACCCAGGATGCTGGGGCTGGGTTGGCAGGAGGGGACACCTTACAGCCCCCCTGTGTGCCAGGGTTTTGACTTTATGACTCCTTAGAAATGCTGTGATATATCTCCCTCCCTCCTGCAAGGTAAGGGCTGGCCTTTGAAGCTGCCATGGCCACTTTGCCATGTGTGCATATTATTATTGTTGTTATTGTGCTGCTTTGCCATTTGTGGGTCATATTATTATTATTATTATTATTATTATTATTATTAGCCTGGGCACTGCTTTTGCATGGCAGAAGCCCTGAAGTGCATAGAGGGCTTGCAAGACTCAGACTTGGTAACTCAGGGGCCGCATCCTCTGGAGCTGGAGAGCCCCCAGCCCGAGGAACCAGAGTGCATCACTGCTGGCACTGCATACTTGGTGGGGACGTGGCCATGCTGGGTCGATGCATGGAACCAGTGTCAGCAGCTGTTTGCATTTCCACAAGCTCTGGTGCGTGGGTTGGAGGGTGCATTTGAGCATCCTTCCAGGAACCTGGCTTCACGCGGTGCTGATTGCACCATCCCTGGCAAACCCCAGACCCATTAACTGTGCCCACCTTGTTGAGTTCAAACAAATAATAATGTGTCAGAGCGGTGAATAATCTGCACACCCACATCTGTGCCTCTGAGCCCGGTTCAGTGTCTCAGCCTGGGGGAGCTGGGCAGCTGTTCCTTCTGCTTGTGATGGTTTCCAGATCCAGGGCCTATGTGCCAGGAAGGGGTTCCTGAGAGGAGGGGAGCTGCCTTGCTGGTTGGCAGGGGCTTGGCCCAGACCCCAGGGCTGCCCAGGGGCCTGGGTTTGGGCTGGGGGCCCCATGAAGGGCAGGCGATGCTGCACAGTTACTCCTGGCAGTGGCACCTTCGCTCTGCCACGTGGGCTCTCAAGCAATTCCCTCAAGGTTGCACCGTGACTCAGTTTCCCCGCAAAGAGGATAGGAGCATGCAGGGAGCTGGCTGTGGCAGGCTGAGACTGTGGCAGGGGAAGGGGCAAGGGGAGCCGCTGGGAAAAGGTCAGATAGGGGAGCCCAAGGGTGGCTGGGTGTCACCCCCACCAGCCCTGGCTGCTCCCCTCAAAACCACTGCAAATAATTCAAGTGCTTTCAAGCTCGGCCAGCATTGAGGGAGACTGGCATGAGTGGTCTCTCCTGCCTGGCTGGCACCTCCCTGCCATGGTGGCCAAGCTGGGCATCCCGTTGACGGGCACGTGGGTCAAAGCTTTTTCCCCCAGCTAGAGATGTGCTGGGGTCTTTGGAGAGCCACGTACGGTGCTTGCTAAAAATAAAGTGCCAGGGGTGTGTGTTGCACTGGGCACCCCAAAACCAGCTGTCACTCCTGACCCCTGATGAGGTGCTCTGGTAACATAATCAACTTAACGATGAGCATGGAGGTTGTGGGCATCTCCTCGTTGCTGGTGGGTAGTGTGGCAGGGACTTCGATGGACCCCTCTGCTGGGGTTTGCCTGTGCCAGTGGGGATGATGGAGAGGCGGGGGCTGTCCTGCCTGACCTGGGGGTCTGTGGGGGGAAAGGCACTCAGGAGGACTGCTGTCCTTCCCCTTCACGCGTTTGCTTCTCCCTGCTGCGGGTAGCGATGAGCTGTGACTCTGCTGGGGCCTTGGGGGGATGCGCTTGCTTTGGCTTGCCTTGATCCGCTGCCCCGCAGCTTTAGCTTTATATTTGTCTTTACCCAAGAGGGTGAGGCATTGCTTACTGCTCGCTTTCCATGCACCGTTTTGGGGTCTCATATCCCCCCCCTACCACACAGCCGTCCCGGTGCCAGAGGCAGGTGTGCGGTGCTCAGCCCTGCCAAACGTTCCCGTGTGCCTCCAGAAGCAGAGGGATCGTTTCTGGGATTATTACCCCTGGTTTAAGGAGGGGGGGAGGCACTCGGGCATCCTTTCAGCTGCTTCGTAGCTCCCTTTGCTAATGAACGGAGCATGTTTTAATTGTGCTGGCCACCTCCTTGTGCACGTGCTGCCTTGCTGTCTGCGTTTGCTCCGGAGCGGCTCGCACGCAGTCCCCACGTGCGTCGCTTTTCATGCTTGTGTCCATAAAACCCCACATTGTTTTATGTGCCTGTCTTCAAAGGGACTCTGACACCATCCCCCTGTTTTGCTGTGGGTTTTTTTTTTTTTTTCCCCACCTCCTGAATTTTTGGGAAGTGGCGAGGGCATGGGAGCCAGGATGAGGCTGCTCGCTGCTGCGCGCCGGGCTGCCTGCATTTAAAACCACCCATTTTCATCCTGCTTTAAATCAAGGAAACCTCCATTTGAAATGAAATGGTTGCCTTTCATCTTGTTTTGTGTTTGTTGCACTAGCTGTACTTTTTCCTGAAGGGAGGCTGAGTCTCGCTAGTCGGTGGCCATTAAGAAATGCTAATTAGCAGCTCAATATTCCCTGTCCACTAACCTTCACACCCCCTTCTTCCTTGCTGCTTGGCTCGGCAGCATCCAGCTGCATTTGATATGTCATTAACTGGATTCACACTCCTGCGGGCTGCTAATTTTTTTGGGCCTCATCCTTCGCAGGTTATAAACTGGTGAGCAGGGTATTTATTAGCATCCTGGCTTCCCACGGCCCCTCGGGCTTGGCAGAGATTTGCGATGCAATTAAAAAACGCGCAAAAGACGGTGTCTTTGACTCCTTTGCCTCTTCTGTAATGCACTAGATATTTAAAAAGTGAAGTCTTGAAATACCTTTTTGCATGTAAAAATCGACCTGAGGAATGAGAAAGCGGAGCCGATGGGTTGAACCCTTGCTTTCTGGGTGCCAGATGATTCAAGATCTTGAAATACTGGATGGTTTTCTGTGTCCTGGTTTTTTGTTTTTTTTTTCCCTGAGTGTGGAGGAGCCGAAGGAACTTTTTCTGCCTCACTGGGTTCCAGCCCAGCTGCCGTGCCATGCAGCACAGCCCCTCTCCCCCCAACTCCCCCCGCTCCCCATCGCCCTCACGGGAGCCTTGGCAGCAGAGGATGGGAGAAGGTTCTTAACTTCAATGACTTTAATAGATTATCATAAACTCAGGCCTTAATACAAGCTGTCATGATTTCAAATTATCTTACTTTTAAATTAAATAGATTCCTTTTTAAATACAAAATCAATTCTAATTTTTTAGAGGGGTGAGATTTTTCAAAGGCACCGGTGAGCTGGGCATATTCAACTGCTCTTGAATATCTCCCCGAAATATCTAATCAGTTTTTTTTTGTTAAATCTCAGCTAAGCTCTTGGCTCTGCTGGTGGATGCTCTGGCCATGACTTCCCTGGGTTAATAATGGGATTGCACTGGGGGGGGGGAATGCGAGACAGGCCACCACGGGGATGTGGGCTGCCACTAATCAGGGTGACGGGCCACCGGCATGCCTGCCCGCCCCAGCTCTCCTTCCAGGCTGCACGGGGAGGCGGTGAGATGTGACACCTGTCGGCTCTCATCCTCATCCCACATGTCTCCCCGTTGCCGTGGACTGTGGGAGGTGGTGTCCCCCTCCCCGTCTGCCCTCACCCCCAACTCCTAAATGACCCTGGAGGAGGGAAGCAGGAGCCAAGGGGCTGCAGGGTTGCATTATCCCTTTTTTTTGTTTGTTTTTTTCTGCTCCCACTTTCATGTCAAGTGAGAAGAACGTCCCGTTGGGTTTTGGTTGGGGATTGCTTGGTTTCGCTCCTCTCATCTGGGTCTGGGTGCTGGTGGCATGCAGGGTGGCTCTTTGGTCTCGCCTTTCCGTGGTAGGAAAGTGTTTCTTGGGGTGTTGTGGAGCCAGTCCCCAGCTTGACTCAGTGACACCCCAGGATCACTGGCAGAGCCCCTCTTCCCTGTCACACTTCACCATCTCGTGAGACCAGGACAGCATGGCAGATCGCTACGGTGGGGCTCGTCCCACTGTGGGACCCACAGCATCGCTCCAGTGTGAACCTTGCACCTGGAAATAGGTGTAATGGCAAAATAATGGAGCAAATATTAAGAAATTCTTAAGTACCTAGAGAATAACCAAGTTAAATTATACCAGAGGAGCTCAATTGCCTTGCTTAGATTGATTGAATTACTAAATGAGCCTGACTAATGGAATGGAGTGGATATATCGGACTTTTACTCAAGATCCTGAAATAATTTCTCTAATAAGATTGTGAGCCATTAATTGAACTTGGCTTTGATCCTGGACACTGTCACATGCACTGAAACCCGGCGGTATGATCTATGCTCCCGTGTGCCTGGACGAGGGGGAGGCTGCTGGCACCTCCCCGATGGGTGGCTTGGAGGGCAGCCAAGGTTTTACCAGGGGGTTCCCAGCTCACCCACGCCAGGACCTGTGGTGTGGAATGAACCCCAAAACACCCTGTCTTGGAAGCCCTCCTGCCCCTTGGCAAAACCCACCCTGCCAGTGGGATGTGCTTCGTTCCCCTCTGCTGCCAGCAGCTGATCGCCTGGCCAGGGTCCTAAACCCAGCTCCCGTTGCCGCGGGGTGAATTTGAGATGGATGCTTGGGGTTTACATCTACTGCAAATCCAGGAGAGACACCTTCTTCCTACATCCTCCTGGAGTGGTTGCTGCTGGTGTTGGGACATTGTCTGTAGCATCCAGGGTGCTGCTGGCTGCCCCATCTGCTGTGTGAGATTCTTGCCACCAAGGCCCAGGGGCTTAAGGAGCTTCCAGCAAAGTGGAGGGACCTGCATCCCTCCATGCATCCTGGAGCACCTGGTGGGACAGGACAGGCTCATCTAATAGGGTTTGGGTACAAACCATTGGTGGGACCTTGTTCCTGCCCTTACTCTTGGCCATGCAATGTAAACTGGACCTCTCCACAACCCTTTTCCAGCTGAAAGATGAGGCCAGAGTGGATGAGGTGACCTGCTCAGAGCCACGGAAGCACTGAACGTGCTCCCATGCCTGGTCACTCCCCGTCCTCCAGGCAATGGAGCCCAGCACCAGCCCCAGCTATGAGCAGGGACAGCCCTTACAACCCAGCAGCCAGGATGGAAAATGTTGCAGGGAAGTGGACAAAGTGCCCCTCAGCTGAACAGGAGGTAACTGGTGCTCAGGAGGGAGGCACAGGGTGCATGTCCCCATCCTTATGGACACCTTGCCCCCATGCCGTGCCCATCACCAACCCACTGTCTTACTGGGAGCAGAGGTTTCGGTGGCACAGCGGATGTAGAAGGCCTCTTGTATATTTTTTCCTTAACCAAGGAAAAAAAATAAGAAATAGGGATTTTGTCTCTGGGAACGGGTTGCCACAGCAACCATGCATCCAGCTGGCTCCAGCTGCAGTGGGACTGGGAGGGGATCTCGCTGACCCAGAAAGCAGCAGGGGGGAGCGGGCCGTGGGGCTGCTTGGTGTATCCGTGGTGGGTACTGGGGTCTGGCAGTGCCTGGCAGGGCAGGCAGAGGACCAGCCCTCAGCCAAGGGGGCTGCAGGGGGCCTGGCCCCCTGTTTTGGCTGGATGTGCAGAGCGATGCTCCCGGCTCCCTTTAATCACTCGCAGCCTTAATTTCTCAGACAGCATCCAAGCAGGGGTGCTCAGGCTCATTCATGTTCCCACCCTAAGACTTGTCACAGTTTTGGGAGATGGGCTGCCTACACGGGTGCTCCTCAAAGACCCTCAAAGCTTTGCAGCATGTTTTACCCCCTGGAATTGGCTGTGGTCCCAGGGGTGAAGGGGAGCCTCGGGCAGCCGTGCGCCTCAGTGACGCCGCTATTTTTTACCTCTGCCCTTCTCTTCTCATGCCGGCAGCATTTGCTTCTGGGCTGCATCTCATTTCTTACTGTTTTATTTTATATTCTATCTTATTTTTTTAATGGTTGCTTAGCTAGCTAAACGGAGGCTCTGAAATTGACTCTTTTGGAGTCTTGCTGCAGAGCAGTCCTTCAAATAAAGGAATTTTAGCCTGGCAGGATTAAGGCAGTGTCTGGATGGTGACGGCTCTGTCATTTAAGACTGGTTGTCCTTTTGCTTGCAAATTGCCAGGCTCTGGGTTCTCTGCAGCCAGCCTGGCTGTGGCCGGTGGCTCACCCCAAGCAATAGCGCTCCGAAGGCTGGGGGATTTGTCTGGATGAGGGAAGATCTTTTGATTGCCAGGTTCTGGCTGCCCTGCTATGGCTTAACGCTGAGAAAGCACCTGGAGGAGGGAGAGCTTCCTCCCTTCTCATGGGCCATGCTGGTATTTCTGATCTTGTTTTGCTGCCCTGCAGCGGGGGGATGCTAGGGATGGATGCTTACGCCACAGCGGCGGCGCTGGGCTCTTGGGGGTCTGGTTTGGGATGTGATCTAAGCTGACCCTGTGCTTTGCTTTGTTGTGAGGTCTTGTTTGCTAGTGTTGGGTTTGGACAGAGGACTGAGCCCATCGCCTCCACTGTGTCCTGTCTGCAGAGCCTGAGATCTGCTGGGGAGCAGGCAGGGGCTTTTTTCACCATTTATAATTGAAGTAGGGCTAAAGGATCCTTGAGGGACCCTCTAGCTGGTGGTGGCACATCAGTCACAGAAATTTGGCATCTGCAGCCCCAGTGCAAGAGGAGACACAGTCCCTTTCCTGGCCAGCTCTGAGGCATTTCAGTAATTAGGATGACTAACGAGCGTAGCAGAGCAAGCAGCTATGGGGAATGCAGAGAGCTGGCTTTGCTCCCGCAGGGAGCTGATCCAGCTGAAAACTAACCTGGTGGAGGAAAGAAGTCGGAGAAGGAAGCAGGAGATGTTAAGGAGACCCTGCCTGTGCCCTTGCTTGGACACATCGCTTCTGCTCAGCCTGGAAAGGGCTGTGTTGCCTTGGGAGTGCTCCCCAAATTGGGTCTGCGGTCCAAGCAAAACCATGGCTTGGTCGCCAGAGCCCTCTGGTGTGGAGATCTGCCTGATGGGCAGGGGAAACCAGGTACGGGCAGGACGCTGAACTTATTTTTTTGGAAGTGGCACCTCTTTTCCTCTCTCCTGCACCCCTACCCTCCTCCCCTGCCAAAAATCCCAGCCACGATGTCACCGTCACAACACGGTGGCTGCTTGGGAAAGCAGATATTAGCAATCCTGAAATATCCCGGGCACAGGCTCTTGTGTGATGGGAGACAGTTACCATGGAAACCTCCTTCAAATAAAAAAAAAAAAAAAAGAAAAACCCCCGAAATTTAAAGCAGCCCTTGTAGCTCAGAGGAACTGTAGACCTTATTATGGGTTTTGGCACACCCCCCCTTTTCTTTTATTTGTTCCAGCTAAAAGCTCCGGGAGACAAGGCAATTAATTTGAGCATCCCAAGGGGAGCAAGAGAGGGAGGGCACAGCGCTGGGAACCAGCTGCCTGGGCTGGTGGGCTCCCGGTGCTTCCCAGTGCCGCTGCCCCACAGCTGCCAAATGCCCTTCCATAACGGTGATCCTCCAACACGGAGGATGCAGCAGGGTGTTTTTTCAGAAGAGGTGGCTTAAGGCTTAAAATCTTTCCAGCTTTGTAGGTGGAGGGTTTGGGGGGAGCGTTAGTGCAAGCAAAGGGTTCATGGCACAGCAGGAGGAGTGAGGATATGGGAAATGACTACAGGGCACATCTCCAGCTCGGGGACAGGTGGCTCAGGGCAGGACAGGGTGATTTGTCTTTAAGTGTGTGGCATCCGGAGGGTAGTGCCCTTTCTCCTGCTGAGAAGGGCAGCGTCATGGCAGGGGGGCCTCTGTGGGGAGTGGTCGAGCTGGCTGGCTTCAGTGGGGAAGGGGAGATGCCTGGGAGAGGAGACACTGTGCTCCCTAATTCTCTCGCCAGGGTCAACTCCGCAGCTGTGGCCACAGGGTCCTGGGGGTGCTAAGTCTGGCTGAGTGCACACTTTAAATTGCTGCAGTGCTGTCAGCCTGCCTTTTCCCCTAATGATGTCCCCAGTGTCCATAGCCACTGGGAACTCTCCTGGAAACAACAAGTTTGGACTGGAGAGCCCGCCATGCCTCCCACTGCCCCGGGCTGGCCCTGGGCTCCTCTGGCCACTGCTTTCCTGCTGGCAGTTGTGCCGGTGTGGAACTGTTTTCCCATCCCAGAGCTGCATCTCCCCAAGCTTTCCTCTATTGCTCAGCCAGGAATAGCTGGGCTCTGGCTGTCACCGCTTTGGGAGGGCTCTGGAGAGGAGCAGCGGTGGGACTCAAGAGCTGACACACTGCCGTGGCTGTCTTGCTGGCAAAAGGGACAAACCAGGGAGTTGGTCTCTGGAGATGTGGCACACGTGGCCTGGGAATTTGGGGGAATTACAAATGTCTCTGCTGCCCCATGAGTGGGGAGGTGCAGGGGTCTTGTCCCAGCTCATGCCATGGCACACAGCTTTAGCTGGGCTGGGCTGTGTGCCCAAGCATCCACAACAAGACAGGCATCCACAACATCCTTCCAGGCAAAAATCAAACCAATTTTATTGGCTTTTCAGCAGGAGCCGCTCTCTACCTGTGTGTGCCATGCTGCTGGCGAGCTCTGACCTGGTGGGCAGGAGAAAGAGCACAGCCCCCTCAGGAGATGGTGGAAATGCCTGTGAGCCGGGGAGGGGAGTGCATCGAGCCCGCTCAGTCAACCTTGGACCTGGGCTGGCTTCCACAGCTTTTTATTGTCATTTTCCCCTTTTTCTTGCTTGTTGAATAAGACACATTGCTGGCTAACAGCTGGAGGACTCAGCCTCAAGCTGCCAGCCCTGAGCATCCCCCCCCAGTCCCCCCACACCTACTGGTAGAAACTGGGGTGAAGGGGTACCCACAGTTACCGGGGCTGGGGGCTGAATGAGTGATGTGGAGGTCGCCAGGATGGACGTGGTGCACATCGCCCCATGGGATGATGGTGGGGTGATCAGCCCGAGCTGGAGCTGGCCTCCCTGTAATTAAAGCCCAGCGCTGGGGAAGAAGGGCTTTTCACGTGCTGTGGGGCAGAAGGCACCATGAATTTGAAACACAGCCGTGCCAGCACCAGGAAAGCATCGAGGTGGTGGGAGGGAGACAGGAAAAGAAGGACCATGGAGTGGGAAGAGAGGTGCAATGGCAGGAGATAGTAAATAACTGGAGGGACCACACGAAAGCTAAGGGGTATTGGGAGCAGTGGTGGAGAGTGCTGGTGGAGCCGCTCACTGTGGGTGTGAGCCGCAGCATCCCTGGTGACTTCTTGAAGCTGCCATGCATGGAGCCCAATGAAGTGCCCTTTGGTGCTGATTGCAGCAGGAACTAACTACTGGTTTTGCAGCGGGTGGCAGCACCTGTGTCCTGGGAATAGCACTGCAGGGGCCATGGCTGTGTGTTCAGTGGGTTTCTGGCCAAGGAAGGGCGGAGGTGGCAGACTGGCTCACTGAGCCCTGGTCTTGGCAGCAGCCAGAGCCTGCAGGGTTAAAGCAAAGATCTGGCCATAAATGCAGGAGTTTGCAGTTACGCTCTCGAGATAACGAAAATCCAGCTCACTCCTTGCCTTGATTTAATTTTGTTTTCTTACAGAAATGCTGCTTATTTGCTAAAATGGGATGCTGCTTTCCTTTGGCACAAAAGGAGCAAGAGGCAGCCACCTCTTGCTCAGAACCATCCCCACCCTGGTCACAGGGATGCTGTCCTGACCGGGGCAACCCTCAGCACTTGGCTGGGTAGGAGCATCCCAGCTCCATCCCTTTTTTATGGACGTCTGAGATTTTGGCACTGGACCAAGAAAATCACTAGATTTTCCTCCTTTTCTTTTTTTCATGCAACTGCAAGGGATCTTTTTGCTCATGGTTGTGACATTGGTGTTTCCTTTTCCCTACCAAGGTTGTGAGCCCTGCCTGAAAAGACAGGCAGGTAAACACTGGCAGGGCCCTGCTGCTGTGTGATCGCGTTAAAGCTGATGGGTGCTGAAATCGAAGAGCAGCGTTACATAATTTGGACTGCAATGCAGAAGTGCTTGCTTAATTTTTAATTATCCAATTGCCGCACATACGTTGTGCTCGACCTGGGAAGCAGGTTGACCCATGGGCACATGGGAGGGGGCTTGGCTGGCAAAGATGATGGGAAAGCCTTCCCTGGTGTTCCTGCCCTTGCCGGCACGGTGGGAAGAAACGTGTCCCCGTGGCACTGAGGCACAGCAGGAGCAGGGCTGAGCTGTGGTGGCTGGGAAGGATGCTCTGAAGCCACCCCAGGGACCAAGGGGTGTCCCACTGAGCGCTGGGAGAGGGGATGCAGGTCTGCAAAGGTTGTTGAGGTTTCTCTGGTCCACCGTGTTAGATAAATGGAAGACATTGTGGTTGATTTGCATCCAGTTTTCCTATAGCTGCTGGTAAAAGAGTCCCAAGTGCCTCCTGGTGTGGGTTTGTTGGGATGTGGGAGAAATGGTGAAGGAGCTGTCATAGGCCTCAGCTGTGAAACACTGTTTCTTCCCCTCCCTATTTCTCCCCCTCTTTCAAATCCCTGCTCTGCACTTTCTATTCTTCCTACAAAGGCAGCTGCCTCGGAGCACCTCAGGCTTCAAAGTTCCCAAAATAACAAAGGTTAAAATAAATAATAAAAAAAAAAAAAAAAAAAAAAAGAAAAGACTTGTCACAAGAGCAAGTCAGTGCCCCACTTGCATCTGGGCTTGGAGCTTCAAAGTGGCTGCAAAAAGCCCCTCACAGCATCCGTGGTCGGGCATCTCCATGCTCGGAGTCCCATCTTCATCCTCCTGAAGTCACAGGAGATTTTGCAGTAGCCGGGATGAGGCTGTAGGTAATTGTATCCACTGAAAACGGCGGGGGGTCCTGCTGCTTTTGCTGCTTGTGGGGGCACTCTGGAGAAGGTCTTTCACGGAGGAGAGGGTTGTGGTGGCTGCTTTGATGGGCAGGTCCATTCGAGTGAGGTGGGTGTCCCTCGGGGATGCGTCCTGTGGCTACCAGCCCTGTCTCCTGGCCAGGCAGGTGGGCAAACAGCTCATCGGCTCCGTGCTCAACGTAATGCTTTGTGCTTTTGCTGGCTCCGCTGATTTATATAGATCATCAATATGACAATTATATACACCTGCAGATTTAATTACCTCCATTTTTGTCAGGCGGTGCCAGATTTATGCCTCTGTTCAGTTCCTGTAAATCTGAAACAAGCTTGACTAGACCCAAAAGTCCTCCCATTGATCACTGTGCACTTGCTGGGCTCTGGCCCTCTTGACAAGCTCTTCTTTCAAGAGTGATAAATTCAAGATGCGCAGTTAACTTTTTCCCCTTCTACATCTTTCTTCCTTCTTTTTTTTTTTTCTCTCCTTCTCCCTGTTATCTTTCAAAGCCTCTCCACAAACTTGAAAATGGAGCTTGAAATCAGGTAGGAGCTCCTAAGCACTGAGGGGTTTGTGACATGAGGCTGCAGGCGGTAGTAGTCCAAGCCTGGCTTTTCCATCCCAGTATGGGGATGGAAATGATGACGATCCACTGGTGAGGATTCGTCCTGCCCACAAGACCAGCATTGTTCCCTCCAGGGGAGACGGGAGGAAGAGGACTACTACCTCTTGGGAAAACTCTTGGCCCTGCTGTTGGCAGGAGAGTGGACAGGGTTATTTTGTTTCACCCCCTAGGAGGGCCACCTTGTACCTCCCATGGCCCAGAAGAATTGCAGGTCCTGGCTCTCCCCCCAGGAGATGAGCAACGAGCAGTCGTGCTTGTTTCCTGTGCTGAGCGTGAGAATGCCAAAATAATGTCTAATTTCCCTGACCTCTTGGCCTTGGTGCAATAAGCACTTAAACAAATTAGTCTGCAGGAGCGGGCTGAAATTTACCCTTGAAGTGAAGTCCGTGTCATCATATAATGCGTCCCCCCCGCCTCCCCTGCCTGTCCCACCACCGCCGCTGCCTGACCTCGCCTGTACGATATGCTCCGATGTCTTGCTAAGTGCCTGGCAGATGGGCTGGAGTGGCTGGCCATTACCCTCCCTGCCAGCCCACGATGGATATAAATAGCCCTTTGCCTCCCCATGAAAATTGCTGGCTGGCTTGGAAAGCTGAAGGTAATCTGGGCAGGTGTCTTGGGTCTGTAGGGTCTGACAGCGTGGAGGGTGGGCATTTGGAGAGGGTGAGTCGCCGGCTGGGTGTTGAGAGGCTGTCTCAGTGGAGGGAGCTGCCTTGGGGTCTCCTTCCTGCGGCGAGGCAGTGCCTGGAGGAGCAGGGGTCTCAGCTGCTCCTGAAGGGGCATGTGGCTGCGAGATGCATCCTCGAAGGGTGGCCTGGGGAACGCCTAGCTGGCTTTGCAGCCACCCTCCGTCCCCAAAAGACTGGGCAGTGTGGAAGGCAGTGAGTCTGCGGTCCCTTGGCATCTCCAGCCATGGAAAATAGCTGTTAATTTGGGGAAAAAAATGTTAAAAAGGCAGCTCATGTGGCGTGGTCCTTTCCCTACTGCTGAGGTCTGTGCTGCAGGGATTCCTCCAGCTGGGATTTACCTCTGGGCTGTCTGGCTTGATAGGCACTGGTGGCTCCGTCTTCCCTGGGTTCCTTTCTCAGGGCTTTCACACTCTACGGTGGATGAAACAGGGCCCTTTGTTAGGTTTTACATGCCTAATCTTTGCAAAGTGAGAAATGGTGAATAATCATTGCCTTTCCCACCACTCCACTGGCTGCATGATTTTACCTGCTTTTATCATGTCCCTGCTCAGTTATTTGTTTTCCTTGCTGAGGAGTCCTAACGGAGCCCATTTCTCCTCTCTACAAAGTTGTTTGCAGTATCTCATCTTCCTTGTACCCCTCCTCTGAACCTCCCAAGCTTCGTCTCCCGTGTTAGGAGATGGCTGACCTGAATACCGCTTGCAGGATTCGAGATCAGCTTGCTTTCACCAAAGTTGAATTTCACCTGCCCACTTCCTTGCCCACTTTCCTCCAGCACTTCACAGCTTTAGCTTTGAGGAGTCTAAATTTAGCATTGGTGACCAACTTTATCATTCGCCTCCACTTCCAGAGCATTTCTGAACAGCCAAGGTCCTGACAAAGATCTCCGTGGGGCTTCTTGGTAACCTCCTTTTATTGTGAAAACTAACTTCTTACTCCTCTCCCACCTGGTGGGCTTCAAGAGGGCTTTCCATCTTATCCCATCCCCACTTCCACATTTTGGGAAACTTTGAGGGTGGATTTTGACAAGAACTCTTTGAAATGAGTCCACCAAACTGGATCACCCTTATCTACTAGCTTACAGTGTTGAGCGACCCATATTTACCCACGCATCGACCGGTTCCTCTAACAAAGTGTCCAGTGCAGAAGTAGAATTTACTGGTCTGTAATTTACATGATGCGCAAGAGCTATTTTAAGAGCTTGGGGTCTCCTCTGCTGGCTTTCGCTTCTCTGCTTGCTCACCCTTTCTGAGCAATAGCTGTCGCATCGGTGGAGTTCAGCTGCTGTCCTCCTCTGTTGCTCATAGGTGAGCACCATCTGGGCCGAGGGCTTCGTGCTCTCCAACTCACTGATTTGCTTGGAGATCATTTAGCCAGGACAGTAATTTTCCATGGCTGATTGGGAGCTTCTCCATCATTTGGGCTCTTTCCATGGGGACCTGGGTTTCCCTCTGGAAGAAGTGATGTGATGGCATTGCAGGGTGGGATATCAATTACAAATGTCATCCTTTCTGGGGTTTACATATCAACCTTGCATCTTGTAGGTTTTTTTTACACGTTCTCTTTATTTTGCTTTTGCTCACCGTCATGGTGTGGGGCTTTAGGTTTTTCTTTTTAACATGACCATGTCTCCCAAGTGTTGGTCCAGGAGGTGGATTTGCTTTTCTTTCCACATCTCCTCTGTAGTTCACGGTTGTGGCAGGTAGGACCAAACTAACAAAGCAGGAGCAAAAATCAAACCAGGAAACATCCCAGCCTGCCCATTGTTTTTCCCAGCTTTTGGTCAAAACTGACATACGTGGTGGAAAAATAACCTTGGAGGGGATGTTGCACAGGTGCAGTTGGGCAAGTCTTTGTGTCTGCAGGGAAGAGCAGGGCAATGGGGCACATCACGCTGTAAGGTCAGCAGCTGCAGAGCAAACCTGGTCGACTCAGGGCTATCCATGATGAATCAGTGTCCTCTCTGCTCTGGAAACAGCCACATGGCACAATGTCACTCCCAGAGTGATGAAGGGGTTTGTTGTTAAAGAAAGGGATGGACTGGGGCCGTGGCATATTCGGGACAAAAATCCCAGTTCAAGGCTAAAGCTTTGAAATGACGCTCCATGACGACCTTCCCAAAAGCAAGGGCACCCTCTGTTCCAAGCAGAAACCTGGTTAGCTGTCAGCCTGCCCGTGACAGCTCATGGCTTCATGTGCGCCAGCCCCACGTGCAGACGTTGCGGTGGGGTGATCTCTCTGACCTAGCCAGAGGGTGGCTCCAGGTACAGCAGGTGCCTTTTCCTTGAGCCTTTAGGTTCTCCCATGTCTATGGGTGTTTTGGAAATTTTGCCCAAGGTGCCCTCTCCCATGAAGCATGTTCCTAATAGGTAAAGTGAGGTTTGTGTTTGCTGGTATGGAAAAGTGCTGGTATGGAAAAGCTGGATTGTCTTGAAAAGGCAGAGTGACCTACAGAATGAGCTGGTTTTCCTACCTGAGATTGGAGACAGGGAAAAAAAAAAAAAAAGAAATAAAATACAAATAGTCAGTGATGAATGGGATTTTTTAAAACGGGCCCATAAAAACATGAATATTATCTCATGAAAGATGTATCACTAAAACCTTGGAAGTAAAACCGAGTTAAATATCAGGCTATATGCTTTGACATCTGAATTGATAGGAATCAAGGCCTGAGGTCCCAGCAGAGTGTGATTGACTTATGGTGGGAAGGTTTCCTGAGTTACTCCAGCCACCGGAGACCCTTGGAGGAGTGTGAGGCCGGAGCTGGCTTTGGCTGAGTTAGAGCCCTTTAAAGGATGTGCGAGGTTTAGATACGGAGCGAAAGCCTTAGCTAACGGGGAACTTAAATAAAAACACAGTCAGGTTCCGGATGGAAAATAAGCCAGGTTTAAATGTTAACGAGGAAATCTAAGTCCAAGTCAAAATCTGCGCTCTGCTGTCTGAAATGGGTCTGCAGAGACTGGCATTATGGCAGAGTTCATTTGACTAATCGAAGGCATCTATTAGTGCAAAACGCTTCCAAATGGAAAGGGAAATTGTTTTGCTGGGGTTTTGTTGGGTTTTTTTCCCCATCAAAATGCTAGTGTGCATTTTTTAGAAGAGTTGCTCTCTTTGTGTGCCACAGTGCCGGGTCTTGCCAGGGGGACGAGGACACAGGAGCGGGTCCATGTTGGTGCTGGGCTTGGGGACTACGGGTTCAACATTGCACCCAGTCAGGTGCAGAATTGGGCTGTGACAGAGCTGTCCCCTCCCCAAACTGGGAGATGCAGAGGTGCTGCCTCCAAAATCACTGGGTTTGCTTTGCGTGGGGCAGCTGTTCCTAGGGAAATGAGGTTATTTGGGATGATCAATAGTGAAGCAGGTGTAAACCCACCCACCTCCAGCAACTTCATCTGGACTTTTGTCCTCTGCTCAGTTTGCTCCTCTACAGCCTTTCCTTCCCCCATCCACTCCCTCGCAGATGGTCTGGGAGGAGAGTAGCCATGGCCGTTATGTTGAAAGCATCAGCCGGTGTCTTTTGGGGCTGCTGCTCCTGTAGATATGAAGGACCTGGGCCACGTTTGATACCAGGTGAAGGCGGCACAGCCTAATTAGTGGTCTCCTACTGTTATTAACCCCTGACTCAGGCAGGCTATTTTTTAACAGAGGTGCAAGAAGTTAATGCTAGCACTAATGGCTTCATATCCAAGGCCTTAATGAAAGCCATGCTGGGACCAGGCCTGTCATCAATATCTTTCAAACTTTGAACTTGAGGTTACTCTCTCCCACCCTGCCCTTTCTTTTTTGGCTCTCTGCCCACTTCCCCACCTCCTCTGGGGTCTCCTGGCCTGGCGGTACAAGCTGGCTTGGCAGCGGTGGCACCTGCCAGCCCCATGGCAGAGCTGAGCCCCTACGGCATCCAGATAAACGGCCCCACGGGTCACTGTGGTGGCTCCCACCAGGCGATGAGATGTTTGCTGGAGAGCAAGACAAAGATACAAGTGGAATGCAGTGGACTAGGAGAAGAGAGAACGAAGAGATGCTGTGTTAGGGTGGAAGCTTGGTCTTGGTCTTGGTCTTTGTGTTGTCTTGGTCTTGGTTTTGCTTGAGCCAAACCGCAGGAGAACTTCACAGGCACAGGAAAGCATTTGTGCGTATAATTTTTTCAAGCAGAAATGGAGTGGGGTAGGGGCAGGTGGTGTGTTGCTAAGACTGTCGAGGAGAGGAAGGGGAGGTCCAAGGATGAAGCTCACTTATCTGGGTGCTGCCTCAAGAGCCTTGCCCCAGGGCAGGAGGAGAGATGGTGGAGCAGCCTTGTCCTGTCGTGTGATGGAGGGGTAGTAGCCTGCCAGTCTGGGGTGGTGGTGGTTGATTTCTGGGATGATTTGCTCCATTTCTAACACTTTTGACTTGTGTGTGATGCAGCTGCAGGGTCGTGTCGTGATGTCTGGTGGGAGAGGATAATGCGCTCAAGCTCTGTGGCTGGATTGTGCTCTTTTTAAAACAAGAATCCATTTTTTATGG
Source organism: Falco peregrinus (assembly GCF_023634155.1). Taxonomy (NCBI): domain Eukaryota; kingdom Metazoa; phylum Chordata; class Aves; order Falconiformes; family Falconidae; genus Falco; species Falco peregrinus. The sequence continues at coordinate 6,013,856 of NC_073730.1, read as the reverse complement.
AAATACATTTTACTTTTTAAAAATAAGCTGGTTTAAATAATTTTGAAATTATGACAACCTATTTTAAGGCTTAAATTTACTATAATCTATTAATCATTTAAATAACTTCCATCAAGGAGCCCTCCTCAAATATTAATGAGCTGAAGGGTGCTGCTTTTTCAATGATGTGTCAGATCAGGGGGAAAACATCTTTAACTCTAGCTTTCTAAATGTCACAATGTCATATACTTAGTATCTATTATTTTCACTCTTTACAATGGAGCAAATGCTGGTATTTACATTTTTCCAAATGTCAGTATGTTGAGTTCCTGTTGTGCGTAAAAGCTCTTGCCTTAATTACTCCTAATTTCACGTTAGCAGGCAGGTGCGGGGAGAATATTTTCTTCTATTTGAGCTAGTTCATTTGAAGTCAAGAAGCCGTGGGGAGCTGGGGAAGCAGGAAAGCTTGTTTTCCCCTTTCAGCCCATGAATAAAGACCAGGTGGGAGAGGAGGAGATCTGCTTTTTCAAACCCTCCCGGCTCCCAGAACCAGCTTTTCAAAGGGATCTGTGTGCCTAAACACACAGCTCAGCGGTTAGAGGGAATTTCAAAAGTGCTTCTGGCTTCCTAGATGCTTTAACTCCTCCTGGTTTTACTTCCCGGTGGCATGGAGGAGAGCTCAGCATCTCTCTGCTTGGGACACTTGAAGCACACTGATTACCACCAGAAATACGGCCCGTGCTGAGCAGAAACAATCTGCCAATTCACTTGCTGCAGCTAATGTTTCTTTTGATTAATAAAATCACTTTGGGAGGATGAACCTGGTTCCTGATGCAGATTCCCCCTGGCTCCCCCCTCCCCGGTAGCTAGCTCACTTAAAGGCAGCCTAATGAAATTAATTAACAGTAAATTTAAAACGTTGTTTTTCAGCACTGTAATTGAATTCCAGTTTTCATTTGAAGGCAGCATGAAACAAGCAAAATAAAGATGACAATTTGCAAATTGAGCCGGGCTCTTTCCCCTTGCCATCCAAACACTCGGCTACAAATGGGATGGAGGGGATGGGCCTAGCTGGACCATTCTCACAGGGCAGAGACAGGAGGGAAAGCTGCATCTCACTGGGAAGCTCATCCTATTTATAATAGTCATTCCAACAAATGCAATTGAAACTTGTATTTTCAGGAAAAATAACTAACAGACAAACGGCAGGCTCAAGGTGATGGCTGAGATCAAGGTGATCCGAGATGGTGATCCGGTCTGAGATGGAAGTGGTGGTTAAAACCCCTCTTTCCTAGGGATGTGCTGGTGTCACCCTCCCTTTTGCTAAAACCCAGCTGTAGGATGTCCCCAAAATGTTGGAGCTGGCCAGGTGAATTCAGTTTGATTTGGCATTTAGCGCCCTGCAGCATGTGTTGTGTTCCTGTTCTTAGCTGCTCCTCCTGCCTGGGTGTCCTCTGCTGCTGTCACTCCTCAGCCCAGCTCTGTCCATCTGTCCCACGATCCCCAAACCCTGAAGCTGAAGGTACTTAGGGGAAGTTGGGGTGTTTGGGCAGAAGATGCAGTATGTCTGCAGATCTCAGGGCTGGGTTCTGTGTGGGGAGCTGTAAAAAAATGGTTGGAGATGGAAAACCTCTGAATGCACCTCAATCAGAGCCAGAGCTGCAGGTGCAATTGCAGCCACGTGCATGTTTCTCCATTCACAAAGGATGGGAAATATTTTCTGTCTGCAATGATTTGCAACATGATCCCCGTGATCCCACTGGTGCCGCTGAGAAGTTGTCCTATATCCTCTGCTCCCCGTGGCTGGAGCTGCGTTTAACATGAAGCACGCTGGTGTAACCCATCCAAACTAGGGCTGGAAGGATGCTGCCGGGCTCCCTGGCTGTGGCTGTGAGATGCTGTCAATAAGTGCTCTGTCCCTGCATCACATCTGGATTTTTTTTGAGGGGCACACATCTGAATTTTACCTAGAAATATGATTTTACTCCACTTTCATCCTTCAGGTTGTAGGTTGTGTAGGGGCAGCTGTGATGCTGGCGGGAGGTGGCCGGAGGGTGTCTGCTGTGTGTCCCTTGGTCCCTCCACCCATCTTTTGGGACAAGGCCAATCTCCATCAGCCCCCTCCTCCACATTTCCCACCTGGCTGGCTTTGCTTTTGCAGAGATCTCAGGCAACACGGATGACATCCCACTGGTGCGCTGGCGGCAGCAGTGGCTGGAGAACGGCACGTTGCTCTTCCACATCCACCACCAAGACGGGGCCCCCAACCTGCCTGGCTTCGACCCCACGGACGAACCCCAGACTGAGTCAGCAGAGGAGGAGCTGAGGATCCTCCACATCTCTGTCATGGTATGTGATGGGAAGGCAGCCCCTGATTAGGTGTACAGAAGCCTGTAGAAAACATAGGGACTTTTGAAAAGCCATACATTTCCCTATCTGATTCAGCTGCCTGGGACGGGGAACTGAGCCCACCTTCAGGGGCTGGTTAAGATGCCCCAGGCACCTCTCTGAACGATGCTGCTTGCAGGGTGCTTTAACAGCAGGCTGCTTTAAACCTCTCCCTGTGTTTGCATCTCTTTGCAAATATGTTTGCAGGGGTGCCTTTGTCCCCGGGGTGTGCTGGGCTTTGAAGGTCTCAACCACCTTAACCCAGGGTTAATTCACATTGACTTTGTCAGGAGCCCTTTGCCTGGCGGATGATGCTGGTGCCTGCTGCTCTGGTGCGCGGCGGGTGTCACGGTGCCACTGGGCACTGTCACCGCCGCTTTTATCAGCGCAGCAGCCCCGTGGCTGCAGTTTCGCAGCATGCAGTAAGCAAGAACATTCCATGTGCCGAGGCTGCATGGCTCTCCTCCTCTCCCCAGATGTGCCGGGATGAGGTTTCGATGGCAGAGAAAAGAAGGCGAGACAGAGATCGGTGTGTCGGAGGTGGATCTGTGGTTTGTTGGTTGTGTGGGGGGGGGTTTGTTATGTTAGAAAAATTTTGAAGAATTCTACGATTTTTGTGCCACTGGAAGATAATTAGCCGGAGACAATGTGTTGCCGAGGCTGCAAACAGGCTGCTTAATGGTGCCTACTCTAATGAGAGCATCAATAGCTCTTCCAGATTGCAGCCCCAGGCCAGGTTTCTCCTCCATCATTTGTGCTTGATTAGTCTCGAGGAAAAGAAAACAATCACTGGCAAAACCACCCCCAAAAACATTTTGCACAGTTATCTTTCTTTTATGGTCCACTCCCAGCTGCTCTTGAAAGGGTGCATCACCTCGGGAGAGGCTGGCTGTGCTCTGCTTCTTCGTCTTGGTCTTCTTGGGTACCGCTGAGTCCCAAGATTGAGACAGGAGTGCCTGCAACAAGGCTTGTTATTGAGCTGATGACAAGGATGTCTGCAGCTCATTGCTCATACCAAAATGTGTAAATACAGAGTGAATCCTCCCTCTCCCCCTTTTCCCCCATCACTCTCAGCTCCACTCCGGCGGCGTCCTCACACCCTGACAAATAGAGGGTGGCTTTTTATGCCAGGAGTCAGGATCACGTGGAGTTTTCAAGGCTGATTTTCTTTCTCTCTTTGTGTGGTTGCCAAGAGAAGTGTGAGCGAGGGGCTGTATCCATCATGACAGAGGTCTGCACGTGGACCGCGTGAGATGCACTCCCATGCCCATCCAGTGCAGGGCTCCTCTCGCAGCCATCATACGAGTACCAGGTGATGGAGGGATGAAGGCAGGGTGGGATTTCTGTGCTCCCGGGGTCTGAGGCGGTGGGTGCCCTGACCCCATCCAACGAGCAGTGAGTGGAGGGGACTCCAGTGCTGGTTTTCATCCTCCCTCCGGAGCCTCTTGAAGTCTGGTGGCCACAAGCTGCTTTTCCTCAGGGGCAGTTTGAGCTCTCAGACTATCAGGGCAGAAGAAATACAATTTCAGTTAAATAACAAATTTGTTTTGAGAACCCGCAGACGCAGTCCTACACAAACGGGTGGCCACCTGACCTGAGCTCCAGCTTGGGCTCCCGTGTTTCCTAGCACAGGTGTATGGCAGAGCTCCCTGGTGTTTGGGGGATTTGATGTGCGTACAGAGGGCAGCAAAAGAAAGCCAGGAGTGCCCCAGTATTACTCCCACCTCCTTGTCACCCCATCTGCAAATGGACCCTTCCCCAGGGTGATGGAGAGCCATACCATGGGAGGCCTGTGGTGGGGATGGGGATAGCCCTCACTTATTTATGGATCAGAGGAACTCAAAGGGATTTGAACGTGATAGAGAATTGGGCCTGGACTTTACCACTAAAAATGCAGCACGAGCATGGCCAGGTATGAAGCCAGTGCCAATCTGCAGCCCCAGAGAGAGATTTCCCATCCTCCTGGCTGCAGGCTGCTGGCCAGAGAGATGCCGTGTGCTGGCCAGCCCCCCTGCCTCTGCTGGACTCCTTGGCTTCTTAACCACTGGAGTTTCTTTGCGTTTTCTTTGTAGTTTTTTGTGTTTTTCTTTTTTAAAAGAAAGTTTGGAGAGAGTCTTGGAGGGTGCATCGCAGCTCCATTATCCCAGGAATGAAAGAGGGTTAAACCATAATGGCCGTTAAAGCTTCTTTTCCAGCTGGCTTTCCTGCTTCTCATTCAATAATTCCCTTAATGTTTTATCCTAATGGAGCCGATTATTACTATTTTTTTATTTTATCAAGATCACCTATTGCATGGAAAAGAGGAAGGGGGACCAGAGCTGCGGATGGACGTGGAGCTCTTCACTCTATTATTATTATTATTATCATTATTATCATTATTATCATTATTATTATTATCAGACTGGGCATGAGGGCTAGCTTGGGCTTTCGTCTTGCTGCCTCTGTCTGCGTGCAGTGATGATGTCTCCGCAGGAGGGTGACCTTGGGGATGGTGGCGAGGTGGCAGAGCTGGATGCGGTTTTAGGGTCTGTCTCTGCGGGGCAGGAGCTTTTTCAGTCTCTTCCCCCCAGGCATTCCCCAAACCATGCTTCAGTCATCTTGCCATCTCGAGCCTTGATCTCCTTTAATCTGTGCTGCAATTTCTGCTGGAAACCCTGGGAAAATCTCCTAAGATTGAGAGTGACAGCACTGAAACCGGTTGGAAACGGGTCAGAAAAAGTTGCCCGTAGGAGCATTTGCCTGGAATAAATCTGATCTCTGCTTTCAAAGACGTGTTGCGGGAGAGTGAAACAGAACAGGCTCTGCTTTAAATACTGCTTTTTCATGCCTCACTCGTGACTTCAAAGCTCGTCCAGCTCGAGGCAGGCTTCACCTGGGAGTGCTTGGACAGCGCTGGGTGCCAGCACCTCTTATCGGTGTGACCAGGCTCCTCATCGTTGCCTTCACTTTGGCCCCCCCAGAGCATCCCCGGGGCATTTGCATCCCCGGGGGGTGGCTGGCGCTGGTCCTTGGCTAAGCCCTGCTCACGTTTGTGCCCGCAGGGAGGGATGATCGCCTTGCTGCTCTCCATCCTCTGCCTGGTGATGATCCTCTACACCCGCCGGCGGTGGTGCAAGCGGCGCCGGGTGCCGCAGCCCCAGAAGAGTGCCAGCGCCGAGGCGGCCAACGAGATCCACTACATCCCCTCGGTGCTGATCGGGGGCCACGGGCGCGAGAGCCTGCGCAACGCCCGCGTGCAGGGCCACAACTCCAGCGGGACACTCAGCATCCGTGAGACGCCCATCCTGGATGGCTATGAGTACGACATTACCGACCTGCGGCACCACCTCCAGCGTGAGTGCATGAACGGCGGGGAGGACTTCGCCAGCCAGGTCACCCGCACCCTGGACTCGCTGCAGGGCTGCAACGAGAAGGCCAGCATGGACCTCACACCAGGTGGGGATGGGGCAGTGGGGCATGGGCTGAGCTTGGTCCTTTCCAAATCATTTTCTCTCCATTGCTCCATATACACGTTTTCTCTTGAGCATTTTCCCTGTTTCTCTGAGTCTTTGTTGCCTGTGAGATGTTGGTGGCACTCTGAAAGCACTTCCATTGCTGGGAGATCTTACACCCAGTTGAGAGCAGCCCCTGCTGAGTGGGATGTGGCTGGCAGCTTGGAGGGGAAGGGCTTTGGTTCCTGCGGCCCGATGGAGAACCAGAATGGTGTCCTCTCTGAGCTACCCTGTGGTGACCTCCAAAATTCCCTTCTGTGTCTCAGGATTTCCAGTGTCTTATTCAGCTGAGGTTTTTAGTAGTAAAACTATACTTGCCATCAGTATGATTCAGAGTTAACGCTGTCTTCTGATCACCAGCAGGGATTCCCTGAGGCTTGTAACACACTTGCTTGTGGGCCATATTACTAAACAAGCCATCCAACTGGAGCTTTCTCAACTGAGACATGGTTTGGGAAGACCATGGTGTGATTCCTAAAGCTCTCCAGGGGTTTTCTTTACAGACCTGAGTACGTAGAAGTGCCCTGAGAGGCTGAATGTTAAATCTCAGCTTTTGGCTAGCTTGGTGGAGGTGCCGGTCCCCCTCAGGCTTTGAGGAGCTTGTGAGGGTGCACTGGAAGCAGCTTGGCCCCGTGGCCACAACACCCTGGTTGCCTCATACAGATGCTGGAGATGGATCTGGGCAAATCTCTCTCTTTCTCACCTCCCTCCTATTTTAACATCTTTATCCCTGAAAGATTTTGCCTTCAATTCTTCCTGCTCAGGGAGTGATAATGCCAAGCTGTCCCTGATGAACAAGTACAAGGACAACATCATTGCCACCAGCCCCGTGGACTCGAACCATCAGCAGGCGACTCTGCTGTCCCACACCTCCAGCAGCCAGCGCAAGCGCATCAACAACAAAGCGCGAGGTAGGGGGTGTCCCTGGGATGGACAGGGTGCTCTGGGCTCCCACCCACCCACGGTCCAGCAATTTTCCCCCTCCTGGGATGGAGAAAGGAGGCCAGTGTTGGGTGAGAGCGTGAAAAGGAGGGTTTGGGTGGGGGGAAGCAGAAACAGTGGTGTCTGCAAGGGTGCAGATGATGTTGGGTTGGTTGGATGCAAAGATGCAGAGGGTGTTTGCCACAATAAATATTTTATTATACTGGCGTGGCCACAGGGAAAAGTTGCAAACTAATGGGAGCCATGGCAGGGGGCATGGCTGTGTGTGGTGGGAAGGGGAGAACACACTATCCCTGCTGCGCCTGGCAGACAAGGCTCCTGGTCTCCAAGGCAAGGCTTGCCCTGAAGGGGTGATGCAGGATGTGATGGCTCAGGGTGGCATGGTGCCAGCCCTGCCATGACCACACTCGGTGTCCCCTGCAGCCGGCTCAGCATTTCTCAACCCTGAGGGGGACTCGGGGACGGAGGCAGACACCGATCCCCAGCTGACCTTCTACACAGATCCCTCACGGAGCCGGAGGCGCAGCCGAGGTGGGTGCGGGCACGGAGGCGGGTGGTGAGCCGTGGCCCCTCTTGCCTTGTTTGCCGTTGCCTCTCCAGGTTTGGAGACTTTCCATCAGCAAAAGATGGAAATCCAAGCATGATCTGGGCTGCCGTGGGCAGGTGCCGGTCCCTGCTCCCACAGCGGGCTGCTGCTGCTCTCCGGTGGAGTTTCTCAGCAGAGGAGGAAATTTATTCTGATTTTTTTGCTGGAGGCTTCTGCTGGGCTTTGGTGTGTATTAATGAGTAACATGCTTCAGAGGCTGTCCCGTGAGCTCCCGTGCTGCTGCTCAGCGTGGTGCTGCTGCGAGTTTGCTCCAGCATCATGCATGTGTGAGCTGTATGTACAGTGGAGGATGGGGACAGGCTTGTTCCCCAGGCAGGATTCTCACCCCACTGCCCTGCACCATCCCTTTGGGAGGTTTTCCATCCCTTTGGGAGGTTTTGTCCTCTGGGGAAGAGAGTTTGTGTCTATTTTCCCTTTTTAAGCCTTGTTTGCTGGATGGTGCTTTGTTTTTCTGGGAGGCTGGTTCAGGTTTTGTTGCCGCAGGAGATACCCACTCAGCCCCCAGCCAGCTTTTTCCACTCAGCTTCTTCAGCTGAGAGATTAAAAGTCAAAGACCTGTGTGCCCTGAGCAGTTAGGGCTCTGGTGCTTTTTCAAAGGATCCAGGAGGCTGTTGTCATGGCAAAATTAACCTGAGAGAAATGCCGAGGAGGGAGGAAAAAAAAGGGATATTACCTTTCTTCTCAATATCTCTGCTCTGCTTTAAGTCCTGATGCTGCAAAGGTCTTGGTGTGCTGCAGTGCAGGGGTATGGGAGAGCCCAGGCTGCCAGGTTCTGGGGAGACCCTGGTCGCAGCAGACTGGAGGGAGGGTCCTGCAGCAAAGGCTGCTTCATGCTTTCGAAAATCCAAAGCAACTCTGCTTGGTTGGATTGATGCTGGATTTCCAGGGGACTGAGCAGGGACTCTACACCCTGAGATCCCCTGGCTGCACCCCAAGATCTTCCTGGGTCCCTGAGGTCACAAGTTTGACTGTGCTTTCATGTTTTGCAGTGGGGTCCCCCCGGAGTCCTGTGAACAAAACCACACTGACCCTCATCAGTGTGACGAGCTGTGTCATCAGCCTGGTGTGCTCTTCCCACATGAGCTGCCCTCTTGTTGTCAAGATCACCCTCCACGTCCCTGAGCACCTCATTGCTGATGGTGAGCACCCACCCCATGGTCTTACCCCCCACTCCTGCCCCGTTCTGTAAGCTGTAATGGAGGAGAGGAGGGAATGATGGAGAGAACAGATGCAGGATGGGTGTAGGTTGGAGGGGACAGGCATGGATTGGAGGGTACCAGTGCATGACAGAGGGGATGCATGGGATGGAGGGGATGGGCACAGGACAGAGGGGATGGGTGGAGGACAGAGGTGGCTGTTGTGGGATGGAGAAGATGGCTGCAGGACAGAGGGGACAGGTGTGAGATGGAGGGAACCAGTGAGGGAGTGACGGATGGAGTGGTACCAGATGGAGGGCATGGGTACAGGACAGAGGAGACAGATACAGGATGGAGATGGTTGTTGTGGGACAGAGGTGATGGGTGCAGGATAGAGGGGACAGGCATGGGATAGGGGGTATCGGTGTGGGACACAGGTGTGGGGCACAGGGCTTGGATGCAGGGTGGAGGAGATGGGCGCAGGACTGAGGGGACCATTGTGGCGTGGGGGGGACAGGCATGGGATGTAGGGGATGGGGATGGAATGGAGTGAACCATCAGGGGATGAAGGACATCACTGTGGGATGGAGGGGACAGGTGTGGAGTGGAGATGGCTGTTGTGGGACAGAGGGGACAGGCACAGGGGTGGAGGTGGCTGTCACAGGATGGAGGATAGGCATGGGACAGAGCGGGCCATCACAGGGCAGAGGAGATGGGCATGGGTCAGACGATTCACTGTGGAACAGAGGGTGCTGCTGTGAGACAGAGGGCACTGTCTCAGGATGAAGGGGGTGGACAAGAGATGAAGGAATCCATCATGGGATGGAGGGGACCATCACGAGGTGGAGGGGACCATCATGGGATAGAAGGATCCATCACAGGATAGAGGGGACCATCATAGGATAGAGAGATCCATCACAGGATGGAGGGGTACCATCGTGGGATGGAGGGGTCTATTATGGGATGCAGGGGACCATCATGGGATGGAGGGAACACCAGCGAGTCACCGCTGCTGACTACCCTTTTGCTGGCAGGGAGCCGGTTCATCCTGCTGGAGGGGAGCCAGCTGGACGCTAGTGACTGGCTGAACCCGGCGCAGGTCGTCCTCTTCTCCCAGCAAAACTCCAGTGGGCCCTGGGCCCTGGACCTCTGCGCCCGGCGCCTCCTCGACCCCTGCGAACACCAGTGTGACCCCGAGACTGGTAGGTGGTCAAGCAGTTGGGTGGCTTTGGGAGGTCACCTCTGCTCAGCCCAGCTTTGGTGGGATAATGCCTTCTTGCCTCACTCCACGTGCAACAACGGAGCTGCTGGGTGCCCCGTGTGGCTGCAGGCTGGGCTCAGCGGGGAAGCACGTGGAAAGCTTTGTCCTCCCCCGTCCCTCCTGTCCCCCCCTTTCTCCATAGGTGAGTGTCTCTGCTACGAAGGTTACATGAAGGACCCTGTGCACAAGCACCTCTGCATCCGGAACGAGTGGGGAACGAACCAGGGGTGAGTGCGCTTGCCGCAGTGCGCCCGGGCTTGGTCCGCCCTCGCACGAGCTGCTGGGCTTCAGCAGCCATGTAGTGGGGCTCTGGCAAATGCTCTTGGGGGAAAGAATTAGAAGCATCTGGGTGAATAGTAAGGCCAGCGTACAGCAGGGCTCTGCAGCAGGTCTGCAGGAGGCGAGGTCTTCTATTCTTGGAAATAATCAGAGATGATGTGGAAGGGGCCATTGCTAGGTTTCAGAGTAAACACCCCCTGGCGAAGATTGAGGCTGCTTCTCTTCCCCTTGCGGGCACTCTCCTCGGCATCCTGCACTTCACGGGTCTTTCAGTGTGGGTGTGCAGGGCATCAGAGGAGGGCTGAGGTCAGGCTGAGGTCCCCGGTGGAGGATGGAGGCTGCGGGCTGGGGACACCCCATTGAAAATTGGGCAAATTAGATGGTTAGGTGCCATGGCCTAGAGGGAGCAGAGGAGTTGCCATCTGCTCCACAGCTTTGCACTCATGGAAGTACAAAGGGAAATTTTTCTGATGTTTTGGCAGCAATTTGATGGGGGATCCCAAACATTCCCATCTCTCTGTGACCCTTGGAGGATGCCCCATCTGGTCCTTAACACTCACGGATCTCTGATATGCAGATGGGGACTTCCAGGGATGGCTGGAGGTAGTGTGCAGAAAGCCAGGACACCCCCAAAACCAGAGGCCTCATGTGTACCGCCACCTTCAACCCCCTTTTTCCCCCCATTTCATATTGTTGTACCACAGCTGGATCTGCGGCAGCGGCAGCCCCGCACGTGGCAGGACGCCCTCTCTGAAGTTATTAGTCTTCACAGCGGGAAGAGAAAATCATCAAAGGCTGGGCTTGGCGGCACCCCTGCCGTGCTGCTGTGCCAGGGGATGGCAGCTGCGGGGAGCTGCCTGCGCCGGCCAGCCCCGGCTGCATCCCTTTGAACTGGGGCCCAGGGAGAGCACTGCTGCTCTGTCTCCAGCCTCTTCTCTGTTTTTTTAATTTTAAAAGCAATTTAGCAATTAAACCCAGTGCGGAGCACCAGCCGTGGGAGACAAGGGCGGCTGTTGTTGTGGGTGCCCTGGGCCAGGCTGGGGATGAAGTGATGCTCATGGCACAAGTGGCCCCATGCTGGGGATGTGATGGGTGGTGTGGTCAGGGTCCCCAAGCCACTGTGAGGTATTGCTGCTGGGGTGGGAAAATGCAAGCAGAAATACAGCTCCCTGCCCTGTTCCCCGCCAGGGGACAAGTGTCCAACAGGGATGTCCCCAGATCCCCTGTGCCCAACTAATCAGAGGAACTGAGCCATGGGACTGGGCTGTGGGAAGGAATATTCCCCTTGCCAGGAACTTGCCTGTTTTGGGATGTGTTGTGTTTAGGGGTGTCTCACAGTGGGTTGGAAAGAGTCCACGGCCACCCACAACTGCACATGGCTTTGGTGCCAGCCTGTGCCTCAGGCAGATTTGCAAGGTCATGGGTCCATGACCTTGCAAAAAGCAAGAAGGCAAATGACTTTGTCCATTGAGGCAGGTAGTAAAAATGGTTAAGCATGGTGGAGAAGCATTTGCTCCCTTCCCCTGTGCTTTTCCTTTGCTCCTGGGTGTGGGTCTGCATCTTCACACTTTTCCTCCAGTGCACAATGCTCTTCTCTAGCTTCTTCTTCCTAATCTAGCTGCTCCGGCGTCTAAAGGGAAAGTGGAGAAAAAGCTGCTTTCAGGTGAATTGGGACGAAACATAGATGGTAACAAGAAGGAAAGAAGCCAAGGCCAGGAAGGACAAATCCACTCCTGAAGCCCTCTGGACCTGTTTGCAGCTCCGGACCTAGCTTTAGTCTCAGCAATGCCAACCCAAAGGGTGCTCAGGACCCACTCTGTTCCTCCAGGGGATTTAGAGTTGCCTTTCAGACCCAGCTCCACCCCAGTGCCCCCATGGGGGCCTTCTGCTCATGCTTGAGCTCTGCCTTTCCTTCTGCAGCAGTGTTCATACCTGGCCAGGATACATACTGTCTTGGGTCTTATCTCATATAGCAGAGTTGGCTACGGCAAGTTACACGCAGTTTCCAACATACTTTTCTGTTTGGAGCAGAGAAACCTAGCAGGTCTCTTTTTCTCCAAAGTGCAACACAGCCCTAGACCATGGTGGGGCCACTGAAGTCCTTCTGCCCTTCTCTGGGCTCTTGAGAAGGCTCTGACACTGCAGCATAGGGGCTTTTTCAGCACCACCCTTTCAGAGCTCCTCTTTTGAGCTGTTTGAAACCAGGGTTATGTTGTGTTTCTTCCTTGAACTTGTCAGGTTTTTGTTTCTGAAAATGGCAGCAGCTGAAACCACACTTCACCACCACTGCCTGCAGCTTCCACTGTAGATAGGGGCGCTTGAAAGCATGCCCACACTAAGCATTGTGATGCAGAGGCCAACCTGATGTTTAATGTTTTTTTTTTCTGCGCTGTGATCTGTTCCTGATGTCCAGGTGCTGCTTGGTGCAGCTCTGCTTGCAAGGGCTTGTGATGGTGGAGGTATCTTCTATCTGCCTAAAGTGTCCCCTGTGAACCCTTGGCCTCCACAGGGTCATGTCTGTGATGAACTCTCTTTGGTCCAGCAGAACTGTCTTGCCAGAGCCTGTTTAACTGAACGACTTGTAGCTTTAACCTGGTGTTTACGTTTTAGGGGGTGGAAGTTGAGCTGCCGGGCTACGCTGTCTTATGTTGCCCTCACCAGCTCGCTCCCAGCTCCAGCCTAACCGGCTTGTCCACAGGCTCACCTGGAAGAGCTGTCTGCAAATCCTCTACTCTCTCCCCGCAAATTCCAAGGCAAGATCGACTGTGCCTGAATCGCTTCTGACTGTTTGTCTAAGACGCTCTAACCCCTCCAGCACTGGAGCGATGTGCTGCAGCCATGGGTGGCACCAGCAGGCAGCAAGTCCATCCCCAGAGAAGCCACGCTGGCTCTTAGCAAGGGGGAGGTCACCAAAGCAGGACCTGGGGGCTCTGCCAAATCCCTCGGTGTGCTTGGGAGCGATGCAGACTTCCTAGGGTGGCATTTTGATCTGAAAACTCATTTCAACCCTTTGGTTTAGATAGGTTTGCCACTGGTTTGTTTTTATTTACAGTGATTATGGGTTGACTGGGTGTCTGTTCAGTCAGCAGCATCTAATTTTGCTCATGGAGGCGAGCTCATCTTTGAACTATTATTGGCGATGGCAGTGAGTCTTTGTGTGTTGTGTGTATTTTGGGTACCGTGCTGAGATCCATGCCTCTGCGGTACGTCTTTTACCCAATGCATCCGGTCCCTAAATCTTCATCAGTTTTTCAAAAAATAAAATCTTTTTGATCATAGGTAGCAGATACATTTGATCAGCTGGGGTGTTTTTTTTGTGCTGCTCTTCAGCTGTTTTAAACAAATCTGGCTGGTGCTGTTTGTGTGTTCACAGCCTGTCTTCCTACTTTGATATGCATTGTTAATTAGCTGCTTTTTGGCTCTTACTCTAATGTTTCCCAGGTAGGATGCAGTTTCCAGCAGCCCAACCAACCTTGCCTCATCTTTGCTTATCAAACCAAATTCCTGTGGTTACTTCATGGTATGACTTGACCAAAAGTCTCATCAGCTCATTCTGCCTTTAGTTAATAAGCCGTTACCTGCCCGCATTTGTACTTCTTCATCTCAGCCCTTAGATCCATCGTGCCATGGCCCATGACTCATCCCCATGTGCGGTTCTTGCCTGGGTGTCCTTTTCAGACACCCTGATGAGATTTAAGAGGGTCTGCATTTAAGGAGTCTTTCTCGACATGCCCTTTCAACTTGTAACGGGCTTCACCCCAGCATGGGGAGCTTTTAGGTCACGTTAAGGCAATTTGTTGAATGTGTCTGGCTGGGCGCTTTCATCCTCTTCTAGCAGCTGGCAAGCGAGGGCCACCCCAGCCCCACTCCCAAGCAGGGTGAGTTACCCTTCTCTCCACCCCACAGCCTGGCATCCTGTTTTTCCAGCAAGAGCCCATGACCTGCTCACCTACCTCCCCTTCCCACAGTGCTGCTTCTCCTCTGCATGCGGTTATCCCCCTCCCTGGCCATGCACCAGCTCCTCCTGTCCCAGCCCCACGCGCTATCCACTCCCCACCCCACAGAAGAAGCAGGAACATGCTGAAATAACAAGGACAGCACTTTTCCTGCTTAGAGTCTTTTTTTTCTCTCCTTTTCCCTTTTTTCCCCCACCCCTTTTTCTATATTTTTTCCCCCTCTGCCTCTCTCCATCCCCTGCTGTGTGCCTCGGCTTTGCGAGCTTGAAGGACAGCCAGATAAAAAGCTCCTCTTTCTTTCAGATCCTTTCACCAAACCACCCATCCGCCTCCTCCTCCTGCCTCATTCTCCTTGCAGATTTACGGGCAGCCCAGGGAGAAAGTGCTGGCATTAGCATTTTTAATAAAGAGCTGCTTGGAAGGGATGGCAGGGGGTGGGGAGGTGGGAAGGGGAGAGGCATAGGCAGCTGAAACCCAAGCAAAGACATTGCAAAGCAAAACAAAGTCAGGGAGGAGCCGGGATGGACGTCGCTGGCATGAGAAGTTGGCAGTTTGATGCTCATGTCACATCTGCTCTCTGCTCGCCCCCCCATCAGGGTGGTGTTGGGTCTTCATGGGTCCCCACTTTATTGTGGGGAGTGGATCCTGGGGCTGCAGAAGGGGTGCAGGCAGCGTCGGGATGCTTCTGGTCCATTCACCCTGGGCTTGAACTCCTGAGCCACCAGCGAAGGGATGCGGTGAGCACATTTGTCCACGCACTGGGAGCTGGTGCTTTGATGCCATGATGGGGTTCAGCATGGCCATCTTCATGCTGCTCAACAGGTGGAAACCCCCAGGAGCACAGGGGGTCAGGCAACCAGACATGAAGTCGCATATTTCATGTGTAACAGCCCATCACCTTCTCCTCCAGTGGCATTTCAGCTGCACTCAGGTGCAGTGACTTCTCAGTGCCTTCAGCAAAGACCGTCTCCTGCAGCCCCTTCGACCTCCCTTGCCAAACCAGCTGCTCCACATTAGTTGACCGTGGTCGCATCCTGCAGGCACCAGCCTTTGATTCCTCATCCCACCCATCTTGTCTAGAAGAGCTTTGCAGGGAGCAAGGACCAGCAGGAGCACAGTTCTTAACGCTGGAAGTCAGTCTGGCTTTGTCCCCTTGGGGATGCAATTCAAGCATGGCCAGCATCCTGTTGAGGTGGGTCAGAGCATCACCAGCAGCATCAGGTCTGGAGGCCTTAGCAGGTATTTCGGGAGCTTCCACTGAAGCCCAGATCTGGAGCAAAGCATAGCTGATGGTCCAGCTGGAAAAAGCAGAAGCCTGAAGATCATCCTGGGAATGCACTGGCAGCGCTTTGGCTGTGGGAACTTGCTGACTGAGTGTGGGGAGTTTGCTGGTTCTCAGCTGCCCTGGTGTTCCCCTGTGGTGTTGTTTCAGACACCTACTCAAGTGCCAAGGCTTGCAGGGAGCTGAGAGCTGTCATTTCTGGCCCATTTAATCCAACCTGACAAGGTGCAGAGCTGCTTCTGATCAGTCCCACTTTCCTTTGTGAGCTCTGAAGATCATGCAACCAAAATACCTGCCAAGAGCAACAAAAACCACAGCAGCGAGGTGCCTCCAGCGATCACAGAAAGCAAGGAGGGAGACAGCCGTGTGGGCACAAGCTTGCATGCATGGGAGAGAGAGGAGGAGGTGAAACAGAGGCAGAGGCACAGCGGGGAAAAGGCAGTGATGGAGGAGGTGAGGTGTGCCTGGGGGAGGAGATCTCGCCCCATCCTCTGCAGCAGAAGGCACAAGTCAGCAAGGGTGCATGGGTGGAAATGTTGGCACTGAGCTCTTGAAGAGCCTCCTCGGAGATGAGGATGGGTAAGTGCCTCTTGTTGAGCTGGAGGTCTTGTGTGGAGACTGTCTCGGCTTACCCACAGAAGGTACCATGTCCTCGAGGACTTGGTGGTGCCTGGCAGCATGAGTTGTCCCCTGCCTCCTAGTCATGCAGCTAAAGGCTGAACATCCCTTTTAATGGGTCTTTTTTGACCCCAAGCAGAGGCAAAGTGGGGCCGGCTGGGGAGATGCCACATGATCCCTTCCTGGAGCGTGGAAGCTTTTTCCCCAGCTTAAAGCCATCATCACGCAAATTTTAGCCACGGTTGGAAATTGCACCCTGGGTTGATGCAAGATTGCTTGGGCACTGATTTCCACCCACCAGGCAGGTCTAAGCTCACCACCTAGCATGTCCTGGAGGTGTTGGCATCCATGGGCTGCCAGATGTGCCATCTGGCGAAGGTCCAGCAGCCGTGACGCTGTCGCAGTGCCTTTCCCAGTGCTGAGCTCCGCCGCAAGCCCAGAGCTGCTCTTCATAACTGCTTTTCCATCCAAATCAATAGGGAACAATACGTTGCCTCTGCTTTTGTTCCCTGCCCGGTGTGCTCCCGAGAAGCAAGAATAAAACCCATCTGCGGGAACGCTGGAAGGTAGAGGCGCGTTGGTGAGACACAAGGAGCACATCGCTTTCTGGCTGAAGCTGACCTCATTCAGGGCAATCCGATCTGCGGGCTGAATGTAATCCCCGCTCCCAGCCAACCGGACGGGAAAATGGCATTGTATCCCAGCGAGGAAATGAGACGGTGCGCTGTAATCCTGCAATCAGGATTTTTTTATTTTTTTTTTTGTCCTTGCTGAAATAACTTCAGATTAGAAATTAAAGTGCTTGTGCAGGAGAGCTGTAATTGCCTCTGGAGAAAATCCCTGGGCTTGTTGGCGGCACCTGATACTCTCACCCTGAATTCTAACAGCGGCAATGTGACAGGATGGAAAAATCTCTTTCTTTCCCCAGCTTTGAGCTCTTGCAGAAGGGATTTTGAGCTTTAGGGTTTGGGAGTGGGGTTTGTGTTGCCTGATTGAAAGCCTACCCATGGTCGGGTCTCTGTGCCTCCCCTTGCTCTGCTTTGTCGGCCTCGCTCTGCAAGCGATGCTCTGCCAGTGGGGCTGTGCCGCTGGGGATGCATGTCCTGTGGTATCATGGCCCTGGGTGTCCCAGCAAAGGGCACCAGCCACCGAATTGTGGTGGCACATCACCTTGTGCTATCTAGGGTGGCAGAGATGGAGGAGATGGGGCGATCAGCTCTCCAGCCTCCTGCTTGGCTCCAAGCTCCCAGCTTGTCTTCCAGACCCCTTTGCAAAGTCCCACAGGGGCTGAGGCTTGCTCAGCTCCGCTCCTGGAACAATGAAACTGAAGGAGAATGAGTCAGGTGGTGAAGCTGCTGCCCTGGTCCTAACATGCTCCCTTCCAAAAGCCTCACAGAGAGGGTTCAGCTGCTTTTTGGTTTTATTTTTCCATTTCGATGGCTGTGACACAAATCACTAAAACGGGGGCTGGCAGGGCGGTACCCAAGCATGCAGAAGTGTGAGGCTCGTGAATGTGGGGGCGACTGGAGTGCACTGTGCCCCAAAATAAGGGATGTGATACACCACTGACCCATTGGCAGGTTGGGGCTGGGCGAGGATCTGATGTTGCAGAAACCCCAAAATTAAGATCTTGGATGTAGGGCTGTTTTATCACCTTGTCCTGGCTTGGTTTGAGCTGTCTTGTCCCAGGACCCCTCTGCAGGTGAGCTGTGGGCTAAGCAGGGGAAGCATTTTAGGCTGTGAGTGGCAGCAGGGACATGATGCTGGTGTGATGCTCTTTAGTTTCTCTTCCAGGCCTTGGCCATACACCATCTTCCAGCGTGGCTTTGACTTGGTGCTGGGCGAGCAGCCGTCCGACAAGATTTTTCGGTAAGTGGTAAAAGCAACCTTTGGAGCTCCAGAATACAAGTCAGGGCATATTGGCAGGCTGGTACCTCAGCTGGCAGTGCTAAGCATGGCTGTCCTGTGCCACCTCCTGGGGACATGCAAGCAATGCTGGGAAGGCCCAGGTGCCATGTGGGATGCTAGATGCCCAGCAGCTAGTTCCTCCTCTCCGTTTCCGTGTGTGGTGAGTGAGGTTTAGGCTCTGAAGGAGGATTTCTACTGAAAAGGGAAGTGCCTTTCTGTTGTTTAGTTTTGTTTTGTTTCAGTTTGGTTTTAAATTACCTAAATTACACGTGCTTTTTGGGTGTCATTTGGGTGCATTCAGAGGAGCCACCCCACTTTATGCTGCCCATCTGGCTTTGCTCAGGCTGGCATCCCTGCAGGGCAGGAGAGAGTTTCAAGGGCTTGGGTTTGGGTAGAGGCAGCCCTATGGGCTTGGCATTTCCCTCCATGCCAGCCTTTGCTGCTCTCTCTGCCAGGTTCACCTACACCCTGGGGGAAGGCATGTGGCTGCCGCTGAGCAAGAGCTTCGTCATCCCACCAGCCGAGCTGGCCATCAACCCCTCGGCAAAGTGCAAGACTGACATGACGGTGATGGAGGATGCAGTGGAGGTCAGGTAGGTGCGATGGCGGGGCAAGGGTGTTTAGGAGGCATTTCAGCAAATAAACCAGTGGTGTGTCCCTGGAGTGAGAGGACCAACCCAAAGCACATGGAAGTTGATGACAGCTGGGACCTCCACCCCACGTCTTGCAGGTGGAGATTAGTATGTCCATTAACCTGCCTCTCTCTGATGCCTGTAAAGATGAGCCTTTGGAGGTAGCTCTCTTCGTCTCAGCAGCTCCTGCATCCCTCTAAAAACTTGGTAGCTATTCAGTTTGCTGTCAGCCCAAGGGAAACCTGAGGTCCACAAAAACTCATGCAGCAGCTGTGGTCACGCACACATTTGCAATGTCGCACTGGAGCAGTGACACACCTCCTCCTCCTCCTCCTCCTCCTCCTTGCAGGGAAGAGCTGATGACCTCCTCCTCCTTCGACAGCCTGGAGGTCCTCCTTGACTCCTTCGGCCCTGTCCGGGACTGCTCCCGGGACAACGGGGGCTGCAGCAAGAACTTCCGCTGCATCTCGGACCGCAAGCTGGACTCTACCGGCTGCGTGGTGCGTGGCCCCCAGGGACCTGCCAATCTCCTTTGGTGTGAGCACGGAGGGGGAGGGCGGAAGGGGAAGGGCTGCATCCTTCCTCCCTTCCCATTGCCTCGGGATGGATATTTTGGGGTTGGTTTTGCAGTGGGAAGAGATGTTTTCAGGCTGGCATCTCCTTCATCCCTGCCCTGGCTGCACGCACACAGGCGGGAGCAAGAGCGCATCTGCTTGCTGGCTCTCTGGGAGGTCCCACATCACTCATGTGTGTCCCCTGTCACTACCACAGCCACTTTGCTGTGCAGGGAAGGCGTACACCCTGAAACAGAGTGGGGTGTGGGGCTGGGGAGTCCTGCTGCGATGCCACCGGAGCTGGACATTGGGGTGGGGAGGCTGTGAGCGTGGGGCACATGGTGGGTTTCGAAAGGGTAGCATTGCTTTGGTGGTCACCAGAGCTGGGTGCTGGTGAGTGGGGTTGATGCCAGCACATTACCTTGGTGGGGGAGCTTGGGGGGGCTCCTTTTCCAGGGGCTGCACTGTCCCCAAGGGCTGCAAAGAGGCTTTGGTGCAGGAGGAATATCTGCAGCCATGGGCGATGTTGCTGCTGTCTATCCTGCAGCCATCCAAGCATCGCTCAGGCTGCGATTTCCAGTGCTGGAGCCCTCCCCTCTGCCTCAGCCCCAGGGCCAGGTTTCTTCCTTGGGGGCTTCACCTCTTGCTTCCCCCACCCCTGCCAGTGCCCGACAGGACTGAGCCCCATGAAGGACGGCACAGGTTGCTATGACCGTCACGTTGGTGTGGACTGCTCAGATGGCTTCAATGGGGGCTGCGAGCAGCTGTGCCTGCAGCAGATGGTCCCCCTGCCCGAGGAACCCCTGCTCTACAACATCCTCATGTTCTGCGGGTGAGTGACCCATCACCGCCCTGGCCACAGGAACATCCCCGAAGTGCTGCTGTACCTTGCCGTTGCCAGCCTGAGCTTGTAGGGTTGGGTGGGAGGGTCTCCTCTGTTCCCAGCATCCCTACTGGGGTGGCCTGGTGGCCCCAGTCCCTACTGGTGGGGGCTGCAGTTGACGGTGTACCCTGTGCTGGCTTCCCAGGTGCATTGAGGACTACAAGCTGAGCACGGATGGGCGGTCATGCCAGCTTATCTCGGAGTCGTGCCCTGAGACGGGGGACTGCGGTGAGCCCCGTGAGATGCCCATGAACCAGACACTCTTCGGGGAGATCTTCTATGGCTACAATAACCACTCCAAGGAGGTGGCCGCGGGGCAGGTGCTCAAAGGGACGTTCAGGTGAGCTGGGGACATGGGGAGGTGACCCCAGCAGGGTCAGACCTCACCATTCTCTCCAAGAAGACATGGGAAGCAGCCTGAGACCGGGCCTTAGCAGACTGCCTGGTGCATCCACATCTGGCCAAGCTTTGCAGGAGATGGAGGGGCTGGTGAGGAAGGCGCATCTGAAGCTTCCCATCTAGAGTAGACATCTCTGTAACCTGTACCCAAAGGAAAGGCTTGGTGCTGGGTGGCTTTTTGGGTTGTGTCTCCAGCTGGTGGGGATGATCCCAGGCAGTTCCCCAGTCCTCTAGCCCTTCCTTCCTCTCTGCAATTAACTTCCAGGCAGAACAACTTTGCCCGGGGACTGGAGCAGCAGCTGCCAGATGGGCTGGTGGTGGCCACAGTGCCCCTGGAGAACCAGTGCCAAGAGGAACTCTCTGACCCCACACCCGACCCTGAGTTCCTCACTGGTGAGTGAGTCCAGCCAGACCTGTGCTTCTCCCAGCAGGGTGGCTGCTGGCATGCCTGGCTTCAGCACCTACCCCTCCCAGGGGATATATCTACCATGGGATGTACTTCATCTGGCTTTAGCATCTCTTGCTCACCTGCAGCAGCAGCAGTGGTAAGAGCAAGGCATTAAAAATGAAGGAGAGGGAAAGGCTGTAAATTAATTGTACAGTGTAAAAGCTCAAGTGTCCATTGGATATTTTGGGTATTTCAAAGAGGATTTTTTTTTTTTATTCAAGGCAAAAAGGTTTTCCAAATACTTTTAATCTGATTTCCAAATCAGAACCCCCTTGCTGGCATAACAAAGCATTCAAACCCTGCTGGAACAAAACTAGAATGTTTTGGGTTGTCCTGCCAGAGCATCATGGGCCATGAGCGATAGGGTTATCATGGATTCCTAGACAACCTTCAAGGACATACTTTTCTTCCACCGCTTTGCCAGCACCCCTAAATAGCCTTTGTTTCCTTGGTACTTTTACTGTTGGCTGAAATGGCTGAGGACACCAGGCAGCTACTAAGTGAGGGATGTGGATAGTAAGGTCTTTTGGAAGGTGTCTGCTGGGTGGTCTCATACAAGACCTTGTGCATTTGCTTTGTTTGGCAGAGCTCCCAGGAGGGTTTTCGGGAGCACCCATGGGCTGGACCCAGGGTCTGGTGGGTGGTGGTTGCCCTGACCAGGTGCATGGCGAGGTAGCCCTGTGCGTAGGCAGATGCAGGCAGGGAGGAGGGTGCTGACAGGTCCCAGCAGGGCTGAGCTACCCCAAAAAAGACGTGTTGGTGGGTCACCCCTGCAGCCATGGGGATGCTCAGCCCTGGATGGAGGACACCTGCTTCCTGATGAGGCTGTACTGCCTTTGACGTGGTTACCTGGATGTAACGAAGGCACGGCCACTGGGGCCTCAGCATCACAGCAGGATTGGTGGGACTGGGACTCCACTGGCAATTATGTTGGTGAGGCAGAAGCCAGTAAATTACCCTATTCATTTCCCACTACTCTGCTGGCTCTTTGTGGCTGATTAAGGAAAAAAAAAAAAAAAAGAAAAGAAGTAAAATCTTCCCTGCTTGTTGGTAAGTAGATCTGGATATTGCTGTCAGTACACGAGAGGCAGAGCTGCTGAGTAAGGAAGGGCTGGTTTTGCATAAACACTTTGCAGCGAAGAGCTGCTGGGAGCAGCCAGCACCAAAGGGAGAGGCACTGGAAGGCAAAGGATCTTATCCTGCTTATCCTCTGCCTTCGTTTCTTGTTATGGAGGGGGAAGGTGCCCATTGTCATCCTCCTGAACTCCTGCTGCGTGGCTGTTTAGCAGCAGTTTGCCACTTCAGCGCCGAGCAGAGGTGTGTATGATGGCTGTACAGCAGCAGAGCTGTGAGGGAGGAGGTAGCTGTGTCCTGGCATCCTGCTGTGGCACACCAAGGGATGCTTTGATCACCAAAATCAGAGCCGTGGGCACCCTTCAATTCCTTTTCTGGGGCTTTGTCCAAAGCTCGGTGGCCTCTTTATCCCTCATGGAAGCTGAGCTGCCATGAACCTCAGCTTGTGTCTTGGGCAGGACACAGTGGCCGGCCAGCCTGCTCTCCATGAATTTCTGGCTCTCATAATGCCAGTGTTGGGGAATAAATGGCTGAGGAACAGAGTGTCTTCGCCTGGAGAAGAGAAAAAAACCCAGGTCCTGCTCAGCCCCAGCGTTGCCGTAATGCCTGAAGGGACCGTGAGCATTGACAAGTGGGGTCTCCCCCTGCACAGGTGTCCCACTCAGCTCAGTCCTGGACAAAAGGGACCCAGGGCCTCTTGGCTGGCCATGCTTGGGCACATGGGGCATGATGGTGACCATTCCTAGGCCTGCAAACAGCTCATTAAAACACGCAACTCTCATTAGTGAGATAATTAGCACACCTGGGCATGTCTTGGGAGCTGGTGGTGGGAAAGAAGCAGGAGGGGATGCAGGAGGAGGCTCGTTATCTTCTGACACAGAGCCCCAGACGGCAGGATGAAACAAACCCATGTGTTTTCCTTCAAAGCCATGATTTTAATTGCTGGGGAGCAGCTGACCCTCAGCTCCGAATGCCTGGCTGCCTCCCTGGGGGGTGTGGTGTATGCACAGTCCTTTCCCCTGGCTTCTTCCCCCCTGCTGGCTGTGCTGCCCCAGGCCCAGCACGAGGGGCTGCAGCCATCCCGGTGGTGAGGCATCCCTGAGCAGTGGTGCTGACCCCCCATGTCATTCCTCTGGCAGGGATGGTGAACTTCAGTGAGGTGTCCGGGTACCCCCTCCTGCAGCACTGGAAGGTGCAGTCAGTCATGTACCACGTCCGGCTCAACCAGCTGACCATCTCCCAGTGTAAGTGTGCCGGGCTGGGGGGGAGAAGGGAAAAGGGGTGGCAAGAGGACACACAGCCTTCTTCTGGCAGATGATGGGCTCAGAGGCTGGTTGCCCATCACAAGCATGCAGGGAGGTGGCAAGGGCTTGGGGTCCTTTGGGATCCGAGCATCAAATCCCATCTTCTCCCCAGCCTTCAGCAATGCGCTCCACTCTTTGGATGGGGCCACATCCCGTGGAGATTTCGTGGCACTGCTGGACCAGTTTGGCAACCACTACATCCAGGAGGCAGTGTACGGCTTTGAGGAGTCCTGCTCCATCTGGTATCCCAACAGGCAGGTCCAGCGGCAGCTCTGGCTGGAGTACGAAGACATCAGCAAAGGTAGGAGCCCTGCTCATCCCCAGGAAGGGTCTCCACAGCCACCCCATGTGAGCAGGACCTGGGTTTGCTTTCGGCATTGCAGGGAAAGTGCCCAGCCCGTGTCAGGGCTGCATCCCATCTCATCCTCTTATTTACAGCTTGCTCTTGCACCCTTTAATGCCGGCCAAAGGACTCCTGTGGACTACAGCACTTGTTAGTCCAGGCCAGAAAGGAAGATAAATACCCACTTCCCTAGGGAGATGAATGCACTAATCCCACCAAGCCATGCTGCCTGATTCTGGACTTAACTGTTATTTGTCTTTAATCCCGTTCCTCCTTTCCTTTTGTCTCCACCATATCTGCTCTCTACCACTTGCATCCTGCGGCCAGACTTTTTTCCTGCTAATGTGTTTTCTTCTCCTAGTCTGTCAGTGCTGCGCTTTTAATGTCCGGAAACCAGTTATGAACTGGGAGGTTCACTGTGGTGCCGGGGACATCTGGCACTGCTGCATCCCCTCCGGTGCCCTCACTACAGCGAGGTGTGACAGATCCCCAGTGGAAGGGGGTTTTGCAGGGAGGCAATGGCTGGTTTGGATTGAGCTTTCCAAAAGCAGAGGCAGCCCAATGCCTGCCTGCTGTCACCAGCACATCTCTTGTGCTTGCCTTTGCAAAGTTGCCTGCAGGCATTTTGCTGCCTGTGCTGGGGAAGTCGGGTTGCACCACCAAGGCTTGAGCAGCAAGCAAAAACCAGCTCCCAAGCCTGGACGTGGGGGATGCTGCGTGGAGCTGCTTCTTTTTAGGTGACCTTGGTTTGCTGCTCCCTGCCCAGGAGCTACCAGGTGCAGACAGCATGAGCTCAGAGCTCACAGGCACTGTGACCACCACATCATCTCCATTATGAAGCTTTATAATTCTCAGTATTGGCACCAGCCTTTGGTGCTGCTCTTGCTGTGTCCCGGCTGTGGAGACATTTGTTCTCTCTCCAAGGTTCTTGTGTGGGAAAAGCTTCTTTCTGAGCCTGAGTCTGGATCCTGTGGGCTCAGACCTCCTGGAGTGTGGACTTCTTCCCAAGCCCACCTGCGAAAATACAGACCCGTGGCTGTTTTGCTATGGGCTGTCTCCAGATGTAGCATCTTTTGATTGCAAGTACTTTTTTTTTTTTTCCCCTCCTGCAATTTCCTCCTCTTTGATTTTTTTCCTGCCTGGAGGCTTTTCAGGTCTGGCAGTCTCTTTCCACCCACAGTATCACATTTCGGTTTCGCTCTGGCACCTGCCACTTTCCCTCCTTTGCTTTTTGTTTGCAAACGTCAGGAGCTGGATATCGATTGAGAAATTGCAAGAGACAAATCATTCCCTAGCTCTTCTGCCTTTCCTCAGTGCCTGCTAAGCTGCAATTCACAGCCAGCTCAAAGCAATGTGTTTCCAGCTTGCTGGGGGTGTGGAGCAATGCTCTTGTACCCCGGGTTTTAATAGCCTTGCTTTCTTTGCAGGACTCTTGAGGATAGGCTAGTGTTGGCCCATTTCTCAGCAAACCCTTGCAACGAGATCTTCCCACTGAGCCATGGACGTGCTCTCCAGCAGCTCCCTGCAGCAGCCAGCCCGTACCAAGCCACCACCAGCGATGCCCTGAGCCTGCCCAAGGGGCAAGGCTTTGCCTGGGCATCCTTCAGCTTCCTCTGACACCACCAACCACCATCAGTGGTCCCTCTGGGCCGTTTTTTCTTAGGTGTAGAGCCAGGGACATCCTTTGGCAGGGATTTTGGGTGAAAAGCACCGTTCCCCTGCATGGCAAGGCTCGCAGCGGTGGGGTGATGTGAGCCAGGGCACAGCAGTGATGGGCAGATTCCACTTTCTTGACTGCTGTGCCAGGACTTTTCCCCTTGTGTCAAAATATTTCCTGGTATGGGAGCACTGGAGAAGAGCCCATCAAGTGCACAGTCTGGCTCACTGCCCCATGTGGCAGGGACACGGTGGCAGTCAGCATCGGGCAGCTTGGCACGAAGCTGGGAAAAGCGTAGACAGCGGCGATGCTTTCCTGCTGTAAATCTGAGCCTGCTGGACTGCAGGGTTGCCTGAAGGCTGGCAGGCTAAGACCTGCAGATATTCCCCTGTGTGCACAGGGCCTTCAGTCTTGTCACAGGTTGGCTGAGGGTCTGTGGTCCTGATGGATGTACCTGCCTCCACAGACTGGTCGGGGTTGGAAGGGACCTCTGGAGACCATCTAGTCCAATCCTCCGCTAAAGCGGGTTCACCCAGAGCAGGTTGCACAGGGTCACATCCAGGCAGGTTTTGAGTGCCTCCAGAGAAGGAGATTCCACAACCTCTCTGGGCGGCCTGCTCCATCTCTCCATTTTATTTTGCTTTGTGATGATGCTAAGCCCTTAGGGAAATACCCTGTTTCCTTGCCTAGCTGCAAGTTTGCTCACCTCCATTATGCCCCAAGACAGTGTGAAGAGACATGATGAGCCAGGCTTGAGCCAGCTTCTGAAAGGGAACCGTTTTCCATCTCCTTTCTCCTGCTTGGGGACTGAGTACAGGAGGGGCAAAGCAACTGAAGAGGGGCTTGGTGGCTTTGTAGCCATCTCAGGAGCTTTCTAGGCATCTGGGCATCGTGAGGCACTTGCAAGTCTTCCCTGCTCATTCTGAGCTCTTTGGTGCTGCTGGCTGCAGACCTTTGGGCAGGGAGGTTAACAAGTCAGCATCACTCTGTGCACCTCGGTCTGATGCTTGTCCTCTCTGGTCTCCAGCACGCTCTGTTGCATCACCTTTGGTGCAGGTCCTTGGGAACCGGGGGAGCTGGGTGAAGAAGGCAGCTGTTGGACCAGGAGAGCTTTTGCAGCAGAGTGGTTTGGCAGGGGGGTTTGGTGGGGCATCAGCATGGAGTTAAGGTGTCCAGCCAGGTCCTTCCCGAGTCTCCAGCCGTATGAAGGAGGCTCCCTCTCGTGGAGATGTGCCGCAAGGGTGCGTGTCCCAGTGCCGGGTGAAGGGCTGGGGAAACTGAGGCATGGGGAGACAAAAGGACATAAGACAGCAGAGGCCAGGGTGGACTTTTTGGTCCCGGTTCCTCCTCTGCAAACCAGTGAGTGTTTCATCCCTACAGAGCAAATGGGGAGCTCTTAAGGATACAGAGGGTCTCTAGGCAGCACTGCCTCTCTCCTGGGTAGAAGGCAGGGCTCTAGCCCCCTCACATCCCCTTATCGATGGCTTGGAGGCCACCCTGGTGTCCCTCTTTTCCCCCTTCTCCAGGTAACTCCCCCTCGGATGAATCAGAGGAGCGTGAGCGGGACCCCAAGGTGCTCACCTTCCCCGAGTACATCGCCAGCCTCTCCGAGTCAGGCACCAAGCGCATGGCAGCCGGCGTGCGGATGGAGTGCCAGAGCCGCGGGCGCTGTCCCTCCTCCTGCCCGCTCTGCCATGTCGCCTCCAGTCCCGACATGCCAGCTGAGCCCATCCTGCTGGAGGTCACCAAAGCAGCCCCCATCTACGAGCTGGTCACCAACAACCAGACCCAGCGGGTGAGAAACCACTGCCTGGGGGTGGTGGGGTTGGCATGGAGGTGGCAGGACAGCATTGGGGTGGTCTTTGCAGGCAGCTTTCCCTGGTAGCATTATGTCAAGCTGTGGCAGCCCTTGCCTGTTGGCCAGCCTTGCTCTCCAGGGTGGATGGACCATGCTGAACCCAATGGGGGATGGATGAGCACTGACTCAAGTGGTGGTGAGATGGGAGTTAACCTGCCTGGGTGCTTACCCAATTTTCATCTCTCCTAGCTCTTGCAGGAGGCCACCATGAGCTCGCTGTGGTGTTCGGGCAGCGGGGATGTCATTGAGGACTGGTGCCGCTGTGACTCGAGTGCCTTTGGGGCTGATGGGCTGCCCACCTGTGCGCCTCTCCCACACCCCATGTAGGTCTCCATGCATGTCCAGACTGGCCTCGTGGTGTGATGGGACGGGGAGGAGCTGGTGGCAATGGCCAACGGCATGGTGGCAGGAGGTGGTGGGGCTGGGGTGGATTCGTGGGACAGGTTTGCAAGTGGATGGGGGACCTGGAAATCAGACAGTGTGCAGAGATGCCGTGTCTTTTCTAAATTCAGCTGAGGACTGGGGAGCTCTTTCTGGATCCATCCCCATAGAGCAACCCCAGGGAAGGAGCCCTTTGGGCCAGCATGCCCAGAGCCACGGTGGGAGAAGGGGGAATTGCTCCTCTCCTGAGGTTGCTCTCTCCCATGAGTTAATGGCTTTGAAGCCCTTCTTCTGCGACAGAGTAACGCAAAAACAGTCCCTACAGACTGCCTTACAGAAGCCAGCTCGTTTCTGGCGCGTTTGCGTGTGGTCCGCACAGCAGAGCGAGTGGCACTAGCAAACACACTCATGCTGCCTTTTGCACCATGCTGAGGTTGTCCTCAGCATCATCTCCCATACTGTGTGCCTCAGCCTAGTGGTTTTGTTGCCTTTTGAAGGCACAAAAGTACAGCAAGGCGGTGATAGACACGGGTGAAGGTGAGCATGGGTGGGCAGTGGGGACAGCTGGTAGACCTTGCCCTCCTGAGATGCTGACTGGCTGGCATTGCCTCCCAGCTTGCGGCTCTCCACCGTTCACGAGCCCAGCAGCACACTGGTGGTGCTGGAGTGGGGGCACTCGGAGCCCCCCATCGGGGTGCAGATCGTTGACTACCTCCTCCGTCAAGAGAAAGTCACCGACAGAATGGACCACTCCAAGGTGGAGACAGGTGAGGGGGGACTCCGCTGGTTCTCTCTGGGGAGGGTGGGATGGAGATGTTGGAGGAGAGCCTCTGCCTCCCTCTTTGCAAGGGGATGCTGCAACATATCCAGTATTCTGTGGAGGAGAAAGCAGCCCCTCTCCTGCCTACCGTGCTGCAGAAGTGGCAGCTCCATGCCATGGTGATGAGCCTTGCTGGAAAAGCAACAGGTCCATCTCTGCACCAACCTCATGCATGAGCCTTGGTCCCCCTCAGCGCCAGGCAGCATGGTAGCGGACACAGACCTCGGCGGCTCTCCACAGCCCCGGGGACACCTGTGTCATCACCCGTGGTACGTCCTCCCCTCTCTCCCTAGAGACGGTGCTGAGCTTCGTGGACGACATCATCTCTGGTGCCAAGTCACCCTGCGCCATGCCGGCCCAAGTGCCTGACAGGCTCTCCTCCACCATCTCCCTCATCGTTCGGTGCCTGGAGCCCGACACCACCTACATGTGAGTCACCTTCCCTGTGCCATGGCAGCGCCCTTGCCCTGACTGTGGTGCTCCTGCCTGGTGCTGCCTGTGTTTGCATGGTAATCCAGAGCTTCACCTTCCTCCTTCTCGTTCAGGTTCACGCTCTGGGGAGTCGATAACACAGGCAGACGCTCCAGGTCTAGTGATGTGACGGTCAAGACCCCCTGCCCTGTGGTAGATGACGTGAAAGCTCAAGGTGAGATGGAGGGAGCTTCTGGACTATGATGCTTGCGACAAGCAATAGGGAGTTCCCCCTTCTAGCATGTCCCTACACAAGTCGCATGAACTGGCTGTAACACCACCTTCACCCATGGTGGCCCAAGTGCTGCTCAACATAGTGTTGAGGGTTGGTGTGGAGGGCAGCAGGACATATACATCCTCTCCACAAACAAGTGCAGAGCTACTCTGTGCTGGTGGAGGGGTGGGAGGGTGGGTGGGGGGGCAGGCATTCAGGACATACCAGGATAGCCAGGAAGACCTGCCTGTCCTGCCTAGAAAGCAACTGGGCAACTGGCAGCGTAGGTGGTGGCTGTGCTCAAGAACCCCCAGTTGTGTGCCTGCTCATAAATAATGGTGTTTCACTAACAGTACCTGATGACGCCACCTGTTTCTCTTCCTAATTGGACCAAACTGCAGGAACCTAACCTGGACTGAATCTAGGGAATGCCATCTACTCTGTTGCTCATCCATTGGGACCTTGTCTTGATATGACATAACTCATAACTCAAGGAAAAAATCTTGGCTCTGGTCTTTGTTTCCCTAGAGCTGAGCTTTAGCCTGGTGGGCTTTGTTCATGCCTTTCCTTGCACCTCACTGAATACCCCATGTCCTTCTGCCCAGAAATAGCAGACAAGATCTACAACCTCTTCAATGGCTACACCAGTGGCAAGGAGCAGCAAACGGCCTACAACACGCTGCTGGACCTGGGTTCCCCTAGCCTGCACAGAGTCCTTTACCACTACAACCAGCACTACGAGAGCTTTGGGGAGTTCACCTGGCGCTGTGAAGATGAGCTGGGGCCCAGGTAGGCTTGGGAGCTGTTGGTCACCAAGGAAGGTGGCTGTCTGGCAAATCTCATGAATTTGTTTGATGACAGAGCTTAGAGTCTTACAGTGGGGCTCCTGTTCTGCTGGATGTTGTGCATATGTTTGAGGTCCAGCCATCTCCCCTGAAGAACCATAAACATAGGACAAGGTGGAAGGCAGTAGACCATTATCAAGCCATCATCTTTGTCCATCCCACCAGCCCTATGCCATCTCTGGAGTTTTGCCTTGTCTGTTCATGCTATACAAGGTGGGAAGGGGATGAGATTCTCTCTTTCCCTCAGTAGCTGCTGCCGCAGGAAAAGAAACAGAAGGTCTTGGGGAAAAATAATGCACGTTTGAGGAATGGAGGTTGTTGTGACTGAGAGGGGGAGGGAGTGTGGTTGGAGAACCTTGTTAGGGAAGGGATCTGGGCATTGATGGAGGGAAGAAGCCACAAGGAGGTGGTTGTACCTTCAAGCTTGCTGGAGAAGGTGACACAGAAGAGCTTGGTTGTGGAAGCTGCTGGATGAAGTGCTTGCAAACACACATACATGTGCTCAGCCATACCAAGGTCAGGCTTGGCTTTCCTCCTTTTCCTGGGCTTTGGCTGGAGCTGAATGCATTTCTGTGTGTTGAACTCACTGTCACTTGTGGTCCAAGGCAGGAAGTGGATCGACCTTGGGTCTGAGTTGCATGTGATCCCTCCCTTTTGATCCATGTCTGTGGTTGTGTGCGGTGATCTCAGGGACACGAGTGGTTTTGGTGCCCAAGCAGTGCTGAACTGCCACAGCGGGTTTTGGAGGAGGTTGCGCTGAAACAGCCTGAGTGAGCACCGTGTCCTTTCCCTAGGTCAGGTCACTGCAGCCCCCACAGCTGTCTGGGGATGGGGTACCTCATGCCCGGGGCTTCCAGAGGCAGCCAGATGTTCCTTTCTCCCCCTGTCCTTCGATGTCTGCTTTTGTCTGCGTAGTTTCCCGGTAACGTGGATGTTTCCAGTCAGTTTAGCAAGCTGGGCTGGGAGATTGTGTGGGCTGCAGTGGTGTTTCATAACATCTGGCCTCCAAAGAACCAGAGCCTTGAGCCCATCTGGAAATCAGGATTACTTCAAATGTACATCAACAACAGCTCCTACCTATGAAATGCATGGCCTCCACCTTACTCCCCTGCCCCACCCCTCCTCTTGCTGGTCTCGCCGCTAGCTGTCTTCCAGTTCTGCTTCTCCAGATGATCAACTTGTGGATTTCTAACAGAGGATTTGGAGATCCTCCGTGTACTTTGTCTGTCCTCCAAACCTCTGCTAGGTGGTCAGAAAGATTCAGCAAATAGCTGGTAGCTGTCTTGCACTTAGTGTCTTAGGTGTGTCTCCTAGTTCATCTTTGGTGGGGAACTCCTAAGAGATCCTCCATTCCTGGGGCAAAGCCAGGGTCTCTCCTCTTTCCCCTCTTCCCACTTGTGTTCTAAGAAATGTGAGCTCTTTTGAGGAACAGCCTCAAAGCTCAGCAGTGACATCCCAGCGCGTCGAGTCTTGTTAAGACTGAGGCTCCCACCAACTCCTCTGCCCAGGGTCGCTTCATTCCCATGACACCAAGTGGGATCAGCAGGCTTGGACTTAATGTCTCACCTTCATCTCAAGCCCAGCTGTGGTGATGCCACTCTGTCTCCATTTCCAGATGTGAAATCCAGCCCCAGTTTGCACAGACCATCTGACATCTGTTGTGATGGTTTGCATGAGGAGTACATAAAATTCCTTACGTGACAGACTGGAGTCATCCGACAGCCATCGACGAGGCTGAGCATGGCGTTGCTGCCTCAGTGAGGAGACCAAGGACCAGCCACAACACTGGGTGGAAATGGCCTCCTCCAGCCCTGCGAGGCAGAGGTACATTGGCACGGAGCAGCCAGAAATGCCACTGAAGTGCCCAAATGTTACCGTGTGCTGTGTGAATCTACGAGCCAGAGGGTTAAGTCCACCCTCTGGAAACGCTGGAGCACTTAGGCTGGGATGACGCAAGTTGCTGATGAAGTGTTTGCAGCTCGCGCTACTTGGAAAGAGGCATTTAGGCAGCTGCAGAGGGTTCTGGTGATGACAAATCTTGGAAAGCAGACCTCCTGTTTGATCGTCTGCGAAGGCAAAGCATCCAGACTGGTGGTGACAGGACAAATCACTTGCAGATGACATTATTTAGCCAGCAGACAGAGTGTTTGTTTGACTGTTGCTGATGCTCCTTTGAAGTCGTGGATGTGGACCCACGCAACTGACTGACTCTACCGTGTCCCTCCTCCTCCAGGCAGCCACGCTGCCTGCTGGATCTGCTTGTTTGGGGTGTGCTCACCTTCCTTCTTGGTGACGCTGGCTGTGGACTGAGGGAAGCGAGGGTGTGTGCACATAACTTTTCTGGGGTTTCCAGTCCAAGAAGGGCTGCAGAGAGCCCTGGATTTTGCATGAGGAGAAGAAATGGAGGGAAAGGCAAGTCATTTTCTAGCAAGTAATAAGTGACAGTAGGATGTGAAGTAAAGTCTGGTTGGTGTCTATGGGCTTTGAGCCAAAATCTGTGGGAACGTATCCAGTGTTCCTGTCAGGGTACCTGTGAAGCTGGAGAAAGGCAAGGTGCCCCAACTGCCTTCCTAGGTGTCTAGATGTGAGGAACCAAGACAAGTGAGAGACTGGCTACCTTCTCGTGGCTGGAAGACTGGCCAGCATGTGTGGCTTTCTCCAGCGTCAGCACCATGCTAAGTGCCTTCATCTCTCTGCTGGGCTCTGGATGTGAGCCCTGGGGCTTCAGTTGTCATGTGGCTACAGAGCTGGACAACCTCTTGGTGGCTCCAGGCTGGCCCCTTGGAGCTGCAGCTACCTCTGTGAGGGACCTCTTGAGGTTTTCCTCTCCAGAAAAGCCCAAGGATGGCTCTGGCTGGGCCTGTAGTAAATTAATTCTTCTCTAAGCAGCTCTCCCGTGGTGCAGCTGGCCTAAGGAAGGTGTGGAGAGGTCATGGATGTTCCTTCACGGTTGGTACATGTACCATTGGTTTGACAGCTCAATCACAACGCAGCCAGGTGCTCCACACACAACCCCTGCTTATCCAAGTAAGAATGTGACAAAGAGGTTGGTTTTTCCCTCTGACATCACGATTTGTGCCTCTGCTGCCTGTTCTGTGCTGGACAGATGCTGAGTTAAAGCTATCAAGGGGATATATCTTCTCTTCCCTGTCTATGCTCGCCCACCAACTGACCTTGAAGCTGGCTAGGAAACTTACCCCAGTTCCTGAGACCCAAACTTCTGTCTGGGTTTGCAGGCACATGTGCTTCTCACCTTCAAGACCCTTCATTTGAATCCATTACCTTCACATCTGCCAGGTTCCTTGGAGATCACCCAAGGATCACGTTTAAAATGAGCATAATGTGTTTTATCTGAACAAACTGATTTTCTTGATAAAAGCATTAGAAGCACAATTTTAAAAGAAAAAAAAAAAACATGAAGAGAGCACAATTTAGGTCATATTTGGCCAGGATGCTCTGTGCCCTTCTGATACGTCATCCAACATGAGGGGTCGGTAATTTAGCACTTCTTGCTACCAGGACCCACACCAAAGCTTGTTGCCGTGGGAGTACTGTGTGTCTGTCTTCTGATGATGATGGATTCTCCCTGGTCTTCCTCTCCCTCTGTCACCTGGCCACCTCTCCCAGCTTCCTTGGCTGGGTTGTGGCTCTTTCCGAAGCGCTGCTGCCATGACCCGCCTTTCCTTGTTTTGCTCTCTGCAACTGGAAGATGCAAAATGCACGTGCGAAGAACTGGGGGCCTCTGCCACATCCTCTGCTCTCCCAGAGCTTTTGGGGTCAAACCTATGTTGTATGCCTCTCATTTATTCCTTCTCATTTGCATGCTGTTTTGTAGGATGTTTCCTAAACTTTTGCTAAACATTCCAAGCCGTGTACCAGGGCTACATACATTGTATCACTGCTTGCGATATTGAATTTTATGAGGATTGTAAATTTTAGCTCACCTTTAGCTTTCCACACAGACCCCCGACAAGCCAGCTCTGGTATTTTTAGGTTGGGTTATTTCCACACACACACACACACACCACCACCACCCCTAAATCTCCCTCCTGCTCAGTGACGTCCTGGCTTGCTGGTTCCTAACTGTGCATTTCTTCTCCATCGCGTCCCCTTCAGCCACATGATGTCAATGACGTGATGATCCCAGCAGGCCTGCCTTTTCCCTGCCCTTCCTCCCATGTCACTGCAGATGTCCTACACCAAGCTATGGGTGACCAGCAGAGTTCCTAAACGTGCAACACATGCACTTCATGGAGAGGACACACGCGGTGACACTGCCCTGGGCTGGCCACACATGTCATGCCTGACACTTTTCAGCATTTCTCCCAACTGCCTGCAGTGCTTTTGGCTCCCACTTTTCCATCCTGTTATGTCTGGGGTCTAGTGGCTGCAGCGGTGACTGGTGATGCCATTTGAGTCACTGGTGATGTTCATCCCAAGGGGTGTGGAGGGGGTCACAGCTGCACCTCTGACTGTCCCCTCACTATACCCTCAGCAAACCTGGCCTTGTTGTGGGGATGATACAGGGTGGAAGAAGGGGGCACAGGGAAGTGTAAGGTGAGTCCCAAGACCAGTGCAGCAGGTCTAGCGTCACCGTGGTAGCATGGGCATCTCTGACCCAGGCAGGGGCTGTCCTCACGTGCATTAGACTTGCAGTGCTGCCACGGGGCTGGAGTGTCCCCACAGCCCTGCTGTCCCTCCTCATCCTGACAGCATCAGGCTCCACTCAGCTGCTGCCCACAGTGCCCAACTCTTGGTTATCTCTCCGCACTCCAGGAGCTTCTGAGTTGTCTTTAACCATCTTTGCTTTTCTCTCCTCATACGCTCCTCCTACCCTTCCCACCACCCCCCCCGTGGTGTCTGCATCACCCCCACTGCCCCTTTGCCCGTCCATCCGCCCCCTGGCATCTCCCCTCGCCCACCCTCACTGCAGGAAGGCTGGCCTCATCCTCTCCCAGCTGGGGGACCTCAGCAGCTGGTGCAATGGCCTCCTGCAAGAGCCCAAGATCAGCCTCCAGCGTTCGTCCCTCAAGTACCTCGCCTGCCGCTACAGCGAGATCAAGCCCTATGGGCTCGACTGGTCGGAGCTCAGCCGGGACCTCAAGAAGACATGCGAGGAGCAGACGCTGAGTGTCCTTTACAATGACTACGGTGATAAGGACTACTGAGAGTTGCGGGCGCCCGCTCTCACGCTGGCCTTCCCACAGGCGTTTGTGAGGGGTTTATACACAGACCCATGGCGAGGGAGGGTGTCGATGATGTTTCTGGAGGCAAAAATTTGTACCGGGGAGCAAAAGCAGCTGCTCTGTGCAGGACTGACTCAGTATTAGTTTCTTCTTTGACTTGGCCAAAAGCCTTTCTAGTTAGAAGTCTTGTGGGACCCAGTTTTCTTGGTTTTGTTTTATTCATTTTGCCAAGAGGTTCCTCAGCATTGGTGGAGAGGGCAGATGGGGAGGGCACAGCCCTCTCCTCCTGCCCCATCCCTGCCCTGACTGTGGGGACCATACCTAAGGGTGGGGGACACTGATCACCGGAGAAACGTGGTGACACAGGCAGGATGGGAGAGCAGGTGATGCAGGATTGGGAAAATGGAGGCAGGGCATGCAGGTTAGGTTGAGATGCTAGTAGTTATGGCTGAGAAAAACAGCCTCTGGATGTCTAAGAGGGTTGGGATTTTTTATATATATTTTTTTTTAATTCTAAAGCATGAGTCTGGATGAGACCTGGCCAAGTGATGGTGCCATTGCAGGGCAGGGCTGGTGTGGGGTCACCAGCTGGGGTGAGGAGAGAGGGGCATTGGTAAGCCCATCTCCTCAGGTTCTTCTGTCATGGTCAAAGGCCACATCTGCTCCAAGATGCAGAGTCCTCCAGAGCAAAGGCAGCTTGGCCTCAAGGCCAACTTCATGAGCTTTCTTCTTGTGGGACCACATTCCTAGGAAGTCAGCTTTAAAACCCCTTCCATCATTGTTTTTTACCCACCATAATAAAGACTTTGAAGCAATGTCGAAGTACTGCTCAGGAGAGCCCCAGCCAGGGAAGCAGCAGCCAGGTGGCACAGACGAGGCCACCTTCTGCACCAGCCACCCTGTAGCTATGGAGTAGCCCAGGCTCTGCATGGTGAGGGGAGCACAGGGTAGCATATCCAGATGTGGTGGTGCAGGATGGTCCTGGAGGTCCTGGTCCCAGAGAGGGCTCGGTGACACAGTGAGGTGGGCAGACTTCTTCTCAGAGTGTTGCTTGCCCGTGTTCAGGCTCACATCTGCAACTCTCACTGGTGACTTTTTTTTTTTTTTTTTTTTTTTTTTTTAAAAGAACAGGGGTTGTCCTGGGACACTGAGCTTGTTTCAGAGCACACTGTGCTCCAAAACCCTGTTACTATTGACAGTGTTGGAGGCAGCAAACGGCTTCCTTGCAGCTTCAGCTCCTAGCCTGCTCTGCAGAGGAGGCACCTTCGAACTTGCCAGCTGTGCATCTTTGATCTGGACAAGCCAGGAGCCCTACAGTGGAATTTTTACAATGCCTCTTCAGAGAGAGAAATTTCCTTTTCATTTTTTCAGTCTTGGCAGGACCAATCTTCAGCTTGTCTCTTATGATTTTCTGCCTCATTCCTCCCCTACCTGCCAAGGACATGGCTCGAGTATTTACAAGGTGCTGAGAAGGAGATGGCTCTGGTCCGCAGCGGGTCACAGCTGACGATGCTGCATCACGGTGTTTGCTCAACAGCAGTTCAGAATCTTCCTGCAGGACCACACAGTGCTTTGCTCTTCCCTTCTGAAGGGCAGAGCTCTCCTCCAGGGGCAACTGGCCTGGACTGGGGAGCTGCTGGGAGCAGCCACTGGCAGACAGTATTACCTGGGCATCCCCGTGAAGGAAGTCTGCTGGATCTTTTTGGCTTTTTCTCACATGTTTCTGCTTGTATTTTGACGTGCCTGATGCTGTCAAGGGCTTGGGGCTCAGAGCAAGACCGGTGCCGTCTCCATGAGCAGGTATATGTGGGCAGGTGATCTGTGCTGAGCTGTTGCTCCTTTTCCTTTCAGCCACTGGCAGTCTTGGCCAATATGCTTTGGTTTATCCGTTTGCTTCTCCCAGCAGATGCTGAGACAACCTTTAACTTCCAGCCGGGCAGCCATCCAGGGATAGGCAAAGGGCACCTCTGCTCAACGCCTCAGAGGGATGCTTGAAAGAAGGCTGCTCTGGCAAGTTGGTTACTCGCCAAGTAATACCGCTTACACGGCCTTGATATGAAACGCAGGCTGTTTTCCTTTGGGTAGCAGCCTCCTCTCTTTTATTGCTCACTAGGTACAGGAGCAGTGCAGTCTGCCGGCCATTCGCTGCGACGCTGCCAGGAGAACCCTGGACACCTCATGCATTCACACCTGCCTAGGTTACTTTTTCATCCAGCCTCAAGATTTGCTCTGTGGCTCTGCAGATATTTCTGTTCTGCTTCTGCGCTCACATTTCAAAGCCCTTCAACCCCACAGTATCATCTGCTGGCTGAGCTGGACTCTGCTCCCTCAGCACCAGCTTCCCCATGGGCTGGGAGATGGACCATCGTGGAGGGTGAGGGGAAAGCCACACATCCAAAGTCCTTCAGCAGCACCCTTGCACTGCTGGATGGGACTCGGCATCCCCATCCTGTGACGGACCACGCAGTCTGCTGGTGGGGCTGTGCTCTGCCTGGTTGACTGCCATGGTGTTGCTGCACCCACTGTGCCGGCAGATCCTGCTGGCATGGCATGTCTGCGGGGCCATTTTCATGATGGTCCTGGCTTTGTGAAGGCTCCCTTCGTTTCCTCACTCTGGCTTTGCAAGTCAGAATTTTGCCCAAACCTGGATCTTCTTGCCAAAATGTCTCAACTAAGACATGAGCCCATCTCAGACAGCTGCCACCAGCCTGCCGTGGGAGCTCAGACCTGGGCAGGGGGTTGCACCATGGCTGAAGACCTAGCCTTGGGTGAGATGTATTGCATAGGGCTTGCTCACCCAAAACAGCTGCAGGCAACCCCCAAGGTGTCCCCTTCCCTGCAGAGCTGACACCATCTGCATCTGCCACAGGGTCCTACTGTTGGGTCTGCATAGTATTTTCTCTCGGACTCCTGGTTTTTCCCATGCTGCCAACCACACAAAGGCTGGAGAAGACACTGTTTTCCATCTATTTCTGCAACCTCCTGAGCCCCCCTGCCCTCTCTTCTTGTTTTATTTCTGAATTAATGAGCAGTCATTAACTTGAGATGAACCTCTGGGTC
The DNA here is from genome assembly GCF_023634155.1 of Falco peregrinus. Taxonomy (NCBI): domain Eukaryota; kingdom Metazoa; phylum Chordata; class Aves; order Falconiformes; family Falconidae; genus Falco; species Falco peregrinus. Next base: position 5,975,880 of record NC_073730.1, on the reverse strand, counting down.
ATTATCTTTTCTTTGCTGCACCCGTCCCCTGTAATAGCATTACTACCTTTTACTTGTCGTGGAGTTATTTAACATATAAAGATGGTTTGGTCCTTTTCTTTACAAAGATGGCTACAATTCATGTTCCTTGATGTTCTATTAAAACTCTAATGTGACGTTTTACTACTGTAGATTGAAAGTAGGGTGCTTTAGGGTGGGATAGCCATGTGGCAAGAAACATAAAACCCTTCCAGATTACTTTAAAAAAAAAAAAAAGGTTTTAAACAATGGCAACAACAACAACAACAACAAAACTTTCATTGTAACACTATGTAAAACTCCAGATGATAATTTAACTGACTATTAAACGGAGCTGTTAGTAATCTGTGGCTCTGGCAAACTGGAGTGTTTGTTTATAGTTTTGGTCCAGTTGATGTCATCTTTTGGTAGCGGATGAAACACTCCCAGCTTTTGAACACGCGTGCGTCCTCACACAAGTTTAGCATTAGCCCATCTGCCCAGAGGGTTAGCCAAGTCCCAAGCCACTCAGTACACACAGCCGGAGCTGGGTCCTGCCTTGCCGACCTGCTCTGCCAGGCATGGGAAGGTGCACATGCCTGCAGGCACCTTCAGGTTTTGGAGGAAAGACTGTGTTTAGACATCCTTGGCAAGGGGCTCTCAGTCCTTGCTTTGCAAACCTCTGCAGATGCCGGGAATTTGGAAGCAGAGTCCAAAAAACCTCCTTTTAGCCTGTTTTTTAGTATATGAGGTGGATGGGATGGTGCTGTCTGGTGGTCAACCACCCCCTGAGAACTTCCTGGTCCATCTGGCAGACTTTTGACTAGTGGCATTACAAATATGAATGTCCTACAAGTGATGTGAAAATCAGTGCCCGAACAGAGGTGAGAGCTGCAAAGGGTGCCTTAAAAGTCACTTACAGTGCATGCTGTGCCTAGTGCACAGGCCATCGGGACTTGTAGGGGCTGGTCCCATGGCCAAGCCCGGTGTGTGTTGCCACTTGCCCTGCCAGATGGGTGGGAGACCCGGGGAGAGCCGGGGATTACTGTGGGTGGGCAGACAGGATGCCTGGGAGGACACGGGAGAGGGGGAATTTAGGGGCTATAGCGCACAAATCCATAGGAAACCAGACTTCATTAAGTTTCATGGAACAACTTGATTTTTTTTTTCGCTTCCCACTGCTAAATTGCAGGAAAATAAGCTAAAAATACACCCAATACTTTCCTTCCGCTATTTTCCGTGCAGTTAAGTGCTGTGGCTGCCACTGGCTCATTGCACAATAACCCATGGCTGTGGAACAAGGCAGGAGGAGAAGGAATAGAAGGAGGAGGACAGGGGCTGTGTGGCAGCAGGGCACGTGGTGGCAAGCCTGAGCTGCTGGGTAAGAAGATCTTGACACAGCTGGCTCATTGCACCTTCACCAGAGCCAGATATCCTCAGGGGTTATCTGGCTTGCAAGTGATGGGAGTTTGGAGAAAGCCACCCCAAAAAGGGTGGAGTGGACTGTAAGGGATGCATCACTAACACGATGGCAGCTTTTTAGAAAAGATTTGGTAATATGTGCACATGGTGGAAGGGTTACTCTTGGCCAACAGTCCCTGTTCATCCTCAGAAAGCAGGTACCAGCAGGATTTGCTGCATTTCAACACATGCATGAATGAGGAGGCACCACTGAAGCCTATGCACACAAGGTACCATGTCCCCATGGTCCTGATCACTGACTTGTTTCTTAATGACTGACTGTGTCGTCTCCTCCATCATAACGGCAACATAAGACAAAGTTCTTCAGATCCAGTTTGTGCTGCTGAAAGAGCCGCCGCCCTGCTCAACCTTGTGTCCTCATCATCTTGGCGTCTTTTGCCTTGAGGCTGGGTGTCTGGCAGAAAGGAGAGAATGGGATGGCAAAACAGCCCTCACTTGGCTACTGCTGCAGACAGCTGCTCTTTTTGTTTTAAATGCAAGACATACAACTGAGGTCCTGGTTGCTTGGGGCTGTAGAGCCCCTTAATGCTCTGTCCTTCATGGGAAATAAGCTGGCCCCGGTGGAAGTGCATGATTTGGGGAGCTTTGCCCCAGAGAGGACAGCCAATGTCACCAGGAGATGCTGTTCCTCCTCCGGGGAGTGATGGGACAGTCCATGCAAAGACCAGAAGCGAAGAAGAGGCTGGTGCAGAGCAAAAGGAGGCACATGGCCATCAGAGATGGCTGAAAGGCAAGGGAGTGGGATTTTAAGACAGGGCAAGGGAAATCAAAGACGAGGAGGAGGGAGGCTCAGGATGAGTTGATTGTCCCTAGTAGGAATATAGCTCCTCTTTGATTCTGGGCATCTCCGTCCAGGCCCTGACCCCCTGGACACGGTGCAAGGGCCAGCACTGAAGGCAGTGCCCACAGCCCTGCCTGGCATCCCCATCTTCGGTACAGGCAGCCAGAAGGACCAAGGGCTTGCTGGGGCCTCACTTGCTTCCAGCAGCAACGCAAACCCAAAGCCCCTCAGCTTGTGTCAATTAAGGCTGGGTACGTATGGCTCTGATTGCCAGCGACACGACAGGCACCCTGGCCACGGCAAGGAAGGACGGCTGTGCCGTGCATCCCCAGGTGCTCCCTGTCCAGCCTCCAGCGCAGCACCAGGCACCCCGTGCTAGGGGCTTTTCCTTCCATTTTCTCAGCCCATTGCTCCTCTCTGGGGCCCTCGATGTGCTTGTGTCAGCCCCACAGGAGGAAAATCAGGATTTCATCGCTTTCCATAGCCTTGGAATTGCCCCCTTGGGATCTAGCAGCCCCCCAACCCACTGCAGGTGCTTCTATTTTTCAGTCCTTTCCAAACTTTCCACTTGCTCAGCTGTGACTCACCTTCTCCTCTGCTTGCAAGTGAGGCAGACGGCAAAGGAAAGAGAAATAGCTCCTATCATGGCTTTGGCCCTTTCAAACCCTGTGCTGAGCTGCAAAACAGCAAAGGGGCTCCTTGAGGGACTATCTTGCGCTGTCTGATGGGGGGAGAGGCTTCAAATGGCCCCAGAACTGGTCTGTTAGAAATATAGCCTGGATTTTGTTAGCTGCCATTTGTGTATCTTTAAGCATCTTTTTTGATTGTCTTTGGTTTTAATTCTCTTGCCAGGGTGCCGCATGACATGTCTCTCTAGCTCTAGTGTGAGCCGCCCTCTGCTCCCTGTCCCCAGGGAGGTGGTGTGTGAGTACACACACACGTTCCCTACCTTTAAGGTGAGTTAATTAACAGAAAGTGGTGGATAATGGACCAGTTTGTGGCATAACCAGCAGAAGACCATCTGCAAAAGTATCCTTGCAGCTGGTGGCATAGTAAAAGCTACATGGGTGGCAACCTTGAAGAGGGAGGGCATTGGAGGGGCGTGTGTGTGTCCCAGCTCTAACCCCAAAGGAGCTCTCCCACTGGGCTGGGACAGTGCTGGGAGGGTCTGCAGTTTGGGGCAGGGGAGGGCATGCAGGACCAAGGGTGCTGGGACCAGCAGAACCATCTCCCTCCCCCAGTCCGGCCACACTTTGGGTGAAGCAAGGAAGCAAAAGACATTGAGGATGAGAAGATTATTTATTTTTCATAGATTTTTATAAAAAATAATTATCAAATACAAAAAAATAAAAATAGCAGCAGCCTCCGTTGTGAATAAAACCCTAATGGGGACAAAAACCGCTCAGTGTCGCTATAGAAGAACAATATTTCAGTATGTAGAAGCTATCTGTTCAGGAGAAGCACAAATGTCTACCAGCCAAGCCAGCGCCTCTGGCCACCCCCAGTCCCCCTGTCCATGGGCCACAGTCCCTTTCCTGCACCCACTCATAAACAGGGACGAGCCATTGCTGAGACCAGGATTTTCATGCCAAAAGGGTAAAAATTTGGCATATAAATACACATTCATCCAGGAAATGCTGACACCAGGCACGGAAGGGTTTGGCATGGCAGGTGCTGGGACAGATTTTTCCCTCTGTGTCTCACCCTCATCCCACGTCCCCATCACCTCACCCTGCTGGGGGCTGCCATGCCCCCTGCTCCCACTGTGCCGGGACCCCTGGCTGTCCCCTTCCCTGCACTCCTGGAGCAGGATGGGCTGCACCTCCTGGGGACATCGGGGCTAGAAGAGTATCTCACAAAGAGCTTTGGATTTGGGGGTTTTTTTTCATTTCCTTGGGTTGTTTGAGCGTGTTTTTTTGATTGAAAAGTGAACGTCTGTCAAAAAATTACAGCTGTCAGCCAAACTGACAGTGTGTTTAGGTGAAAACCCCGGGGTGTTGTCACTTGGACGTGACAGGAACAGAAATGTCCACGTGTCCCTGCTGCAAGAGGAGATGGGGCCCATTGCCACACACCCTCCGCATCCCTACCTAGACCAGGGCAGGCAGGAGGTGGCATGCCATGGGGCGATAGGGACACTTGGGATGAGGAAAAGTCTTGGAGAAGGACAAGGCATCTCCTGCCTGGATGCTGGTGGTGTATCCAGGCACAGAGATGTCCCTACTCATGTCCTACAGCGAAACATAACTTCGGGAGCTGCCTGACAAAAGGGCTGGCGGGGGAGCTAGCAGAAGCCAGAGGATGCCTTGAAAATCCCCGGTCTCTCCACACCGTGTCACCCTCTCTCCATCACTCCTGCACCGGCCAAACCCTGGCGGGGAGCCCGGCACAGCCCGGGCGGGAGGAGGCAGCCGGGCATCCCTGGGGCTCTTGGTCCCATCCTGCAGCTGCCCCCGGGGACACCGCGGTCCCTGCTCCTGCTCGGTGGCCCCTTCTCTGTTTTCCTCTTTCTGCTTCTTAGCAGCTCAAAACCATCAGCCATAATCCCAGCTGGAGCCGGGCACCTTCGCTAACCGTTGCCTCTGTGGGGCTGGGTTCAGGCTGCCAAACTGAACTTCTGGGAATTAACTATGGGGGCCAAAGCTTCTAGCTGAGCTTCTTTGGGGCTAGAAGTAAATTTTCACTTCATGCCTACGTGAGCAAGAGATTCGTGAAAGTCAGCAACTGTATGTCCACTGTAGATTGTAATAAGGAAAATCTTAATGGGAAAAGATGATGCTCAAAGTCTCCTGACAGGTTGTTCGGGTCCTGTCTTTCCTTGCGTTACAGGGTCTGGTCTCTGCTGAGAACTGCTGAAAACACTGTTGAAGCTCATGTTTGGAAAGGACACATGGGGAAAGAAAAGAAGGACCACCTCATCATCCTTCATTCAGAGCATCACACAGCTACTCTTCATTGCCCACTATATCCCTCACCTAGTTGGATACACGGTGGGCCAGGGGGCGTGAGGCAGAGAGGGATCATTGCGTATCTGCTCCTACTGGCCATGCAGACATCCCCATGGACACATAACCCTTCCCAGAGGGCTCTGAAATAATAGGTGATGGGCATCTGTGGTGCCCAGCAGCGCTCACTGAATCTGCCGTGCTCACCGGGGCGATGTAAGGGCAACATCAGCGTTTCTCCTCAGCCTCAAAATCCTGACCCAGGACCCTAAGCAGAGCAAGGCAAAGCATCGGCAAATCCCAAGGGCAAAAACTTGGTGCCTGCAAGATGCCAAGAGCACCCTGAGGTCACAGCCTCCATTCCGCCTTCCTGCGGAGCTCTCTCCTGGCGCAGCCTGGGTGTTTGGCTTCTCTCTCTGTCCTCCTTCCAGCTCCCTCTCAGCAAGGAAGGGGGAATTCCCTGCTCCTCCTCCCCGACCTGCACTTTTCCCAATGGTTTGTACTTCACAGCAGCATGAGTGTGTGACAAAGGATATCCTTTCTCAGCTTCATCAAAAGCAAAGAAAATATAATATATATTTATATATATATTATATATATGTGTATATATATATAATTAAGTTTAAATATTTGCAGAGAGATCACAACTACCTCGACCTTGCTAAAAGAAGCCTGTACAGCAGAAGGGGGGTGAATAATGACCAAATCCAGAGCAAAGACAGACACCCAGACACCAGACCAGGACAGATGTCCATGGCAGCACCAGGGCTCCCAGCCCACAGCTGAGGCAGTGCTGCATCGCTGGCTGAGCCCCTCAAATGCGCATCGGACCCCTGTGTCCCGGTTGGGTTTGGGAGGGAGCAGCGATGGGGAGGGGACCGCCATGTGCCTGCCCTCTCATGCCACAGCACGCTGGCTGCTCGGTGGCCTCACCTCGGCCCCTTTGTGTGCAGTCACCAACCCCCTGCCCTGCTCTTCCTTACGCCTGCTGCCCCCTTGCACCCCGCCGTTCCCCAGCAGCCCCCGTTGCTGCCCCTTCGCTCCTCCGGCACTCGCCTGACCGAGAGAGGCCCTTCGTGGTGCTGCTACTGGTTCTCCTCGGCAGCCGGGTCACGGCACGTGCATTCGTCCTGGTCACAGTCAGCAGCAAACGGGATCACCTGGGAGGACCGAAGGGAGATGTAAGCCTCTGCTTTGAGATCCCTGGCCCCTGGCACCCCTATGCCCCTGCAAGCCCCCTCCACCCTGGTATGGACAGACAGACGCTTTGGGCTGCGCCTTGATGTTGTTGGTATTGTGGAGGCTGCCAGGCTCCACGCTCACAGAGAAACGGGCTCTGATACAAGCTGTCCCCGGCTGAGTTTTCCTTTTAGCCTTTTCCTTTTTGTTCACTTGTGTTTCAAATTTTGCAGCCGAGGATCAGCTTGAGTCTTGTGCCCCAAATGTCAAACCCTGGGGAGAAGCCTCCCCTGGTGGGTGTGAGATGTTTGGACTAAGGCTGGCAGTGATAAGGCACCTCTAGATGTCAATTTTACTTCAGCGGCTGTTAGAAAGCCCCCCTTGCCCATGTCCGAGCCCATGGACCTGTCCTTCAAGCTACTTGTGGCTCTTCAAGGCTCAGCAAAGCATGAAGGTAGCATAGGCTCATCTTCTGCAGCTCCTGGAGGAAAGCAACCAAGCTCCCAGCTGCTAAGGCTGGCCTCCATACTACCTGATGTAGGAGCCAGGGTAGATGCATGGGGTTCTTCTGCACTATGGATCAAGAAAACCCAGGCAGGCTGGAGGCTGCTTGAGCAGGAATGGCCTTCAGTGGGGCAGGCAGTGGGTCCGTCTAGGGCCACCCACAAGCTGTGCTGCTTTGAGACATACCATGTGGGTAGAGAGGCTCATTGCACATTTCTTTTTCTACACAACAACCATATGTGGCTGAGCAAACTTATGTCACCTTAGCTGGTGGCAGCAGAGCAAGGTGGGAGGGCACCAGCAGAGCTTCTGGCTCCTAGTTAACAGTTGCCCAGTCATGAGCCATGGGAGCTGAGAAAATAGTTCCCTCCAGAGGTTTTATACACACCAGGCTCAGAGCCAGCAGTTTTTCTTACTGTGGAAGCACATTTGAGTTTTCACAGCCTGGGTCAGTGAGAGCTGGAGTGGGTTTTTGGTGTTTAAACTGCATATTCTTGCATCTGCCTTAACAGAGACGTGCTGGTGGCTTGTGCCACAGGAGATCTGGGACCTGTGGGGAGCATGAGCTGGGTCTGGGTCTCCTGAGAGCCATGGGACTGAATCCTCCCACCTTCCGCTGCAAACCTGTCCTTTATTTTGTCCAGAGATCCAGCTATCTCAGACCTCCTGAGAGCCGTGCCTTGCTCTGAGATGTCATGATATCACTATGGGGGTTTCACTCATCACTTGGGTGTTAAGCCTTTTCTCTCCTATCTCAACTGGATCTTCCCAGGATTTTATTTTTCCTTTTCTCTGTGTGTGTATGTGTGATGAAAGGAAAAATGATTCAAGCTCCACAACAAAGATGAGAAGATCCAAATTCACATATTTTTGCAGTGAGAAATTATCTCATGCCCTGTGATTTGTTTTGCTGTTGGATATGCTTAGGAAGGATGGGCTGTGAGTACTGGATAGCAAGTTAGGTGGGAGGGGAGGTTGTGATGGGAGACAAAGAAGGGTCTGTGTAACCCCAACGCCAAATTTCTCCCTCCACAGTATTCCTCCCTCCTTCACTCCCCAGGAGAATTGGAAGGGAAAGACAGCCCACAGCGGACGCCAATGGACCATCCCCCAGATCCCCTGAGATTGATCAATTATATGACAAGGTGACTTCTGACTCACCGTGGCTAGCACTACATCCTATGGAAGTAATTTCTCTGGGACTCATTTCCCAAAATGAGAGGGAATCCTGTGAACCTCAGTGGGAGCTGGGCTGAGCTTTCAGTGCCGCTGGCCCAAGTTCAAACCCCGTTGTTGATCAGTGGGATGATGTCTATCAGCTTCAGCTGGCTTTGGTTTAAAATCATGGGTTTGTTCTCCATTCGTGGGAGAATTGCATTGCAGGCTCGGTTCCACGGCCAGCAAAGCCAAAGAGCATAGCTAGCAGTCACCACTCAATCCTAAACCCTGGCCAGTGCCACAGAAGATGCTCACTTACCTTCCTGGAGGACAGTGTGGAGGAGCAGCAGTCACCCCCGTCATACTGGCAGTATGCCCGGTTGTTGATGGTGTCACACCAGCCGTCTGCTTGGAAGGGCTAGGCAGAGAAATGAGTCTTTGGTGAAAGGGTTGTTCAAAAGCATAAGGTTGCCCCCAAAAGCAGAGATCCCAAGAGGGCCCAGCAAGGCCCAGCTCCATCATACACAACCCCCTCTTCAAAGCTAAAGGTCACTAGAAGACTGGTATCCCAGCTGGTGTGTATGGAGTAGTGGGTGCTCGGAAGGCTGCAGGATTCCCGAGGACTGGGGAATTGTGTCAGGAAGCAAGAAAGCAGAATCGCTAGAGCCTGAATGCCACAAGTCCCCATTCCCATCTCATTCAGTGCTTCTCCATGGAGTCCATTGCCACCCAACTAGGAATCCGTTCACTCCCTCATCTGCTCATCCACCTGCTCACACCACTCTCATGTGTCCCCACTTTAATCCAGCTCTCTGCACGTTCGCAGCTGGGGCAGGGCTCTCCAAAAAGCTGACCCAACTCTTCTCTCCAACACCCCTCCTCCCAAAGAGCTTGGCTCTGAAGCTGAGCTTGGTGGCCTGGCTTGGGCAGCTAAGTACAGAGAGGCTGTTACGAGGATCAATAGAACATCTTCTGCTAGAGGATCAGTCTCAGGAAGGCAGATGCTTTATCTCCCTTGGACTACGAGAAAGGTTCAGCAAAGTGAGGAGTCTTCCAGAAGTACTTGCACTCAAGCCAAGCCAAGCCAAGCCAAGCATCGGCAAGTGCTGCTCGCAAGGACTAAAACTTTTCTAGAATGCTCTTTCTTCGGCTCTGACTCCAAGGAAAATGTCCCCACATTCCTTGAGACTCTCCATTGGAGGCTCCAGGTCTGTCCACAGCACTTGGCTCCACCTAACCTTGCCAGGCCAGACTACAAAGCTGCTTATCTGGTGACCATCTGGGACAAACAGAAGGGATCTTCATTAGGCACTAGCTCCCTGCGGGCAAAATCCAACTCTGGGTTGAGCAGAGAGGGCACCAGCCTACTGGTAACCAGAAATACTGGCAACATGGCCACCTTCCAGCTTCAGTCATGGCCATCTTCCTCCTCATTTCTCTTCTTTGTGGCTCAAATCTCACCCTCTGTAAGGAAATCACATGGTTGAGTGGGGGTGGATTTTGCGTTGCCAAAATAATGGTGGCTCCACTTCGCCCAGTGCCCTTTGCTGCTCTCCTGTGAGTCACTGTTGGGTCTGCTGGGACAACTGGGGATTTGCAGAGCCCAGCTTGCTTTGGTGTAGCTCAGATAAATGCTCCATCGCTAACAAGCCTTCTTTACTGAGAGCTCTAACACAGACATAGAAAGCTATTGCAGGAGAATAGCTTTGTGTCCAGAAATGTTAAATGGCACGAGCAGCCATTCAGAAATCCATTTGATTGTTGTTTAGTTACATGAGTCATCCGATCAAAGAGAAACAAGCAACTGGGGCTGAGAAGCAGCCAACGAGGGCTGAGAAATAATGCTGTGCAACTGGTGCAGCCAAACAACGTGCATGTGAAGCACTTGCAATGAACTGTCGAGAATGATCTGCAGCCGAGGTTTATTTATCACAGATACTCATTATCAGTGCCAAGCAACAACCGAGTGTGCTAGCAGAATGGGGAGGCCATTCATTAACCAAGTGATTAGTAATGAAATGCTTCTCCTGCTCCAGGCTCTGTGATGGTAGCTACTGGCCCAGCAACCATGGCCAACCTCCAGGAGGAGTGCTGTCATCAGAAAGGGCTCTTGGAGGAAACCTGGCCACCTCTTTGCCCATGGAAGCAGCTGACCAGTTTCATTGGATCTGGTGGTCCCTAATGACTACTGGACTTCAGAAAATACCCAGACCCAGCCTTTGATGGACACTTGCCTGTAGCACCCCTAAACCCAACGACAGCCAGCTGAAAAAATGTCACCACACCGCAACAGCCCTGCCATCCACTGTGCTGAAGCCAGCAGGCGGGATGGGTGATAATGCCAATAATTCACGCAAAAAAGCCATGCCAAAACCAAGGAACTGATGTGGCTTTTTGTCATCATGACTCACAAGGAACAGAAATGGGCTCAATGCAGGCTAATGTCACTATAGGAAGTAGCAGCAGGAATTGTGGCAAACCACTGAGTGAGTCTGTGCTATCAGCACCACAGTCCCCACACCAAATACAGGCAGCCACAGAGAGACTGCATTTGCCTGGAAGATCTCACAAGAGAAGAAGAAAAAATGCACCTTCCTGCAGCTGGGAAACTGAGGCACAGCTGGGTTAGGTAGCTCACTCAGAAACAAGAAGGGATTTGGCTCCCATCATTGCTATCGCAAAACACGTCTAGATGACACCAAGGTGCAATTTCACCAAGACAGCAGGGTTAACGCTCCTTTTCCATTGAAAAGCATCAGTGGGTCTTAAAAGATGGTTATCAAAGAAGGTCGCTGAGCGACAGGCAGCTTTGAGCGCCGGGAGGGCCAGGGCAGGGATGCTGGGGCTGGCCGGTACAGGGATGCAGGCAGGGGACCGGCCAGGGCGGCTGGCAGGGAAGAGCTCTTCTGGGTGTGATTTGCCTTTGCAGCAGTCCACACCGTGGAGTTTTTCCTTGAGCTTTGCTCCATATGTCATGAGTCACTGGCAAAACAACACCCGCTGCTTCGGTAGTTTCCATATAATTATGGGGAGGTTTGCCCATCCCAACTGCACAGGTCTGAAACAATTTCCAGATCTTGCGTGCAAGGTGGGGGGATGACAGAGGCAGGGACAGGATGGGGAAGGAGAGGCTCTCATTTTCTCTCTACACGTATTAGGGCTAATTGCCCCCTCCTCTCAACCCGCCGGAGCCCGTACCCCACCCTAAACAAATACAGGCTTCTATGGCAACACTTGTTGGGGAAACTTAACAGCTCATGCTCCAAATTACATTGGAAAAACATATGAGGGGAAAATAAAAAATGACTAATTGGATTCAAGGCTCAAAAGAGCCAGGTGCAGGGTTTGGGGACTGCTGTCCCTGCTCCTTGCTCAGTGCCTGGAGAATACAGTGACTCCCATTGCTTTACCTTGTCAAGAATCTCCAGCTGGTTCACCTTTGCAAGCAAAAAGAGCAAAGTAAGGTGCTGGCGGGTCACCCTTGAGGGCACAAGCACCCTCATGCTTGCATCAGTCTCATTTTGGTTTTGCAAGAGCCATGGCAAGGGAGGACATGGGCAATGCAATGTACTAAGAGCACGTGATGTGAGAGGAAAACCCGTACAAACTCTGCACTTGAGCCACGTGGCTCTGCAGGAAGCAATGCCAGCGGTGGGAGAAGGGAGGTTTGACCATGCTGGTAACTTGCAGCAACACCTGATGATGTTTTAAGGTGGTGGCAGGACAGAAGAAAACACCAATGCCCAACCATGCCAGGCAAAGGCAATGGAACAGGCAGGGAAATGGCCAGCTGGGTTTCAGCCACCAGAATGTGCAACCTCTAGCGCAGAGGGGAGAGAGTGCTCCTTGAAACGGCTCTCAGAAACTGGGAAAAAAACAAAGAAGGTGATGGCTACAACTGCTCCACACCGTGTTAAGTGACAGGAGCTGCTCGGCGAGGTGATGTGCCACTGAGGCAGCCCGGGAGCTGGGCTGTGTCAGCGAATCTCCCTGCTCACGCCATCCATCTTCCTTGTTTATTCAGACGGGAGCTTCATCAGGGCATGTGTTAGCACGTGGAGCTGCAGCAGCTGGCACCACCAGGCCTGAGCCCAGCGCTGCCGGCATAAAAATAGTAACCACGAATCAAGTGCTTGGCAATTTAAATAGGCTAAAAAACCACATGCTCTCAACGCTGGCATAGGCACAGATTAAAAGAGAAAAAGTTAAATTAAAAAAAAAAAAAGAGGGAAAAATATTGTAGGCAAAAGAGGGATGTGAGAAAGGATTAGTTATATCCCACCACATCCCAGGCAGAAGCCTCTCAGAGGGCTCGTGGCAAAGTTTCTTTTGAGGCTGCTGGGAGATGCCATGCAGGGAGCAGTGTCTATGCAGTGTTTTTCCACTGTCCCTGCAGAGTCCCCGAGGCCAAGCTGGCTGGTCCCTCCCCGGGGCTGCCATCCTGCCTGGCGGGGAGCCCCCAGTGCCATCAGTGAGGGGGCAGGTCCAGACACTTTTCTTTAAATCCACCTTGTATGTAGGTTATTCCCTGCAAAAGAGCATGAAAGGGTGCAACGGAGTGAGTGAAAGATAAAGCATGAAGAATAAATCACAGATGCCATCAGTATCACACATATTTTGGTGCTGTGTCACGGGCATTTGGTGAACATTATTTCCCAGGAATGCGGGTTTTGCTCTGGCTGAGCAGACCTGAAGGCCCAGTACCTTGCTTTTGGCGATGACCAGTTCCAGATGCTTCAGAGAAGGGTGGGGGGGGGGGGAAAAATAATTCAGCATGCACCTGGCCAATTGTGCAACCATGTCGGCATGAGCTGACAGACTCTCCTGCACTGCCATTGGGGTGGAGAGTGCTTGCAATTCCAATCTGCCCGTAGCTAGAGAAAGCCCAGATCCCAGTTTCAGGGGATCAAGTCCAGCCTTAATAAGCAAAATATTTCCCCCCAGCCTTTGGAAGTCTGTGCAGGTCCCCGAGCTTTGCAACTGTGCTGATCTCACCCAAGTAGGGTGCATAGTTTGCTTTTGTGCTGCTTCTAAGTCAGCATGGATTTTGCTGTCCTTTCATCCTTGCCTTTGGATGTCAGTATTTTGGGCATTGACTTTGGACCATTTTCATACTGAGACAACCACATACAACCCTGCAGCTGAGGAGGTGCAGGTATCTTCCTCCTTCCCAGCTGTCGCTTTCCAAGCAGCCTCAGAGGAACAGAGGAACCATCATGTCTGCATGGAACAGCCCTGGGAAAGCTGCTGCGGCCACCATCAGACCCACATCTTGTGCATCAGCTTCATTGCTGTTAATTCTGCTCTTGAGATGGATGAGTCATTAGTGGTGGAATTAACTGGAGGAGACAGGGATGTGGCTGGGCGATAAACCACTGCTGGGGGAATGTCTCCCTTTGCTGTGCACATGGTTCTTCCAGGAGCCTTGCAAGGTCTTCAAAAGCAAGCCCCCAAAGGCATCAGCATGTACCCAGCACCAGAAATGAGAAGGTTGTAGTAGCCAGGGCCAGGATCTCACCAAGCACAGCTGGAAACCCCAGCCCACTTACTGGCAGAGGGCTGTCAGTCCAAACCAGGGCTCACAGAACCGCAGGACATGAACCTTGAGTTGCCCCAGGGCTGGAGACCCCTGCAGCTTCAGGGGTCTGAGACGTGCAAGAGAAGCCAGGTCCCAGGTGCAAGCTGCTGCACATGGGAGGGGGGAGCAGGCAGGGGGGTGTGGGGAAAAGACAGCACCAAGAGGCTGCAGCAGCCCTTGGCCAGGGATAGGCAGGGGGCAGCTTCTCCCTGCCGGATGCCTTTCCTTCCTTCCCACTCCAGCCACTAGCCAAGATATTTCAGAAAGCTCTGGGAGATCCCTGGGAGGACTTGAAGGGTAGGTACCCAAAGCTTTGTTAAAAGTCTGGTTCACTTAAAACCCCTATGCATCCAGCACCCCCGCTTGGGTCCATGGAAATTCCCACTCCCATCCCTACCCGCATCCCTCCAACATCACTCCAAACCCATTGTTTCCGTACAGAAAACTGGGGCCGGTGTCAGTCCCTTCAGCCACAGACATGGCAGGAGCTAGTTGAGGTGATGCTATAGCACAGTGTCCCCAGGACACATCCCTTTCCTTGCACACACACACACTCATGCTGGTGAGGCAGAGAGCCCGGCCATTCTTGGCTCCCCCTGCTTGCCCAGGGAAGTTGACTGGGAATGCAGACTGTGGGAGGAAACGACAATGTTCATTGTTTGGATTAAATATTTTTCTTGGCCCTTGCTCTGTTGCAGCTTGTCTTTTATTTTTTTTCTTTCTCCCCTCTCCCCCCCCCAACACCCCAAGCACATTCACTTTCCCTCTCTCTTTCCTGAGGCTCTCCGGCACGAAAGGAGGAAATCAGCTCTGAAAAACACAGAGAGGGACAGAGAAGGAGCAGGGCTGGCTTCTGCTCAAAAAGCTTTTTGGGATGCCTGGCTGCTCTGAGCCACTCTGAGCAGCGAGCAAGCTCTACCTGGCCCATCGCATCGAGAGAGGCGAGGCAAGCGCTGCTCAGGGGAAGAGAGCTCTAGAATCTGGCAAGAGGCACCCCAGACCAAGTGTCCTGAAGAAAAGAGAAACAAATTCCTACGGACCCAGTGCTTCATCTACTATTTTTGTGTCTCCCACTTTCTGTGCTGAGCCATCCTTCCACTCCTTTTGAACCATGGCAGCTGACTCTTGGAGCCACATGCCTGGAGGATGGCTTGCTTGGAGACATCGTGGGCCTACCCCGTCACCTCAGATGCAGCCAGAAAGCAAAATGGAGAAATGCCAATTGTTTCTGAGCTTGCTGGTGTCCCCAAGCCACTCACTCATCAGCTCAGCACGCAGACAATTTCCATCACATCTCAGATCTTCAGGAACATCTGCTTCAGCTCCAACATCCTTCTCCTCATGCATCACTGAGAAAACAGAGGCTTGTTGCTCGAGAAAGTATTCCATATACCCAAAGGAACGCTTCAAGGAAGAGGTGACAGACTGGAAGGCAGCATCTTGCTGTCTGGTTTCAGCCTGCGTGCCATCACTTGTAGTGCCGTGCCAAAGGCAACAACAGCCCCGCTCCCAGCAGCTTGGTCTGCAGCTGTAGGTGTTCTTCAGGACAGAGGGAGCCCCTTAGACATTGGTTTCCTGACATATCTGGGCCCTGTTTTAATCAGTCTCAATCGAGTTTGGACAGAATCAGTGTCCGAAGGGGGATGGAGAGTACAGAGGTAGACTGCTGCTTGTTCTCCGGCCCGAGTACTGCTGTAGATGACCATACTGGGAGAGCAGGTCCTTGCCTTCATGGTGTCTGAAAGTGCTTCTGTGTCCCAGGCCAGGATTTGGCTTGGGCACACTTCTGCTGCAGAAGGGAGTATGTGGCACTTTGGGCTACCAAAATGGGGATGCAGTCCTTTATCCCTGTCCTGCTCTGTGCCTCAGGGCCCCCTCGTCTCGGCAGAGAGCGATCTGGAAAGGTCTTTGTAGAAGAAAGAGATGGAAAGCTGGTGTAGATGAACATCACACCAGAGTGGTTCTTTGCTTCCACAAAAGCATGTGTGTTCATGACTTGTTCATGGTGGGGTCCTTAGCCTTGCCCTTTTTACACCTTGATCTCAGTTCTAACAGGAGAATTAAAACAGAAGCAGGAAAGAACAAGTGAAGGGGAGCAGAGGAAGATGCTCCTGGCAAGCATGGTGGCTCCCGGAGATAGGTCCCCAGCACTCACCATTCCCAGGACTGCTGCTGCACACATGAGAGAAGCCAGGACTTCAATGCCACGAGCACCAGCCTGCAATCCTGCCCTCAGCAGCTCGCCCGCTGCCACGGATTAGATCTCCTGCCAAGCCATTTGTGCAAAATATGTTGCAGGATAGAACGGGTTATGGAAAACAAGCCCTGAAAACCACAAGGGCCTCCTGACCCACTTGTATCTGGTTTCTGCCAAGTTCTTGTTACAGATCTTAAACAGAAAGAAAAACAATGTACGAGGGATGAAGGAGCTGAAGGGGAATGAATATTCGTGTTGGAAGAGCAGTTGGCTGGGCTGTGCTTGGGGATGTTTGTTTATTATCAGAAGCGACTCATTGATTTTTATTTCAGCGGGTGCTTTCAGTGGCTTTCCACTCACTCTGTGTCACTGACTGCACAACTGTGACCTCCAGGAGAGGGGAAAGTGGGACGTGGACAGGGATGGAGGGGTGGCACCTGTGCTGCAGAGGCAGAGAAGTAGCCATAGGTCAGGGCATCCCAGGTGCCAGCCAGCCTGCACAGTAAGGCTTGGGAGAGCTGAGGCTGCTTCCACCCCTTTGGGTCTCCACTACCACTGGTGGTGTGCCTGGATGCTGTGGCCCTACCCGTGCCAAAAGGACCCCATCTTCTGGGGCTCTGTAAGCCTGTCCCTGCAGGCAGGAGAGTTGTGCCTGTCCCATGTCCTTGCACCATGCTGTTGTGTCTTCGATTTATTTCCCTCTGCTTTGTTTCTTAAGAAAATAAGGTTTCTGTAATCCCACTCTACATGTGTGCAGGGGACAGAGATCTCCTCACACTTTGGGAAAAGTATGCTTCAACTGAGATTTTTGGAAGAGGAACAGATTTCTTTGGGCTCATCCCCTGGAAGGCTGTATCGCACGCTAAGCAGCCTGTGCTGCTCATGCCAAGATCAGCATGAAAACGTACCCAGCAGGTATTTAGAGAGCTCCCCATCCTGCCTTCCACTTCCCCAGCATTAAGGGCTTTGCTTTCACCAGTCGGGGCCAGGTCTGATCCAAAATGACTGCTACCTGCAGTCCACACTCCTTGTGCTCCCCCACTATCTGTCCTTGCTGCACTAAGCATGGTGGAAGGTACAGCTCTGCCTGGTCCTTTCGGTATCTGTTTGTGGCCCCAATGTCCACTAATTTGTTTAATCCCTTTTTGAATTTGAAGCTGCTACTCGTCCCTGCAGCCTCACAGGGCAGCCAGAGTCTCACTGCGTCCAAAGCACTTCCCTTCACCTGTTTGAAACAAACCCCATGTCAGGGGTTTCTGCATTCATCTTACCCAGCAGCTCTGCGATTTGATAAACCTCCAGCATTCTGCTCTCCAGACTGAAGTGTCCCAGCTGATTTAGAGTCTCCTTGAAGGGCAGCTGTGGCATCCCCTTCATAATTTTGATTGCTCTTTCCAACTCCACTGTGTCCTCTTGACATGTGGAGGCCAGCATGTCACATACTATCCAAAATTTGAATGTACCAGAATCTAGGACAACTCATCGAGTCCTGTTTGGTCACCTGGATCACATGGGCTTTAGACTTTGGCTTTGGTGAGACACTTGAAGGAATAGCAGTCACAGTGTCTGCCTCTTGCCCGCTTGCTAGAGCAGCAGTCACTTCCAGTAGGATCTTCTCTGCATTTTCAAAGCCAGACAGCCGAAGAGTGCAGACTGGATAAAGGTGTCATGAAATGCTCCCACCGGGACAAGAGATGGGACAGAGTGATGATGTGAGCATCACGAGAGGATGGCTAAATTCTGGCCATGCTGTGTTACCTAGTTGCTCTGGAGGGTCTCCTTGGAGAATCTGGGGTGATGTAGCCCTCATTGCCTTAAGCCCCAGGAGAGCAGAAGAGGATCTCTTTCCTGGAACAGATCATGCCACCAGCATCCATGTTTCTGCCTGGTTTCCTGTGCTGAGCTTTGCCGTGGTACAAAATCAGAGTCCCCCCAAGTCTGGGTGGAGGGACAGTCAAAGGGCCCCAGCCCCACCGAAGGTGAGGAGCAGAGGCAGCTAGACCCCAGCTGCGGTGCTTTGCCGAGGGAGCGAGTTGCACCCTGTGTCCCATCACATTAAAGCACCGCAGGACCCCGCTGTTAGATGAGGCTTCCCACCATCCCTGTTGCATGTGCCTTCAAAGGGGTTAATTCTGGCTGACAAATGCTGGACACAAGCCGCAGATGTGCCAAGCAAGGGTTTTGTGCATGCTGGTGGAAAGAGCCAAGGATCCATTGGGGTCCTTGACTACCTGTTGGATCAAGAGACTCAAGAACAACTTGCAACCACAAACATACTTCTACCCCTATTGCATCATTTCCACCGTAAATACCTCAGGAAAGCCACCAAACAGGGAATGGTTTAGTATTTTATGCTCATGATAACATGACCAGCAGCACACACAAGGGCAGTGAGACCTTGTCCTCATGTGGGGAAGACCTGGGAAATTCCTAGTAGCTCATGCTCACAACAGCTTTCCAGTATGGCCCTCCTTCACCCAGGGTGTGAGGCAGAGCCAGCATCTGTTCCCCCAGCACACAGGCAGGGCTGCTCAGAGCACAGCACAGCAAAGCCAACCTCAACCAGAGAAGGCACCAAGTCATATCAGGAAGGAATTGCTACCCTACGAGGCAGACCGCAGCTGTAGTAGCTCTTGTCCAGCTCCAACCATATCAGCATGAAGCTCTGCCTCCAGCTGGTCTGTCCAAAACACACTGCTTCGAATCCCTTGCAGTTAACCTTTTGCTAGCTGCAAGCAATGATGATACAGAGCTGGAGGTGGGGGCAAGGTCAGCATGTTGTGAAATGTATTGGATGCCCAAAAAAACCTGCCCAGATTCACCCTGATGACTGCAAGAGCAGCCTGCCTTTCCTCTGAGCGTATTTGAGCAGGACGGTGGTGGTTACTCCATCCTGTGGTAACACTGGGTAAACATGATGAAGATCAAGTAAGTTAACTTTTTCACCTAAATCACAGCCGCAATGTGAGCCACAGGACCTTCTGTGGTGGGAGACAGATGGGAGCAGAGCTAGTGAGTTGCACAGACTAGGAGATGCTCTATAACAGCCACACTCAGGCATAGACTATTTTGGACCATGGCAGGAATAGTCCAATGGATCACAGTACACACTGTCTCGTCCTCTGAAGTCAATGGCCTCACTTGGGCACAGGAGAAGGATGGCTGAGGAGTGATCACCTCAGGATGGCTTGGGAGAACCTGCCCCAGGTGTTACAAACACCTCCCTCACAGCAACCGAGCACACCACCAGGACCATGACTGCCTCCTCCCAAACCACAGCAGTGAGGAGGGGTTCCTCTCCTCCTCCACTCCCCTCTCCACCCAGGCCCAAGCCCCCTCCCCCGGTGCTACCATCTGTTTTTCTACTGATGGCAGGGGATTAGGTGTTCCTCTGGCCCTTGAGAAACAAAGCGTGCTCGGCGCTAACTTGTATTCCTGACGGGCTCCTGGAAGGGTTTGCATTCCTCCCTCCCTCACGGAACTACGTGCCTCCCTGCTCCAGTGATGGGGAACTTGGCAAGGCGCAGCGAGAGACCGGGAGGCAGATGGATGACCAGATTAATGGAAAGAGAAGGGAGGTGGGGAGAGGAGCGAGAGGGATGAGCAGGCAGGCTGATCCGCTGCCAGCATACAATAAAGATGAGCGAGAATCCCTCTAACACCATTGCACAGTGACCTGAACTTTCCAATGCAAGGCAGGGCTCCAGCTGGGGCTGGGAAGGTTGAGCCTTGGCTACTGCTCCCATGCCCCAGCCTGAAGTGACTCCATCAGGGAGAGATGGTACGAGCAGCCAGGTGGCTTGGATTTCTCTTACGTAGGGTTGTTCCCTTCACTGAAGTGTCCAGATGAGAAAACTTCCTCGTCCAACACACACTTAGCAGTTAACGGAGAGACAACAGTGGAGGCAAACAGGGACAACGGTCTCCATTCTACAAGTGGAGATGGGTGACTCAGACTTGAGGTGACCTGGACAGTCCATTGGAACAGCATTTCACTGCCCAGCAGACAACAGAGGCTGGGCTCCTAAAGGAGGTGCCTCCAGTGAGGGGTTACTGTGAAATGAGGAGGAACCTGGGACTAAGATGTCCCACGGATATGACAAGTCAAGCTGAACCACGTCAGCCCACCAGCAGGGACTATGTTCTGCAGGGGCAGAACATTTCTTTTGCAGGTATATGAAGGGAAGAACATAAAAAAGAGATGGGGGGTGGGGGGAGCACCATGCAGCAAGGATTAAAGGTTATATTCCATCTTTATCCAGCCCTTGGTGATTGATGTTCCCACATCCCACGAGAAGTTGGGTCCCCAGTAAGTGGCCTCTGAGAGCTGCAGTGCCTTTGGTCATGAGGATGGAAGCAGGAGGAGAGTAGGAATGAGGATGGAAGCCAGCACAGATGAGGTGGAAAGAACATTCAGGGCATTTTCTGTGGCCAAACAGGGGGAATGGTAACATCTCCCTTCTTCCCAGTGCCGAGCAGCAGCTCCCAGAGCGATACTTTGAATGAGATGGTTTTGGTAAGAGTTACTCTTTATGGTGTAGTGACTACTATAAAACACATGAGAAAAAAGTTGTCTAGGAAGACTTGGCTTATCAGTCCAACCTTAACAACCTGCAGCACTGTAAAAGAAAACTCAATGAAAAGAATAACCAGACACATACGTGAGAAGTGAGGAGGAGGACGACGGAAAGGAGGTGGCTGTGAGCTGTATCAGAAACGAGAGCATCAGGGTGAAAGAAACTATCTGAGGATTAATCTTCATTAGTACTACAGTGAGTGACTGTGACCTTAAAAATAGGCTTGTGCTGATAAAACTTCTAACGAGGAAGAAGGCATTGTTCCACCAAGGAGGATCAGGATATCTGATAAATAGTTAGACGACCCAAAGGACTAGAGAGAGAAACAGGATGACATTCGCTCATATAAAATCGAAGGGCAAGCTCTTGTACCGATGGTAAAACATCTGCTGTTAGCTTGGAGCTCATAGGTTGGCACCAAAGGAGGCAGAGAAAGGTCTGGGTGTACTTGTTAACCTCGGGATATCTCAGAGCTGCCAGACTGATGCAACTGCACAAATAGCAGAGATAGTCCTGGGTCCTATCAAAAGAGACATTTCCAGCACAAGGAAGCTTTGTACAGGGGCTTTGGTGAGACCTCAGCTGGAAGAGTATGTACTGTTTGGACATTCCTGATGAAAGATTAATTGAAAGCAGAAAAGGCATTAAAAAGTCTACAAGAGTGATGAAGATCATGGACTTTTCATCTTCTGGTAGGACACAGCAATATTTTTTGCTTTCTTAACCTCCTGTGTGCTAAAACTGCTGTTTAGGATTGCTTTCTAAGAGTAAAAGGGGATGACAGCATCCAGGAACAGAAAGAGGTCATGTTGGCCATAAGCACGTTTGGGTGGCCAGTGAGAAGACAGTGATGGTTACTGTGAGATTCTGGGGCTTCAGATAGCTGATCCCCCCCCCCCGCTCTCTCTCTCACACACACACACATGCACACACACACAAACACAATTCAGGTGGCATTTTTCATCATTCCCTACAGGGTCTCTTGCTGAAGACACAGACCCAAGGTGAGGTGCAGGAACCATGGAGGAGTAAAGGCTGGGGTCAGCCTAGTGTACCTGAGCCTAAGGGAGCATCCTCATGCCTGTATTGGCCTTCTGTCACCCAGGCTGTGCAGGAAAGGAAGAAGGCGCACCTCGCACCCCATCTGTTTCTTTTTGGGAAGGAACAACTCCCAGAGAGCATAGGGAACAGTTCTCCCTTGCTAGCAGAACCACAGAGAGCATCACCAAACCATCTGGATTGCTCCTGCACATAACCTCCTCCTACTCTGAACACATTGCCCCAGAGCCAAGCACTGGAGGATCCATCACTAAGCTCTGGTACTCAACCATCAGACATCTCTCCAGCAAACAGCGCCTCATTCCCCTACGCTTGCAGCCCCTGCTTTGCAGTAGACACACACAACGCAGCTGTCGAGTTTGGGAAGTAACTGCTGCACCACCTGTTGACCATAACATTTCCTTCCCGGGGACGTGCCCCCTGCAGCATTGCCTTTTCTCCCACACTTCAGCTGACAAAGAGCTGAGCTAGGCAGAACCGGGGAGCAAAAGCGATCATTTGCATTGAAACGAGCACAGAAAAAAAATAATCAGCAAAACCCGAAGCTATTTTTGGTGTGCAAACTTCATTTACATTTTCCTTTTTGGTAAAAATCCCAAATTTTCAACATACAACATTCCAAAATACCGCCGCCCCCCCCCCCTTTTTCCTTTTATCCTCAATCATAATAACAACTAGTGCTTGACAAAGACTGCCTATTTTTAATTTCCTTTGCGAACTGACTCCAAGCTGCCTATGATTTTCTCCTGCCTGGTCATTATTCAAAGCGAAATGAGCGGCTAACCAATTTCTGCAAGAAATTCTTTGTCTGCAGATTCTTCAGGAGTGGTTTGTTTTGCATGTACAAGGCTGGAAATCCTAGTTGTTTTGGTTGGACTTGTGAGTCACGCAGGGCTTTTCTGGATCCGTGTTACTCTAGAACTGCGGTTCTGGTTAAGGAAATATTCAGGCTTGGAGTCAGCATGGACTTTTTGGGGATACCCCTTGCCAGTGAAATCCTTTTGCTAGAACATTCTTCCCAGGCTGGCCAAGAAGTAGGCAGGGAAGGAAATGGGTTTTTCTGCAGCTCTCGCTCCCCAGCATTGCCCTGGCTGGGGGGGACCATACCCAAGGACGCTTGCTCTGGTCTCTCTGTTCAGCCAGCAAGCCCTGGCGCAGCTCGGAGCAAAAGTCAAAGCTGTCCGGCTTTGTGCTGGAGTGAGTCTTCACTGCCAGGAACTCTCCTACAAGGAGCAGGCGGCTCCTGCTGTGGGCAGGGTGGCTTACCTCGCACGACTGGATGCAGTGAATGACAGAGGGGTCTGGATACCACCGCAACCGGCCCGTGCAGACGATATGCTGAGAAGAGAAGGAGAAAAGAGCTGTTAGGTGAGGCAGCAGAAGGAGGGCGACAGCCACCAATGCTTTATGGAGGTGGAGGGTCTCTCACAACACTGCATTGGTCATCGTGGTGCAGAACAGCAGCACCTCCCTGCACCTCCGCCCAGTGGGAAACCCTTTGAAGGGCATCAAACCCAAGGCAGCTGCACCTGGTTCACCCACAAACCAGGGCACTTTCTTCAAGGCAGAGGCTAGACAGACACACTTGTATGTATATGTAGATAAACCCCTGGGGGGAGACAAAGGGAAATGGCAGGGACCACCAAAGAAGTGGGTTTGGCTGGCAGTACCACCTCATGGTGGCTGACTCGGCCACGAGCTGCTGCTGGGAGGAAGCCGCTGAGGCCCATGAGAGGCTGGAGTCTGCCACTGATGCTGGATTCACCAGCTTCTTGCTTGTACAGGATGTGGGGCTCAGCCTACCATCACTCAGCGCCTGCATCAATTTCCTCACCAACCCCTGCTGGGGCCCCAGGAGGACTCACCTCCCCGGACCTGGCCTGGAGCAGATACACCAGACTCACATTCACTTGTGGAGCTGAGGTTATCGCTGGTATTTACGAGGCACAAACTCAGCTGTTGCAGCCAAATGGACACAAGAGCAAGATGTGAAGGGCTCAGTTTCGCCGCGCTGGAACGCGCCCCCCGCTCATTCAGCGGGGGTTTGTGGGGAGCACTCATGATTACACAGGGGGAGGAAAAGCCCCACCACACAAGCAATTTCCTCCTTGTAAAGCTCAGGCAGACTTTGAAATCTGAGGCCCCATAAAACGACGGCTGGCCTGTGAAAGTGTCCTAGGATGCCCTTCACAGCACGGGACTCGCACAGAGGGGCATGTTTCTCCTAGCCTCCCACTTGAAAT
This sequence comes from Falco peregrinus, assembly GCF_023634155.1. Classification (NCBI taxonomy): domain Eukaryota; kingdom Metazoa; phylum Chordata; class Aves; order Falconiformes; family Falconidae; genus Falco; species Falco peregrinus. The sequence continues at coordinate 5,952,180 of NC_073730.1, read as the reverse complement.
GCGCAGCATCAGGCAGACCAGCTCCAGCAGTCCTGGGTGGCATGGGGATGGGGCAGCTCTTCCCACACAGACCTGCTGCAGGCCCTTTCACTACGTGTTCGGTTGAGACCGTGATGGAGCTGGGGCAGGATGAGGTCCTGGCCATCCCCAGGCAGTGCGAGGAAGGCAGAGCCGGAGGGAACTGCCGTCAGATGGAGCAGAGGCTGAGGATGCTGGCTGAGCTAGCTGCCTCCTGCTTCAGCCCTGAGGCTGTTTGCATCCTAGTCCTACTGGGGTGATTCATATCTGGTTGTTGTGCAACTTGAATAGCATTTTAGCATGCTCATATTAATATACTCATATTCCAGGCTGAGGAAATAAGAGGCAGAGGGACAAACCTGCTTGACTGTGGGGTACAATGAATCAGAGCTGAAAGCAAAACAAGACCATGCCCTCCCCAACTGGCCTCTGCAGCTCCCTGTGTGGTTCACCCCATCCTCTCCATCACCTCAGGAGCATGGCAGCTCCTGGGAACTGCAAGCTGTTGAAGGCTTGGAGGAGCAAAGCAGGGAGCAGAGGCAAGAGCCAGGGAAAAGAGGAAAACAAGATGGTCCAGGGAGAGAGCTCCTGGCAAGGGGGAGAGCTGCTTCTTAAAATAACGCCTCCCCTCCCCTCCTCCTCTCTGCAAAATGCCTCCCTTGCACGAAAGCCCACAGTGGTGGTGAAAGGGAAGCCGAACACCACTGCCTCAACGGGCCAAGCCATTCGATCCCTCAAAGGCAAGGAATCCTTCCAAGGCTCGTGCTTAACCATCCCACACGCCCCAGGCATCCTCACCCCCCCGGTAGCAATCCATCGTGGGTCTGATTCAAGGCGACGTACAGTAGTATCCACAGGCATGATGCTGGGCCTCCTGTGGGTTCCCAGGAGGAGGGGAAAGCATTTGGATGGGAGCACTGGCCCCTGGGAAGACTGCTTTTCTTTGTTCCACCTCCTTCCCTATGCATCTCGTTTTTATTTTAAGAAATACTATCCCGGCCGAGCTGCTTTTTGGGAAAGTCGTGCCTTGAGGATCCAAACTATTTGAGCTGTTTTGCCTACAAAATGAGTAAGAGATAGGGAGAGAAAGGCTCCCCCATTCCAGCAAGCAGAGGCAACCGGCCGGCCAGAAGGTCCTGGCAGCCAGAGACACCTTTCAGCTGACAGTGCCCTGCCTTCTCCCTGGCAGGGAGATGCCTGCCTGGGGTTGCATTTCTGCTGCCAGGTTATCGGTGACCCAGGGTCACACCATGCCAGGGGTGGCCTTTGCTCTCCCAGCACACTGGCTGACAGTAGCAGCAGCTTCACAGGTTTAGGCATGTGGCACATCCTGAAAAATCAGTGGGATTCCTGCATTTAACTTCGCTCGCTGAGGTATCCTGCAAGTCTTTGAAAGCTGGCCTATGAGCTGATAACTTATGCTGAACCTAGGGGTGGAAGAGCCGGCGGCTGTGCAGTAGCATCCGCAGGGGAGGGAAGAGGAGAAAGGAGTGGTGGGAGGGAGGAGGACCTGGACACTGGAACATGGTTATGGGGAACAGCAGGTACCTCCAGAGCGTGCAGCCTAGGCAGCTCCCTGGAGAGAGCCAGCCAGCCCTGAGCTCATTATGCTGCTTGTCTTTCCAAGTCTTACCCTTCTTCAGACAAAGTAAAGAGATTTTGGTTATAAAAAAAAACCTGATAGAGAGGAGGGGAGCTCCCCTTTATGCTGCCAGCAAACCCCCTGCTAGAGGACCCCCCACCTCCCCGTTTACCTGGACTCTGGTGGGCTGCAGACGGTGATCCATAGTCTCAGCAGTTACGTTTTCGGGCAGTATGACGGGGTCGCTGGGAGGTATGATACAGGAAGGTATGCACACAGCACCTGCGGCATGAGAAAGAGCCTTGAGGGATTCGTCAGGAGCCAGGCAATGATGTTTACAGGAGGACACCAAACCCACACATGTAGCCTCCTCACTGAGGGCAGAGACAGACATAGAGGAGACCCTTTTCCTCCCAACTTGGGATGGCAATTCCTTCCCCAGATCCTGAATTATGCAAGAGCCTACAGGGGTTGTAGCCAATTCCTTTCTCCCAGATGACAGGAAAATTGAACACTCCCTAAGAGATAGATTCAATCCCTGATGGCAGTATGTGGGATCCAGCATGAAAACATCTGACCTAGATGCTATGGGATGTTTCTGGATGCGTTAGGAAGCACCTTTCACAGCTTTTCTACCACGCTGAATTCCTACTGCCTTCCTGGGACCCAGGAAGGGAAAAAAACAGTAAAGAACACCTTGGAAAAGCAGCTGGATCCCAGCCCTAACCCCAGTCTCACATCGGGTCTGTCCAAAGCTTAACCTTAGCAGCCCCTGCCCTGAGACTGGCCTCAGCCTGGTTTGCTCAGGCCTGGATGACCGGTGGTTTTGTTTTACAGGGATACAGGCTTCCTCAAGTGTCCTTGTCCAGCGGGATGCCAGACAAGATGTGACGACCGTGACTGAGCATTGCAGCTTTTCCTGAAAGCACAAAGCGACCAAGTCCTGAAGAAAGAAACGGATGATGTGGTCCCTCATCTGGTGAAAGTGCCCTGTTACACACAATTGTCACTGCAGCTTTTATCTGGGACCTGCCACATTCAATGTGCAAACGCCAGAAGCAGCAAGTGGAGAGACCCTGGGGGTGGGGCAGAGGGCTAGAGATTAGCAAGATGCAAAGGGCTGAGTTTGCCCTACAGATGTGTTCCTGCTCCTTCTGCAGAAAGATGCTTACGCTGGAGCCAGCTTTAGCTTTGGGTCTTGCCCATAAGTACAACCAGAGCATGCACAAGGTTAAAACCACCCCGGGTCTGCGTTTAGAAAGAGGATAGAAAAGAAAGAAAACAGGATCTTTTCCATAAATTTCCTAGGGATTAGTACAAGAAGAGGAGTCATGGTGACCTTCAGCTCTCTAGGAGGGCTGAGTCAACATAAGGCTTAGTTTTATGTTTAGCTTTTGTCTGCCCTCACCTATGCTGTGCCCCTGCTCGCACTTGTACTCCACGAAATTCAGCTCTGGGGGCGGTGGGCAAGTGCCTCGTAAGCTCTCACACAGTTTGAACTCCTCTGTCCATAAGCCCTCCTTGGTGCAGATGATAGGAACCTGCAAAGCAGAGGGAGAGCAGTTGGTGTTACCAGCAGCAGCAGCAGGGCTCACCTGCCCGGCCACTGCCCAGCTCCGGAGGGGAACAAAATGCAGGGACCCCCCCTCCCACCAGTGAAGTCCAGAGGGAAGCTCTCAAGGGCAGCTGCATTGGAGCCATCTGGTCCAGCCTATGCATGCTTTACATTACTGACCAGAGAGCAAACTGTTTTCCAGCTGCTGCTGGACCCCACCAGAGGGAATCAACCACACTTCTTTTAACAAGATCCTTCCAGCAGGTTGGATGGAAAACCCGGGTGGAAGAGGTTGGCAGGCAGCATCTCCATCCCCAGGCAAGCCCCTGGCTTAGCAAACCCGCTGCAGCAAGACTGCCCATCATCCCAGGCACATGCATTCACAGTAGCTCCCAAAACCTGCTGGAAACCCTCTACTTTTGCTTTCTGACCCTTTTCACTCAAGACAAGCAGGCTTGCTTAGGACCAATGCTTTTTGAAAGGAACAGGAGAGCATCCCCCGGCAGTGGTGCACCCTGTACCATGGCTGGTATGCAGCAAGAAAAGCTTTGGGGTTGCAAGGCAACTGCTGTTCGGGGGTACAGGGCCATTTGGCCCTGGGGATGGCCAAGCTGCAGTGGGGCCCCCCTGTGCAGCAGGACAGGGAGCTGCTTTCAGGTGCTCGGCTGCTCTCTGCCTGCCCCAAAGTCACTCACCTGTTGTCCCTGCGGCTCGCAGTTGAGGACACACTGGCTGTCCAGCTCGAAGCCCCGAGTGCAGTTGTACATGCCCTCAAAGACGGGAGGGGGTGGCTCGCACACCACAGGGACACAGCGTCCCTCTTCCCACTGCCCACTCTCCAGGCACTGGACCTTCAGAAACTTCCTGGGGAAACACAGATGCCAGACTGCGCTGCAGCATCCCAAACCAACCCCACCCTGGCTGCACCAAGCATCCCGCGGAAACAATAGCAGCCTAGAGACAACCAAGCCCCCCGCATGTGGCTTTCCTATGCCATCCCACCCCTGACCGTGGGTAGGTCCCTCCTGAAGGGACAGTCCACGGTCAACCAGGAGCTTTTCTTCCCCTTGCTGGGGGGATTGCACTGATTTAGGGGCACTGGATGCTTTCTCCTTGCACTCACCACCCTGTTGCTCCCCACCTCTCATGGTGCCCCTAAACCATTCCTCTCTGCCCCGAGCCCCTGTGTGTCCCAGGTTGCTTTGTCCCATCGCCAGTAGCTACATACTTTGCTGGATTGAGTGAGCCTCCACCAGTAAATCCTGCTGGCCTGTGCCCAGCTACTCCTGAGGCTCCTCTTTGTACTCCAGCCAGATCTGTCAATCCTGCTCTCGCAGAGGGGCTGTTTGTACCACAGCAGACCAACACCATCCTGTGCTGCTAAACCAGCACCGGCACAAACTACTTGCCAAAAAAATGATGAAAAAAAAAAAAAGAAGAAAAAGTCCAGGAGCAGAGCCCACCCACTTTTCAGTCTCCTGTCCTTGGCCGCGACAGAGACACCGCACCTTTGACACAGAGGCATCAAGACCCCACGAGGTATTGGGCTGGCTGGGGACCGCTCTCCCAGATGAGGACATGTCACTGTGACCCCAGACTTTGACATGCAGGATTTGACAGGGCTGATGGGCTTTACCTGAGCCAGTGCCGACTGCTCCATCCTTAATGAGACTTTTCCCCACCCCAGTGTCCCTTATTAGCTTGCTCCATCCTTAATGAGACTTTTGCCCCTGCCCTCTCCCACCACAGATGCCAGCAGGCGGGGCTCCAGGTGCCACGGTATGGAGTATATAACATGCCACAGGTACGCAGAGAGGGGTTTAACTGGGTTAGAGAAATCCCAGGGAAGGCAATAAACTGCCCCTCCTTTTGAGCAGCAGTAGACATTGTGTGGGGCCCCCCAAAACAGTGCACAGCACAGGGTCACACAGCCCAGAGTGGTTAGGGGACCCTGTCTGCATCCCACCACCAGACCTAGGGCAGGAGCTGGTGTCCATCCCCATCACATTTCTGCTGGGAACTCCTGCGTGGGAAATTTAACAGCTTTTTGAAACATTGTCACCTTTTTAATCATTTGCAGCTCTTAGAGATTCCCCTTCTCCCTTCAGAAATCAGAGATCTGTTTTTCCTGAAGACTGTATAAGGGGGACAGCAGGTTCCTGCTGTGGATTCAGGCTCCAGCAGGTAACACAGAGGCAGGCAGGGGAGGGGATGCGGCAGGCCCCCCGGAGCAGAGCTCTGCACAAATCTTGCCATCAGACCACACCGGGAGCACAGCTGGCCATGGTGGGAGCACCAGAGCAGCAAGTGGTGCTGCAAAGTGACCCCAAGAGCAGCAGCCTGGAATTGACTGAAGGGAACTGCAACTACGTACTGTTTTGGAAGCGTGGTGAGGAGGAGCAACTCTGGATCCCATTCTAGGCACCCGCGGTTTCAGCCCACCCCTGATTTAACTTTCTCGGTTGCTCACCCTTTCTACTGGGACAGTGGTCACTGCTTTTTGAAGATGTCCCTGTCAGACCTTGCCTCCTCCAATATCTGAACATTTTGGTTTGCCCACCTTTAAAGACAAGCAAAGTCACGTGCCAAGAGGTACTGATCTGTGCTGGATGTCCAGGTCCTTGCTGCACTTTCCCCCCTCTTGAAACAACTTTCAAGGGGAAAATCACCAGCAGTTAAGCTGATGGCATTACAGCAATAGGAATCACCAAAACAGTGATGCCTCAGGCAAACACTTTTACAAACCAGGAGCATCCCAGCCACTTGTTGCTTCTCACTCCCCTACTTGCCACCAGGGTATAGCCCATGCAGCTACTGCACCTCCCTGTTGCTCCTCTGCCTATTCAGAGGCCCTCTGCCAGGAGCTGCAGGCAGACCTGGGGTAGAGGGGCCGAGAGTGGAGAGGACGCGCTGCAGGAATTGCAGTTTGCACAGGTGCACACTGTGGTTTGCAGCCCCATCATTTTTCACCAGGAGTCCTTGTCTTGATGTGGCACTGGAGCAATGCCAGCAGGGGAAGAAGCTGCGCACTGCCTCTCCCACCTCTCCCCAGACCTGCACCCTCCTCCTGGACCCTGGCCCTGGGGGGAGAAACTGCATTGCTCTGGAGGTTCACTGCACTGCCAGCATCTCTGCTAGGGAGCTTCAAACAGGGCTGGCCTGGGCTGACCCCAGGGTAGAAGGTGGTGTGTGGACCTCTGCCGCACATATGAAGTGAGCAGATTATATTAAGGCACAGGGAAGGGGAGGGAGGGGCTTTTTAGAAAAAAATATTTTTATATATAGATATATAAAAAAACCCCAAACCAAAACACAACCTCACAGCAGCTTGAAATTTCCCGACCCCTCGACTTCTGATCTGGGTTAGTAGCATTTCTCGAGGATTAACAAGGAAGCCAGGAATATCGGAGTCAAAGCTTCCCCCTCCAACTGGGCAAGCGGATGCCTAACGGGTAGAGGAGGCAGGGGAGACATCTGAGGCCAGCAAGGGCTGCATCTGATGTGAGGGCATGAGCCCTCACCCAGCTCCGGGAGCTGAGCGTGGAGGAGCCTGGCTGGGATCCAGCCATGTACTGGGGCAGCCAGCTCAGGGGGACTGGGTCCACCATACAGGACCAACGATAAACAAGCCTAAAGCCTCACGTCCCAGGGCAGGAGACTGATGGCTTCAAAAAGAATAGATGGGAGGGAGGGAGATATGCTGATAAATTGAAGGAAAGCAACACCAGCTTGCAGAACCTTTGCTGCTGTGCTCCAAACAGCCTGGGCAACCTGGGCTGTAAATCTTCATCAGAGATCTTCGGGGTGGAAGTGTCACAGCAGTCCGGTTGACAGCCTGTGTTTTCTTTACCTGGCTGTTCGGCTCCCTCAGCCGTGCGGGTGTTTGCCTTTTATCTGGAAGGAGCCAGCTGTGGGCAGCAGCTGCGGGTGCCCCACGCCTTTGCACCCACCACAAATGTACAGTGGCTTGGTGCCCTGTGGCACTCCGGCGCTCCCGGGTTAGGTTGTCCTGCTTTGCCCGCTGCGATCTTTCTGATGCGTTTCCAGCCCCTGGTCTGCTAACCTCCTTCCAGTCAGTTTTCTCCTCCACATTCTCCCACCTCCCCCTCCCTCTTTCATGATCTCTGTAGTCATTGAACAGGGAGAGAAGGCAGAGGGGCTGACATCTCCATGGAAGCTCATCAGGGGAGCAGTGCTGCGGTCCCTTGACCTCTGGTCAAAAATGCAAGCTGGGACTTTCAAAGCTGCCTAAAAGACCTGGGTGCCTGGTGGTTCTTTGCTGTATTTCCTCAGGCTAGCAGAAGGGGCTCAACCCCTCACACAAAGGTAGCTTTAAGATCCCCAAATCTCTCCTCTTCAAGGAATCATCCCACACTGGGCAAGTGAAACAACCCCTCTGCCAGGGGCTGACCTTTTCGGTCCCCAAACTGAGAGCATCCTCTCAGCTTTAGCGGGCTCCTCTAAAGGATGCCCTAGATATTCCTGTTGGAGACCTGCTTCAAATGACACTTCAATGATGGAAGCAACAGCAAGGACAACTGAGGGGGTGACATCTATTTTCCCTGAAGTATCAGACCCCTGACTTTCAGGCCAGCTCTTTCAATGCTGCAGCTGTGGACGAGGCCAGCCGCTGCTCCTTGACAGATCCGGGTGGGTGAGTTGGTGCTGCCTTTGGACAGATGCTACCCAAAACCAGACAGCTCCCAATACAAAGCTCAAATGTATACGTTAAGTTCCCCTTGTTACCATTATTTTGGAGTTGGATGTGAAATAGCTTGGCAGCTGGAAACCAGGCTGTTATGCGGACTCTCCAAGCTGAAAACAGATTTCCTTTAGGAAACATCAAAGCTTTGCCCTTCATGTCAGCATCATCATTCAGATGATCCTGCCAGCAGAAAGGCAGCAAACCCCTGGCAGGACCTTGATTATAAAACCAGCATTTCCTCCAGAATCCCTTGTTGACAAACAGTAATTTCTGAAGGGCCTTTCCTCACCCAGTTTACTAGATAAAAGCATCTTCTTGGAGACAATGGGTTTCTTTATCCCCTTTCTTTTCCACTTATGCTATGGGAAATGAATTTCATCTAAGATTGCAGGAGCTTTCTAAGCATCCTTACTGCCCATGTGGTAAAATTCAACTAATGAAACAGAAGTGAGGGGCTCACATGAGCAGCTGTGTCCGAGAGCATCACAGCTTGTACCGAGACAGCTGGATCCCAGCCACAGCTCAGGTCTGCTGGGCACTGTCGCCCTACCACCCAAGGAGCAAAGCCCCAGGCCTTCGGTCCCCAACCCAGCTGTAGCAACCGTGGTGTTTTAAGAGGTGAATGAGAGAAAAAGACACTGCAAAAGGCTGATCAAAAGAGCAGCTAGTCAGGAGGCGATGCTGAGTCCTGGCTGGATTGAATTTCCTCTTGCTGTGCCTGTCCACGGGGGATCCAGAGCCATCCTTGAAGGAAAGGTGCCTGCAAGCAACCCTTGAAGGCAATGACTGAGCTTCTTATAACAATTCTGTGAGAATCTGAGCATGTCTTTCACATAACAGAAGAGAGGGCTGATCCCTTGGGAACCCACAGACACTCAAAGCCACCTCTCCATCTTCCCTGGAGAACAGTCCGAGCCCCACAGCTGTTGGCAAGGCCAGCTGGGGGTTGTACTCTCTCCAGCATCCCCCTCTAAAAAGAACAAATCGCTAGAGCTAGAAGAATAATCCAAAGGGAACCTGACTGTATTTCCAAGGCTGAAGTGGTTAGCTGGCATGAGAAGTCTTCAGTGTCATCTGGGGATCGTGCCTGACTTTTGTCCAATGTATAGTACACAGAGCAAGTCTTGCTTTCTTATGCCCATCAATATCTGTACGGCACTAAATCCCTGAGCAAGGCTGGTGCTTGCTGTGCTGATGGCCAACAGGGAGACAACAGATCAAAAACTCGGTCTGTTGAACCCAGAAAGACTTCAGAAGACCCCACAATTTGATTGTCCCCATCATCAGCGGAGACCCTGCTTGCACACCAGCACATCAGGAACCTGCACCCCACCAGTGCTGGTCCCTTCCAGAGTTCTCCATCACCTTCAACAACTCGCCTTCTCCAAAACTGGACTGAACAAAGCAAGCAACCTCTCACTCTGGCAGCTCCCATCCTCCGCCTGCCAGGGCTGAAGCACCAGAAGGATTTCCAGCAATCGACTGGCCCGCTTACTGGCTAGTGGCTGCTACTCACTACATGGCCCAAGGGGTTTGTACTTATGCTGAGCGAGCATATACCCAGAGCTCCAGATGAGACAGTACGCTGACATTTACACTTCCAAGGAAAGGCTTTTGCTTTGCATCAGGCCACTCAAAAAGCAGCTAATCTGCATGACAAGCAAGCAACAAATTCTCTGTTTCTGTTAAAGTTTTTTCTGCTTACCATAACAGGATCGTACTCTACCATCAAAGATGTTAGATGAATTAGTAGTAGTGATAATAGCAAATGTGAAAATGCTATGTCACTGTGCATTGCTATGAAAACAAACCGCTTTGCATGATTTTCCTTGACTCGTCCCACGGGCTGCTCAGACCCATGGTGGTTACACACACATCAGAGGAGCCTTGGGAACTCCCAGAGGGCATCTTTTTTATGAGCAGTCGCTGCAGCATGACTGTGATGGCCTAACTTTGCAAGCTGAGTTGATCTGATTGCATGCCCAGCGCCTGAAATGCCACAGGCAAGCAAGTTGCTCTGCAGTTTGCAAAGCAGTCCATGTGATCGTAGCCCATAATCATAATTTGCCCAGCTCCCCTCGGCCCAAGAAATGCTCCTAACACTGCAAAAAACTGTTTACAGAAACCACTTCCTTCATTACGAGGCAAGAAATTTGGCAACTGCTTCTCAGTGCACAACAACCCTACCCCAGAGCAAAGTAGAGACAAAGTCTGCATCCAATTAAAACTGGAAGGGGGCATTAAACAATTAGCACATAATTACCTGATTTGGGCTAGCATCAAGACTCTGGGGAGAACCCAGCCAGTGCCAGGGAATCTGTAGTGACCATACCCGAGGGGGCTTCAGCTGGAGGCATCACAGACATAGTGCTGCTTACCCCCCAGCCTCCCAATATTGGCTGGGAACAGGGCTAGTGAATCACCAGGAATTATTCCCTGAAGCATCGGGAAAAATCTTCTCTAATTGAAATGCCAATGCTTGAGATTAAATTCAGCCAAGATGCACAGGGGGTAAAATGTTAACCCTGACAAAAGGCAGTCATTCATTCTTACAACACCCATAGCCCTGATTTATGTTTTATCGCTTCTAGGAAAGAGAGCAGCTCCAGGAATCTTCCAGCATCTTATTACATCTAATTACCTGAGAGCCTGCAAACACTTCTGTACAGGCTTCATTTTCACCAAGTGACAAGTACATTGAGGTGCAAGGGAGAATTCACATGCTTTAATTTAAGGCACTTAACATATGTGTGCATGTAACAGCAGTTTACACCTTGTTCCCACCTCCTTTCACCTAAACCAGGGGAATGCCGCTTGCATTTCAAGAAATCTGCATGACCAGAGAGAACTACCTTGTATCCATCAAATCAGACTGCCAGCATACCATCACCTCTCTTCCTTGCTCCCGTGGGGAGAAGAAGAGGAAGGCAACTGTGATAACAGACCCACCACAGACTTACTTCTTAGGTTTGCCTGCTGCGTTCTCGGCCACGTGGTATCCAGGCTTGCACTTGTAGCGACAGACCGAGCCCACATCGTGGTTCCCTTGCAGGCACCGCGGGACCAGGAGCTTGGCATTGGCCACAGCAGGGGGTGCATCACACTCCAGCTTGCAGTAGGCTTCGGGGAGCGACCAGAGACCATCCTCCAAGCAGGTCAGCCACTGGTTTGTTCCTGACCGCAGAAGAGAAGTGTGTTAGGGTTAACAGATGACTCAGGGATGGAGACCTGCTGAGGGAAGCTCGGAGCAACCAGCAAAAGTCCTCTTGCTAGAAAGCATACTGCTGCCAAGGGAGGCAACAAATACAAAGACCATGGACTCCATTGCATGCCTGGTCAAGCTGGGGCAGAAACTCCCTGAATGCAGATAGAAGCAGGGAAGGAACAACTCCTAGGGCATGGAGAAAGGATCTGGGTTCTGCAAATCTTCCCCAAACCTTCATTTAAACTTCTCCCTCTCTGGTGATGTCTCAGCATAACCTTCTGTGGGCTGGGGGCTTTTGTGAATGACACCTGTCTGTCATATGTAGTTCAGCCCACCTTCATTCCCCCCAGGTGCTTTTTGCAGCTTGTTCTTCCTACCCTTACAAGCGGTCATACCCTGAGCTACATGTGCAGCCCAAGATGGGAAGTGCCAGGAGGACAGTGGGAGACTTAAACTGGTGTGACTGGGAATTCAAACCACCCGTTACTAAAGCTTTGGGTTGAATATTACAGCCCAACTCTTTGTTGTCCCTCTAAAGAAAAAGGCATTTGGTAGACCCAGCTAATGGGTGGCCAAAACTGCACAGCTCTGGGTGTCTGTGGTAAGTGTCCAGGACTGCATCACCCACATGGTGGGGATGATGAATGGTTCACTGGGAACTGCTAAGCAAGAAAAAAAAGCTGGACTGGAGCAAATACTACTCTTCCTGCTGAGAGGTTTGGATCAGCAGGTTCCCAGTGCGGCCAGACTGCTCCACACTCCCTTCAAGAATCAGTTTCTTTTGATGGGGTCACTGCTCTGCCTACAACTGCTCTTGGACCATGCCGCTGCTCATTGCTTGAGTACCTGGCAGGCTGGCACTGCTGAGGGTCATCCCCCACACCCGAGCGCCGTGCAGCCGTGTCATCCTTTCCTTGCCTATTCTTAGCATTTACTAGCCTTGAGAGCCTGCCTGTAAGGGGAGAGCCTTTGGGGAGAGCAAGCATCAAGCACGTCCCTGCCTCACCAGCTCAGCCGAGTGGGCTGGACCTCAAAGAGTTCACCCACACGGCTCAGCAGCCTTGGCCAAGCGCCACCAGCCATCGTGTCAGCCACCAGAAGTCACCCAGGGCTATCCACCGAGGGGACGCCTTCCCACTGGGAGAGCACAGCAGACCTCCTCTTGACTTCAGGGGGAACCAGAGGCAGCTGTGAGTGAAAGATCAGATGAAAGCCCTGCCCTCAGCTGACCCACCCAGGGCAACAGGCATCTTTTTGGGCAGGATGCAGGCTGTTGGGTCGTTGTTCACGTGCTACCCTTTGATCAGCCCACGCTGGGGATCTGCTGGCATCCCCCCTGTCATGAAATGAGACCTTAATTCTCCGCAGTTTTTGCTCCTTAGATTTAACTTTGAAAAAAAGAGGGGGGGGAAAAAGAAAAAAAAAAAAAAAAAGAAAAAGATTTTCATACAGTTCGGCTATAAATGTCTCCATAAAATAGGGCACCCATTAAAATGATTTGTTGTATGTGATTGTTCAGAGCGAAGGCACTGGTGGAAACTCACATAAAGTCCCAATGCTTGAAGCTGTCAAGGCAATTACTCCCGAAATCCCATCCAGCTCAGCCCTGTATAGACAGGAACAGTAGCTCTCTTTCTCCGCCTTGGCTTAAAAACATTCCTGCGGCTATCGATGGAGTCGGCAGAATGAAAGCCAGGCTATGGCATGTCTGGGGGACTGCTGTGTGTCTGGGTGGTGAACATCTCCCAGACTGCTCCGCAGCTGTGGGCATCAGTCTCTACAGCTTTATACAGCCCCTGGCCTCCTGAACCACAGGCTTTTCCACCGCCACCAGGCACTGAGCCACTTCTGGCTCTCTGAAGTCCTCCCTGTCTGCTCGTGCTGGCTGCCTCCACGCTTCTTGACTCCTTTGTGCCCATAGTACTGGAGGCTGCCAGACCTCACCGGCTATCAGAAGACATCCCTATACCCTGAGGTGGATGGATAAGGGCTGCCAGCCAAGGGATGGGAGTCAGAGGGAATAACCCCACACTATGGTATCTCCGCTCAAGGTGGTGGAAGGATGCCCACTATTTCAGGAAGTGTCAAAAGAGCCCACCTGCCTAGAAGAAGCCAAAATAACTGGGAAATTCAAAATAGCAATGCTCTGTTTGACCAGCTTAGGACAGGCACGGAAAGGTGGCACCGAAAAGGGTGGTTAAATCTCTCAGCGCTCCAGACCATACCTTGAAGCTTGGCTGGGTGGATGCAGGAGAATGAGCATCTCTGCAGGTAGGTGGTCCCCTTGGGGCAGGAGAACTCAGCGTAGTACACGTGGGACTGGTCAGGGACACTGCAGTCGACAGGGTCACAAGTCACAGATCTGTCCCACTGTCCCGAGTTGCATGTCAGCACCACCTCCTGCTGCAGAGAAAGCAAGGCTCCATCAGAGTCCTGTGAGTGAGCTTTAACCTACTGGTTTGCCACCACAGCAGAAAGGGCTGACCCAGGGCTCAGGACAAGGAGAGCTTTCCCCCAGTGCCCCCTTTCTCCCCGCTCTAGACATGGAGTCACAAAGCCCTTACCTGTTCATGGGGTGATGTTTGGGGTGTGAAAGTGGTGAATGACCCTTGGGGTAACGTGCAAGCCACCTGCACAAGAAACCTTCTGATTCTCGGTCTGTAACTGCTTGCATTCCAGAAAATGTTAGCTGCATGCACGCTGTCTGAGCAGTGCCAGAGCACTTTAAGGGAAAAAGGAAAATCCCTTCAAGATACACTACCCACCTTCTGAGCTACAAGTTATTCCCAGCTCGGTGTGCTGCAGTTTTCCCCTCTAAAAGATCAAATCTTACTTCAGCTGCTGACAGGCAGCTGTCCTGTTGATTGTTTTTCCCTAAACGCACCAATTCTCATGCCTCAGCCCACAGACCCCACAGAAATCAGAGGTTTGTATCACCTCATTTACAAATCCTAAATACATGGCCCATCTTACACAGCTGAGGACTGCATGAGAACTTAACCCCCAGTGATTCCACCACTAAATATGATCAACGTGTGCCACGGACTTCATCAAAACAGTGGTGGGTGACGTGTGCCGTGAGCAACCTGGTCTAGTGAAAAGGTGTCCCTAGCCATGTCAGGGGGGCTGGACTAAGATGATCTTCTAAAGGTCCCTTCCAACCCCAACTGTGATTTCCACTCCCAAACCACTAACACCATTCCTGCAGGCCTCTTTACCAGCTGAGTACAACCACGCTGCTTGGACAATCAAATGTGTGACCTGTCCTTCCAGCCAACATGTTTTGATTGAACCTGGACGTGGTGACTCTGAAGGACATTGCTAGATTTGGGTCTGGTACTCTTGGGTGTGCAACAGGATCATGGTGTAGCTGATCCAAGTGGAGAGGATGCTCAGGGGAGAGTTGCGCGCATTTTCCTAAAATGCCTCAAGATGAGTAGGGTCACATAGCCAAACCAGCAACATCACTGGAGGGCTCAGGGCAGGGCGCTCGCAAGCTACCATCTGCTGTGACAGCCACATCGTGAAGCTCTGTCCAGAAGTTTCCCATCTCGCTGCCAAACACAGGAAAACTGTCACCCGAGGCAGATTTATTCTGTGCGGTTTCATTTCAGAGAACGGGAACATTTTGTTTTCCCTGGGCATGCCTTGGCCCACAGAGCTGTGTGGCCGTGTAATTAATAACCTCCCCCATGACAAGGGGCCAAGCGGTGCATCCCCAGCTGCCCCACTGCACTTCCCAGCACCCATCTCTCCTTCGGCACACACCGATGGCTGCAGCACGGGAAACCTGCCCGCCAGGCAGCACGAGTGCTTGCAGCTCTCCAAGGAGAGGGAAGGTCCACCCTGCTGACATGGCCTGACTCACCTCCATCTGTCTCCACCCCCTGTGAGTTCACGCTCTTGCTCAGGCTGGCACGGGGACCAGCTCAGCCCCGGAGACGCCTGTTCCCCCTCCAGGAACAGCCTAAGGATGGGACACACTGTGCCCACAACCCTGCCAAGGTGACTGCGCAGACCCAAGGAAGCTCAGCTCCCAAGGACACATTGGTCCCAGGTCTCCTCTCCCAACAGCTAAAAGCCACGCTGGTTTGTAGCTTTTACAAGACATCCCCCAGCCCTATGGAAAGCGGGACAAACTCTTTCATGGTGACCTTTGCGCTGCCCCGCTGGCATGGGCAGCTTTATTGCAATGCAACACAAAGGAAGAAAAACTCTCCGTGCTGTCGGCTGCCTCTAAATATAGTCGCTCCACAATGACTTCATTTTTTCCTGAGCCACTAACTTCAACTTTAAGAGAGAAAACATCCCAGGGATGTTTAACCCTCCCAGCAGCGCCGATCTGGAGAACAGAAACGTCTACCTCTCCCTCCGTGGGAGTGCATCACCCTGGTTTAGGACACCCCCTGCAGCAGCTTTTAGCCTGGCAGAGCCATGGTCTGCAGGCAGCACTGGGCTGGGAGATCTAGGACTGCAGCGAGGGAAGAGAGGGCTCTCCAGAGCAGGACCACCAGCACAGAGGTCCAGCACCACAGCCTCCATTGGGATGGTGTTTATTAAAAAAGAAGCAAGGAGGCTAGGGCTGGAGGTACGAGGTGTCCTGGGGTCATTCCAAACCACTTCGTGGTGGTTAAATCTTTTTTAACTAGCACTCAGTCCAGCGAGATGTAAGGTCGCCCCCACCATGAGGTCCACTCACCCGCGTTGAGCCCAGGCTCTTCCCATTGCCAGAGCGTAGGATGAAGCCCTTTTCGCAGGTGACAGTGCACGCCATGTGCCGTGGGCTGTTGGAGGTACAGTTGAGGGTGGCAGCGTGAGCAAGCAGCGGCCGTGTGCAGCTTCCCGATCCTGCACAGGCACCGTGGACACAGCTATGGGGGAGAAGAGGAAAGAAATCAACAAGTGGATCCCCAAGGCTTCTTCAGCAAGGAGGGCTTCTCTCCAAGTGGCAACTGGATGGGATGCTCAGCAGGTCACAGATACCTACAGAGATGCGCACCTGACAATGATGCCAGGAGGGTTCGTTTTTTTGGACCTTGGCCCAACCCCAGCCGACACCTTCCCACAGACCATTGTGTCCTTCCAAGCTGATGGAAGGAGGCACAGCCAACAATGGTTCTTCCAAAATCTGTGCTGTCTGGTGGGACTTTTCTGCCTACAGCCAGCTCCTCTGCCCCAGGGCGTGCTGACTATATTGCATGGAGCCCGCACACAGCCTGGCACCAAAGGGGCTGGTGGTGCTCACTGCAAGTGGACCAAGAGAGCAAGAGGAAGGAGGTGACAGGGAGAGGGCAGGCAGATGACATATCCAGCAGGGCCACAACTCTCCCATGGCCAAAATGGGGAAGTTGGTGTCAGGTGGTCCTTCTCAGGCAGCACTCCTGAACGCACAAGGAGTAAGGCTACCAACAGCAGGCATTGTAGCACCCTCCTGAGAGCTGCAGCTTTTTCAGCAGCAAGCTGGTCTCTACCACGTGACAATTTCTCATCTCCAATGTGCTCAAACCATACTGGACACCAGAGAACTTGTGGCAAGAGACCTGAAACTGCACTTTGCAATGCCGTAGGGAGTACACCTCACTCACATGTGTCCTCCCACACATACTCCGCTCACGCATGTCTCAGACACTAGTGTTTGGGGACAGACAGTGAGCAGCAAGAGATCTGCACTTCCCAAAGGCAACAAAGCCCAGACAGTAACACTGGGTGTTTCTCCTTCCTGGTAATTTCTGAATCCCACCTCAATTTCAGTCAGCCTTAGCTCAGAATAAGACAAGATTTGCAGCAACAGGTGGTCAGGAAAAGATGAAGAAACTTTTTTAAAGCCTCTGCTGATAGAAGGGTCACGGGTATGTCAAAACCTGTATTAGACATCAGAGAATCCACAGAGGATTCTCCACCTGCAAGGAAAGAAGAAAGCTGGAGAAGAAACCTCTGCAGACATTAGGGAACCATCCACAAGACGTTCTTCAAACTGTGTCCAGTCCCCTCCAGACCTGGCAGCAGAGTTGCCTGAGCTTCACGTCCACACAGCTACACCATGGCCTGTGATGGAAGGGAGGAACTGGACATTCTGCAGCTGTCTCCTCCACCCCACTCTGCTTTGCTGGTCTTCAGCACCTCTGCTCTTCCCACAAGCCCATGTAGCATTTCAAGCCTGTCCACGTTGATGCCATGCTCTTTGGGATCAAGACCATCTCAAGACACACCTGTCCAGCTCTACAGACTCAGCTGTGGCCACCAAGGTGAGATGTGCACCACCTTAAGTTACAGAAGGTCCCAGGGAAGCTTGCCATGTGTCACCTGTCCCTTGGGAATAGACAGCACCCCTCACCACAGCAGCTTCCCACCAGGGACCAGCTGTTAGGTACCACTGAGTTAAGCATCACAAGTAACCCCCTAGTGGAGTGCTGGCCAGAGGACTATGGCCTCCATCAGTGAAATGCAGCCAGTAGATTAATTACCAGAGCATGGAACAGGCTGCCCAGAGAGGCTGTGGAGTCTCCTTCTCTAGAGACATCCAAAACCTGCCTGGATGTGGTTCTGTGTGACCTGCCCTGGGTGGACCTGCTTTAGTAGGGGGTCGGACCAAACGATCTCCAGAGATCCCTTCCATCCCTGACCATTCTGTGATACCTGGGATAGAATAAGGCCAAAATATGGGGTTGACACGACAGCTCCCACAGGAAAACGCCTTGGTTATCTGGTGGCTAGGCTCTATCTTCTACCAGGTTACATAGGTGCAAAAACTGACATCAGCCCTCCTGAGGCAGGGGCCAGAGGTGCTGCAGCTTCAGGCAATAACTGGGGAGAGAAGGGAGGGAGCTGTACCCGACTGCCTCCCCTCTGCTCCCTGCTTTGCACGGGACTGCTGACAGCTTTTGCGCGCTGCATTTCACGCAGGGGAAGCAGAGGCAGCCTTTGCCTCTTGCCTTCGCTCAATCTCTCCAGCCAAAGATGCACAGCTAGAAATCCCACAAACGACATACACACACAAAAAAATATAAAAAAAAAATTAAAAAAAATATTGGTGCCGACACAGACATTAAGAGAACGCAATGTGCTGTTGACTCTGGACAAGTCCACCGAGCCAAAGACACGGTGGAAACCTGTAGGCCACAGCCCTGAAAGAGCCGGTGGGCACAGGAGGGGACCACAAAGAAGAACAAGAAGAAAGGGGCTGTTTTTTCAATGCAGACCTGTTTATGAAGTGAGAAATGGTTTCAGGGCAGCTGCTGCAAATTCTTTCACTAGCTTATATTTCCATTTGCTTCCTTTTTAAAGAATTTGTTTTATGAGCACAGCGTTTGTCAGGTCATTAGCTTCTGAGGGCATCTGGTACCAATTGTAGCCCTCTCCCCTCCCCTCCCGCAGTCACCTTCTCTGGGCAGTTGCTTTGCTCCCTGCCTGTGCCCCCGGCACACGCATGCACACATGCTGCCGTCCCCGACTCCACCTCCCCGTGACAGAGCCACTGTCCTAAACCTCCTCATGTGTGTGTCTCTGCACGCGCGTGTGCCAAAGGGGCTGAGCAGCCTTGGTCCCGCATCCCATCCTCTTCCTTACCAGCCATGGGTATGTGGGGAGATGCAGCTGGTGTGCAGCATCCCTCCTACCACAGTGCTACATCGACACAGCACCACAAGGAAGTCCTTACCCCTGCGTGCATCCGGGCACACGGAGGTTATCTAGCCAAATCACAGACCACATGTTTAGAAGTGAAGCTGGGACATGAGCAGCGGGTTCACTGAGTGGCTGTAGGCTACAGGTCAGCTGGGTGGCCACACCAGGACCCCAAGACACATAACTTGGTCTGCTCATGATGTTGGGTTGAGTTACAGAGTGTGCACCCATCACAGCAGCGGTTTGAGGGACAGTTGGTGGCACCCGCTGGGCACATCCAGCCAGGCCAAGTGCTTGGTTGGAGCAGCTATGCTGGCACTGGTGGAGCAGCAGCACGTTGTTATTACATCACAAGTAACAAAGCACTGATCCTTTTCAGCACTACTGGGTGTATTTTGGTTTTCTACCGGCTCAGAAACATAACCAGCAATGCTGGTATAAAGTAGATTAAAAGATCAGCAAGTTTCTTACTGTATTATTATATATGCAAAACGTTAACTAGATTAGTTGTACATAAGGGATTGATAATTATAGGGCATAACATCAAAATCTTTCTTTTTGTATACACCACACAAATACGCACACATTCTTTATGTGCATATAGATATATTTCAGAAATCACTAGCTTTCTCTTTGCCCCAAAAGGTAACTAACTTATCACCATTTGCTCTGTGACTAACCCACAAATACACACTGGGTTTTATTTTGGAAATGATCTGAGACCTACCAACTAAGTTCTGACAAGTTGTTCTCATCCTATATGTAGCTTTGAAATCTGGTGCTGCTATTCCAGACTTGAAGAGGGGCTCAAATCACTGAAAGCTGTCTGATTTTCTCAAATATATCAGTAAGCTTAACAAAAAAAAAAAATATATATATATATATATAATCTCTACTAACAAACTTTCCCTTGATGACTTCTTTTATTATTATCAACATCATCATGACTATCAGTGTAATACTCTGGGCCAAGACAACCTTGAGCCTGATGGCACAGAAAAGCAGGCAGGAAAAAAAAAAAAAAAAAAAAAAAAAAGCCATGTAGCCCGGCCCCCACATGCCTTACCAGGGTTCGGGTAAAGTGATGGAATAAATCACTGCTCCCAGCCGCTGGAACAACCTAACGAAGGCTGGACGAGGAAATGGTGCAGTTAGCCCAGTTCTGATCTCAGCATGAAGGAGCTCTTTCTCCTTTTGATGATAAATGAAATTCCTGTATCGCAGCTGCAAACTCCTGACTTTTGCCCATTTCTGATTCAGGCCGTATAAGATGTGGGACGAGCCAATACATTGGTGGTTGTTGGTTTTTTTTTTCCTGCATGAAACTTCCAAAAAATTTTCCATTTTTATCCCAGCATCTTTTGAAACTCAAACTAATGATTTGTCAACAACACTTTTACAAAATAGCAAGATTTTTCTTCTCTACTTATTCCACATCAGCACCAGCCTGCGTGATTTTCTGGGCTCACCAAGTCCCATAACTCATACATCAAAGAAAGTTTCAGATCTGGAAATTTGTGAAATTCTGCCTAGCAATGACCCTAACTGCTCTGGAATGATAAGAGCTTTGTTCTGAAATGTGACCAGTTCTATAAACCAGAGCATAACTTTTCCTTTGAGATCCTTCATCTTTCTAGAACAAAAGCAGGAGGCAACTGCCAGCAATGAAGCACATGGAGCCAGAGGTGGCAATGCTGGCAGGGAGACATCATTTTATTGTGACAAACCCCAAATCCTGAAAAGCTGCAATTTTGCATTTTACAGCAATTATTTCATGGAACCCAGAAAAATATTGACGGATTTACCCAACTCAATGCTAAGCCAAGCCAAATACAGTGCAGCTGCCTAAAGTATAATAAATCACCCATAAATTGCTGTAGTATCTACCCAAACTTTCAACCCAAAGATTGCTGCTAAAACAACCCTTATCATCAAGCTCCAACTCTAACAGGGGAAAATCATTATAAGAAGTTCATCTCATGGTGCAAATTTTTGGGGAGGGGGGGGAGGTTATAGAAGATGTTGATGGAAGGGTAAAGGCTTCAGCCAAATCTCCTGAAGTTAAAAGTAGTCACTGCATGTAGTCTGGTGGAGTCTGAATTGTAGCATTGAACACCAATGAGATAAAAAGTGTTTACCCCAATGTGGTCTAGCAAAAGAGAATAGCTAGGAAGTGAGAAAACGTGTTTTGGAAATACTTGGGAATTTCTCCCTTCAGGCATGTTTCTCACGAAGGGGAAAGGTCTCACTTTTCCAGTAAATCTGATGGCAACCATCCTTGTGGGAGCAGGCTACGTGTACAGACCCAACAGTGGTGATGCTTCTTGATTACGATCTTCATTGAGGTTGCCATCTCAAGAAAAGCTGTTTGCTTCTGTACGTGACTCCTAAAGAAACTTGGCAAAAAATAACATCCCTGTGAGTCATCGGCTGTCATCTACCTCACAGAGAAGAGGCAACAGTAAGATGTCAAATGTCCTGTTGGCTCCTCCATAGCCATAAAGGCAAAGGGAGAAGAAGCAAGAGCTGTTCGATCTTCATATATTTTCCAATTTCTTTCCATGTTTTTTTGCCGTTTGCTACATCAAAACACATTGATAGAAGCACAGAAAATGAGGCTGAATGGGATGTCACGTTTGGTCCAGTCAGCTTCCCAGCTGAGGCAGGACAGACCATACCTGCATCACTCCTGAGGGCAGCTGGCCTGACTCCTTCCTGAAGGCAGATGGTCCACCTGCCCATTGCGAGGCCAGCACACAGGTGGGATTTACCTGCCAGTATTCCTCGAGGGTGCATATTCAGCTGTTCCAGAGAACACCTTTATCCATATCTGATCCCCACAACAACAGACCGTACCTCATTTCTGCCACCTCCTATCTTGTCCAGAGCAATTCACTTCTGATCCACATCCATCACCACGATGGACATAGAAATAGCAGAGGGATTTCAAAAGAGAGCTGGCAAGCAGAAGCCACAGCTGGACTGCAAGACTTATGCTATAAGATTTAAGGAGAAAAACGTATTTATCACGACAGAGAGAAGATAAGGAGAGGATCTGATCACTCTGTACAGACACAGATACACAGGAAAGTCACCTGCTGACAGGAGGCACTTAGACCTTTCAACAGGGATGGAGCAAAAGCAACAACTTTCATATTGAAATAGGAGGCAAATTCCTCCGGAGAGGGTTACTGGATATAGAATAGCTCAGCAAGGGTGATGGTGGACTCATCACCTCCTGCAGCCTGTAACGTGAGATAAGAGAGCCTTCTAAAGGACATGTTTCATCCAGTTTCTGTGAAAAATGCCAGTGCCTGTACATGATGCTAGGGAAAGCAAGGCAGAATGGGGGCAGGCTGGCGGCAGTGGTACACCGAGGGCTTTGCAGGCAAACCTCAGGGTCTCCCAGCACTCGTTCCCTTCTTCAATGGACGTGGGAAGGAGGGAAGGGTTTGTGGGATTCATGCAATGCCCGTACTGGTAAGAGAATAAGGAATCAAGATCAAGCTTCAGGGTTTCATCAGGAGCCATGCCAAGGTCAGGAAGAAAAGCTGCCTTGCACCTCACACAACTACTCTGTGTTGCAATTCACCTTCCCTCAATGTATTGGGGGTTGGCCATTCTTGGAACAAGTTTGTCAGACCAGGTGGCCCTTTCCATGAGGTGACACCAAGCACCTCATTTCTAAGCTGGTCAGCTGCCATGTTGGACTAGGGATCAAATTTGTGAAAAGCCTTTGTGTTGGGAGATATTTTTTTTCTAGGTGAGACTAGCCAGTGTCAGGGAAAGACAGAAGATGCCTTACGCATCCTAAAAAAAGCCCATATGCAAAGCATTAAACTCCAGAAGGTGACTAGGCTGCAGAGAGCAAACAGAATGGGGCAGCCCACGAAAATAGTCCCTGTGCTCCGAGGGCTTCCCTTGTCACCTCCAGATGGACACTGAAGCCACCAGCTGAAGCAAATGATCAAGTCCTACAGTAGAGCCTTGGCAACTGCTGCTCGTCAGCCAGCCAGGGACCCACCAGAGAAGTGCTAGAGGTCAACGGGATTTAATGCCAGAGGAGAGGCACCTGGAGAAGTCTCAAGGGCAGAAGCAGAGGCCGAGGTGAGCCCATGCCCCAGGACAGCTGATCCTCAGATTCATTCTCAGGAGGCGTTTTCCTCCAGGCCAAGGAGAAAGGATACGCGTGGTGCAGTGCAGTCACAGCCTGTTCTGATGAGGCTGCATTTGCCTGGAAGAGGCAGGGACCAGACCTTCAGGCGATACGTGAGGCAGACACAGCTCCCAAAGCCAGCTGCACCACCCCTGCAGAGCCTGGGCAGACACTGGGAGGACGGAGTGGGGATGGAGGTACATCTTGACCCAAGCACAGCTCAGCCCATCAGAGGTGACCTTGGTATGCCCACATAAGGGTCAATCCACTTTGTGCATGGTCCCTGACCACAGGGCACCCTAGACCAGAGGGAAGGAAATGAAACACCAGCATCTCCACCCAGGGTCCCCACAAATTTTCACCCGAGCACAGACACAGTTCACAAGTTGATCCTTCATAAATTTGGCAGTTGAAAGAAAGAAAACAAGCCAAATAAAACCTACTTGGGAAATGGCCCTCTTCTCTTTCCTGGATAAAGTTTAGCAATTGAAAACATGTAAACAACGCCGCCCTCCATCTTATTTTCTCTCCCCAGCGTCCACTCTCCATACAAAAGGAATCTAAACCAGACTCCTCTTGATGCACTAAACCCACTTTTGGGGGAGCAGAGGAGGGCACTCACACAGGAAAGACAAACACAATGCAGATTGCATTCTGTAGCACCTTTCCTGTTAACTTGCCAAGGCATTTCCCAGCATATGCTAACATAAAATAAAACACACTCAAAATAAAACCAAGCTAAAAATAAACATAACTGAGGAAATGAAAAATGTTCCCCTAGTTCAGTATATATCCTGTACCAAGGAAAACAGAAGGAACTGTGGCTCTGTTTTAAAATACAAAGAAAAGGATGAAAGCTGGAGAGTTTGAGTTTCCTGGGCGGAAGCTCATTAAATGTCTGATTTCTACTTGACCTCGTAAAGTTGTGATTGCGTATAAAAAGCAAGGAAGAGCCCTGAGCTGCTGGCAAAGACAGTGGAGACGGGGCTCCTGGTGCTGGTAGTGAGGTACGAGGGGCCGACACCGTGTTACTTTAGTCTGCAAGTGCTCTCAGTGCTTCAAGCGGGTCCGAAAGCAGAAGGCAACTCTTTTTTTTCAAAACAAGGGTGTACTTTCCTAGCCTGCTGCACCCTGACCTGCTGGAGATGGCTGCGTTTCATCAGCAAAAACATAATCTCTTTCTTTTCCCCAGCCTGCAAAGCACTTCGGGATCTTTCAAGATGAAAGGTGCTACAGAAATACCAAGCCGTCATATATTTATTATTTTGGCAACGAGCATTTCTAGAATCAAGTCAGGAAACCTCGTTTCTTTGTTGCTTTTGTTACTGTCCCTTTCTTGGGTTATTTTAGGAAAGCACTCACATGCATGTGCTGTATATATGAGACTGGGTGCATGTGAACACTCAATTCAATTCTTTACAGGAATAATACAGATCTTCTGTGATCTTTTACAGTCAAATGTCTCTCAACCTCTTAAGATTTTATATTCCCAGATTTTTATAGGGGATTTTTTTTCCCCCCAGACTCCACCTGCCTTATAAGAAATGGATTATTAGCTGTTAAAAATAAGAATAGTGCTGTACAATAGTTTTGGAGCCGAAATAGATCTTAAAAATATAATAAGGGAAGGATACTTGGATGTTTCCTGACTCAACAGAGGCAGATCCTTTATTATTAGCGGGGCTACTGGAGGCTGTAAGCCTAACCTCCCTCTAAATAGTCAAGCCTTTTGTCCAGAAAAGCAATGCTATATATAGCATTTCCTACTCCAAAAACTCTGGGGATCTGATTTACTCCAAGTGTTCGCTAAAGGCATGTGAGTAACCTGCAACTCAACATAGCACAGCTAAGCCAAGGCCACAGGGAGCCCACGGGACAGCAGTGAGAGGAGGAGGCGGAGAAGACACAAAGATCCTGCTGGGTCCTGTCATGCCCATGCAAAGGGGACAACATGCAACTCTGTGCACTTTGGTGATACAGAAACGGGCTTGTACTTCATCTATAATGAGATTTTTAAGAGAGAACCATCTATTTCCCCCTCTGTTTGTCCCTATAGGAGCTTCTCCCCATCCATAGGTGATGCTCAGCTGTGTCCGGTCAGTCTGTTCCTCCTTACAGATACTTCCGAGGGGGAAGCTCTCAAGCAATGAGGGCGCAAAATTATTTTAAAGGATAAGAAAATGTAACTGAAAAACCACATCAGTTGGCTGGGGTCTTAGAAGCATGTGTGTGCATAGCTGTAATGGCTACCAGGAGGAAACGGACTGCATTTCAGGTGGATGCTGATCCTTTAATGTAAGGCTAGGAATAATATTTATATGCTGACTCACTAAGATTTATGTTTCTGTATAAATCACACATGCACTTAAAAAAAAAAAAAAAAAAAAGAAAGTAAAAAGCAACTGCAGAATATTCATGGCTTCCAGAACTCTACATAAATCAATTATACTGTGATCCCACAAGCTTTTAGACAAACACACGCACACTCATTTGTTATCAGGGATGTTCGTCCATCCAGGGCCATCAACAGAAGAAAAATGACAGTAGCAGTGATGCGATGACCCGAGCCAAAGCCCTTGACTCTTAATATCCCCACAGCTCCAGCAAAGCTTGGACCCAAAATCAGTGTTCTCAGTGGTATGGTTTGAGTAATTGGCTGCACCAGAGCGCTGGATCGGCAGCACGCCTGTAACTTCAGGGAGCCCGGGGTCCCAAAGCCAAGCCACACTTGGCGGGTCTGGCTGTCGTCAGCCCCACTACCCCTCTAGGACAGAGCTGAGCACCATCCTTTCATTTCTCTTTGGGTCATGCCTCTGCTCAGCATGCTCTTTCTGCCACCTTTATTTAGTCTGGTTTGGACCATGGTCCTTCCCTGTCCTTTCCCCAGCACAACCCGCTCAGAGAGCAGCACCCATTCTGCAAATGCCACCTCTCGTTTGCAGCTTTAAGATGACAGGTAGATGCCTGCAAGGGCTGGACATCAGTAAATTAAAAAGTTGTTGCTACTATTATTGTTATCACCACGTTACGATAGGGCAGTGTGAGACTTGGTGAGGAGCCCGGGATAGATGGGAGCCAGCACAGAGAGGAGGAGGACAGCTTCATCCCCACCTCCCACAATCTGGGGAAGACTGGAATGGATAGAGATAGAGCTTGCAAAGCACATGCTGAAGAAGCCAACATTTCAGCTTCAGCAGCAGCCCTCAGTGGTAACCTCAGCAGAGGGAGCTTGGTTTTCCTACCAAGAACAGTCCCTTAATCCAGTTTTGTGCAGATGCACGGGCCATGTGCATAATCACACACAATTTTCCTGCCTTCCCCCCGAGCCAGCAAGATAAGTAAGCCAAGACTCATTACGCTGGATTTTCCAGCACCCCAAAAGCCACCTGAGAACAGTCCCAAAACACTCAGTGAGTAGATGAAAACTCCAGAACTGAAGCACAAAGCCCCAAAGGAGGGAGGCATTCTGCGTGCCAACTGGGAAGTGCTCCAAGGAGACCATACCTGCAGCACTGATCACCATGTCCCTCTTCGTGTTGCAGGAGACAGGTGGTGGGCTCAGAGGAGCCAGGCTGAGCTGAGGTCCGCAAGGCCACGGCTGCGATGCCCACGAGTGGGGAGGAGAAGTTGAGCAGCACTGAAGCAGCCTGGTGAGAAGGGTCCTCCTGTCCACGAGTCACATTGATGACAAGGGGGTTGTGCTGGCATGACAGGTCATATGTCCCTGTGAGATGGAGTAAAGAAAGAAGCCACTAGCTCAGCTCCAGAGATATTTTCTCTGGTTTTGATTTTCCTCCTCTGCTCCCCGCCACATCCCAACAGACTACCTCGGAAGCAGGAGATGCTGCAGGGTGGGGGACAGGGGATGTAGCACCCAATCCAGTGAGATATTGCAGTAACGGTGGGGGTTCCTGGTGTCCCTGCTGGGACAGCACAGACTGGTGCCACAGCCCATAGGTTGCTCACCCAAAGAGTGGTTCAGCCCATCTACATCGCTCAGCTGGACAGTGACCCTCGGCTTGTGTTGGTTGCTTGGGATGGTGCCGTCAGAGGCCAGGAAGACCAGGAGGGAGGTGGGCACCGCAGGTCTCTCAAAGCACACCTGGACAGGAGGGCAAGAGAGACCCTGAGAGCGTGCATACCTAATACAGCCGTTCTGATCCCATACATGCAAAAGGGAGAGAAAGAGGGAGCGTGGTGGGAGAGCAGGAGCAGCCTTATGGGGTCAGCGGCTGTGGATGTGCAGGGCAGCAAATGGGTGAGAAGAAAGTAGGGAAGGAAGGGTGCAGGGACAATCCTTTCCCTCCTGACTCCCCTTCGCTGCATGTATCAGTTCAGCCTCACCATAAATTTATGGCATCTTCCCAGCTTCCACACTTGCTGCTCTTATAATCCAGTAACTCGTGACTGAGACCTGGATAATGCCTTTTCTGCCCTCCCTTCACCAGGCTCCAACTCCCACCCCACATGGTGCTGGCTGGGCAAGGAAGGCACCCAGAGAACACAGCTACTAGCACTGCCACTGAAATATTCCCATTTAAAAAAAAAACAAACCCAAAGGACAGCCCCAGTACCCAGAGTGACTGCAACCTATCCATCACCCAACACATGGCAAGATCTATAGGAAGAAGCCCTGTCTGCTCAGAAAGCCAACAGCTCCCCACTTGTCTACAGCCCCGAAGGCTACAGGAGGCAGCCAGGAAACTCACAGCATCAGTCACGGCAGGACAGATGTTCTTTGGAAGTAAGAAGATAGAAATGTTTTTCTCCCCCACCCTGGTACCCCCCCATCCAATGCAGAGATGTGTTTTGAGCAAGATCCACCCCATGGATTGTTTTTGTTGAGTGCTGATGTGGAGGTAGCCCAGAAAATCAAAGTGAAGATGTATTTGGGAGGAGGACAAGTCCCAGCTGGCTGGGCACAGCCCAAAGAGCAGACTGTGGGAGCGGAGGGGACAACCACACAGTTTGTGATGGCAGCCCAGCCTCAGGGTGGTGCGTGCCACGCCAGGCATTGCTCACTCATGGGAGCAGAAGAAAACCTTGGACTTCATCCCAGGGCTCCCACCCTGCAGGGAGGTGCTCGGCAGCAAACACCCCACGAGCGAGTCCCCACCATTGCTTACATGCTGGCTTGGCCAGGGCTTGCTCTGATGGAGGGCTGGCCCGGCTGCAAGGAGCGGACCAGGAGGCTCAAGCATTTTTGTTTGGTACGTCCCCACAGCCTCCCTTGCTGAGAAAAGTAGGGAGAGATGGGAGAAGAAACAGGAAAGCGAGAAGGGAGGAAAGGAAAGCACGAAGAGAAGAAAGCCGAAGAAGAGCCAGCAGTGCTCACAGCCTGCTCGGAGGAGCCAGCCGGGACAGAGCTGCAGCTGGGAAGCTCCAGAGGGCCAGCCGGATTTTACCCAGCCACCTGCTGCCCGCTCCTCCCAGCGTGCTTCCTCAGGGGAGGAGAGATGGTTGGAGAAGTCAGGTGAGGCTTTCCCTGGACTACACAGCTTAAGGTGGAGGGTTTAGTCTTTCCCCTTCCTACAGTGGAAGAAGCCCTACTTAGAGATGAAGGACTCTGGCCACAAATTAGACCAAGAGCAGCTGACCTGCCTAACATCCCAAATCCTTTTTTCTTTTTAATACCTATTATGTGCTTGGCCACAGCAGGCTATCCTCTTAATTTTTCTCCCTCCCTCTCCCCCTTTCTGTTTAATTTCCTGCATGTTAGACATCCTGACTTAACTTACAAGTGATTTTGATTTCTCTGCTCATTGGATGTGTTAGAAACCGAGAACAAAGCATGGCTGGAGATCTGCAAATCCTAACGATTCCCATCTGCAGACAGACCCAAGGTACGTGGTAGATGCTTTGTCAGGTGGCAGACACACACCCCTCTTGCCCTCAGCCTCCTTACAGCATGTCCCAGCCTTTCCCTTGCTCATTGGTGCCACCTCTTGAGAAACGCTGGAGGAAGCAGTTCGTACCACCTGATGAGTTTTGTGGTGTGGCTTTCACCCGGGTGACACAGGTGCAACAGCTTGAAAATGTCCATGGGAGCTGGTGGCCATGAAACAAGATGCACACGTGCGGACACATGTGCACGAACAGCACCATTCCTGTCTGGGCAGGCGGGTCTGCTAGGCGAATTGTCAACAAGAAGCTGTCTTTCCTAACCCAATATGTTACCAATCAGCCAAACTCTATTAAAAAAATAAAAAAGGGGGGGAGGGGGGGGGGGAAGAAAAAAGAAAAAAAGAAAAAGGGCATATTTATTACTAGTCCATAAATAATTTTATGGGCGGAAAATAATAGCACTCCTAGAGAGAGCACGGAGAACCAGTAATGAAAGTCTTTAATATAAACATCCATAGAGGAAGAGAACTGACCACAAGCTCCAATAAAACTGGAACACGCTTTAACCCCTGGTGAGAAGTGGAAAGCGAGCTTTCATCTAGGTAGGGCAGCGGGGGAGACTGCTGCCTTCTCGCTAGCAATGGAAGAAAGGAGGCACATTTGTCACGGCCAGAGACTGAAGCCGGAAAGTAGGTTGCGAGCACACAGACAGGGAAGAAAGGAGGGGGGGGGGAAAGGCAAACCAGCTAAAGGAAGCTCTCTGGAGACACAAAGGACCTCAGGGGCCATAACAGTGTTTATTGACTCAGGTCTGACGATTCACCAAGTCGTCCGAGCGCCTTGGGAAGAGGCCCTCGGCCTGGAGCAAAGCAGGGCAAGGTGCCCCTTGAACCGCGGAGGAAGCAGCGCGCCAGGGCCCAGCTTTCCAGCAACGCCAAGCAACACCCACGAAACCTCTAAACTGTGTCTGTGGTCAGAAAATCAACACTGTAAAAGCCACATTGGCCTAACTCTCAGCTCTCTGTCCTGCTCTTCTGCGTGTCGGGACAGAGAGGTTTGACCGTTCCAAACTGTCCTCCCAAAGGCAGCCCCCGAGCCCCCCTTGGGCTACCAGAGCACCACCCTGGGCACAGAAGTGCCTCCTTTGGTTTGGAGTCACTGGGGAGCAGGAGGACCTGCATGCCCCAGCCAATTGCTGTGGGCTCGGGAGCAGCCTGGAGGGCTCTGGTCCCCTCCGGACGACAGACTATATCCAACCTTCTCCTGGTGCTCTGCACAGCCCTGGGAGCAAAGGCAGCTAGGACTTGAAACACAGCTTGCACCCACCCTTCACGGGTGTAACGGCACAGCCTGATGGCAGGGGACAGTCAGAAGCAAGTTGTTTCTCAGCCTCAACACATTTCTGTGGGCTTCTGGTTTTAGGCACGCTCTTTCTCCTGGCACTCTGCCCCAGGATGGGTTTGCTGTTCACAGTGGGAATGGGGTAACTACATAAGATCCAGCCACAGGCATTTGGGGTTTGTGAAGAGTTCATAGGATACCAAGTCCTATCTGAGCAGTTTTTAAGACTGCTGTAGCTCCTACAGGACAGAAAAGGATGGGTCTTTGTCACCGAAGTGCTGGGACAAAGACAATCAAATTCTTCTGTGCCTGATTGCACGTCCTTACTTACCTTGAGCCAAACTCCTCCATCACCCATGGGCATCCTCTCCTCATCTGGATCCTGAGCGTTGTCTTGGCTGGGACTGCAGGGGAACCAAGCAGCCAGGGAAAGGTCCTTTGGCACATCGTGAAGGTGGGATTTACATATCTGAAAGGAGAGATTTATTTCAGCACAGAAAGAAGCAAGGAAAGTGAGAGAAAGAAACACCACCTACAAAACCTCAAGGAAGAGTCAACAAACACTGAGAAGGATCCCAAGTTGGTTCCTAGCATGAAGACATGATGTGGGTCCCTAAGCAGGAGTGACGTGTCACCACCCACACGTGTGCACAGGGGGCCTTGGCCATTTTGAGGTGCTGTAATTATGCTCTTCAAGCACCCCATGGCATCCGTGGGGCTGAGTAAGAAATAATGAGCCAAGCTGTGAGATGGTAGGTAATGCCACAGCCTCCTGATTTTGGCTGGGCTGATGAGATCCAAAGGTGTCATTCATGTCCCTGAATACCAGTCTTCTGGGCATTCGATACCCTGTGGTATCCCAGACAACCCCACAGGCCTGGCAGATGTGTGTCATTCTAGAGGAGCAGACGCCTGAGCCCAAGGCATCTCATTAGACATGTACACCTGTCTAATCTAAAAGCAATTTAATCACGCTGTAGGTCTCAAGAAGGTTGTTTCTTAGGTCAATAAAAGGCTAAAGATGACCTCTTTATGTATTTCTTGCTCTTCAGCTTTCTGGGGAAGAACATACACATACCACACTAACACTAATCAGATGAAATCCTGTCCTAGACCTCCAGGCCCTGCTCCAAAGCCCGTATGAAAGATGGGAATTCTCCCATCGATTTTTCCTTGGCTTCAGATCAAAGAGTTTGAGAGCAGCACAGATGCTGATATATGCATGGTTTGATCCTTTCAGGCCCTGACCGTACAAGGTATTAGACTGACGGGATTTTTTTTTTAAACCAGCAGTAGGACTACTCACATGCTCAAAGTTGTGCATTTAGCCGGTGGGACAGGGGGGTGTCACTGTTTAGCAAACTGCATGGTCAGGCGAGGTGCTCCCTGCCTTGGTGAAACACCCCTCCATGTACTGCAGTTCCTGGGCTTAGGGACTACTGAAAGAGGGGGGTGAGAAATGGCCAGGTCTTCTACTGGCTCCCTGCATGGGAATACAGTAACCACTGAGCCCTGCTAGAGCTGCTTTGTAGGTTTTGGGTTTGCCTCAGCACACTCCTGCAGCAGTGACTTCCCCAGCTTTACTGCGCGGGCCTTGCTAGAAAAGTTTTTTTTTGGTTTTTTAGGCCATGTCTTCACTCACCTTCACAACAGGCTCTCCAGTGACCAAGGAAGCAGGGCAGGACTTCACATCCTGATGGGAAGCATAGGCTTTGACTGCCCACAGATCCACATATCCATCAGGCGTGTAGGGACCACAGTCCAGGACACTGCTTGTCTTCTCAAACTGCTCACACACCCCGTCCCCATCATGCACGTAGCACAGGCTTGGTTCCCCTGCAAGGAGAGCAGGGATTACCTGCTTACAAACCAGACTCCAGGATCATACATCTTCTGCTGTCCTAGGAGGCATGCTGACCCTGGGATTTCCCACCACAAGGCCCTGACAAGATCTATGGCTCATTCCAGCTGCAAATCCACATTTTGTTGCCTGAGGTACATCACCCCTGCTCTGAGGAGCAGCATGAATAACACACACTTTTGACTCTGCTTCAAAAGGATGTCTCAATCCATTTGGACTCACCAACACAGTTGAACCCTTTTTCCTTTTTACACTTCCTGGAACAGCCATCTCCATCCAGCAAGTCCCCATCATCGCATTCCTCCTCCAGGCTCCTAAGGAGACAACAGCCAGGTGTGTTAGCACCACCCTTGACTCAACACCTCTGCGCTTCTGCCCAGTCATGAGTGAGAACCCCAAATTTTGGTTCCATTTCCACAGAAGCAGGGAGAAGAGGAAGGACCACATGTGGAATAAGGTAGAAGAGAGAAAATACCACATCTTGCCAGGTGATCAAAAGAGATTGTAAGCACAGCATATGGGAGGAGGCATGACTGTACTGTGACTTTCTTATAGGACCTGAGGCAAGAACTACAGGGGAAAAAATTAAACTATATGCAACGGGGGAAGTAGAGAACCAAGCATCAGGAAGACTTGCTGCTGGAGAAAGCAAGTGTTGGAGAGGGCAGGAGGTTCTGAGATGGGGCTTGTGTTTCAGTGGGAGCTGGAGAAGCGGGAGGCAGGAGAAAGGGAGTGGGAGGGAGAGGAGGTTAGCCCAAGAGGAGACAAGAATCAGCCCCCAGCTGACATGCATGGCATCTCACAAGCAAAAAAAAGCCCACGTAGTTTTCTTGAAAAGGTTCTGTCCTCATGCTGTAGAAAATACACCTGATGGGAAAAGCTGGCAAAAATACCTCAATTTGTACCTATTATAAAGTTACATATGCCAAACACCATGAGCAAGAAAACCTTCAGACATACATCTTGTGATGCTCACCCACCTCCCCCTTCATCTAACAGGGAAGATCCACTGTGTCCCATCTTCCCACTTTTGGCTCACTTCCACAAACAGTACAATGGAAAAAAACTTTCACAGACAAAGCTTCCCACATGAAAATCTCAGCTGCTATCTGCCTGTTCCTGCTCCTCTCACTTTTCTACCAACTTTGACAATGGAGCCTAAGGGGTTGTTCACTCTGTCTAGACCAAGGCTTCGGCTAGTATGAATTCATCCTAAAACTGTAGCAGATGACACCGCTCCAGCAGCTAGCCCTGCCGTAAGCCTCTGTACCTTGCTGGGTCTTGTATAAAACCACAATCCCTCCTGCACTTGCTTCAGTTACCCACTTCCCTCACACTTAAGAAAGCCGTGTTCAAAGGAAAGCGATTCTGAGCAACCTGGAAGTTGAAATGTGAAAAAGCTGGAATATGGAAATAATTATCCCCAGAGAGAGCAGGTGAACCGTTGGAGTCTCTCAGTGTGGAGGCAGTGCACCCCTCATCATTTGGGGTCTCTAAACAAAGATGAGACAGCTCTCTAAAACCACCACACTGTGTGGGACTGAGCTTGCTGCACAACCTGATCCTGCAGGGCCACCGCTGTGTGCCCTGGGCAAGAAGGTATATTGGCCAGTCCCAAAGGCAGGTAGGTCCCTTTGGGGTCAGACTGTGCGGCACTTCGCTGAGATGGGCCAGAATCCAAGCACTGCAGTCCAACATGGAGTATGTTCAGGTTGGACCTCTCATCCAGACCCTGCTTCTCAAAAAGACCATCCCCTGGGCATGTGGCAGTTTACAAAACACAAGCTCTATCATCCAGACTGATGAGGGATTCAGTGCCCCATCTTCAGCCAAGCACCCATGCGTGGAGGACCAGCCCATTGCTTCTTGCTGGGGCAGGATGACTTGGCAGCATAAAGAACCTCAGCTGAGAGCTTGAGTTTTCCGACTTACGTGGTCACCTTGCCATCCCCACAGTAGGGTGCTCCATGGACATGGATGAGCGGTGGGGAGGCTTCTCCTGAAATCGTCCCAGAGACTGCCTGTACCTGGTAGCGGTACACCTGCCCGGGTGTGACTTCCCTGCAAGAACAGAGAGGACTTGAAGAGAGCAGGAGGGAACAGCCCATACATCTGCAACAGATTTGCTCCCCACGGCTACAGAAGTCACGTGCCTGTGCCCGGGCAGTATCACAGTTTGACATATGTCTTCGTACTCTCAACTGCCAGAGACAGAGACTGTGGGAAGAGGGTCTCTGCCAGGTCGTGCAGGGGGGGCTGTTGCTTATTTCCCTGGGGTCTGAGCTGGGGAGAAGCGGCATTAACTCGAACAATCATTTTATTGTGTTGATGGGGAAGATATTTCCGGGTTTAATAAGCTCTTTCTAGTTAGCCTGGGCTCACGGGCAAGGGTCACGCTAGCATGGGGGGTCTGCAGCAAGCTTCCCCAATGCCAAATAGGGAATCAGCTCACGGTATTGAATGTGGCAATTGCTGGGGGCCGGCGGGGACGACACCAAGACACAAGCAAAACCATCTAGAGGTTTAAAGGCACAGCCCAAGGAAGCCATTTAAACTGTCCCAGCCACCCAGTCAGCCTGTGACAGCGTGGCCTCATCACTCACGTGTCAATGAACTGGCGGTGCGCCTGTGCTGGGGTGGCAGGGGACCCGCTTGCAAATGGGGGGTCGCGGAGGACTCTGTACTGGATCAGCTTGCAGGCGGAACAGTGAGAGCTGTGGGGCATGGAGGTCAGCAAAGCCGTGTCTATTTCCATCCTCTCGTCAAAGGTGTAGATTTTGACTCCGTACATCTTTTTGGGGATGTTGAGCTTCACGGTAAAGGGGACATCACAGAAGGTGTCCAAGGGGCCCAGGTGGATGGACTCCCCCTGCTCCATCAGGACTTCAATGTCAGACAGCGCCTTGGGAGAGCCCGTGGAGAGGTACGTGGTCCAGAGGGTGAGGGAATGGGGGTAGACGGGGTGCAGGAAGCGCAGCTCCAGGATGCAGCCATCCGGCTGAGGGCACGGCACAGTCATGTTCATGTGGTACAAGTGGAGCTCTGGACTCCAGGCCTGCAGGCTGGGCTCACAGGGCTGATCCACATCAGGGGGGCCTGAGCAGAAGGGACAAGGGGGAAGCTGATGAGAACCAGGTGAAAGCTGACCTCACAGGGGACCCAGAGGGGCAATCCTCCCCCTGCAGTATCCTGTAGGTGCTTAAGCATCTCTGTGCCATAGCTGCACACCCATGTAGTCTTGCACCCACCACAGGCATGTGCCAGAGCTGGTGGCATCTGCCCTAACGTCCTAGAAAGCACAAGACTTGGCAGATCTGGTGTCTCACAGCCCTCTAGAACAGGGGCGATGGTATCCACACTGCAGTTGGTCACAGTGCCATGCTCTAGTCACATCCTGGACACAGCAGGGGGGACGTGAAGCTTGCTCTGTAATCTCATGGGCACAGAAGGCTTGCCAAGGGCACCTGGATGCTGAGTCCCAGTGGCTCTGTAAGGTTGGACCTCTCTGCTATAAGCAGAGCAGACACTGAAGCTTTCTACAAGGCACGTGCTGGAACAGGTCACAGGCAGGAATGGAGCAGGCCCAAAGCAAGCCAGGGAAGCAGCTGTGGAAGGCTGCTCTTCCACCAGGACCTCCTGAACAGTGCCCAGGCTGACCTCAGCTCCCCAGCCTGCCTCCCACAGTGATGGATTAGCACTCAGCAAAGACAACCGTATCGTTGGGCTTTCGGTCCCAGAAAACATCACTGGAATTCACCATCCTGTAGTAGAAACACCCTGGTCTTCATTAACCACTGCAAACTTTTCTTAGGGCCCAGCATCAGTTCAAAGCCTGCATCCATTTAACCATTAGTCTCCTAAAACCCATAAAACCTGTCTCTTTCTCACCTGAGCAAATATTCACTTGTAATAACTGCAGGTCACGCATAGGAGAAAACAACATCCAATAATTCCAGAGGCAGTTTGAATCTGCCAGTGCATCAGACAGGCAGGGGAAGCTGGAACCACTGACAATAAAGGAGCTAAGCTTTGATTTATTTGGTATTGCTGAATAAGCACAAATATTATTCTTTAAGTTGATCCCTGGCTCCCCCCCCTCAACTTGCAATGCTAGCAAGAGATGCTGAAAGAGTTTTCAGACATAGAATCTCAGCGACGTCCCAACTCTCTTTTCTCAAACCATGGGCTGCATCCCAAAGGTGTAATAATGTCCAAACTGCACTTTCTCTACAGCCACCCCAGCACATTTACAGTCACCTTCAGTGGCCCAAACGTGCAGATGCACAGAACTAACAGATCCTCTGGCTCCACGTGGTTCAACAGCAGCACGTGCACCATATACAGCTCATGGGATATTTTTCACCTGGTCTCCTGCCTCCTCTGCTTTGCCTGGGCAGCATGAAAAGCCCAACAGCTCCTACAGCAGCTGCATGACCCTGAAAGTCACCACCATGCCCACAAGGTGGGTCTCTAAACCAACATCTGCATCTCGGCATGAGAGAATTGTAACACATTGCTGTTCACCTGACCAGCGAGGAATTGCATCCAACCCAGATTACCCAGGACCTGGTACCGACTCAGGGGGACTGAGCAAGGAGGTCCTCTCGCTCCCTTTGGACAAGGCTGCATCAAAGCCTGTGGATGCCCCTGAGGTTTTGAATAAGATCCCAGCATCTATGTCACAAGACTAATTTCAATGAAATGCCTCTCTGACCAGTATCTCTCATTAACACCTTCCTGGGCAATGACTGGGGTTAATATCAGGGTGTATTTTTGCCCAAAGCCACCTGGCAGTTACCAGGCACCTCCCGGGCACCTAGAAGTCCTTCCTGCACTAAAGAGCCTCCCCAACGAGGAGACAACTCACTCTCTAAAAGAAATAAAACAACTTATTTTTCTTTTCCCAACAAGATCTCATCACTGTCTGGGGGCTTACAGCCAGGGAAAGAGAGGAGACATTTACCTTCTGCTTCTTCTGG
Organism: Falco peregrinus; assembly: GCF_023634155.1. Classification (NCBI taxonomy): domain Eukaryota; kingdom Metazoa; phylum Chordata; class Aves; order Falconiformes; family Falconidae; genus Falco; species Falco peregrinus. Next base: position 5,915,311 of record NC_073730.1, on the reverse strand, counting down.
GGTCCAGTAGCCAGAGGAATCACAGACCCGAGGGGAAGAGGCCTCGTGCACATACTGACGGAAGGTGCCATCCTCCGCACAGTCATCACAGAGCGTGTCCTGCTCCCTGCAGATAGAACAACAAAGCCATTGGCATGTCTAATCATGACTGGTTAATTTTCCATCGACGTTTGCCCGGGCAGGATCAGATGGGAAGTTGGAAAAGCAAAGCTAAGCTCTCAGGAAGCCCCTGGGCATATCAGCCTGCTTGGAATAAGCTTCAGCAGAGACAGGAAAGTAAGAATGACTGTGGGACAAGCTGGGTTTAATCTCTCCTTTTCTACATGCTCTCTAGGTAGGCTTGGATGAGCCACTGAATCACCTTTTCGTACCCAAACTGCTTGGGTCTGTCTTTGCTAAACCCCAGGGTCAGGTTTTGGCTTCCACCACTACTGCAATACAAATCGGTCATGATAATGTCAGTTAGAGGCTCCCACTGTGCTCTCCAGGAAAGAAGAAGGCACTTTTCTGTGCTAAGGGCCAGCTTCAGCCCCTTTCCTTGACCAGTTCATCTCTGGGATGTAGGACCCCTATCCCAGACCAGCGTATGAGCAAGAGCTGGGGATGGATCCGAAGACCCAGTGCCTGCCTTCTAGACCTGTGGTTTCCTGCTCCCAAACCACTCCATCCCTCCCCAGAAACAGTTTGTTTGGATGACTCGAGGCCACCCAGCACTCAGAGGCTCTCATGCCCAGAGGGTGACAGGCACGTGCTCTTGTTATCCCTGGGTGAAAGGCCTGTGATGGAAAGCACCAGTTCTTTGAAAAGGCAGCCAACACTGATCCAAGAGTGTCCCAGCTGCCCTCAAACAGCCCTTTTCTTTGAATTGCAAGGGACCACTTTGTCAACCGGCTTTAAAACTAGTTCAGAAGCTCTTCAACATGTGCTTGTGGTCCCATAATAAAAGCGTAGACCTGGTGGAAACCACAATGTTTTAATAAGAAAGGCTGCTGAATAGAAGCACTGGTGCTATATCCAGGTCCTGGTGACTCCCTGATTTTGGGGAGAAGGAAGACAGCCGCTGAGCACTTGGGGCCATGCACTGCTCACCAGCCAAACAACTCTGGTTTCTCGGCATCGTTTCTCTGGCCTGAAAAATTTCCTGACTTACCCCCAGTTAGTTACACCGTGAGTCCGTGACAGTGCTGGGAATGAAACCCAGCTCTTGCGGTTCGAGCTCCCTGCCTTAACCACAAGGCTGCATTTCCTCCTGGTAAATAGCTATTTTATACAATAAGTGCTAAATGAAGCTCATTTTTTATTCCATGATTGCACTCTGGGGTTTAAGAATTGGCTTTGCCTCCCAATGCTCTTTGGCTTCCCTTCCCAGCACCCCGACAGCAGAAAGATTATGGCAGAGCCCATGTGCCAGCGGGGCCATTGCAGCAGCCCAGCTCTTGTGTCTGAGGGCTCTGCTGGAGATGGCTGGGGAGGAAAGGGGATGGTGGGGTCTGCACCACAGAGGATCCCGAACCCCTTCTAGTGGGCGCCTGTGCAAGCCCAAGCCCATCGCAAATTACCTCTCGTGGATGACACCGCTGATGGGAGGCAGCCAGTAGATGCTGAGGGAGTCCTGTGTCTGCCCCGTGACCATGGGAGGGATCGGGATGGGCGCGGGCTTCTTGCTCTGGCCCCAGCGCTGGTACACCAGGTCCAGGTAGCAATGCATCCGGGCCACTTGGTTAGGGGTGAAGGTGTTGGTGCAGTCATCATCTGGGAGAAGAAAGGCCAGGCTGAGAGCGGCAGGGATCGGCCAGCGGGGCATGGCAATGTCCACCCTTCCTGATCTCCAAACTTTTTGGGGGGGACCTCTGGGGAGACCTGGGAGATACCAGCATGTGGTGGCTTCTCCTGCCAGGACCCTCTGGTGTCGTGTGTCCCCAAAGCCACAAGATGGCACTGCCTCAGCAGCTCCACGGCCCTGCACTTGCTCAACACCAGCTCTACCGCCTGGCCAGTGCCACCACCCGCCTGGGACACTCGGTGGGTCAGCAGGGTGCGACAGAACTGCTTTTCAACCTTTCGTCCTCCTGGGCTGCCAGGAGGAGCACCAGCCCTCTGCAGCATGCCTTTGGAAACCGAGCCAAAAGGGCTCAACTCGAAAGTCCAAAATTATAATAGCAGTATTAATAGCAATAATAATAATAATAATAAATAATATGCTTCAGGAGTGGAGAACAAAGGCACACCACCAGGCAGACAAGCCTGGCCTCAATGCACGTCCAGAGACTGGCAAGAACGGAGGGGTGGAACCAGCCTGCAGCAAGAGAGGGGCTAAGATGCTCCTGCAAGCACAGGCTGCAGCCTGCCCCATCCCAGCGGAGCAGGGGGGACCACATCAGTTAGGAAACGAGGGAAGGGAGTATTGGTGGAGGCGGATGGGAAAGAAACCCCTATTTCTAGGGAAGGTGACCCCTTAAAATTTTCTAATGACGATGACTCGTTACCTGTGTAACTCATGTAGTTGTTGAAGGGTGTTCCTGTGAAATGTGTCTGGCCACAGGTGTCGTTGGTGGGGTCTGGATCCCGACAGAGTTTACTCTTCGGGGTGGGGGCAGTGTCAGCACAGAGATCTCCTGTCTCCATAGATGGAGTTGTCTCCCTGCAGGGATCGTCACAAGATTCCCGCTCGCTCACTCCCTTAAAGACATGGTACAGCCCCAGAACATGTCCCACTTCGTGGATCATGGTGTTTGTGTGGCCGTGCATACCATAATAAGCAGGGTTGAGAACAACTCCACCTGGAATTGCAAGTACAGAGAACATCACCCAGAGACACAGACAGCAGGCACTGCCATTACTCACCTGTGCCAGGTAAAGCTCCTTTCATTGCACTTGCAGATCATAAATGAGGTGCCAGATGGAGACCTGGAGATGGACCTTCTTGGAGGATGGGAAGAGGATCCTTTGCCCTCTTGGTGTGGAATGGTGTGGGTGGGTTCTCTCCCTTTTCTGATCACATCACTCCCCCAACATCTTCAATCACTTCAGCTACCGCTTCCTTCTGTCTTTTGCATGTTTATAATTCAGTGTCTGCTTTGGTTCACGCTTACAACTCCAAATAAGGGTTGGAGCCAGGGCATCAAACTGAGACATGCTGTGAGGTTACAGGGACAACCCTTTGAACCAGAGGATAGAAGACCTTCCCTAGCCTTGCCAGCTCCCATGGCAAGTGAGAACAACGAGGTGCCTGGCAAAGTCCTGACACTTGGCTGTGCCATCTAGAAGCCACCTTCAACACAAGTCCATATGAAAATTCAAATGCTCTGCCTCTGACCCCTACTTAGAAAACATCAATGATCTACTGCTTCAACTTCCAAATCAGACCCTAAGGAGTAAATAAAAACTCCCATGAAGTGCTGTTACAATGCGCTAAGCTTCTATCACAAACCTGACCCTAATTCACTGTGTATTTTAGAGTGGGATTTCCTAAAACGCAGTTTCTGAGGATCCCTTCCTCCCCTTCAGAGGGGTCTGCATGTGGGCAAGGTGCACCAAGTGAAAGCCCTTCACCCATCACAGTCCTACTTTCCACTGGGGCACCCCAATTCCTTGACACAAGGGGGCACGGAGGGGCAGCTCATCTCCAAGGCACTTCGGTGCTGGTTCAACTGTCAGAGATGCTGGGGCATGGGTACAAAGTCCCACCGAAACTGTGCAGAGCTGCCACCTTGTACCGACAGCAACAGCAGGGAGCTGGGTAGAACCCATGCTCATCCTGCCTAAAGCTGTCCCTTGGCTGCAGGACAAGGTGCTTTTCCTCTCCTGCCCACCCGTGTGCAATGGGAAGAGCCAGGATCAATGATGCTGAGGAAAGCCAGGTGGAGCAGAACCTTCCCTTTGCTCACTGCCAGCATCTCCAACTCCTGACCTGGGACGCACACCCTGTACCGACAGCTCTGTACCACACCTGCTGGGGAAACTGTCCCCAAAGAATACTCAAGAACCAGACACAGCTCTCTTCTCTGGTCTCCTTTTATTTATTTTGCCCAAAAGAAAATCCCTTTGGAAAATCTGTATTTTTCTCCCTGCTTTGAGGCTTTTCATTGACTATTTCCTCTCCTTTCCTCATCTCGTTTCCTTGCTCCATCCACTTTTCCATGCTGCCTTGCAGTGGAAGCGCAGGGGTTGGGGAATATCAGCAAGATGAGGGGGTAAAAAGCAGCCCCCAGCACATGCTCAGGTTGACTCCAGGCAATACCTCCATAGCATGGGAGACTGGTTTTACCCAACTACTTTTAACCCAGACAACTTGGATGGCAGTACGGTGAATACTTGTCTCCAGCATAGCTTGTTCCCTCCTTTGCAAGGCCCTGGAGGATTTGCTGTGCCAGCTACCTCACAGCAGAGCCTCTGCTACTGCATCTCTGCTGCTGATTGCTGCCCCTGCCAGCAAAGCTAAAACTGGCGGAGAGCCACCATGTGATCCTGTCTCCAGCCACAGCACAGGCAGTTTGAAATCTGCTTTTGGATCAGATCCGTGCACTACTAGACTACCTCATGTCCTCAAATACAGGGCATTCCTTCAGATCATGGTGTCCCTGGCAGGACACCAGCAGGTCTGCGACTCCTCTGGTGGAGCCATGCTGGGTGAACATTGGGTTAGGGCTGGAAAGAGGCCTTCAGAGATGCCCTGAGCAATTCTCTTGAGCCAAACAGGGTTGCAAGAGGGTGAAGAAATAAGGGTGGCCTCTTCTATGGAGCGTCCTATGTGTGTGGCTCATGGAAGGGCTGAGAGACACCACAGACCTGTCAAGTAGCACCATTTCTTAGCTAAAAATTCCCATTTGTTGTTCTTGCTCCCCGCAGTGTGAATCTTAGGCACAGGGCAGCTTGTCTTGAGGCAAAGGATGGGTCACAAAGTAGCTGCATTCCCTTTCTCCTCAGCTGTAAAACAAAGCACAAAATCTTGCATCCCATCAGCCAGCTCTTGACCCTTTAAGTTGACTGGAAATGAGCCACAAGAAGGTACAGAGGTTGAAAAAAACCTTCGGGGACCTTCATGTTGTGTCCTGTCAATCATTAGGCTTTTGCAAGGCATCCCCCTCTCAGTTACCACACTGGTAAATACTATAGATAGCAAAGGGCATCCCATTGATGGAGAACCCAGTGGGCACATAAAAAAAAAAAAAAAAAAGCTGCTTCTCATTTTAATCAAAACAGGGCATGAGAGAAGAGAGAACAGAAAGAAAAGACATCTCTGCAGCCAAACCCAAGACTGAGCAAGGCAGGGGGGTGCCTGCCTAAAGGTCTGAAAGGAGGAATGCACACACAGAAGGAAAATAGTGTTCATAAACAAGTAAATGAGATGTGAAAGCCCTGCACCCATCCTGCAGCACTAACCACAAGGAACGAGTCTGAGCACCAGGGGCACTGGAGGCCCTGCGACCAAGCAGTCCTCCTCCCAGCAGAAACCAAATGCTCTTCCCAGGCAGGAGAATAAATGAGATTCCAGTACAGGGAGAGAGAAAACTGTCATGGGAAGGGATGCCAATGCTGGGATACCCTGTCCTTCCCCCGCCCACTCTGCTGGCTTCCCCATCCCATTCCTTCCCCACGCTCCACAAGGACAATCATATTTTTAATAAGTTTTTTTACAACTAATTAGATGGCAGGATTAGAAACGGCATGAGAACTCTGCCTTCCTTCCAGAATGTCCCTGTCCTTCCATTCCCTGCCCCCACAGCTCCCTGATGAGCTGGGAGAGCTCCTAGCTTTGGACCAGGAAGCTGTATTTCCTCTCTGCAGGGTCCTGGCTGTGAAGGCACGATGTAGCAGGGTTCATACATCCCAACAAGACCAGCCTCCCCACTCCCTTCTCTGCAGGCCAGGCTTCCCTCCTCACCTCTTCCTCCTCCTCCTGCCCTGGGAGATGGGCTAAATTGAGCTTTAAGTGACCTCTCCCTCTCGTGTCCAAGAACCAGCCCAAGGAGACCACCAAGGTCAGCATTTATACAACCAAAATAAAAATTTCAGCATCAGGTCCCATGACATCAAGGGGGCCCAGCACTCCAAGGCAGGTGAACCAGAGTCTTCTTTGGATTTGCTTACCCAGCCAAGCCCAGGAAGCTGGAAAGCTTCAGGTCTGGCCTCACAACGTCCTTCTCCCTCCAGACCAGACCTAAGCTAAGTTGCAGAGCTGGTAATGTCCTCAAGACCAAGCCTCAACTGTACTCCAGCAACAAGAGATGCCCAGTCCATCAGTACAGTGAACGATTAGTGCTGGTGTGGATCCCACTTCACCTTCACTCACACATCCCGTGGGAGCTCCCAGCCCCAGGACATTGCCCTGCTTCTAGTTACAACCAACGGCGATGCTGAAGGATGCTGGTGCAAGCCAGCCCCCAACCTGCTCCTGGGTCAGGGCTGCTGCAGAGGACACATGCTCAAGCAAGCATGGGATCTTTTAAACAGCAAACCACAAAGCTGAACCTGTATCACAGGGCCAGTCTTCCCCAGACACTGAGTCACAGCAATGAATGGAACAGACGCATGACAGTTAGTCAGACAGGAAGATGGCCATGCCTTAAGGTACCTTTGATGGAACGGCTGGCCCTCCGTCAGGATCCAGTGACCTCAGCCAGATATATGAGCTGGCCTCAGCTTATATAACTACAGAAAGTATTTATAACATCAAATATTCACAATTCCCTCGCCTTCTGACCATGTTCATGCAAATACAGTTCACATGCAGCTACACATGAAGTTTCAAGCGTCTGCATTATTACATCGCTAGGGTTTTTGAGGCAAGGCTTTCCACTGCAGAAAGCTAAGGTTTTTTTTATAGGACAGGAGTTGTTCGACTCCTTGTGTTTTGTAGTTAAAAAGATTTACTTCTAAGTTCTCATAAAATTCATTCCAAATTCCAAGCAAGAACTCTGAATTCAAGAGCAACTCGCTGATTACGGTGGAAAGACTGAGACAGACAGTATGGTTAGAGGGAGCAGTGCAAACAGACCTGAGACCTTCTACCTCTGCTGCTAGCTGGCTGCAAGCCATCTTTCTCTAGGACCTCCACAGCAGCTCAAATCCTGCCTATAGAAGTGTCAGAGACCAGTTCAACCTCTGCAGGTCAGTAATTATCTTTTAAGCTTCAATAAATGTAGTTGCTGTTGGTTGGTATTACTACTGGACTAAGACGGTAAAACATCCCTCAACCTTCAGAAAGGCTGCCTGAAATTCAAATTTACTCAGGAAAATAATCTGGAAGAGAGCAATAGATCTGTAAGTCATCAGCATAGGAATGGTCACTTAATTTATGGTAGTCCAAAACAAGCATAGGTGAGAAGAGGATGAAAAACAAAGTTCACTGAAGACTTCCAGAAAGGGAGGAGCACCCTCCTGAAAAATACGCTCAGAGTTCATGGAAGAATGGTTTCTAGGGAGCTCAAGGTCCAGATGGCAGATTAAAAAACATCTAGAGAAGAACTGACGGAGAACAGTTTGGAATTTGGGATAAGAGGAATTGCTAAAATAGAAGAAGGGAACGCACTTGGAGAGAAAGTTTTCACACTACTTCCCTTGAAAACGTCTAAGAAAGTCCAGTTCAGAAAGAGTAAAATCTGATCAAGAGTCTCTGGAGCCAAAAGGCAGGTGAGCTTCTTGGAGAAGTCAAGTCGAACTCAAGGAACCAATTTGATTCAGGAGGAGAACCAAAGTACAAGAGGGTCTGTATGTGCGCAGGGAAAAATCAGTGGGAGTGGCACGGGGGGATCTTGGAGACAGACCCCCCTCTTATGCAAAGACCTGTCTCCACCCCTCGTCACTGTTAGGTCCTTAACGCTCCAGAGATTTTCCTCAAATGGCTAGTCACTCCTCCAAAAGTTTTCCTTGCTCTTTCCTCACTACTTTACCCTCACATCTACCCAGGCTCTCCGGTAGCCTCTTGTGAGAGGCTTTGTCAAGAGCCATATATTTATGACCTGCTCGGTCCTAAGTCCCTTCTGTGCTGGACAATAATATACATTGCGCGTAGGACACTCGATGATGCGGTAGAACCTACTGTTTATGGAGAAACAAGCTTAAATCGAAAACCAAGGACAGTCTTGAACCAGCCTTCAGTCTGTACCAGACCCTCACAGAAGTTCAGATCCAGCTTCATACCTCACAGCGTTGGCACCAGAGCCAAAGCAACACCCCTTTCCCCCTGAACCTCCGCAGCAAACCCCTGATACAACATTTCCAGATGGTGCCACCTCTTGTGTCCATGGATGGAGAAGAACTGTGAGAACGGAGCAAAACGCAAGCTTTTGATGAAAACAGTCACCCAGATCACCCCTCCATACAGGTCCTTGTGAGCCATCGGGAGTGGTCTGAAAAGAACACGTGTGGCTGAAGCACTTGCTGTAGTAAGATGACTGTCAGGCTGAGCCTTGATTTCTGGAAGCTGAAGAAATAAATTTCATGGAGATTTGCCTTCCTCAACAGGCAAATATAGCAATAAGCTATTGAAAAAACAGTCCTGAAACTCATTGAGGGAGGGAAACTGGCAAAAAAGAACTTTAAAACAGGTCTTTAACAGCCGTGTAAAACTTTAAAGGCTTAAACATCACGCACTTGTAAAAGCAGAAGGTCTAGGTCTGCTGTGCAGGTGTCAGGAGTAATTATTTCCAGTTACTTATTGAGAAACACTTTAGATGTTTTGACTGCAAAGTGTAAAGAACTTTGCCAGAAAACTCTGACATTGAAGAAGTGGAGGGAGCGGCAGGAAAAAGAGAGACAGCAGGAACAGGAGCAAACACACAATACATTTACATTCTGGTGAAGCAGCTGCCATTTGGACTGTTTGGTAGCCTGCCAGGGATGATGACCTTAAAGGTCTGCCTTGAATTCACCGAAGCCAGGGAGAACCTTGCCTCTAGCAGGTAGTAAGCCAATTTATAAAAACATAGTTTAATTTGCTAGTCATCCTCACATTTGCAACTGGATTCAGAAGCGGCCAGTGCTCACTACCTGGTCAGCTCTGGACTCATTCGAACCTGGAGCCGCAGCTCTGAAATCACTGATACTCCTGGTTTATCTGTTTGTCTTTACATGCTGCAAAGTGAAGTTCACCATTTCCAGGATCCTGAAAGCTAGACCAAGAAGGTCCCCAGAGAAGCCAAATGTGAGTCTAAACCCCTCTCCAGAGCCTGTGCTGATGGTGAACCTGCAGCTCTCCCCAAGCTCTCTGTCCCACTGCCTTCACCATTAAATTTTCTCATGACAACCTGGAAGCCCCTTGTCAGGGCGTGACCTCACCACCTTTCCCACATGGACATGGGGAACAGGCGGCTCCTTTCCTCACAGCAGCAGCTATTGGTACACCCAAAGCCTGTTATCATAACCTCCTTATCAAACATCCTCAATATGGAGCCAAATCATGGCTGCCTCTTTTTGCAAAGTCAACCAAGAGAGAGGAAAACCAACAACCCTGAGACCACATGAGGGGGGTTACTTACTTACCCAGGTGACTAAGGGCCTCTTTATCCCACGGCCAAGTGGCAGCACCAGCCAACTCTTCCCTCACCGAACTGGCAAAGTAAATGTTGAGGAAGTGGGTGCTGTTCAGCTGCAGTGCCTCCTTCAGCTCCTTCACGCTCATGTACGCCCTGCGAGGACAAGGGAGAGGAGATAGTCAGCATAGACTTCAACAGACCAAAGAGGAAAAGCAGGAGCCACCCACAGATAGCCTGGAAAGGGTGCAGCAGACCTGGACGCCCCATTCTCAACTCTCTGAAGCCAACAGCGTTGTGTAAAGCATGGCAAATTCAGCAAGTTCCAAGACTATGTCCTATGACACTACTAATTCTGCTCTGTAAGGTGCAAGTTCTGCTAGTGGGAGGTTTGAGTGGGAGGCAGTCATGCAAATCTTAGTAACTACAGCAGCTTTCTTGATGAGTTCTACTCTTAGAGAAGGTTTTCCAACAATGGGGAGAGAAAATATCCCAGAGAATAGCATAAAAGGAGCAAAAAATGGGAGGAGACACAATGAGAGAAGGAAGGAAAGGCAGAGGTCAGTCCTGCTAGGAAAAGAGAAGGGGTTTGGCATCAGAAGAGCGGAATGTGGGGGAGGGGAAAAGTGCATTTTCCTCAAGGTGTTGGGAAAGAGAAAGAAATCCAGAACTCCAGCAGGTTCCAACAAGGGCTTTCAGGGCTCATCCCTGATGCAGGGCAGGGCAGGAACGGACATCAAAACCTTCCTCTTGGGAGAAGGGAGGGTTTTCCAACAGGGGCCAAGAAGTCTCTTCTCCAGCTTCTCTAGTCTGTCCGGAGCAGCTCACAACCACAGCCCTCCACTAGAACTCCTCCCCCAAGACAACCAGTATGCCAGAAGTGGCAGTGCATGGCAAGAACAAGGGTCCCTGCCGGGCACAGGCACATAACACACCAAGAAACATGCTGCCTCGCCCCATCCCTGTGTATTGTAGAAGGAAGAGCATGAGCAAAAGGTATCTCTGAATTTGCTCCAAGGAATGTCTCTTCCAGCTCTGCTCAAAACAGACCTTTGAGAAGAGCACTGTCTGGGTCCCCCCAGCACTGAGCCAGCAGCAGGACCCTCTTCACGTGAATCTGTCTCTCTGCACGGGATCTGAATCCTCTCTGAGAGGAGGTCTGGGATGTCTGCAGGAGCCAGGGCAGGGGAGCACAGGAGATCCCAAAATAAGCTTGAAGGGGAGAGGGGGACATCTCTGGAGATCCATCAAAGGGCATGGTTAGTGTGAAAAGCCTCCTAACACTGCTGGCTGTCTCCTCCCATCTCCAGAGCTGGGAATAAAGAGTTGCAGGAACAGAAAAAAATACTGGAATGAGGATATCCAAGACATCCGTTTCTGAAGGGCACAGGGAGGTAACGGGCTGGGAGAGGTGAGTAGGCAACAGGCATTGCAGCAGAGTAGTAACACCTGTGAGTGTGTCTGGGTATCCATGAAATTACCCTCACAAAGCGGTGTGTGTCTCAGCACTTGGAGGAAAAAAAAAATCAACACAGCAGCCAGGAAATTTAGGTTTCACTCTCTCCCCTGCGTGGTTGTTTCTGCACAGGTCAGAGGTCTATAGCAGATTCACTAGTACACCAACAGTCCCAGTGTTGATCTTTAGGGAGTTCATGTCCTCAGCAGTATAAAACAATCAGCTTCTAACTTAATAATAACAGTAATAACGCCAGTAATAATAATAGTGGGATTGTAGGGCCTTGGGCTGTGCTGCAAAAGCCAGATACTCTTTTAAATCAAGTACTACCATTTCCACCATCAGTACCATTAACCTCATGGGCTGAGACAGGATTCGGACAGGTAGCCCCGGAAGACACTGTATCTAAGCCTTCAGAATCTGAGGACCATGGCCCATGGTTTGTGAGGCCATTAATTTAAGAGATTCTAAGCAAGGAAAACACTCATGGAAAGGCTTCAAATACATCACTGTGGAATGACGATGGAAACGCACTATTGTGGAAATATGTCATAAGAATGACTAAACCTACAGCATGAGGCCAACAGCAACATTAAGGTGGTGGAAAGCATTTCACTTATTCCCATGCTTCCAGGAGCAATTGGCATCTTCGAGCTGCACGGAGAGATTCTGAAGGGGAACGCGATCATTTCTTTACACTGGGCTAGCTGTCAGGCACACCCACTATATTTGAATGAGCAGCGTCTGTAAAAGTGGTGGCCGGTAGCACATTCCTCACTACGTTGGGTCATGAAAGGAAGGACAAAGACCCAAGCACGGGCTAAGGGAAAAAGGTGCATTCTCATCAGAGATGTGAAGTGAGAAGGGAAACCAACGAGAGATGCGCAAGTAAACTGTTTGCGATGGCAAGATCCCTAGTCAAGTTGTACCAAGAAACTTGTTTAGAAAAAGAGAGGTTGCTACAGTAAATGGAAAAGGAGGAGGAAAAAGTGGAAAAAATAGAGGAGCAGGATTCCAGAAGTAGACTAGAGCAGGACAGCATGAGCAACAGAGCTTGGTAAACCCAAAGGTTGCTTCTCTGGATCTGAAACAGCAGAGACTTTCAGAAGCCACTGCTGACTTGGGAGGTGTCAGATAATCAGGATCTGCTGACTCCCTCTTCTCTACCAGTCAGCCCCACTAGGCCATCCTGGGCTGAAGACATCTCACCTACCTTTTCTCAGCGACAAAGCAACTCTGAAACTTCAGCTACTTTAGAAAAATCTTGGCTGGACTATATGGCAGAATTTAAGGGAGAGATGAGATGACCAGCTTGTCTTCACCAGGCCCTGAGATCTCCCACCACAAAGCAGCATTCCCAGAACATTTTCCTCAGCCACATCAGCTTGCTGAGAGAAAACTCTCTCAACCGGAAACGGCAAATGAGGAGAACATGATCTCCTCCTGTGATGTCTCGCCTGAGCATCCCAGACACGCGCCACGCTGACGCCATCCCTTCAACCCAACCAAGACGGGAGCAGGCCGGGAGGAATAGATAGGGAGAAGAATAAATAAACCTGAAGGACATATTTGTGGCATGACTCGGAAGGAAGAGAAGCAAAAGTTTCATAGAAATAGAGCATAAGGAGGGGGAAGGGGGAGAAAAAGTCTCCTTCATGCACCAGAGCTGCTCGGGGGACAGACTTAAAAATAACGTTGATTCCTGACCTATGATATCTTGGAAAAATAGCCCCAAACCCGTCCAGGCTGTCCAAATTCCGAGAGCTGACGTCAGCCCTATTCAGAGGGATATTCCCGCCGCCCCTCTTCTGGAGACATGATGTTTTTCTGGCTGTCGCCTGCTAGTCCCTTGACACTAGCAACATTTTTTGTCAACCCTTAATTATAAATAACCGTAATTTCCTCCATTGAGAGATTTGCATGGTTCAAGGCCGTGTCGGGGTAGAGGGAGCAGTTCCAGCATGGAGAGATGCTTAGATGAGTTGGATGGAGAAGGAGAGGAAAGGACCTCAATTTCACCCACTACGCCATGGAAAGCACAAACATCCTGCCGGTGTCCCCGAAAACACGAGCAAGACAAAAACAGCTCTAGAATGGGCAACTCCAATTCCCCTCAATCCACATTTCCCACTGGCACCCTTAGCTTAGACAAGGAGCATGTAACTGGCGTCTTTGCCTGTTGCTTACTGCCAAGGTTATGCTCTCCCTCTTCTTCAGCACTTCTGTGATCTTCCCCAGGGGGAAGGCAGAGCAGCCTTCGGTCTCCACAAACAGCTTAAATGACAGCCCTCTCCACTGCTCCTCAAATAGCTTCCCAATGCCTACAAGACCAGAGTATTCCAAACTAGGTGGTATTTACAGCAGGGTGAGCACTGCAAGCCAACACAAAAACACAAGGAAGGCCAGAAGAACACATGAAGGTACAGCTATCAGTTGAGAAGAAAAAAAAAAAAAAAAAAAACAACCTCACACAAACAACCCCAAAGAATAGGGCAGAGAATAGAAGAGAGACAGAAAAGGACCATCAGGTTTGCCAGGTTCAAAGCAAATTATTTTCCCAAGAGCATCCAAAACTCACTGGTGAGCAGCCAGCTGCATGGTAACAACACTTGGACCTAGGGAGTATTTGAACCCCTGGGAGAGTGGAGTTTGCAAGAAGAGTATGTGCAATAGTAGAGAGAGATTAGGGGTGGGAGGGCTACGAACTGCCATTATTAGAGATGGATGTGGGCATGAACACCATCTGAAATGATGGCATTTGAGGGAATGACTCCAGATATGACAGCCTCCCTCACGACAGGTGCTTGCCTGTGATATTGTTGACTTAAAGTTCTGCCAAATGACACTAGCTGACTATCTAAGGCAGGCTTAGGCCCCACGCTGTGTACTATTTTACTTGTGAGACTCACGGTTGACAGAAAGCAAGATGGGAAAGCAGCAGCATGGTGGAGCCACACTGATGCTTGCGTGGTCCCGGTGCTGGGTCAAGAACACGTGGCTCTGTATGGGACATAAGGATGTGCTGTCATTGTGTGACATTTCTTACTATCAAAAAAGGAAAGGAAAGCGAAGTCCAGCAGCTTCATCAACCATGTCACCAGAAACTAGTGGAATTAGACTTATAACCACAGATGGAGAGGATCTTCACAGGCTATCCACTCTGACCCCCTTGTTCAAAACACGTTTAATTAAATCAGGTTGCTCAAGGCCATGTCCAGCTGAGGCCTGAACAGCTACAAGGTTTCCCAACCTCTCTTGGCAACCTGTGGTACTTAACCACCCTCATGGGAAAAAAAAAAAATAATAGTATCCTGATGTCCAATACAAATTTCTCATGTTTCAGACTGAGGACAGGAAGCAATGGACACAGTCTTCTCAAAGCCCTGCCCCACCTTCTCTGCGTCATCCCATCATATCAAAGGGAAGAGTCGTCAAATAGCTATAGCTTTGCATGGAAAACTACTGCTGCGCTAGACCTTACCACACTAAGGTCTAAAGACCCAAAGCTTCCTTTCCAAGCAATTGAAAAATCATGCTCCATCCACGATCCCAGGCCTCTGTGTACAACTCTCACATCCCTTTCTCATGTGTTTCCTTGGGGGAGACAGCATCTTTCTACTCATGGTTGTAAGTTAGGCTCTGAGCTGACTTGGTCAAAGGAGAAAACCTGACATACTCTGTAGAGACAGAGTTGTTGCTACTTTTCCAGGCAGCAATTTCTGGCAGCAGCAACAGGACCACTACTGGTGCATAGGTGGGAGAGAGGTGGGATTTGCTAATCTGTGGGGCAGTAGAATGGACAGCCAAGCTGTAACGCAAGCCTGATGTGGTTTAAGGTGGGAGAAGAAGAAAGCAGCAGCACTTTTTAGTGACAGCCATATCACAACAGGAAGCCTTGGGGCCACAAAAGTGGCCATTACCGGCAAAAGATGGCACTTCCAAACTAAAAGCAAGGCCAGCATGTACCCCACAGCACGATAAATCAAACTGAATTCTCTGGGTATTGCAAAGGATGCAGTGTGTAATGCCACAGGAATTCCACTGCAACTCAAAAATAGGAGTCTTTTCCCTGTAGACATATCAGAGGGGATGTGGGAGTGGGGCTGGGTGGAAGCTGTCCAAGTGCCCTCCGTGGACAGCTGGAAAATACTTGAGACCCTGCCAGCTCCAGCTAGCCATACAGCCTAGTGAAGTCACAGGGGATTCCTGGCTCTTCTTTCATGCCTTTCAACCACCACAAGGGAATTCCTCTTCCTACTCCCCCAAAACTCTGTTTGACAAACAAGGAGTCCCTCAGACTTCCCAGGAATGAGCACCAGCCTGCCAATAACATTTTTGTGTGTGGACAACATTACCCCAAGGCTGCAAAGGGTTAATGCAATGTGCAGCAACCTTGCTACTGAGGCAGCAGCCACAAGCCCAAGAGCCACAACTCAATCCATGAAGACAGGTGCTGAATCAGGCGGCACAGATATTTTCAGAGAACAGACTCTCTAAAGTCTCCTTATCATCAGCAAAGAGAGATACTCCTCCAGATAGCGAGCCAAAGTGAACATCATCCAATTTACCCCACCAAAGGGCTCCTCTCCATGGTGACTCTTTAGGGGGGGGGGTGTCTAAAGATATAACCCTCCAGACTTGTGCTCACTGCTTGCATACATGAATCATCCTGGCTAGAATTTGTGAACCCTCTTCCCTGTTCCCATCACACAAATTCCCAGGTGGTGCTCAGCCTTGCCTCCTTTCTGCCCCGCCGCAGGCAGACAAAGCCCACTAGCACAGGATGAGCAGGACATGGTACCAACTTGGTGCAGCACACAACCCAAGATGGATTTCTCTGTCTGCCTCCAGACTGGGATGGTGGGTCTTGTAACCGCAGCTGCCTGCCACTCTGGGTTTACCTGCCCTGAAGTTTCTGGCATTAATGCAGCTGGGGCAGGGGATGGTGTATTTTTAGCCAAAAGCTTAAGTCCTTCTGTACTTGTTAAGACTACTTGCATCCCCATGACCATGGTCTAGGAGCTCTGACTCCAGTCCAGCACTATGCTGGTATGCCACAAACATCATTGCCAGCATCATGACAAGTTGGCAAGGCAGCAACATCCAATGACTCTCACCTGGCCAGGCTCTGGTAACACAGCCAGATGCAAAACACATGCAAGAGGTGAAGTGAAGGCTGAGGAACAACCAGACATTCCCCTGGGACTACAGGAGGCACAACACTGCTGGAATAATAGCCTCTGCAGTCCTCAGGAGTCTCTCATCATCTTCACTGCGTGGTGGACTCCAGCCAAAGAGCATTTGGGTACACGAGGGACAAGGGCATCATGCATCTCCTGGACATGCCTGCAAAAACCCACCTCCGAGGCACTGACAGCATGAGTAAAAAAACAGCAGCCATCACTGGCAGCACTGCTTAAGAGACACTTTAAAATTTGCATGAGTCACCTAGTATCAAGATATCAAAGAGGGTGACAGGACAAAACACTCCAACGCAAGGGCTTTCAGCATCAGGCGTTTCCCTTATGCATGAACAATTCCTGTGGGCTTCAGAGATAACCCTCAGTCTCCGCGTGGGAGGTGCATTTGGTTTTGGGACTGAAGCAGTAGCAGATGCTGCAGGGTCAGGGAGTTGCACTGGCAAAGCTGCAGATGGGATCAAAGAGACGAGTTGTGGTTTGAGGCTGTGACCCTTCCATATAGATTTACTGGGGAAAGGGACCAAGAAGGCTGCAGATCTAGCACGCAGCAGGCAAGCTCCCAGTTTCATCAGATGGTAGTAAGCAACTTCTTGAGGTCAGATTTGGGAAAGAAAGACAATAACATTAGCGTGAGACCAGAAAGCCCTGCAGGGCATTTTGCCCTGAGATAGACTGAAGAATAAATGCTGCTAACAATGGCATGGCCCAGATATTCCTGGAAATGTTCACTAAAAAGTTATTCATTAAATCATCACTGAACTAGCCAAAGGCAACGCTATTTTAGACCTGGTTTGGGTAAGCAGCGTAGAAATTACGGAAGAGCTGAAAGAAAACTTTGCCAGAACTAATAATGAGTTGATTCAGATTAATTTAAACAGAGGCATGAACACAGGTCTTGAACTAAGAATTGAAAACCAGGGCTGACCAGCAGACATGACCAGACTGCCAGACAGAATGGGGTGAAATGGGAATGCCCTGAAATCAAGCTGACTTCTGTGGGGAGGAATAAAAAAAAAAAAAAAAAAAAAAAAAAGACAGACAAAGAAAAAAAAGTAGAAGACCCTTTTACAAATAAAAAAGAGCAGAAAAAGGAAAGAGCAGATCTGCTGAACAGGGAAGGTGGAGCTGAAGCTTAGTGTACTTGAGATGCATCCCTGGACAGGATTAACATGGTCTCCAGCTTTATTCAAGATTGTGAGGCAAAATTCAAGTTCCCTTTTTGTGGGGTGGAAGAAGATTAAAAGCATAGTACTGGAGTGGAGCTCAAGAAAAAGGCAAAAAGAGGTGGCAGCAGCTGGGTGGGAGCTGAAGTGCCACTTGGACTGGGTGGGAGGGTGAACTGCCGGGGAGGTGGCAGCGAGTCCCAGTTCTGAAAGGGGCAGGATGTAGGGATACAGAAAAAGGGGCAAAAAGCAGTTTGGTTTGGAGGTCGGTAGCAGATGCCTACTGTAAGATCCCCCTTGGAGACAACCCCTCAGATCTTAACATAGAGGCATTCAAGAGGGCTTCCACAATCACCATAGTTGATTTCTATACATCCAAAGTTCTTCTTAACGTAGAGTGAAGCCACAGTCGGGCATCAGTGAGTTGTCTTTGCATCTCATACCATGCCAGGGGACTTGGCTTTGAAAATCCATGTTAATTCCTCCCCACCAGCCTGCTCAGAGACTGTTTGCTTTCCTGCCACACGTTGCTTTCCTCTCTGGATCTTGTTAGAGCTCCATTGATGATTTACGTACAGGGCAAGAGAGCAGTGACCAGTTTTAAGGCTCTTTGCACATGGCACACTGATACTCATGTTTTGAGAGTTGCACCAAGGATGGTCACTCCATTTGTGTTGAATACATGAGGGTCTCAGGAGAGGTTTACCCCAAGCCATACTCTTGCTGCATGATGGGCATCCTCAGGACACCCATACCAATGGGTGCACACCCCCTCGCAGATCTTCTGACCTCACCTTCCAATACTATCTTCAGATACAGCCTCCTCTCGTGACTTCTTTCTGGAGGTTTTGCAAATTTGAGGTTTATTTTGGTGGTGCTCCAGCATCTGTATCATCAGCCACCCCTGAGATCTCTGGCCAGTGCCACAAGAGTGCGGAGCTCCCTCCTCTGAAGGAACAGGGATGTTCAGCAACAATTCCTTCAGCACAGATTAATCACGTGCACATCAGATGCTTGGATCATTGAAAAATCACTGGGTTTGTGACTTTTGTGCCCTGCTGCCTTACTGCCTCACTCAGCTATTCGCTGCCATGCATACAATGGGCACCACAGCTTGTCCAGCCCTAGGACATCTTAGGGGGAGGTAAGGTTTTTGAGAACCACTCATTTTGACCCAGGCACCAGAACTTTGT
Source organism: Falco peregrinus (assembly GCF_023634155.1). Lineage (NCBI taxonomy): Eukaryota > Metazoa > Chordata > Aves > Falconiformes > Falconidae > Falco > Falco peregrinus. The sequence continues at coordinate 5,896,825 of NC_073730.1, read as the reverse complement.
CCAAGTTGCATTTCAGTTTTCAAAAAAAATTCTGATGGTTATGCTTACTTGATAGACCTATAGACTCTCCTGAGGTCCTGGAGGAGCCTGTCCCATACTGCAGAAAGCACCAAGCCCAACCACCAATGATTCTAAATGGTCAAACGGTCTTGGTGCCCAACGCAGAAGCCATTACATTATGATCTCAGGATAAAGTCCCACAGCATTTGCTCTAGGGATAGATGTCTACACTCTCCCCAGGGACAGGAACCCACATGTTCCCCTTCACCTGCCTCTAATTAAATTCCTTTAAGAAGGGGGAACAAATCCACCACATTGCCTCCTCCATTCCCATCATAAATAACCACTCAACATCACCACATTGCTGGAAAGGAAGGGGCATCTATTCACGGTGGCCTCACCAGAGGAAGCATCTAGACATGGCCCCACAGCACAGACATCATCCCCAGCAAGAAAGGGCTTGGAGAGTGACAGGGCAGCAGGAAGAGAGACCGCTGGGCTGGGATCAGTGCACACGGCAGAGAAACCCCGGGCTGTGGGAGGGAGCAGAGGGCTGCAGTGAAGCTGATTGAAGGAGGCATGAAGGAAGACAAACAAGGGAAGCATGGCCTCTGGCTCGGCAGGGTCTACCTGACCTCTCTTCCAAGGGGCCACAGCAGCTTTCAGCCGACGCCAGCAGCCAGCCCGCATCCTGAGCGGTGCTGCTGTCTGGTGCAGACGGTGAGCAGCAAAGCCCTAATCGGAAAGGACAGCTGGATCGCAAAGCTCCTCCTGTGCTTCTTTGCCAAGATGTGGGAGCCAGGGCCGGGACTCTTTTCTTCTGCACTGCTGTTCCCCCATCCTCGGTGCATGCCCTGAAAACTAGAGCTGCTCTCACAGGGGACAACCGCCAACTGATGGGTCCCAGCCCTCTGGGTCACCTCCTGAGGTGAAGCTGCCAGAGCTCTAACCCACCATATCACCAGTGCTCAGCAGGGGCACACAGGACCCCTTTGCTGTGCAGTATATTTTAGGACTGGCACAGCTCTCGCCTCCCATGCTCGGAAGGCACCACCAGCAATGCTGCTGTGGGGCCGTCCACTCTTCCCACCCCTTCTCCTCCATATTGTCAAGCCCCTGCTCGCCAGCCCTCTATCTCGAGCTACTTCTTACCCAGCGGCAACCTGCAGAGATGCCCTGCCATCCCACCACATTCACACCCCCACAGCCTTATTTGGGGTCCACCACAACACCAGCAGCCTCAAAGGGCTTCCTTCCCAGGGCAGAGAGACTAGGACCTCATCTGTGCAAGGTCACCTTCCCAACAGCTTCCCTCATACAAACACAGAGCTGTAACATCCCTGTGTAATTCAACATGGAAAACCCTTGTGCCACCAGGAACAGACCCACAAATTCAATTTCTTACATTTCTGACATTACAAAATCATTTCTTACAGCACTTCAGCCCTAAAGCATCATTTGGTTCTGCCAAACAACCAAAGCCTGTACACACTTGAAAGTTAATACAAAATAAACCAAATGTTTCCCAAAAAGCTCCCACAGGAGGCTGGCTGTGAGCTTCTGTTAACACTACTGATTCACCCCATGAACCTTCCTTTTATCCCCTCAGGGAGGACAAATCCATGCAAGTCCCATAAACTTCCTGGCTTATGTGACAATTCTTGTGTTGCTTAAGCATAATGGGCCATCAGCTTTCCCCTGGGATAAATTTGTCCCGGCAATCTGCGTTTTAGTGCTCTACATCTTGGGGGAGTTGATAGCATTTGGGGTTTTTTTTAATGGGAGTCGGTAGCCATGATCAATTGTAAAAGCTCTATTTCCACGGAAATGGGTATTTAATAGATTTTTGAAAATGGTGGTTATTGACCCAATGGGCCTTAATGGCTTAAAAACCATCTGATTGTAGTATGTAAGAGTAAATGCGTATGATTTTCAAATGCGTACTGGAATAGGTAGTAAAAACCCTTTTAAATTGCAGGGACCTGGTCAGTAGGGAGTTTCCATTTGCTTGTTTGGCCTTTCTATTTGTATCAGAGTGAATCATGGCCACGTCTTCCTCAGAGAGGCTTACCGTTCCCTCACGGGTGAGATCATCTTAACACACACGACCCACCTGAGACCCATCAAGGTGCAGGGATGTCTTTCATTAGACTGGGCAGTGATGTAGAGTCAAGCTTCCAGAGCGGCAGGGCTCCCAGCTGCTCTCACGGTGGGAGCAGAGGACACATGGACCAACTTATGCTCCATGGATGATGCACCCCCATTGACCCCAGGGAGAGCTCCGTGGGAGCTGAAAAGCCACGTGTGCCTCAGACTCCTGGGTTTCAACTCAACCTACTGGGTGCCCAGTTGACAATCCTACAGAGGAGTGCCCAGGCAGAAATCTGTGTTTATCCTGGGGTTAGTGCACACACCCCAAAAACATCAATAGGAGTGAACTCCAAAGGAATGTGCTAATTACTAAGAAGTAACCCCAGCAGCAACGAACAGACTAAACACTGGTATTTATTTCATGGTGTCTGAGTCCTGACTAAACACACCCCCACCACTAAGACACATATTTAGGGTTATCAACCCCACCAACTCTCCAAGGTCTACAAAGGCTGTAGTTATTCCCCACCTCTGCCCATCACAGGGGCAACTCCCCTCCTCTGGCTGCCTTTTTCATGAGGAACACAGATGCCCAAGATTTTTATCTGTTTGAAACCAGACTGTGGGTTCAGGCATTGCAAAGTGGAGATCCCAAGCCATGCATGTGCAGGACAGCAAGGCTCAGTACACGCCACTGCCATAGAATAAGCCAGACAAAAATCGAGGACCAAAACCTCCCAGATTTTGAAGGGACATCTGTCTTCCCACTCCTTCTTAATTTCCCCTTCCAAAACCCAACGAAGCAGGAATTAGAGTTCAGAGCCACAGCCTGTTGCTTCTCTTCATCAGTGGAATAAGCAAAGGAGACAAATATTGCAGGTCAGCGCCTGCTTCCACCCCAGCGAGGTGTCCCTCACTGCCATCCCCAAGTACAAGTAGGTCCATAACACAGCGTCCCACCTGCTTGCAGCAGCACTCACCTCCACCCCCTGGACCCCAAGGGCACACGAGGAAGGAGCAATGCTGCTGAACAAGTGTAGGCTCTGAGGGCAAACCCCAGGGCTTGTGCTTGCCTGGGTGACAGGACCCTGCCCAGCTGGGCTTCCCAGCTGTGCCCAGCACTGACCCCTCACTCTCAGGAGGCACAAAGGAGGCTCAGACCACCACAGTGGCCTCAGAAAATGCATCATCATTCCTGCAGAGCACATGCCTGGACATCTGAAAGACCTAGCAGTGTTCCTAGCCAGTCAGGAAGCTACTGCACATCTACAAGGGCTGCAAGAAGACAGGAGCTGCCATCACAAGACATCATGCCTGAAAACAGGGAAACAGCAGTGCTTAGGGGAAGTTGATGGGAAGAATTCAAAAGCAGCAGAATTAAAGATCCAGTTTTGAACCATTTAGGGGAAGGAGCAGAGCCCCGCCAGGGAGAAAGGCAGCAAAGGAGCAGCTTGGGGAAGGAGTGGAGCCCAGCATTGCCCTGGGTGGCTGAGCTCCAAAGCCCAGCACAGGCAGCATCCCAGCTCCAGCGCACACCGCCATGCTTTGAAGCAGCTATCCACTGCGCAGGGCAAGCACTCGCCTTCTTTTGACAGTGTGGGTGCTGGCTGGTGAGGCACTGGCATTGCACAGAACATGTGTGAGAGATGTCAAACGAGAAGCGCTGGGGGAAATGGAGAAACATGTTTGCAGCCCCTTGCAGGTTTGCAAGGCAGAACTCAGCAGTGGCACGTTATTCTAGAGCAGGCTCCAAGCTAAACAAAGCCAGTTATGGTTTACTTTATGCCTGGATTGTTTATTTCAAAGCAAAATCAAAGACATCCCAGGCCAGGACCAAACCTTACAGCACTTTTTAGCTGTCTATGGTTGCATAGATAAGCCCTGTCCCGCCTAACCCACAAGAGTAGACCTGTAAATCAGCTTCTCTTACTTTTTGCAGCAAAGTTACAAAACAACATTCCAGGTTTCGGGAAGTCTTAAGGTCTCTGCAAACAAGCCAGTGCCCCAGGAGCCAGATTTCATTGACATTTTTTATAGCGCGTTTCATAATCTGCTGAGGAAAGGTAGAGGAGGTAACAGCGGTGGGTGCAGCGCTCCTGGCCTCCCCCAGCACTGTGTGGGCTTCACACGGCTGAGCAGCCTCAGTGCCAGGAAGCTCAGCAAAGCACCCCAGACAAAAGGGAACTGCATAAATGAGAGCACAATTTTTAACCTTGCATTTAGCCAGGACTAAGCAGCTTCATCTCCTTTCATTAAATGCCTCTCTTCCTCATCCAGGGACCAGGAGGCAGGAGGCCAGAGCCCCAGCATCAATGGCAGCACCTCATTGCTGCATAACTGCAAGGCAAGATGTCCCAGACTTCTGTGCCTCAGTTTCCCAAGCTGAAGACCTAGGATTATCATTGACCACAACACAGGCAGGTGTTTGCAAACATCTTAGATGACATGACCTTTGCCGCGCAGGGTTTTGAAAGAAGCCTAGTCAAGTTAAGCACCCACATCCCACTGCTGTTCAATGGAAAATAAGCATCCAGGTTTCATCAGGTGCCTCCTCCTTTCCCACCCACCTCCCACAGCATCCTCCATAGGACAGATCTCACAGAGCTGGTGGGAAAGAGGGAGAGCTGTGGACTGGATGAGCGTGGTGAAGATGACCCTGCAGCACATGCACCAGCGAGGATGTGCTACACTACTAACGAAAGCTCCAGCCAAGGAGCTGGCAACGATGCACATCACCACCAGTATCATCATCAGCGCTAGGTCTCGAGAGACAGAGTGCATGTGGAGCTCTGTGCTAGGACCGGTTGAGGCTGGAGAGAAACATGGACTAACTTGTAGCAGGAGACAGCTCGGTCCCCTCCGGAAAGAAGGCATGGCTGGTACAGAGGGGCAAGACCACAAACTGGTTTCTACATGCATGGGGGCTGCAGAGCCCCTAGCTTGAGCTGAACTCCAAAAATTGTTCTGGTGCCCACCAAGTACCAAGCAAAGGTCAGTCTCTTCTTCATCCAGCCTCCCTGACTAGCGGGGTAGCAGGAAAGGAAAGACGGGCACTGCAAGGCTGGGGAAGGATGAGTGATGCAGGCGGCAATGGGCACGCCCATCCATCAGTGGGGCAGTATGGGCTGGCAGAAGACCAGGCTGCCACCCTTCCAGTCTCTGACCTGCCTCATCTGTTCAGACTGGAATCTGCTGGGCACTGGCAGAAGGACCCTTTAAAAGGGCTGACAACAGTGGATCGATTTGCTGAGCAGGAATGATGCTCCCAGGGGCATTAAGCTAACAGTGCCTAGCTCTGCAGGGGGAACCATGCAGCCCTGTGGTCAATAACCCCACCTCAGGCACTCTTCACTGTGGTGGGAACATCCAGTCTTGCTAAAAGATCCAGAACTTTGCTAATTCACCCTGGACTTCTCACCAAAGGAGAAAAACTTGCAGCCTTGATATCAGTCAGGAAAGGGATCGAGACAGAGAAAAGGAGGAAAAGAAATCTAATCAAGCCAAAATCTCTCCACTGCTTTTTATGTATTTTTTTTTCTTTTAAGGGGAAAAACCAAGTCCCAAGCCTCCAACTTATTTTTAGGTCCAGGCAATTGGGTGTCCCAGTCGGAGCGCGGTGCGCACAAGCCAGCATTCTAAAAATGCCTTCCTCGTGGATATAAAAAGGACGTGAGATAATTTATTGGGGAAGTTTTGTAATGTAACGATCATACACTAACCACAAATAAAAGAAAAAAAATCCGAGGCTTTCTCTGGTCCCCAGTACAACCCTTGGCAGGCAACAGTCGCAAAGGGTGAGCATCCTTGCCCTCCCCCAAAGCCTCCCAGCAATGTCCCATGCCTCACACCATCCTGGTGAGTTTGGGCTCTGCTGGCCCCATCCCCCCTCGCCCCATCACCCTCTGCAAAGGGGCAATTTGATTTCCTAAATAATGGTGGTGGCTGGGCCAAGGAAAACTAAAAGCAGTATGTTCACTTAATGACTCCAATGGCCGCAGCTCAGCCTGCCAACCCAAACGGGGATTAAATCATCCCAGAGACCCCGTCAATGCCAAGATGACGGTGTCCCACCGGCTGGCTGCCGAGCCTCTCACCACCCTGCCGTTTCGGTTCCTGGGGTCTCGCTAGCCAGGCCAGAGTCTTGGCTGGCATCCTCCATCCATGGGCAAGGGTACAGTCGGACAAGGAGGAGCCCTGGGGAGGGATGAACATCAAGACAAAGAGCGACACTCCCCCAGCCATCAAACACATGCTGTTCCTTCACAATTGCCACCCTGATACAATCGGCCCCCCTCAAGTGAGCCCCCAAGGCAGTGGTGTTTGCTAGAACAATAGCTCACATCTGGGACAGCTGTTTTCCCCGAAAGCACCCAGGCTGCCTACAGCCACTGGGCAGGGATCGTCTCCCCTCATCCACACACAGATTGTGCTCTCCCTCTCCTGAGAGGACATGGTCACCCCTGGGGGGACCTGGCAGGTTCCTTGAGGAACACTCTGCCTGGCAGCTCCATCCCCACAGGAAGGCTTGCAGGAGCCAGCAAAACTCATCCTCCAGGAGAGGCTTATTGAAAATTAACTCCCGAGTCTTCTACCTTGGGAAGAAAAGGAACCAATTACTGGAGATTTTCTTTTCTACATTCAGCACCCCAACATGCATGGAAAAAGATTTGGGCACATCAGCAGTATGCTGCAGCTCGCTACACAGAGCAAGCTGCGTTGACTAGCACCAACCACCCCTTGGACCTGGACACCTGTACATCCTCATGCTCCTCTGCTTCCTGGGGTAACATGAGAGAACTCTGGTCCCACCAGGAGCCATTGTGCTGAGCCCTCTACTTTTGACTAGTGTCCCCAAAACCTTGCATAGTCCCTTGGATGGCTGCACCTTGGTGTCACCTCCACCCTGGAAAGCAGTCCCTCTAGGCTGATGCCATTTTAGAGGGGCCAAGTCATACCCTGATCTTGCCACATGTGCCCTAGAGAGTGTGCCTCCATGCTGGAGCTCCCATCACCACCTCCTCTGCCACTCCCAACCTTCTCCTCATAGACCTCTCATCATTCGAGATTCCAGCCCACAACTACCCTTTCCTTTTATCTATCAACCCACCCTGGAAAGGTTAGAAACTCCCTCTCTCACCCCTTCATGAGATGAAAAGCCCTAAAGAGGCCTTTGGAGTACCCAGCTCATAGCCTCATTTATAATAACGTTTGAGAGATGCAAGGGACACAAGGACAGACAAGTGCATCAGATGGAAGGAAAGGAGCAGCCTTCACAGCAAGCAAGGAAACAGAAAGAAAAAATAGGACTATTAAGCAAACAAAATATATCTTGCAGGGACAGCAAAGGCAGCAGCCAGAGGCCAAGGTGGGCAGTTCCCCAGCAGCATAAATGCAAACATGCTGCAGAGCTGGCCAGGTCCACAGTGCAGGCACGGTCTCACCACCCTGAGTCCTGCCTCTTGGAGCAAAATCCCACTGCTGATATGACCTTTGGCACAAAGCAAAAGACACTTGCTATGGAGTAATCCATGCCAAATACCCTCCAATCTACTTTGAGAAAGTCAAAAGCAAATTTGGAGTCTTTGTCTCCAGGCTAGGACACTGGGCAAGCTGAGTCACCGAGAGGGAAATTCATAGAATCATGGAATGGTTTGGGTTGGAAGGGACCTTCAAGATCGTGCAGTTCCAACCCCCTTGCCATGGGGACACACACCTTCCACTAAACATAGCCTCCAAGTCCCAACATGAGCAAGCAACTTAGTAGACATCCTGCCAATCCAACAATCCTTTCCATCTTTGCCAAGTATTGAAAGCAGCAATCAATGGGAAAGCTCAGAAAGATTGGGCTTTCCTACAAGTAAAGAATAAGGGGTTTTTAGGAGCTCCAATCCAACCACTCTCATGAAACTTTAAAGCATCCACCAAGAAACCACCAGACTCCATCAAAAATCCCTGTTTGTTACTGCACCTCCCCAGTCCCAGCAGGTCTACTAGAGAGAAGCAATAAGCCCAGAAACCAGTGAACCCACCACTTTGGTGTCCCTAGAGGACCCATACCCTCATCACCACACTTACAAGCCCTAAGACCTGAGTCCAATGCTAGAGGCTTGGTCCTTTGGGAACACGAAGCCAATATTTGGGTACAGGCCAGGGGGATTCCAAGAGGTGGCAGAGAGCGCCAAAGCTCCAATCCTGAGCAGGGGCATCTCTTAACTATGCTTTCCTTGTAGGAGCATTAGGCAAGCAAATAGTCTCTTCCACACCACACTTGTGAGTTAGATGGTTTGCAGATAACACACCCTCTCCAATCCATCCTTCAAGTGACCAACAACCACAAGCAACAAATTAAGGTGTTTGCAGACACCTACCCATTGAATCTGTGCTCTGCAACAGTGTTAGAGACCTCAGGTTTTATCCCCAGGGCTTATAATTTTGAAATGACATCACACATACCTGCCCTCTTTTATAGTGAGAAAGATCTGCTGAGGTTTCCTGTAGCAAGAAAAGGTGGAAAGGAAGTGAGCAGCTAATTTGGATGTTGTTTTACCATCTGGTTGGGATTAAAGCCTGGGCAGGTCAGCTATTGCCCCAAGATACCATCCTGCTCTCAAACTGACACCTGCTATGCTATCAGTACAACCACATTCAGCTGAACACCTCCTGACAATGGGCTGCTCCAGTGCTGAAGAACAGCTCGGAGTGATTTGTTCATCCTCGGGGGTTGTCCACAAAGGACACTCAGTGAGTTAATCTGGACTGGCTTTTGAAGACACCACTTAAACAGCAGAGGCTCCCAAGCAGCTTTAACCCAATTAAGCATCCTTCCCTTAGGACGGGAGGCCAGCTAAGCTTGCATTAAAGCCCATCAAGTGTCTTGTTAATCAGGTACTCTTTAATATCACAGCTGTGGTCATCCCTGTGGAGGCCACCAAGGGGCTGGAAACGCCTTGTCATTTTTCACCTCCTTTTGTCACTTGGGTGTTTTCTGCCATTACTTTGGGTACTGAGATGAAAGGCTCAGCTCTCCACTTTGCTCTCCAGGCTCTTCTCCAGTTTTTCTCTTCGCATTAACTGTGTCACACACCAGACTCTCATTGACTAACTGCCGGAGGGGGACCCTCACTGGGTGTTAATTGCTGTTAATGAGCTGTTGCTGCTTTCCTTCCAAGAGCACCAATTACAACAGCACTCAGGCAGTGCAAGAAGATGCATGTCTGCAGCAAATCAAGGCAAATTTTACTCCAGACCCTGGCATTACACTACCAGAAACTCCTGGAAAATGCTTGAAATCAGGAGGAGACTGGGTGAAGGATGACAGCAGGCAGCTCTCCTGCCACTGCCTGGCCCCTTGTTCTTCATGTGGTGGGTCAGGGCGAATAAGAAGTCCCTGACTTGCTTCCTATGGCTCCTGTTGTGGTGCCTTGCGGGGATGTCTACACTCAGCTGCTCACCTGAGCTCTCCCTCGAGTCTCCCTCACCCACAAGAACACAGCCCCACTGGTGGATTGTACACAGGGGTGGTGGCCCAGCTGGCTTAGAGCATAGTGGGACTTGTGTCCCACATGCTACTAAAGGAGGTGCAAGAATGACTCAACGAGATGGCTTGATGGTCTGGGTGTTGTGCACAGCAACGCCGCCATCATTTCACAATCATTTCCTACCCCAGAGCTGGGGGCAGCTCCTACCTCAGCTGCAGCGGGGTCTATCCCTACCAGAGCTTTATAATTCTTCCTTCCCAAGCCCATTTCCCTCGCCTGCTAAGCATGGGCGAGGGTATACACTAGCACGAACTGTGGCCCTGGAAGTATGCTGAGATGTCCACCAGCTAAGAAGCACTAGAGCTACTGCTGTTCCTAAGGCTTCTCACTCCGGTTGGCCTTTCCCAAAGCTGCAGCCCAAGGAAAGGAGATTTTAAATGAGGGATGTGCTAAGATGGTAAAAGCTTTTGCATGAGCACTTAAGGTCATGTGAGTTAAGACAAGGTATCGAGACCCTTCACCAAAACAAACTGAATCTGTTTACAATGCTAGTAAGAAATTGCGCAGTGTCTCACTCTTCCTCGTTTGGATTATTTTCAGCTGTATTAAGAAACATTTGCATCCAAACCACTCTTCCTGAGAGCCTGGAAATGAAATACAGCAGAAGTGATCTACTCCATGAAAACAGATCCCAACATTTTTGTCTTGCCACCTTGATCTGAAAGGAGATCTGGAGAGCGCTGTCTGCAGTGGGGTTTCCCTCTCCCTCGGCTCTCCCAGATCTGCAGCTCCCTCCTGGGCTCTGAAACACAGGTCTGCCACAGCTATGAAAAAGCACAGGCATCTTGGTGGGGCAGCAGCCAGCTCGCTCCCCTCCAGTTACAGACCGAAAACTGTTGTTCCCATTGAAGCACCTGACTCCTGTTGCACCGCGTTTCCGCAGTCTGTTAAATTTTATTTCACGTTATTTCTCCTGTTTTGGCTTCCACCCTAAAAACCTTCTCTAACTTCCCCAGCTGCCTTGCTCCTTATAAAAGTTCATTTAAGTGTAATACCGTACGAGCAAACCCAAAGCTCTGCCTGAACAAAACACCTTGCGCTAAGGTTGCCTGGTTGTATATCTCGGGATTCATCCACCAGCTTTGGGGGGATCAACACTGACCTGGCCATGCCCTTGTTTTTTCCCAAACCCACGTTACCAATTTCCCAGTGGTTCTCCCACAAACATATAGATTAATCCCCAGGAGCCAGGGTACCCTCAGCAGAGATGAGCCCCGGCGGGGGGGCGGGGGGGGTATCTACCAGCACCTCTGAAGAAGCCACCCAAAGGCAGGTCAGAATTGCTCAGCAGCAATTCTGTGTCTAAATTCAGGATTCAACTCAAGCCCCCAGGTTTCCCAAATGCCAGGCACACTGGATTACGTTTTTCAGAGCTTAGCCTACAAACTGTCAATCTCATCTTCTGCACAGGCCAATGAGGTCTGCGGAAAGAAAATTGCAAAAGATTTGTTATTTCCCTAGTGTTCCCATTTTCCCATTCCTTTCCCACAGAAGCAAGGTTTTTGTTTTTGTTTTGTTTTCTTTTCTTTTCTTTCCCAGCTTTCAGGGGAAAATACTGACAAATGGAAGCCCTGATTCATACCAGCAAAAATTTGGCCTTTTTTAATTTAAGGTGGAACCCTTCTTGTCTGAGGGTGAAAACATTTCTCTAACTACACCCAGAGAGCAAGGACCGAAGCAAAGGCGAGCGGCGCTGGTTGCTCGTGGCCAGCACCAGCAGAGCTGTTGCACAGGCAGGAGAGCCACCGTGCAGGCAGGGCAGGACAGCTGCCCAGCTCCCTGTGCTCAGGAAAGCGCTGCCCATGCTCGCTCACAGGGATGGGAAACAAGGGAGGCACAGGGCGGTGATGGTGCTTGTCACCAAAGAGACTTCCAGGGGTGGGAAAACATCTTCTGACTGGGTGCTCAGGCAGAGGCATGGTGTGAGGCTCTGTGGCCAGGGGGATGTGTTGGAAGAAAGGCTCCCCATCCTCCTCCCGTGTTTTCTCAGATGTCCGAAGGATGTGTGAGAAAGGCTCAGGAAGGGAGGAAGGGAAGCGCTGCTCCTCTCCCATCACCACCGCCCGAGCAGAGACACCTCCATCCCTCCTCCCTCTGTGTCCCACTTGGGAAGCACCAGAGAGAAGAAGCAGGCTTGGGAAGAAAGGATTTATGGCCACAGCCTACCTGCTCCCACAGCCTAGGGGAAAAAAAGTGAAGGAGAAAGAAGATCAAAGGAACAATATGTTCCTAAAACCCTTTCTTGCAGCTTTTCTCCCCAGGTGCTGCCACCTGCACTGCACCTCTCCCGCTCCAGTAGTCATCTCTGCCCATCACTGGGAGCCAGCAACAGGGAATGAGCAATTTGCTCTGACACTGAGACAGAAACAGCTTAAAAAAAAAAAAAAAAAAAAAAAAAAGGAAAAGCCATGACTTTTTTTTTCCCTTCCCCTTCTCCAGCCAGAAAGCACATTTGGCAGAGCCCTGAGTGCTGGAAGCCATCAGCGGGGCTGCTGGCACTTCAGAGGCTCTGAGGAGGAGGGCAGGTGTGTGCAAGCCACTGACCGCACTGAGGACACTGTCCCTGCTGCCCCGGAGTCCCCCATCATGCTGGGGGATCCCCTTCTCCATCCTGCCTCAGCTGCTGCCTCCAAAGGGCCGCAGGGAAAGCAAGGGTCCCCTAACACCATGGGTTGATGCTCCATGGAGTAATGTGGGTTTTGCAGGGGTTTGCACCTGTGGCACAAGGTAAAGGTACACGTCCTCCTCCAGCACTGAGCAGCCACCCCATGCCTTTGACTGAAGAGGGGGATTTTCTCCCCCCCCACCATTTCGCTTTGAGGTGTGGGGTTCGATCAGCCCCTGCCTGTGCCCAGCCAAGGACATCACCCTGGCAGCATCACTCCCCAGGGTGAGGTTTGGGGAGGCTCCCACACAGCAACCCACACCTTACCAAATCCTGCCACTCACACCTAGCAGTGTCACCTCCTTCTTCCCCCCCCCCCCCCCCCCAGCACTCAGGCAAAGGCATTTTGAATATAGATTCAGAAATCAGGCTTTTAGACAGGTCCGGGGAAGGTGGGGAAGGGGCAGCAATCACCCGCTTGCATCCCATGCAGGGGGCTTAGGGGGAGCAGCACCTTTTGCACGGGGCGGCTCTGCCCCACCCTGGGAATGCCCACAGTCCTACTGGTGTGTCACCAGAGACTGGCAGCTCTGCACTGGGAACCCCCTGTCTGGGGGAGGGGGTGTCCCCATCAGCCCATCCTCATTTTGGTGGGGAAAAACATTTAACGGCAGGGCATCACAGAGGGATTTACTCGCCATCGATGGCAAGCACACCCATCCTGGAGGAAAATGCCCCTCTGCCTTCCTACACCACAAAGCCACCAGTAAAGGAGCAACACCCAGGTGCAGAATGGGTGTCAGGAAGAGGGTGTACCCCATCCCCTGATGTGCCACCCCCCCACCACCCAAGCCTTGCACCTACCGCTGAGGTGAGTCAGGGTCGAAGCAGGTTCTGGCCACGTCGGTGGCCCGTGGGTCGCAGCAGTCACCATCATCGAAGTCGTCCAACATGTTGTTGCACTCCATGTGGCAGACGCCATCGCGGCGCTTCCAGGAGAAGCAGCGGCCAGGCCGGCGGCAGTCCCCGCCATCGTAGCCAGTCAAGGGATGCTCGCACTCGGGGTCACAGCGCTCGTTGCCCACCTTGCTGGGCTCGCAGCCCAGGAGGATGGCACGGCGGCGCAGGGAGGAGTTGCGTACCTCCAGCAAGCTGAGCTGCCAGGAGATGTTGTAGGGTCGGAAAGCTTCACTCAGTGCCTGATGTTGCCACCAAACCTGCTCCTGGCTGACCGTTGGCCGCCCACCATCATCCTCCGCCAGGTTCACCACCCGGTACCGCACCACCTTCCCGCTCCGCAGCGGCCAGTGCTGGTTGTAGTGGGAGACCAGCTCCACATTATCACAGGCAGTCTGCCCGCAGGCAGGGGGGCCCAGTGGCTGTAGGACAGGGGACAGCAGGGATGGCAGCACCCGCTGCTGGGGGAAGGCACCCTCCCGAAAAGGCATCCAGAGCTCCTCCAGGGTGGCGAAGCCAGTGGCCAGAGCCAGCCCTGCCGCCCCCCCGGCTGCCCCCTCTAGGAAGGGACGCTGGAGATGGGGCTGGGACAGGGCGCCTTGCCACAGGGCCAGCCCAGCCAGGTGTCCCCGGAAAGCATGCGCGGTCCCCCAGGCGTCCCCCCCCAGCAGCAGCGTGCGGCAGGAGGCCATGAAGGTGCTGTGCAGGGGTCCCCGCTGTGCGCCAGCACGGCCCACCCGTGCCCCGTCCACGTAGAGGGCCATCCACCGCCCGTCGTAGCTGGCAGCCAGGTGGGTCCATGCCTCGGGGCGGTAGCGGTGGTAGGCGGTCACCTCAGTGGCGGTGGCTGCCCGGTCCGTGCGGAGGGAGAAGAAGAAACGGGCATCCTTCTTGCCACCGAGCTGCAAGGCGCGGATGCCCAGTGCCCAGCCCTTATCGCTGGCCGTGTGCGAGCAGTTGTCAAAGACACCTACAGTGGGGATGGGGATGGAGAGAGAGGAGAGCTGGTGAGGACCAGAGAGCATTGCAGCTCCTCCCCGGCACACGAGCCGGGTCCTTGGCAGCAGGACAGCTCTTGGCAGGGCTGCAGGGAGGCTCCCGCTGCCGTGGGTAAATGAAGGTGGCCAGAGGCTGGGCAATAGGTGCTGCACCAGGGGGGACTCCTCATCCCCCGTCCAAAATCATTTGGATGAGCAGGTGGAATAGCCAAGAGGGACAGCAGGGCCAGAAAGGTGGGATTGGAGAGGGGAGGAAGAGCCTGGACGGGAGGAGAGGCTGAAGAGCAAGGTGTTTCTGAGCTGCTCTCTGCAGGAGCACTCCTGCGGGATGGGATTAGAGGCTAAGCTTTTTATCTGCAGGCCAAAGCTTTTAAGAATTAGAGCACAGCAACCCAAAGCAAAACAGCCTCCTCCAGGGACTGCTTCCCCGACAGCTTCCAGGCAGATTTACAGCTTTCCTTTATGCTCCAGTTTTCCTCCTAGTCATGCATCCAGCGCAGGCGGGCGAGGGTCAGAGGGGATGCACTCCCTCCAGCCAAGCAGGTGCACTCCTCAGCCCCTAAGGTCTCCCGAGCATAAATCCAGCCCCAGGAATAGCTTTGGGATCAGCCTCTCCCTGTGTGCCCAAGCATGTTGCAAACCTGTGTTTTAGGCTGGGCAAGACCTGGAGCTCTGCTGACTTTCCCCAAAACTCAGGCTGCTGAGCACCCATGGTCAAGAACCAGAGGCTCACAGGCACCGAACGCCCTTGGGAATGAATGGCCATAAGGCACAAATACTGGCAAGGGCAAAAGGACCCACTGCTTGGAATAAATGCTTCTGAGCTCCTGAATCACCACAGCCAGGACATTCACGCAGGTCATTGGGGTGAGTGAGCTTGAAGGCACACTTTGAGCCTCACCGGTGGCATCTTCTGGGAGCCCCACCGTCTCTCAGTCACCACCCCAACAAATCACTTCCAGATGCAGCGGTGCCCTGATGCTGCTGAAACCTGCTGCTGCACCTGGAGGCCCTTTTTGTATTACTGCTGAGGTATTTCTTATGCTCCAGCCTGCTTTTCCCTGCTGCACTAGTTCTCCTGCCCCTCACCATGCCACTTCCATTGCATGCACTGCCTGCCCATCTCTGTGACATCAGGGCATCATGGGCCAAAACAAGGCATTCCTGCCCTGTCCCACTGCCTCACCTGTCCCTGGGGACGCTCAGCATGACACTCTGGGGAAACTGTACCTGCTGCCAGGGTTGCAAAGAGGCTGGACAGAGGCAGAGGTGTAGAGGAGCAGGAGTTCCAAGAGGATCAGGATCTCCTGGCTTTCAGCCAGGGGATGTGACTAAAGCCAGGTTACCATGACCCCACATCTCCCCCACCAGCCCTCATAAACGTGACTGGCAAAGGTCACATCAAGCCCCACCGCACCCCAGGAAGCGGCACCCCTCCCTCCATCCACCCCTTTCACCAAGGGCGAGATGGGTGGTGGCCTATTAGCCATCCCATGGTCGTAACCACCCTGGGCACGGATCCCTGCCACTGCTCACTACAAAGGCAGCCATGCACAAAGGCTCCGTGGGCGGATGGGCTTTGGCCAACTCTTGTTTTCTGGTGGATTGTGAAAGGGAAGCAGAAAGACCAGAGGAAGCTGAGACAAGGAGAAGCCAAAAAAGCAGGAGACAGGCAAAGGAGCCTTGCAGGCGTGAGAAGGCAAAGCTGGAGAGTATTTTTGGGCTGGGTGCTGGCTGACAGGTGCTTAGACCTGCATGTTTGAAAGCCATCTTCTAGTATTTGGTCCTCACCAGGCACAGGGCTTGGTACCTCCTCTCTTAGGAAAATTTATGCATTTCACCTTGAAGTGATTTAGAGTGCCCCAAATTTGATCAAACACTAAGGAAAATACAGGGCAAACAGTGTCAGGGGTGGAGCAGCCTTCTGGGGTGAGTGTGAACTAGCATCCTTGCAAACCAATGAGGAGCCAAGCCAAGCCTGGAAGTGCCTGACAAGTTCAAACCTGGCCAAAAGAACCTTAAATGAGCCTAAAACCAGGTCTGGAGACTTCATCAAAGGGATGCAAGTAAGGCCGACGTCAGCTCTACAACAGGGGCAGGAAAGCCACCACAGCAGAGGCAGGTGTTTCCTAGACATGGCCAGGGATGCCATCCTGGTGCAGTGGCAGCAAAGGAGCGTGCAGGCAGAGCAGCACCTTCCAAGGCTGGAAACCACTGCAGAATGGTGAAGCAGAGCCATCCAGCACCAGGTGCTGACATTTCCCGAGGGCCTCCACAAGAAACCACCAGGGAACCAGTTTCAAAGACCTTGGAATCTGCCAAGGAACTTGGCCTTTTGTCCTGGGGCAACCCAGCAGGAAGGGGAAGAGCTGTTTGCAGAGGGGGTACAAGGTGATCTCCTCAACACCTGTAAGTGCAGCTCTCCCTCTGATCCATCAGGTGGGAAAGGGGATCTCTAACCTGGTGTGCGATGTCCATCAGTGCTTAGGGTGATAGCTTTGGGGTTTAAAACAAGCATTTAAAACAGTGCAAAAAGTTAAGAGAAATGTGTCTGCCAGGAAAGGTGTCCTATGGAGAAAAAGCCTCCAAAGAGACAAAGTGCACCACTTTGTAAGGACCACACTTGAAGTAGCATCTTCTCCCACTGGGGCCAGGAGCTTTGAAGCACAAGGCATAGTTCAGCCATGCTTTGAGACTCGGATACCAGGGGGAAATCAGCTGCTAAAGCTCTGGAGGGTCTGACGCAGGCTATGAGCCCCTAGCTGTGCCATGAGAGCAGCTGGCCTGAGCGGATGGTCACCCCTTGGGACGTGCAGTGGTGAGCAGCTTGGGGACCTGAGAAGGACACCTGGGCTTAGAAACCACAGCAGTGTGGGACTGCCTCTGGTGAGGGATCTTCTGACCCAACAAAACCATCTTTCATGTGAGTAAAAACAAACTTCAGCCAGGCACAAGGGGAAATCCCTTTGGGGTTTACAGAAGCAAAGCAGGGATGGATGGAGAGAAGACAAAAAAAGGCAGAAAAAGAAAGGGCATCACATGAAGGGACTCTCATCTGCTGCCCAAAGAAGGATGTGGAAGAGGGACCACTCTCCTTCCCTGGGGGTGACTGTGGCAGAACATTAGGGTTATACCCCAGCAGAATCCCTCCCATGCAAGAAGGGCTAACAGGTATGAACAGCTCCACCCAGGGTGGCTCTAAAGCAAAATGTGACATGTACAGGAACAAAGCCCCAACCCATGAGCCTTTAATCCAAGCAGCAGTCACACCAGCCAACAGGACAGTTTGCTTTGCCTGGATGAAGCTGCTCAACCTGGCCTTATTTCCCTGGCAATGGTGCTGGGAGATGCTCAGCTCTGCCCTGCTTTCCTCCCACCTTCCCTACCACATGGACACCTGGAGCATCTCCAGCTCCTCCACAGCTTTGGACCACCTCACGGCTCACTCCCCTCTCTCCCAACGGAGCAGGAGCAGCAGATCAGAGGCAGAGCCAGCACCTGTCGAAGGGCTGGCAGCTGCCTGCATCATCTGCTCGCGTGAAACACCAGCAGCACTGGCCTGTCCCCCTTCACCACCCACACCCACCCGGGTTCCAGCTGTAGGGAGACGGTGGGAAAAGGACAGTGACTCAGACAGCCGGGGGTGCCGGGGTCTGACTCAAACCCTGGAGCTCGAAGGCCGGGAGATATTACCCAAGTGAGTGCCAGCACCCACTGTCGGTGCTTTCAGCACTAACAAAGGTCCCACCCTCCACAAGGAAATTAATTAAAAAAATAATAATAATTAAAAAAAAAACCACCACACTGGCTAGCTGGGAAAAGTAAAACCCAACACCTGCAGGCCAGACCTCCAGATGCAAACAGCTGCGCTGCCGATGTGATGGCTGGGAAGTGTGCTCCGTGCATCCCAAGCCACTGCCTGCCAGCGGGGAGGCAGCAAGGACCCCGGTGGGAAGGTGGACAGCAAGGGGAGCGCTAGGTAGTTTCCTTGTGCACAGCTGCTTTTCCCATCTGCCACCCAGCCTCTAGCCTGTCCCTCGCTCTTCCAGAGCAAAGATGCAGCTCTCACCTCTGCGAGCTGGGAAGGGAAAATAAGGAAATGGGCCAGGCGGTGACCAAAGCAGGGGGAGGTTCAGAGGAGCGCTCGCAGGCAGAGGGAGAGTTGGGATAGAGAGAGGGTTTCCCCAACCAGTCAGCTTGGCTGGGGCAGCACAGAAACACAGCCCCCGCTGTGGGGACCCCAGACATCCCATGAGAGCTGTACATCTTGGCACTGCCACGCATTCCCAGCCCTGCCCGGCATCACTGTGCTGTCCTGCTGTGCTCGTGCCCTGCCACAAACACCCATCCTGGTGCAGCTGCATGAAGCACCACTGCAGGAGGTGACATCTGCCCCACTCTGTGCCTGTGTGCCAGTCCTCTCCATCTCCTCAGGCTCTCCATCACAGAATCATTGAATCGTTTAGATCGGAAAAGACCTTTAAGACTGATCCCAACCATTAACCCACCACTGCCAAGCCCACCACTAACCCGTGTCCCTAAGTGCCACATCTGAACATCTGTTAAACACCTCCAGGGATGGTGGCTCAACCATGTCCCTGGGCAGCCTGGTCCAGTGCCTGACAACCCTTTCAGTGAAGATGTTTTACCCAATACCCAATCTAAGCCTCCCCTGGCACAGCTTGAAGCTGTTGCCTCGTGTCCTATTGCTTGTTACTTGGGAGAAGAGACCGATCCCAACCTTTCTCCTTTCAGGCAGCTGTAGGGAGCGATAAGGCACCCCCTGAGCCCCCTTTTCTCCAGGCTGAACAGCCCCGGCTCCCCTAACCGCCCCTTATCAGTCTTGCCCATCACCTGCCTGCCTTAGCAGAGTGATGGGGTGATTCCCGGGAACGAGGCACCTAGGGCCACCCCTGCCCCGCAGCCGCCCCGCTGAGCCCCAGGACCCCGCAGCCGCCCCGAAGAGCCCCGGGACCCCGCAGCCCCCCCGCAGAGCCCCGGGGGCCGGCAGCCCCCCCGCAGAGCCCCGGGGGCCAGCAGCCGCCCCGCTGAGCCCCGGGGGTCCGCAGCCGCCCCGCTGAGCCCCGGGACCCCGCAGCCGCCCCGAAGAGCCCCGGGGGCCGTAGCCGCCCCGCAGAGCCCCGGGACCCCGCAGCCGCCCCGAAGAGCCCCGGGGGCCACGGCCCGGGTGCGGGGCCGGGGCCGTGCGTGCGGCGCGGCTGCCACCGTGCGGCCGCCCGCCCCGGGGACCCGCCGGGAGCCCGGCCAGGCGGGCGGGGAGCCCGGGCAGCCGCGGCCGCTGAGCCCGGCGGGGAGCCCCGGCGAGCCCCGGCCTGCCCGCGGCCCCGGGGTCGGGGCGAGGGGGAGGGACGGGGGAGGGGGTTGTCGGGCGAAGCGCGTCCCTCCAAGGGACCTTCCAGCTCCCGGCGGGAGGAGAGGGAGAAACCAGACAGGAGCCGGGGGGGGCGGGCTGGAAGGACGGGGCGGGGGGGAAAGCGAGGGGAGGGGATGTCTTAGGGTTTGGTCTCAAGGGAAGGAGGACCATTTCACGCCTGGGGTGCTGCGGACGCGGGTGGGGGGCGCGGGGTGTCACCTGCCACAGCGGAGAAGGCAGGTGAGCCCCCCCCCACGCCTCCTCCGCCCCGGGGGGGGAGGTTTTGGGATTGGGGTCGGGTCCCCATCCCTCCCGCCCGCCCGCCGGCGGGGTTTACCTGCGATGATGGCCGGGTTGCTCTGTCCGCCCTCCGCCTTCACCCACACCTCCAGGGTGAACTCCTCCCGCGGGATGTCGGGCAGCGCCTCCGGCCGCGCCGCCAGCTGCTCCCGGCCGCCCGAGAAGTACAGGGCGGGCAGCGGCCGCTGCCGGGGGGGGCTCGGCACCTGCGGCCCCCGGCCCCGCAGCCTCTCCCTCCGGCCCTGGCCGTCCGCCTCTCCCCCCGGCTCCTCGCCGCCTCCCCCGGCGCCCCGAGGTCTCCGGCTCCGCGGCCGCTCGGAGCTCGGCGGGGCGGCAGCGCCGAGCGCCCCGTGCGCGCCGGGACGCTGCGGGTACAGCCCGTAGGGGTGATGCGGAGGGGCGGCCCGGCGGCCCCGTGCCTCCATCCCGCACCCGGAGACCGGCGGAGGCTCGGGGGGCCGGGGGTCCCCGCGGGGCAGGCTGAGCAGCGCCAGCAGCAGCGCAGCCAGGGGCGCCCCGCCGCGCAGCATCCTCCTTGGGGACGAAGTGTGTTGGGGGGGGGGGGGGTCGGCCCCGGGGGAGGGGGGCGCTCAGGGGGGCGGCGGGCGGCAGCGCCGGGGCATCCTCCCCCGGCCCCCGCCGCAGCCGCTGCCCCCAACTTTTCCCCGGCACCGCTCTCCTCCCCTCTGCTCCTGCGGGAGGAGGAGGAGGAGGAGGAAGAGGAGGAGGAGGAGAAGGAGGGCGAGAGCACCGCGCCGGGGACCCCCCTTCTGCCTGCAGCCGGGGTTCCCGGGGCACGGCAGCCCCTGCGCGGCTCCCTGCGCTGCCCGGCTCTGCCTGCGGGAGCGGGGGATGCGTTAGACGCCCTTATCTAGAAAGCCCCGAGGCGCTCTGCTCCCCCCCACCCCCCCACCCCCCCCTAAGGAGGGGTGTGGAGGGGGGGGCTGCCTTATTTAAAGATGATTATGTCCAATCTAATAAACCCCTGTGCGGAGCATCGCCCTCCCTTTCCCTCCGCCCTCCCGGGCGCTGCTCAGGATGCTGGCGGGGAGGGGATGTGGAGGGACCAAACGGGCGCTGGGTCCCATCCCCTCCCCGCCCCGGCGGTTTTGGGGCAGCACCTGCCCTGTCCTTGCCGTTATCAGCGGTGGCAACCTGGGCTGCTCCTGGCTTGGCCCAGTAGCCTTCCCCACAGACACACTCGCTACCTCTCTCATTCCTCCACTTGGCAGTCCAGCACTTGGTTTCTTTTCCTTCTTTTTATTTTCTTTTTTTTTTTTTTTCCCTTATAATTGTGGTTTTGTTGGGTTTTTTTCTTTCTAAGTTGAAACGTGCCCGTGTTTTCTCCTGTTGTAGCTCGGGGTGTGATATCTGCCTGCCCACCTTGGCTCCATCCTCCATCTCCACCAGCTAGGGGGGAGGAAAGGAAGGTGAAAGAAGGGGACCCCCCCCGTCAGCCCTCCCCTGGTGAGGGAAGAGATGGTCTTGGGTCAGTGTGTGCAGAGAGACCCAGAGTCCTCCTGAAGTCAGAGATTTTGCTGCTTTTTCTCTCTCTCGTTTTTTTTCCTTCCCCAAACAATGGTCCCATCTGTTTGACACGTGCAGAAAGGTGGGCTGGAGGTCCCTTATCTGGGTGAGAGGGAAAGAGCCACATCCAAAAGCCGAAAAAACCCGTATTGATGCATCAAGGGAGCAGGCAGCAGTGGGAGATGCATCTCACCCACCACCCAGTCAGACAGTACAGCACTGGCATTGCCGGGGAGAGCTACCCGGAGCATATGGGTGAGAAAACAAGCCCCCTAAAGTTTCCTCTTGGTTCCGGAGGTGCCATCGCACCAGCACACAGTGTGGGAGAGTAGGAAAACTTCAGCACGGAGATTCGGCAAGAAGACTTTTTTTTTCTTTTTTTTTTCTTTTTTTTTTTTTCTCTCCCAAACACTATCTGTGGCGGTCAGTCTGAAGCAGGGTTGCCAGCGAAAGCTGGGAGGCCCCTTCCAGGGTACAGGCTTTCAAACCAGCGAGGCAGGAGGGAAGGGATTTAAGAGCAAACAGCAAGAGCTGGCTGCATGGGGTTGGGATTTTTTGTCTTCTCAAGGTGGGAGGGTGATGGGAGGAAGCTGGGGGGGAGTTGGTGCTTCAGTGAGGGGAGATAGAAAAAAAAGGTGCTGGAAAAACTTGAGGGTTAGGAGGGGTGAGCACAGTGCTTTGCCAGCCCCCCAGGAAGGAGGAAGGTAGGTAAGGAGAGGTAAGGGCATGGTGAGGCTGGGCTGGAGGAGTGTGGAGAGGAAGGGAGGACACGCAGAGGGCGAACCAGGCCAGGTGGAGTGGGGTTGGCTCATGCAAAGGAGCTTGAGCGGCTCTCAAGGACCTTTTGGGCGTGAACTACATCCAAGCACAACAAGAACACCCATCGCTCCCAGGGAGGTGGTGAGGTCTGCGGCTCTCCTGCCTGCACCGAACACACCAGTGCCCACCCGCCAGCGGTGATGATGTGAAGATAACCCAGCTCGGGGCTTGGCACTGGTGGGGTGGCCCAGCAAGAGTGTTGTCCTGGGGCCAACGCCAGCAAGTGTTGCTTATAGTGCGTATTCATTCAGGAATGAACTGAGCTCCTGATAGCCCTGTCTACCAGGGCCTGATAAGAGCGGATCCCACGGGACAGCTTATTTTGAATGGTGGTGACCTTATTAAGCGGTTATTAATCATCTTGCCACACAGCACCCTGCCCTACTCAGTCATCAGGCTGGGTACTCCGAAGAAGCAAGTCCACGAGACCTTCAGCAGCATGTGCTGCCATCCCAGAGGTTCAGCAGCACTGCCTTCTCAGGGACAGCCTGGCTGGGTTGAATCCAGCACTGGAGCCATAAAACCCTCCAAAAATGTACCCAAGCGAGGCCTCTATATATAGGCTCTGGCCTGGGCTAAGCCACTCACTTGACAAAATGACACCCACAAATAGCTCCGCTGTCTGTTGGGCTGGTACGCCACAGGAGCTGCAAAGGAGGAGTGAAAGCCCACCAAGGAACTCGCTTTTTGGGGAGGAGATGAGCGAGAGCAGAGGAAGGCTTCCCGGCTCCCCCTGCCCTGCCTGCCTGAGCCCCAGCCTGGCGGGATTGAAGGAACCAGCGGAGCAGGCAGCCGAGTGCATGAATCATTGCGCCGCTCTCCATCCCCACACAGGCAGGTTCTCCCTGCAGCTGCTGCCAAGGTGGGGCCCGGCAGAGGCTGGGGAGGATGGGGAGGGCAGGACTGTGGGTGCACCTGACCCAGCTGGGTCAGCATTTGGGGAGCAGAGATGCCAGGATGCTGTTCCCATCCCAGCACCGCTACAGGCTACAGAGCAAATCCCTGCCATTTGTTTTTTTCCATAAAAAAAAAAAAAAGGAGCAATTAGCTTGACCAATGTGAAGATTTTGCTGCATGTAAAGTGAAGACTGGCCCCGGGGATAAGTCAAGGGACTCGAAGATGGCAGAAGGGTGGCAATGTACTCTCGGCATGTTTTCTGTCTCTCGGTGAAGCAGGGAGGGCATCTGTTAGAGGTCTCAGCTCCAAGCCAGGCTGCCTTGGCTAAGCAATGCAATGGCCCTGCATCTTCCAGGGATCCCTGCATGCAGCACCTGGATGGAGATGCTCATCCCAGGCAGGGTCCAGCTGCAGTTCAAATCTGCTGATTCTCAGGAGTAAGAGAAAGGATGCTGGATGAGAGGAAGGAGGAGGAGAAAGTGGTGGTAGAACATAGTTTTGGCTGGATATTCCTCGTCGCTTCCCCATGCATTGTCCTTCCTGGCACACCCCTGCTCTGTGGACCCTCTAGGCTGCAGGTTTCTGCAGTCGGGTTTTTTGGGGTGCGGACTGAAGCAGGCAGGCTGCTGGTGCTGGGCAGGAGCAGGGGTCCCACGTCAAGGCCCCAGCCAGGAGCCTCTGGAAGGAGGCAGGGGGAAGCGGGGAGCCCCATCAAAGTGTGATGCTGAGCTGGGGTTATGGTGGGGTGAACCCACCATAAGAGCGGGGTTCTCAGTGCAGGCTCAGCCCGTGCTGGGGGAAAGTGAAGAGCAGCATTTTAGATGGAGCTGAGGCTGAGCTGTACTTTTCCCCACGCCTGTCAAAAGCCATCAACAAAAGCCTTCCTCTCGCTCCACTCCTCCTGGAGAAACCACTGGCAATCTCAACATGGAAATAAAGGCTCTGGGAGAACCCAGCTTTTTTGTTCATGGCCAGGCAGCCAAATCCTGCAAGTCTGCAACAGCAAGCCTCAGCAATCAAAGCCATGAGCAACAGCTGACCCCGCTCAGGGCACAGCCCTAGCCCTCCCTCCTCTCCCTTCCGAGTTTGCCTTCTTTTCCCAAGCAGATTAGAAGCCTGTTCAAACGTGCAGGACCCCCAGAGGTCAGAGATGCTGGCCTCCCGCACCAGAGGTTTGCTTGGGAACTTGCAGAGTTTCCTGCTTCTGGTAGGTCTGGAGATAAGCCCTGGTGTGTAGCCGCTGCTGATGCCAGCGCCAACAAGAGCCTACAGTCACACAACGAAAATCCAGCAGCAAAACCTCTGGAGTCCCATGTCTTGTGTGCCTGAGCCTTGCCATTGGGCACAACCTCTAAGGGACAGGAGACAACTGGGAAGGCCTCCCACAGGCTCTTTTGCCTGGATTCTCCAAGGTCTGATAGGAAGGCTGGACTCCCACCACCCCATGACATCTAGCAGGGTTTCCCTGTGCTGTTCAGCCCCATGAGTATGGTGACAACGGTTTCTCCAAGCCCCTCTGCCGAATTCAGCTATACCCACCTCAAGAATTCAATGAGCGATGTACACAACCTCAACTTCTTTGGCAATGGAGCCAAGGAATGAACTTTAAATAACAGCAAAGAACATCCAGCCAAGGATATGTCTGCTCCATCATCCTCACACCTCACATCTGCCTCCTTGCCTCTGCTCTGAACCACGCAGCCTGCAGACAGTGGGTGGCAACCAACCCCCTGGCAACAGGTGGGAGCCCGTGGAGGAAGCCAACTAGCCAGGCACTCGTCGGCACATCAGCTAAGGCACTTTGAAGCTGGTTTGGTGTATTACCATCAGGTGCAGCTATTTCAGAGCAGCTTTGGATGTCAACACTGGAGCCCTGAGCTGCAGCAGAGCTGTGCCCTGAAGGGCTCTTGCAAGCCTCCAGTAAAAACCATTTACTTCCAGTTGGGAGGTGAGGACAATGATCAGCAGCATGCTCACATCTCCACATAGGGAAGACATTCCCTACACAATAGCCTCCAGGGGTCTTCCCACACCCTGGAGTTTTGCACTTCACCAAGAACTTGCAGGTGCTAAATTAAGACCATCTAGAGAACAGAGCATGACCTTTGCCAGATGGGGTGTCTCAGATATTGAAAATTATTCCAGTCGTTCACAAAAGGCAAAAGGCAGGGACTTATCTGCCTTTATGTAATGTAGCTCTTCCAGCAGCCATGGAGGAAAAGCATACATGAAAAAGCAGGGGAAGAAAGGAAATGAGCCTCTCACTTCCATTCTGCCGCTGTCATCGGGGAGTTTCAGCCCCATTAAGTCAGGATGGTACAAGTGCATCTCCGTATCCCAGCTGGGTGGGAAGCATCTGCCAAAGAGAAGAGATGGGAGAGGCACGATGCTGCATGGCTCTTGTGCCAGCAGCAGAGGCAGGATCCTAGAGGAGGAGGTGAGCTCCGCAGGCACCCACGGGAGGAGCACATTGGTACAAACACCGCAGGGACAAACTCAGGCTTCCAAAATTCCACCCCAGCAGAGCCAAGGTATGCTGGCAGGAGTTCCAGGAGAGCACCATGCTCATGGCAGCTCCAGTAGTAAATCCAGGGGGCATAATTACATGACCTTGCTGTGTTTTCACTGCCCCCGTGCCCACGCCAACATCTGCTTGTTAGTCCCCCTTGAATGTGCCCCTCATACGATAGCATCTCTTCCCTAGCTAAGCACGACTTTCCTTACAGGAGTATCAGAGCAATTACTTGTACAAACACGCCTCACCATCTCCAGATAGCCTTCGCTCTGCCTCTTGCATTTATATACGCTTTCCGTGTGTCACCCAAGCAGGAGAGCCATTTGCTAAAGCCAGTCAATAAGACACAGAGCGAACATTCAATTTGGCACACAGGTATCTGAAGGACAAGGGGAGGGGGAAAGGGCTTGTGCCACCCCGGCACGGCGGCTTTGCAGATGCAAAGCTCAGCAGCTCCTCAAAATCCAGCTCCAACATCTCTCCATCTGAGCTGAGCCAGGGAACAGCTGCTGCAGGAAGAAATGGAGCAGGAGCAAATGAGCATGTTGGCTGGGGTGGAGGCAAAGGGTCTGTATTTGTTAGCTTTGCTGCCTCTGTCCTCCAGCTAAAGCAGGATTTTTGGCACTGGTCAGCAGTGTGGGTTAGAGGTGCCTCCTGACTGCTGGCCCAAAATACACTGTCATTGTAACATCTTCTGTCCTGCTCCCGGGCCAGCAGGGAGAACCTGCTTCATAATTTGGCAGCAAGCAATGAAAAGGAGCATGAAAGAGTCAGACTCGGCTCTTAAAAGCTGGCTAGCAGGGTTTTAAGCGTTTGAGGTTTGGACAAGTTCATCACAACAAGGAAGCACCTCTGCCCTCCCCACTCACTTTTAGAAGAGACAAAAATAGACTTGCCAGGAGAGCTGCAGGCAGGGGAGCGGGCAGGTGGGAACCCACGTGCCAGCTGCTGAGGCAGCTTGTAGCCTTCAGGTCACATCTGTGCCATGGACATGCATCACTCGGTTCATTTGTGTCCCACCTCGGGGCAGATTGGAGCCCTGGTGAAAAGGTGGAAGAAAGGATGAGCAAACAGAAATGCATGCTCTTCCCAAGCAAGAGGAAAAAGTGATTATCCCAGGCTGGGCAAAACACACCTTCTGGTTTTCACCGGACCAGGAAGGAGACCAAAAGTTGGACTCTGGGACCACCTGTTATTCAGCAAGTTCCCAGTGGCTTCCTAGTTTGCTTGCTGGACATTGCCCATGTGACTCTGTAACCACGTTGTTAGAGGTGATGGCAGCCCTGGGTGTGCACCCTGGGTGTACAAAGACTCGTGCCAGTGGCATCCTGGTACCTGTGAGTCTATACAAGTAGTGTGAGCTGGAGGCACCAAAAGCATTTGGTTCCTCCAGCCTTTGCAACCAGAGTGGGTATCTCCATTTGCTGGAGCACTGGAACGTATTCTGTCACATTGCACTTTCTATGCCAGTTAGCTGAAGCTCACATAAGCCCTTGAATCTCTGGCTTCATGCTCCTGAGCTTTTAGCTTTCAGTGTCTGTTTAGTAATGGTGCTGTGGTCATGGCCCACCTCTCTGGCCCACCTCAAAGCACAGAGACATCTTCTGAGGATGGCTGGCACCTTTGCTCCTAAAATGACTGTGGCATTTCCCACCTGATCCCCACTTTGGTGCCACCTCAAGACCATCTCAATCCAGAGTGCTCATGCTCACCACAGCTGTTGAGCAGAGGAGGGCAAGGCATGGACGTGAAAGCCTTGGTCCTTGCTAGCAAGGACCACCCCTTCCAAATCAGTCCCTTCCTGGGTGCTAACCCCATTGTGGTTTTGTAGCCTGCTTTTGTAGACTTTCCCTCAGCTCAGCCAGACCTAATTAGCTCTTCTAAGCTTCATTCCTGTGTCAGGTTTTCCCCTCAACCATTTCTGTGGCTTCTTTTGGAGCTGTAGATGCATGAGTGATCCCTGGTGTGCTGAGGGTTACTTGGAGCCACCTCTGAGCTCACTCCGGTGCTGCTGTCAGAGCTGGCCAGCAGCACGTCCAACTTCTGCCAGCCTCACTGTGCTGGCAAGAAACATGGGAGAAGAGTGGGAGTCCCGGTCCAAGGTGAGCCAGAAAAATCAGCGAGATCACTTTGGATGGGTACAGACCCACTAGGCAAGGTCGTTCCAGTTAAGCATGGAGATGAGAAAGTGTTTGTTGGCATGCCCTTCCCGTGCAAGCCTCCAGCTCCTGAATCTGCTGCTCTAGAGTCCCTTGCAGCTCAGTGTGCCCACCCAGCAGAGACACCCACATTATCTCCTTACTCCAGCCCACGCCACCGCACCCAATGCTGCCACTCCACCCGCATTGCCCAGAGTGGTTCTTTCCCTCCTTGCCTTCACCCAGGCCCTGAAGAGTCTGGAAACGCACCATGCCCCACACTGCTCACCACCATAGATATGGGGCTACTGGGCCAAGCTGGAGGAGCTCCAAGGATGTAGCAATCCCTTGAGCATCACCCATTGCCCAGCAGACTCACCAGAGGGGTCCGTGGATGGGTGCTACCCCTAGCCAGAGCACAGCTCTCCAGCCTCACTGCAGGGGACTGCAGAGGAATGTGCTGCTCCACAGACTAAAGGCAGCTAGGATGAAGGAGGATAAAGCTAAAGCTTCGTCTTGCTGGGATATCAGCATGCTGACACTCATGTGACCCTCTTAGTTCAAGCTGGTTAGCAGTGCGGAAAACCTCAGGGCAAATACATCCAGCAAAATCCCTTAGTATAGATAGAGTTGTCCCTGTAAGGGGCCATTTGGCAGCATCGCCATCCCGTGCCAGTTTGAGGGATTAAAACAAAGAGACCCTTTTGCTGGTAGAGAAGGTCACCTGCGTCAGCTGCCTTCCTCCTGGGGAAAGTGGTTAAACCGTGCTGGGGGAAAATGTGCTTTTCCACCTGCTGCTGCCCACGGGCTGAGACAAAGTCCTGGCTAGGTGGACCTTTTGGCTAACCCTTTGCCCTTGCAGCACTGATTTCTCCTGCCAGGCTGCCAAAGGGGCTGAGACGTGTCCCCACCCCAACGAAGCCACGTCAGCCCCGTGCGAGCTGGTGAAATGCCGCAGCAAGGGACATCCTTGGGGTGCCCATGTCCGAGGTGGGCAGTGGTCCAGGCACACTGCACTCACCCAAGCGTGCCAGCGCGGTGGGGACCCCACCAGTACCCACCCCATCCCCAGCGGTGTCGCTGCGGTTCTTGGTCTCCCCCCAGTGACCACACCACATATAACAAAGCGGCAGGTCTGGCTCACGCATGGGAGGTTTCCAGCCCCACGAGCAGAGCTCCTGGCTCCCAGAATGAGTGCATTATTACCAGGTAATCATGCGAATCATTACTTCCCTGAATCCTCCCCGAGAGTGAAGCCCTCTCGCTGGTGCAACGGCTTGCTTTCGCATTTTGGAAGTAAGACCTTGTTTCCTCCCATATACCAGCACCTGAGATGTATGTATTCATTCATTAAGGAGCACTGACACCACTGTGGCAAATGACCTGTCAACAGATTTACAGCAGGAAGTAAGTCACTGCCTCCAAGCCTGTGCTCTTAATGTAATTAAAGTCCTCTGTTTGGAATTCGTTGCTAATTAATATTCATGCTCTGTTCCCCATCTGCCATTCTTGCATTGCTGGTTCTTTCTGAGATTGATCAGAGGCTTATTAGAGCAACGAGCAGACAGAGAAGGAAGGGGCCAGCTGGTGGGAAGGGGTTGGATCAGCTTTTGGTAAGGGAGCAGAATTGCATCCAGGACCCCAGCTGCTCTGGAGGGGATGGCCGAGGCATCATCCTGGCTTGCTCCGTTGCTGGGGGAAATTAAAGAGCTGGTGGGAGTGATGGATCAAGAGATAGACACTGCTGGTTGGCTCCTGGAGTCTCTCAGGGTTTGCTTCAGCCCTCAGAGGAAGGCAGGAAGCATCTCTGGAGCTGGGCTCCTGAGGACAAGCTGGCAGCTGGTGGTGTGAGCAAAGTCTAATTGAGATAGAGCCTAATTGCTGGTTCTTGTGGTTTGGCATGGGGGAGCAGCCACAGCAGCCCAGCACTGTTAACCAGACCCACCAGTGCGGTTATTTGGGGATGGAGGTTCAGAGGGAGTTTCTGATGAAGCCATACTCACCTGGGCATATGCAGGGAGGCCATGGATGTATGGGATGCTCATGGGCACCAAGAACTTGCACCAGCCCAGTGCGGAGCATGAGAGCACATCTGCAGGGACATCCCGACCAGCTGCTTTGGGTGGGCACAGCCCTTGCAGTGACAACACACTGAGTGTTCCTGTTAAAGCAAGTTGTGGGCTGCCCCTTGCCCTGGATGGGCACTGAGAGATTGCCCCATCCCTGCACAGGCTGGAGGTGTTGTTCTGTCTGATCTGCAGCTGCTGTGGCATTTCTACATGCCCTTAGTGTGGATCCTGATGGGATCAGACACTCATGGGAACAGCCACAACTCCTGTGCCCAAACTACTGAAACCAGGCACACACTGTCCACTGCTTCAGGTGGGAAAGATGTCCCCATGTCACAGGCTGAGAGCCTGCTGGGTGCCATCCCAGTGAGCACACAGGCTTCCGTGAGTAAATGCAGTCCTCTGCAGCATGAGGAGGCCAGGCTAGAGACACCTCCTTGATGGTGGCCCTGTATCACCCCAGTGCCCCATCTCCAGCTGCTGGAGATGTGTCCTTCATACTAACTCTGTATCACCTCATCGCCCCATCCCCAGATGCTGGAGATGCCAGAGCTGAAATTTCCTTTAAAATTAAGGGTACTGCATGTACTGCAAAGCCTTTTGAAGAACCTTCCTGCTCCCAGGATGCAACCCAGGATAACTCGTGGTCTGTGGTGGTTGCCAACAGGTAGGCAGCAAGAAGGCAGGTCTTGCAGCCAGCCTCCCTCAGCAGCCCCTCTCCCTTTCCTGAGCACCTCTTCTTCTGCAGAAAAGGCAGCATGGGGGAGTAGCATCTCAGAATGGAGGTTCCCTCCCAGGGGACCGGAGGGACTGGGGCTCTCAGCCAAGCCCCAAGTGCTGAGCGACCCTGGCTCTGTCACAGGAGTGCTGTGAATGGGGTTTCCTCAATTAACAAAGTCCATTTCAAATGGCTTTTAGATCCTTAAACACAATCGTAGGGCTCAAATTGGATGCACCCCGCTTTGAAAGCCGAGTCCCGCTGGCATCTCCTGTTTATCTATGACCAATCAAAGTGATTTATTCATCTGCCTAAAGCACGGTTGCTCTTTGACCATCCATCCATTATGCTTATCTATCTGTCCTAGTTAGGAGCCGAGCAATCCATCTTACCCAACCTAATGTATGCCAAACCACTCGGCGAGCCGCTGCGCTCCAAGCGGGCTCTGCTGGGGCAGACGACGCAGGCCTGGTTTTCAGCAGCGCTAACACAATTGCATTGACGTCAACCGGAGCCGCCCGCCATCACCCTCCTAGAAAATTAAAGCCTAGGACGGGCAGACCCAAGGCAGGCACGGGAGGGGTCTGCCGTTGTAATTGGGACCGATCTGCCACCGTGCCGCGTGCCGACCCCACGCCATCAGCAGGCAAGGAGCCCATTTAACCCAGAGAACTTCTTGTTTCTCCTGATTACATTGCAAAAGGGGACAGGTGGTGCGGTCCTGGAGCAGCGTCTTCTCATCCGTGAGGAAAAGACCGTGCTGCTCCTGTGCTTCATGAGTGTGCAACAGCAACAGCTGCGCCCACAGTCTCTGGCTCTCCCTACCTGGGACTCTGCAGAGGGGCAGCACCTTCTGCAGTCAGACCTCACAGGGTGTCACAGGCAATAGTGGGCTGCAACCCTCCTGTAACTTCAGGGAGAGAGGTTCCCCACCTTGTAGAAAAGGAGAAAATGAAGTGTCATGTGGATGCCCCATCCCTGGAAGTGCTCAAGGCCAGGCTGGACGGGGCTTGGAGCAACCTGGTCTGGTGGGAGGTGTCCCTGCCCAGGGCAGGGGGTGGAACTAGGGGATCTTGAAGGTCCCTTCCAACCCAAACCATTCTATGATTCTATGATCTATGACCATAAGAAACTTGCTCAGGAAGTGTGTTGCCACCTCTTTTCTCATCTTTCATCAGGGACAAGTGGTTGTGACAGTCTGAAGGTGCCTGCAAGCCCCTTGTCTGCAGCAGACGAGTGCCCAGCAAGGAGAAACGGGATCTCTGCTCCCTTTCCTGCTGTCTGTCCCTATCCTAGGCTCTACAGGGACAGTTCAACCCCTTGGCCATGGACAGGACAGTGCAGAGGTTCAGTCGTGCAGGAGACATGCAGGTCTCCCCCCTCCAGGAGCCATGGCTCAGGGAGGATGGCGCTGGAGCTGCCTGCCGTGTGTACCACCACAGTGCTCGCCTGCACCTCTCGGTCAGCAGGTTGAGGGACAGCTGCTGAAACTTTAGCTAAGAAAAACAAATGTACAAGCTTAAATAAGCTGCAAAGGGCATTGTGCCCCTCTGGGGAAAACGGGAGGGGTTTTGCAGCTGAAAAAGGTATTTTTTGAGAGTGGGGGTCCATCGAGAGGTTCCAGATTTCCCTTCCCCACATGAAGCATGGGGTGTGACAGCTTTCCAGAGGAGGTTTGGGAAGGGTGTTTGGCCACAGGCAAATCAAATGGCCTTCCCCTGCCTTGCCTCTTGGAAAAAGCTGACCCAGTTTGGCTGAAGTTTTCTGGAGAAGTTCAAGCCAAGGCAAATCCCTGGGAGACAATTTCTGCCTACATGTCCATGTTTTGACATTGTTCTAAGCAATGGGAAACACAGCCTTATAATGGGAAGTATTGAGTAACCTCAGTAGAAGCAGTGTTACCTACCCTGCCTACAATAAAATAATTAATTCTCATTAATTTGTCCTCTCTGCCTTTGAAGAGGATTTTCAGACTGCGGGAAAAAAAAGGACAAAAAAAGAAGAAAGGAATGGAATTAGCCAGCCCCCTCCGGTCTAAAATCACTCCAGATCCATGTGATGGCAACTGGCAGAGCAAGGAGAGGCATTAAGTGCTGTGGTTAGGAGACCTCTGAGCTCATCTAATAAACAAGAAAAAGGTTCTTGCTGCTACTGTCTCTGAGTGGGACCTTTGACAGTTGGGTAACCTTAGAAGAAGCTCCTGCCTGGTTTGTGGAGAAAAAGCAAGGGCTGGTAGGAGTAGGGCACTGGCACTTCCAAAAAATGCAGTCCTGGAAAGGAAAATGCAGCTATTTTCATGGTATTTGAGACCATTTTCATCTATGCAGAGGGGGCAAGCAATGCTCTTGCATCAGGATTCCCCGTAGCCTTGGTGAGTGGGGTTTACAACCTGTCTGAAAGCAGGAGTCACCAACTTTTTGTGCAAGAGCCTGGTTTTGAAAGATTTCCAGCAATTCATGGTTTGGATTATCCAGAGAAACTCCAGGTAAGAGTCTAAACTTTGGGGAACAAAGCAGACCCAGATCCTCAAGACCAGTGCCCATAGCTGGGTACTAAGATGCAGGGTTTCTATCCCCGGTTCTGCAGCCAAGTTGGTAGGTCAAAGTGAGGTGAGATGACCTCCCTGACCATGTACTTTCTCCACTGTTGCCTTGGTGGATGGAAGCACGGGCACTGAGCATCACTGCTGCCAGCACCACCGCAGCACTCATGCAGTCCGACCCAGCAAGCCACCAACACATTTTGAGCCATGACCAGTTATCTTCTTGAAATTCCTGGGCAGATCATGCCTAAAAAATCACCTGGGTTGGACAAATTCAGTTTGCTGTAGTGTCGGATGGCTGTCTGCAAGCCAGGGTGACTTCATAGCCAGTGTGAGCAAGCGGACAGTCACCACATGCTTGGAGAGAAGTCCACAAGCCAAAGAGGTGCTTTTGTGTAGTGAAACTATTTTCACTGAGCTTAAGTCAAGCAATGAAATATTCATAGGACACTAAAGCAGTGGGCTAACTGGCTGCCTTCTTATGGGAATCCAATAATACTGGAGACAGCCTTAATTCAATATTAAAAAAACCTCTTTCTCTTTCCCTCTCTCTCTCCATCTCCCCGCTGTCTCTTTGGGTTCAGAGATCTTTTCGGAAACCTCACTTTTATGTGCTGGATGCATTAAGTGGAGAGAGAACGGCAGAGACGAAACGGGGGGAGAAGGAGTGGGAGTGCAAGGATGGGGACCACACGCAGGACAGCTGGGGATTCCTTGGTCCCCAAGCTGCCTGGTGATGCTTTGCTGGATGATCTGAACCAGCTCTTCCTAAAGACCCATCTTCCTGGCTTTTCTGGGGCCAGACCCATGCTTGTGCTCAGACACGGCTGGTTGGGAGCCATCTCTGGTCCAAGGGCTGTGTAACTACGGCTGTGTGGTCCTGTGCTCCCACCAATATACTTGCTCAGAAACAGACGGCCTGGCTCAGCCGTGGTATGATGCTAGCAGGACTGAGGCCATTTTTGGCTCAGCATCTACCCTGTGAAAAAAATCAGTGGAGATGGAGCCTTTGTCCACCAGTGTGGACTGGAAATTGGGAGAGTTGCACCTAGATGCTCATGAGAGGTAAAACCCGATGGCTCCAGTTATATGGGTGCTGTTCGTGTAGACACTCATCCTCACCCAGGGGGAGGACACAGATGCTGGCAGGGCTCGAATGAGCCATTTTGGTGTTTCCAGCTTGCCCTGCTGTTGCTACAACTCTTGATCCCTGTCCTGGAGGAGCAATACTGACATCCTTATCCCCGTTTCAGAGAAATCAAGGACCAACCTGTGAACCTCTTCCCAGACACCATGGTTCAGGTTGAATTGCACTGAGCTAACCCCCAGCAGCCAACACTGACACCCAGCCAGCCCATGTAAGAGATGGGCACTGCTTTGTGCTGCTGCTGGGTGGCAGGGGGCTGTAGCTCTGCTGGTAGGACCTTCCTGCCCACTGTGAGGAGGGCTAGTACTCAAGGATGCGACCAAAACTTCTCCAGCCATCGGGGGGCCAGGGGACTGTTTGCTGCCCCTTCAGATATAAAAAGGGGCGGGGGGGGGGGGGCACCAAAGTATACAAGCAGCAGGAGGGGGCTTTCCACACCATCCATGGGTGTCACGGGGGCAGGATGATGTGGGTGCTGAAGTTTTACATGGTTCAGACAGATTTGGGGAAGTAAGTCCCCCACAGAGACCCGCTTGTCATCCATAGCTTTGGATGGCAATGCTCTACACATGTTGCAGCAAAGGGGAGATTTAGAAGAGCAACAGCTTTCCAAGCACTTAGCAGGGTTTTTTCCCCCCTCATAGGATCCCTTCCTGGAGAATATTTAAGATCAAATGATTTACTCCACAATGCACTGGTTATTTGGTTTCTTCTGGCATCTCCCCGTCACAAATGCCCTCGAGCAGATCAGTTTCAACCTTCAGAAAACCTCTCTATTAGCATTTGATCTTGTCAAGCTCTTTTTATAGGCACTCTTAAAGCTAAGTGGAAACCGCTCGATGGCTATCTGCCACGCTGGGGCATGCAGGCAGATGCCAGCTAGCAGGGAAAGAGCACAGTTCCCATGCAGGAGGGTCCAAAGCACCAACAATGGTACAAACGATGCACAAAAATTGGGAGACATGCACAAAAATCGGGTCCATGTTCACGTCCTGAGGTGAGGATGAGGAGATCTGTACTGCCCCGAGCTACTCCCCATCTCCAAGGCCAGGAGGGAGCCCTTTGGGGAAAGGCAAGATGCTCCATCCCATTGCAGGGAGGTGGCTGGGTGCCTGGTGGGTGCCAGCATGGTGGCATGGGGGCTGTGCTGGTACATCCCGCAGAAGGAGAGGGTGAGCAGGATGGCTGCAAGTCCTTTCATATCTTCTGCAAGAGCCCAGTGACACCCTGACCAAACTTGAGCAGGGACCTGACTTGCTGCCTCCCTTTCCTGTGCTTTCCAGGGCAATAAAAGCGATTACTTTCTTTTTCTTCCTTATTCTAGCATCTCCAGGCCTGATGCTGACCATACAAACGCAGTGAAGATACTCTTTGTCCCTGTTGATTCTGTCTCCAGCTGTGCTTGGAATTATTTTACTTTTTTTAAGACTTTCTGGCAAATCACCAGTCGCACAGATGACTGTTTTGGAGCAGATTTCCCTGTGCATTTGGAGTCAGTGCAGGTCTCCTGTTGGGGTCTCAGGAAGCTCTCCTTGTCCCTTGCCTCCCTGGTGGTGTTCCAGGTGCAACCCAGCCATGTCAGCCCCATGATACTTTCTTCCTACCTCATCTGCCAACAGCTTGGTGCCTCCTTCTCCCCTTTGTGTCTTCAAGCTGGGTGGAACAGCTGGACCATGTCTCCCAAGGGGCAGAGGGATCTCCTGTTTCTGGGGTACCTGGCACTGCCTGGAGTCACCTGGTCCATGAAGATGGGCAGAGGTATGGTGCACCCAAAGGAAGCTCCCGAAAAGCACTGCCATTTCACTGTCAAACAGGAATTTGATGGTGTCAGGCTCAAACCTTTCCCTGTTTGATGCGGTATCTCAGATACAGCATGGCAAACCACAACCCGAACTGTAGATACAGCTGAAGTGCCATAGCATCGGTGTGTGTCCGGGCTGGAGAGGTAAGGTGGGTATTTTATCCCATGGCAGCATGTCACTGCGGGGGGTGGGAGGGTGGGGAGTGGGTATTTAGCTATTGGAAAACTAGTTTTGTGATGAACAGCGATAATGAAGCTTGGTTTTCTCCAGATTTTCAGTCTTATGCTTTGACTTCAAGTTTTAGAGCTCCAGGCTAGGCTCCCTCCATATTTATGGTGCTGACTGTTTCATGATGACTCCTGGTGAACAGCAGGTTGATGGATCTCCCAGACAATGTTGGGAGCTGAAAGCAGAGACTTGCACTGATGTTCCAGGTGGGAAAGTAGGTTATAAAGCAGGTCTAAACATGATTACACAGGAGGTGTGTGGTGGAGCAGGGACAGGATACAGGGTCTACAGTAATGTCCCCCACACCTCACCTTGATCCCCTTCTTCTCAAGGATAGCTTGAAAAACCTGAGGGTCCCTCTTTGCCCAAAGCACCTATTGCACAATGGCTCTTGGGCTGCTGGTGGGTGAAGGACCAGCTCTGCCCCCATACAGCAACGCATGCCAGGGTGTCCCTGTGGTCCCAGCTGCTCCCAGCTTCTCCCTTGATGAACTCCACCAAGATGGAGCCACCCACAGACCCATAAGCCTCCCAAGAAGACCTCTGCAAGAAATAACGTCAGTGATGAATGTTGCCTGTCTGTGTGAATCGTCTGCCAGTAGGTCATGAATTACTCAGATGTGTCTGTTATCCCGAATTATTCCCTGATTCATGCGGCAGCTTACGCAGGAGCTCCTTGATTAGATTCCTCAGTATCAAACACCCCAGCTCATTGGCCTGACCTTCTTCTCCACGTAAGCCTCCAGGCCATAAACCATTCTTATCCAAAATCTTGACCTCATGTTTAATATTATCTCCGTTGACGTTAACGGAGGTTAGTTAGGCTTGAGCACACGCTGGAAGTTAAGCTTTCCTGTACCAGGACCTCCATGTGTTTCCCTGTGCTGACTGATGACCCGAATTCAAGGATCCCTTTTCCCTGGCTTCAACAAGCTTCAGCTTGGCACATGCATAATTCCTGGAATCAGTTCTCCACCACCGACGATGATGAATCAATCATTTGCTTTCTGAACGTGTTCCACAGAATTCCCTCAGCCTTCAACACGCTGGCAGGCTTTCCCACCAGAAAATTAGTTGGCTCAACAGTTCTTGGGATAGTGAGCACCCCGAGTACAGTTCCTGCCTGGAAACAAACGGATTTAAACATATGAAGTGAACTTTTGTGGGATGACCTTTTTCAGCAGTTCCCCAGCCTTGGTGAGAACCAGACTCAAAAAAAAAAAAAGGGTTTGCGGGCAGAGGGTGATTGAGGAGAGGTAAGTGTGCATGAGGGCTGGTATATTGACATTGGTCAATCTATAACTCCTGGTGCAGTCTAAGGAGGGTTTGTACAGGTTGAGCAGACCCCTGGGTACCTGGCCTCGCTTGGGCAGTTCCATGGAAAATCCTTGTAATGCTCAGGTTGAATTCACTTCACCTCACCTCAGGTACCTGTGAGGCTGGTTGGTTGGCTTGGTTGTCTAAAGCAAGCAAATCACCCAGGCTCCCTCTCTGGTGGGACGAGCAAGAGTTCGGTCCAGAGGTTGATGTATCCCAGATATTTGAGGAGCAGAAGGGATGAATCACTCTCAGACAGTTGCTTGTTCAGTCCTTTGGTAACTGAGGGATCTTGGGCAACAGCTTTTGGATGGCTGAAGCTAGCTAAAGTGAGTCCTACCCCTTGGCGCCTACTTGGGCCTTTGCAAGCCTCCCCCACTGTCTGAACATCCACGTCTAGTTCCACGTGTTATCCTCCACAGTTGCTACGTGAGAAAGGACAAAGCACCTTCAGCCAGAAGTGGGGGAGGAACTGGTGGGCCATCCCAGGTCATGGGGCAAACCTCAGCTGGCATTTCTCTATAGGTGCTTCAGCAGCAAGGCTGGATCCTCCTGTCAGCCACGGGGACTCCCCACAACATCTCCCAGTGCTTCACTGATTTTTCCTGGCAGAAAGCTCTTTCCTCCGTTCTTCCTAACTCCTTAGCTGGAGTTTTTAACCCAATCACTCCTTGCCTTTTCCTCAAGAGACAGTTTATTCCTTTTCTAACAGTTTTGGGTGTCTTTGGAGCCTGTTCCTGTGCCGTCTTCTCAGTTTTTTCCACTCTTGGTGCAACAGCCCCAGCCTCCTGGTGTTCCCATTCTGGCTAGTTTTACCATAGTCACACCATGAGTTTGCAGTATTTGGGGCAGCAGAAAACATTAAGTTTCTTCTAACTCCACAAACTGATTGTCAGCATCCAAAACAGAAGCCCAAATCTGGATGAACTGGTTGAGAGCAGCCCTGCAGAGAAGGACCCGGGGACGCTGGTGGGTGACAACTGGACATGAGCCAGCACAACCCAGCAAGCCAACCGTGCCTTGGGTGCACCACCAGCAGCGTGGCCAGCAGGCCCGGGGAGGGCGTGCTCCCCCTCTATTCTGCTCTCGTGAGACCTCACCTGGAGTAATATGTTCAGCTCTGGGGTCCCCAGTACAAGACAGACATGGACCTGTTTAGAGAGTCACCAAAACTACCCAAGAGCTGGAACACCTCTCCTCTGAAGAAAGGCTGACAGAGTTGAGGTTGTTCAGCCTGGGAAAGAAGAGACTCTGGGGACATCTTGTTGGGGCTTTTCAATAGCTAGGAGGGACTTATAGGAAAAATGGAGATGGATTTATATTTTTTTAACCAGGGCCTGTAGTGACAGGACAAGGGGTAACAGCTTTAAACTAAAAGAGGGTAGATCTGTGGTAGATACAAGGAAGATGGTGAGACAGTGGAAGTGGTTTCCCAGAGCAGCTGTGGATGCCCCATCCCTGGAGCGGTTCATGGCCAGGCTGGATGGGGCTTGGAGCAACCTGGTCTAGTGGAAGGTGTCCCTGCCCACAGCAGAGGGGTTGGAACTAGGGGATCTCGAAGGTCCCTTCCAACCCGAACCATTCTATGATCCTCAGACCACAATTCAGACTTTAAAATAGATGCCCCTGCCTTCCTACAGATGGCCAGATCCAAAGCCTGGTAGGGAAGCTCAGCAGAGCAGGGGATCCCCAGCACCTCTGGCAATCACATCACACCAGCTTGAGCACCAAAATGGGGCTGGGGGAAGCTGGAGTCTCAACATTGGGCCAGGTGTGGGTGTTTATGTATTGGCATAACGTAAAGCATGTTTGCAAAGAGGAATGAATCATTTTTCCCTACCAGTTTAATTGTTGAACAGTGCCTCTCTCTGCAAACTCTTCATGAATAGATGACAACTTTCTCTAATTTAGTCATTAATCCTAATTATTCACTCCATCTCTCCTATTAATAACATGCAGCCAGCAGACTGACAGTAAACAGCTCCGTGCAATTATTTTGCTCAGTGAAGTTTGAAACACGAGCTGCGCCAGGTATTTCTGATGGGGCACAGATTGCATGGCACATCTCTGTCTGCCCACCACGTGGCTCTGAAATCCTAGAACTGCGTTTCTGGTGTGAATGCCCCTGTTTGCAAAATGAACACGTGCCAAAAAGCTGCTGGTTCCCAGACTCAAAGGCATTTGTTTGAATATCTGTGAAGAGTGAATACAAAGAAGGACCAAGGCAAATATGTTTTAAACAGCTCAGTAAATCACCCGTTTCAACTTTGCAGGAGACGGATTTCTTTAGGTCCGTGGTGCATCCATATATTAAGTGACAGTGAGAGAATTCGCCACCTGAAACTAAGAGTGATTTATTGCAAAGGGTACATGAGGAGTACCCAATATTTAATTAGCATTATGTTAATTAGCTGCATCACATTGCTTTCCTCTATCTGCACTGGGATCTAAGCAGAGTCGGGCACCTGAGCGATGCGGGCAGCCCTCTGCCTTCCTTTCCCTGTATTACCTGGGCAAGACCAAACCATCAGCAAGTTATTTAAGGCTGAACAGTTTTAAGGCCATTGGAGGCTGTAGCCCTAGATTTCACCCTTAGCAGGGAATAGAAATAGGGATCTCCCTTATGCACAGAGACCTAAATTTAAAGCCCAGTATAAGGCAAAATCGACAGCTTGCAAGCATGCCCTCGTCCCCTGGAGGAGGCAGCTGCAGCATTAACTCCAGACAAAAATCCCTGCTAGCAAAAACGTATCGACTTCTGGTGGGGAGAGCTCCTGTCTTGGTTTTAAATTCACTCGAGATGCAGAGTTTATTCAATTATCAGCCATCTAGAGAATGAAATGTGGCTTGACTCCAATATCAACTGGGCAGGGGAGAAGATGACAACCAGGTTAACCCCTTGTTCACCCTTCAGCTAGGCAGAGGGCGGGCAGCACGATGGCACCAGGCGATGCTACATGCATGCATCATGCATCTCCAAGGTTAAAGCTATTGGCTCAGTCCCTTGCATGCAGAAAGGGTTTTTACACTGGCTTTGCCTAGGAGGGCAGGTGGAGAAAAAAACACCCCACAATTTGGTGTGGTACCCAATGGGAGGATGCTCTGTTCACAAGCCCCCTTTTGTAAGGGGACCCCATATAGTACAAAGGGCTCTCTGTCCTCAGGGGAGACCCATGGCTGTAAAAACAAAGAGAGACACCGGGGAAAGCGTCTGGTTCATTATTCCCCTCTGAAAAGCTCTCCAGCGTCAGGCTTTTTAAAGGACGACTCTGGGCAACGAGGGGGGTGTGGATTAAAACTGAGATTCATTGGAAGAGGCAAAGGGGGGAGCTGGCAAGATGTAAATCCTCACCAAATGCCCTGGGAAGCATGGAGGGTCTTGGGCTGGCAGCGGAGACCACATGCCAGCACATGGGGCTCCTGGGAGAGGTCAGAGCTGCAGCAGTGTAAAGCAATTTTCTTTGCTCTTCTATGATGCATCTGAAGCACTTGAGGGGCACCACTCCCATAGAGGTTACCTTAATGCCACTAGTTTTGCTGGGGCCGTGCAGCCACGCTCACTGGTGGCTCTGGAGAGCAGCAAGATGTTGGATAGAAAGCAAGTGCCAGCCAGCACAACTTCTCCACTTGCTGCTCAAAGTCTATTCTCAGCCATAAATACAATTTCTGCTGCAGGAGGAGAGGGTAAAGAAGGTTGTATTGTATTTGGGATGCCAAAGCACAAACCTGCTGCTTTCTGGGAATCTCTTCTGCATTAAACTGATCTGACTTGGAGCTCACAGCATCATCCTGGCCACTCACTGCGGTCAGGGTTGTTCCTGCAAAGCAAGATTTTCTCTCAGGGGAACTGGAGAGCAGAGCCCTTCCTGGCAGCAGGCAGAGATGGGAAGCTGGGTCTGTCCCCCGAGAGAGGAACGGTAAATGGCCTCCCTTTCCTTTGTCATTACCTGGCAGCAGCAGCCCTGGCAGAGCTGGCTCTGGGAAGCAGCAGGCTGCAGTAACCGCACATGGAGCATCTTCGCCTGGGCTGAGCTTGCCCTCTGATGGTAAACACTGGTAGTGAGAAGCAGCAGGTCTCCCAAACCCACCCTCTCTCCTGGAGCCTGGGGGGTTTCCCCATTCCCCGCCTGATCCCCTGATGCTAATAAAGCATTTCAGAATGTTACTGCCACGAACCCACTCTCAGCTCCTGGGCTGAAGGCTGTCCCAGCGAGGGCAGCTCCTCCAGGCAGGCCCTTGGCCACAAAAGCCCAAGTTGTGCCCTGCCTCAAGCAGGGCT
Source organism: Falco peregrinus (assembly GCF_023634155.1). NCBI lineage: Eukaryota > Metazoa > Chordata > Aves > Falconiformes > Falconidae > Falco > Falco peregrinus. The sequence continues at coordinate 5,854,963 of NC_073730.1, read as the reverse complement.
GGGGGGGCAGGGGCTGGGACAGGGCAAGCAAGGCAGTGCAGGGGTGCTGCAGTCGCTCAAAGGGGGCAACAAGGCCACAGAATGCTTTTTTCAAGCTCTAGTTTGAAAAAGGTACCAGGAAACTTGAAGGAGCACAAGCAAGTTCTGCCAGCCATCTGCCAGCTTACCCAAAGCCAGCAGCGGACTCTTCTGGGGGGCGTCCTTGCAGCACTGACCCCTGTGACCTGCCATCAGCCCAGCTTAGCAAAGAGAAAGGAGGCAGGAGAAGCAGCCAGGGCACAGCCACACCTGCAATTGCTAATGTCAGGGAGCAGAGGGCTGCCCCATGCAGGGGGACAAGCCAGGAGCTGCGGGTGACCCCAGCACAGCAGGGCACCCACCGGCAAGGTGCAGCGTGAGCACAGCAGGCAGGGCCGGGTGCTGGTGACCGGGTCCATCCACACTCCCAGGCACAGCAAAGCAGTCCGGCCCTAGGTGCATCCAGGAGCAGCAGCAGCAGAGGCAGGACTAGGGACCAGCTGCCTACAGCACAGGCACCAGGTCCAGCCAGAAGGCAGCACTAGGGATAGGCACTCTTGCACTACATCCCACGCAAGGGAAGAAGCTCAGGCTTGACTTTCAATACAGCACCTGGGCCAAGGCTTTTTTGGTGCCCCCAGGGTCCTGGCAGGTGGCACAATGCTGCATGCAGGGGCAGAGCTTAAGTTGTCCTGTCACCCTCCTTTTTCCTGCCTCTCCACTATTTCTCTGCTGGAGGTCAGACCCTGGGGCCTACCTCCACAGTGACAGAGCTGTTGGCTCCTTGCTTTTCATGGGAATCTGCTTCCAAAGCAGGCACTAAGCAAGGACTTTGCTCCCATCCATGTTCATATGGGGGGAGACGTAGAGAATTTGACACCTGCCCATCTTTCTCCCACTTTAGATTGAAGGAGAAAAAAATCAGCTGTAAGAGCACGGTGGTTACACAGTGATCAGGTATCACAGAGAGTGATACACGCACACGTCTGGGGACTGCAGGGCTGGACCTGGGGGTAAAGAAATGTATGGGGGTAGTAAAAGTGAAAAGGACACCTGGCTGGGTTAGGGTGTCAGGAGTAGGTCAGTGGATGAGGGCCAGGGGTGGTGAGGTGCTGAGTTTTGTGCGTAGTCCCTGGCATTCAGCCTGGGCATCACACCGCATTTCCCTGGTCACATGCGCAGGGAGGGATGAGAGCAGGCAGAACTTTGGGGGTTTTAATCATAACAAACCCTTATTGTTTCTGGCCTGTGGGTGACAAGACAGCATCGTGGTGGGTCATCCTGGGCTGCAGGTGGCAGAGGTGATGCAGGAGAGCAGAGCAGCGAGCTGTGGGCAGGAGTGGTGCATACCTGTCAGCTCACAGGCATCTTCAGGTCGGTTCAGACAGCAACTTTTATTGCCAACTGCAAAGGCCTTAGGATAATTTTTCTCACCAGATAACCAGCAGAGACATCATTTTCCTTCCTACTTGAAGGAGGAGACGCACCAGATATTTCCTTGTGCCCAGCAAGGATTTGATTTGGGCAATGAAGAATAGCACGTGGGCTAGAGGGAGAAGCTCACCTGTGCGGGCAGAGTTCATCCTTGGCAGAAGCAACAGGGCAGTGTGAAATTTCCCAGGCTGCAAACCGTCAGTAGTTCAGTGGATCACACCTTGAAATGCCCTTGTTGGTAGCTGCCTTCCCTAGAAGGGCAATTTTTTCAAAACCCACTGATCTGCACCAACCCCAACGAATGAAAGTGGACTGGAAAATATTCAGGCTGGTCAACCTTAATATAGTCATTCAATAGGCTTGAAAATACTGAAATTTGAAATAGATTTCTCTATATGTGTTTCACTTCCTGAATCTTACAGCTCACTTTTTCCAGTCTGCCCCTATAACAGCAAAGACCAGGTACGCACTTCCCTAAAAATACTGCAGAGCAACGTGGCTCAGGGAAACACCAAATCTAGGCAGCCGGGGCTACAAGAAAATATCAGCGCTCACAAGCCATGCAGTAAATCCTAGCAGGTGGCAACACTGAAGACAGATGACTTTTGCTGTCTGTAACATAACGGGGGAAGTTCACAGGAGAGAGCAGCACATGTTAACGCTCCAAAAAACAATTGCAAGCCACTAAATAGACCTGTTCCATACTATAAGGGCACATAAACTACTTCAGTGTCAATCATATTTTGTGGGAAAGAAATCACCCTTGACAGAGATGCCGAATTCATCTTTACTAAAAGGATTAGTGCAGTTACAGAAGGAATGAATTTGATCATGTCTGTATTTAGGCATAGTGTATTAGCTGAGAGTGGGAACCATAGCAGGGGCTGAGCTTGGCCAGGTTTTAGGGGGTGTCAACGGTAGCAGCTACGCTGGGTAAGGAGCAGCCTCGCCTCGCTACTGCAGTGCGTGAGAAACAGCAAACTTCGGCAGAGCTGCAGCGTCCTGAGACCGACCTGGGCTTGCACAAGCCGAGGCTGGGCCAAGCACGTGTGGGAGAGAAACTACCTCTAGCTCGGCTTATGCCAAGTGGAGGGTTTGGTTAATATTTTCCTAGAAAGCCCACTCTTTGAATACAAGGTCAAAGACTCAGAGCAAAAGGACGTGCCATAAGAGAACCTTCACTCTACCCCCGGGCACATGCATTACAGTGCGGTGTTTAATAACAAGATGGTATCTTCCTTTTTCACTTCTAAAGGAAATTTCATAATTTTGAGCAGTGAATCAGGTATTTCTGCTTGTGTAGGTCAGAAATGAAGTCAAGCTCCTCTGTAGCTTTGCTTCAATGCACACGCATTGAAACAGCAGTTGCATGTGCATTTCTTTTGGGGTCTTTGTAGCGCCTGGAAACTTTGGAGGACAGTATTTCATTACAGAAGAATCACCAAATGATTTAAACCTCATTTTAGTTCTATCAAGTCAAATGCCTCTTCAGAAGACCTGAATGATGTAGTTTGCAGTGTAAAGGTGACATTTCTCCCAGACACTTTTTTGTTTGTTTGTTTTTTGCTTTAAAGGATCAGAGCTTTTTAAACATAGCAGTAAATGTTAATATTTTATTTTGCTGATTCTTCATTTCTGAAAATGGTTACAACATTTTTGCTCAAAATCTCTACACCAACTTGGAGTTAGCCTAAGGCCAGTGCATAAAATTCCATCTGCAGGTGGCAAAGGTGTTATTATAAAGCATTGAAAGAAATCCTTTTTTTTTTAATAATTCTGTATAATCTTAACTATAATAGATGTCGCTAAGCATCTTCCTTCCTGCCACTACTTGCTTCTGCATTACTGAACTAGAAAAGAAATTAAAAAAACCAAAACCAGTCCCCCCAATTCCTGCTGCCCTCATATCCCATGCAGCCTGAGTTAGTTTGAGTATTTTAATAAGCAAATATTTTCTCACAGTCAAGTTTCAAGTGATGACTGTGCATGTACCTGAGTTGCTACAAGAGCCATTAACTCCTACCCCTCTGTCAAAACGCCATCATTAAGTGCATTGTGCCCTTTCCTCAGAGGCCCTCCCCTGTGCACGTAGCAAGTGGGTACTGCTGCCCTGCAGAGCAGATGTGTCTGCTGTGGGCAGGGAGTCCTGAGCTCTCTTTCCCTGCCCGACCATGCCCTCCAGATCCCCACACCTGTGTCTCACTGCAGGAATTCAAATTCAGGGAGAAGTGTCCAGGTTTCTCCCAGTAAACCGGGGAGGGAGCGTACCTGATGGTTAGGAACTGGGTCCCCTGGATAGCTTTGCTGCAGGTTTCTTTAGGAGAAGTTGCTGACAGCCTAATTTTCAGATTTATGGAGCATTAAGAGTTCCCATCGACTCTGTAACCAGATGATGAATCTGTCCACGCTTCATTTTTCTCAGCTATAAAATGGGAGAAATGGCATTTCTGTCACTGGCTAGCTGGGAGGTTAATGCAATGATTATTAATAAAGGACTCTAATGACCTCTGGAGCAGCAATTCTCAAGCCAGGGTGGCTGTTCTGAGCGGGGGCTGCTGCGTTCCTGAACAGACTAACGGATCCCAGTGGAAATTAGGTGGTAGCAACGGGCTCAGAAACGGAAACAGAAGTAATTTTCCTCATAAGTCATCAGCAGTCAGGAACAGAGCCCGGAAGGTGACTGTCACTTCCCACAAACATCTGGCTGACACATCGCTCTGTGCGGAAGAAGTCTCAGTCTTGCTGCATGGTGATCCATGCAGAGTGCCCTTAATGTTTTCGGCAACTGTGCTACCACTGGGTATCACAGCTGCAACTGCGCAGGTAAATGGAGCCGCAGTCGTAAAAGTCACAAACTCAGGGCTTATAATAAGTAGGATTTATGTACCCAGAAGAGCAGGATCTATATCACTATTAAGGTTCATTCATCTATAGGCAGTTCTTATCTGCTCCTTCCTTTAATGCCATGGGTAGAGATCATCATCCCTTTTTGCACAGAACTGGTACTTCATTGCTAGGGACACAGTCATCAACCGGCTTCAGAGGCTGGAAAACAGAGAAAAATAAAAGCAGATTACTACAGCCAGTCTTCCAAAATGTATGTCTGTCAGAAACCTATACTTTGTATAAAGTAACCACTAAGGGCTGTAGCTGGAGACATCTTACCCAGAGTAACTGATTTTTTTTCAGCCTAAGGGTTAGGCCAGTCAGGAATGGGTCATGTTTACCGGCTGGGCAGGAGGTGTTTGCCTTGCTGTGCTCCACACACCTTTGAAGGCAGATAGACATCTCCTTTAAGAGGAGACACAAAGGTAATTCCAGATTAAGCAAGGAAACACAAGCAGTCTTCTGGGGGCAGATTTGAGCCTAAACAGGACCCCAGAAAGACCTACTGAAAATAAAAAGACCTACACCAGGGCGCAGATGGATGTCCTCACACCAAGAAACCCCAGTCTGTCCTGAACCCATCAGGAGTTGTGCTTCAATGTGGGATCCCAACCGCAAGAAGGTGCAAGCATCTGACACGCTGCTGGCTGAAGGAGACACAGGGACATGATCAGAGGGCTGAAGCACCTCTCCTCTGAAGACAGGCTGAAAGAATTGGGTTTATTCAGCCTGGAGAAGGTGTGGCTCCGAGGAGAAAGGGGCCTTTCAATTCTTGAAGGGGGCTTGTAAGGATGAGGACAAGCTTTTTAGTAGGGCCTGTAGTGATAGGACAAGGGGCAATGGTTTTAAACTGAAAGAGGGTAGATTTAGATTAGATATTAGAAAGTAATTCTTTACTGTGAGGGTGGTGGGACACTGGCAGAGGTTGCCCAGAGCAGCTGTGGATGCCCCATCCCTGGCAGTGCTCAAGGCCAGGCTGGACGGGGCTTGGAGCAACCTGGTCTGGTGGGAGGTGTCCCTGCCCAGGGCAGGGGGTGGAACTAGGGGATCTTGAAGGTCCCTTCCAACCCAAACCATTCTACAGTTCTATGAAAAAAACTCTTACAGCTGATATATCATGTTTCACTCTGGTACCCCTGCCATAGGATCTAATAACAGCATTGTCGATACTTGGACTGTATCAAATGAATTCTTAGACCTCATTTCGTGCTAACAGGGCCTGGAAGATACCTGACCCAGCAGTGCTCCATCCACAGTGAACTTTAAAACTGGGAGAGTTTATCCATGTCCTTTGTCTCACTACAATGCACAGGCATCTCGAGGAAGTAGCATCTAATCTTCCCTCAGGCTGCAAACATTGATCTTGGAACTGGTAATGCAAGGTAACCCCAGGAAAAAAATATCTCCAGAAGCCTGAGGCTGTTCAGTATGCATCAGGGCAGTGAAGAGAAGGTCTTTGCTTAGAGGGCCTCCAAGAGCTCAGAATTATATCCTGAAGCTCAGGTATTAGGGATTTGGTCCTTCGGTGCTGAAAGTGCTGGATGCCACACTTGCTGCCAGGCCTGTGGGTGTAGGTGTTGTTGTGAAGGCCATAAGTGGGCACATATTTGATCTTTAACAGCATTTATGTGTGTCATTTTTTCCTCCCTGAAGCACAGTCAGGAATGGCAAGACTTTTCAAGGATCAGCCAGTATTTCAGTACGTGTGAAGCATCTAGATGTCCTATTGCCAATACTACTGCATTGCAGACACTCATCCATAAAGCTTTTGGTCCCTCTGAAAGACAAGGAAATGAGACTTTGCTTTCTCTTAGCAATAGGAAATATGATGCACACAGACCCAAACAGACAGGCTCAAATTTAGACAGTTCTTTTTTGCTCCCACTGAAAACAGGGGGAATTGATATGTTTCAGTGTCTTTATGGAGACCTGCCAGTCAGAAGGCTATTTATAGAAAGCAGGGGAAGACAACAGCTAAAAAAACCCCACCAAAACCCAAACCAAACCACTAAAAAGAACCTCAAAAACTCTAAGAAGGAAACTTTTTAATAACAGCAACAGAGTTAAATCATGAGAGTGACTATAATGGCAGATGTCAACTTGTAAAGGTAAGACTACTGACCTGGATCTCAAAAAGAAGCTGCCTTTGTATTTTCTGTCTTGCACAGATCCATGTTTACACACTAACATTCCTCAGAGAGACAGTTTGGGTTTTGTTTTGTCTTGGTTTGTTTCCCCACCCCCCCCCACCCCCCCCACCATTAGGGATAAATACACAGAGGCAAATACCCAACGGTATTCAAGCAGAAGTTGAGAGGAGATGTCAAGAGGGGCACTCCACAGCTCTCCATGTGTAGCAGCATCTCCAGAGTGAATCAGGAGCAGCGTTTCCCTGTGCTCTCTTTGGGACACCTGTGATCCTCTGTCCCTGCCACCCTGCTGCATGCCAGAGAGGTCTCCTGACCAACACTGCCTACCTGAAGCCACCTTTTTTTCTCTCAGACCAGTTTTACCAGCTCTCATACTGGTTTTACAGCCCACTGAAAGCTCACTCTGCTGTCTTCCCTGGGAGGAGTGCCACAGAGCTGATCTCTCTGGGCGTTTTCCCATACCTGGGTTTAGGATTACCATCCTCAGGGAATGCCCTAGTGTTTCGCCAGCTGCCTCTTTAACCCTAGACAGGTAAAGCTGACTGTAGACAATACAGTTACTCAATGCAAAGCAGGCAATACGTTTCTATGGGTTGCTGGAAGAGAAATTATGGGGAACAGGTATCTCTGTGCAGTACTTCTGGCCTTGCCAAGTGCCGTGGTCCATAAGCCCTTCTGTTTGGCTTGCAGAAGTCAGGGTCTTGGGATGACATTTTCCCTCACACCCAAAACATCTCTGAGGCATTGTTCATTAACACTTCATTCATTAACTTAATGAATAAATGAACTGTATGCATTTATTCATTCGTTTATTTAATTCATAAATGAACTTTATTCATTAATTAATGCAGAAAGCAGTCTGCCCTGGCTTCTGTAAAATCACGGGCTACTGTAGGGAAGCAGGGACGCGCCGTGGGCCATGTCACTGGGATCCCTGCCTGCCCAGGCAGCGAAGGGAGCTGGCTGAAGCCCGGCGAAAGCCGTTAACTCACTACTGGAGGCCTTTCCGCGGAGCTGGACAGCGTTCGGTACCCGGGGTGAGCCGTGCAGGCACAGGGCAGCTCCTCGGGGTGCACGGCCCAGGTGACAGCCGCCGGCGGGAGCGGCCTGTGAGGCACGGCGCAGTCCGGCGCCGCCGAGGGACTTCTGTGCGCTGAGGGAGAGGGTCCCTGAGGGAGCGATGTCTCTGTCGGGGGGCGGCCTGCACCGGGGCGGGCAGGAGCGGCGGGCAGCGGGGCGGGCTCCCGGCCCGCGGTCCCCCCGGCGCGGCCGGCCGCTGGCCTGGGTTCGGCGGCACGGCGGGACGCCCGCCCGCAGGAGCCGTGCGGAGCCGCCGGGGAGCCCAGGGCTCGCCGCGGCCGGGAGGCCGGGCCCGACCCCGCCGCCCCGCCCCGAGGGCAGCACCGCCCCGCCCCGGGCCGCGCATGCGCGGCGGGCTGTCCGCCTGTCAATAAAGCTTGAACAAGCGCCGGGCCGGGGACGCGCGGGCGGGCGTGTTTTGTTGGGTTTTTGGGTTTTTTTTGTTTTGGTATTTTTTTTTTTTGCCCCCTCCCTTCTCTCTCTCGCTTTTTTTTTTTTTTTTTTTAATTTTTTTTTTTCTCTTTGAACGAACTTTATTGTTCCCGCGGTGCCGCGCGCGGGGATGCGCTGAGGCCGCTCCGCCGTCGGCCCCGCTCCGCCCGCCCCGGCTCGGCCTCGGCATGTCGGGCAGCCGCCTGCCGCCGCACCCCGCCGCGCCGCCCGCCGCTACCCCGGCCTCCTCCTCTTCCTCCTCCTCCTCCTCCTCCTCTTCGGCGGCCATGGCGCCGGGCTCGTCCTCCTCGGGCGGCGCGGCGGCGCGGCCTGTGCTGGTGGCGGCCGCCGTGTCGGGCTCGGGCGCGGGGCTGGCCCGGCTGGCGGCGGCGGCGCGGCCCGGCGGTGGCGGCGGCTCCTCCGCGGGAGGCGGCGGTGGCGGTGCGGGCGGCGGCAGCAGCAGGAAGAGGCCGCTGCTTACCCCGCTCTGCAACGGGCTCATCAACTCCTACGAGGACAAGAGCAACGACTTTGTCTGGTGAGCGCGATATATCGCGATAGCGGCACCCGCTACCCCGCTGAGGGAAGCCGGGGCGCCGCCATGCCGGAGGGAAGCCCCGGGGGTGGGTGATAGCGGCGGGAGGCCGGGGCAGCCGGCAGCGGCCCCTCAGGGCTCCCCGCGGGGAGCGGGGCGTTCGCACCTCACCTCAGCTCGCCCTGGCGGGGTCATGGCGCCGGGGGCTCCCCCGCTGCGGGGCTGGGGCCGCCTCTGGGCCCTGTGCAGCGGCGCTGCTTTCACCCTCGCTGTTCTTAAGCCGAATCGGGCTATTCCTGGCAGGTTCCCCCCCGGGTGCGCTTCAGCAGCCCAGCGTTGCGGCCAGGACCCGCGGCGTGCGGGCTGTCCTCACGCAGCCCGGTGACACGGCCAGTCCGTGCCTGTTACCTGGGCCCTGTGGCGCCGGCGGGGCCGGGCCTGTGCTGGGGGACACGGCCCCCGCTGAGCCCAGGACGAGGAGCCAGTGCAGGAGCTGGTGCCCCTCCGGCTGGGGATCCAGGGAGTCCCGTGGTGGTTGACACATCCAGTGAAGCTCTGTTGCTGGGAAAGGTTGGTTAGTTTCAAACAGCAAGAAGGTTTGTGTTGGTCTGGCACCTAAAACCACATGAGCGGGAAACTTCTGTGATGATGGGATAAAGGTTTTTTCTTTTTTTGAGGCCATTCAGATGCTGTCCTTATAATATTCAGCCAAAACTGCAGCTCGTAGCTGGAAATACTCTTTCAGCAGACTTGGTAGACCAAGGCCCGCTGCAATGTGTGGTGGCTTGAGAACTGTTGGTGATTTGCAGTTTCAAAGAGAGCCCATTACTAATGGGTTTCAAACCTCCTGACATAAGGAATAGGTTTGACTTTTATAGCTGGTTGGATGTACTAAAATGTGAGAACAGAAAGTAGGGATAAGTGTTCACATCTGAGAGGCAAACAGTGAAGAGATACTGGAAAGAAGCTTGAGTTGTGGGGAAGTCATGTGTTGGAAAGAAACAGGGTTTTTTTTAAAAAAAAAAAGGAAGAGAAATGGGCCACAGCTTCCCAGATGACATTGACAGCTCTGACTTACAGGTGAGGGTTAGATGTCTGATGTCTCTATGGGACAGGAATTGTGGCAAAAATATGCAGACTTGATTTTACAGCTTTGTAAACTGTCTAGCAGAGTAGGTAGCAAACATCCTTGCTACCAAAGTGAGAACCTGAAGCTGCGAAGAAGTTAGTGGCAGAAAAAACAGTAAGTACTTCTTACTAGTAGTAAGTGATAATAAAATATTACTGCTTATTACTGTAAGTATTGGTTTGTTCAGTAACAGATATAAGATGAGAGAACAGCTGTAATCAGCTGGCCTGCTCTGGCTGAAGGCTCTAGGCCATGTTAGGTGGATCTAAGGGCATTTGGTGTGGGAGAGGGTTGCATTGCTGTTGCTCGTGGGTTTTCTGATCAGAGGGGATAATGCAATTGCAAATGTCCATGTCCCTCTGTTCCCTTCACAGTTATACTCTGGCAGTAGTGGTCTACAACCATTGTTCCCCATCCCTTTCTAGTCAGCTGTCACTTCTTGTTTTGTTGTCTGTTGTAGAAATGAAGGTGTTTAAAGGGAAAATAACACCCATAACAAGTTTGTAGGCCAGCTGAAGTATTTAGAGATGGTTCAAAAAGCTGAGTTTCTTGTATCTTCCCCCTCCCCCTGCAGGTAAGTACTGTGCATGCTTCAAGGAGAACATGTAATTAGCTGTTCACTCCTCATTGAGGAGCGCTGCTGGCTGAAAAAGTGAGAGGGGGGGAAAAAATCAACTGAGGTAACTGGGAAAATGTCCTGTCCCCCTTTTCCTGGTATTAATGAGAAATACATTGGGCATTTTGAAGTGCAGGTCAGACACTTTTAAGAGTAGACAATGGTTATAGTTAGTTAACTTACACAGCAGTGAAGAACTCTGGTATTGTTGTGGGCTGTAGGGGCTGATTGTTATGTATTAACACTAGCTTCAAGTTAATAGTAGTAGTATTATTTTTTTTTTTAGTTAGCAATACAGTTATACAGTGCAGAAACAAACTCAACTGGGCAGCTCTGGAATTTTGAGCAATGTCCAAGAAGACAGGTGTGTGTGAATGTGCAGCCTTAAATAATTGATTTAAACAAGCTTTGGATATCTTGGTGTGAGAAGCAGAAGTTTACCATATGCTGGGTTGTTCTTTTTTTCCCTGTAAGGACACTTTCAAGATGCTGTCAGCTGCAGGGAACATTTGATAATTTTTCTGAACATGGGCTGTGAGTTGATGTTAGCCACAGCTGTGGACTCAGTGGTAGATTCAGTCTGTACCCGACTGAAAGTGGGAAAGCATAAAGAAGTTTGGGTGAGTTTCAAACTTCAAGGTACAAGTGGAAAGTCTGTAAATAGTGTTAATGTGTGCAACCTCCCTGCCTGTCTTCTGAAAGTGCTGTCTCAGCAATATGAGGCCTAGGTTTAACGTAAACATTGGCATACATTGCTAGTCTGGGTTGTGAAATGTTTAGCAAGTGTAGGCTCACAAGTTTGCAAGTGCGGTATGTATCAGCTTCTGACTGGAAATGTGTAACTAGTCAGGAAGGCAAATAGGTCTGACTTACTGGACAACTTCATGGTAAAAGGGGAAACTGTTTCTCTTACTGCAGGGTGTAGAATTAAAGGTAGCTTGCTGTTCCTATAGCCAGGCCTCTTTCCACTTGCCTGAGAAGATCTGAAAGGGAATCCTCTGATCAGAGAATTTTCGCCTGTCCAGCAATGTAATTGCCCTGACATTACTCCCAAATAGTGGTTGACTAAATGTCTTTTAAACCAGTTACTATCTGCTTGGGTCCCTGGACGTGGCTGCTTCATACCAGTAGTTGTTTCTGACCTCTGCCATAGGTAAGAACATATGGAAAAGGGGATGTTGCATACTGACCTGCAGGGGTACACACAACAAGCTTATGTATGGGTAGGACTGTGTGCCATGTTTGAAGGTGGACTTGCAGGTTCATGGGTGTTTAAAACAGTTCTTACCTCAGGTGGTTACCTGTTAATGCTAGGCATGGGCTGGGTGTAGTTATTCATGTGTTTGTGATCTGGCAAACCCCTTTAAAGACTACTGCAAACTGACCCTGGAGGTCACAAGCTAAAACCACAGGGAGCTGTTTATGTACCATGTGTAATGATGGTTTTATGATCTGTTTTGTTGGAGCTTCATATTCAGTAGATACTAATGGTAGTGATCTTCATCCTGGCCACCTTCCACGTGAAGGACAGAGCCTGCAGCAAGTCCTGCTCTATGTTTAGACCAAGGAGGAGCAGAATAGGAGGAAGAAACTGTAATAGGTCTTGTTTGCTGTGGAGCAGAAGGAAATCTGAAGTGTGTTTTAATTTTATAGTGACCACTCCAGCCAGGTGTTTGGGCAGCAGCAGTGTGACAGTAGTGCTCTTCTCAAGGCACTTCTCAACAGCTGGCAAAACTTAGAGGCATGAACTTGATTAAAATTATTTTAAAAATGTTTGAGGTCTACTGCATAGAGAAAGAATGGTAGGTCTTTGCAGTGTCGGATAAAAAAAGCTGTTAGTAAATAAGGCAGTGACATTTTTGGCTTGCTGAAGTAATTTGCATCCTTTGTACTTGGCTCTGCTGTTTAAAACAAATAGAGTTAAGAACTATCTCATGCAGAGAAGCCTTGATTTCACCATACCTCTTCCCAGTTTTGGTGTATACTGCAAGCTGTAGTGTGTCTCAAGTCCCCATCACTCCACTACTTTCTTAGCCTTCCCTGTGTGTTAGATTAACTTAAAACAACTGGTGCATAGCAACTTCCATGTGTTATAGCCAGCTTGGCTTCAGTAAATATTAAAAAACATCAATCTTGTTTCCACTTGTAAATCAGTTAGCGTTTCGGGGGAAACAGTTCTTAATGGAAAATTCAGGCTCGGTTAACAATGACCCTGGCACTGAATGGCCGTCTTTGCTGGCTCTGATAGCTTTTTCTCAACTGTTTTGCCTCTGTCACTTCTCCAATCAAACTGGTGTGAAGAAGAGGAAGTTTGGGAAACCAGCCTTGGATGCTCATGTAACACTAAGTGTGTGACTTCTTAAAACATGCCAGGCTAATAGAGTACAAAGAAGCCTAATTCTCCTCCTATTATCTTCCCTTTTTGGCTAAATTTGGTCATAATTTATTCTGACTAAACAGTGCCTTGGAACTAAATAACTTCTAACTCGGAAACACAGACTGGAACTTTTGAAGTTGGTGCTACTCAAGAAAAAAGTGCAGAAAAGTGTCTGTCAGGGTGGAAGAGCGACAGGTGCATGTAAAGTATTTGAGGTGGCTCAGTTGGTTCAGAGTAATGTTCTAGTTTGATTTGTTTGCCTATATGTTGTGTTTATACAGACAGTTTGGTGGAATATTTAAGACAACCTGGTTTGTGTGTTAGATTGCACAAACCTTTCAAGGCGTCCCTGGTTTTCAGTTTGGTGATTCAGAGCGGGATTGCATTGGCAGAGGCCACAGCTTCCCTTCTGTGGGCTTAAAAATAACTATTTAAGAGCATTTTTCATCCCTATTTTTAAATGCCTAATGGGGTAACAAGTTTTAGTATCTTCTACAATGGATGACAGAAAGGGGGAGTGACTTCTGTGGAGTGCTAACAAGGGGAGAAATTAAGGTGCTCCCCTCCCCTGCCAAGCATTGCTTGCTTCAGTCTGATCTGGGTTTTTGATCTTGGATTCAAAAAGACTCCTGCTTTTCAAAAGTTAACAGTTTATTAACGGCTCATTCTGTGGGAACTGCCTTGTTGGCAGAAGGTGGGAGGAAGTTGTTTCTGAAGAAAACAAATGCTGCTGAAAACCTTTCTGAACTGAGACTGGTGTGGACATGCAGGAGTGTGAGGAGAGCATTTGGATGTCTGTAAGGGCTTGAAAGCAAGGTGAAGCTTGTGACACAGCAGGTACGTGTGTTATGTGCAGAATTGTGACGTTGCTGTCCACAGTGTCTCACTAGATAGCTAGCCAAGACCTGAAGATGAGCATGTATGTGACGGAATATCTTACCAGCTACTGGGGACAGTAGCCATAGGAGTCACTGGAAGTAAGGCACAGCTCTTGTCTACTTCCATTTGTGTTTGTTTCCTTCAAATGTCATAGCCACTTGATGAGACTGATTTCTTCCACTACCCATCTCACTGTATTCCTGTCTCTTGTCGTACTTGGGTTCCTGTAGAGCACTGCTTGCTTGTACATCCTTCCACTCTTCAGCTCCCTGCTTGGTTTTTGGTGATCCCTCCTGGAGGGCTGGCTGTGCTTTGGTCACTAAATAGTCTTGGAAAAAACTAAAGCCCTTGTTTCCATTCATTCCTCTGTCTTCCTTACGAACAGACCCATATTCTACCTTTCCCATCTTCTCCTTTGACTTTAACGCCATGCTTGACTGTTTGTTCCATCTTCTGGTTGCACTGTACCTTATTGTGCTCTTTAGCAGCCTCAGCCCTGCCTGCTGCCTGGCAGTGCTCTGCAGGTACACCTCCCTTGTTGGCACCTTCTCCTACTTATGTCATGCAAACAAGAACTAATAACTATTTCTTTTCTGCTCTGCCTCTTTGCATCCTTTTTTAAAGTTATAGATAGCTATTGGCTGAGAAAAGGAAGAATAAACTAATTTTGGTGTTATTTATAAACACCTTATGTCTGTTCATGTCAAAACCATTTTTTTTACATTTTGAGAGCTAGTACAGATGGTTAGAAGGTTCTTCTGTAACCTTGCTTGTTAAAGGCTTTTGGGGGTTTGCAACTGTTGAAAGCTTCAAGACTGAACACTTACCTGGTTGCTAATTGTAGCAAACTGCAGTATCATTCTGAGTTCGAAAAGCTGTTGATTGCCCCTTTTGATCTCTATACTACCCAGTTGCTGTTGTACTTGTGTGTCCTCTTTCATTTTACAAATAGAAAATATTCCCTAAGGGTGATTAGGTGGCTGCTTTGAGTTAATAATACTTTCCTTCCTTTTTTTTTAACATAAAAAGACAGCTTTGTGATTTTTGGCTTTGTTTTGTTTTCAGCCCCATCTGTTTTGATATGATTGAAGAAGCCTACATGACGAAATGTGGACACAGCTTCTGGTAAGATTATTTTTTTGTATTGCGCAAAATGTCCATCTCTTACAGCATGTGTGGACTGACATTGCTGTGAATCCCTTTCCCTCAGAGTTCTTGTTACTTTGTCTTCTATCCCTGCATTGAAGAAAGAGGTTGAAATAAGATTTTAAAAGATGAGTACCAGTCTGGTTAAAGAAAAGTAGTCTTAGTATTTAAAACAAAAGATGTTGTGCTACCATATTTCCCCTGTAAAGAAACAAAATGATCATAAACTTCTGGTAGCATCAGAACAGTTTGTCAACTTACCTGTATTGGTTCCACCTTTTGTAGAGGTCTTGGGACTGACTCTTGGTGTTGGGAGGTCCTCCTTGCCTTTGTGCAAGACCATATACAATTTGAAGTGGCTTGCACATTGTCTGTTGCAATTCCCTCTCAAAAATTGAGGAGTATGCTTCAGACTTGTTTCTGTTGTATTGAATTTACCCAGGGTCCACTTATTTTTCAGTGTTATCTCTGGCTGTCATGAGGAGCGAATGTTTTGTGGAGAAGTTAAAAAAACAAAACAAAACCACACCCTCCAGGGGCAGGTGTGGAGCCATGATGTTCTAATGTCAAGTGTGTTGAATTCTCATAGTGTCCATTAACTAGAAATAAATGACCTAGCTTTTACAAGAAGTAGTATTTTAGTAGTGTAAACCACTTCCTCAAGCAGCAGATTCGGTTGGCTTTCAGAAATGCTTTGACCTGCAACAGGTAAGATAACAGCTGATTTTGTGCTTTCTATAGTAACACTTCATCCCTGTGATCCCTAACTTTTTTTTTAGAAGTCCAAGATGAGAAGCGTTCAAATATCTTTATTTAGAAAGAGCAGAGCAACATTGTCACATGTCTTTACCAGCAGTTGACATCAAGCTAGGTTCTTGATATGATGCTTAAATCTGGTACTATAGTGCATTTTGTAGTTACTCTGTCCCTCGGATAGCTAACAGCTCAACAGTGAGCACCTCTGAAGTCTCTGGTGAGAATATAACAGCCAGAGAGTGGGGGGGGGAAATGTGAGAAGGTGATGAAGGTGTTTGCTCAATTTCCCAAAATGTGTAATAGCTTTTAATGTCACTTGCTAAGTATTTGGCTAATCTAGAAGAGTTGCTTCTGGATAATGCAGTCTGTTACCTGTAGAAGAGGGGCATGAATTTGGGAGGGAAGCGTGGCTGAAGTATCCAGTGTCGCCACAATCCTCAGGGAAGTAAGAGTGAAGTACATAAATACCTCTTGTAATCCTTGCCAAGAAACTTTGCTGTCTTTCTGCTGTAGCATGCTCTGAGTTAATGTTGGAACACTTTGACTCCACTGTAGGATCTTGGCAATGCAGCTGCTAGCTGGCAAAGCAGAGTACCTGTTATAAAAGGTTGATTTTACTTACTTACTTGCTTATGTTCTGTTCCTTCATGTTTGCTCACTTGTTTTTGTTTCTTGTTTTTTACATTTTTAAACAGCTATAAATGTATTCACCAGAGCTTGGAGGACAACAACAGATGTCCCAAATGCAACTATGTTGTGGACAACATAGATCATCTCTATCCCAACTTCTTAGGTGAGCTCTAGGCTTGTTTGCATGAGAAACACCTTAGTTTTTAAAGGAGTCAGGCATTTATAAATTCGTTCTATAAACAGCTAGCTTATGGATATTGAAAACAAAATCCAAACATCAGCCCTGTGGTCAACTGTGGGTTTTATATATTAAAAAGAGTGGTTAGTGGTGTAAACGGTTAATACTCCACTACCTCTAGTAGTTCTGTATGCTGAGTTGAAGTAGTGACACTGACTTGCTGTTTACATGCTAAGAAAGGCAAAATGAAGATGTTTTTCTGATGGCTAGAGATCTGAATCTCTATTTACTTTTGTGTTTTTTTGCACCGGTGTCTGTCTTATTGAGAACATGCCCTGTTTACAAAGCATGGGCACTGGGGGGGGGTGTGTGTGTGTGTGCAAATTGCATCCTGTGCTGTTTTGGCTACTGTAGTAAGGTCCATGTGATGTATATATGTGTAAATTGGAGAGAAAATATTCATGCCCATACCTATATGCAATCCTAATTGTTTGCTTTGTAAACAGAAGAAGGAAATATTCCTAACTGGAAATAGAACTTAAAACTTAGTTATGGGAAGAAAACATCAAAGGAAGCACATTGCAATGTGGAATATCAAAACTAAATCAAATCTTGATTTCATGTGCTAGGATACCACCCATTTAATAGTAAATAGATCAAAAGCCACACCTGCCAAGGAATGCTTAGGAAATGAGCATCCTGATTTAGATCCAGAGATGTTGTGCCAAAGATGATGCTGAGGCAGATCTGGAAGTATATGTTAGGCTGGAGAACATTGCTTCCATGTGCCTGTTCAGGGCTTTGAGGGCTGTGTTGGAGGTGGAAGAGCTTTTGTGTGTGTGGGAAGGGTTGAAGTTATCTTTCTCTTTGCACCATTCACTAAATTGGTGTGAAATAAAACTGTAGCAAAAATATATCTTTAGAAATGCACATAGTGATTAAAGGAAAAAGTTCTGTTCAGCTGTACTTGTTCTCAGCCTGTGATAAACCAGTTAATGTTTTATCTCCTGCATACTCTTCTATGATATACTTCTGCCTTGGAGTTGAAAAACTTTGTCAAAGAACCATGGGTGCTTAGCAAAAGGAACTGAAGCAATTTGGGGAACGTGTAGGCTTTGTATGAGTTGATGATTTTAAGATAATATTTATATACTTTACAAAAACTGAGGAATAAATCTGTGAGGACAAAAGCAGAGGCATGTTCTACTGTTTTAATTACTGATAAACCTACTGTGGAACTAAACTAAAGTAAAAATATAGAGGAGGAGTTTTGTACTGGTGGTGTTAACTCTAAATCCATCCCTTCTCTGACATCCTAATTACTTATATTTTTTTAGTCAATGAACTTATTCTTAAACAGAAGCAAAGATCTGAGGAGAAAAGACTCAAACTGGACCATTCAGTGAGTAGCACCGTATGTTCCAACTTTCTTACTTTATATTTATTTTATGATTTTGTACAGCAATTGGGTCATTACATGGCTTACTTAAAAGAAATTACACTGTTGAGCTGATGCTTTAGCTTGCTTCATGAGGGAATAATAGCAATATCAGTGGCAGTGGGACTAGATCCCCCAACCTTGTTAACTCGCGGTCTTCCTGCCAGCATTATATGTGTAGAGGCAAGCTGCGCTGGCATAGCGAGGTGTCATATGGTGTATTGAATATAACCTGGGAAACTGTCCATGGAAGAACACTTGTTTAAAGGTAATAATTTTCATTCAGTGTTCGAAATTACAGCTACAATGAGAGTAATGGATGACTAGTAGTGCCACGCGCTTGTCTGATCATGTGCGAGAAGCCGTGTTCTACAGGGAAATTGGAGGAAGGCAAATACCAGCCACAAGAGGGAGAAGGATGTTTTCAGAGTCCTGGTGTTCTGGCTGTGATCCCAGATAAAACTGCCTGGGTATCTTCTAGACTTGCTTCATGTCATAGAATCAGAGTGTGATCTGTGTTCTCAGTTCATGAAAACCCCTGTACAGCAGTAGTGGATGCTCTTGTACATTAAGATCAAAAAGAATATATGACATGAACCAGGAAACTTGCATATTTGTCCTGCTATGTCTGGCTTCCTTGACTTCTGTAATTCACAGATAACATTATAAAGTAATATTAACAATTACAGAGCCCTTGTTTTGTCAGTTAACCCCCCTCCATTGAAGTGTTATTAATTTAGGGTCTGTGTTGCAGAAACCAATGTTTTCAGCAGTTGTATGGTTTAGGTGCTTTAAGGATTCATTGGCTTGCTTAGTTACAGTAAGTTTTTAATATTCATTATAGAATACACCATATTTAATATAAAATATGCATAAACCATATCTGGTTTAAAATGCACACAATTGACCTGAAGGTATGTTCAGTAACTTGTTGGAAATTGATTCTGCTCTCTCATAGTGCACCTTTAAAAGCCATGCCTGTAGATGCATCTGTTCTGGATAACTGCCAGTACATGGAAATCTACCATGACTTCGTGCCCAAAACGATGTTGTCTACCTCTTGGCAGTAAATAAAAAATACAGACATCTCTAAAAAGGGAAACCTTGCTGTTGTACCAGCTCCTTAATGTGCTTATTCTCTGCTTGTATTACTTCTGCTATTAAGAGAAGTAATTCAAGACATGCTGTAGCAAATGCACCATTTCTCGGTCATGGGTTTGTGCTATGAAGAAATTACTTTAAGGCATCTTTGAAATTTTTCAAGTAGTGGAGCAGTAGTACATTAATATGTTAGTTTGTCTCAAATCTTGTTGACTTGCTTATAAATTACATTTTTTTCTGGTTGTTCCAGATTGATGATTTTTTTTTTACCTGTGTGGCTTCCACAGGTTCTGTTGAGTTGTGTAAATTGTTGCATATGGATGTTGTTACACTTTATTTTTCTTAACTGAGTAGATACAAATAGGCTGCAATTTCTGAGAAAATGTCTGGTTTAGACTGGATGGTATTTTTACTACTTGCAAATTTAAATGTCTTAATCTAGTGTCATAGCTTTTTTAGAACAGGATTTTTTAATCCAGCTTTGTTTCTTAGAAGGGAAAGACATTTGAGCTGTTCCTGTTGGCTCCTCAGGCTTTTTGATGTAAGGCTGTATTAGCATTAACCTATTATTTGGGTTTTACTGTACTAAAAGATACTTTTCTACTGACAAGAAGACCAAGCAGCCTGTAGGGAAGAATGGGCAGCACAGTAGTATGCTGGCTCCTTGAGGAGTCCTCAGCTCTAACAGGTTAAATGAGATCAACCTGCTGAGCTCCATCTTCTTCCCAGTTCTCACATTTCCTGTGAAAATACTCTTAAGAGAAGTAGTGTGGGAGGTGAAAGCAGGAAAGATAAGTTGATACTACCTTCTTCCATTTGAATTTAGCATGAGGGCTTACCTATTACTTAGCTTAAAAAAATTAAAAGGTATCGCCACTTAACAGTATTTCAGATAGATGTAATCCAACTAAGCTTATATAAACATTTTTCTTCTTTCTCCCCATAGAAACATCTCAGAAACTAGGGCACAAATCAGATAAAATTGTGGCTGTGAAATAATCTCTTCCTAGCAGCAGCAGCTGCGCTGTCATGAAGCACAAATATCTCCCAAATAAGATAAGCAGTTACACAGCAGACAGAAGAGCTATATCCTATACATGTGGTAGAATTGAGAATTTTGATTCCTGAAAATTGTTTTGAAATTTTGTGAAGGGATGAAGTTATTGTAGTGTTCTTTTTAGTATCTGTTGCTAGATATAGCCCTGGGTGGCTTCAACTCACTGTCTCTCCAACATCTCTTGTTCTTTCTAGAATGGCCATAGGTGGCAGATAATTCAAGATTTTTTGGGAACTGATCAAGACAATCTTGACTTGGCTAATGTCAACCTCATGCTGGAGCTGCTGGTGCAAAAGAAGAAGCAGTTGGAAGCAGTAAGAAGTTTCTCTTGTCTTATTTAAATGAACACCATTGTCTAGTTTTTCTCTTTTCAGGGTTTGATTTTCTTGAAGTAAGGTTCTGTTTCCAAATGAGTCAGAATTTTCTCTTGCGTTTTGGTGTTGAAAAGTTGACCATCTCGCTGACCTTTGTAGCAAAGTAACTTTTCAACTGGAATGCCCATAACGTGCTTAGTGTTGCTGCTGACATGACTGGGTTATATAAGCAAGCAGGGGAAAATGGAAAAGGATAAGAGAAATGGGTAGCAGAACAGGGAAGTGCACATGAAAATGCTTGCTAATTGACTGTTGCACAAGTAAATATCAGATATTTCTTGGTAGTAAGCATGAAGTCCAAAATATAGGTTAAGGAATAAACTCAATGAACATGTGAAAAAGATAACACCTTCTAGTATCTGCCACAATTGATGGAATCTGAATGAGTGCCATCTCTGAAGACTTTTTAGTATTTAATGCTTGAAAGAAAAGCTCAGATGTCTTGTTTATGAGCCTGGTTTGAAGATTTATACAATATGAAGTGAGCTGTTCCTAAGACTTAACTGAAATGTAGTTGGTTTAGGATAGTTCTCATGCATCTGGCCATTCCATGCTGTTGTTCTCAAGTGACTGTTTTCTAGTTAGGAGAGCCAGTACCTTCTAAACTAAACTGGATGACAAAATCTGGCCTAGTGAAATTCAGGTAGGAGGGTGGATTTTAATGGAGCTTTAAAACGGGTGATGAAAAGTCATATTTGGGAATGGCTTATCTTACTCTTGCAGAGTCAATATTTACACAACTTGTGGTTCTTGCGGAAGGAAAATAACCCAAAAATGTTTACTGACTACTAGCAAAAATTTTCTGTTATGTTATTGCATGGGTCTTGTAAATAACTTTTTTTAATTGTGGTTCAATGAAGTTATGGTGGGAGTATGGTTTTTGACTTCAGAGTAAAACCTCTTTTTTTTCTTAAGCATTCTTGTGTCAAATCTGAAACAAAGGCAGCACAGGACTGATTATGGAAGTATGGATGCTTCTGAGCAGAAATATCTCTTAAGGATATTAAGCCTTAAAAACACATCTGACACTAACAATTTAAAACCACTTTTCTAGTTTTACTTGCTTCACTTTTGTTATTGTCACGGGGTGGGGAAGAAGAAAATAACCTCGGAAAAGCAGTAGTCTTGCATCCTAATCTCTTTACTTGTCCTGTCCCATCTTCCTTTTATTGATTCTGTGTGCTTCTAAGTCTTCATTCTTTTTGAGTGTATGTTCACAGTCCTTTAACAATAAATATTTTGGTAGGTTGTGAAAATAAGTCTCGGAATGCTGGAATAGGATTAGGGCTATATTAATGCTGGAATATAGGTTTTATTTCTTTTCTCCTGTGCTTCTCTTATCTTGTCCTGTCAAGTTTGTGGCCAATTTGGGTGAAAATATTAAGCCAATGGTTAAGGAAAATGACCTGTTACAGAAAGATTGGAAAGGGGTGTTTTAATTCCATCAGTGGCTTTATTGTTTTCTTCCACTCTGGAGAAATCTTCAGAAATCGCTTAACAGAAATGTTAATTTTGAGGGGAGGTGTTTTTATATAAAATACTTAATGATTTAGTCTGTTAATCATGAAGTGGATGCTAATGATTCTCCAGAGTAAAGGTGGGTCTGTGAGGAACCTGTATTCCAAAACCAATTTCAGATGCAGCAGCCAAAAAACCTGAAACACATCTCAACTTACTAGTCTTCAGTAATGCACAAACAAGAGGTGTTACAATTTCTGCCTTCATGTAAAAACTTGTTGTGAGTCAAATAACACCTTAAAACCTGTGAGGCAAAGTAAAACTACCATTCTTAAAACTGCCTTAAGCTATTTTCTCTTCCTCACCTCTAAGTGAAAGCTGTTTCTGTGTTAAGTTGGATTTCTGTAGATAAAACTAATGGTTTTCTCTTAATGCGTATGGAAGAGTTACACTTCCTTATTTACTGTTTTACAGGAGTCCCATGCTGCCCAATTGCAGATCCTTATGGAATTTCTCAAAGTTGCCAGGAGAAACAAACGAGAGGTAACTTGCTTTGTGTTTCAGTGGGTGAGGTGCTTTCTGCTGCTTTCTACCAGTTCATTTAAGTGATGTGTTAGCCAGGCATTACCTCTGCAAAGAGAAAGGCAAGGTGTGTTTGGGGAAATCTCAGGCAGAGGACATGTGGGTTTTAAGGAGAATTACTCTTTACATGTGACAGCTTCAACTTTTAATCACTTCCCGTTCTGTCTCACACTGGTGAAGCATGTGGGAAGGTAGAGATTCCTTGCTGTAAAATTACATCAACTTCTTGAAACCATTTTTTTTTTTCTGTGATGAGAAAACTGAAAGAAGGGGAAGGAGTGAAATTGTCACTCAAATTTTTTTCTTCTAGTGTATCAAATGCCATGACTAATTCTGTGCCATAAAAGAATACATTTGCTCTTTCCTTTTTCTCTATGAATGTCTCAAGGAATGCAAGAGGGTTCCATAATCATGTATACAGTCTTTTATCATTTGGGACTTAAAATTTTTAATGTCAGGCAATGTATAAAACATAATACCAGAAATAATCCAGAAACCTAGAAAAATGATTGTGGACACAGGTAGGACAAGCTTTCTTGGAGGTCATGGTTTCTGATAAAGGATGTGAAGAACATCAGACCCAACAGTGTGACTGTAAGGTCAAACTTGAACCATGTAAAGGCAAAGGGTGTAAGAATGCTTGTCCAGAATAGGTTGAAAGTCTGGTTACGGAATCATCCCAAAGCAAGCTGTTTGAAGTCTGTCCACCAACAGATATCCATGGCCTTCTGACTAGAACCAACAATGGTAATGGAAAGGGACTAACTACAGGGGAAAACTGAGTCAAAGGTAAAGCTGCATTTGTAGAGTATAAGACCTACTAGTCTAGGCATAATGTCCTGTGAAAAGTGATGAAAACACTGTTTATTATATCTGATATTATTATGATATCTTAATGTCAAAGGAAAATGAGCCAAGATATTCCATACTTAATGTCTTGGTGAAGACAAAATGGCACGCTTCCACTTCTGTTCACTATGAAGCATACTATTTGTTTGATCCTTCAGGGCTGGAAAAAAAGGAGAAATAGGTATTACAGTTATTTTTACTTAAACAGTAAAGATACAAGCCTTGCTCAAAACCATTGAGGTATCTTAGCTTTCATTTTTTTGAATGCTGGTACAAGTTGCTTTATGGTGACTCAGTCTACAAACACCTCTCAGATCTTCAGAATATCTCCTTTTATTTTCTTGTATTCAAGAAATTTCTTGTAGTCTTTAGTATTATGCAAAGAATTTCAGAAGCTTGACCACTACAGAAGTAATGCAGGCTCTAGCCATTGTTAATCAGCATTCATTAAACACCTTCCATCAGGATTCAGTGCAGCTTGAAGGACCATTAAGGTATTTCCTGGTAATGCTGCCTTTGTCTAGGAGGTGAATTGAGCAGGAAGTGCTTCTGGAGGTTCATGCACAACTTAGCAGGGTGCTCTTCTGGGAGGAGTCCTGTGGTGATTCAAGTGTAAGAGTGTTTGGGGCAGTGCCATAAAGTCAGTGATGACTTTGGTTTCTCCCCTCCCAGTTGAAACTGAGAACAACTCTCCCAGAAGGAAGGGCTGTTGACACCTCCTTTAGTTTGCATGTGCTGAGTGGGAAGGGTGAAGGGAAGGGAAATTGTGTAGCTTCTGGTTTTTAACATACTATAGCACAGTGGCCCACCACTGATTTTAAGCAGCTGGGAACCCTTTCCCATCTCATTGTATCTGCCTCTTGGCTTTAGTAATAATGTACATGGACAGAATCTCTTTAAAGGCTAAAGAAATTTAATTTTGGCTGCAGATCCTCTACAGTCTTGGGAACATCCTGAAACCTATTGGGACACATGGCTTATTTCAGATTCCCTGTGTCCCTGCTTATGTGTTCCCTCCGTTTCCAAGACTTCCTCTGCAGACTGTCACATCTCCAAAGACCTCTGTGCAGGCCTGTCAGTTCTTGCCTTGCCATAGTGGTTAGCGTCTGGTCTTGCCATTTATTTTGAGGGAAATGGGGACTTAGCAGCAAGTCTGATGGCAGTCTGTCTTTTTACTTGATTGGGATAAGAAAGATGAAAACCAGTGGGTAGAATCATGGAAAATGCAGACCCGTCAGTAGGATAGTTTTAGAAAACTACCAAAATCTGTCTTCAGTCACAAACCTATACCCATAGAGTAAACTAAGCCAGCTGATGCTTCCTTTCTACTAAGTGCCAAGGTCCTCTCTGTAGCTGGTGGCGTTTGTGACAAGTATTCTTTTCTGGAGGGAGTTTTCTGTGTGGATAATAAGAGGAGCTACTATTTGGGGGGGAAAAAAAGGCTTGCGTTAAGCTGGTTGAGAAGATGTATCCAAACTGAAGAAAGCATGAGGTGCTAGTTTGGAAGCTGAGAAGAAGGGTTTAAGTGGCCGTATTAATAACCCTCTTCTGCTTTACTGCATTATCAGAGCTTCAAACTTCAGTGTAGTTTCTTTTGATGCTGTAACACATGACCGTTTAAGTACAAATGGAACTTAAAGAACACTTCAGGCCCTGGAACACTTCCACAATGTACGGCACATAACTGAGTCATATGAACAGTCTTTATTTGGGGAGGAACACTACCTTTTTTTACTTTCCTAATTCAAACCTGGTTCTAGTAAAGATGACTGCAGAGTAAATGCAATTTCACTTAGTAAGCCATAGCCTGTAACATTTAAGAACTTAAAAATAAAAAAGCTTCTTTTGTATATGACAGAGTGCTTGTTTCAAATTTTTTGCTTGAAAGTTTAAAGGAATGTAATATTCCTTGGTAACTTTATTGCACAATTTTATTAACAGGTTTTACTTATTACATACTGCAAGTTCTGGCAGAGAGACTAGGTACTTTGTTAGTTAATACAGATATTGCCTTAGAGTTGGTGTACTAGTATAATTTCATAATATATTGAGAGCATATAGTTAACCATATGTAACCCTCTTCGCTTGCTTCACTCATAAGATTTGTGAGGGTTTTTTTCTCCTGCCTTCAAGCTGTGGTGACTTTTGAGCTTCTTGGAGGGGGTTTATACCTAAAGAAAACTGTATGTTTATAGGTTTGTGCTTAAGCATTCAGAATATTGTTGTAGTCAGGTATTCTGACAAATACCTATTTCTTGCACTTTTATAACTTTTTCTAAGAGAAAAAGGTGAGGTTCAGCACCTGCAGAAGTTTCTATTTAGAAATCCTGTTTTGATGTGTTCAGAACTTTCCAAAACATTGATCTTTCAAGCTCAAATTTATTGCATGTTTTTTTGCACGAAGGTGTTTGCAAGTCCTTTCTCTTAATATATTTTGTTTTCTTTTTGACCTGTGGCAATGTGGCAAAAAAATAAATCCTTGGCAATAGTAAAACATTTTCTTACTTTGAAAAAGATTGAAAATGGCTAAAACAGCTAAAGCTTAAATACTTTTCCAACAAAATAACAGATGTGTTTTTCCCCTCCAAAATGTATCCATCATCTGCAATAGTTAGTTGTCTCTAAGGCAAACTTAGCATGGCTTCTGTATGTGTGCACAGTTAATTGAATGCACACTCCCCAATTTTTTTTATCCAACGGTCTCTTCTGTTGAAACCAAGGGTACAAGGAGTCTGGAAGGTCACTTTTAATAATGAAACAATTTCGGGTTTTTTATTCCTGTTTTCAAGGGAAACAAAATGCAACAGCTCATGACTTTTTAAAATTCATATTTTCATGCCAGAATTTTAATGCTGTTAGCTTAGCTGTGTTGCATAAATACTTTTGCAAGTTTAACTTTGTTTACTTTCATATGATCACATGTTCTTTCATCTTGAATGCTTTGTGAGAGCACTGATAATATCGGGTAATACAAGAATATAAAACTGGGGAGAATTTTATCTCTTTAAAAAGAGGCCTTACTAACTGTCAGGATCTGAAATGAAGTTAGACACTACCATATGTATTATATATATATATTTTGTCCTAAAACTTTGTTAGCTCAGCTACCTGATGGAGGGTGTATGCTATATCTGTGAAGTAGCGCCATTGCTTACTGAAAGACAATTGAACTTAATTATTAGTATCACAAATGAAGTTCAACAACATGCAGGTGATGTTCCCTAGGTGCATTCATGTTTCTCTTGGCAGCTGTCACTTTGTTTTTATGTTTCGTGGGCTTTTGCTTTCTAATAATATCACATTAAGTCTCTCTAACAAAAAAAACCCTCTTGCACATCTGCTAATGCCTGGGGCTGTTTTTAGATGGTAAACATCCTGGGACAGAGAGGTAACCCTGAAGTGTCTCAGGTTGGTGGCGCTGAGTGCTTGCTCAGCAGAATCGCTATAATTTTTTCCAGCCTTAAGTGTATGTATCTCTCCAGCTGTCTTCACTTACTCCATATTGTAAGCATGTTAAATACTAAAAATAAGAGGAGTTATTAGTTATTGTAGGATAATTGCAGGGAATTATAAGCATGAATTCTCCAGGGATGTCATTACCTTGTGTTAATCGCTTCACCTGTCAAGTCTTACTGTTCTGCGCATACACACATGGATGAACTAATGAGTAAGCAAGAGGAGGTGACAGATCTAGAAATCAGTCATGCTCTTATGTTGTCGTATAGTCTTGATTACGTTCCAGGACTCCTAAGGTGAATTTATAGCTATAGTAATCTCCCTCCTATTCACTGCACTTTAACTGATTATTTTAAATCTATTTGCATTTCTAAGCTACTCAATGGGAGATGAGCTCTGACTGCAGTGATGATAAGCCAAGGATACAGGTAGTATATGAGCAGCAAGCTAGAGATTATTGTATAAATATCAGTGTATAATAGCAGACCCCTTTCTGCAGGGGACAGGTCTTTCCAAAGAAAGAGGGGGCACCCTAGTACTAGGAGCTAAGTGGTATGTACAGAGATGTATTAAACTCTTAAGGCAATTAATCTAAATGTTTAGACAGCTTTGTTCCCTGCCCTAGATATTTGTCTCTTTTGACATTTTTCTATCGGACCCTATCAGTAAGTCTTCAAAGCATTACTCCTGCAACCCAAACTGGAGGATTTAAATGAGGGGGAGGAAAATTCAAGATATGAAATGTATTTTTGATCAGCCAGGCATCTCCTACCTTTAGGAATTCTGTGTGTTAACCAGGATATTCTCAAACCTTTCTCTTAGCTTTACCGCGGTTAAGAGGAAACATTTGCTATCTGGAGGAAATACTGATCGGAGAGAAGTAATACTCCCTGCAGATAAATGTGTTATAGATGGACTGCCCAGTGTGTCTACAGCCTGGATGCCATGTTTCACCAAAGAAAGTAACTTGTGGTGGCTCAGGTGTTCTTATCTTTCTAACTTAAACCTCTTCTTTTTGTGGGAAGACTTTGTAACAGTGAAGTGTTACATCAAAATAAGTGAGACTTACAAGAGGGCTAAAATCTTTCTAAACTCTGAAGATTACTTCCTTGCCGTAGTTGCCTGGTATGTTATAACAGGCTCTGTATTCAAAGCAATAATGGAAGGAAAACCCGGAGACAGACAAAACTTTCAACTGGTTTCCAGAGAAAGAAACTGATCTTACTCCTGTATAGTTGTTATTGAGGTACATAGTTCTGCAGGAAGAAGTTCATTTCGCTGGGTACCTTTAGGAGAGGTTCAGCTGTTGATACTTAAGTTTACACTCAAGTTTGTTACAGCAATCGTTGATGGAAGAAGTAGGAAGAGAATCATGTTGGATGGTTGAAATTGTGGGATAGAATGAAGGGATTATCTGTGGAGGCTACCTGGTTTGTCGTCCTTGGCTGGACAGATGATACTTGTTTGCCCTGTCCTGGTTGGTACAATGGCTATGTGTGTCTGGGGAAAAAAAGATGCTCCCTCTGGTAGTGGTCACATCTGTTTTGTCTTGTTCTACAGTGTGTATTGTGATGAATGCATGAGGGGTTTGGATCAGAGCCTTAAAGGTGTGTGTGATTGAGCATAATGTGACTTGAGCTTTCAAAAGCATGAATCCAGATGGTCTGTTTAAGCCCCTCAGTTGAATAGTGTTGGGGATTTCACAGTATTTCTGTAGAAAATAACTTCTGTTGTTCTTTACTTATGCTTTTTCTAGAATTGGAAAGACAGTTGGTCAAGGGTGTATGACTCCCTTATGCATTTTTCAAGGCTGTTTCTTTCTAGGCTGTCTGTGTGGCACTGGGAGGCTCTGTTGAGCTTTTAGGGGGTTTTTTGCATATGTTTAGAACTGGCACCAGGAGATGCAGTCAGAACTGCTTTCTGTCTGCTGTACAAATGTAAAGAATGAAGTCACTGCCTCATGAGGGGCCCTTGGTCCAGGACAAGCAGGAAGCCCAAGGATGAAACCTCAGTGCTGTGCCCAGCTGCACTTGTAGATAGCCAACTGAAAACACACTGACAGTGTCCCGGTGTTTAGCATTGTATAAGTTCAAATTAGTATTTCCACCCAAGAGTCTTATGTGGAAGTAGTATGGTAGGATGTCTCTGCCTCTGAGCAACTCTAACCAGGGCTTTGCTTCCCACCAATGTAGTCCAGACTGAGAGCTGTCTTTGAAGAACTCTTTGTGCATGTATCTAAGATGGCTTGAGATTCAAACTAAAGGGATTTGGGGAGTGTTTTGTGGGTGTGAAAGGGGTTTGGGTCTGAAAGGTTACCTAAAAAGAATGATAAAGAGCCTGTGTTTCCTACTGTGGTACCTTCTTGACTTTTATGCCTGAAATCCCTTTTCCAGTGATTATTAAGAAACTTAGGCTGTTTAGAGTTCTTTGTTTTTCTTTTGTATGTATGCATTTGTGAGTAACTTGGGACCAGGATGTTAATATACCTACTTTACTGTATAGTTCATGCAGTGGAGTTGGTATGATGAGGTTTAACTGCTGGATTGAAACTTTCTCCTTGTTCACATTGGCCTTTTCCGTTCTGGGAAAGCATCTGTATCTGAGAAGAAAGTTTATAGTATGTGCCTCTATTTTAGCATATGTTTCAGTGTTCATTCTCTTTGCTGACTTTATCTGAAGTTTGACAGGCATGATTCTGCCCATCACTGGGACAGGTCTTGGCTTGCTTTCTGTGCCAAACGTAGTGAAAATCAAATTAAGGGCCCATAAATCTGGATACACTGCAAGGACTGTAATTCATTTATCTTTCCTTAATGTCCCTCAATGGCTGGCAATTATAAATCAGTAGGCTCATTTTTCAAAGTTTAATTGGAATGAATGTGGACTGATTTAAGGTCTTTCATAGATTAAAGCTAAACTGTGGAACACTTCAGCCAACCTACTGGAAAAAAAAAAAGCCTCAAAGTGGGCATTAGTAACTCATTTGATGCTGATCGTATGAGAAGACCTTTCCTAAAATAAGCATGAAACACTTGCCTAGTTTTTAGGCTTGCTACTGTTGGGTAAGTTTATGGTAGGTTCAAATTGCTTACCTTACTGTAACTGAAGGAGGGATTAGTAAATGAAGTCCCAGATCTTATACTTTTGGCTCTGTGTAGCAGTTAGTGAAAAGCTGGCCAGTAAAAAGGTATCTCTTGTTCCTATAAAAAGGTCTCCTGTTTATGTGATGGCAATAGCTGTCAATTGTTTTTCAGTTATCCAGTTTGGCTGTGAGCCAGTATGTTGCAGAATAGCTAATTTCCTTGCTGTAACTTTGGAACTTCGAAGTGGTTTTGTAACTTTTTAAAATGGGATTTACAAAAGTGGGGGACTAATGGTATTTGTCTGCTAGGGCTGAGTACAGGCAGCACCCATGCTGTGCAAGTGTCACTTAACTTTACCACTAATCTTGGAGCTATAGCACCACCTGCTATTCTTGCTGTAGGTTTCACAAGTGAGAATGGAATTCTCTGTTGTGGTGTGGTCTGTAAATTATGCGTGGCAGTCTAGTTTTAAACCATTAAACTTGTGCTATCTGTGACTCAAATTAAATATAAATGGAAACTTGTGGAGTAGAGAGATTAGGATATAAATACCACATCTCATTCCAAGGAAGAAGAAGCCATGTTAAATAGGAGTGGACCCAGCAGTCTTTTCTTCTCCTCTCTCCAGGGACAGAAGCTTTTTTTTTTAATGTTGAAAAAGTAAATTAAAATGGTGGATTATCTAATGCAGAGCACACAGATATTTGGAATGCTGATCAATAGAGGGTTTAACTTGGGGTTTTGTTTAAGCAAAACTTTCTGCCACTGAAAGGATCAAGCTTAAACACTCAAGTGACTAAGTCCTTGGGAGTAGCTTGCCAAATGTTTTTGAGAGTGTCATACTAAGAGTAATGTCTTGCAATACTAGTAACTTTGGATTTGGGTAATTTGATATTCCCTTGTAAATTAAAAATGACAGAAACTTGCCTGGCCTTTAGAGAATGTGTTGTACTTAAGCTTTCAGCGGACTTGCTAACTTGTTAGCAGCTTCTGTTCACAGGCCACAGTGCTAGTTGTCTGTAGATTTTTGTTGTGAATTGAGGAGTCAGGTGGACTTGCAGTTCTCAGTGTATTTGTTAGACTGGTGTGTCTTAGTGAACCAGACACGCATTGGAGGAGCTGAGTTTTGTTTGTTTACGTCTAGGCTTGGAGCTCTTGCCTAGAGAAGTGCATGTGTGAGGCTTGCAAGGGTGAGTATAGGCTCTGTGGGTGTTTGGACGGGACATGTCTTCTAAATGAGGGTGAGAATTGGAGCTGGTGAGTAGATGATGTTCTCGCTTAGGGGTGAGCAGTTGTCAGGTCTGTGGCTTCATAGTTGCTAGAGGTGAGTGAAGCCAGGTTGCTGGCTGACTGAAAAGTAATTGGAAAAACTTGAAAAATCCTGTGTGACACAAAGAAGGGAAAATGTTGGCTGATGAGAGGGGAAGTCCGCTTCTGACCCTTTCAGGGATAGCCCTCTAATTGATTTGAGTTTATGGTGTAATCCAAGGTAAGTATCACACCTTTGAAAGAAATGCCATGTGGTGCTTGCTTGGTGCCAGAAGCAAATCTTTCCATGGTCATAATAGGTGGGGTTTTGCCTATTAGAAAAAGTTATCAGTAAGTTTAAATTGACAAATGGCAGGTTGACTGCTAGCAAGAGACTCTTGAGACCTTTTAGCAAAGCATTTTGTATTTTGTTGAAAGGTGAAATGATCACTGTCTTGCATGGTGTTTTTTTTTTCTAATTACATTCAGTGTTTGTGAACCAGTTATCAATACCTTGCATGAAAGATGTTAGAGGAGCATAATAGTATTACTTTCAATTATGTGTGTCTCCAGGTGATGGATATCAAAGTACCTCGTGCTCTTGTTTTGCAGTGTCCACAATAACTACTTTATCTTAAACATGGTTTGCGTGCATCCCTTATATTAATCTATGCATATGAACTTCCTAGTGACTTTTGAATTGTGTAGCATGCCAGTTAAGATGGTTCGGGTTCCTCTCTGAAAAGATTGTAATTTACCCTGTTGGTGGTGCAGTGCAGATTGATTTAGATGTCTCCCGTTCTCTTATCCACAGCAATTGGAGCAGATCCAGAAGGAGCTAAGTGTTCTCGAAGAAGATATTAAACGAGTAGAGGTGAGGTGCCCAGACATTGTTCTGACTCTGGCAATTTTTCATTTTCATCAAGCTGTCTGCTTTGCTCTGGGGCTGCTGTGTTAAATTTATGGCATTTGAGTCAGTAATGGGAAAATGAACAGATGATGCTCTTTCTTTAATTTGTTCATTTAGTTGATGTGTGCAAGCTGCAGGTTGGTAAGAGGGGGCTTTGTTGAAACCTAACTCATATAATCATATATTTCAATTTCTTTGTGTTGGTATTTAGAATAATTGCTAGAAATCAGCAGCCACTGTATTGATCATAACTTAGGATTTTTGTATGCTGCAGTGTTCTGGCTATTTGCACAGGCTGCTTAAATCTTAGCGGTGTGCCACTCTTAAAATGGAGAGGTACTGGGGGGTGCACAAGAGAGCTGTGATGCAGAAACTGGGTGGGAGCAGGACCAGTGCCTTCTGCATATCGGAACAGAAGCAATCTGCTGCCTCCTGCTATAATTATCTTAATTCTTTAATGATGGGAATCTCTTGAGATTTTTTGCTAAGAATTATTCTCCAAGTGTTTGTAAACCCATCAACTCAATCCTTCTGTCCTTACTGAGTCCTTAGGTTCCTCCTTGGTCCTTCCCTCTAATCATCCTAGTAGTTTGATCTTTGAATAGGAAACTGATGTTTCAGGAATGCATCAGACTGCCACCTCTCAAAATAGCATTCCCTTAAAGCTTCTTGTGAATCAGTTTGCAGGTCTGCTTCTCTCTTCTTGCTTGTCTTGAGCAGTCAACATAAGCTCCCAGCCACTGCCCAAAAGCCTTTTAGATTTCTTCACTTCCAATTTATACACATGCTGAGGAATTACCAAAATACAAATAGAACTGACAACTGCAGAAACTTCCCTTCAGCTGGTAGCTACACAAATTTTAACTTGGTAGATAACAGCATTTTTCAGACCTGTTTCCCTAAACGTTTCTCAGCTCTTGGGCAATAAATTTGTTATATATATAAATCTCATGTTATAGCAAGTTTCCTTGAGACTGGTAAAATAGGCCTTCAGATCTAGGAAAAGCTATTCCCAAAGCTGTGGGATCTGTTGAAGAATATCTAGCTACCTACTTTTCTGTTCTTTAATCAGGCTTTTCAGTGGTCTGGAGCTGGGGTACCTGTCAGGTGTGTGATAGTGACCTTGGTTCTGACCTCTGAAGCCTGGGATCCCTCTTGTCACAAATATCCTACTTTCTACCTGACAATTAATGGGCACCTAGTGGGAATTTGAAAAGCACCACTAATGTTGTCCTGGAACACTTTGCCCCCCTAACTAATGAGCTGCAGCATCCTGCATAGCTTCCATTTCTAAAACGGATGAAAGGCAGTCTCACACTGGGTATGCAGCAGTGATTTAGTCTGGCAATGGCAAAGCCAAGTTTATGTGCAAAGTCTGTCTCTTCTGTACTTGCCCCATGGAAAACTGTTAGATCCTTTTTAAAGTCTGGGGTGTGATACCACCTTTGCCCTATTGTCTCGTGGCTGTTGTTGCTGTGACACATATCCAGTATTACTTTCCAGCTCCAAAGGCTCTTAGATAAGTTTGCACCAAGCTCAAAAATAAAGTTACAGCTTGTTTGTTCTGCCATGTTTAAGGGAGGTGCTGGGTTAGAAACAACTGGATGGTAACCAAATGCATGGATTTTTTTTTTTGAGCTTAAACGCCAGAACTGCCTATCTGGGGGCAAAAAGCGCCACAGTTTAGGATTTTTTGAAATTCTGTTAGAATGATAACTGGGAGGGGGAAATAAAATCAGTGTTTCTTCGGGTATAGTAAAGACTTCTAGGTGAGAGTTGAATAAATATAGATACAGTTGGTTAACTGCTTAGAAAAACAAAAAATTACTGTGTGAACACCATACATTAGGCAGTGCCTACTATTCATGTTTTGTCAGCTTTGCTGTAACGTGGCTTTCTGTTCCAGGAAATGAGTGGCTTGTACTCCCCAGTCAGTGAGGACAGCACGGTGCCACAGTTCGAGGCTCCCTCACCTTCACACAGGTATGGAGCTCACAAGTCAGAATTTGTATTTCAAGCTGTACATGTTGCACTGTGCTTGCTAGTCCTCTCCGTGCCATGGGCAAAACACAAGCAAAACCAGTTTTCAGTGCTGTGCCATATTTACACCTTTTGTTTTTGATCGGTATAAAATTATATGTGAAGAAGAAGCCACCAGAGTCTGCAGTGGGATGAAAAGTCTACTCTAAACCAGTTGCTGTGGAAAGCTGATGCTTTTAAATGTAGCGTGTGGATCAGAGAACTTGAGTCATAAGGCTTGGCTATGGTGTGAAACATTACTATTAAATACATGCTACCTTTTCTGAACATTAAGCAGTTCTACTTGACGTGTGAAAGTCTTAATTTTGTATGATATTGGTGTCCTTTGGTGTCCCCACTCACTGTGAATGGCTAAAGGTATGGGCTGACAGGGTCAAAAGTTAAAACATAGTGTATTGATTCTGTTTATCTGCTGTCTATTTTGATTTAATGAAATGCCTCTAAGAACATTTTCAATCTGGATTTTTGTCTGGAATATCGCATAGTCTGGTTTCTTGATGGCAAAATTGCAGGTACTTCTTGTGTCCAAGTTGCATATGCCAGGGTTTGAAGTGCCCTCCTTTTATAGCCTTGTCGTCTTATTGTAAGAAAGCTCTTGCATCACAGGGCCAGGTTACATTAGTGAGTTATAATCTCTATCTCTACTATTAAGAGTTCTCTAAACTGTTGACTTCTGTTATGAAATTGTACTGGTACTTTTTCTGCAGTTAGCAGCTCTAAACTTAATAGCCCAGAAGTAAGAAAAAATGATCAGATTTTCTCCCCTGTGGAGATTTAGATAAGTGCTCTGGTAAGGAGCCTAGCACTGTTGGCTGGGATTTCGTACAAAGATGCTATTTCTGGACACTGAGACCAGAATTTCTCATGTTTCTGTGAAGCCCTGGCTGGTCCTGAGGGAAAGCACAGGAATATGGCCAGGATGGATGGGAACTGTTTGTTATTCAGCTCTTCACTGCTTGTTTAATTTTTTGTGTGCAGGTGCGTTGCTTTTTTGCGTGGGTTGCTGCTCTTCTGCCAAGAAGCAGTTTTGTGAAGCTGATGGGATACTTGCTGGGTTCTACTAGTAGTTTAATGGTTATTGGCTATTAAATAGATTGCTTGTTGTTTGCTTCATGGTACTGATGCTTGGGGAAAGCTTGAGTGTTGGTTGGGCTGAATTTGTTATGTGTTGAAAGCCTTCAGGCCTAGAAGCCTTTCTCTATTTAATAGGAGATTGTACTTATGAGTAGAAATGTGCCCCTTACTTGAGCCAGGCTAATAAACAAGCTACCAAAGAACTTTATCTGTTGGCAGCTGCAGTAATGTTTTAAGCCCAAGAGTTCTGGTGGAAGAGTTGAGGGCAGGGGGAACACGGGTGGGCAGGCAGTGGAATCTGCTGTGTGATACCTACACTAGTATCACAACCTACTGAGGTTTCCATTTATTCCTTTATGCCTGTTTATTTCACATCCCTAGGGTCAATCATTCTCATTCCTGCTTTTAAAAAGATAACATCCAAAATATTTTAGTGACTTTGGATTGATGTGCTTCACCTGAGGTCTGCTGGAAGATGGTGGTGGGTTAGACCATGGCAGGTGCAGAGACCGTTGGTTCTTTCTTGCCCCATCTTCTTATGCCTGTCTGGTTCCATCTTGGCTGTGTCTTGAACTTTTGGGCTTTTCCTTTGGTACAAAATACCAATAGTAAAAAAAAAAAAGGTGTGATATAATAGGATATTTAGGGGGTTTCTACAGTATGTGAGACGGGCCTTTTCTCTCAGCTTGAAGATCCCTTTTCTGTGTGGGTTTGGTTTTTTTTTCTGTGATATTCCTG
Organism: Falco peregrinus; assembly: GCF_023634155.1. Classification (NCBI taxonomy): domain Eukaryota; kingdom Metazoa; phylum Chordata; class Aves; order Falconiformes; family Falconidae; genus Falco; species Falco peregrinus. Next base: position 5,819,309 of record NC_073730.1, on the reverse strand, counting down.
TGTTAAGTAGTCTTGAGTTGTTAAAGAGAAAATAATACATGAAGTGTCTGAATAGGTGTCAGTTGTTGCCAGACTCTTGTAACCTCTGTCTCTGCCCTATCCCTGACACTTTTGTGTAAATCAAGTAATTGAATTGATTTGAATTACCAGAACACGGATTCCATTAAAGGTCTACCACTTGAAATTAATTTTCTTTTCAACATTAAATGTAAGTTTTGGAGAGTATCTCAAAAACTGTAACTTTGATTCCACCTTGGAAAGAATGCTGCAGAACAACTGATAGGAGCTTCAAAATATGCTGATTTCTTTTCAGCTCTGTTAACTGAAATATTTAATCTCTGAAGTGTATTTTAGAGATGCTGTGAACCACTAAGAATGAAATACAAATATAGTTTGAGGTGGTTGCACTTCCATGTTAAAATGTTATTAAACTTGTGGAGACTGTATGACTTATCAGTGAATTAAAATGGTATATCTAAATTGGAATATAACTTGTTAACATGCTGAACACCCTGCTAATGAAATATAATTGTACTGTAAGACATTGGTAGAATTTTATACAAGGTTATCACAGACCTGTACTCAGATAAAGAAGAATCTCTTTAGCCTTTGAATTTAAAGTTCAAGAAAATAGAGTTCTTGAGAGTTTGTTTTTATCTGGTCTCTAGTGACTTGCCCCTTATTCATCTACTTCCTCTAAATCTCAGGCTTGCTTCATTAATTCTCTATTTCTTGTTTGTAGCTTTTCTCCCACACTCTTAACATCAAAATGTGAAATTTTTTTATGCCTGCCCACATCTTCCTTAAGTTCTGTAGCAAAAAAAAGTATGGTTATCATGTTCAACACATTCTAGGCTTCGAGAAACACGTGTTTTCCCTTAAGCCTGTACAGGGTATGATGAAATATTAAATTGGGTAATAGCACAGCACTTGTTTACAGTGTTGCAGATTGCTGGGTTTGTATACTAATAGAGAACAAGAGGGGAAGAATAAGGGAAAAGAACAAATAGTTCTCTGTATGTTTTTTCTGAACAGGTGCGCATGCTACTTTTGCTACCAGTAAATGGTGCAAACAGGAGATACAAATAAGCAACTTCTTTGTGACTGTGTCTTCATGAGTAATAGCAATAACACTGTCACTAACAATTTCTGGAGGAAAATTCTGATCTAAAAATTAGTGTCTTGGTAACTCTGATTTAGTTGGTAAAATCCTGATCTCCTTCCCCTCCATTTGTTCTAATTACCCCCTTCTGCCCCTCTAAAGGTGTAACAAATGGGATTTATAGTCCATGGGTTGCAGTGTTTTTGTTGTTACAGGTTTTTAAATCTGTCATGTTAGTGTAGCTGAATTTCCTAACTGAACCTAATGTTACAGCTTTTTAAAAAGAATTCAGAGGGAGCTCTTGTGATTTTCTGATTATTTGCTTCCTGTTTTTAAAAGGAAAAACATTCAAGCATATGCCAGTTAACTCGGCTACAGGCACTGCACAGAAATGACTTTGAATTTGTATTCTGGTTAGGGAGATTACGTCTGCTTTCTTGAAGGCTTTACATCACCAGACAACCTGCAGCAAAATGAGACCAGATGCTATAAGTTCTGTGTGTTTTGCTGTTAATTGCCACTGTACCTGTCTCAGAATGGAGTACTTTTTCATCACTTTCCAGCAGAGACTGTTGTTCATGCAGTTCCTGGCAGGATGTGCTGTATGTGTTTCATTATTTCATGTGGCCACGTTCTAATTTAAAGTTCATTATCCCTGACCATGGCTGAAACAGCTCTGCTGTTTTCTCCCTTGCAATAGCTTGCAGCAAACAATGATTTTTATCTCTCAGATTTTCTTGTTTTGCAGCTTTTGTCTTGCCTGTAACAGAAGCCAAATCAATCTTATTTTAGAAGTTAACCACTGAGACTTTAAAATCATCTCTCATCTTCTTTTTCTACTTCCTTCCACCTCCTGGAGAGCCTTAAAACATTCAGAAACATTTAAGCACTAGTACCACTGTTTCATCCTTTTAGACTTACAGGTTCCCTGACTGGCAATTCAGCCAAACCACTTGTTTTGTGACCAAGAATGGCAAATCTGTGCATCAGTTCTAGCAGCATTTAGGCAAATGTCAATAGGTACAATCATCTATTCAAAAGAACCTGGAACCTTTATCAGTATTCTAGCAGCTTTTTAAAGAAACCTTCAGTTTTCCCAAGAAATGTTTAAATCTAAGGTTACCTCATAAATCTGAGAATAACAAACCCAGATAGTTTCTTTTCTGTCCAAATGACGTAGCAGAAGCAAGTGAGTTATAAAGACTTCTAGAAATGATTGTGGTGGTGTTTGTAACGGGTTCTGGATAATTAATAAAATGGTGTTCTTGTGTAGTAACCTTTTATTTATCCTAAAAGTATTTTGAATTGGAGTCATAAGGGTGTTTTTATCTGGCTCTGGTGTCTTACTGTGAGAGCTAAATATTTTGCCCATAGGTGGTTCAGTATTCTTGCATATGTTTTCTGCTTATATCAGTATAACCTTTTGCAGTTTTGAAAGTTAAATATCTTGAGTTTGCATATCAGTGCTACATTTTGAAAACGTGTATCTAAGGTATGTTGAGTCATTATAGATACTATGTAGCTATGGTATAGCACTTTCTAATAATAGTAATCTTGGCTATCAGTATTTTCTAGTTTATTTCTGTATTTCATTACTTGTCAGTTTTGTCTGTCTTCAGATATGTCTGGAATATTGGTGTCTGTCTTAAGCTGATTTCTCTAGCTTTTCTCTTCAGTGCTGTTTCAAATGCCATGGCATTAAACTTTTTTTTTTTTTAAAGGAACTGAAAACCAATGGTAGCATGTTATTTTCAAAATATCTCATCCTGTGTATTTCATACAAAAGATATGCTTTTGCATTCTAATTAGAAATTATTAGATGGGACTACACGTAATTGTGTGTGACAGCATTCTGCTGTAGGAGATCCCTGTATTAAAAAAAGAAAAAAATCCTCCCAGACAAAAAATAACCTTGTGTTCCCTGTCTGTAAAATGGATTTCAATGGCAAGTATGCTGCAGGATGTAAAGGGGAGAATAGTAAACAGGTTAAAAATGATAAAGGATGGTTGTACAGTGATTTAAGCAGACTATTTCTCTTGGTTTTGCAGTAGTCTCATTGACTCCACGGAGTATAGCCAGTCCCCAGGCTTCAGTGGCAGCTCTCAGGTAAGGTAATACATGTGTCTGCACCCGGGGGGACAGGAGAGTGAACGTGGAGGTTGGGCAGAGATCAGGCATAACTACATCCATTTCCCGCATGCTGGTCAGCTCGAGTCTCGCAGATGCTTTTAACTGGTTTATATGGGCAAACTGGAGCCAAGACTACAGCTGTAGGAATGACTGCATGGTTTTGAGTGTTTACACTGACACTATCGGAGAAATCTGGAGTAATATATTTAGACGTCTGACTTTATTCCCAAAGCTGACCCTTCCATGGAATAGGGGATATTTTTTGCTCTTCATCTCCCAAGTGGGCAGCATTTGGGAAGAAAGGCAAATCCCTGACCCTTTGCATTGACTTAAATAGCTTTAGATCAAGCTTGACTTTCAAAACAAGAAACATTAATCCTCCAAACATACGGCTGTCTTGTAGTTTGCCCCCATTAAGGCTTTACAGACTGTATTATAAATTCACATAGAGAATAAAAAGTTGTGTACACAGTAAAGTTGTTTGGCAGGCAGCCTCCAAACTGTCTGATCTGCAGCGCCTGCCAAATGCCTAACAGCACTACTGTAGTCTTGCAGCTTGGAGTGATTCAGCTGGGCTGGGAAGATGACACTGATATCCAGCTCACAGATTCAAAAAGGTTAAACAGTTTTGATTTACACAGACAAACTGTTGGTGATATGCCAGCTTGTGCCTTTGGTGTCCTTTGGTGGTGAGCCATCCATGGCACACAGTGTAAATTAACAGGTGGAAGTGCTGTTGGATCTTATTTGGTGGAGTAGCTGATACGAAGAAAAAAGACCTGAATTTTGGGCTGGTGTGCATGCAGGGGTTTGGGTTTGCAGCTTATAACTAATTGGTAATTAGAAAATTCCATCTATTAGTCTGTGGGAAAATTAATTGTTGTTCCTGCTTCTGTGGTCTTGGGAGGCTTTTGCTTGAACAAAGAACTGTAGCTCTACCTCACTTCAGAGGGCAAGTGAAATGTGGAAAGCTTATGTTCAGAATTCTGGTAGTGTGTTTGTTCTCCACTGACACTACCTGTCTCCTACTTTTCTTTCTATTTCAAAGATAAAATCAATAACATAGCTATGTGGCTGGTAAGTACACAAAACAAGCAGCCTAAAACCAAACAGCCTAGGCTTTCTAGTCATTCTGCATGTGACAGTCTTATTTGTGTGAGTATAATCTTTTCTGTCAAATGCAATTATTATTTTTTTGTCCTCAAGAGTGCAAGATCATACTCTAGTACAAATTTTTGTATTAAACTTTAATATACATTTGGATGGGGAGCTGAAAGAGAACTCTTGAAGTTAAACACTTCATTCAAAGGTAGCCTAACTTCAGCAAGACTTTACCATAAAAACAGTTGTAAGAATAAAGATTCAATTGTACCTTTTCCTAATTGTCAGTCATGGCAATACTACAGATTGCGCACCGCAGGCAGTAATAAGCTATGCTGGGATGGAGAGAATAGCTTTCTTTCTCAATATAATTACTCAGCACATTACTCAGAAACATTTTGGAGAAGAATTTATATACTGCAAAGCTTCAAGACTGTTTTCTTCCAGGAAGTGAACTTCAGAAGTAAATAGTGGACAATAGGGGACGTAGGCCCTGGGGAATTCTGCAGGCAGTATTTAGTGGCAGTACCTTTCTTTTCTGCTAGAAATAAGGATCCTGAGTGTAGCTATGAAGTTTTCCCCCAGTTGCTAGAAAACTCTTCAGCGCACCTGATGGGAATAAAACAGTAAAATAGCTCCTGATGATAACTGAGCAATCCAAGCTAATCCTCAACTTGGACAACCATAGTAGTTTTAGCAGCTGAATAAAAATTGCTTGGGTATGGTTTCTTTTCAGTTGTAGGTTCCCCCTCCCCCCCCCCCCCCCATTTCCCAGCATTGCTTAACAAGTAGCCAGGGAACAGACTTAAGAGAAACTGAATGTATGTTTGGTAAAACGTGAGCAGTTTAAAATGCTTGGGTGAGGAGGATCTGATGGAGATGGGTTAATACAGATTGATTCCCAGAACAGCTGGGTTGCCATGTGCCAGCTTGAGACCTGCTTGTAGGGATCTGCCTCTGGAGAGCTGGAGGCAGGCGTATACTTACCATGATTGATTCCATCTTGATGTGGACTGGACTCATCTGGCAGATCAGGCTTGGCCTTGGGTTCTATTGCTCATCATGTTGCAGGTGGCTCGTCTTAAGACTGAAGTGATTGCTTTTTGCTTGAAGTTATCTTGAGCCCTAATCATTCCTGATGCGCTGAGAGAAGCTGGAGCCCTTGCAAGCTGGTGCACAGAATTAATACAAGGATGCTGTGAAAGTGTTGTGTTAAGCATTTCTTAAAGCTGTGAAACTTGAGAAAATTGTGGTCGAAAGTTGTTGCTGTAGGGTTACTGTCCAGTGTCTTAGTTGTGTGTTGAGGTTGGAGTTGCTTTCAATACAAAACAAGCTGCACAGACCGTAGGTGCCATCAACATGCAAGTCTGTGTCATAGTGTCAATGTATGGCTGGGGCCCCACATGGGATGTGGTGTCTGCAGGGCTTTATTGCTTGGGGTTTGCTTATTCCCTGAAATGTTAGATTACTGTTCATACAGGTATAAGCAGAATTTGAGTGGGCTGTAAACTTAGCTCATTCTTGATGGCTGCAACGAGGGCAAGCTCATTCTTCTGCATGGATTGAGGGGCAGTTGTACATGGAGTGGGTTTGTTAGTGCCATTGAGTGGCATTGCAGACCTTGTATGTGGTCAGGGAGGTGGCTCATTAAGGAGCTTGGTAGGTCTCAAATCTTACTTTAAACTTCCCCATGAGCTTTCAGTATGTGATATCTGAGTCGTCTTAAATGTAATTTAAAGCAAGGTGCTTGTCATGCTTTTTGTGTAGTAGGGGATCTTGTTCCTTGTTCTTACAGTACTTCTTGTTTTAATCACTAGTATTTTCTGTTTTGCTTCAGGAGAGCTTACTTACGTAATTTCACTCCTTTGCTTCTGCCTCTTATTGCTTGGGTAGGTTGGGAAATGGCGAGTTTCATGGACTATTCAATTAACCTTTGAACTCAATGGTGTCTTCTGTTTCTATCCTTATTTGCTTAGCTTTACAGAGAGTTACTAAATTACTTCTTTTGAAGCAACTCACTAACTCTTTAAACACCTCCTTCTCTTTTTAATGAGAACTCTGCCAGGGATCTAGGAAGTATTTGTTGTACAGTCTGATTTGTGAAGCTGGAAGCCTGCTATCTTTGGCCTCTGCTGTCTATCTGTATAAATGCAAGCTGTGACTCCCAAAGGGCTGCTGCTGTCTGTCCTGTGTGTGAGACTGGAATTGATAAATTTGCAAAGGTTCAGGAAACAAGAACTGCCTAAACACAGCCTTTCTTGTTTGTCAAGTGAAAGGGTGCAGCGTAGGACCCTAAGAGCTGTTGAGAGTGGCAAGATCTTCATTTGTTGTCACTTTACATTTCTTACCCTTCACATATAATGTATCAATTGTTTATAACTTGGTAAAATTTGTTGAAATGGAACCCAGGCCTGGCTTTACCTTTCTGAAGTGGGTTTTTTTTTTCCATTCAGACCAAAAAGCAGCCGTGGTATAACAGCACGCTAGCCTCACGACGCAAGCGGCTCACAGCTCATTTTGAGGACCTAGAGCACTGCTATTTTTCCACCAGGATGACACGTGTCTCGGGTGAGTTCCTCTTGTGTGGTGTTCAGCTTCTGACATCCGTTACCTCTTACAGTGCCTAGTCTTCAGAAAAGACTTGCTTTTGAGAGCAGCTTTCACTTCTTCCCTGCACAGGAATGTTGCTATACATACATATTTATGTGTTACTCGGATCATCCAGTTTTGCTGTTCTTGGCCAATCTTTGAAGTTGCTAAATTTGGAAAACTTCATCCTGTCACTTCTGGGGGGCACATGTATTGCTCTCTATTTACAACGAAGGACGTAAGCCACAATAAACAATTTAGCTGATGCTCATTCTGAGGACGCAAATGTTTGAAAGTAGGGTTGTCTTTCTACTAGATGGTGGTATAAACACAGTAGTTAAAAAACACTGCTGTTGAAATACTACAGAGGTATAAACATAAACTGATAAATTCTCCTGTATTTAGCATGGAATAGGACACTTGGAGGTTATCCTTTATGTTGTCTAGATTGAGACATGGTTAACAAATGGCTTGGAGTATAGAAGCTGAATGTGCAGCAGCATTGTTGTCCCATGGGGCACACCTTAGATTTAAGGCTTGTTTTGCAGAATTAGAAGCTGTTTTCACAATTGCCTAGATTGCCTCATTCATAATTGAGTAACAGTGTGACAGCAGCTAGAGTAATTGTTACCTAGTGAATGGATGGTTCTTAATTACATGACAAGATTCTCTTAAACAAATGGGTCAAATGAAGATGTCTTGAGGGCAGGGAGGGTTGCTCTGCAGCCCCTCTAGGGAGGAAACCAGCTTTGGGAAAAAAGTTTCAGGCAATGGGCTGTGGCAGGGAAGACTCAGCACCTGCGAGCTGCAGCCCATATGAAGAGTAACAAACTGCAGCAAGGAGTGGGGCACAGCCAGCTGTCAGGGGATGGGAGAAACCTGGGGACAAAAGGGAACCAGGCAGAGGTTGCTGCAGTGGAGTATCTTGTAGCTTTGGAAGGCAAGGACCAATGTCACAGGACAGAGTTCAGCAATACAGCTGGGATAGAAACCCCTGCTCTTTTTTTTTTTTCTCCATGAATTTAGTTTAAGTTTTATTCACTTTAAATAAAAATGAGGCTTTTCTTTTTTAATTTAAAAAAAATTGGCTTTAAGTGTAAAGGCTGCAGCGTGTTTTAGGGGAGCTTGCTCTTAGCTATGTCTGTATTTTCTGCCTACTTCAGAGCAATGACTGGCTCAGTTCTCATCAAGCACAGCAAAATAATTTTAACAGAGAATGCAGCACATTGAGAGGGCGCTTCAGTAGTGCTTCAGCTACATCAGGGAAGCCAGTTATATGTGACCAGCCAGTTTTGTGTGAAGTACTGGCAAGTGCTTGGCAGAATACAGTAGTTCAGATCACATCAAGATGTTTGCATGCAATGCTACCTTGGTGATGCGTAACTGTTTGTTAAAATAATACTTATTAACAAAGGATAACAACTGGGGCTTTTCCCAGCATTCTCTTGTAGAAGACATCTTTCTTCATAATTGGAGCTATAAATATGAATGCATTGAAACTGTTTTTGTATTCATGTCAGCCGCACAGAGTGGAGGATTTGCAAGTGCAGTTTTTTCTTAATCAAGTATCACAGGTTATCCTTTATTTAAGTTTTCTTCTCAAGTCATTCCTGCTTTTTGACACATTTTAAATAGGATTTAATGTGGATTTAAAGCTTTTTGCAAGAAGTGCTGGTGACTGTTCTAGTAGGGAGTGGAGACAGAATATAACTAATTATGAAATGGCCTTGCACTTTAGGGAAAATGTCTGGAGAAATAACATTCCATTTTCCAAGCACAGACACAGAATAAATTATAAGATGACTCTGTGCTTGATCTCTAAAAGAGGGAAATGGAAGAGTAGCAGTTGTTTGTTCCTATCGTAGTGTCGAAGGAGCCAACAGTCTTTGAAAAACACTGACGGATGTTTATGCTCTTCTTGAGCTGTTTCCTGTAATGGTCAGGTGCTGATGATTTTAAGTTGGAGCAGCACTTTGTTCATTTTCCCCTTTTAATCCATCTGATGTGAGTAATGTATATGCTAGTACCCTTGAACATGCTAATTACTAGCCTTCACTGTGCCTTTATATGATGAAACATTAAATAGCATATAAGGGACGCTTCAAAATACTTTACAAGTGTAGAGCAAGATAACTTCTGATGGCAAGGAATTACCAGCGTGCAGAAAGTGATTATTCCCTCTGTTTTCCCCACAAGAAGTCACAGCTGTATCTTGCTTTTATAGATCAGCATCTTCCTTTTTTCACCCGAATATTTCCAAAGCTTTCGAATAAGTGGAGCTTTGTTTCCTTATGCTGCTGATAAGGAAACAGTTAAGGATAACTTAAGGAGTGGGTGGAATTTGATCTCAACTGTGTAAGCTGTGTGTGTGGTTTCTCTGCTGCTACAGTGGACGCTGTAGTTTACCAGAAGACAAGGTGTACAGTAGCTGTAAACTGAGGTGCTGTGTGTTAGTGCTGTGAGAGCAGTGATAGCTGTAGTTCCGCTGTAGTTCCCTTACCTTGCACTGGTGCAAAAAGACAAAGTGAAGGTGGGAGCGTTAGAGGAGGGAAATGAGAATGGCTGGAAATTCTGGGGATTATTACAAAGCCTGAAGGCTCTACCTGATGTTTGACTGCAGGTGTATGAGTTTATTAGGAACCCTGACTTGCCCATGTGGCATCGCTGTAAGTTAGGAATTCTTCCTTGATCAGGAAATACTGCGTTCTAAAAATCACTTAAATAGAATTCCATTCATACCAAGAGAAGTTGAGTCTTCTGAGGAATCGGAGAATGACTTTCAGCTATCTACATTACAGTTCAGTTTTAACTTTTGTAGTATACTGTTCCATTTCCCACAGAATATTTATCATCATTATTCAAGCTGGCTCAGTTTCACCTTGTCTGTTGAAGGTCATAATTTTCAAAAAATGTATAGTATGGGGAGTCTTCTGGTTCCATGCTTGTCTTCCTTCTCCAGCTCTGAAACAACTCTTAGCTCTGTTGCTTTTGGAATAACAAGACAAATATTTTATACTAAAAGTATTTGAATTTAATTGAAGCCAAATGTAGGCATATTGTAACAGAAGTATAGGGAAAGGAATATACTTTCACCTCCACAGAAAACTAGATGTGTTTGAGTGCATTTTGATATGCTTAAAGGTTTTATGTAAATAATCTATTGCCCTTAAGCTCATTTATTTTATTCAAATTCAGAGCTCATCAGGAAAGTTGTGTTTGTGATTTCTAGGCAGATTCTCAGCACGGTAGGCTCACCCAGCATTGCAGTGGAAAGACTTAATTTGTGCTCTAAAAATCATACCACCTTTGGGGAATGCTAGAGGTGAGAGAGAACCAGGTTTTGACCAAGAATTCTCCCCAGGTAGCAAGCAGTGGTAGTGTCATGTGAAAACATGAATCTTGGGGGGGGGGTTTGTTTGCTGCTGAGTTTTTCTCACTCTTTCTGTCCTCCCCCATACTGCTGCCTCTCCCTAGATGACAGCAGAACCACAAGCCAGCTGGATGAGTTTCAGGAGTGTCTATCCAAGTTCACGCGCTACAACTCTGTCCGACCCCTGGCAACGCTGTCTTACGCTAGTGACCTCTACAATGGTTCCAGCATAGTATCCAGGTAAGATATACTGCAGCTCTGACGGTGCATCTCATGCTGACATAGGCTGTTGAGGCAGAGTTAATAACCTGTATTAAACAAGTTATGGGCTGTACATAACGCTTTGCAGTCACTTCCCAAAACCAGTTTTGCCCATGTGTGGTTATCATCGATCTGCAAAGACACTCAAGTACCACAGTAGTATCTCTTATTCCCGTTGGTGCTGCTCAAGATGGAGTGCAGAACCTTTGCGGTGCCAGTATCTGCAGCTGTTGTGATACAACAGGCTTTGTGCTGTAGGCTCAGCCCTCTTCGTGTCAGTGTAGTTGCATTGTAAGTGATGCAGTCCTAGCATTTTAAGAAACATCCATCTTGCTTGGTGTAGGTAGTGTTAAGTGTTGGTTTTAAGTGCTGTCGGTAGAGCCAGTAGTAATGGCAAATACTAAAAAAGTTGTTTTTAACTGTGACTGCTTGAACTCTTGGGTACTGGAAGCTCTGTTTACAGTGCTAAACACTAGGGAGGGGGTGGTTGTGGTAACGCCAACTCAACAGCTCCGTTCTTGCTAACAACAACTCTGTATACCCTGCTGTGTGGGGTGGTCACGTCCTGTGCACTGCTGCTGAAGCTCATCTGAGCCTCCTGTGGATCAGTTTGAACACTTAACTGGTGAGATGCCATTGGCTTGTCTTTCAACAGAATTACTTTCTTCTAGTTTAACTCCATGAACCAGCTCCCTTAGGGATCAGCCTTAAGTGAGCACAAAGGATGGGGAGAGGCTGGGACCTGACAACAGCCCTAACCTTAAACTGGTTTCAGCAGCTGTGGAAGCATACCCTGGGGGGGACTTAATTAGTCTGTGGTAGCTTGTTTGGAGCTGGTTTGGTGGAAAAAATGATGCAATATGTGAACTGGGAGATCTGTTTTGCATGGCATAGACTGAGGACCAGTTAGCTTCTTACAGGCACACTTTACAAATTTAAGTGTGTTTGTTTACAGCAACCTTTTGAGGAAGAGAAGTAGTATCACTTTTATACATGGGGTTCAGGAGATCCAAAGTGGCCATACCTGAGGTCTTGAAAAACATTGCAATGACATGAACTCAGATTTCCTGTATCTTGATCTGATGCCTTACAAAGGGGCCATTTGAACAGTGACAGAACAGCTTGGATGTTTGAAAGATGCACTGTGTGAAGAAATGGAGGCATGAGTAGCATGAAATACATATTTCTTTAAAGAAGCATTGATTCCTTAACTACTGCAATATGTAGCAGGAATGTACAATGTCTGACTTAGCCACAGAGGCCAGAACACAGTAATCGCTGATCTGACGTATATTTAACCCGCACTGATTGGGTTCACACTAGCTGCAATGAAATGCAGATGGGAATCTCACTGCAATGTAGACAAACTTCCTCAGCTACGAACTTCAGTGTGGATTGGATTTGGCTCCTTTGCCCTTTCTTCTCCTTGACATTCTGCAAAAGCAGCGTTTTTGTGGTATTTGGTTAGAAAATGCTGGAAGGGCAGTAAATCTTGCTCCTATTTTGAAGGCATTATAATTCTTGGGTGAAATATGTTTGTGAAGTATGTGTGGTGTTAAAATGAAGATACTGTGGGGCCTCCTGCCAAGCTAGTGCTAGAATCTGTAGTTAAATGCATTTAACTGCAAAATAACTTGGCTTCCAGCTCAAGGTTTTCCCCTCCTCATGCTTTTTATTTATCGAGGCATTTAAGAAATTTTTGGGGGTTTTAGTGTGTGAGCTGAGTAAGGCTGTTCACATCTGAGCATGTCCTTAAGTGCTTTGGTGAAGCGGGGCTGCTGAATGTGCTGCTGCAGTAGCTCTTGTTAGCTTCTGGCTATCCAAACAGTTCCTTTAAAGTTTGAATTTGTTAAGCAAGAGTTTACGTGTAGGTATGTGTTGGCGAACACATTTCTGTGTTCGCTGTTGTTCTTCATCCAAATTAATAGACTATTTAATAAAGTTCGGAGAGTGTGAAGCTAAATGAGGTGTGTGTCTTGGTCATGGCAGCTTAAGATAATAAAGGAGCAGGTTTTAGGTACCCGTGGATGAGCCAGGTTAATTATTGGGGCGCTTGAAAAGCTTATCACTTTCACTTTTAAATGCTGTGAGAAGCTCTATTGTTTGTTTGGACCCCTGCACTGCTTTTTAAAGGTGTTCCTGGGCATGCAGTGGGAAACACTGATCAAATGGTAAAAAGTGAGTCCTGCTGCTTAGCTGTTGTGACAAATGCTTTTAAATACAAAACCAACGTAAGGTCAATAAGTAAGCAATCCTCAAATATTTTCAAAAGTCTTTTAAAGAGATTTTTAACTATATTAAGAATAAAAGTAGAATTGACTGGAAGTTAAACTTCCTTGTACTTAATTTAGTTTGGTTTGTTGTTTGTTTGGGGTTTTTTTTTTAAGAAAATAAACTGCTGTTACAAATAGATAGAATACAAGTTTGGCTTGCTTTGCTTTTTAAGCCTATACAAGGTTAACACACTGGACTCCAAAAGATCAGCTAGCTTAAATAAAGAGGTTTTAAAGATATATTAGCTTTATGTTTGCAAAGAGTTTAGGGTAGCAGGATGAAAAATGTAATTAAAGGCTGTATAGAAACAGGCTGGATAAACCTCTGGAACCGAGCAGCAACAGTACTCTCCTGAGTGTCTTGCCACAAGCATATTTATGAATGTCTGGGCTTCTGAGGACTAATAAAAGAGCATAAACAATACTATGTATGTTGTGTTACTGTAAAAAACGTGATGAAATATTAAGAAAGCTGGAGTTGCCTTTTGGGCTGAGGGGACAAGCCAGGGCTGCGCTCTGCGGTTCCAGGTTTCCCCAGCCTGGCAGGGAGCGTGCCCAGGGGGCTGGTGCTGAGCCTGGCTGGGCTGGTAGCCCAGCGGCAGCCGTGCAGCATCCGCGTGGTGGCAGCCGTCTGTTGCAGTGCTGGCAGCGCAGGGCTGTGGGCAGGGGGTGCAGCGCTGACACTTGAGCTGTGCATCTTCATGTACGGGGTTATGGTCTTATTTGGAAAGGTGCACGCAGTGTGATCATAAGCCCAGTGAGGGAGAGCCTTCTTACCTTGCTCAGAAGCATGGTACAAGCAAAACTGACAACCATCAGTGCTTTCCGCCCCCTGCCCCCCCCATTTGCTTCAAGAAAAACAGATGAAGGAAGATGTAAAGTGAAAACGCATTCAAAGCTTTGCAATTGCTGGTAGCTCAGTTTTGCTTTAACATTAGGGGGACTTCCAACATGCTTGCTGGTACATGTACCTCGATATGCTAAATGATTTTTTTACTATACACTCTGTTCTCCTCAGTACAAAGTATTTACATGGTTTTCACAAGTATATTAAGTTTTGTTAGAACTGGGCCAAGGAATAAATTTTTCCATTTATTAAGCCCCCAGACAGAGCAGTCGTCAGAGCTTAACTTTTCTTCTCTCTTCTTGCTGTGGCAGTAAATAGTAAAGGCTTTCTTTTAAAGATGAGTCTGTAAACTGCAGTGTTAGCATTACAATGATTTATGTAGAAAATTGCTTTAGCACTGTCAGAGGCCTTCAGAGAATAATGTGGCAGTCTGTCATATTTTAAGGAAAAAAAAAAAGAACAGAAAAATCCAAGAAACAGACTATGGAAAGATGTCTGTCTGAAACCTGGTTATTGGAAAGCTGGTTCTCCTTGCTGGGTGGTTCCCAGGTCTGGTGGAAGCATGAATACATCTCTCCCAGAGGCCCTGATGTTTGGGGGCAAATGGTGTGGGTTTTGTCATCTGCTCAAACTTCAAATTCTTCTGGGTTAGCTTGCCATTTCTTTGAAAGGTCTTAAAATTACATCCAAAGGGGTTCGTGTGGCCAAGACTAACTATTTATCTAAAGGCATAGTGATTTACACAGAGGGAAAGAAACAGCTTGGTTTTTTGGGTGCTGAAACCTTACTAATCTCATCTGTTTGATCTTGAGACAGTGTTCAAAAACTGGATCTTATGTTTGGGGTCCATTATTCTTTTTTTAAAAATTTATTGCTTGCTTTTTCCATTGCCTTTATGTAATGAATAAGAGATTAAGAGGTTTCTTTTAGCATTCAAACAGTACAATTAAGTCTGTTTCAAAATTGTAATTTTTTTGTTGACCCTTTCATTAACATGACCTGAAATCCTTTCTTCAAAGGTGAGCTTAAAATAAAACCCATCCATTAGGGGTATTTTTCCCCCCCTGTATTCATTGAACCATTCTTGTTTGTTGTTTCCATTTTACTTTGGACTACAATTACTTGTCCATATAAATTCTCAGATCCAGACTTTAACAAAGTGCCTTTTAGTTCTGTGTCTACCATAATAAGCTCCTTTTTCCTCCTTGTTTTGAGTACCCTGGGCTGGCTAGGATTAGATGAACCATTTTACTGAGTTTGTGACCAGCAATGCTTCTATCTTGGTGGTAAAGATAAATGAAAGAAATGTAAGTGGGTTTATCCCTCACAGGATTGTGCTTCAGAGTGCAGTAGATACTGCTACTTGAGAAGATGAGAAATGAGGAGGGCTGAATTTTTCTTATACTGTGTTAAATCATTTTTTAAATGGACTCTTAAATACAAGTGGCAGCTCAAAACTGTGGATGGATCTGTCTTGTTTGGACTGTTTCCACAGCTGGGAGGGAGAGAAATGCATGAATAAAGAGACTTGAACTACAGAGTGGCTGAGGAAACTTGAAGTCTAATGCTGTGAACCTACCTGAAGTTTGTGCTTATCCTGTGGTTCTTTTACCTTATTTCATCAGAGGTTTTGGCCCATAGACCAGAGGTTGTCTGGGGCCGAGAGGGAGGTTTGTTTGATTAGAGCTAAGTACAGAGCCTTTCCCTTCTCTGGAGTGCAGAACTGATACATTTCCTAGTACATAATTGTGGTCTGGATCCCTCAAGCAGAAGCTAAATGTGACTCATGCCCAGCAGAAGGCTTATACAGACGTCAGTTAAGATCTCTGAATTCAGAGTTATGCTCTCAATTCTCATGTAGCCCTCTTGAGTTCTCAGGATGGGCTGCTAGTACAAAAAGGGACTCGGAAAGCAGAAAAGAGCATGTCTGCTCCTATCTCCAGTCCTGACCTGAAAAGTAAACTTTCTGGTGACTGTGGTGATGCTGCAGAGAGGAGTCTGTTCTTCCATGAACTTAAGCTTTCACTTTTAGGAGTTAAACTTAAATAATTTGAAATTGGGAAGTTAATGAAGTTGCACAACCACCACTGGGACCTCACTTTTTTTCCTAGTAATTTCAGACTATTTGGTAGTAGGAAGATCTTTTTCCCATTAAGCTCTCTTAGTGCTTTAAACTTGTCTCCATCTGCAGATAATTAGGTGACGTTTTGTTAGTTTGATTTAAACTTTGTGAATTTTTATAAATGGTATGTTAAAATATTGAAGAGCCTTTTGATGAATTCGGGAAGTCTCTTTTTAAACAAATGTATTAAACAGTGATTGCTCAAAGTTTTTTTGGGTGGTTTTTTTGGTTTATATCTTGAAGAAACTTTGTGCAGTTTATATAAGTAGTTGCCATTTCTTGGCAAATGTTGTGTTGTGGTCACTGGCTTCAGCATTGGCTGGTCTGGCATTGAAGTAGGCTTCCCAAAGATGATGTGCAGGCTTCATCCTCAGAGGTATTCAAGAACTGGCTGGAGAAAGCCCTAAGCAAACTGGTCTGACCAAAGAGCTGCCTCTGCTCTGAGCAGGATTTTGGACCAGAGCCATCCAAGTCTTGGGGGTTATACTCTTGTGATAAAGATAAATGGTTAGCTTGATAGAAATGTCAGGTTCTGTCCCTGACTGTCTGCCTAGCATCTTCCTCTGGCCTTAGGTTTTAAGGAGAGGCAATGTCCTCATGTGGCTTTGCCACATAGTGCAAAGTGAAATTCACTTCCTATGAACTTTGGGATCCCTCACTCACAAATGGGGGTTAATGTAAAAACATTGTATTTATTAGAATAAGACTGGGCTTTTTTTGAAGAGAAGATTTGTGAAAGTGCAGGAACTTAAAATGGATGCTGTAGCATCAGGAATGTCCTCTGAGAGATCTATTTTCAGGGTAGGAGGATGGTACCATGTCCAAGTTGCATTGCATCATTGCATCCACCCCTTGTTGATCAGGACAGAAATCTTTTCTGTGAGGCTGCAGGCAGCTGCCCTTCTGTTCCTCCTGATGTTCATGTAATAACGGTTATCATCAGGTAGTAGTGCTATATCTTGGCCTCATGAGTTGGAAGCCACGAAAGGTGTGGTTTCACAGAATCTTATATGCAGAACTTCCATGGTGACAATGTTGGTAAAAGGCAAATTTCCCTTAATTTACCCCCCAATTTTATAGCTTGCTTTCAATATTGAGTGTTGATACAGTGAATTCTTATGTGCCTGCTTTGAAGAAACAAGCCTGTTATTAATAGGATATGATTTTCTGTAGCTTATTAAAGCCATATTCTTTAGCCGTATTTGTTGGAAGTGTCTGAATTTGCTAGGAGGTGATTATCTGAAAAGCATTAGTATTCCTTTGGATTTTTTGTTTGTTCCTTCCTTGCTAACTGAAGGAGTTAGTCTATTAAATGTAGGCAGCTGAAAAAAAAAAATATTGAGGTGGTGTGTTAAGGCATGCAAAGATGTATGATGTGGGCTTAAACACAGTTCTGAGAAAAAAATCACCTTACAAGCAGCTCAGTCTGAAAAAGGGGTTGAGTTAATGATTATTATCATCTGTATTAATAAATACTCTTAAGACAGATTTGGGATTTATATACCGCATAGATGTTTTGTAGAGGAAGTTACAAAGTGACGCTTGTGTGTGTCTGTTTTTGTGCAAATGAATGTGGAAGTCAGATCAGTTTTTCTGTACGAGACTGTGAAATTAAGGGTATTTATAAGTACCTCTTATTTTTCTGAAGAATAGTTTAAGGATAGCATACAAAATACTGACCAAAAAAAGGTTCAAAACAATCTCCTGCAACAGATTTGGCAGTTGGATGAAAAAACGCTTCAAATGGTGTTTTAACCTTGTTCTGTCAATACCAGGCAGCAGGACCATGAGAGTTAATTGTCCCAGCCTATTCTTTGGCTCTTCAAAATGGCTCGTCAGTGGCATATGGATGCAATATTTATGGAGGCTGGTGTCCTGACTCACAGTTGCTGTTGGATTTAGCTGAGGGGTCTAAAGAGGTTATTGTCTCCAGCTGTCCCTCCTGATTCTCTGCTGTGGGGTGTTTGGCAGAAGAGCTGCTGGTGGTGTCAGGTGAACTGGGAGGCCGGGATTAATCATATAGCAGGCTGTGTTCTGGGGCACCGGGCTGGGCAGTGATTTGTTCTGAGGAGTGGGACCTCTGGCAATGTGGTCAGCTGGAGGCAGAAACGTCTTCACTGGTGCAGCTAAATCATGCAGCAATCATGAATTGGAGGGACTGCATTGTTCACAGTCTCCCAGCACTGGTGGATGTCCCCTGTGCTAAACTCTTTCAGATATCTGTTCCCTTGCCTCTTCAGCTCTGTCAGCAGCTGCCATGCTCAGTTTTAGAGAAACAAGATTCTTGTTGTAGTAATAAATGTGGTGGCTTGAAAGCAAGCTTGCGAACTTTGAATGGCCTTATATTTAGAAGGTACTTCAGCATCTATCACAACTGATTGAGTTCCTTCTTACTTAATGGCATAGTCCTGATATGACAGTACTGCTGCACATACAACCTTGCAACTTGTGGAGCAGGGGTGGGTTTTTTCCCCTCAAACCTGTTCCTTTTACAGCTTAGGCAGAGGCTGCCACCTTCCTTTCTGGAAACATTTCCCAAGCTTGAATGCAGAAAGAAAGCAGATGAGTATGTTTAGAGACTTAAAGTCTCTTCCACTTTAGTATTTTCTAATGTTGAGGCTGTGTTCCTGCTACTGTCAGAGGTGTTCGTAACCTACCGTGTATCAGCCCAGCTGGGCGAAATGGCAGATCCTGGCTTTGAAATATTAGATGGGTTACTCAAAATACTGCAGCAGGCAGACTGATAATTTGGCTTGGATTTTAAATAGTGCCGTAAGAAATATTCTGTATTTAACTGTTGGCACTTTTAGTTAACGTTTCCCTACTCTAGCTTATTTAAAATGGTGTTTATGGAAAAACGGAATCTAATCCTCATTAACTTGCATAGTAGTTGTTTGCAGTGGCTTTGGCTCATTGTACATCTGTGTATCTGGCATATAAACCCTGGGATTGTCGTCATCTTCTCTTCAGCATGCAGAAGAGCATCGCCTAGCAGTAAAGTGGCTTTTTATCAATACGCTTTAGGTTCAGTTGCTTGCAAAATTCAGTAGTTCCCTATAGGCTTTCTCATCATTAGTGCTAGTTACGCCAGGTTCCCCTGAATACATGTATGAAAAAACCCCTTATGCAGTAGAACAGTATGTCTCTAGCTCTGTAGTCTTACAGACAAGGCTGGAAGTGTGCTGTGGCTTCCCAGGAGGTTTGGGGTTGTACTTGGAGGTGGCTTGGTTCAGGGTCACTTCCCCTTGCTCCCCCCTGAAATAGAGGGGATCCTGATTCTGAAAGCTGAGCTATCCCAGGAAGCACAATTAATCTCATAGCATAGTAGAGTGTCTCATTGGGTTTAAAAAAGGAATGACTGTTTTATCTAGTGATGACAAAACATGAAAGTAGCTCTGGTGGTTTTGATTTCAGAGCTGTGAGATGGATCTAAGTCCAACAAACCTCCTCAATTCAGATTTAATATTCTCCTTTAAACAAGCTCTTTATGGAATGGGAGTATTGCTAAGTAGTCTTTTTTAGAACTGATGGCATTTCATTACCCTTAAAAGGACTTTTGTAAGCATGAAGCAGGCCTGGAACTAGGTCTAATGACATTACTTTGTCAACATGGTACCTTTCTATACCTTTCTTCAAAGAGAGCAAAATAAAACTCCAGGCTACTGTGGCTGCAAGAAAGATGCTGAAAGTGTGACTGCAGCATGACGCGTGCGGTAATATCTTCCCAAAGGAGCCTGGAGCTGAGGACCATCCTTCTCTGTGGTGCAGGCTTCAATGAACTGTTGTAATACCCTTTCCTGTCTGTTTCCCAGCTGAGTGTGCTGGGGGGCAAGATCATCGACACGGAGCTGACTTGCTAGTGTTATTTTTATGCTACAAATAGAAGCTTGCTTAGGGAGAGTGTATTCCTAGCAGATGTTTGAAGCCTGGAGGAGGTGCTGTGGCAGGGACGGGTGCTTGGGCTGCATTCAGCAGCAGCTGGTACTGCTAAACCTGGAGCTGAAATATCCCATTCCTTGGAGTTGTTTGGGATCAAACTGAAATGGCTTGGGGTCTTCTGTCCCACAGTTATCATTACACTTCCATTAGATTTGAATCTGAGCTGTTGAGAGGCTGTAATTATAGTAGCCAAGACAACTTTACCTTGATTAAAGGACAAATCTGGCAGTTTTCTGGTAATCTGGCAGTAATGTCTTAACACAAACTAATGTGAATCTTGGAGATGAAGGACTTTGCTCTCCAATAGAATGCATTTAAGGGGAGTCTCATTTATACATTTACCTATCTGTATAGCAGTCTAGAGAATTCAAGAGTTTTTCTTTAAGCAGTCCTTCCTGAGTGGAAACTGCAGTAACCTGTCTGGGATCATGGTGTGCTTGCTCAGTTTATATTTTTGGAAAACATTTTGTAGCACAGGGATCTGAATTGGGGAATATGTTCAACCAGTGCTGGTCTGTCCTTGTCCCTGTGGTATGGGTTAAGGATGGAAATAGCAGCAGTGACCTTATTTAGGTGGTGTCTGGAGTAAAAGTAACTAATGCAACTGTTGCTTTATTAAAAAAAAAACACAACATTTTTTTTCAGCTACTCACAGCTTTAGCAAAACAGTCTTTTGATAATGAAACTTGATACACCTTGTCTCAGTAGCCTTTATTTTTATGTGACAAGATTTAGACTTTGAGCTGATGGAGCACAAAATCTGAGGACTATAATAGCAGCTTCCTATTCCTGAGTATAGCTTTGTTTTTTAAAAACTACAAATTAGTATGCTAGTGCATGCTTAGTGACACTAATTACTTAGCCTTAAAATATCAGTCTGCTGTAAAAACAGTCTCTCAGGTGTGTGATATTAATACCAATTTCTGTATTGGTCCCAGATGCTGAACAATCTGCACTAGTTGTCATGGTGTTGAATTGTAACCTAAATTTCTAATCTTTGACTTCAGTGCCTCAAAAAGGGTTTGGAAATAGGCAACCAGGCTGTAAGGTGTGGGACTTGTAATTGTTGGAAATGACAGGGTATCACTCAGAGGCCAGGGAGTGAAAGCACAGCGTGAGAAAGACTTCAAGGAAGTGTAAGTGAAGAGCAAAAGCTGTTGTTGTCATCTCTCCTTCCTCTCACCAATTAAGTCCCCCCAAACTAAGAAAAATTTATTTATGTTGCAATTAAATATGGGGCCACAGCAAGATAGGAGTTGGGGTTAGAGATACAGAAATAAAAAAGCACCATATTAGGTAGAAGTAGAATTGAAGGCTTGGTATATTCAGGAAGGAAAAAAATGTGTATATATAGTCCCTTGAGAGGAACTGAGTCATCTAATTTGTGGAAATGGCAACTCCTACAGTCACAGATCTCGTTACCAAGTCAGGGCTGAGGCATTTATGATTACAGTAGCAATTGTAGAGTGTACGTATGGAAAAGGAAGAGGTGCACTTTGCTGCAGACCTTTAATTGTAACTAGTGATGCAGTTAAAGGCTAATGCAGTTAGATGGAAACTCCCCTCCTGATTTGGAGGAGTTGGATATAGCACGTACCTGCTTCTCACGGAGGCTTGCTGGGTTAGGTGCCCCTCCAGTCTGACACCTGGGGAGTTTCAAACCATGATTTTGAGTACGGTGTGAGCTGCCCCAGGGGTGGGTTTGGAGGGCATCTTGACCCATGCTGTCCCTGTGGAAGACTACAGAGCATGTCAACCTGGTCACCGCCTGCAGTGTTGTCTTTTTGCGGCCTCCCAGCATCTACAGTCGCTATGTCGCGGATTCTAAAGGGTATATCTGTATTTATTTCTGTTAATATTTGGTATGGACCAGTTGTTCACGGATTACTGTTGTCACGTTCACTTTGGCATCGTCATGTCTTGCAGGAGTAGGTACCTGGAATGTGCATGTGGCTTTTAAAGGGTAGCTGGGATGGAGGGAAACCCTCATCTGTCCCAAATTAATGTTCTGGTGAATGCTTCCTAGCTCTAGTGGAGTGACTTGTTGAACACTAGTCTCTGCTGTCGCCTTGTTCATAACTGTTATGGTAAGGCAGCTGCTCCATTCTTTTAATCAATTTAGTTGCCCATCTGTATGCATTCTCTAACTCCAGTGCATCCTCCTGGGATGTGGAGAGCCATCAGGATGCAAATGTAGGAAGGCTTTATACAATGGCAGAACTGGCAAATACTTGTTCTTTACTCTTTCCCCACTGGTCTACCCTCAACACCACGCCAAGCCTTCAGACACATTTCAGAAGCCATTTATTTCATAATTCCATCTGTTAGCTACAAGTGCTCTCCAAGGTCATAGGTTTTAGCATTAAAATAAAACTATTTGTTATCTCACAGACTTGAGAATGAAGATAAGCAGCAAAGGAACCAGAACCCTTGAGAATGTGTAGGATGCTGGTCACTAACTACTTAAGAAAACAAAAACAGTGACTTGGGAGTGGGAGATGTCTCTCTTCTTTTTTCCCTAAAACAAAACAATCAATTCCTTTCAATTTGATTTTTATAAGTAAATTATGTTGCACATATCTCTTTCAAATATCCAGGCTTGTGTCCCCAAAAGATTCCTATAAAAATTCAGCTAATCTTTGTTGGTCAGAAATATGGGGTTTAAAAGTAGGTGTTTTTTTTTTTAAAAAAAAAAGGTGCAATTGTTAGTTGCTTCTGACATTTACATCTTTGAGGGGCAAGGACCACTGCTAGTCCAAAAAGGTACTTAACTGGATATTCAAATGATCTAAAATATGATTTACTACCAGTGCTTCCTTAAACAAATGAAAAACAATGTCTGAACTGGTCTCCTGTCTCTAGAGGAGGCTGCTTCATGCTAGCACTGAGGTAGGTTTGTAGCACGCACAAACAGTTGGTGCTCCATCTGCCCTCTGAAATGGTGAAAACATTCATTGTCAGTCCTATGTTAAGTCTAATTAAAATAGTGTTACCAAAACACATTGCTCTTATTTTAGCAGGATGCTAATAGCCATAGCGCACACATTTTACATGTTGCTTTGACTCGCCGGTGGCACTGTGCCTCTTGCCACATGTGAAGTGGATGCTGTTGTCTAACTGGTTTATCTCTTGACTCAATGGCCTTTTTTGACAAAAAGGATAAAGTATTTCCTATTACTCTATTGCATGTTAATGTGCTAATGACTAATTCACTTTAACTGTAGAAATGTATCACCTGTGAACCAGAATGTTGTTGCTGTTCTTCAGAGCTGGCCCTGTTGTGGCTTTTGACAAAACTAAATTTGCTTGCAAATTTTCATATGGATAAGCTTGTGTATAAGCAAGTGCTTACACTGACACAAAGACTTCAAGCAGTAAGTGACAGGAATACCATTGAGCTAGTTAAATGCAAATAAGCCTTGCTTAATACTAAACATATTTAGAAGATTTGTAGGAAAAAGCATCAAAATAACTGTTGCTATGCAAGTGGGCTGTTTGTCCTAATCCTGATTAGTCCAGGGGGAAGCAGAGATCTGCAAATATTAGAAATAGTTTTATATAGTAAATAATCCACTTGATTAGCTACTCTGTTTGTTCATATTTTTCTTCCCAAGTTGCTTACTAAAAGCCCAAATGGCAGATAATGAGAACGCTTGTTGCACCAGGACTGCACGTAGCTGACGGAGGCCAAGGTGCAAGGTGGTGTCAGGCATCCTGTGCTGGGTTTGCCTGCTTGTCTGGCAGCCAACAAACATCTGTACAGGTGGTGGTTTATTTCTGCATCCATTTTCTCCCTGCAGCCTCTTCGATGCTGTTTGAAGGTCACAGGTCTGATAATCAATTTCATTGGTTAGTATTTTTTATTAATTCTTCTAATGATGTGTTAACTTTTGTAGACATAATGAAATACTCAGGGGTTTTATGTCTACAGTATGCCTCTTCCAAAAAAAAAAAAATAGAAATAAAGGAATTAATGCTAGAGAAGCAAACCCACCCCAGGTGAGAGAGGTTCTGCTCTGTTCTAATAACTTGGCTTTTTACCAGACATTGTAAAACATTAATTTTTTTCTTCAGGAGAAGGCTAAGGATATAAATTGAATCCAAGAGGATGAATCGCTGCCATCAGTTTAGTTGCACTTTACCTGAATCCACAGGGCAGCAAGCAGGAGCCGAGACAGCAGTTCAATTAAGATTGTGGTACAAGTAAATCCGTTCTATTGTTAGAGGCTTTCGATTGTAAAATTCTTCTGTAGAATGGGGTGAGCTGACAAGACAGGCCTGCGTGGTGCTTTTGTCCTGTTTGTATAAAAAATGATTAGACTAGGGTAGATCTGGGGTAGGGGGAGAGCAGTCTGGCTGCCTAGGTGACTTCTTTCCCTCTCCCGTTTTATTTTAATAGATGCATGCTTGCTTGATTCCCCAGCTGTAAGCATGTTCTTTTTTTTTTTTTTTCCTTTTGGCATCTTGTGATTTTGTAGGCTTGACCTGACTAGCTCATTTCTCCTCTAGCAAGCAAGCAATTGTGAGTGGGACTGTCTCCTGCCACTGCATTGGAGAAGTTTAGCTGCCTGAGTTAAAAGGCCAAGTTGCAGACTGTTTCATTGAATTATTTTATACCATCAGACTGCATATCAACAATCCTTTCTCTCCATAGGTTAAAAATAACTTGATGATATCTCCTTTAAAAGGACTTGAAAGCTCTGTTGCCATTTAAATTTATCTTCCCTTGAAAGCATTGCAGTGCCTTTGACTTCTCAGTTATGTAGAGGGGTAGAAAACTCTAGCTTGTAGCTGCTGTGGGAGCAGCCCAAGGAGCCCTCTCTTTTCTTGTAATTAGCTTAATGCTTCCTAATTGTAAAAAGGTACCTTAAATACCTCTGCCTTCAGGATTTTTCAAGCTGTATGAGTGTGAAATCAGTGTAAACTCAGTCATCTCTTCTGCCATTCAGAGCTTGCTGCCTGGTTCACAAACACCCTGGCTTCTTGGAAATAATGTGATGGGGACGGTAGAGATTGAAATGAATTACTGAGTGGAAGAACCCTGAAAGAGACCTCTCAAAGTAATAGATTGATTGCTTAGTCAAGAGACTGAGAATAACTGATTGCTGATCACAGAAACCTGGTCACTAAGGGGAAATGCTACCCCCAAACCCTCACTGGGAAGAGTAGCAAACTGTTGTCTCACTGAGGCTGATGCTCCTGAAGGGAGGTGGGAGGTAGGCACATCCACCCTTCCCTGCCTCCAGTGACCAGCTCCTAGGAAGCAGCTTTACTTCCCCGACTGCTAGATGTCTAATAGATTTCTCTCAAGCCCTTCTAAGCTGCGAAGGTAGCAGTGACGTTAGCAGTTTATAACCGGCTGCCTGCCTTTCTCTCAGATGTATTTCATGTACAACCTCGGGCTTTTCTCATTTTCAGCTTAACTTTGTTATGAGGTGACTGCTTTTACTTCCAACTTCATTGATATCTATTACAAACTTGCCCTGCAGTTCAAGAAAGAAGCTGCCTCTGTTTCCACGAGCAACTCTGAGTGGAAGTCATAGCAAGCATGTTTTTTACATTACTGATGATATATGTTTTGACCCTCTGTTACTCAGGGAATTTAGAAGGTTTTTTTTCCACAGAGACTCATTTGCTCTGTGTTAACACTTTAAAGTTCACTGAGCTGCTAAATATAGGAGCTAAGAGATGAAGCAGTGCAACCAAGAGAAATCCATGGGTAGCCATCCTGTAGCATGTTGGTTGGCGAGCATACAGCTGAATGTTAAGCACATTTTCAGGGTGAGTTGTCAGCTTTGACTTTTGGGTGCCACACTGTGTTAGATGGTGTAGCTGAACTGCAAAACCTCTAGAGCATCTGAACAAAGATCCTGGCTGAGGGAGGGAGATTGTGCTATCACAGAAAGTCTTGTTTCAATAAATGAAGTTGTGGGTATATTTGGAGGGGATTAAAAATGGTGCCCAAGAGCAAGAATTCCGTGCTGTTGATGTGTGTGCCAGACCTCACCAAGGTGTTCCGAACAGGGTATTTGCTAACTGCAGATAGTGATTCTCAGCTCTACCGCACTAAGATGTTTGGGTGGTATAATACCCTGCTGGTAAGTGTGTGTGTTGTGTTACACAGTTCTCAACCTGTGCTTTTGTTCCTCAGTATTGAGTTCGACCGAGACTGTGACTACTTTGCCATCGCTGGGGTGACAAAGAAGATTAAAGTCTATGAGTATGGTACAGTCATTCAAGATGCGGTGGATATTCACTACCCTGAGAATGAAATGACCTGTAATTCCAAAATCAGGTAGGCATTGACTTTGCATTTGAACTCAAGAGGGCCTTTTCCATTTGCTTGTTTCTGTGCAGTAGCTGTTTTGCTTTCTTTATCCACTGTGGGAATGGGAGGGGAAAGGAGGAAAGCAGGAGCTGATGGAGAGCTTGCTTTGAACTCCGGGTGGAATCAAGTAGTACAAGCACTGCTATTTGTGTATGCTGGGCTCATCCAAGATAGTAGCAGGCCAACATATCTGGAGGAGAAGGGGACATAAGGTAGTGGATTGCTTTTGTGTTCCTTCCAAATGCTGTTGGATACCTACTCAGTTAAAAGGAGGGTAAAAGCATAGTAGTGGATATACTCCAGGTAAAGTCTTAGCTTGTCTCAAGGTAACTTCTGTGCCCACTTCTTCATAATAGCCATCAATTCCTTCATGCTCTCTTCTCTTCATCAACCAGATCCTTTCCATTCTGCTGAAAGGCTACTAGTCCTCAGGAAATGTGCCTCATTTGCACCTTCTGCCTATGAATTTTTGTCTGCCTGGAGGACTGTTCTGTTGGGCCTCATAATGTCAGGCTCTTGGGAAAAGACCTTGCTTGATTTTTTGCTTTTGTGCTGCTATCGGTACTGTCAACCTATTTTTTTAACTTTTTAGATGACTTAAACCAAAGAAATGGATTGTCATGTCAGAACTTAAGTTGAAAGAATCTGGTTAACAGAATTTTTTAATTAGGCTTTTCAACTTACGTTAAAGCTCAAAAGTAAATAATACAGGCAATCAAACCGATCTGGTAGTATAATAAAACTCTCCAGCTTCTCTGAACTCGTTTGTTTTTATTTGGTATTCTACACTTTAAAGTAAAGCACCCACAAAAGTGTAAGTAATAAATTAATACAACAGTCCAGCTTCTACAAAAAGTGTTGTGCAGCAAGATTAATAATGTTTGCAAGCCTACTTTATAGTGTAAAAGTCGCACTTAGTTTTGTAGTTGACACATTTCTTAAGATAGATCAGGCACTCCCATGTCACTCAGGCTGATTATTCTTGGGGATTGTGTAACACTATTTTATAAATGCAAAGATGTAAATGGAACTGACACTGGGACTGGCTTTCAAGATGGGTAAAAACAGTCTGAGAAGGATTTGTATTGATAAGCCATACTGATTATGGAGCTTGTGTTTTGCTGGACTTGGGAAACATTCAGCATTTTTGCCTGAGTCATGGCAGAGGTTCACGCTGTTCAGCTTCATTATTCTGGAGACAAGAGCAGAATAATAGGAGAACTATCTAGCAGCCGATTAATACCTTTTACCTTAATTGGAAGGGGAAAAGCAATGTGTTTGGTATTTCTCAGTCTGTCTGAGACAACTTCCAAATTTGCTGCTTCAAATTTGACAGGGATCTGCCCCAATGATCCTGCCAGGCATTAAGAAGTTGTTTGTTCTCCTTTCTACGGCAGCCGCCGGTGAGGGGAGCTGCGTTAGCGCCTTCAGTGATGTTACTCTTGTCAGCTTTGTGCTCCAGAGAAGACACTGCTTGCATTCAAGATTTCGTCTTTCTTAAATTTCATGCATATATACATTTTATATATATACATATATCTATGCATTATCCTCTGACACCCTCTGCCTCAGCAGCGGTGGACAGGCTTCTCTTCTTTCATTTCCTTGCCCTAGTTTCTCTCATTCCTCTGAAGAAACGCATTAATTTTTTTTTCCCCATTGGCACCTCCACATTATTTCAACCTTCCTTCGGCATGTGGGTGCTTTTGGTTTTGACAAATAAAGTTAGGCTGTCAGTCAAATGCATCCTTGCTGTATCCATTAGCTGTGCTGCCAGTCACTGGCGCTGGGGCTTGCTGGCGCAGTGTCGAGCAGCATAATAACTTGCTATTCTGAAGTGGCGTAGCTTGAGGGAGAAATTGTATATGAAGGCTGTAATTTCATTATGGAATATTGCAGTATGCTGAAAATGTGCCTGTATTATAATAAAAAAACCTAAACAAGTGGAGCCTGCTATTTGTAAAAAAACTTTGGCTTAAAGCTGTTGATCTTAATTTGGATGGAGGTGCAGCTTCTTTCAGAGACTTGGTCCTCCTGCTAGTGCCCTTTCTGGTATTGCAAACAGATGTATTTCTGCTGTGGCACATGGGTGGTACCTCTCTTCCTAGCAGAGATGGGGGGGGTCTGTGTGCATTTGGTGACATGTCTCTTCTGGTTAAATCGATCCTGGTTAACATTGTTCAAAGTGATGATGCTGGAACATAAATTGTTTGTGGTTATGTTGGTGACTCAGCTTTCAGAGGAGCAGCAGCTCTGATGGGCTTTTCTAAAAGCAGACAGGTGACAGCATTTGTGAGAACTCGTGTCTGGCCAAGAGCAAGTCTGCTGGCCTGGAGCAGCTGCGGGAAGGGAAGCCCTTGCCTGGGACAGGGCTGGCAGCAGCCCAGCCGTGCTCTGATGTGTGCCAGCTGGGCGCCTGCTGAAAGGTTGAGCTTCATGCCAGCAGTAATTGATTGTAGGCTTTTCTGGAGCAGAGCCCTGGTACCAGCTGTAGCTGAGTCTTTCTTCCTCTTCTCCAACCCCCTTTTTTACACCCACCTGCTTCTTAAATACATTCTTTTTTCATCATCTGCTGAGCTTTCTTATCCCTATTTTTAAGAACGGGGAGGAAGTTGGTGTGTTGGGTTTCTGGTAAATGTGCATCGCATCCCCCGGGAACGACAGTGGCATAAGCTTCCAGGAAAAACACAAGATGACACATAAATCCTCATAAAAATCCCATTTACAGATTCATAGCTTCAGTACAAGAAACAAATCCTGGCATTGTGTAGTAGCTATAAACAGCACCCTGTGAGCTAATTATGACTTGCTGTGTCCCTAGCTATGGCAGACTATAATCTGCGGCTCCCCCTGCGCAGGAGGAGATGGGAAAGGACAAGAAGAGGATGAACAGCTAGCAGCGAGCCACAGCTTTTCTCTGATTTATTCAAGAGGCAGATTTGTTGTTTTGCCATAGGTTCCAGGGGAAGAAAAATAAGGAGAGCTAGCATTCAGGCAAAAGAAATTGGCTTTAGGCCTCATTAATCGACAATAGGTGATGTGCAAGTGTGGTTAGGTAAACACGCTTTTGAAATCCATGTTTAGTATTCTGCATGCTCACCACTCTGTGTTTGCAGCATCTGTACTTCAGTGATAGATGTTACCACAAACCTCCAAAATCGGCTGCATCTGTTTAGTCAACTGCAGTAAAAGCAAAGCATTGGTAGGCTTTTTTTAGGAGGCTGCTAGTATTTGATTGTTTTCATTTTTCAGTGTCAGTAGATCAAATGTGTGATTTCTCTGTCCTAATAGCAGTTCATGGGCATATTGCTGTCAGTTTTTAAAATGGCAGTCAGTTCTTGCTATTAAGCTTAAATTAAGCAAAAACTTGTTGTATGGTGTCTTTCATCACAGTGTCTTTGCTATTTGAAGAGGTATAACTTTCTTTATGCCAAGAAACTTTAGAAGTGGTTGTATTGAATACCCATATTTCCAAGGCAGAAAAAATTTGACACTAAACACATTATAAGGAACTGTACCTTCAACTTCTCATTAATTCCGCTTTTCAGAGTAAATGCTTTACTGTACAATAAGATGAAGTTTTTCTTTGAAAGCATTTGTCTTTTAACCCTGCTAGAGGTTTTCTTTGAATTAATTAGAAGAAAGTTTGTTGTTGGTTTTTAAAAATATTTATAATGGTAATGTAGTTCTGTATGTCCCTGAAGTATTTGGTTAGCGCTGTTATTCATGTGGATGTTCCTTGCAGTAATAGATCGCTCCCTTTAAAA
Organism: Falco peregrinus; assembly: GCF_023634155.1. NCBI lineage: Eukaryota > Metazoa > Chordata > Aves > Falconiformes > Falconidae > Falco > Falco peregrinus. Next base: position 5,789,479 of record NC_073730.1, on the reverse strand, counting down.
ACATTTCAGTCCTAAAACTGCTGGGCCTTGGTCGACTCATGGTAATAGACTGCATCTGAAGCACTTGGCAGTCAGAAGCAGGTCAGACCACAGCAGTTTGTGCCTTATTAGAAGCTTTAACTCTGTTTAACTCTCACTGCCAGAGGGGTGGTTGACACCAGGTAACTTGATCCTGGATTTGAGATGTTTCAGCCATAAAAATACTGGCTCATGAAATAAACATCAGTGTAACTGACAAAGCTAACTGAGCTGGCCAACTTGTGTCTCTGAATAAAATGAAGGATGCACGTAAATCTTTATGGGGTCAGGATTTCTGTGTGTTTGGATCAGATGCCAAGGTTAGGAGAGAGTTTCACAGGTCTGTGATTAGCTTTCAGCCAGCATTTCTCCAGGCCAGTCTCTTAGGAAGGAAAGCTATCACAACTTAATGGCAAGATAAACCTATGGGGTGTAACTGTCGCCCTGTTTCTGCATTAAAGGACAAAACAAAACTTGGGGGGGGGGGGGGTGGGGGGGGTGGTAGAGCTACTTTTAATTAAAATGAAAGATGGCCTCACACAACTCCTTTTAATCCAGTGCTGAATTATACGTTATCTCATCCTTAGGTAGCTATTTTTGTATTATATCTCATAGCCTCCACATTTCAATTTCTTACTGAATGTGCTGCAGGCCATCTAAATGTTGTCTACCAAAGGCTATTGTTTTTTAACTTCTGGGGATTTGATGCTTAACCTGTTTGAGGACTTTGTAAGCTGCCTCTTTTGGTCTGTCTCACCTTTGCCCTTTCCTTTCCTCTTCTCCAGCTTGTTCCCCCCCTGCATTTTTGAGTCTGTGACTCAATTGTTACCCATGATAATATCTCAAGGGAACCCCAAAATGTAGATGTCTTTGAAGTTTCAGTAAAATTGCCCATGTTGGGTGTGGAAGAAAGATCAGTGCTTCCCTGGAGGGGATAATGGCAGTAGCTTCTCAACCCTTTGTAGGTCCCAGGGAAGCCATGTGAAGAGAGGAACATCGTAATGTCCCAGCTCCAGGACAGCCGCCTTTCAGGCCTGTATCATTACAGATGCCAGAGAATATAGCCAAAGGACAGTCAGTCCTTGGTAAAAAGCATCCTTTACCTGGGGAGAGAGCTCCCCTCCACCTGATCCAACCCTGATTTGTGCTGTACAATGGTTACTTCTGAGAATTTAAGTTATAAAGAAACTCAGATATTGCAGTATCAAGGAGAAAGTTCTGGTTTCAGACTTTGTAAAGAGAGTTGGGTGGTGATGAGGGGAGAATTAAGGCAGAGAGCTGGAACAGGGTTAGTTTTGTCTGATTATGATCCTTTAATCATATTCCTTAAAAATGAAAGATTTATGGTGTGTGACTTAAAAGGTGTTAATTGAACCACTTAGTGGCTGTAAATCCCTAAACATCTTTCACCTGTCAGTTTCTGTTTTCCCCTCTCAGATATCTACAAATGCTTTCCAAGTGAGTGTTAACCCCTCATTAACTCCATCAGACTTCAGTGGGACAGAAAGCTTAGCTTGATCCTTGCTGTGCCAGACCTAACAGACGTGGGTTTGGGCACAGAAACCCTTCGTTTTTCTCCTTCTGTATTGATTGATCCAATAAAATATTACCTGCCCCTACAAACCTGACAGTTCATATATCCTTGGATCTGTCGCATCTCAAACAGAACTGTTAAACTGTCCTTTAATTTTCTGCCTGTTCAGGAATTCCTAATTTTCAATGTCTGGGCCGATTCAGTTATGATTATCCTCTTCATAGTTCAACTTGCCATACTTGGTTCTCTTCTGCTGGTCAGGTGTGGATCTTGTGCTTCCCTAGCATGAAGCATCTGTCCTCTAACCAGCCAAGGTGGCACCAGCATGTCTGCGTTTCTCTAGGACCCTGTCCACCTGCTGATGCTGCCTGCCTGACGGACTCTCAAAGCTGTCCAGGTAGAAGACTGCTGTCTCTAAGATTTGACCCTGAGTGCTATTCTTCCTGCTTCTGTGTGATGGCTACACTTTACGGATTTATTTTTTTTCCCTTAAGGTCCTTGAAGCCTTGACTTGAGTGGAGGTAAGATGGCAGGGGGCACAGGTTTGAATCAATAAATGTCTAGTGCAGTGTCTGCTCCCCCTGCTACTAGCTGGAGACTGCTCCCAGCCAGAGCCTCACTGCGTTGTAGCTCTAGGGCTCTGAACTGCTTTTGCTTCCATCAGTGACTGACCGCTCTGCCTGGAAACCAGACTCCAGACATCAGACATACTTATCTCCAGGCTGCTGCAGCCTTCACCTTGTGGTCTGAGTGGGCAGTGCCTGCCAGCTTCATTTGGTCCTTAGGGAGCCACTTAAGCCTTTCTGAACGAGCTTTCTAGTAAATCATGGATTGTCAAGACCTACTTCTCTTTGTGGGTACCTAACGGTAGTAGAGCTGGTGTAATCATAGCTCCTTGATGATACACTTATGGACAGCCCTTGTTAGCTATAACGGCTGAGAAGACTAACATTTTCTAATTAGTGATATATTGTGGAAGAGGTGAAACCAGGGAAAGCATTGCCTGAGCTGTGTCACCTCAACCATCATCTTAACCGGTAGTGGTTAAAGACGATGTCGCTGGGTAGATAAAACTACTTAAGTTTCTGAACGCAAAGTTTTAAAATCAAGAGTTGCTGTTATAAGAAGGAAATGCGCAAGTGTGTGAACAGACTATAGATAAGGTCCATAGAGGGAGAAGTGTTTGACAGGTTGAAAGCAGTGTTATCACATGTCCCTCTGTACTGGCCATTCTAAAGAAAGCTCCCAGTGATCCACTGGGGAAGGTGTGTCCTGAAGGCTTTCTCCAAGTGTCATGCGGTGGTGCAAGAGGCTTGCAGAAAGCAGCTGCTGTTGGATGACTTTGTCTTGTTTCTGTAAGTTACAGGTAAACTTGTGCAGACAGAGGTGGTCAGAGCTAGACGTCTTTTGGATCACTCAGTGGTTTCCTGCTGTTGCAAGCACCAATAGCATGTTATTCCTTCCTTGTATTTCTTCAAATTTGTTTTAAAAAACAGATGAGTTTCTTGTCTCCTGTTATTTGGCTGCTCCAGAACCTCAGATAAGCTTGTCGATTCCACGCAGCTAAATAGCGGTGAGCTATTAGTAGAGGTTGGTGTGCGTAGTCCCTCTGTAGTTATAAAACTCACACCCCAGTAAGTTGTTTGACCGTAGTCAGGAGCAGAACACCAGTGCTGCTTGCTGTTGTTTAAATAATTGAAAAGTAAGTGTTAATATTTAACTACCTTAAAGGAGAAGGATTTTTCCAGTTCTGTGTGTAAAATCCCAAGGATACAAGTGTGCAGTGGAACCAAGAATTTGCCAAGGTATAATACTCTTAAGTCAGTATCCCTGTACCTACATGATATTTCAATGGGTAGCTGCACTGATCAAAGCAGTACTAAAAAGTTACAGAATCATGGACTTCTAGTTTATATTGTTGGTTAAAACTTGGCCCCCAGGCTACCCTAATCTAGTTAACTGTGTCAGAGCTGTTTGAACTGCACGAATTGGACCTGTCAGTTCAGCTTCTCCTGCATGTATCACAGTTGATACCAGCTGGCATGCTTTTCTGCCAGATGGTCCAAAAATCGGTGAACAAGTATTACAAATTCTTATCTCTGTCACATTTTTTGGGAGTCAGTGGAGGCATGGTGCCAGAACACTACGAATGTGAATTGGCAGTGTCACTGCTCTTGTTTTGTCTGCTGATGGTTAGAATTTGCTGGTGGAATTGTCATTTAGTTTTGCATGGCCAATTAATTCAGTTTAAAATATAAACTTGTGCAATATACTTTGCAGTTCTCAATCAGAAACATCTTCTCAACTGCCCATAGCAAACAAAACCGCTGTTCCCTTCTGATAGGAAGAGAAGTCTTTCTGCATTTACAGAAAGTTGGAAGTAGTTTCTTAGAAGTCATACTTTCATTTGCATGTTGGTACATGTATAGAACATTACATATGTACCAGATGAGAGGTTGATTTAACATCCAAGCTATGTGTTTTTCATATATAGCTTCTGTTAGGTAAGTAGTAATCTTTATGATGGTAGTAGTAGTAGCTACTGGCAAGAGGCTAAGAAGTCAAACCCTGAGCCTTCTGTGAGAATTTGTGTGAAATTCAAATAGCAAAAGAATTGCGGTGTTAGAGATGAATAAAAAAAACCACCCCAAAACTAGCACTTTGCCCCTCCACCCCCACCCCCTAATACAATGTCACTTCAGCCAATAAAGCTTTTCTTTTCATTTCTAGAAGAAGGTTTGTTACTTCTGGTGGGTTTTGGTTTTGTCTTTTCCTGAGTATTTCAGTGGGTGGCTTGATCAAATGCTGCTTGCTCTGCAAGGAAGCTTATTTCCTGACGTATTGCAAGAGTGATTTTTGAGTTGTTAAGTATGATTTAATATAGGACTGACCAGGGCTGTCTTTCTTTTTAAGCTGTATCAGCTGGAGTAGTTACCACAAGAACCTGCTAGCCAGCAGCGACTATGAAGGCACAGTCATCCTCTGGGATGGATTCACGGGACAAAGATCCAAGGTCTACCAGGTAAAACGCGATCAGTGAACAACACTTGCCCACACCATGGTCCACGTCGAGGGAGTGGCATTCAGTCTGACGTTCTGCTTCTAGTTCAGCAAATAGGCTTTTCCATTCCAAAGGGTGAAATGGATGTTCCTCCTGTTTGCTAAATGCATCTTATCCGTACAGCTTTATTAAGCTGTAGTCCTCTGATGGAGGCAGCTATATCTTCTTGTCACAGTCATGAGGCAGTTGACGTTTTCTTGCTCTTCAGGCAGGGAATCTGCACAGGGAGAAATGAGTTTCTGGAAGTTATTTGTCTTGCCTTTCTTTAGAAACCTCTGTCTCTCCGTACCTGTTCCACTTCAGTCTTTGTTAAAAGCCTTTTGCAAAATCCTGCAGTGACTGCTGCTGCAGGTGCTCATAAAGCAGAAGAGCAAAATGCAGACTTAAGTGGCAAGGCTGGGAGAATGGAGCAGTAGGTAGAACCCTTCCTGATAGTCCTGTGCTCAGCAGGGCAGTGTATGCACACGAGTGGGTTGAGCTCAACAGCAAGACCTGTTTCAGGAGAAGTATCTGGCATTTTGTCTTTGTGCAGTTTGAGCGTTGTGTTTCTGTATATGGATTCTGGGAGGCTTGTGATCAGAACAAGGAGGTTGGAAGAGAGGTGGTTCTGTCTGCGGAGATGTTGGAAGTGCTGCAGGATGTTGCGTAGGGAGCATAGTATGTTGAAACTGGTCAGTGATGTTGAATGAACAGCAGACTGGCCTTTAGTTCCCCCTTCTTGACAGTTCAGCATAGGTTTTAATTCCTCATTTAGCCTTTGTTTACTACTTTATTGTGTTTTGGACACTTTATAATGCTTATTTTCACTAATCCTTTGCATATCTCAATTAGAAAGAAATTACACTGGACAAAATAAATCTTGTCTGTTTTCCTCTCAAATACATTTTGCATTTCTTTATGAGGCTGAATAATGAACCTAGAGAGGACCAGCTGTTGCTTATGTTAAAACAAACTAATTTTGCTTCCTATCAGATTACTTGATTATTTTTTTATTTGGATTTGCATAGGGGCATGCATACTGACATCTGTTTGGCACGTATTAGAAATTCTTTAGTGACTTTGTCCTGGCGAGCTTTTCATCATCATAGTCTTGCAAGTCCGTGTGAAGGCTTTAAACAAATGGTTTGACTGAATTTCAGGTTTCACTCAATGCAGCGTTTGCTTCCACATGGCATGTGCCAGCATAGCAAATACACCTCTTCTGTGTTTTATGGAAGAGTGTGCAGTCTTATAAGAATATTGGAGTGGAAAACCATAGGATTAGACACTGGCAGTTTCACTTAGTAACCCAACAGAAAGGTGAGGATTTCCTGGACTTCCAGAGAGGAGGTGTTTGGAATGATTTTGAAAGGACATCTTACTGGTATTGGGAGATACAGTTGTGATCTCCTAGAATAAGAAGCAGCAGTGGACCAGCGGAACCACAGCCAGTTAAACCATGCTGCAAGAACAGGTCTTTAATGTATATTTCTGGAAATTTTTTTTTCAAGTAAAAAACCCCCCAACAATATATCAGTTTTAGTTTTTAAAATTGACATTCTACTGTTTTCTGATTTTATGGCACATCTAGCATACTACAAGCATTAGTCTGATTTGGAGAAAAGGTATGTTTTGAGAAACTTCTAAACACGGTAAACTTCTCTGGACTCTGCTGACAGTTTATACTGAACAGCATGTGTGTTTTCTGTTACTAGTTTAGCAGATTATAGCTCACTACCATGCAATGTTTTTCTTGTTTCTCTAAACAGGAGCATGAGAAGAGGTGCTGGAGTGTTGACTTTAACTTGATGGATCCAAAGTTGTTGGCTTCAGGGTCTGATGATGCCAAAGGTATTACTCTTTTTTTTTTTTTTTTCTTTTTTTCCTTCAGTCTCTGTGCAGAAGGCTTATGCTCTGTGTTCCCTTTGAGGTATTTCAAGCAGCTGATTCCTCAGTATTGTAGTTGATGTGGCAGTGGGTCAAGATATTACTGAACTGTTTGAATCTTAGAGAAGAGAGGCTTTGTTTGGATTAAGATCTTTGGGTGTGATGTTCACGTTTTTTTGGGTAATATGCTCTCTAGCTAGCGTTTTCCAGAACACTAAACAAAGCAAAATGTGTTTTAACATTAGTTAAACTTATTGAATTAAAGCCTTGGGGCATTCCAAAAGAACAGCATGTATTTATATTTCAAAAATGAGTTTGTAGGTAAAAAAGCAGAAGTTAAAAATGCCTGCTGCTATTTTACCTGTAGCTCTGAATGTTAAAGATTGTGTGCAACAAAAAGCTTCCCACTTTCATGATGTGCAATGTGTCATTCAGAGTTTAACGGAGCTGGGTGGTATATTGAATGGGAGCTCTGGGAGTGACTCCTATTTCCACACTCTGGGATCCGTTTGACCAGGGGCTTTTGGAGGACCCTTAAGACAAGCCCTTTCCCAACATACTGGTGGAAGAATATTCCTCCTTTTCAAAGAAAAAAGAAACTTCTAAAGAAAAAATAGCTCTGAGTGATATGTAGTATTCTTCATCCCTCTTCATCCCTAATGAACAAGATTTTATCTTGTTTACATAGTTTACAATATCAAACTACTGTTATTAAGCAGCAAGAGCTTTAGCATTCCTTTTGTATTCAGTGGGGATCAACTCTCCACTGATACTACTCTGGATGGAGCTCTTCATGATTTTCTTTGAAATGATAAATTAATTTTTCATAAGCATTAAACCTTGGAAGCCGTTCCCCCCTTTGAAATACTTTAAATTCTGTTTCAAAAGGAAGCTGTATTAGTGTTCCTCAATTGCATTTGGCAGTCTTAATGTAGCTGGTAATTCCACTTTAAAAATGCAGCTTTAATGATTACTTTATATTTAGGGTGGATTTTTAAATTATTTTGATTTTTGGTGGATGTCAAGAGTGTGTTCCATGTGCTTAAATGCAGGAGGAGTGAACATTCACCTTGTAAACTATCAACCTCTTCATCAGGTTGCTCCCAACTCATGCTATGCATTTGAAAAAGCTTATCTGCCAGGTAGACACGCATTTATTAGCATGTTAACAAGTTGTCCAGTTTTACAAAGCCAGCTGCAAGCAAGGCTCCTGTCTCTGAACAGTTCACTACATCAGTAATAGTCTCTAGAAATGTTTACTTAGAAATTATTGTAATAAAGTCTGCAGATCTACTTAACTTGCATTTCAACTCATAAAGGTCTTTCAAAGGTATATTGGTTTTTCTCCAGATAAAACTGGGCTAGAACACTTTATCCTTTACTTCTACCATGATTTGTCTGTGATTTGCATGTGTAACAAGCCCATTAGAGACAAATGGAGACCTGTGTGGAACTGTCTGAAATAAACAAGGATTTTAGAAGTCCTTAAGGTACAGAGCAGGAGTAGCAAATGTTCAGATCGAGTGTCCACCTTGCATATCAGTGATCACGGTGAAAGGGTTAGATGTGAGGAAAAGGTAACACCTATGACAAGTGTCATAGCTCAAACCTGCCTAACTTAAAGTTTTGTCCTTCTGCTTATGTTCGTGTGGGAGTTCTAGCCAGCTTTGGGTACAGTCAGACATGTCTGGGCAGGTACAGCATCTGGTGGAAAGCCAAGATCTATGTACTGTTCTTGTCCTTTTTGTTTCTCTCCTTGAAGGCCACACTGGGCTGTCTAACAAGAAATCTCAGTGCTGATAGATATTGGTGTGACCAGAGCAATTGGAGCTAATCTCGCTGCGCTTCCCCAGAAAGCACAAGTAAAACACTTTCCTGTCAAGTGGTCAGGACAAGCCAGCAAAAAAGTGACAGCTTCGCCAGTGCTTCCTGCTTGCCTGCCTGTGTATCTGCCTGTCTCTGCTCGGTCTTTTCAAGTTGGAAGCTAATTTTTGAAGTACTTGATATGCTTGGTAGGCATGTATTGGGGAAGGAGTTTTTAGATAAAATCCTGTGCCTCACAGCTGTCTCTGTCAGGGCTCAGGCACAGCAAAGGGGGTGCTAAGAAGCAGAGTGCTATTAGGGATAAAATGATTCTGTTATAATTAGAAACAGCATCCTTGGGCTTTAGGTCCTGCGTTGTCCTGATCATTAGTTGAAGATAATTCAAGATGCTTATTTGTGGAAGATCTTTCTACTTTAATAGCAGAAAATAAGGGCATAAAAGCATTACTGTATTAAAAGTAACTACTTTGTGCATGAAAACCTTACTTTAATCTACAGTTGTCTTGCCCTTTTCTTTTAAAGGGGCAGAGGTAGTTTTGTATGTCTATAGGGACCCAAAGGAGTATGCCAACTAGACAGCAGTGAGCAAAATTAAAGTGTTTACTTGTGCTGCAGGCAGATTGGGGAAGCAGCACAGTCTTAATTTCAGTTTTTATGCATGTAATAATGGCAGGAGCTATGATGCTCATGTAAGTAGGAAAGAGTGTATTTCTGCTATTGGAGGGGAAAAGATTATTTAATTTTGTGAAGGCAAAATGATGCTATCAAAGTGCCAGGATAGGGCTGGAGCTAGTGCACTTAGCTAATGACTTACAGCTGGCTCTTCTGGATTGGGAAAGTAGTTTAATGGCCATGGTGATGTTAGCAGATAAGATAGAGTAAAATATTTTGTGATGCCATGTGGGTGGAATTTAAGTCTCCACTGGGGTAGAGACCTGTTTTGGAGTGATCAAGCATTTGTTCTCTGCTCTGGGGTTGTTTTTGAAGCTCGAGGAGATACAAGCAGTACTGACAAATTCAACTGAAAAAAGTCCTGGGTTTACATCCTTTCTGCAAGCTGTAGTCCCTTTACTGGGCCTGGCTCAAAGTGGAGAGGTGGAGCAGAACAGGAGCACCTGAGAGCTCTGAGCTGTAGCAAGAGGAGACTTTTTATTGTCTTACAGCAAGGAGAAATGAAAGCATCTGTTTCATTACATCTAAGGAAGGTATTCCACGCTGCCTTAGTTGAGACCATTGGTACCAGTGCTTACAGCTATTTTTATTTTTTTATAGTGCCCCTGAATTCAGAGGGGTGACACACAGATTTGCAGAGCTGGCTTCATAAAAAAACAAGCGTGGCCTTCTGGAGAGGGAACTAGCCTGAGAACTGCAGGTCACAGTTTGCCTCTCAGCTTTGTTGAGGACTTCAGAAGATTGTTTGGGGCTTCATTTTTGGTGATACTACTTCAGCTTCTGCTGACTCCAGCTGGAGGTCTAGGTGTTTGTTGCTCTTAAAATACCAGGTTGAAGTTTCAGCTTGCTCATTTTCCTGGTTAAAAACTTCCTGGAGATTTGTGGGTTTGTTGAATTCAATTGGGAATACCTTGAAAGGTCAAGATCATGTTGTTAGTTAAAATATCAGCTGAAATAGCTGTCTGGCTGCATCTTATGCAAGGAGGAGTAAGTACCCTGTGGTCATTGCCTGCTAACAGTCAGCAGTTTTACATCATCCTCCTGACCCCCGCGCAAGGCAATAGATCAAAAATTTTGCCTGGCAGGACAATTCAGTAGCTTCCTCCTTCCTTTCCTAGGGATTCCTCTAATCTGTGCAAATGAGTTTTCTGGTAGCAATACCCTATTCCTGGTTTGCAGCTTTTTGAGTAACAGCAGGCTCTCCATCACGTGAGAGGATAAGAATTGCAGGAATGACAGTCTGGATGAAATATCCTTACCATCAGTGTACCAACTGTACACATTGGCACTTTCAGCTATTGTAGTATAGGCTTCTGCCACTTCTAGCCGGTTTTTAGATACAGAACTGATGTACAGAAAATTAATTTAGAAACTTAGACATTCAGTGTAAAGCTCCAACCAAATAAAAAATATCTTGAAAAGACCTAAACATTTTAAATCAAAAATGGGGTTCTGGAGGCATCTTCTTACTATTTTAAGGTATAGACATTTGACCATATAGAGATGTCTGTCTCAGCAGCTGCAAAATTAGGAAACATATGCTTTGAGAACATGTGTTTTAGAAATAGTCAGTCTCAGATAGTTGCTTGTCTCATCAACACAGTTCTAGGTGTTATCAAGACATCTGTATGTTGTATAATTACTGCCTCAACCTCAGCAAAATTGCTGAAAGCTACAGCAAATAAACTCTATCCTTATGAATTATTCTTTATTAACCTGTCAGTTCTTTTTAAAAAATAATGGGCAGTTCCAGGTAAAACCTGACATGTTTCATTACGTGCCGTTATATGTCGCATACATCCTTTTCTATGGTACTGACTAAGATGTAATTGGAGCCTGGTGTATCCCACAGCAGTTAGATCACAGAAATTGCAGACTGCTATCTGTCTGTCAGTTGTAACAAATACGATGATGGCTTTGAACACATGGGCTGACTTCACCAGATTAAATAGCTCAGTTTATGACCTGAAAACTTGAATGAAAAAAGGAGCCAAATTGAAACTGAGCCCTCAGCTTTTCCTACAAAACTGAGACCAGATGGCCGTTAGTTTACTAGAGGTGGTGTCAAGGAGAGACTTGGCTGCTTTAGATGCAACTTCAAATATTGATACCTGGTTGGAAGGCTTCAAGACAAGCCTGTGTGGTTTTGGTATTAGACTTGGGCAGAAGGTTGCTCTGAACTGTGAAGTCATGAACCTCTCTGCGTGCCTCAAGTTGAAGCAATGCTGTCTGCTGACAGCATCCTCTTGTAATTGCGGTATTTTCTTCCTGTAGCATCTCATCCATAAAGTTTATGTCCTCTTCTGCTACTGCAACTTAAACTATACATCTCCTGGTGTCTGCTCATTGAAGCAAAATGCTAATGTTTTATTGTTTTGCAAAGTTGTCTTTCCTGGCTTCGTTCCCCTCCCTGCCCCCAAGCGCAGAACATGATGGAGGAGGTATATCATCCAGTCTCACGTGGGAGAAGAGAGCATCTTAAGCCGTGCTTGCAAAGCTCTTGGCTTTATTTAGTAATGTAGCTAGATGTTCTGGATGAGTATTATAGTTCTGGTAAATGAGAATGGATTTATTTCTGAAAACCAACAACAGGGTGGGCGCTGTTTTCGTTGAATTGTACATAATGCTTATGTGAATGCAGTATGCATCAGTGTTTGTATTTCTAGTGTATGTGTGTGCTGCTTTATAATGGTTCCAGGCAGCTGTCAAATACCCACACAGTGCGGTATTTAAAGTAATTCCTTGGTGTGCTCAGAGCAGCCCTGTATTTCCTTCATCTTGAAGCAGTTCTCCTAGTTATGGTCACAAGTAGCGCAATATCGTTGCTTTTCGTTGCTTCCTGTACTATTAAAAGCGGGTGTACTAGAGTGAACCTGCCAGTGTTCCTCCTTATCCCTGACCACGTAAAACATCCTTGGGTTATCCATGTGGCAGCCTTACTTCTCCTTCAAAAAGCTCCTGGGAAAACCGACCAAGAGGTGATAGAGGACCTGTCAGATGGTGGGGAGACATACCGTAAGACTGCTTACCTCATGTGTCAACTACAGTAGGTAACAAGGTTCATGTTCTTTTGCCATTTTTGCTCACTTCACCTCCAAAGTGAGCGTTCTGTAAAAAGACAGCAGAGGAGCCATGGGCCATAGATCTGAAGAAGCCCAGGCTCATGAGGAGCTGTGTTAGGGGATTAAACCTACATGTAGCTCCTGCGCGTTCAAATATCGGCTTCAGCTTGTTCTGCTTCCTACCTCAGCATGCCGATTGTGGTACTCAAGTACTGTGCAACCCGCTCAGCAAGAAAAGTGAGGGGGGGGCTATCACTGAAATCTTATTTTCTGCCTTGTAGGCATCAGTGGGGCTTGATGCCAATATGCTGCCCCTTCACCTGGGCAGAGGGCAAAGTGTTTCATCTCTAGCTTTTAGTAGTAAGATTGGCTACGTGGGGAGCACCTGTCAGTCTTCATCTTAAGGTTAAATGATACTTGAAATGTTTGGAGGGGTGGGGGGAGGCTGTATTTTGAAAAGCTGCTTTTTTTTTTCTGTTGGTTGTCCTGTGAAGCGCTGAAGTGGGTACTTGGGGGAAGAGCTCATTCTGTACTGCATAGTTTAATCGGCGTTCACACGGTAGCCTAGTAGAACAGTAGAGTTCTTGTACTGAGGGAATATATCATCATAGGAAGCCAGCATACTGATTTCTTTCCTGCCTGTGCCAGTTTCTCGAGAATAAAACAAGTTGTTCTCACTCGCTGTGCTCAAGCATACAATTGCGTATATTTATTCTGTGCAAAGCAATTCTGCCATGGAGCACGGAGTTCTTGCGTTGGAGCAAAGGGGCAAAACAAAAAAGGATGGAAGCCTTCCTGTTCTTGGTTATGTGAATCTGCATGCCATAGTCTTAAATGCTGAGATTATAACGTGGTTAGTCACCTGCTCTGATGTTCTCAGCCATGCAGGATAGAGACTTTCAAGATCTCGTGTGTGTATAGAGGTGGTCACAATATTTACAGTGTGCACCTGAGAACGTTCTCAAACTTGGCAACTGCTGGTGACAACTGACCCTTTATAATCACTAACATCTTGGCAACTGAGGCTTTCCAGGATCTAATTTATGAAATAACTAGATTTTATGCCTTTCAAATGAGGTTGACTTTTTTCTTGTTGTTTCCTGTTTCCTCATTTCTCTTTTTCTGTTCCTCTAGTGAAGCTGTGGTCTACCAACTTGGACAACTCAGTAGCAAGCATCGAGGCAAAGGCTAATGTGTGTTGCGTCAAATTCAGCCCCTCTTCTAGGTATCACCTAGCTTTTGGCTGTGCAGGTAGGTAAAAGGGGTTTTGGGCAAAGAATATTGTTTCTTCCTTCCTTTGTTTCTTATCCCCCCCCCTCCCCCCCAGATGTGAGTGAGGTTGACTGCTGTGCCCAAGACTGAGGTGTCTGCAGTTAAAACGCCTCAGAGGCAAAGCTTTTCAAATGTGCAGTCACCCAGAAGACATCATGATACCCAAGTGTCAACTTCATCCTGCAGCCTGGCTTTTTAATTTGGGTGCCTCTGTCAGAGATAAAAGCTCACGAAAGCAAGTGGCCTCCCAGTGTGTGTGTTGAGGTCACTAAGGCAACCAGGCAAAGCTCAGCTGTGAGACTCTCGTAGCAAAGTGTTAACACTGTGATAGTTGTTCTTTCTGATTTATAGCATTACTCTATAAATACTACAAAGCCATACTGGGAATTTTAACTGGTTTTACCTGAGGTGTGCCATAAAACAGTGGCTGTGTGTGTTTCCCGTAGCTGCAACTACAGTCCCCATGGGTGGGCTTTTGTTTTCCTACATTGGGCAAAGATCATTGTTAATGGTTTTATTTGAAGTAGTCAGTGGGGAAGGCACGATGAGCCTTTCATTCACTTACATTAAATAGTTCTTGGTGATAATACAAAGATTTTTTGAAAACAGAGCAGGTATCGCTTTGGGAGGAAACTGCTGCGTGCATAGCACAATACAACTGAAACTTAGAGGTACCTATAAATATTTAACCAACTCCGTATTTTCTTTCCCCTTGGGGAGTTTTAATGCACTTGTAACTAGATGTTCTGATGACATTTGTTATCTCTGGACTTCAGGAGATACGTTGATCGTTCTTGCAACCAGTGGCTTGCCATTTCATTTAGGTGTTCCCATTTCCAGGCTGGTTCTACTTTGATTGTGATTCTTAGTAGGAAAAAATAAATTTGCATTTTGATACACTGCAAAAAATGGATTCAAGTTGGAGTGTAAAATATTGACTTGCTCGACAGGCATATTGCTGAAGTTTAGTGAATTACATGCAAGAATAGAATTGAATTACAATACCTACTAGCAGCATTTGAATGAAAGGGGCTATCTGTGAAAGGCTCTAGGGAAAGATGAGCGCACCAGCCCCAAATGCGTCAGCCACTGATTAAAATAGATATGTAGAAGCACTACAAAACAGAATTCTTCCTGATAAATCAGTAACTGGGATTCCTTTCCACTTGAAAGGCGGAGGGGGGATAACACACACATAAATCTAGGAAGGCTTTCAGAGCTGTAGGGCACGTGGGATGGAAGCAGATGGGAGCATCTCTATCCCCAAGCCACATCCAGCAAACCACGCGGGGCTCGTCTTCAACAAGTGTGTTTGGGAAAGAGGCATTAGTGAGCATCAGGAGTTACATGGAGGTTTTAAATGTCTACATGGGCGTTTTTATGACTTAGAGAATGCTGAGGGGTGAAATGCTATTTGTACTCAGGAAGAAGGCATAAGAGTGAGAAAAGATTAAAATTTTAGAAGTGTTTACATCTGCTTGATGCCTGGTAATTGAGTCTCTAAATAAAAATTAAAATGGATATTTAACTATGATTGCTGAAACAATTACATGGAGTAATTGAACTGATGGGAATGACTTCCCACAAAGGAATTCTAATTGATCTTTCAGCCATAAAAATGTGAAAAAATGGCATATGAAATTAAAAGAAATACTGGAGTTTTTAAGTTATTTCTGAACTCTGAAAAAAGTCAAATCAAAGAAATGAGTTAGTGTCAGCATTTGTACTCCATATAGTAAACCAGTCCTGTTTAATGTGTTATGATGGAGACAAAGTTTTTTGCTCCATCAGTTTCAGCTAGTCTTGTTTAACTTAATCTAATCTATGGAAAAAGCAATCTAACTTTATGTAAAAATTAATAAAGGAAGACTCAAAGCTGGTTTCCTTGTAGGTTTTTTTTTTTAAAAAAAATAAAAGGCAGATTGGGCACACTTACTTGGCCATTCCTATTTGCCCGCCCCCAATCAGAATAAAGATAAGCAATGCAAAACACATATTCAGCGACCAGTGTAGTGAGCAATTTTAGAAAGCTGTCCTAGCTCTGCCTTGGCTTGTTCACCTGCTAAGAGGATTTTCAGTTTTGAAAATAGTTTCAGTTACTTATTCAGTGATTTGGTCAATGGTGAAAGAGCCAAGACTCCCTAGCATTGCATGCCCAACAGTTTTGTACAGTATTTATGCAGAAGTGCTGCTCCTGTATATGCTGTCTTGTTTTATTTGTTCATTTGATGGAAATTAATGCTATATATGTGTCTGTGTTTATGTGTGTCTATATATGTATTTATGGTTTAAGACTTGATGAGATAAGCAATTGATGAAATGTTTGGTGGGGGAAGTATTGGTGCTTAATATTTGAGATGAAAGAAGGAAGTAAATTGATTTAATACACCGTTATTAAATTACTAAACATACATATTTCAATTCCCCCCTTTCTCTGTAGGCAGAATAGCTTACAAGCTAGCATGGCTCGCTTCAACACAGTTTTGACTGCAGTTCTAACTTTTTTTGGTGTTAACATTTTGACATTATGGCTTTCTCAATTTTCATTTCCTGGTTTTGTTTGCTCTTGAGGGTCTTTCTTAACTACTGATACAGCTGAAACACCTTTTCATAAGGTCTTTCTTTCACACCTTGCTTAAGGAAACATTTTCCTCTGCCCTTGACAAATGAATCTTGCCCACTTACATCTATCTATTCAGAATGCCTCTTTGAAGTAGGTTTTCCTAATCAGATGCTTCAATTAATCAGCATCTCTGTAAATCTCTGTGTTGGTTCCTTCTTTGCATTCTGCAGAGAAAAAGGATGGCTGTCTTAAGGTCCTTTCTACCCTGTCTCCAGTTTACGTATCCCTTCTCATTTGTTAGTAGTGTTTTGACTGTGACAGAGCTCTGCCTGTGCTATATTGTGCACAGGTGAAACACTCAGAGGTACCTTTTGTGCTTTCTGTCACTTTCTGTGATTTTAGAAGAACTCCCTTTTACAGAAAAATAAGGAAGATACTTAATCCCATTAGAGGTCTAGCAACACATGCCATGAATTTTATGAGCTGATGCAGCAGCCTATTGAAATGGTCTCATTGCCCTTTTGTTCCCTGTGTGGCTTTTATCTGCTGAGGACCTCTGGTCCTCAAACTGGGGGCTTCTTGGGTCACTTTTGCGTGTCTGGTGCTGAGTGTGATGGCAGCCTGGCCTTCATCTGTGTCCCTCAGCTGTAATGGAGTGTATATAGCCAGTCATGTACCCGCAGTGTCAGGGCTCTGTAGGAAATCCTGAACCAGGCAGCTTGGTTTAAAAATAGTATTTCCACCTGCGCCCAGTTTCCATGCTGTATTGCCAAATAAAGGGAGTGAACTGAAGGACTGTGGTGATGGGTTTTGAAGCAAGGTCAGGCTGTGAACCTTGTGGCACAATGAGCAAATTGGGGGTTAGTGCTCCAGCAGCTTTGGCTCTATTTTTCTCCCTGACAAGACTGCTGACTCTGCTAGACCGTGCACTGCTGTTCATATCTTGTTGCATGGAAAACATCTTTTTTCCCCCTTGGGCCAATTTCCTTTGCAGATCCATGTCCATCACTGGCAGCAGAAGGAGAACACAAAGCAACTGCCTTGAATGATGCCTCCTGAAAAAGGCATGATGGGGGTCAGGATTGGGATTTGTATGGATTTCTTGGTCAAACCCTCTGTGCTTCAGTATACCTGTTGGTAAACACCAGTAGTAATAATGGAAGGCATTGCTGTGATGCTTTGATTTAGATGGAGCCATTGTCAGAAGTGTTGTTGGACTGTGTATCTCTGTGTGGAGCACTCTCCTTTAGTACAGAGTACTGGCTTGGCTTCAGATGCTATAGGAAAACCATGCTTTAGTTGCCACTATAGAAGCAAATCCTGGGATTACCATCTAATATGGATGATATACATGTTTCTTTTTTGGGCTCTTCACTCTGAAAGCTTTTAGATGACCAAAAGATCATTCTGGTAGCTTAAAACTTAATAAATGAGCAATAAACTGGAAATAGAGCCTATACAAGAGAGGAATAGGTATTTGGTTTGGGAAATAAGTCTTTTAAAATCAGACAGGCACTTCAGGTGAGAGGGAAGCTAGCATGTCTGGCTGTAGCTTGATAAAATCTGTTCAGTGGAGAGGGCACATAAAGAAGAAAAGATCCCTTTTGTCTGTTACTTTAATAAAATATTCTATTTGCATGCTTACTGAGTTGAAACATTGGGCAGTATAAACTGTAATCACTGCCGAATACAGAAACAGGTAATTTTGTGGTCTTTTCCTCTTTTTAAAAATAGATAGGGTTTTATCCTGAAATTAGCTATATAAATCATGACCAAAGTTATTATTGTTCTGCCTCAGCAATAGCACTGATGCCCTCAACCCATATATTTTTCTAGCAGTACAGTTTCCCTAATTTAAAAAAAAAAAGAGGCTGAAAATGCATGCAGTGTGCAGCCTGAATGTCCAAGTTGTGTAGTCTGGGTGAGATCAGACTGTCTGCTAGCTCTAGTGAGCTAAGCGTAGCTATTGATAGTAGTGATGCTTTATTCCCAGCATGCTGTAATACTGTCAGCAGCTACCACTGACCTTTTATTTCCTATATATTATGCAGAGATCATGTCATCAAAACTTCAGATTCCTGAGTTTTTAACATTAGATGCATCATCATTTCGCACACCGTTTTTATCTTGCAGGACCCACAAGTCTAGCAGGTTGGACTGGGGGATGAGAGGAGTTCCTCAGGGGTGAAGAGATGCAGGATATACTATCTGCTCTCCTGGAGCTTCACAAAATAAGTGGAAGCTGAGGAGAGGTGCAGATTGGTAGAGGAGAGAAACAGAACAGCTGCAACATGGTCAGAGCTTAAGATTTTGTGGAGTTAGTGTTAACCTTGATCAGGTCTCTAAAGCACTTCACTGTGCTGTTCACGAGTTTGGACTCGTGATGGTGTGGGTTCAGATAAAGTGGCCAAGGCAGGGAAATGTGGGGCAGGGCTGATGTGTGTTGGGTTTAGTACTTAAAGCCTCAAAGTTTGAGACTACCTACCTGCATTGGAGATAGCCAATTTGTGCTTTTCCATCTCTTTCCTCATACTTGCAATTGTGTGGCCAAAATTTGCCTTTTTTCTGGATCAGGTCATGCCCTGATCCTAGAACAGCAGTGCTAGCCCCAGACAGTCTTTTGGCAGCCTAAATTGCGACCAGCATTAACTAAAAGGGGCAAATCCTCAGCAGACATGAGGTCTTCTCCTAGTACTGAGGTTTCTCCCCTTTCCTGCTCTCTCTCCTTATTCCCTTTGCTACCTATACAGTGACGCTGAGTAAGACAGTGTCCCAAGAAAGTGCTTTTCCTTCAAAGATGGTCTTGCCCTTCCCCAGCAGGTTTTGCATCATATTCTGGCTTTGAATGCTGCTGCCTTTCTTTCATTGTTGAACGACCACAAAACTAACAATACCGATCCACAGCATCCAGCTTGTGGGAAGGACTACTGTTGCTATGTCAACAGCTTTGTATTCATTTGCAACTATTTACCCACCTCTTAAGATCTTAGCATTGCCCTTATGCACTTATAGTTCAGGGTCACATGTGGCTTCATCAGCGTTGTTCAATTTTGCTAATATACCTGGTGTCCAAGTGGGACCACTTTGGGGACCTTCCTTGACCGGTGAAATACTGATTATTTTTTTTCTGCTGCGGTAATGGGAGCAGTGATTTCTCTTTTCCCAACATCTCTCTGTAGAGCTAGCCTTTCATGCTGCCTCACATCTGGGTGACTTGCTTGGCTTGTCAGTCAGCTCAGAAGAATGATGTGATATTAATGACCAAGAAGGCAGTGTACCTTTTTGGAAAGAGAATTAATGTTTTCCAGCTGAAAGCAAGGTCTTACCTTAATAGATTCTCATGGGTAAGTACTCTATTGCGAGCCTGCTGTCACTCAGAAAGAATCTATTTGTGTGAACATATGACATGTTTAGGGTGGGGTTAGGCAGCTTCCTTGGGCTTAAGCTACAAGATTACCTTTAGCGTATGAATTGAACACAGTGTTCAAAGGCACAGACGAAGGTTAGGCCTTTCTTGAAAGCCTGTAAAAACTTCACAGCAGTGCTCAGAATTCAGCCTTTAGGAAATGTATGGCGTGCAGCAGTCCAGGACTTTGCTGTTACTTGTATTGGACTTCACCCGCAGGTTGGCTTTTCTTGTGGGTGGTCAGTATCTTCCTCCAGTCCGTGATCTCTGAGGCTATTGGCAGGGGAAGCAGGGGGACAAGGTCCGTGTTTTGGAAGTGTATGCTTGTCGCCTTACAACTTAAACTCATTCCAGGATTCAGTGCAAAGGTTTTATTTGTTGTAACCTTTGAAAGCAGGTACAGCACTTCAGTCAGTTGACGGTTGTTTGGAAGAATCTCTGGTTTTGGCCAGTATGGTTATGATCATATTTCTGTCCCAACAGTACTTACTGTGGGGGAAGCACTGGGCTTAGTGGGATTGTTTAAGGTAACACAGTCTTGAAGACTTGACTTAAATGTTACCACTATTCATGGATGCTGAGATGTAAATGAAAGCAAAATATCAAACCTTACCTTCTGTCCTGGTGAAGACAATCTTTCTGGCACTGGTGGGTAGATCATTCTGCTTCTGTTCAGGACTGACAATTAGGAGAGCTGTGGCTGTGCAGTGTTACTTAAACCTACAATTTTTTGCAGTTAAACTGACTTGCCTGTGTCTGCATATCAGAGATGCTGCCAGATCAGCCAGGCAGTGCACAGTGTCTTCCTGCCTCACTGCAGCTGCTTCCTAGGAAATCATGAAGGGTCGTGAAACCACTCAGAGGTGTGCAGGGCATGCTGCGTGTGCAAATTTCACATAAGCTTCAGAGTTTAAAAGCCTATATAACTCACACAAAAAGTAGTTTCTGACTTGTATTGGATAAAGTGTTTGCAATGAGTAGTGAGTAACAGTACAGAGACCTATTGGGAGTTTCCTGGCTTTATCCCAGAGGTCGTCACACTTCAGTAACAAGTGAACGAATAAAATGAACTTGAAAAGCTCCATTTGATTCTCTAGAGAAAAGGATAAATCTGTTATTAGCAGAAATGAGCCTGCTAATTGTTTGCTTAAATATTCTTTTCCTGAACATTTTGTCTTACGAGTGGTGTAGAAGTCATTTAGTCAGTGTTACAAAATTCAAATTTAAATTGAAATGAGCCTTGAAATCCAGGAACAGATAGGCAACTCCAAGATTCATCTTTTCCTCGCAGTGCCAAATTGCTCTTGCTATGAGCTGTTGCTGCATCCCTTAGAGTTTAATCCTTTCTAACCTTGGCAGTTTCCAAAGTTGCGTTTTTTCTGGTAGCTTATTTGAGGGACTTGTTCACTAGAATGACATCCTCTGTGATGGCTTCCTGTGTTATCTCCTGTTCAGATTGCTGCATAATTAGCTGTTCCAGCCTTTTATTTAGGTAGTGTGCACGTTTAGACTTTTGTAACATACACTCCTATTCCCACACAAACTGGTGAAGATTGTCACGTTGCATAGAAAAAGCTGTAACCCGCAGATGCAGTGCGGACTTTCATCTCAAAAGGTATCTTTTCATAGTATCTAAGCATTGCATGAGTTTTTAAGGGAAGAGATTTTGAATGTTTGGGCTAGGTTCCTCTGAAGATGCCCTCTTAGCCATTTGAATCTCAAGATGACAAAGTAATTTGAGAAGATGTGTGTACAAATCTAGGCGTTCTTCACATGACTTCTTTCATTGCCTAGCTAGTGTACATTGCTTCTTTTCCACATTGGATACCCGTGTATCATCATGTGCTTTCCCGTGCTTATTTCCTTGTCTGCATGACCCACTATACCTTTGGGGGTTTGGTTTAAAAGTTCTTATCTGAAGCTTGAATATTAGCGATTGTGACACGATATTTAATATCCGCTGTCTCTTGCAGTGGAGTCTGCTTTGAGGGCAGTTTACGTAATGAATCAGATCGCCATCTCCAGAACCTAGTATAGGAAGGCTTATATCTCCTCAGGCTAGTGAAGCAAAATGTCATTCCGGACTAAAATTGGGTTTGACTGATGATTTGGCAAACTTGGGTCTTGAGCTGCATATCGTAATGCATATGGCAGCAGCCTGTGCTTTCCATAGAGCCAGTTTGACTGCTCTGAAGCCTGTTTGGTGGCTCTTGTATGATGTTTGCTGATGTGACAGAAACCTTAAAGCTGTTGCTTCATAAATACACTCCTAAAATATTAGGGAAGATGTTCCTTTTCATATCTGCCTTTCTTAATGTCTCAAGCTATTATCTGTGTGATCTTGATCTCTTGGAGCATGTGGTCCCTGGGAGTCATGACTGTGCTGCCCCTTCCCTCTGTCGCAGCTCTGTGACATGCAGGACTTGGAGTCTTTCAAGAACCAGAGCTGACAGGGGTTTGCAGTAAGAGCAAATACTGCATGCAGAAAGTATCTTGAATGGGAAGAGATCTGTTCAGCAAATGAAGTAGTACTTTTGGCTTTGGTAGGTGGATCCAGCACTCATTGGACAAATAAGACTCCTGGTGCTCATGTGAGAAGTTTTGGATCTTCTGAGATGTAGTCCATTTAGGCAGCACGGGTTGAAGCACCTTTTACTGTAAAATTACTGTTCTTCACATGTTCTAGGAGTCTTGAAACCTGTTTTGGACATCAGCCTACATGCACTGGTGCACATCGAGCCATACATGTTACATAACCATTGAGAAAAGTTGTATTAAGAGTCTGAACAGTATACAATTCCTTTTTCTCTTTCAGACATAAAGAATGAATTCTTACAAAAGCTACAGATTGTTAATGCTATTGTCTTGTCTTCACTGGTCTTGTAACATTAGTAAGTCTTCCTTATGCATACTGAATATTTTTTTTCTCCCAACAGTCTGATAGAAGGCAATCTTTGAATTGCACAAAACCCATATATCCCTTATTCCTGTGAGAAATCTTTGTAGCTCTTCAAAACCATAAAGGTCAAAGTTTCAAAGGAGTTCTAGAGAAATCTGTTTTGCTTCCCCCTCCCATCAGAGCCCTTTTCTCAACTGATTAAGATATCTAATGTTTTATGTCTCCTCCTTCTCTCCTTAATAGTTATTTAGGGTGGAGGTTTTATGGGCTGCTGTGTCAAAAGCTTTAGACAAGTCAGTAAAAAATGTCCCCAGTGTGTAAAGACCATTATCCATAACCTGGCAAATGTCATCTGTAACTTCAAGCCATAGGGAATCTGTCTAATACAAAGGTTAAAAACCCAGTTGGCGGTTCCCATCAAGGCTGCTGTTCCCTTCATCTGTTCAGCAGAGGGAGATATAGATCTTTAGTGAAATGCTAGTGTTGATATACATTTTAAAAAAAAGAGTAGTACATCTGGTGTTAGTAAGAGATGAAAGTCACTGGCGGAAGCAGGGTATAGTCTTCCCTGCAGAGCTCTGTCAAAATATTTCAAGTGCTAACCTGAAACCCTGTGCTGTCGCATTCCTGAGCCTTTCCTTGGTAGAAGGAAAGGCAGAAGATGCTTATTGTGCTGTTGGTTTTGCCAGAGATTAAACTGAGGCTACCAGACACGTTTAATCTAACCTTAGCTCTCTTTTAATTCAGTTCTCATGGAGTGAACCTTTCTCATGTTTCTTCCTTTGTCATGTAGTCTGCCAAACAGAAACAGGCATTTTCCTTCTCAAAGCTGTGCTCTTCCTTTGTTTAAATGAAAACCTGGACTGGATTTGTGTTGGATTCCCTAAATATAAGATTTTGGATGCTGTATTTGTATTGAATTCCCTAAATAAAATTTTTGGGGGGGAGGCTGTTGCCTATCATCTGTATTGCAGAGTAGGAAAATGAGATTGAGCTGTCATCCCCAAATACCCATGTGCCTTCCTCTGCTTTAGAAACTTCCTTTCATCTCCTCACAAACATCACGGGCTCTGTGGCTTCCTCACTTGAAAGGTTGGAGGTTTTTAAAAGATCTTTGCCACCAGCAAAATAAATCTTTGCTTAATCTTGTATAGCCTTCAGAGCTGTAAGGGAAGAGCATGTGGGGGAGGCTTTGACCTGCAGGGAGAATGTCTACTGAATGCTTTTCCAAAGTTCAGTCCCTTTTTGCATGGCTGTTGAATGTTTGACACCTATGAGGATGGGGTGTGCGGGAGCTCTCTGGGGGTCTGGTAGAATGGCGTATGAGACCACTTTTCTAGGCAGAACTAACTAGCAAACATGAAGTACCACATCCCAAATCAGCTTGGGCACACATGTGAAATACAAAATAAGGGCATTGGCCCACAGCAACAAACTGGAACAGAGCACTGCCTCTAGAAGAGATTGCTCAGATTCCTGCAGGGCAACAGAAAGGTTATTCAGAGAAAGGACTGTTCCTTTACTGCAAAGGGAACTCCAGGTAAAAAGAGGAGCAAAAAGCAAATGCATCAAATGGGTAATTTTGTCTTAGTTATAGAAACAAAGTACTTGTGATTTCTTCTGCTGGAACAGAAAATTGTGAATACAAAGCCATATCCAGCAAACATTTTAATGTGCCTATAACAGTGGCTGTTGGGATAAAATTTTCTTGTTTTATTGGGTGGTGGTTTTGTTCTGCGGGGAGATTTTAGACAGGAAAAATAAATACCAGTTAGCTTTACCTGCGCTGCAGTGTTTTACAGGAAGATGTTGGGGTAAAATGGATTTATTTCTGCTCTCTCCTTCTCATGTGATTTGTCATGCTGCAAGTGGAAAACAGCACACTGCATTCTTCAGCAAAATGCTCCAGATAGTTTTGTCTGTCAAAGGTTCTTTGCTTCAGGCTGTATGAAACCCATTTTTAATCTCCTTTCTTACAGTAAGGGAAATGGTTTGTAAAGAGGGCACTGATGTCAACTCATTGTTGTCGATATTATCTAATTTCTTCTTCAGAAAATTCTTGTGCTAATTTTTGGTGCAAGGCTTTGTTCACTTGAATTAAAGTCCACTTTTTTCCCCCATCCCTAATGCATTGTCATCTCTTCTCTCTCCCCAGAGCATCTGTTTCCTTTATGTAGTGGAAATGATCACATTCTCCTCTCTCTCTGAAATGGCTTGTGATAGGCCAAAGCCTGTGCTGATCATATCCCATTCCAGTATTACTCTGTCAAGTAAAATAAAGACATTTATAGTGTGTTGGCTGGAAGGCTTCCTCACCGTTCTTTGTCAAATGCCCAAATGCCACCCTGCATTTCTGTTGCTGTAATAAAGACCCTTGATTTTTTCCTCTATGTACTCTCTTCTGCCCTGGAAGAGACCCAAGATTAAAAATAGTCTTTTTGGTGGTCCCTGCATGAAGGTTCTCCTGTCTTGTTGAGCTGAATTATTGCCAAAGATGGAGTGTTCAACTGTCCTATGTTCACCAGTCTACTCTCCAGAGCAGGACCCGCATGTGATGTTCAAACTCCAGCCTGCCTCTCTGCCATAGGAGAGGTTAAATCTCCACCCTAAACTTTTTGAGCAAGCCACCTCAGTCACATGAAGATCTTTTTAAGTGCTGTTGTTTGGTATTACAGGCTTGGCAGCAGTTCAGCAGTTCTCAATTTTCTTCTTCACTAGTAAGGAAAAAGAAATGAATTAATGAAGAACTAAGGTTGTATGGCAGGGCTTCATGCCACCCCATCATGTGGGAGTAGGTAAACAAAACCTGAAATATCTGAGAAGCCAGAAACTTGTGCAGCAAAAATTGCCTAATCATTAATGCTGTAATGCTGAGAGGTGGGCTAATGCCTTTCCTTTCTTATGTCAATAACTAACAGTTTAAGCAAATTTGGATTAAAAAAAAAATAATTCTCCCTAGTTTTTTGATGTAGTAGCAATTTTTAAATGCAGCTAAGATGGGAGAAGAGTCTACAGAATTTCTGTCTTTGCAAGTGCTCAGAGCTTGACTGATTAGGACCCTTGAACACAATTATTTAATTTGCAAGTTGAATCCAGTTTCACAGTTGTCACTTGCTTGAATGGGAAGTCAGACTGGCTGGATTCCAGAGTTCCCTTCCAGCCTTTGCTATTCTACAACTTTCAGGGCCCTTGAGCAAAAATGGGTTTCTAACAGAAGTTGCACTCTACGTAGGATTAAGTTTCAGTTTGGTCTTCCTTATCATTAAATCCCGAGTTGTCTTTTGACCAGCCTTTGATATCGCTGCCGTTGCAGGGAGGCTCGGTTTCCTGGCATGAAGATATGTAAAAGATCCACTGGAGAGGTTGAGTTTTCTTATTAATAGCTTTTAGTTAGTCTCTAAGAAAGTATGAAGCTTGTTAGATGGCTTTGAGGTCAAGAGAGTGCTGAAGCTTTTGTAGGTCTCTTCTCAAATTAAAGGAGCTTTTTATTAAAGTGTGTTGTCTTCAAGACTGGGGTTCTGATAGCAGCTGTCTGTCTTTTCTCAGATTTTTGAGAAAGAGCAGCACTTGTTTACCTGGCCCTTTTTTGGGGTTTCTGTAAGGACCAAGGCATCTAATGTGCCAGGTAATCTTCAGTGTACTATGATAAAGTACGCTGTAGTACAGTGATCTGAGTTTATTTTTAAGTCAGGATGTTGTTCCTTTTTACCTCTTTCCCCTTTTCTTTTCGCTAACAGAACTTTTTAATAGTGAAAATTGAGGTTGCATGGGAGCTTCCTGATCCTGTTTCCATTTTTAGTCTAGCCAAAAGCTTTACCTCTGAGGATGCAAGCTTTTTTATACAAGAAATCACACCAAGCCTGGCTGAAAGAGACTTTTGGTTAACCCATCTTGACGTTAAAGTTCTGTTCTTCTACTGCTTGTTTACCTATGTTCAACAAAAAATCTTTAAGATGGCTTGCCCTCTCCTGCATGGCATACCGCTTAAGGGAGGACAACGTGTATTCTTTGCTTTCATCTAGAGACACTTGAAACACCAGCTTTGGTTTGAACGACTGGGCTCTGGACACTTGAAGGCATAAAGATATGATGAGATTTTCCTGCTGAACGAGGTGCTTAGGTACAGTTTTAGGTAGCTCTGAAGGCTTCATTCTGTCAGCTTTGCATGCTGCATAATTTTGCTTACACTTGGTATACAGAGGAGAAACAAGTGAAAGGAAAGATCAATTTCTATAGGTAGATGTTTAAATATGAATAATTGGATTTCAGCTAACCCCTTCAATATGTATTGAGCCATGGAAGTATCCCTCAGGATCTCGGGAATAATTTTTTTAACCAATGAAAGTAAATACAGAATGAAGTGCCACAAAATCATTCCTCTTGAATTCTGACGACTATTTGGAGGCAAGCAGAGGTATCTTGCACCATAGCTGCTCTGACTGTTTAAATCTTGTTGAACAACTCATTTAGATGCATCCCTCAGACTATAAATGTCTCTTAATCTTACTACTGATGTACAGAATTTCAGTGGTGAAAACAGGCAGCCTTGATCCAAGCTTGAATTTCGTGTGGAGGTAAACAAACAGATGAAGCTGAGGGAATAATTGGCTGAGGGCATGAGTTACTAGATGCAGCAGATCAGATCATCATGGTCAAAGAAGCACAACAGAAACACATTAAAGGTGGTGCTCCAGCCTGAACTTTGTTTTCAGTAAAGCATCTGTAGTATGAGGCAAGCAGCACTACAGGCTATAGCCAGAGCATTAATATATGAAATGAATTTGAGCCCAAGTTTGGTATTGAAGATCTTTTATTTAAAAAAAAAAGTCCAAAATGTGCTTTAACAGAAGACTTCTAACAGATCACTTAACATCTGGCTGCCTACCCTAAACTTTGGTTTTGAATATGGGCATCTCCTTGGCTGTAACATTCATCTGGCGTGTAGCAGTGAGCACCACTTATATTCTCAAGTCTATAAGCACTGAAAAATCCAAGTAATGTAAATTACTTTTTTTAATAGATTGATAATCTAAATATTGAACAGTCGAGAAATACGCATTTCTAAATGATTGAAATAAGAAAAATGGTCATTGATTCTCTAGCAGTTTGGTTTTCCAGAGTAGAGCCACAGAACCTTTGTATGCAGCTCTTGGCTTTCTAGTTGTTACATCCATTGAATATAAAACTGTTGCATTGCAGGTAAATTTTTGTTATGCTGTCCTTGGCTTTATATCCCTTTGAGTAGGTGTTTTTTGGTTGAAAAAAGCTGGGGGGTGGGGCGGTGTCTTGTGAGTTAGCTCATGCTGGTTAATGTTCATGGTGAAAGTGGGTGAAGTAGATGACCCAGAAGATGAATGTTACTTTGGATTGCTCTGCTCTTCAGTTTCTGTGTGTTGCTGCTACCCAGCGTGTACTAGTACTCAGTGAAAGATAAACAGCTGCTGTGTGATGCTCTTTCCTAACCCTTGCCTTCTCTTTCTGGAGCTGCTGCTCGTCAGCACGCATTAAGAGCTTTGCAATAGGTGATGTTGAACCTAATGCCTGCTAGTAACAGCTGTTTTGTGAGTTTTATTAACAGACTTAAGAGTAAGGAAAATCATGTTTAGCAAAAACAGGTTTTGTCTTTTTTGGTTTTTTGTTTGAACAACCAAAAATCTAAGAGCAATTCCATCTGTCTGAACAACTCTGAAATTACCTGAGATGCTGCTGGCTCCATTAGCGATTTCCAGCTCTCTCTTTTTAGAAGTTTTTAACCTGATTTCCTAAGATCACATAACCATATCATCAGTTTATTTGCTGTGTCCTCACCCCTGCAACCAAGCTGAGTGTGAGGACTGAGATTGAGAAGGGGCAGATCACTTCACCTTGTACATCACAAAACCATCCTTCCTTTTTGCCCTGTTCCTGTCAGCTGGAGCCTTGCGAATTTATGAACTACTGAGCAACCAGGGATGCCATCCTTTGCTGGCGCAGGTTCTTACTGAAAGGGTGGTGAGATTTTTCTGAAGTTTGGAAAAATCTGAGTTCTTGACCAGTTGTCATTGGATGGCTCAGCTGTTCTTGAGCGTTTTGGAAAAGCATTATTTAAAAACTCATGCTTGTGGTCAGAGACCTCTCAGCAGCAGTGGCAGAGCTTGGCTGCCCTTTTTGCCTTCTGAGATAACTTAAAAAAAAAATTAAAAAAATATATGTAAAATAAAATATGGTCTGCCAGGAAACATTTGAATTCAGAAGGTGCAGCAGCAGAATTGTCGTGTTCAGCTTCTGCAGTGACATTGAACTAGATGAGAATTGCTTCAGAGTGTTTAATTTGTTATGGTATATATACATGTTCTTTCCTATTATCTCATATATATTTCAATTTAGCCTGAACGCTAAAGAAAAAGTAAAGCAGTGAGCTGTTGCTGCCCAAGGGTTAGGCCATGAGGCTTTTAACTGTGGAAATGTCATTTCCAAGTTGAAATTGTTCTAAGTGAGTTTTCTGGTTGGGGTGGTAACTGTAGAGCTGCAAAAAAAATTGCCAAATAATAATTTTAATGCTGGTGTTTGAGAAGCAAATACCTTGTGCATCACTAGTTAGCGATGGAGTATGTTCCATGATTCTTCCAGGGATGCCAAGGTCAGGAGCCGGTGGTGGGATGCTGGATCCACTTACAGGCTCTTGCAGAGTTCAAGAAGCATTTGATTCCCCTCAATGCCTACTCTGTTTTCTTTACCTTTAGCTGCCTTTTAGGACTAACTCATTCTCTCAGCTTTCTGGAGAACCCTGCCACCTTGCCTTGGACCCGCTGGCGTGCTTGGGATGCAGCCCATCACAGACAATTCTGGTTCATCAAACTCTGCTAGGCGAGTCTGCTGCTGGAGTACCTGGGAGTTGTATTTTTCTCATCTAGCTTCACTTTTGGGCTTCTACTTCCTCAGCAGATGGCATTTTTATCATGTTTTTCGGAAAGTCCATATGGCCTACAAGAGAGAGTATCTCTTTAATTGTAAAACATGACCACCTGTTCTGATTTTAATGAATGCAGTGAGCATTCGTCTTCATATATCTACTTAAAAATAGCTGCTTCAATTGAATTAAAAAAAACCCACCACCTCAGTTGGGCACCAACACTTCAGCTGCTGAAATAATCAATTAATAATTAAGTGGCTAATTTTAGAACCCACTGGCCTTGCCCATTCCCTCGGACTTATTGTGATGAGAGCAGACAGTGATTGATTGCCCTGCCGGTGCCAAGAGGCACATGCGGTGGTGGGGCCAGATGCCGGCAGGCTTAGAGCTGTTTATTGCGATATTTAGAAGGTGAATGCAGCTTCATGCATTTGCTTTGCAAATGGACTTGTCTTTCCTGCTACAGCTCTTTCCTTTCCACATTGCTCCAGCTGCTCACATGCAGCCATCCACAGGTACCCCTTTCACTGCCACCCTCTGAAGGATAAAATCTGATGCTCAAAAGGTATCCTAATGACTGGCCAGCTGGAGAGGAGGTTGAAACTGTAAGCAAAAACAGACTTGAAAGGTTTATCTGCTAACTGGCTCCTAATAAAAAGCCCTGCTAGAATCATTCTGCTCATTAAAATAACAATTGCTAGTTAACTGTTTCATAGCTCCTGCAGCAGGTCCACTGGCCAGATGAGAAAACATATTGAGCTCATGTTTTCAGAGAGGTGTAAGGGACCAGGATGTCCAAATCTTGTTAAAGGAGTGTTAATGCTTAATTCAGAGTCCCACTGAAAATTAACCCCTTTATTGAATTAGCCTGTCGGAGCATCATCTTGTTCTAAAGCTAACTAAAATACCCAAAGGGTAGGAACACACTGCAGTTTTGGTTGATAGATGTTGGCTGTTGGGAAGGGATTTAATATTTCAGAGGTGGAAGAAACAGGAGCGTTGGAAGGAGAGTGCTCGGGGGTACAGCACTTGCCAGCATTTCAGCGCTAGCAGTAATGGGTGCAATAGCTGCTGGGTTTCAACACGACAGGGTAATTTGACAGTTCGGTGTAAGTGGTGGAGAAAACTTGGTGTGTCTGCTTGGAGTGTCCGCTTTTACATATCTGTCAAGGAGGGAGAAAGCCAGAAAGCTCTTAGAGGAGAAGTCTCTGAACCCATCATATTATGCAGAGAGCAAGGTGCTGGAAGCAGTTAGAGGGGAAGGCAACTTGCCTGCTTACCTCATTTTACTGAAGGTGTTTCTGACACAGCCCCCCCATCCAATTAGTCTGTTAATATGGGGGAGAAGCTACCCTTGCCAGTTTGATGGCGGTTGCTGTAGCCTGATCAATGTAAATCCAGTTATCTCTCAAACCACATGGGATTTTGAGACAGCTGGGTGTTGTTTGTACGGCTGAGAGCCCTGCTTTGAAATGCTGTGCAAATACAAAAATAACCATAGCTATTGGCATTTAAATTCATTTCTATGTAATCTTTGTGATTAACTTCCATTGGTGGGGTGTTATTTCAGTGGGAGGAGGGTCAGAGCAGTTTTCAGCTGACGTCTGGGTATCACAAGTTGCTTGGTGAGAAAGGCGTCCAGCTCTGTTTCCCTGCGTGTGTGTGGCCATCCCTCCTTGCGCTTCCAAAATAGCAGGCAAGAATTAAATGAAGTTCAACATTAAAGGCTGAAAGTCAGGAAGGGAGAAGCTTATTAACCTTGTTGAGCCAGAAAAAGTACTACGGGTCTTGGGGGCTTGGGTCTTGTGGGGTTTTCTGTTCTTGTTTTTCTGTTTTCTTGGGAGTTGACATTTGGTTGTGCAGAAAATAAAATGTATCACTAATTCTGTGATCCCTTTATGTGGTTGTGTCACTGAAGAACATCTATAAATTAAATCTTAAGAACTGGAATTTAGTCTGTTCTCTCATTAACAGAAATGCTAATTCTCTGTTGATTGTTAATAAAGTCAAGGGAAAGAAGCAAAAAACACAAGTATGGAGGTTACCCATTTAGTGTAAGCATGAGAAATTTAATCCTTACTTTCCATGATCCAATTTAAGTAGGAGACCCGAGTTTTTAGCTTTGAGCTCTCCAGCAGTTTTCCAAGGGGGCACCGCCTGGGGAAGAAGGGAATGCAGGGAACTACAAATGGCACTTGGAGTGGCTGGGCAGGGAGCCAAGAGGGCAGGCAGGAGAGGCAAGAGTCCTTTTGGCTGCTGGCTTGCCCACCGGCCACGTGGGGTTTGCAGGAAGATGTGTGTATGTGCATGCACATGTGGGTGCACCTTTTTCCTTTGCTGACTCTTTGAAAGGCTGCTCAGACTGTTGCGGACTGAGTATTGGGGCCATTTTAAGAAGCCTGTTTAAACACTCCTTTGCTATAGTGCAGACTGTTTATCCCAGCTGAGGCTTTAAGTGAGATGTAGAAGCTGCAGGCAGGACTTTTGTTGTGAGCTGACTATTAGAGGTCCCGTGCATCCTTCCCAGCTGATTAAATTTTGTCCCTTTTCTTTCTTATCTCCAGATCACTGTGTTCACTACTACGATCTTCGCAACACTAAGCAGCCAATTATGGTGTTCAAAGGGCATCGCAAGGCAGTCTCCTACGCAAAATTTGTGAGTGGGGAAGAAATAGTCTCTGCGTAAGTATTGCCTTTTATGTAGGCTAAAAACTTTGTAGCCCTTGCTTGCTGGCGTTCTTCAGGGCCATCGTGCAAGTTTGCCTGCGTGGGTGGGTGTGCTCACTAGCTGCTGTGCTTTTGGGAAGCAGATCATTGCTTTTTTCTAAGACAAAAATAGACATTATTCCTGGTGTCACTTAGCTCTGCTCTGTCTTGTGGAGCTAAAATGACAGAGAGGAATATGGAGACAACTAGATGCAGATCCAGACCAAGAGCCCTGACTTTGGGAAGCTGCAGGTGGACTCTCGTAGTGCTGTGAGTGCTGAGGGTGCTTCTGACCAGAGCTCTGCTGCAGAGAAGGCTGCTGGCAAAGCCCTGAGAGCAGTAATCTGTGGTAAAACAGAGCTGATGAGCAACAGAAGTGATCACATGGCGCTACTGTGTCTGAAGAGGAGGTTTAGCCACAGCCTGAAAGCAAATCGAGTAGGACTGACTGATCTCTTCTTTGGTAGTTTATTTATCTGCTCTGTGAAGGCCCTTTTTAGGATTATACTTGAGTTAGAAAGTAAGACAAGGAGAAGTGTTGTGTTTTGTGGTCCTAATGATGCAGCTTTTCAGCCAGAGGAGACCATAAGGTCTGCTATGAAGGCCCTGAAGAATAATATTCTACAGCTTCTGTTCAGTTGTGTGGCCAGATGTGGCTGCCTCAGGGCTAGGTGGGTTTTCAGTCATGTGGCTATGAGCTTGTCTGTCAAATAACACAGTGAAAGGTTTGACGGGCTGGCTACAAACCTCTTCAATAAACCAGAAGTGAGCCCCTCTTACATGGTGGGGAAAACCCAGGTAATCTTGGGGGGCTGCAGGGCAATCTTTGATCTCAACACACTCAGGGGTAACATCTGAGGGCAGCAGGGATGGATCACACGGGTAGATCTAGTCCTAGGAAGCGTGTACCACTGTATCCAGCCCATGATTATCCAGCCTGGCTCTATCCCGTGTTTTCAACAGTTTGCTCTAGAAGCCTGGAGCCATCGCAAGGCATTTTAAGTTGTATTCAGGCTGCTAGTGAGTTGCTCTGAGCTGAACTGTGTGATGGAAGATTCCCTGGTGGCTTCTGATACTGTTTATATTTAATCAGCTCCACTCTTCTTATTTCCATTAACAGTCTATAAGGGTGCAGATTCTTACCTAGAACACAGAGAAAATTAAATGTAATGCTTTGAACCAAATCTGAGTAAGAAGAAAAGGTTTAATAGAAGCAGGAGGAGGCTAGAAATGTTTTACAGCCATGATCTAGTGGAGCATCATCTCTGGGATGTTTCAGGACAGAGTGGCCTTGTCCTGCTTGAACCAACTGTCTGAGAAAGCTTAGCCCACAGTCCTGGGAGGAATATCGATAGAGCTGTCAGACTTGGTCAGGCAACAACAGGGTGAGGTGACTAACTGGAGGATTCACCTACCTTTTTCTGCAGGAATAGAAAGAAGTGTCAGAGAGAAAGGATTATTTTTCGTGCCTTTCTTTTGCAAATTGAGGCGAGGAGGCAGCAGTAGTGATTCCCGAAAATCAAGCACTGATTTCTTTTTAAGAAAAAATTATATGTATATTCAGATTCTTTAGATTTCTAGCTAAAGCTGTTTTATAGATTGCATTGATTTACTTTGCCTTGTAGAGTTAGATTTTTGACCTCAAGGGTGTTCAGAACTGCCTGGTATTTAGCACAACACATTGATTGCAGTGCTGATTTACAGAGAGACAGATCTAACAGAGCAGCACAACCATGATATTTTTTGGAAGAGGGTATGAAACCAGAAGAGCAGTGCAACACCAGGAGGATCAATGGTCTTTTCCTCTCTTTGCAGTCCAGTGGCAGATAATATTCTTTTATGGCATGTTTATCCTAAACAACACAAATGTGGCTAGAGCTTGATGGGGATTTGTTAACAGTAAAGCATTCTATTAGTAATAGTCTTTAAGTGTTTTTATTTTAATGAAGCCATCTAAAATGTGTGCTACTAAAATATAGAGGTTAAGTGCCTGTATATACGAGGTCTTCTTGATGGGTTAGCTAATAGCAGAAGCTGTCACAGGAATCTGACAACTTGTAGACCAGGGATTAGTCTTTTGCTGCTTTACCCTGCCTTCAGGAAAGTTTAGTTTCCAGGCAACTCTGAAGCTTTTAAAAGCAGCATTTTAAAAATACATCTGCCCTAATAGCACAGAAGGTACCTCCCTATACTTGTGGGCCAAAAAAGCAGCAGTGTATATCTTTTTGCCATTTCTATGAGCTGTGCTGTTACTGTGATGGTAAGGACAAGGGAAGGGAAGGAAGAGTGAGCAGCAGTGTAGTGCAGGGATGGATTTGGAACAAAGATCAAGCTGAATACTGTGTTTTAGCTCCCCACCCCACCCCCACCTCCTCCCCTCCCCCAGTCAAGACCTGGGATGAGGAATGCACTCCTGCTTAAGTCATAGTATTACAGATAAAGTTCATACCTTCATTCTGATCTGACCTCATACTATTATTACAAATGACTAACAAATCTTGCTGCAACTCCCTTATCGCTCCTTTGTCATTCCAGCTGTCATTGAGGATCGAGATAAGGTTTTTGCAGTATAGCACGAGGTGCATCTCTCCTCTTTTGTGCTATATTTTTAGGTAAATGTGACATTGGTGCAGGGCCAATGTCTTGTGTTGTTGGCAATATTTGATGGATCTTGGGTGAGGTTTTTTCCCTCAACTCTAAATATTTGGAAAGCAGCAAGGTTGGGTGACACAACCTGCATGAGGGGAGCATTGCCTGCCTCCCCTCCCTCCCACCCAGGAGGCTGTCAGGTCCTGCTCCCAGTCTCTTTTGAACTGAAGATCAAAACAGCGCTACTCCTTTCCTCAAGGGTAGCTTCAGGGGGCTCTGATCCCACCACGTCACCATTTGT
Organism: Falco peregrinus; assembly: GCF_023634155.1. Lineage (NCBI taxonomy): Eukaryota > Metazoa > Chordata > Aves > Falconiformes > Falconidae > Falco > Falco peregrinus. The sequence goes on along the minus strand of NC_073730.1, from coordinate 5,754,814 downwards.
TCCCTTACTGTGGAGCCCATCACCTTAAGTCAGTGAGTGCCAGAATATGAGCCTGGCAACTGCTGAAGAATAACTCTTGTGAAGTAAGAGAGGTTGGTGTCCCCTCAGGTTTGGGGTAAGAAATTAATCCTGTATCTCCCAGAAACCTGGGATCTTCATTTCAGTTGAGCTCTGCCAGGCAGAGGAGAGTACCTCCACCTTCTTTCTCTTGCCAAAGGGAAGATGTATGCTTACAGCAAATAAAAAAAAAAAAACATTTTGAAGGCATGTATGTTTGCATGTAGGGGAACAGTGGAAAACATCAGTTTTGTTTTAATCCTGACAGAGTTTGGATATTTTTACTTGTCCTGTCTAGCTTTGCTGCCAAGGTGAAAAAAGAGGAAGTCTGAGATTTGTATCCGTGCAGTCTCAATTACACATGAGTAAACAACATCAGCTGAATGGTAATAGCAACTCTGAGCCCCTATAGGTTTTTATATGCTGCTGCTTGGTATTGGGCAGGAGAACATGCTTTTAGGGCAGCTGGAGGGGGAGGAGACTGCTTCTTACCAGTTCTGTAAAGGCATGAATGAGAGTTGCAGCCAGCACAGAAAAGGGAAGAGATTTTGTTCATGCTGTAAAGGCTTAAAACCAAAAAATAATAATAAAAAAAAATCAGTGTGTCCTGGATCTTGAGGGGGCAGTGATGTCCCAAAAGCTGTACAGTTCAGTGGAGGACTCCACAATTGATAGGAAAAAGGAAGAGTAATATTTCAGGGAAGTTTTTTAGTCAAACGTGTAATATGCTTTGACAGGCTTCTAAAATAATGTGATACCTTTCCGAGCTCAAGCTGAGTTGCATATGATTGAAAGCAGGATAAATTTTCTGGAGTGCACTAAGACTTCCTATGTTTACCTTGCAAGTAGGGTGTTAAGGACCAGGGTTGTGAGCGAGGAGTTCCTGCTGTATGGCAGCAGGGTAACTTTAGGTATTGTTTTCAGGTCAACAGACAGTCAGCTGAAGCTGTGGAATGTAGGGAAGCCTCACTGCTTGCGCTCCTTCAAGGGTCACATCAATGAGAAGAATTTCGTAGGGCTTGCTTCCAACGGAGACTACATTGCCTGCGGTGAGTAGAGCAGCCATCCTGACAAACGCTAATGGGACTCCTCGGAGCTGATGCCTCTCCAGTTGCAAAGCACATCAGAAGTTGTGTTACATAGCTGCATAGGCTTTTTAACAGACAATTTTCCTAAACTTCTACCTTCCTTCCCTTCTCAGGGAATGGCATACGGAGCCCTGACCTAAGGGGCTCTGTTGGTTTCCTCCTGCTTCAGACGAGTTCTTTGTCTATGACGATTCAGACTTGCTGTCACCAAAAATCAGCTGCTAATGTAGTTGCTGTTGATATGACTTAAGTCTTTCAAGTTTAAGAACTGACACATCTTCCCAAGGAAAGGTAGTAGCCTGGACCACACGAGGGTCCTGTACTTGTCACTTAGTGCAGCATTCTGTGTGGTGAAGCTACACGCTCATTGTGAACAGCTCCCTAGAAGGCTGAATCATCCTGAAGCAGTTAGCCCTTTGGCCATTTCTGTCCTTTCACCACCGAAGTTACACTGTTGAACCTCTGTAAATCCACAGGTCCTGGTAGGAAAGCAGTGACAGGCTCATAGCTGTGGGGTAAGCAGGACAGCTGTGCCAGCACTGAAGGGAGGAGCTTAGCTTGTGTATTCTCTGTGATCTCTGTACTATTTGCAAGGCAGAAATTGGGATGGATTTCTAAATAAAGCCTGCACACTGTCTAGTCTCTCTTACTTAAACCTCCACGGACCAAACTGTCATACTTGATTATGGCAAGCAAAACTGTGACAGTGTTACCTGCCTTAGGGCTGTAACGCCGAGCAGGCTGAGTGTAGTGGTGTTTCATGTGGTAGCGTAGATGCTCTGCCCTAAGGAAGTTATGGGGGACGGTTGGGATCCCGTATATTTTGCAAGTGTGCTGCATACTGCAGTTGTCTTGTAATAAAAGCTGGTCCTGTTACTAAGCATCGTGAAAGTTTGCTGAGGAGTACTCCCAGTTGCCAGGGCACCGTGATGATGATAACTACAAGGAGGAAATATCTGGTCTTGTCTTAAGGCTTCTTAGCTCTTTCATTGTTTCTTTCTGTTCCTGCTACCAGGGCCTAATCTTGTATATTTATTTTTTTTATCTCTAGGAAGCGAAAATAATTCCCTTTACCTATACTATAAGGGCCTCTCAAAGACACTGCTGACATTCAAGTTTGATACAGTGAAAAGTGTCCTGGACAAGGACCGGAAAGAAGATGACACAAATGAGTTTGTGAGTGCTGTATGCTGGAGGGCACTACCAGATGGGGTAAGCTTTCTGCTCAGACACCCAGCTGGGTGCAAAAGGAATGCCTCCTGCTTTTTCTCACAAAATAGAATTGCTGAGGGTTTGACTGCACTTGGTATTTTCCCGTTTATGGGTATTGCAGATAGGCATGAGAATGTGAAGATTTGCAGGGTAGTTGAAATGCTGGGGGCGAAGGGACTGCTGTGCTCTTAACTCTTCTACCTGGGTGTTTGAATTTCTCTACTTGGCATCTGAATTCCCAAAAGCAGCATTGTATTTCTGGCACTTAATTGTTTTTGTAGGCACATTAGCAGGTTTTTGGATGTTTTAATGAAGGCACCTGCAGGTACTCGGTGTGGAGCCTTATTTCGATGTTACTGTTTCTGTATGGGCTTGGTCATTGAAATACAGCCCCCGTGTTTAGATGAGTAGATATGTAAAAGAGGCGAGCCCAGACTCAGTCACCTCAATGACTGTTCCAGTGACACCTAATTCATATACGTAGCATGTGTACTAATGCTGCAGGCAAACCTGACACAGCTTTTGTGAGAGTGGCCTTTTGGCACAGAGCTGCTCTGGAGAACAAAATGCTGCTTTTAAATTCAGAGTGCTCTTGAAAACCTTGCATTAAAAAAAAAAAAACAAACTTGAGCAAGTAACTCTCTTGTATGTACAAGGGTTTGCAGATCAGATACTTAATGGGCTTGTTGGGAGGAGGAGGAAAGGAGCTCATCCTAAATACAGTCTTCCATTTAGCTAAAGTGGAATGCTGCCTAATTGATGTCCTGAGATGTTGCATTCACAAAGATAGCGTTTCGGAAGGGTAAATTTTACCAATCTGTTTCTGTATGAAGAAACTGCCCCCACAACCATGATTCAGTTGTCACTGGCATAAATTCACTTCAGATAGATGCTTCTGAACCAAAACAAAAATAAACTCAAGTGTCTGAAACTGCACTTTGGATTTAAAGGTGAAAAGTGGGCTGTTGTAGTTTGAACAGTGGGCATGAGACTCTCATGTAGGGTCACCAACCTTCTTTTTGGCTGGGGATTTAGGAGGATTTGGTATACACAGACATGACATCTCAACGGAGAGTGGCTGTTGGATGTTGCATAGTTTGTCTTTCTGCTACATAAGAACCTGGGTGTCCAGAAATACCATTCCCTGAACTGACTTCACTGCAGTGTTTCTGTGTTGGGTTGTCCTGCCCACTGGCCTCCTGGGCAGCTTTTCTACAGGCACTTTTTTCTACTTTTTCTACAGTCTAACAGTGGTGTCTCACTCCTGCAGTTATTCCTGTTGCATCTGCACCTTATCAGTCGTCTTTTCTGATTAACGTGTTTTACTCTGATAGACCTTCTGCTTAAGCAACTGAGAAACTTTTGAGCAGTCACCAGAGGCTGTGAAGCAATCCTTCATAACAAGTTTGAAAAATACTGTGCAAAAACGTAATAGTTAAATCAGGGCCGTCAAGATTGCACCAAATAACATTCAGCCTTCACTCCATTAAGCAGCATTCAGAATCTGTTGCTATTCTGATCTTTTTTTTTTTCTATCATTCCTTTCTTTTTCCCTGGGCTTCTTCTAAATTAGCCTGTTTCTCCCATGGCAGCCACAGTACCTGGCTCTCGTTTGTAAAGAAAGCAGCAAAAAGCTGCCTGTGATCTGAGAGCCACTGGCTGAGTGTTTAGCTTCCATGTTTCACCTCTGCCTGTGGTGCATGCTGTCCTGCTTTACATACCAAGCAAGCAACCTTTCTTGCTTTTGCCAAAAGGCCTTAATGCTTTCTCATACCATATCCCCAGCCCCCCCTGAGATGAGAAGTACCTCTTCACCGATGCAGCTACACGTTTCTCTTCTTTCTTCTACCGGCACAGCGGTCCTCTCCGACCTAATTGAGACTTTGCTCATGTTCTTAGGAAATTAAATTACTGCACAGCCAAAGGTCACTTATGTCCGCAAAATCTTGCTTGAATGATGAAACTCTTCTATTCTCCATTTTGATAATGTTTCTTAAATTTGGCACAATTTTTTTTTAAAAAAAATGAGCTTCATATATACAAGCTCCCCTAAAAGCTAGCGTGTGTTTTTTTATGATGCTCGGGTGAACTAGGGAGGGCCTTTGCCTCGTAGTGCCATCAGCATCTGTGGGAATCTGGGAACCCACAGCCTATTTCTGGCTTAACTGCAGACTTAGATCCTGGGTGAGTCAGGCTGCCGTAGTTTCCTAATTAGAAGAATTACCACACCTACCTTCCACCGCTGGTGGTGATCGTGCCTGCTCTGCCTAAGGGTGCATGCATCAAAGCATCTCCAGCCTAGCAGCCCTGCAGAGCCCAGCACAGGCTGGGAAACCTGCCCCAGAGCCGCAGGCAGTGTGATGAGTAAGCTGCTGTGAGCATCCTGTTCTCCGTGCTTTGCTGCGTTGGTTCAAAGCAGTCTCCTTGTCTCTGTGCCACAGTCATTGGGCAGTAGCTTCAGTTTGCTACCTGGAGTGTGTCTCAGGGGGGACATGCAGGCATTGTGTGCCAGCCTTTCCCCAGGGCTCCCCGGCAAAGCAGACTGTCCTCTGTTTCCCTACAGTGCTGCTCTCAAGGATTGTTCTTTAATTAACCTTTCAAGATGAGATGAGTAAGTTTCAGATCTGTCAGTTATCTTGGGAAGCATGAGGACATGTACTTCTTCATGCACTTAAGTGCAAAATCTCAGATCCTAATTAAAACAACTAAAACTTTCAGATGAAATGTCATTGATTCTTTCTTAAATCTATTTTTATGTAATTCAAGTTTTTACTTCCTCCTGAGCCAAAGTCAAGCTGTGCCAGCAGCCTTTGCCAGAATCCCTTTTTCTTTTCCCTTCTGCATTGGTTTTCCTTTGCTTACAGAGATGCAGGGACCTTTTTGCTAGAGCTGTCACCTTTCCAACTGTAGAGGTCCAGCCAGCACCCTCTTTCCACCTGTGTCAAACCATAATGAGGGAGAGAAATTGTTCTCCATAAGTGCTTATTAGCATTTTGCATCAGTCTTACTCACTTTTCAACTCTTAGGTAATGTTTAGGAATAAGCACTAGCTTGTAGGCTAATAGTTTTGTTAGACTCTTCGGGGGGGCAGTTGGGGGGGAAAGGGACAAACAAAAAGCTTTCAGCAGGTACATCAGGAAGCAGACCTCTTGCTCTGCTGCTTTTGGTGCTGTGTTTTGGACAAAGGTAAATAGGCTGTTTATTTTTTTAAATAGCACTTATAGTTTGTGGGGAAAATTATTTCCCACTTCTCATTTTACTCTAAAAATTGATGAATATTTTGAAGTAGAAAAAGCATCAGGATGCCTTCAGCCTAAGTGACCTGATATATGAGTTAGAGAGAGATGCTTCTCAGAACCTTCCCTAAACCAAATCCTTTTATTTCCAATGTTATGGATTTTATAATATACCTTTGCCATCCTTTGTTCTTGGTACCTTGGCTAGATGTAGCCAGCTTGATTTGAAATGTGAATCTGGTCTTGAGATTGGGAAGTACCTTCTATTACATGGGCATGTAAGCAGACAGTGCTCTTGCATATAGGGATGCTTTTGCATATAGGGAAAGGAAATTATAGTAGTGGTAGTAGCTCACTGCAGCTAGGTGGATAGAGATGTTTTATCTGTCTTGGGAGGGTCACTCCAGTTATGTCTAGGTAGATGGATAGCAGCTGGAGGAGACTGGTTTGTGCTTTCTTTTCTTTTCCTTTATGTCCTACGTGATGTTTTCCCCTTCCCTAAAGGAGATACCTTTTGCTCAGACCTGCTTTGTCATATTGCAGAGTTCAAGATGTGCATCATACAGCTGTGTTAAGTAATTGCATCTCAGGTAGCCCTTTTCCCAGTCATGGTTAGTGTTTCTCAGAAAGAAGCTGTCAAAAGAGAAAGCAAGGTTGAACCTGCTCCCAGGACAGGAAAAAGGTATTACTACTGAACACAGAAGCAATTTGATTATGTAGATTAAGCATGGCTCAATCTATCATAATCACTGTAAAGAAGCCATTTAATTTTGTACCTGTTTGCATGAGTATTCATTACTGCCGATAAGCAGGTTAGCTGGGGAAAGATTTCTCAAGCAGAAATGTTGAGGCTTTGATACCAGTGAGGAGATGCAGATAAGAGCAGGAGAATGCCATGCAAATTAATTTAGGTAAACCTTTATGTACATATATACATATATGTATGTATTTTTAGAGGGGTAAAGAAGGCAGATCCATTGAGAACAGCACTGCAGACTTGTAACCAAGCCATCTCATTGTGGTGAGCAGGTGGGTGGTGGTACATGCTGGATGGATGCAGAGGTCTCCTGGTGCTTGGGAGGAAGGCTCTCGGAGCAATGGCATAGCAGCTCTGTGAAAGCATCTCCTCTGCCTGATCAAAGAGAGCAGAAATCCATGTACGTGTTTTCTCACCTTGTTGTTGCTTCATTTTAATTTAGGGGAGTCTAGAAACAGTCATTTAGCCACAAGTGAAAGAAGCAGGCTCTGGTACTCCAGGCTTCAGGTTGTTAGGCGTTGTCATATGATGGGAGTATCTTCATAATTAGTCTTGCATCTCTGAACTTCTCTTTGTTCATCTAAGAGGATGATGATATAGGAAATACTCCCTTCAAATAGGTTTTTGGTGCATCTCTTCAGAAAATAAGCTTTCCTTCGGTTTATTTTTCCTTTCCTCTGAACATTCAACTTTGGTAATGATGTCTGGCTTTAATTCTTTAAATAGAAACCTATAATTGTACCACAATAAGCTGGTCACTTAATAGGGCTGTAATCTTGTTCACCGATGAAAAGTAGCCATCCTTTGTTTCCCAGTAGCCTAATAAATGGTACACAATGTACACAGGAGCTAGTCAGGGACTCTTGATAATTTACAATCAGCAAATTGGCTTGCTTCGCTGGAATTAATTTAGCCGATACAAATTATTTCGGGAAGTGATTCATTGCCATTTTAAAGCACTAATTAATTTGGATGACTTATGAACATTAAAAATGAAACCTCCTTTGTCATTCCCAAATAACTAAATGCTTATTCAGTGTCATTCTTAAGCAACTTGTATTGACTGTAACTACATCTCTTGTAGCTTGAAATATGAATTCCAGTGGGATTTTTGAGGGAAAACAAGTGTAATACTTGATTTTTTTAAAAAATTTTTTTTGTGTGTGTGCTGCTTTGCTGCAATTTTCAAGTCTCAAAATTGGTGAAGATTCTGACTTCCAGCTTCAGCTCAGTGTTGTTCTATTTTTGCAGCATCCTCAACTAGTTGTTCAAGTGTTGGTTAAGATATACCTGGGTAGTAATCTAAAGCTTATGAGATAAATGCCTGCCTGGAGTGATCAGACCCAAGCTGTCCCTTACCTGCCTCTGATACCAGCTGTGGCACAGGTAGCAGCATGAGTAGCTCTAACCACAGTACTTTCGGGGAGGGCACCTGCTGTTTTCTGATTCATCCTTTCTTTCCTAGACGAGGGCTAGCCTGTACCGTTTGTGTGCAGCATCTCCCAAACTGGTATTCATACACGTTATTCTCCAGTGCAGTGTCACACTACTGCTTTATCATGGAAATACGATTGTCTTCATCTTCTTTCTCGTGATTGAAATGCACAGCAGTTTATGGGAAGCGGGGAATGATCAGCTTTTAAAAAAAGCAAGATGTGACTTTGATCAGGTTTATTCTACTGTTTTTTCTTCCCTGCCTGAAAATCTTCAAAGATTTTTCTTCCTCCTGTGGAAGCTGTCTAAGCCCTGTAGCACGTGTGCTATGAAGCTCACAGCTGTCTGTGTGATGGCTTCACACTCCTCTTGACATGCCCTCTGCTCTCTGGCCATTGGCAATGCTTTAAACAAGAAGTGTTTTCTTTGCCTTTTTTTTTTTTTTTTTACTTCGCTGCTTCACACTTTCCTTAGTAGTAAATGTATTTTATTTCTCTTTCATCCTACCTTTTTCATGTTTATTGCTCCCTTACTCAATTGAAAATCTCAAATCCTTATTAAAAATGAGTGAAACCCAGAATATCAAAAAATATATCATGCTTGATATTTTTCCCAAAAAATTTTAGTGTTACCTATGTATACCAGCACGACTATTTTATATGCTGCTTGAAAACTATTTTCATATGCAGAATAAATTTTTTACCTTGCTGAAAAAGATGTTGCAAGTTCAGTATGTATGCTCCTTTGTGCTGAACATGCTCGTGTACTTTCGTTGCCCCTATCTCTTCAAGTGCTTATTTTGGGCTCTATTTTTTCTGTGGCTAAGGAGAATTAATTAAAAATACTCAGGTGACTAACAATATTTTATTTCCCATCACAACCCTTGGAGTCCAGCCACAGAACTTGGGGGGGGGGGGGGGGGGGGGAGGGGAAAGAAGAAATAATCAGACAGTTCACGCATTATATTGAAATCTGTGTGTTGAAACTTTGTTCCATATGAAAGACCATCTTGATAATGTGATTATGCAAATGACAGGCTTTAGGAGAAAGTGTTTAATTTTGAGTCTTCTGTAGAAGAAGAATAATATTGGTAAATGTTCTTTTTTTTGTATTGCCTTCTCCCCAGTTGCAGAACACCCTCTGAGCTTCCTCCAGGTCAGGGCAGTGGAGTGTGGGCAGGGGTGAAAGGAGCTGGGTGATCCCCTGGTAACTCCGATCTCTGTCCACTGTGCTCCTCCTGTCCGGGTTGGGGAAGTGTATCGCACTGTTTATTTTGCTGTTTTGGGGCTCAAGGTGGCATGCCAGCGGGTGGCTGGTACATCAGCACCTATGTTAACTCTTCCTTTCTGAAATGCAGAGCAGCTGGCCGAGCCACCGCTGTGAACAGAGGGGATGAGTCTGTAGCTTTTGTTCAGCTCTGGAAGTTCAGGTCCCCTGTGGTACTGCAGCACTCTGATATTCTCGCTTCTATTTTAAGAATAGCTTCTTCAAGAAATATAGAGGTGGCTTAGGCTTTTCTTCTTTTTTGGTTTTAACTTTACATTTGCAAACTTGGTTTCTCTCTCCTTCTGCAAGGTGAGGCATATATCTTTCTTTTCCCCTGCATAATCACAGAAAATTGCCAAGGAGTTGATGTTTTTTTGAAGTGAAGGCAGATCAAAGTCTCACATGTTTCTTGAATGAAGACAGCATTTACTCTTTCAGACTTTTACAGCTGATGTTTGCCTGCTGATGAGTCTCTCCTAATGCCAAGGCAAGTAGACAGCATGCTGTAGATAAGGAGGACTTCAGACCTATTAGAGTCATCTCTTTCCTAGAGCGAGTCAATGACACAGTAGTCGACATAACTCTGAGTGCTGTTGACATTGCAGTTCCAGTAGGTGATCCCAATGGTGCAGCTGTAGAGATAATGGATTGCAGTTCATTGCTGGTGGAAGCAGAGGTCCAAGCAGGCTCTTGTTGTTTCCTAGGCTTTAAAAAATAAGAGCATCCCAATGCAATCACAAATTGTATCGCAGTGATACACACTGTGAACTGGGGATGCAAAGAAGTCTCTCTGTGGCTGTCATTAAACTTCTAGGTGGATGTTTCTCTCCTGTTGGGACTCTGCTGCTTTAGTAACCATAAATTCTTTATTCAAGTATGGGTTTCATAACAGATGAACCCTAGTCAGGATTTCACCTGGAACCTGGACTTCATTCCTGACTCTGTCCCCAACTCCCTGCTGAACCATAATGTTACAAGGTACAGGCTGAAGTGCAGCAGTATGTGTCATGTGGCCCTTTGGGTAAACTATGTCCCAAACAGTACAACCTAATAGAAAATTAATTGTACTAGGGTGATACTCACAGTTACCCTTATGCTATGTATTGAAGTGGAGAGAGAAAAAGAGCAGATTTGTATTTAGAGAGCATTTGCTTTTAGAATTAAATAGTCGAACAACTCTTTTCCCTTCTCACCCAACCTCTGCAGTGTTGTTGTTGGGCCCCTTGGTCTGAACTCTGATACAGAAACCTGCTGGGTTCTAGAGACACAGATTACTTTATTGGGCTGTTGTACAGTTTAGGGGTTGGTTGGGGTTTTTTTAGATGGTGCTTGGAAGCCTACTTCATGTGAGTTGTAAGCTCTTATCTTTCCATGCTTGTTCTTAGTGTTGTGCCTCACCAGCATTTCCCCCTTTATTGCCCTGGGAATTGGGGGCGGCAGGCGTGATCTTTCTCTTCCCTGACAACTTTTAGCCTTTGGGCAGGAAGGCTAATCCCTAGTATTTTCGGGGGGGATTATTATGTATAGTGTAGTGTCCTGGAGCAGAGCCCTGTGAAACCAGTAATGCATTGTAGGATCCAGGCAAGTTTTGTGGGTACTGAGCCAACATCTATTGCCTGATCTCAAGTTCCAACTAAAGCTGGTCTCCTCTGAGTCAGAGCATCTCCTGTGCGAGCAGCCTTTGCTTTACTTTTCCACTGCTAGGTTCATGCTGGCTTTTGGGTTTTTAAGTGCCATCTGTCTGCTCAAGTCCCTGGTTGGCACGAAGTGCCAGTGAGATGAGGTCTGAACGCTCATAGCTAACCTCAGTGAGTCGGGCAGTATTCAGTGTTTTGTCAAGCAGATGAAGGGGGTCGTTTCAGGTAGAAGCTGCAGGGATAAAGCTGCGTTTCTCAACACTTACTGCTGAAGGAGGACTCTGGTTTCAGACCAGCAAGAGCTAAGTGAGAGAGAGTAAGGTAGGTTTTGAAAAGCCATTGGCATTGGGCTAACCACTGCCTTTGAAGTCTGCTTCAGTGCAGCAGCAGAATTCCCACGTCAAGGGTGTTTGAAACCCTTGCTGCTGGTGGTCTGCTGTCACTGCTGTTTGAAGGTGGGTTTATAACCTCATTCCCTCTAACAAGTGGCACTGCCTCAGTTACAGTCAAAGCAACCTCACAATTTTGTCTTTTTTTCTCTTTCTCCGTATTCTTCAGCGTATCTATTGATGGCAAGGCCTGCCAGGCCACCACCATTCAGTAGTCACAGCTCATGAGCTGCATCAACCTTTTGCTCTAAGGCTCCTAATTAAGCAATTTTAATGGCAGGATTTAATGTTTTACAGAGTCTAAATGAAGTGGAAAAATATGAACTGGGTTGGCTTTTTTTCCAGCACAAGATTTTGATCAGATAATTTAACCTCTGGGTGAAATGGAAGTAGAAGCATTTATGCACAGGTGGTTTTCTCTGCAAAAACATTACTTTATGTAGGTCTCTGCATTAATATTGTTACTGCTTGGCTTTGGGCAACTGCTCTGAAGTTTTTCATATGTTTCCTGCCCTTCTGTTATCAGTAACAAAATCCCAGAGCATTTTGAAACCCAGTAACTTGTGACCAGCTTAATGCCAGTTATGTTGCAAGCTAGTAAAGCAAGAATTAAGGCTTTTATGATACTCTTTGTAAAAACAACTGCTCAGACTGGTTTTCCAACAGCAACACAGATTTGTATCTTTTAACCTATTTAAATAAGACTTAGTTTCCTTTTTGTGGTGTCCTGATCTATTTCTAGCTAATGATGGATGAGCTAGCTATGTGCACAGAGTGAAAATAGTCACTCCTTAGAAAGCAATCTCGTGTCTGAATTGAAACTACCTGGATATGTAATTAGGATATGTAATTATTTTATATAGAATACACAGAAATTATAATAATCACTCTTTCTGAAGAAAGAGAAAGCCAGTATGGCAGGAAAGTTATGTTTAGTGATTTAATGAGTACCTTTTAGACAGAAATGATACTGTTAAATTTGGGGTTGTGCGGCTGAAAAGAGTTGCATTCGCTCTTGCACAAAGTGTTTTGAATTCTGCGAGGGAAGCGCTGTTCCAAACAGTTACATCTTTTATATGTTATTGTTATATCATAATCACTTCTGAAGCTCTTATCTAGTTGCTAAAGCTGGAGAGAAGTGAGCTGTTTGCAGTACAAGATTTTCTGGTTTTACTTCAGTATGTCTGAAGTGAATATTAAGTTAAGCAAAGAGGTATAGCTGGGGCAGCCTGGGGAGCTGGTAGATGAGACAGTGCATTGTTTCCCGTTTATAATAATGAGAGATACTAGAGGGAAGATAAGCAATATTACATATACTGGGAAGAAAGATTGGTTCAGATCTATTAAATAATAAAAAAAAAAGTTCATTTTGCCTGTAATCTGCAGATAGCACATAAATTAACTGCAGCAGAAGCTGCTTCTCTCCCCGCTACCTGCGCTGGCAGAAGCTCAGCATCACTAGCCAAGTCTCCAAATGTAAATCAGGCATACATGATTTTTTTTTTTTCTTCCAAGGAAGACCTTCTACAAAGCAGACTGCTCTGTCCAGGTTTCTTCCAACCAACAAGTAATAGCAAGCCAGTCTAGGCTGGGGAGTATGTGCTTGCAGGATGTCTTGACTTGTTTAGAGTGAAATATCCTTGATTAAAATAGGAGGTTAATAGTGCTTCTCTATGTGCCTTGCTTCACAACTGGCATATTAGCTCTAGCATTTGAAAAGATAAATTTGGGCCAGCAGGAGTAAGAAAAGAGAGAGAGGGAGGGGAAAAGAGCTGGCAGTAAAATAGAAATGTCTTTGTTTAGTACAAAGATTCATCTCACTGTCAGCTTTCTGTTTTTGTTAGGTTCACACTTGGCTTGACAATGCGAAAGAAGAAATTTAAATGGTTAGGAAATGCATGAAAATCCAGAGTAAAACAGGAGTTAGCAGCTTGTGAAACTTTTATTCTAGTATTACAGCAGGCAGCAGCCTGCACTGGGAACTTGGGTGGGTTTTTGTTTCAAAACTTAAGAATATATATTTACCTTGCCAAAAGTAAGTAAAGATCTACACTGAAAAATCACTTTGCTGATGCTCATATGTTTGTATAAGAAAAATACCACTTCAGAGATTTCTTTTGAGTAAATGTTTGGCTAGATGTATGGTTACAGGGTGAAGGGGTGCAGTTTGGCTACGGCTTTCCTGTTGTATCCTTGAATGCAAAATCAAACCTTGTCCACGTCTCTTGGCCACCCTCTGCAGTGATCCCTTTTCTTCCCATCATAAGGTTCTTTGGTTTTTTTGGTTTTGTGTTTTTTTGTGGGTTTTTTTTCCTCCAAGAGCAGAGCTGTCTGAGTGCAGAAGCAGGGACAAGAACAGTCTCCTCGTAAGCCCACCACAATCACTCAGTCTTTGGGTTATGCTATTCATTGTAATCCTGGGAATTACCCATTCTAGAGTGGGGAGAGAAGCTATGAAAACTCATTTTTGTACAGATTTTTGAAGCTTCCATTGTTTCCCTTTGCGAGCAATGTTGAGGTTTATGATGTAGACACAAGTGTATTCTTGGCCTGGTTGGGACTTCTGTGTTAATTTCAGGTAAAATATGAATATGGAATTTGAGCCTAGCTCACTACAAATCAAAGTTGAAGTAATGGATGTGATGCATACCAAGCCCCATCATCTCAGTCTATCCTTATTCAGAGAAATGCATACTGTCTATGTGCCATGTGCGGCTTTTTTTTTTTTAGAGGCCATTTTTTATACTATCACTTATTTCTTCCTTGAAAGCTATAGCTAGGGCAGTAGATGATCATGAACTCTTCACAGGAGCTGTTCTGTTCATGATTGTAGCAGTACACATGGGTTTGTGACAAGAAATGTCATGTGTGGTCCTTACAGAGAACAGTTGGTTTTATTTTCTTGTATTCCACTGTATTTTTGTCTTGTATTTCTCACTATCTCTGCTCTGAAATGTTTGAGGCATCATCAGGCTGAGAGAAAAGCAGGGGGTACCTGCTGCACACTCCAGCTTCAGCTTTGTGGCATCTGAGGAGTAAGTCAAAAGCAGCATCTCTTCAGAAGGAGTATCTAAGATCGAGGGAGAATGAAGCAGGTTAGCTTAAAAAAAAAAAAAAAAATTTAAAAAAATCAAATGTCTGTCTGTCTCTCCTCACCCTTTGTCAGCAGAGCACAGGTTTGTATTCCAGTATTTATGTAGCTGAAGGATATTATAAAATCAGAAGTACTGTGTTGCAATACAGGGGGTTTTGTTCACTCCTATAATCCCAGTAGGAAAATGACATGGTTTTCTTTCTTTATATACTTGAGTCTTTTTAAACTTCCTTTCTTGCTATTAGTGCCGTTGGTAGCTTAATGGATTTCTTGATTGTTGAGCTCTTCTTTTTGATACAGTATTGTTAGTCTTTGCATGCGTTCAAAATGACAGGGAGTGTTAAAAACACTCATTTCAATTTGAGGTATCTAGAGATAATTTTTTTTATACCCACTGTGTGAAAATAACTTGAACAGTAGCAGAATTATCCATTGTAAGAGAGATGATTTTGCTTGTGAATTGGGTTTAAAGATAAAATCTGCCTGCTTCCTGAGTTGTGGATTTCCTATTCATTGCTCTGTTAAGATTAATCGGGAGCAAGACTTAATCCAGAACAAAGATGATTGAATTGTCCTTAAACAGCGATGTAGAACATTACCCAGATCTCACTTTATTGAAAGCCTTTTTCGGTCTTGCAGTGCTGACAGATCACAAGTGTATGAGAGCTGCTTGTGAGTACGTCACATGAAGAAGGATGCTTTTTCCTCATTTGCTGGCTCATTAAAAAGTACAATGCTTTCTGTTTTTTGAGAATTAAGTTCTTAGGAGGTGTTGTATGGAATGGGTCAAATCTGTGTAGTATATTAACTAGAAATGATTTTGGCGTGCGGTAAGAAGGGTTCACTCTACCTGCAAAAGCCTCTGGTGGCTTGAAGGTCTGCCGTTAAATGAGCTGCTGCTGGGTTTGTGGAGTGGCCAGGATGGAAAATTAAGTACCATGACACAGCTTTGTTTCTTCTTTCGGAACCCAGAGAAGGACTAGCTCAGGCTTCAGCAACCCAAGCCCATCGGGCAGCATATTCAATCCACCACTCCCGTTTGCTGCCACCAGCCCCAAATGTTCGCTGCCAGTGATGCTAACAACAAAACCATGGTTTTAAGAATTAAAGTTGGGGCTTTTTTTAATCTGTTTTCCAGCAGGAAGCATGTAGAGCCATCAGGTTGTCCTAAATCCCCCATTACAGCATAGAAAGGAGTATGGGTGTCATCTGGTTCTTGCCTTTTTGGAGGGCCAAGGAGAGAGCATGGGGGGAAGCATCTAATTCAAGGATTTCCAGGCTGTGACCTGTGACGTGTGAGCTTGACAGCCCTTCAGTTAATTTCAGGACTACTGATCACAGCCTGCTCTCAGGTAGCAATGTTTGGGAGCTGGCAATACTTCAGATGGCAATACTTATTTCAGATGGCAATACTTATTTAGAATTATAAGGAAAAAAAAAAAAGATGGGGGGGAGCAGCTTGCTGTGTAATGGCCTTGCTGTAAGGACACTGGCAGGCAGCACACCGTTGGCAAGCTGTTCCCTGGAGTTTAGGAGCATATTCAAGGCCAGGAGATTTAGGGACTTATTAATGGCACTGCAGCTTCAGGCCCTGCTGTTAGCTGGCAGTCACGGAGCAAGTAAGAAGGGAGCCGGCAGTGCCACGTTTAAAGCTGTTGGGCATGCATATGTGCCCTGTGCAGCATCTCTTGCAGCATCTTTCTTCTGTCTTTGACCTTCTGAGTTAAACTTTCCCAGTTAATGGTATTTTACTATTATTTGAATCCTCTTTTCTTCAGCTTATTTGCATGCGTTACATCATGTTTCATTTAGGATTTGATACAGTGAGAAGCCCGGGAGAAAAGACAGTGTTAGAAAAGGCTGTTTTAATCATGAAATTTTGTAGGACTGGAAGCTGCTGGGACCATTTGGGACCAGACGTGGGCAAAAGAAATATGTTTTGTCCACCGTTGCAGTCTTCCCAGAGCAAAGTGGAGGTCTCTGTCTGCTTTAGGTGAGCCAACTAAACCGGATCGTTCCCCTCCATACATGTGCATGATCCCGTAATGTGCTGAGACAGCTGCCCAGCTGCAGTGGCCCACCGCGTGGGGACAGCCCTTGGACAGGGTTTTGTCTGCAGCATCCAGAGCTAAGTATAATTGCCAAGAGTTAATCCAGCTCAGTAGTTTAAAGCAAGACTGTAATCATAGTTTATTGGTTTTGTATTAAAATGTTGGGGTTTTTTTAAGTTCTCATTAGGTTTAGCAAGCTGGCTGTGGAGGTGATTACATTCTGGTTGGAGAGATGTGCATGGGTGGAGCAGGGCTGCATGTCCTGAGGTTCCCCTGCCCTCTCAATTCTTCTTGCTGCTTCAAGGAAGAGTCATTTGCCGTAAAGCCAGGTTTGCAGCTTTGATTGAAAATGACTGTGCAAAACCCCATCAAAGCCATGCATGCCCCAGAGTAATTTAAAAAAATAATAAATCTAAAAGGCACCTTGAAGTGTGTGAGCTCCCTGGATGCCAGGGGCCATTGCCTGTAGTTTGCTGGTGTCCCCAAGCAGGACCTAGTAAATCTTTGGCTGCACGAAGAGCCCAGGGAAAAAGAAGGGAAGAAAGGGAAAAAGGATGAAATTATTCTCTGTGGTTTGGGACGATTATTAAGTGCTGGCCCGGTGCCTGATGACTGTCACTGGCTTGCAGAAGTGAGAGAGAGCTCGGAGAGGTGGCTGCAACTGTACAGCTGAGAAGTTGTGCTTTTAATTGCTAATTAGAGTTACCATTCGCATTTGGGGTTTTCCTTTTTAAAGAATTACATTATATTACACAAGAAACTGCTAGTATTATTTATTTATAGCATGACCAAACAGGCAACTTGCTCTTGCTGCTTTGCTGGTATATCTGTATTTCACCTATTGCCTACTTTTGCTTTCCCATCTGGTTTTTTTATGACTTCTGTCATGACAGCCCTTGTTCTTCTAGTCCTTGACTCCCCTCCCATGCAGACATACAATCTTGTAACGTTTTTCCTTTTTGTCTTCATAAACAATAGGCAGGCAGTCTAATAGTGCAAGCCCAAAGTCAAGGGAGCTTTGCAGATTCAGCTTGACAGCTCCTCTCTCTGAATTATTTAAAGGCCATAAACAAAAGAAAGCCCATCTAGAGCTTCAGGTGACTTCTCATCCAGTATTGCAGAGAATGCCTGATAGGCGAGTCCCACTAATTTTGCCCATTTTAATCTATGTGATTTAGTAGAATAGCGAATGCAATTAGAATTCAGGGGCTACCTCCTGGTATTCCTTAGGGGAGGTAAGGTGAAGGAGAGAGGTGAGTGAGCGAGTTTGGGGAGTGGGGAAAGTGGAAGGTGAATGAAAGAATAGGGAGTTTCTCTCTAGTAAAAATTATATGTAGAGCTCAGATATTTTTTTCCCCTCTCACAATCAATGAACTTGTCTAAAGACATCCTTCATTTTTCTTCTGACTTTAATCTTAGTCCTTGGTGGGGTTTTTAGTTGTTTTTCTTTTCTACATCCTTTGTTTTTAAATGTAAAATGCTTTTCGACAGCTGAATGACCCAGTGATTTCTGATTTCTCAGGTGCATTTTTGTTGCTGGTTTCACTCATCCTTCTGGATTCGAGGGTGTTTTAGATGGATGGGATTAGGGAAGCAGGCAGCAGAGCACAATTGAGTCTTCTAGATGATGCAAAGTTCATTATTATCTTTTGAATAGTTCATTCTGCAGAACGAAGTAGGGAAGATGTCATGCTTTGCATTTATTGTACTAAAGCTATAAAGCTGTACTCTCATCATTCTTAATACCAAAGGCATAGCTGTCTTCTCTTCCCACTCCCTTCTCCCCCGAGATAAATGCAATGGGGAAAGCATCAGTAGTAGGATATTAGAGAAGCAACCTCATACATGTCACCTGCACTCTGTATGTTTTTTTTAATGAAGTTCTTCACCTTTTATGTACAGTCAGACCTTATTAAAATTCAATTTACTGTACTGTCTTTTTCAATACCAGCTATAAAATTTGGTAATCAAAGCTGATATTTTGCAGTGTGGCCTTACTTTGAAAACTGACCTGCAGAAATGGCTTGTGGGCTTCAGTGTATCTGCTTTCAGAGATTCCATCATCTTCCAGTTTACAAGTGAAAGATTACTCTCTTCCAAACAGCCTTGCAGACCTGCCCCAGCTCAAAGTCCAGTTCAGCTCCCTTTTGCATATGGTCATAACAAATTTACAAAGACTATGCTAACTGCAAGCCAGGCCAGCTTTAGAGCTGTTCTTGGCTGTAGATGAAGAGGAGATTGTTCTGCTGGCTGGAGGAGGATGCTCTGCTCTGCTGCCCCATCCTTACCTGTGCTACCCTGTACCACAGGAACAGAAGACAGGAAACAGTTAACACAACCCTATGACTTTATGCAGGGAGAAGATTTAAATATAGCTGGGGTTTTGTGTAGTTACTGCTCAAGAGTAAACTTCTGTTTGTGACTTTAAACACAGTTTTGGGTATCCTCAGAACCTGCTGCTTGCAGGTATAGGCTCTTGCTATATTTCATTGCCAATCTCAAGTTTATCAACATCTCTTCTTCTTCATAATTTTCCTGCATGCCTGGCTAGTGAAAATATTTGCCCACTGCACTTGGGGCAGTTTTGAAACAATAATTTGAGGAGATGGCTCTTCTTATTTCTCAGGACTAGAGAAGGCAGTGTGGTTTGGTACAGCTTGCCTAGCCTTGTCTGCCTTGTGGGAGGATTCAGGTGTGTAATGCTGTGCTTGATCCTGTTACAGCATTAGCTGAATTGAATGCTGAAGGAGAGGCAGCAGGTTATGATCCTTTCAAGATTAATGGAAACTTTAGTTTTACCTTAATTAAACTTCCATTCCTTATATCGAAGTCCTCTTTCCCAAATCGGTGTATGTTATAAATAGCATTAGTATAGGTATGAAGCTTATATGCATGCTAATGTTTGTGCCCTGATTTTTCTCTGCAAGAAACAGTTTGTCTCTTCTGTTATCTCATGGGGTCCTGGTGATTTCACTTCTGTGGCACATGTCACATAGAAAATACAAGAACTATGTTTCCTGTAGTAGCTTATGCAGCTACGAGCTGGGCCACCTTGCAGGCAGGTACCCTTCCCTCTTCTGTTCTTACCACTGAGCAGCTTGCAGCCCTTTGGGTGGAAGTAGCCTCTAGGGGATGAGATATTTTTGCTCTCCTGCTGTGCTTCCCTTCCCCTTCCTGTAGCTCTGCTCACCCTGCAGATGTGTAATCCCCCACCCTCCCTGCCTGCAGCCTCGGCTGGAGATGCAGCATCCTTACATGCTGTCATTTCCCCCCCTCCCCCAGACAGCATCCTCAGCGCTGACACTTAGACCCGTGACTCTGTTCTTGTTGCTATTAAATACACTATTCCTGGCTTAAAGGGAAACAAAAGCTTTGATTTCCGTGGGTGCCGGGCTTTTGGCCCATCCAGTAACACAGTTCGAAGGCTTGCATTGTGTCAGGCCAGTCTTAAAGGTGGAAATTATTTTTGTTAGGACGATGCAAAGAAGTTACAATTGGCAGGAGATGCAATGGATGAGGTGTATTGGGTTTGTGCGGCTAGGGTTTGGTAGAGGGGGCTGTAGAGGTGGCTTCTGTGAGCAGATAGCAGAGGCTTCCATGCCCAGTGGGGCTAACACCAGCTGGCTTCAAGGCAGGCCAGCCGCTGGCCAAGGCTGAGCCCATCGGCGGTGGCAGCACCTCTGGGACAGCACAGTTAAGAAATGGAGAAAGAAAACTGCATGTTCAACAGGAATGAGAATGTGAGAGCAGCAGCGCTGCAGGCACCCAGGTCAGGGCAGGAGGAGGCCGGGGGGGCTCCAGGCACTGGAGCAGAGATTCCTGGGCAGCCTGTGGTGAAGCCCCCAGCCCATGGGGGGGCAGATCCCCCCCTCCCCCGGAGCAGCGGGTGCCCGAAGGAGCCCTGATCCGTGGGCAGCTATGCTGGCACAGCTCCTGGCCGGGCCCATCGGGAAAGAAGCCCGTGCTGGGGGCAGTTCTGACCCCACGGGGGCCCAGGCTGGAGCCGGCTGTGCCCAGGGGGCTGCACCCCGCGGGGGGGACCCAGGCTGGGGCAGTATGAAAGAGCTGCTGCCCCTGGGAAGGGCCTGCATTGGAGGGGTTTGTGGAGTCTGGGGTCCTGTGGGAGGGACCACCTGCTGGGGAGGAGGGGGAGGAGGCAGGCAGTGTGTGGTGTACTGACCCCAGCCCCCATTCCCTGTCCCCCTGCACCCCTGTGGGGGAGCAGATAGAGAATTTGTGAGTAAAGTGGAGCACAGGAAGAAGGGAGGAGCAAGGAGATGGTGTTTGAATATTTGGGGATTATTTCTCGTTACTGTAGTCTGACTTCTCAGAGGCAATACGTTAAATTTTGTAGCATGTTTTGCCCGTGATGGTAATTGGTGAGTGGTCTCTCTCTGCCCTTACCTTGATCCATGAGCCTTCAGTTACATTTTCTCTCCCCTGTCCGGCTGACGGGGGTGACAGACCAGCTTCGGTGGGCACCTGGCATCCAGCCAGGACCAACCCACCACACTAGATGTTGTCCAGACAGCAGGTGACAGCTCCCTGCCCCAAACCGTTGACAGCCAAACAGTATAAAATGAACAATAGCAGAGTATGAATGCATTATCAGTTTTAAATAAATTGATTTCCTCGGTCCATCAGACATTTCATGAGTTCCTGCCAAAGTGTTCCCCTCTTGCTGACCCAGCCAGCCTGACTCGGCTTGGCTCCCTTCATCATTCCTGACATCTCCTATGATTAACCTGTTCTCCTGTATTGATTGCCACCATCTGTGGTTGTAATGGATTAATTGTTCTTCCACTTTTGCTTTGAGGGGATGGTTTCATGTGAAGGGTTTAGTAAGGCTTTTCTTCCCACCCTGTCCCACTAGCACTGGCCAGGAGGTGTTCCCACCAGTTACACAGTTGCAAGACCTCTTTCTCTAGAGGTTAGTTCAGGGTTTTATCTGCCCTGTCTTAAGCCTATGGTAGCTTCAATACCTTAATAATAGCCAAGCCTTTTTCTTTCTTGCTTTAATTAGGTGAATTCCGTGTTATTTAATCTTCTGCGTGCCCTGTCTCAGACTGGGAGCCATGCAGGAGCCGTCGACTTTGTGATTATTGTCTTATAAGCAACTCTGTGCATCCTTCTGCTTGGAGAAGGAAGGCTTTGCATCCTACCGTCATGAGACAGACTTTGTGTCTATACTCGGGTCCCTTAATCATAGAGATCCAGTTGCCAAAGATGTTGAAGAGATGAGCTCTCTGGGTTTCAGTGAGAACTTGCGAAAATCCATCCAGCTTTGCCGAGAGGTGTGCACTTAGGTTAAAGGGACTGGCAGCGGGCATCATCATCAGGGTCTGAAACGTTTCATCACATGGTAATTGGGAAACATAAAGTGTTTCCACAGCATGTAATTTGCATACAGAGCAGAACTCATGATTTTTGGAAAAATTGAGGCTGAACTTGTTCCAGTATGAGCTGTTGGACCGAATTCTAGATGGCTGCCAGGCACTATCAAAAGAGCCATCCCTGATGCTTTGGGCAAACAAATTTGGCTGTCAGCTGTACCCTTAGTCCCAAAACCAGTGTTTTTCTGTACCAAATGGGGAAAGCAAACAAAACTGCTGGATCTAGAACTCCCCTAAGTTGAGGGCACAAGGGAGCATGTCCTCAAACAGAGCTGCTGCAATAGTGTGGGTGCCACCATTGTCTGGGGCCACTGTGGGGGTTGTCACCTGGGTGTGGGAAGGAAAGAGGAGATGGCAAGATGGGCTCTGTGTGGCCTGAAGACTGGTTAAACTATGGGTTTGTAGAAAAGTGAGGATACTGGGACACCTGATATTTTCCAAGATTCATGACTGTTCAGCATGTTGTGAGCATACTCGGCGTCAGTCGGGAATTTCTTGCTCTTCTCCCATGCTCCTGGCATGGGAACCTGGTGTGAAACTCGCCAAGGATTGGATGAGTTGTTGGAGCCCTTGAGGAGACACTCAGTGTAGATCTAGGACCTATGACTGCTGGGCAAGTGTCCAGCATCCCATGAGCTTACATGTGTGCATAGTGTGAACTGTGGGGTGGAAAAGGGTCATTAAGTGTTCATCAAAACCTTGGGGTTTAGCTGGGTATCGAGTTGGACCCAGCGCATTCAGCTTCACCTGGCAGGCTGCTGCAGTTTAGGGTTGATTTTTAGCATACTTGACAGCAGTGGTTTGTGCCCCTAGTCTGTTTGGGAGAGGATCACAGCTGGAACAGATTTCTCATCAGCAAATAAGTAAATAGTGCAGTTCAGAAAAGGAACGTTTATTAGGAGAGTTAAATCTCAGTGGTATTTCTCCTTGCTTTCTCTCTTCAGCACCTCATTGTGAACATCTGGATTAACCTTGGGCAAATCCACTGAGTGTGTTGCCTCGGTTTCCCCACATGTCAAAGCAGGATAATACTCAGCTACCTTACCAGAGCATTTGTTACACTTAATTAATGTTGTAATGTGTCTTTGGTTCCTCTGATAAAATGTGCTGGGCGAATGCTAAGTTGTTTTTACTGATTGGATTGTTAATTAAATGTGCACATATAAATGATTTATTGGCATTAGAGAGCTAAGACTTAATAATTTAAAATATTAATGCCAAGGTGGTTGGGTCAGTTTTAAGCCTGTATCATTCTGCTATTTAGAGACTGAAAGTAATGGCACTGGGAGAGGAAGGGAAGCAGGAGCTGGCCCAGCTAACAGCTTATTTTGTGATATTTCTGTTTGGGGACTGGTTTGATAACAGGATCCAGATTCCAGTGCCTGGCCCAGGGAAACCACTGGCAGCATCAACAGCACGCCGAGAGCTTCGTAGAGCACAGGAGATGCATCACCTAGCAGTGATCCCTCTTGGCCCAACTTAGAAACAGTTTGTCGGCCTTCGGAGGAGCGTGCATCAGTTCAGCACAGCAGCTGATGTGTGGTATTCACTCTTGTGTATCAGGAAAAAGCATGAAAGAAAGGTTATCCGGGGCATGTGTGCGCCTGCAAGGCTGCTGACTTGGATCACCTTCTCCTGTTCAAAGCTCCTGACCCAGCAGTGGATTTTTCCCACAAAATAACATGGTGTTTCAGTGTCTAACCTTAAGACTTCTACCTCCTTATATTCATCTATCCTCTGTTCTTTATCTAGGCCGATGTTTCTGAGGTGGATGTGGGAATGAGCTGCAGCTGACAGCCAGGCAGGGACCAGAGGAACAGATATGTCATCCTAGTGCAGTAATGAGTTTGAGGACCTAGAAGAACAGAGCTAAAAAGGGAAGGCAGCCTGTGGGAGCAGATATGGTTGGTTGCCTACTGGGACCAGAGAGGAAGGTTAACTGTTCTGAACCCAAGGAAGTTGTGCACATTGGTGTGGGTGCTAGTATGTTGGAGGCAAAGGCGTTGCAAAGAAATGAAAATTGTTCTGTAAGTAGGATTTTCAAAGGTGGATTCACAAGGGGAGGGAAGGGAAGGTGGGAAGATGTACATGGTGCTGTGGAAGAGGCAGTTGAAATTCAAGAACAGAGTGCTGGAAGCAGGGTTTGATGAGAGATACCATGCAAGGGACAATGATCTCACAGATACAAAAGCCCTAAAGGGTATATGGGACAGATGGTCTGGGAAAGATGAAAAGCGTTCTTGCACAAACTAGGGAATTGCTGATTTAAGTGTGAAGAAGATTTGAAAGAGGGAACTGAGCAACTGAGGAGTGTTGGATACAGTTGAGCTGGAAGAGAAAGCACTGACCTGGCAAAAAGGAGAAGGAAGAAGAGAGAGGGTAAGAGGGATGGGAGAAACACATTGAAAGTGAAAGGAAGAGACATAAGACAAGCAGCTAAACATGAAGCAGGGCTTAAACTGGAGTAGGGCCCTTCACAGTAGGGCAAGGAATATGTTGTAAATTAGAGGACTGAGGAGGTGTGGGAAAGGATGGTTTTTAGCTTCTCAGGAGTTTCCCAGCTGCATCTGTTCCTTCCCAGTGCAACATCAGGGAGTGGTGGTCCTTGCTGTGCTTCAGGACTGGGCTGTGTGGCACTCATGGTAGGCTGTGCTTGTAGGGTGGACTGTTTGTCTATTCTGGGGTAGTTTTGACTGAAGAGGCTTTTCATGTTCTGCTGATTTCTGTTTATGGCTCCAGTCCCCGATGGTTTGCCATTGGTCTGCACAAAATCACTACCTAAAACTACCAGCTTTAGGTCACATTTCTGAATACTGTCATGCAGATTGGTGGCCGTTACTTCAGATGGCTCGTTCTGGTTTTGAGGCCGGTTCGGAAGAGAAGCATAAGTGATAGCAATAGTAATGATACAACCCCAGGGCTTGGTTTTGCCACGTACAGCACTGATGGGCAGGGCAACATGACCTTGGCTAGGGAGAGATTAAATTCATCACCTCCAGCATGATGTAATGACTGACTGCAAGAAAAAGTAGAAAAGAAAGGAGGAAAATGTATCAGCGGTAGAAATGCAGGTCTCTGACTGTGCAGTTGTCAAGGGACATACAGCACTGCATTATGTAAAATTGCCAAACGAATATTTGGGGAGCGTTAAGTATTAAGAGAATAGATGTTAAAAGCTGTTTTCACTAAACTAATGCCTAGCCATTTCCTGTGGTTTTGCAATATTGATGCTAATGTGTTGCATGTTTATGTATACGTTTTTTGTAGGCTTATTGCAAACTATATTTATATACTGCTGCTGCTTTGTTCAAGGCCTGGAGCATATTGTTTATGGGGAGCGTCTGAAATCCCAGGATATACGACCACAGGAACAAGTAGCTTTAGAGACCTTGTCACAGATAGATGGGCAGTGGAGCTCAATATTCCTACATATAAAGGAGGAGAAGACTTGCCCTTTGGGGGAGGGGGGTTAATGCCACCATAATTTGGTTTTAGCATATGTCTCCCTACCTTGCCTGATCGGGAGTGTGCAACAGCTGTTAGAGCTGTGTACTTCACTTGGCAGTAGATGCAGAATAATAAGTGTCTGATGAGTTATTCTCATCTTGAATTCTAAATAAATTAGGCGCTCATCAAAACCAGTTTTGTTCCAGAAAGACTAAATTATAGAGGCAGTCGCCTGTAATATAGCAACAATTCCTGAGGTGGAAACTTGCAGAGCTTTCTTTGCCCTCTTTCATCAGTCTCACTGGCCTCCATTTCCATCTTGAATTCAGAAGATGGTGCAAATTCGTGTCTGTGTGCAGCACCGCACGTGTGTACCTCTATTTTCTTCTAGCCTGGTCTTCAGTTGCCTTCTTGATGTCGTTTTCTTGAGAGCTACATGCTGAAAAGAAAGGTCATGCTAAGAAAAAGTGATTTCTCACTTGGCTGGGAGATAGCTTACTACTCATTTGAGTGTGTCACTGGAGCAAGCCTTGGACTGCCTTCCCCTGGGCACCCATGCTCTGTGAATACAGAGACCTGAGTATATATGATAGCAAATAAGCTTCCAGTTATACAGCATCTTCTTGTGCTGAGTTTGGTCTAAATAGAAGTAAAAAAAATGCATTAAGTGTAAAATCCAAAAATGAGAAGACTGCTGCTTCAGGGAGCAGGAAAGAGGGATATATTCATGTATTGAGTGTCGCGGTTAGAAAATACCAGATGTGGAAGTGTCAGAAAACTTGATAAAAGCATCCCTGGTACAGAGATTAAAGTCTGGAATTGCAGAAAAATGAGGGGAGGGATTCAAGGAGTGTTGAATTTCTACCTGTGCATGTTTCCTAGCGAGACGTGCTTCATCTTGTGCAGAAGCTGCAAACTCTGCGTGATGTAGGATGATGAAAACACTAATTTGTTTGAAAGCTTTTTTCCCCTTTATACTGTGTCCATGAATTCCTACGTGAGAAGAAACTATACATGTGTGCATGTGACCGTAGGCAAGTCTTTCTATGGAAAGCAAGGCAAAGGAGTGCTGTCATCTGTAAATCTGTGGGTTAATGTTTTAGGAAAATACCTTTATTATGCTCTGTGGGTGTAATTGTGCAGCATTTATAAACTTAAAAAACCAAAAGATTGTGTATTTGCGGCTGGATCTAGAAGGAAGCACAGGCGAGACCTTTTCCAGATATATTGAGCTGTTGCTTTGGGGGGGGGGGGGGGGGGGGGTGTCCAGATAAGCCTGAGGAGGCTTTATCTCTGTGTGTACAAAAGAATTACCTTCAGAATGCGATAAAAATACAGTTTCTAAGGATTAAAAGACACAGTTTAGGCATGTGTGTTCCATTCCAGGTTTCAAACAACAAGTCAGGTGTTGCCACTCCTGAAATGTGACATCTTTTATATGTAAGACCTTGTTCTTTAAAGTACTTGGTTTAAAGAAGTAATTAATTTTTGCTTGGGCCTGATGTTCGAAGTATACATAATAAATAATCCCTTAAAATTGTTCAAAATGGATTAACATTAGGTGAGTGTGATGGCATATAAGGCAAATTCTGGCACACAGAGAGGTAGAGGGTTGTGCACCACTTTAACAACCCCATCGTGCACCCCTCCGTTGCTAACAATTGTATCACAACAATGGAAATAAAAAGAACAGAATTCCATGTGCCGCACATCGTCCTGCTGGGAAGAGATCTAATCTAGCAGTTTAGCTTTTAAAAGCATCTTGATTTTTTGTACGCTGGAGGTTCATCGTGTTTCCTAGGTTAGAATTTGTAATTTTCTTTCAAAAACAAAAGCTGACTTGAGTCATACAACAAGAAAATAACTGAGTCTCAGGGGAATTGAGTGAAAAGCCGTTAGAATCTGCTAATTACAAGATGAAGAGCAGTCAAGCAGTGGTGGTCTGTTGGGGAACTGCTTTCACGTATTTTGATGTATGAAAAGACTTTGTGTGTGATGTCGATGGGAAAAGTTTTGGTGAAATATGTCTTGCAGATGGTCTGCAGCTCAGTCCTAAAAGCCAGCACCTAAGTAATAGCTGCCATCTTCAGTAAGGACTGAGTAGCTTTACTTAAAGGGCTTTCTGTACAAACACCACTAGATTTAGTTCAACTATATACTTTTATTCTGCCTATAAATAACATAAGGCAATGGCCACTTGAGTGCAGGCTTTCTCACCCAGTGTATTTTCCTATTGTATCAACAACTTTACTTAATTAGGCTCCTGTTCCTTTGAGTGAGTGTTCAGAGTTCGCTGGCAGCGAGTCCGTCTGCTTGAAAGGGAATTGCTGACGAACCAGCCATTCATTAGCAAAAATGTCTGCTGGGGTGGCGAGGTGAGTTGTTAATTTAAAATGAAAGCTTTAGGAATCCTAATTGTGAATCCATGGAACAAACCTAGCTGAAAATCCAGAAAATTTACACTTACCTCAGTGATGACTCTGCTGGAAGTTTGAATCATATATGATTTATTTGTGCAGAAAAGGGGCGTAAGAGGCACAAACTTTGTGGCCTGTAGTTATTTTAGAATATGGTGAAAGTCTGAAATATGATTTACAGTCCCTTGCATGAACACATGCATGTATAACCTGGAGACACATCTTGCTTCGCCACTGGCATCTTTACAATCCGAATTTCTTCAGCCTGTTGTGTTACTGCTGGTATCTGTGGAAGGTAGGATGGAGAGCAGAAGTAGGAAATAAGTCCGTGTTGTATCATTTCTCCTTTAGCCAAACTTTCTTCTTTCCTCAGCATGGGCCTTGCAGGGAAACACTGTTGGTTAAGTTTGTTTAAAGGGTTGTTTTGTCAGGTTAACAGCACCGAGAAGTGCTGCTGTATCTTTTATGTGTTGGCTTACATGGTCAAGGCTGTGATTGTTAGCTACCCACTGTAGTTCCCAACCTTCAAGTACTCTTGAGTCTCTTTTTGCAAAACTACTGCATTTATGAGCTACAAAAAGTGTAGGTTATGTTCACATATAAATGTTCTGGTTGACAGTTTCACTCCCAACAGGGGGACCGAGATGTTTCAAAGTCAGCATCCAGGCTCCTCCTCTTCTGTAGACCATGCTCCAGCTTTTCCCTCAGTGTGAGCTTCTGTATTTCACTTCAAGGACTGATACATGCGGGATAATGGAGGAGGCGTGGTTTTACAAAGGATTACATTAAAGGAAAAACAAACTGTCCAAGTGATTTGTGCTCATTTTGCCTATTTTGAGCCCCTTTGGGACAGGCTGTCTCTTTTGTGTCAGGAAAGAAGACAGTAAACACTCAGCTGTGATTTTGCCTGAGCCTTCTGATGGGGAGGGATGCTGAACTCCCGAAGCACTGTGGCTGCAGTCAGGTGTCCATGGTGACTCTTTAGAAGGGAAGAGGGATGGCTGGAGATGAGCCCTGCAGTTACTGGGAGGCTGGATTTACAGCTTAGCTAGAGGGTCTGTCTGGAATTTTCTCTTGCTCCATAGAGTTTGAGTCTGCTTGGGCATCAGTGTGTGTCCCTCCAAGGAGATGTGTGGGGTTTTAACAGCTATCTGGGGTGACATTAATTTAGTTCCCCCTCAACCCCCATGTTTTCTTGCACAAAGATATAAAGAAAGAGTGGAAGAGCTACAACCTCAGCTGTCTCTTACTCCCTATTGCACAGAAGCAGCACTGACAACTTTTCAGTTGTTCAGCTGGGTTTCCTCAAGCTTCGCGAAACATCCAGAGCATTTCTGATTTTCTTAATGCGACTGCTCTTGCATGAATACTAGCAGTCAGCCAGACTTTCCTTCTCCTCCCTTCCTTCCCTGTACAAATTGTCTCCCCAGGGCCATCCAAACACAGGGCTCTAGGAGGGAAGGAAATTGGTGTGCTTCAAAAACCAGCTGTCACTGGGTGAATAATTTGTTGGAATGGTGAATGTAGCAGGTATTTCATCTACTCAGGAAGGTCCTAGATTTGATTTTGTTTTTCTTTGCCATCAAGAATGTGCTGGTTTGGCACAATCAATGAAAGTCCCTTCAAATCCCAAGGGCAAATGCTCCTGAGTTCCTATGGGTGGACCAGTCATGTTCATCCAGTGCCACATCTGGGAGAACAGGGATGCGTCAGGTTGAAGGCAGAGGTGCTTCTGCCTGGTCTGTCTTTGCACTCAGGACTGATTTACAGCTTCACTTTGCATAATGCCTACCTCCATGTGGATATGTGTCCAGGCTGTAGGCAATAACAAAGATTTGTGGTGGAGTCAAGTCCTTCCCAATGTCAAGGAACTGTCCTTCAGGCTTCCCACAACACTGCCTCTGCAGTCAAGGAAAAAGTTGGCACGTGTGGAAGGCTGTTCATAAGGCTTACCACAGGACAGGCCTGGAGCATCTTAGAGCAGTACTGGACCTGCACCCTGTATAAATCTTAATGTAAGTCCTAAGACGCCCCTACATTTGTCGATTAATCTTTCTAAATTCGTATGTAATGCCAAGAGACAAGAAGATGCATACTCCTGTCATCCCCAGAGCCTTGTTCTTTCCTGTTGACTTAACAGGACCAAAACTTTTAAGCTGTTCCCCATCAATTTTATGGCTGTCCCTGGCTTGTTGAGATGCCACATTATCTCATCACAGCGAACCAGAGCGCACCATGCCACGTCTCCACCCATCTCTCCTTATCTGCTTTGATGTGCAGAAGAGAGGTTGCCACATTTCATCAGGTTACACAGTCGGTGGCTTTCCACCAGTGTGCAGTAATGCTTGAGATTAGCAACCACGTGGAACAAAATGCTGTTGCTTGCCAGGCAGCAATCTCTCATTTCTTGGTTTTTGTTGTGAGTTTTCATTTTGTTTTCCTTCAATTTTATTTTAGCAAAGGTAGCTGGCACCTTTTGCCTCTTCTTTGAAGTAGGGCTACAAGTGCTAACCACCCGTAGGAGGAGGTGCATGCATAGAAGGGGCACTTTAATAACTGATTTCTTCAGAGCAGGACTACTCACTTGGGGTGGATCTCCAATAGAGCCCCTGCCTCTGCTTTGAGAGTTCCTGGCTCCTGCAGACAACAAATTTAGGAGGGATGAGGAGGGAAGGCCAGCCTTTCAACCTTCTTGTTCTGCCTAGAAACATGAATTATGGTAAAGTAGAACATGCAACCACAATGGATGGTGATACCTTCTATTTTCATGCCTGAGAGATACAGGTGCTTGTAGTGGTGCAGTGGGTGACGTGGGTATTCTACCAGTTCAGTGGTCATGGTGGTTATGTTTTGAGGACATGGTCACTCCATTCGTACATGTCTTGGCAAAAAGATTGGTTCAGCATGCACACAGCTGTCATGAGTTACAAACCTACGGATCTAAGCAACCTCACGACTTGCTTAGGCGTTTAACACGTTGAATATATTGGCTGTTTTACAGGCAGCACGAAAGGAAGAGAATTGTTTCTTTAGAGGATTAAAAACAAGTTACTTAGCTGAGTTCCCAGGGAAGCAGTGCTGGAGTACCTTAACAAGCAAGTCACTGTTTGTTCGATGACAGATTTGGTGCTAATTTTGTTGCTGTCTGCTCCCGTTTGCGTCTCATGGTTGTGGCTGAAAGCAGCAGAGCGGTGATTAGCTCAGACCCTGCTGAAAAAAGAACCCAGTGGCTTCTGAAGAACAAGGGAGTGAGAGTATATTACCCTCTGGCGTTTTTATTTTATTTAGCAGGTAAAACTGTTCATTGAACCAGAGTTCATTTACAGTGGTACCCCAGCAGACTGCAGCAGCAGGATGAATTACCAATCGCTTATGGTGCAAACAGGAATCATTCAAACCTTGGATCATCTGTACTCAGGAGTTCAAGGCTCTTGCACTGCACACTAGATAGCTGCTGGTCTCTCTCCCTTGCGTCCAAAATCCTTTCTGGTATCCCGGTCCCTGTTTTAGTCCCCAAATCACATCTATAGCTGCATTCCCCCTGGTGGGTTTTGATTTTAATGCTGCTAACCAGAAGCTGAGCAGTTCATGGGATTAGACCCTTTTAGCCACCAAATTAATGGAAATTGGAGTATATGCTTCCTTTGAGGATACACTTTCTTTTCAGGAGCTTTGACTTACAGGATCATTGGTGAGATAATATCAGGAGTTTTAACTAATCCTTTAATGATTGTAACCGGGGTGAACAAATCTATGTATAACAATTAGCCCAGCGGTCCACCACAAGGCTACTCTTACCTGATCAGTGGGTTTGTGCATTGAAAAGGTTTTTTCTCCCTTTGCTTCAAAGCTGATGGCAGTGCAAAGTCCTGAACCTCGTGGCGAGGCAGTGTGCAATCCTGTTGGGGCTGGGCTGAGCTGCCTGTCTGCTCCCTTTGGAGCGGGGCATATTCTAGTCACTGAGTTTATTAAAAATGCATGTGTTAAGCGATGGGATAATTGCAGCAAGTTTGTCTGGGGATGGATAGAAGCAGCAAGAGAAATCGAAAAATGTGTCTGAGAAGATATCAGCTGTCTTTAGAGAAAACGGTTCGTGGCAGGCAGTTTGGCAGTCTGTGCTACTACTGGCACAGTAGTGGGGATATAAAGCGGATGCGGGACACTGGTCTGGGAGCAGCGGTTTGACCTTGGCATCTCCAGGGTTGTTGCCAGCACCCCAGCACTTACATGCTTTAGGTTTATTGGCACAGTCACGTTCCTTTGGATTTCCCCTGGCTGAACAATTTTTGTGCATCTGCACTTGCTGGCCACATCAGGAATGCAGTCTGAAGAGCAGCCGCTGTCTCCTAGTTTTTGCCTGGGGGTTGCCTGCCTGATGCAGCAGACCATTAATTTGCAGACAACCAGGACATCTCCAAATGCAACTCCATCAATTGGCAGGAGGTAAATAGATACTGCCTTTGTGCATAAAGCAGGGCTGGAGACTTCTGTTTATCTTCCCTTCCAAACTGGGTGTATCTACTATTACTCTCATCTCTTCTCTTTGTTTTACTTGTCTGAAACCTCTTGGCTGTGGGAGAGGTGGTGTGGCCTCAGAGCTGGGGAGGTTTTGTCATGGTGATAGGCAGTTTAGTTAGGGCACTGGAGACCTTTGTCCATATGCTGCCAAAAGATTAATATTATTACTATTATTATTATTGTTATTATTAGCCCACTTCACGGGGAGACTGTGAGGATTATTTTATGTTTGTAAATTGCTTTGGAGATTTAAAGCTCTGTACAAGCACTAAGGATTATTGCTTTCTAATTCTTCAAGGTAGTGTAACTTTTATAAGAGTTAGCCTGGAAAGCATCTTGGAAATAGTAAGAATTAAGTCCCTTTGAAATTATCTAGAATTCTAATGGCTAAGGTGAAAACAACTGCTGCTTCTCTGCTCATTCTTCCAAAAAGGAGCAGGAGGAAGGAAAAAAAAAAAGGCGGGGGGGGGGGGGGGGGGGTGAGGAAAAAAAAAAAAGCAATGCAGATTGTGATAGTACCTCTTCTGTTTTTTTCCAGGAGTCCAACGTGCTGATTGCTGCTAACAGTCAGGGTACAATTAAGGTAAGTTATTTCATAGATCTCCTCTTGAATGCTGGAATCTGTTGTTAGTGAAGAGCAAGGTCAGAGAAATCATACAGCCAGGACAAACCACTAGAGGAGGTCATCCCAACTGTAGAAGTTTGTAATTTAAATGACGTATTTGCCTCTGGCATGTGGTAGAGCGAGCAGACAGTGCGCCAGCAATGAAACCCAGTTAAAGCAAGGTGTAGAAAAGCTGCTGGTGGCCGTCCAGCTCCTGCCATGCCTCCGCTGCTCCTGAGGTCTTACTAGCACGGGGAGTCTGGCCCAAGCATCTCCCCAGGCTCACACTGGTTCTCGTGGCAGCTGAGGCTGTGCGTTAACCACAGCCCATCCTCTGGCGGCTGCTGCTGACACTGGGTACAGCAGAGCTCGAAGCTGAGCTTCTGATGTGCAGCCGGCTGGAGCAGTGTTTGAAATGAGCAGGGATGCTCCTTCGCTTTGCTTACTCCTGGTGCCCAGGCTGGCTGTAACAGACGGCAGCTGCCAGCGCAGGGTTTTGTGAAAGCAACAGCCTTCCCCGTGCACTGAGGTGCCAGCATTTTGCCAGGTTTTCAGCACTTGCATTAAAAGTCTTCCAGGTTGTCTGTTCAATGTATTTCTATCCATGAAGTGTAATATGGAAAATACTTGGTATTTTCTTCACGTGTCTATCAGACAGCCAGGAAAAACTCAAACCCAGGCTGGTGCTGATCCTCTGGAGACCCCCCAGGTCTGATGCCACCCCAGATTGTACACAGCAACATTGACTTCCACCGTGCTTTTGAGGCTTGGTGGTTAACACCGTAAACTTGTAGCCCAGAGCTCTGGCAGCTTTCTGTAGCTACTGATAAAGGGCTTTACTTGCTGTTTGGTTACACTCTGAATTGTCACTTTCATGAAGCTGGGGTTCTCATCCTGATTTCCTCTCGCATCCCTCTGACAACAGCAGCTCTTTGGAGCCAGACCAGAATATCTGGTCTGAACAGTCCCAGAAAAATCACAGAAAAAAGAAGGAATGGGGAGAGACCAGAGTCATCTGTGTTTGACTGCATATGAAAACATATTTTTTTTCCACCTTTTTAGTCCATGAGTAGCCTATTTACTCCTGCTGTTGCAGCATGGGATGCCATAGCCTCTTGTACATAGCAGGCCTTGTACTTGGTTGCTCATTACTTTGGTTGCTTCCTTCTTAGTAAAATGGACAAAAAATGCACAGATATTTTTAATATCTTGAAATGAATCCAGCAGCAACAGGAGAGTGATTGGGAGAGATTTTGGTCATGCAGTTTGCTTGTTAATGAGGGAAGGCAGAGAAATGTGCAAACAGCCAGGGCTGTCAGAGCTCGGGTATGTCCATTTGCCTTTGGCAGCGTGCAGGGGGGAGGTGGGGTGGTCTGGGAAAGGACGAATCCAGTCTGGGGGCAGATGCTGTGCTAGACAGTACCCACAAGCTAAAGCTCTAGAGCCTTCCCCAGTAAAACCAAACGAGGTTAATAGAGGCTGTGACAGCCCTCATGGTCACTCTTCTGCCATCTCGAGACTACGCCTTGAGAGGCTGCTGTACCGTCTTAGCGTGGGCAAGGGAACTGTGAGCACAGAGGGCTGAGAGGACAAGATCTCTGATCTCCATTTTACAAAGCTTCCAAGAGCTGCTTGATTGGGATGAGTGTGGAAATGAGGCAACTGTGGATTTTTTTGCTTCATGCTGTAATTTATCATAGTGCGGAGAGACATCAAAATTGGGATCCTTGCCAAGTGCTTATCCCATTTGCGTGATATTATTGCATGCCGGTGAATAAAGGGTAAGGGGTGGAGACAGAAGGGTCAGTCCTGTCCTAGTGATCTATATGCTGATGTAGGAGATAATGAATGTCATAAATTCCTATTCTAAATGTCTTGTCTTCCCTACTAATCAGGTACTGGAGCTGGTATGAAGGGTTTTCTCTCAAGGCATGAGGTACTTGGTCCTGCTGATATGCTACAGTATTCATCTGGGATCCTCAGTGGGACAAGAAACCAAAATCACCTTGATGTTCCTCCCCAAAACCATCATGTTTGGATTTTTTTTCCATTTATGGACTTTCTAGGACATTTTGAGACACTGGAAACACCAGTGAACTGTCTGCCATCAACATTAACTCCACAGACTTTGCTGCTGCTGGTGGTGGTGGTATGGTTGTCTAATTTTTATGATAGGAGAACAAATTCTTTTAAATAAAAACAAAAAGGAATAATAAAATTTATTGAGCCACAAGCTGAAGCTGGAAGATTCTCTCTTGTTGCATATGGGAACAGATTTACTTGGGAAGGGAGCTTACAGGACCACACAGGGCTATCCTCCGTTGCACATCTCCAGGTACTTTCATCCGGACTGTTCTTCATCCCCACTGGAAGAAGTCTCTAAGCCTTATCTGGACATGCAAGCAATTCACTTTGAGATCCCATAATGATACAGTTTGGTTGTTTCTTTGATTTATTTTTTTTAGATGCATTAAATGTTGAGAAATGTCACCCAGGTTGACACCTCTGGAGACTGAAGTCCTCTGGCCATCGAGAAGGGCAGCTTCTCCTTCCTCCTCTCGTTACACCCCTGCCTCGACCTGGAGGGGCAGCTCCAAAGGGGAGCCTGAAGTTGTCCTGCTGTCTGTGAGCCTGGGCTTCTGCTGCCTGCCACCAGCAACATGCTGAGATGAGGTGACCTGCAGCTGCGTGGGACCTGGACTGACCTCACCAGGATGTGGTGGGATAACTATCTCCCTCCCACTGGCCTGGCTGTGTTTGACTATCTCAGCTAGAGAAGGAAGCTTCTAGATCCAGTTACCAAAGCCCCATACCACTTAATCGCCCATGTGGTCTGGTTGTTTTTGCCCCTTTCTGCACACCATGGAAACCAAGCATTTTGAATGTTGTCATGAGAGGGGATGGAGTTGGTTTGTAATGTGTTTCAGAGCCATGATATAAGTAGCCTTATTTTTAATGGTCATGCATACACTTAATTGTACATATGGAGGGGGAATAAACCATGATGCGAAGAGTCGTTGTTGCTTTGTTGGCAGGATAGCGGGGAGGGAGGGAGGGTAGGAAGGTGCAGACGGTCTTTGTGAGTAGCAGCCGTGCTGAGCTGTCAGGATTGCTGCCAGAACTCATTAAGCTTGAAAGTGGAATTGGTGGGTGTACCATCTTGTCTTAGCTGTGGGTGGCAAAGGTGCAATGTGTATACAGTGATACCTGTGGGAAGCATTTTGGTTTGCAAACAGAATCTCTCTGTGTTCATTCGTTGCAGTAGGCTTCTCCCTCACACCTCTGAGGCTGGGATTGCCCCAGGGACTTTGCTTTCCATGTTAGCAAAGCAAGGCTATGCTGAAGTCCTGGGCCACCCATCAAGGAACTGTAACCAGTGGCATGTGAAAGGTGTCTCATGTCCTCCAGGTGTTAATAGTCTGATTCTGATCCTCCCAGGAGGATTGTGAGGTCTTCTCACATGCTTTGGTCACACAGAGAAGAAAAGAAAAGCAAGGATGCTCTTGGGGATGTGAAAAAAGAAGCAGGGATGAAGCCTTACAGCAGAACTGGGGACAGATACTTTCCTGATTCAACGTTGCTGCCAGTTTCTAGCTTGGCTGTAGGGCACATACATTCTCCTTCAAAGCTAGGAGGGTGTGGGGACGCATGAAAATTGCTGTTGGCTTCTGGGGAATCTTGCCCAATGGGGAAAAACGTGATGCTCGGCTCCAAAAGAGGCGTGGCTGGCCCTTGGGTGCTGTGTGCAGGTGTTCTTGCTGTTTCTGGTATGCCAGTGGGGACGAGCAAGAAGAAGAAAAAGAGAAGAGAGCATACTAGCTTGCGTCTTGCTCCGAGGTGCTACCTGCAGGTCTCCATCGTATGAGTCACCCAAGTCACTGTGCCAGAAGGAAACAAAATTGGTTCCTTCTGCTTGATGGCAGCTGTCTGATGCGTCCCGCTGAGCACTAGCTTGATTTTTATTTTGCAGCATTTGAAGAGAATTCGGTGCTGGGTGACTGTGCTGGGTTGTGTGAAGCATCCTTCCCAGCCTGCCGGCACGAGGAGCAATGGCCATCGCTCTTGCTGCTTCAGGCGTGGGTTTCCCTCAGCCGCTGTCTTTGTTTATTGCTGCCTACTAATTTGTTTTGCAAGCTGCTGTGGCTGCTGTTGTACCCCAGCTCCGTGCCGCGCAGCCGCTGGTTGGCAGGTGACCTCATTCCTTCTCTCCCCTATTTGAAGGTTTTAAGTTGAAATCGCTCTGACAAAGCTGAGATCTTAAAAAGAAAAGAAGAAAACCAGCTATTTTGAATGCTGTAAGGTTGCGGCTTGAATTAAACAGGGAAAACAGTTTAACACTGGCTGCCCTTATTTTTTTAGCTTTCATTCTGTTTCAATCAAGATAAAATGCAAATTTGGTGTCTGGCCCTAATTAGAAACACAGCAGCTCATAAACACAAGTTGATAGCATTTTTGGCTTTGTCTCTTTGTCACGAGTGGTATGCTCCTTATTTTAATCCCCTTAATCTTCTTTCCTTCAGGTAACTCTTTGCAGTTGACATATTAAGTCGCATATAATTACTTACTATAATCTCTTTTTATTTTCAACAGCATTTGGTCAATATTTTTTCAATTAGTCACCTCCTCAACAAATGGTTCCTATCAGGTTTTCAGCTTTTCTCGAGTTGGGGAGTTGCTTGAGCTTGGGAGGGGGCTCCAGAGGGCTCTGGTCTCCCCCCTGTCCAGAGCAGGGCTTGCCTCAAAGTTGGATGAGGTTGCTCCAGGGCTTGGAGGTGTTCACAGATCACCTGAGCAAGGATTGGAGATCTTTGGGATCTGGGAAACCTGTTCCAGTGCTCAGCTGCTCTCCTTGTGAAAATTAATTGCAGATGGTGGGCACTTTGGAGTCTTTATTCTATTTTTTTTTTTTTCTTTTGAAATAAAAGGGTTACAAAGCCCTTGGCTGGAAGCTGCCCCAGAATGGTTTTGCCTGCAGCGCTTGTGTCCCTTCGAGAGGTGTTGGGTGAGTCAGAATTTTCTCTGATAAGGGGAATTTAAAACCCTGCCTGGCCAGCCAGCCTCTTTAATTAATTTTAAAGCATTTAATAGAAGAGTAGGAGGAACATCCCTCAGTGCTAAAAAGAAGTTCACTGCTGGAGGGAATCAAAAATGATGGTCAAGGGGAAATTTAAATTAATATCAATATGTCAGGGCTCTTCAGCAGTGAGTGCAGACGGCTGCTAATGCCAGCGTTCAACCCAAACACTGGAGCCTCGTTTGTTTAGGGTAATTTTGTTTAACTATGGAAGGTCATAACGACAGCAGCAGATAATTGGAAAGGCAAATCTAACTCCTTCCTTGCTCAAAAGTCCTCTTTCCTTTCTTGCTGCTTTTTGGAGGCCAGAAACACCCAGCAAGGACCTGCAGCAGCCCAGGGGTGAAGGAGAGCGTTTGGCTGCAGTGTTTGCTTTGAAGAAATCATCTTGCATGTCGGCAGCGTCCATGCGTGCAGGCGGCAGCGTTAGCCCCAGCATTCTGGCCAGCATCCAGAGAAGGTAATTGCATCCTGCCTCCTGCCAGTCGTGCCGCCGTCCACAAAGACCTTTTCTTGGGACCAGCCTCGTAAGATCTTCCTCGCTCGATTTCCGCGAGGGGCTTTTCCTTCCTCTCAACAGTGCAGAGACCGTGTGCTGCACTTTGGTCATGGGTGGAGGGTTCTTACTGAGCATCTGTGGGAGGTCAAGGACTGTCACTTGCTGTAGATGTTGAGGAGCTGAGGGGTTTGGCTAGCAGGGAGTTGTGCTTGAGACTATGGGAAGCTGTGAATCATAGCAGCACCTGTGGCATAAGGACTGGAGCCCACATCTGTTCTCTTCTGGAGAGACACCTGTAGCCCTGGTCCCCACAGCCCCCTGGTAATTGTCACCATGTAGTTTGCTTTAGTTTTGCTTTGACAGCTGCAAATGAATTCTCGAAGTGAGGGTCTTCTCATCCTTATCTCTGTTCAACTGCAAAGCATTATTTGGGTATTCTAAGTCTTTAATGTCTTCATAAATGAATTTAAGTGGTTGGTTGGGTTAAAGCAAGACTTCTTTCTTTGGTCCATGTGTTAACCAGACATTTTTGATGAGCAGGTCTTGCCAAAACACTGTTTTAAATCTTGCCAGCTGAACTCTCACGCCCTAAATCTGGCTTTGGCTGATGGCTGGCCATTGTTACTTGGTAGAGGCAGGACAAGAATTTACCCTCTAACAGCAAGCAGCAGAAAGAATTCTTGGGAGGGGAAAAAGTGACGGTTTGACATCTCTAGAAAGAAAACTAAGTACACGCCTTCCTTGGCCAGCCTGCAGTGCACGGAGGAGGTGGCTCCAGCTCCTGCAGGACCACAGCATCCTGCAGGGCTCGCTGCTTCATGAACCTTTCAGGTGAAGGAGGCCTCACACACCCTTCGTAGCCTATCTTCTCATCTCCCTGGGATAGCAAGTGTGCGCATCATCAGTGGGCTGCGGCAGAAAATAGCTCGCTGGGGGGAGGGGGGGTCATCTGCGATAGCTGCTTGCCCAAAGCCTCTGGTGAATGCAGCAGCAAAAGCAGAGAGGTGCAGGTTAATTTTTTTCCTATCCCAGTTTTGCCTTCCCTTAAAGCTGTCGCTGTCTCCCTGCTCTGTTTGGGGAGGTGTGTTAACCCTGATGCTCTTGTTTGACTCCCAGAATATGGGGGGGGGGGGGGGGGGGGGGGGGCAATAGGACTGGCTTCTACCTGGAGACTGGTGTGAGTAGCAGAGGGGTGTGAGCTCCATGAGCATCTCTAAACCTGTCTTCCTCCCCAAAATCCGCCCAGTGCCTCCAGCCCTCTGAGGGCTGAGGAGCATGCTGTCACCTGGTCTCTTTTCAGGCAGCCAAGGAAAATAGTTTGGAAACTTTCAGGAAAAAAAAAAACCATAAAGGCCATCCTTAGATGGAGGCGTGAGTAATAGCATGTGACAGCTGACAACAAGCCAGCAGCGTGTGCTCAACGCGAATCCCAAACCAGCAAGTGCCAATGTGCTCTTCCAGCCCTGCCTGCCCTTCCCATCACCCCTCTCCATGCCAGAAGCCTTGCTGGGAACAAGAGTAGCCCCAGGGGCTTTTAATTCAGAAATTAAATGTGTTTATTTAAAGCTTACCTCGCAACCCCCTCGGCATCGTGAGCCTTCCTGATAGGGCTGGCCAGTGCTGCAGGGGGCCACGGGCATGGTGTTGGGTTCCAATGGACCGAGCTGTGGAGGTGCCATCCCATGTGTCCCCTTCTCTGGACCCTGCAGTGAGGACAGTGACTGCCAGAGGACGAGCAGCTCATGCTGCAGGTGTGACCCCATCCCACTGCCTGTCCCTCCACCCGTGAAATGTGCGGGCTTGGGTAGGGAAAACGCTCAGCAGCTTTGATCCCAGGAAGGCCTTAGTTAAACAAGTTTGTCTTGATTATGGTACTTAATCTGACTTGTCAAAATCCTCATAAAATCATTTAGGACTTTAAGAGGAAAAACACACTCCCCTCATCCTCCTAGACCTGAGCAGGAGCTGGTCTGAAGCTGCCAGCCCAGCCCAGCTGCTCCTGTCCCATTGCTGGTGGCCCAGGTCAGAGGTACATGCTGGAGATGCTGCCTCCGCGGATGAGCCCTCACTGTCCAGCCCAGTGCCAGGGCTCAGCTACCTATAAAATATACAGAGTTAATTTATATAGAGTTAATTTATGTAGAGTTAGTTAATTTATATTTTTTTAATTGTTATTAAAGTAATTATTAAGAGCTGACAGCTCTTGCCTGATCCCATGGCGACTAAAAAACATCCTGAAGCTGGCATGGATCTGTGGAGTACCGAGCGACCCGTGACTAAATGGGGCAGGGGGGTGTTGAGACGAAGCAAAGCGGGGCAGACCCCTCAAAGTCATAAGAGCTTCACGCTCGAGCTGGCGCCAGACGGGCACCCGAGCCAGGGTGAAATGAGCCAAAGCCCAGCAGACCGCGATGGCCCTGCCCTCGGCATGGCCCTGGCGAAGGCGAGCAGCGGGCTGGGGGCTGCAAATCCTGGGGGGCACCCAGGGCAGCCCTGCCCAGGGCTGGGGGGAAGGTGCAGCTGCATCCCAACGCCATGGGAGCAATGCCATGCTC
The DNA here is from genome assembly GCF_023634155.1 of Falco peregrinus. Lineage (NCBI taxonomy): Eukaryota > Metazoa > Chordata > Aves > Falconiformes > Falconidae > Falco > Falco peregrinus. Next base: position 5,714,086 of record NC_073730.1, on the reverse strand, counting down.
CCCAGCTCTGCATGGAGGAGGAGAGCTAATTTCCAAGCTCTTTAAACGCGATGAGAAATGATGGGTTTACGTTGCTGGCAAAAGGCGGCGGGGCTGGGAAGATCTAGGAGCGCCACATCTATTTTGTGAGATCTTAAGGAACAGGTTATGTCTGGATGTTAGTGGAGAAGACATCCCTGTGTGCCCCAGCTCACCCAAGAACAAGGAGGAGGAGAGGGCAGCATCAATTACATCCTGTGCCCCCCCCCCCCCCCTTTTCTCCTGTTCAGTTTTTTCCTGTAGGAGATTAATGGGAACTCTTTGTCTTCTAACATGACTGTACCTTATGAATTCTCTGTCGCACCCTCATCCTTTAAATTATCCACATAATAAAATATGTATTCAGTGATTTCAGGTCATAATTTGATCTGCTTAGGGAAGAAAAGGAATGATGGAGAAGGGTTGCCGGCATGCTCAGCTCTCCTCCATTTATCTTTATTTATCGTATTTTTTTTCCTAACCACCTGTGTGCAGCCAAGCGATGGAAATGCCGGTAACTGTGTCCTGGTTCCTTGCAGACCAATGCCCCCCCCGGCGCCTCCAACTTGGCAGGACCTGGTGACCCACCCTGGTCTGTTGGCAGAAGTGACGTTTGGGGTGGCCGAAGGGCTGAGCCATCCCCGTAATTCCTGCCTTGCCCTCGCTGCCTCTGGGCTTGGTTTTACGCAGCTGTAAAATGGGCACAAATTTGCCTCCATGCAAACCCCAGGCCCATGGTGGTTCCTGCAGGAAAGCAGCTCCACACAGGTAAGCTGGGGGGGCACGTGAAGCAACCGGGATCTGCCCACCCTGCTGGAAAAGGTGGGATGGCATGGCCTTATCCCAAGGCAGAGACATGGCTCTAAAGATCCCTCCTTCGTTTTTCCTGTGGGCAGCTGTGGGGCTGCTGTACAGCACTGGAGCTGCCAGAGTTTCATTTTAATATCAGATTTTCAGCCTGAACATGGGTTTTAATTACTTGAATACACTCCTGTGACATTGAAAAACCTAGTGCATGGCAATAGCGGCACTAAAGGGCATTTTGCATTTTAAAAAATCCCAGGAGCTTGTAATGCCTTGATGTTGCTGGGGGATGCTGCAATTCCCACCAGAGCTGTGAAGCTGCCTTTGCCCCATGGGGCTGGGAGGAGGAGGAAGGGGAAGGAGCCCGGCACTGCGCAGCCTGCAAGGGGACATCCCCAGCATGGTGTGTCCCAGGCGAGGGGACATCCCCAGCATGGTGTGTCCCAGGTGCAGGGCAGCCCCCAGGCACCAGCCTCTCATGAGGAGGAGGAGACAATCTGGGGGGATTTTTGGCCTCTTCTGCACAGGGGGAAGGAAACCCTCCCCACTCAGCTTCACCACAGGGAGTGATCGTGTGGAGAACACATTATGCTTGTTTGAAATAAAAAATCAGGGTTTAAAATCCTTCTGTTTAATGCGGTCCTTGGACTGATGTCTCCCGGTGCCTGTTTTCCCCATGGCTGTTTACACAGCTATTTGTCTGTCTTCGAGCCTGCAAAGCCTCTTCTTATGGGGATGTAAAGCCAAGGGTTTCAGCTGTGCTGGCTGGTGGGTCAGTGCTGCTGCCTGGGGAGGCAGGAGGTTTGGGAGAAGGCTTCTTGAAAGGAGGTTTGGGGGGCTTCCTCTCTGCCCAGATGCTCCGAGCCCCCGTAGGCTCTTTGCCTCTTGCCTGCACTTTTAAGGGCTGTTTATTCTGGCGATGGAGATGCTCTCTGCGTGGCTGGTACCGCTGACAGATGAGAAAGCAAGGGCTTGTCACGGCAACGATACTTTAATGATGATGAAGTGTTAGCATCAGCATTGCTTACCCCGGACAGGTGGAAAGGGGGAGAAAAACCACATCGGTGCCACCTGACCAGGGAGGGGACCCGGCTGACCTGGGCATTTCTGAGCAGCTAAGGGTGGCCTTGCTGCTGCACATTCTGCCACAAGCAGGGGTGTGGTGGGGGAGACAAAAAGTGAAGGCAATGCCCCAGAGCACCCAGCGTGGTTGGCAAAGCTGGGTAGTGTCTTGTTTTGCCGGGATTGCATTGTGTTTTGTCAGTGGAGGAGATGCTCAACCCAATGCCAGCTCTTGGTCCCTGCAAGCTCATCACACCTTGCCTGCCCAAATCCCCTGCTGCAGGCATGGGTGCCACTAGTTGCTTTCCAAGTTTGCAGCGTGTTTTGATGCTGAGAGGTGACAGCATCGTATCAAAGTCCCCTGCCACTGGGGCAGTGTGCTGTCCCATAGCGCTGCCAGCCTGGCTTGGGTGAAAAGCCTCCTGCGTGGTCTGAGCTCCAAGAGGGACCCTCAGAGGAGCCCTTGCAGGGTGGCACCTCTCCCCCCACTCTCCCTGTGGCCCGTGGGTCCAGGCACCAGCCATCTCAGGTGGGATAGAGAGGTATTTGGGGATGAGGCTGAGCACAGGTCAGCAGCAAAGCAGCTCATGCACCTGTACATCAGGCTGAAATAAAGAGCTTTTATTTCTTATAAAGAAATAAAAATTCTCCCAAAGCAGCAACACCTCCATCCGAGGTGCTTTACTGTCTTTAGAGGCCATCAAGTGCACTGAGATGCAGCTGATGCTAGGGGGAAGCAGGGAAATTGCTGCTAGCAGCACCCTAAAACCCAAGGATGGGGCATGGCTTTGCAGCTGCTCCCCCCCAGCAGCAGCAACCAACCTCAGCCCTGCCCTATGGGTGACTGTCGTCTTCTGAGGCTCTCCCAGGGATGCTTGAGGAGGGGCTGAGGATGGAGAAGGATGGACATGACCAACACCTAGAGACAGGAGGTGCCCTGTCCTTGGCACCTCTTACAACCGGCAATGCATCTCTGTGCTCTCAGCCGCGAAGTTATGTCCTCCCTTAAAATGTAAAATTAAAAAATCCATTTGGTTTCTTATGTGCTTTTGGTGATCCCTAAGCACGGGTTTATTGGATGTCTTCTAAAAGGTCTTCTCTCCTAATGAGCACTGTGTATAGAGCCATGTTGGCTCAACCCACCTGCTGCAGTAGTTGGACATCACAGTGATGCCATACTATAATATTAATATTTATTATTCACATATGAAATGTTAGATGAACTGTTTTGTCACTGAAAGCACAAACTTCTCCCAGCTTCACAGTGAGGCCGTTTGCTTCTTGCCAGCAGGGTCAAAGATGGAGACACCCTCATGGACAACACGGGTCATAGGTGCCAGCACATCTCCCACCCAGGCTTGCCATGTCTCCCACTGCTGGAGCATCTCAAGGTATTTCTGCTCTCTCTCAGAAACACAAACCCTACACTAAGGAAGCTCTTTGCAGCAAGCTGGGATCAGGCTTTCCCTTCCCATCACTAGGAGGATTGATGTCTTGGTGCTATGGACCGATAAAACACCTGGGCTGCCTTGCCATAAAGCTCGCATCTATTTTGCAGGGCTGTTTGCTGGCTCCGCCACTGTTCTCCGCACCCCTGCCAGTGCTCGCCTTCATTCAGCCATTGTATGATAGCAGATAATTTCGGGGGTTTTGATTGTAGGGTATTAGATGGATTTAAAGATTTGGGTTTATTGCTTTCATGATTACAGTCAAACATTTTTAATATCACTCCTGGTTTATGATACGCTCCCTCTTATTATCCACAGACATGCCACCCTGTGTGTGCTGCAGGTTCCTGGGGAAGTGGCTCAGGATGCTGTCAGCCCCCATGGCCCCGAGCATCCCCCTGGGGTTCTAAGCATTCCCCCAGGGCACTGAGCATCCCCCACCATGGCCCTGAGCAGACCCCCTGGATGCCCCAAGCATCCCCCCAGGGCCCTGAGCATCCTCCCATGGCCCTGAACACCTTCCCATGACCCTTAAGCATCCACCCCAGGTCCCTGAGCATCCCCCCCATGGGGCTCAGTGGGGCTGCAGTGCCTGGGGTGTTCCCCTGCCCAGGAGAAGCCCTGCGGGCTGGGGACCTCTCTGAGACTATTCAGCCTTCCTGGGGTCTCTGCATGGGGAAGGCAGCGCCTGCCCTCGGCTGTAATTTAAATAGATGGGATCAGGATGGATCAACGTCTAATTCCTCACCTGGGTGAATGGAGACATATGTTTAATTTTCTGGTAATTCAAGCTGGGAACCCCAGCTCGTTCCTCTGCGCGCACACAAGGATCACCGCTGCCAAGAGGCAGTTTCGCTTTGTCTGTGTAAAATCCCCTCCCTGGGGCTGCCATCCCCAGCATCGGTGATGGGAGAAGAAACAAACATTTCCCAAACTTCTTCTGAAAGGACAGAGTTCCCATGCCCCTGCACACCCAGGGGAAACGGCAGGGATGCTCAGTGGCCAGGGATGCGGGTGGGTGCCGGCTGTGTTTCCATCCAGGTGTTTCTTGAGGGCTGTGCTGGGAGAGGAACGGCAGGAGGGGAGAGCTTGGAAACAGCAGCAGCTCACTGCTGGGCATCTCCCCAAATGGGACCGCACAGAGAAGGGATCCTGGGGTTTTCAGGCCAGGCCAGGCCAGAAGGTCTTGTGCTTTTCCCTAATGCACCATGTTATTGGGAGGTAGAAACTCCTGGGGTGTCCAGCTGAGACCAAATCCCGCTGGCATCAGCAAGGCAGGCTTGGGAAGCGTGAAGGTGCCCGGGCTGCATGTGTGGTTATGGGCCAGAGCCCCAAGGAGCAGGAAACAGCACAAACGGAGGGGGGACAGGGGTTTGAAATGATCTCCCCAAAGATATCTTTGAAATGAAGACCTCTAGTTTTTCCCAGAATGGTGCCCCAGGACCCCTTCAGACCAAGACCAAGGTGTGTCTTGTGTTCAATACAAAACAAGCAAGTTTCCCGTTTTGGGGGTGTGTTTTGCTCTGAAGTACATTTAAGAGCAAGGGATTTTGTGTGTTGCTCCTCAGCTTCGCCATGGGTTTTGTTAAGGTTCCTCTTAGGCGGGCTGTGACAGCCTTAGACCCTGCTTTTTCCTTGCACCTTCACTACCACAGGAATTCAAGTGTGCCATTTTGATACCCAGCCACCCTGCCCTGAGCAACTTGGGCAAAAAACCTCTCCTTCATGCATGGTGGTGGTTAAAATGCCATGACTTTCAGGGATGTTGCCCTCAACTTTGACTTGCAAGCTTGTCATCATGACTGGAAGCTGAAGAGGAGCAGTGACCTCCTTGTCTCCAGCTCCTGTGATTTCAACTTCCAAGGCAGGACCCAGCCAGGTCCTTTTGCCCACCACAACAAGAAGCCCGGGTGAATAAAGCCAGGAGGGCCTGATCAGCAGTTTCAATCTTGCATATGGTTTCTTGGGGTTTTTTGTATGTGTGGTCCAAGGAACGTAATTTTTGTCTTGCTGGTACATCTGTAAAACCAAAAAGGGAGTTTTCTTGCAGCTGAGGTACCTCATTTCCAACTCGGGTTTTTGCATTATGGTAGGAAAGTTGCATGCCACCTCACTGGTGGTACCCGTTGGGTGTAGGTCAACCAGGTTTAGTTAGCTCTGGTGTCTGAAGTGAGGCCATCAAAAATCCCTGCCTACTCCCTTGGGGCTGTGGGTTTCACTCTGTAGGATGTCTGTGCACGTAGGTGCAGATAGATGACTCCCTGTACATCTAAGTGGGCACTTATCTACAAAGCTGAAGCATCTCATCGTTCTTAATGGGCTTTACATCTCTCAATGAACTTCCATTTCATGGAGGTAGAGGTAGATTAGGCAATTTACCCAAAGCGATGTGGGGAAATTGGGAAATGAAATTATATCTCTGCAGTCACGGATACTTTTAGGGCCACCAGGTTACTGTGACTAAGGAAGGTCTGATTTAACTTATCAGGATGGGAGTCTCTCAGCTGACGGAGCAGCTTACCAGGAAAATGTTTGAGCCACCTGTGGAAACTGCATCTAAAAGTTGTACACAGAATTAGAATGACTTGCTTTTTTCAACTTTGGTTTACCAGCTCAGCTGGAAAAAAAAATCTTCTACCAGAACATTACTCATTGTTGAGCAAAAAGCTTTTGGAGGCTTATGACTTTGAATATCCAGGTAGGTTCTGGTGTTAAAAGGAATTAGAGTGCTCCAAAGATATTAAAATATGACATTACAGCCTCTTCGCCATCTTTCCTGCATTATTTTGGCTGAGTGATGGTAATTGGGTGAGTTTGTTAGGAATTCACAAATGGCTTCAATGGCTCTTAACCTGCAAAGAGAGAATTCGATTGAAAATTTCTCCTGGCTGTATTTGAGGCAGTGACCACTGGGGATGGAGGCTTGTTTCTGGTGGTCTTGGTGAGGCCAGCCTCTGGCTGTACAGAAATAGTGGGGAGTGATAAACTCGGGTGTTTTTAACCAAGTCAAGTAAGGATGGGTGTAGAAGTACCTACTGCCAGCTTGACCATTTATCCTTCCACTTCCCCAAGGTCTGACAGCCGGTCGGAGGCAATGTATAATGCTAACATCCCTCTCTTTCCCCATCCTGCTTGGAAGGGGAGCTGGGGGTGACCCTCAAAGAGGGACCAGAGTGGGGACAGTTTTCAGTCCCCATGCTGAGGCTGAGGCTTCTGCCCTCTCCTCCCCAACCAAGCAGCTCTGTTCCCCTGTCCCGGCAGTGATGTACAATTTGATACCCCAACCTCCCAGCTGGGTAGGAAATCCCCCCCAGATCCCTCCCAGACCTTTGGAGAGAGAGTAGACCCAAACTTTGTTGTGTGGGGTTATAGAATCATAGGATGGTTTGGGTGGGAAGGGACGCTTAAAGGTCAGCTAGTCCAATCTTCCTGCCCTAAGCAGGGACATCTTCAGCTAGGTCAGGTTGCTCAGACCCCCATCCAACCTAAGCTTGAATGTTTCCAGGGATGGGGCACCTACTACCTCTCTGCACAGCCTATGCCAGTGCTTCACTGCTCTCATCACTACCCTCTTTTACTTGAAAACTATTACTCCCTGTCCTATTGCAACATACCCTGTAAAAGAAATCGTAGACTCCTACACTACCACGTTGGAAGGGTCCTCAAGAATCATCTGGTCCAGCCTTTCCTGGCAAAAACAGTCTAGACAAGATGGCCCGGCACCTTGTCTAGAGGAATCTTAAATGTGGCCGAAGTAGGGGAATCCACCACCATCCCCATCTTTCCTCTAAGCTCCTGTTAGGCACTGGTGCTGTTAGGAGGTCTCTTCCCTTCCCCAGGCTCAAATCCCAGCTCTCCCAGCCTGTCCGCACAGCAGAGGGGCTCCAGCCCTCAGACCATCTTTGCGGCCACGCTGGTTCACATTCAGAGCCCAGTAAGGATGAGGCTGAACTCAGTTGGCTCTCACTTTTGGTTTGCATCCCATTTTGTGGAGTGGCATCCTTCCCCCCCCCCCCCCCCTTTTCCAGGCGCTTCCCCCCGGGAGCCGGTGCCCGGCGGCGGGCGGTGCGGGGCCGTGGGGGTCCCCGGGGGCGGCGGGGGGCGGTGGGATGCGATGCGGCGGGGCCGCCTGGGTTTGCGGGTGGGATTTTCCTCCCGCCTCTGCCCACTAGGTGGCTGCGTGCTGGGAGAGCCCGGAGCGGGGAGCGGAGGGAGAAGAGGGGAGAGCAAGAGGGAAAAAAAAACAAGGGGAAAAAAAAAAAAAAAACCGAGCTGCTGAAATTTAAGCAGGAGAGGGAGCGGCAGCGCGGCAGTCCCGGGGTCCCTCCTCTCCGCCGCAGCAGCCAGCGGGGCTGCCGGCGCCAGGCGGGGCGCCAGGCCGAGCCCGGGGACCCCGCAGCGGGGCCGCCCCACTTCCCTCCCGGCGGCGGCAGGAGGCGCCGGCCCGGCCCGGCCCGGTGAGTCTGCTCAGCACCGCGGACAGCTCCGCGGCCGCGCTCGGCGGGCGGCCGCCATCGGGCTCCGCGTCCGGGGCTCCGCGTCCGGGGCTCCGCACCCCGCGGCCGCGCTCGGGGCTCCGCGCTCGGGGCTCCGCGTCCCGGGCTCCGGGCTCCGCGTCCGCGCTCGGGCTCCGCATTCGGGGCTCCGCGTCCGCGCTCCGTCTCCGGGCTCCGTATTCGGGACTCCGCGGCCCGGGCTCCGCGTCCGCGCTCCGGGCTCCGCGCCCCGCGGGTGGCCGCGCCCCGGCCCGCGGCCGTCTGTGCTCCGGGAAGGGACCCGCGGCTCCCCCGCCGCGCTGCGGGCTGCCCCCGGCCGGGCCCCGGGGGGCTGTGCGGGGGAAGGCGGTAGGGGTTTGGGGCGGGGGGCAAACGCTGCCCGCACTTTCTGCAAGTTCCTTTTGTTGCTGGAATGAGGTTAAAGAAATTTGGCTCTTGGCACCTGCGTCATACGGCGAGAGGAGACATTTCGGGGAGGGGAGGAGGTTTCTTGCTGCATACTCGCCGGCAGCGCTGAGGGGGCTCACTCACACCCTCTCCCCCTCCAGCTCCAGCTCCCTGCCCACGCCGTGCCCTCCCTCCCTCCCGCTGCCCGCCGCTCCCCTCCGCCGGGCGCCCAGCGCAGCCCGGTCCCCGCAGGGCCGTGCCGGGGACGCAGCATCCCCGACCCCGGCGGGGGGAGCAGCCCTGCGCAGCCCTTCCCTCCCGCACACGGCTGCCCCCGCACGCTGCTGGCCGACACGGAGCCCCCCCAGGCTCGCTGCGGAGCCCTAACCCCGGCTTTCTGTCCCAATTCACCAAAGTTTGAATGGGATTTTTGCCTTCTCTCCTGCCTGCTCACGAGTGCCTGGTGGGCGGCGAGGGTCCCTTTCTCTGGGAGAGCTGACCCCTGGAAGGGGCCGTCTGAGAGCTCTGGGCTGAACGATGCTCCCCGAGCCTGCGCTGAGCTGCGACTTTTAAAGCCGGGGAGCAGAGCACTGGCTTGGCGAGGTCACCGCTGAGCAGAAGGGGGGGCGAGCAGCTGGAGGAAGGGGCGGCAAGGGTGTTTCTGAGGCACACGTTAATTAGGCATGCTTCGTTAGCAGTTACCTGTTACGGCTTCTGGCAGAATCCATCTGTCCAGAGAGGAGAAGGAGGCTGAGCCCGGTGGGGAGATGCTTCCTGAAGAGGCAAGGGGTTTGCCAAGGCTCTGCAGAGCCAGGGGGAAAGAAGCATCCCTGTATCCTGCCCTCCTGGCTGGAAGTGGGAAGCGCCTCGCTGCTGCAGGCTCCTGGCTGTGTGTTGGCTAGGCACCTGAGACTAGACATCTCCTCCTGCGGTGGCACTGGGGTGGCAAGGAAGGGCCAGGTTTGCGGGTCACTTTCTGCCAGCAGCATCGCTGTGGCTGCCCCCCGCATCACACCCCCATGGGACGAGTGTCTGCAGGCAGGGAAACTGCGGCATGGGGAATGGGCAGGAGGAGGCCAGGCAGGCAGGCAGGTGGGGGCAGATGAGGGTTCTCCTGCACCTTTGGTGGAGCATGAGTCTGTCTGTTTATTCGACTCTCAGGTCTCTGCTCACAGCGATGGGGTGCGAATCCCCAGGACGGGATGCTGGACAAGTGGGTTTGGTGGGAGAGAGGGGCCCCAGAGCATCAGCGGCCCCACCAGCCTGCCAGGAGGAGCAGGTCTGCCCCTGGGTACCTGTGCAGCAAGAGGTGGTGACTCCTCAGGGGCTGGGGCTCTCACTGGGGCCACAGGGCAGAGGTGGGCCCTTGGAGGGGCATGGACCCACATGTAGATCCATATCAGCGGAACTGGAAGGTACAGTGCTGGTTGCCAAGGCTCATCATGCTGCTGCTGGGGTGGGATTTGGCTGTAAATTCTGGCAAACCAAGGCTGAGGAGAAGGCTTGTTTGGGGCTGAAGCTGGGGTTTCCTCTGGGCTCAGCTCCCGGTGAGCAGAAGCGGTTCTGTGGGCGGGGATGGACTGGGCTGCCCGTGTCCAGGGGGCTGCTTGTGGGGTACAGGGGAGCTCAAGTCACACACACACACGGAGAACTCCCCACCCTGCCCTGTACCCTAAACCTGCTCAGAGGGACTCAGCAGGTGGCTTTGGGCACCAGCAAGGTGAGGACAGAAGGCTGCGGTGACACAGGGCAGCAGCCTTGGAGGTGGACACAGATCTCTTGCTGTTCTCTGACAGTGATGCTCCAGGCTACCCAATCCCTGCTAAGGCAGCTCAAGGACCACGTTAGGAGGCAGAAATAAATCCTAGAGGAATCCTTCCCTGCCACAGCCACAGCTCTGGCCACCAATAGCTTCATCGGCAGCTCTGGGTAGGGCAGGGGACAGGCACCCAAACCTGCTGTGCTGGGGTGGGCTGGGGGCCGGGGCTCCTGCCCCAGGCTCAGGATGTCTCTGGGGCTCCCAGCCCTCTCCCTGCTCCCATTCATCTTGCCAGAGCGCGTAGCAAATGCAATAAACACCGAGAAAAATGCTAATTAGTGACTACAAGCATGCAGGGTGTAAAGTAGATGTTTAACCATATTATATAAACAAACATAAAGGAGCCATAAATTAGGTGGGGGAAGAAGTCGATCCATTGATGGAACTGCCCAGGCAGAAGAGAGAAAGGCAGCGCACAGCAGCCGAGGGATGGGGACACAGCGTGGCCGTTGCCTGTAATCCTCTCTCCTTGTAATTGCACCTGTAACAAGAAACAAAAAGTCAATGTTGTTAGATGCTGCTTCTCTGTAGGGTGGTCCCAGCCAAGGGAGCAGCATCCTACAGCCAGGCCAGGGTTAAAATCCCGGAGAAAGCAAAGCCTGGGACTTCTTGGAGCCTCCCAGCCCTTGGGAACTGGTCTCTAACTGTGCCCAGTGTGCTGGCTGGAGTTACTGGGAGGTGGCTGGTAAATCCTGTGGCATTAAGTGCATTAAGTTCGAGGTCTCTACAGGACCTGTTTGACAACATGATTAGTTCTCTGTCTTCTCTAACCCACATCACTGCTTTCAGCCCGGTGTCACCTTCACTGTGCAAGAAATAAAATAAGGAAATAAGAAAGAAATAGGGATAGGAAATTGAAAACAAAAATAGAAAATAATGGGGCACGTTTGGCGGGTACTGTTTGTCCATCCCTTGGCCTGGAAGGGATTTTCCCCCCCAGTGCTCTCCCACGTCTCACAAGGCGGTTCAAGCCTCCTTACCAATGCGCCTGAAACTAACACCGGGGTGCTGGGCTCCCTTGTAGCCAACCTTTAGTTAAGGATTTTATTTCTGTTTTTTAAATTTTTTTAATTTCTATACTTTAAAGACCTTTAGTTAAGGATTATCCCCATCAGCTCCCTATGCTCCCTCAGCCCTGCAGGGAGCTGCTTCAGCTGGGTGTTATGGGGACTGGCAGGGCCTCTCCCCTCCATCCCTCCCCGCTATTCCCTGGCTGAAGAAGGGGGTTGCAGTGTGGGTGAGAGAGCCCCTTCCCACTGGGGCAGCAGCATCCCTGCACTAATTAACTGATGATGATATTCCCTGAAATAGATTGGAGGAGTGGGACTGATCCAGCCCAGGGATGGGCAGCTGGAGCTGGCAGCCAGCTCGGTGCTGCCTGTTGAGACATCACGTCCCCACCCGCCTCTTGGCCTCTGGACCAGCTTGGGGAGTTTTCTGACTGAATTAATATTCAAAGGACCATCCTTTCCTGCCAAAATCTCAGCGGCAAACCTCCCACTCAGGGGCTGCTGTGGGGTGCTAAGAGCCCCTCTCCTCCTGTGCCTCCCCAGTCCGGCCCAGCATGTCATCCTCATTTCGGAGCTTGATTTTATTTTCCCTTTCTAATTACCCGTTGCAATCTCTCCCGGCAGCTCCTTGATGAGCCCCTTGTTTGTAATTGTTTGGTCCTTTTTTTAACCCCTCTATTTTCCTTGATGCTCTGCAATGTCAAAGCCCTGTATTTCCATAAGCCAGCACGTTTCTCTCCGGTAAAGCATCTGCAGGGCAGCAGCACTGGCAAGGTGCAGGCAGCAAAGCCGGCAGCTGCCTGTCTTATGTCTCCCAGCTTCAACCGGCCGCCTTCAGTAAAACACAACGCTTTTAATAAGCCAGCACGGTGAGCTCGTCCTGCGGGCGCATGTGCATCCGAGTCAGCAGAGTTTGGGAACACATGAGAGTGGTGGAGGTGTCACAGCTGCGGGATGTCACATGTCCCCTCTCCTCTTCCCCACGCTGGAGACCCTCATGGGGTATGGGTTTTGATACCCCATGGTTGGTTGCTGCCAGACTTGCCTGCAGGGTGGAAATTCCAGGGACACTAAATTCTCCCCTCATGCTCGCTGGGGTTGCTGAGGGTAGGAAGGGGGCTGGGTCCCCCCAAAACCCCTGCAAAAAGAGACAGCAAAGGGGGTATGGGCTCACTGAGGTCCCTGTCTCTCGGAGGTCTGGTGGGCAGAGATTTTAATCCGAACCTTTTTCTTCTAAACTGTTGGGTTTGGGGAGCAGCTTGACCCAGGACAAGCTAAGACCCACCCCAGCTACCACCTCCCACCTCCTCCCTGCCCCTCTCTCAACTTTTGTGCTAAACAAGCGCTTTTTGGCAGGCATTTCTGCTCCCCATCCCTTTTCCCAGGTCACGCAGAACCCCAGCGCTTGTCCTCCACAGCCAGCCACCACAGGAGGATGAGATTTGAAGCCTCCTGCTAGAGCATGGTCATGTGGGTCATCGTTAGAGGACTTATTCAGGGATGTTTAATTGGTATCTGGGTAAGCGTGGGATGTAGCCAGCCCACCTCATTTCCCTTGGCCCAACTGGAACTCCTTCTCCTTTTGCAGGAGCTCTTAAAATCACCCACACTTTGTGGAAATGAGGTGCGTGTAGCTACTACAAGTGTAGAAATGTCCTTTGGTAATGGCTGACCTCCAGGAGAGAGGTCTGGCAGAGGCGAGGGGTTGTTTCTCTCCTTTCCCTCCGCTCATGAGAGCCATCACATGAGGGAGAAATTATTTCAGCTTTCCGTCCTTCATCCCCAGGACAGCTGCCTCCTCTTCCTCTCGCTCACTTGGGAAGAAGACCCGACTTGCAATCGTGTGGGGCTGGGGGCTGTGGATGGGGAGCTGGAGAGGCGCCTGGGGAGCAGACATGCTCCAGTGGGTGCTAGCTCTCCATCCAAAGTGCAAATATCCTCCCTGGAGGAAGAAAAACAGCCTTAACTCTGCCCACCCAGCACCACTCTCTGTTTCAGAGCCTGCCATCATGGGATGTGAGGCAATGTCCCAAGGGAAAACTGCTCCATTTGCATTAGCTGGAGCACACGGCTGGCCGGCGTAATTACTCTTCCTTGGCCCCGCTGCCTGGGATTTGAAAATTGATTGCTGAGTCAATACTGATGCGTTTGGACCATGCCGGACTGCCTGCAGCGGGAGGCAAGCGCTCGGGACGGCTGCCCCCACCCATGGCCAGCATGGGGAAAGGCTGGGCTTTGGCTTTCTGAGCTCATCTCCAGCAGGAGAGGTGACCCCTGAGCCCCGCTGCACCGTGCTGGAGCGGGGTGGTGGGTGCAGGACGTGTGAGCAAGCAGGAGGAGCATGTCCCGGGTCATGCGGCCCCTCATGGATCCCACCCTTAGGGCTCCAGTCCCACCATTGTGGTCCTGGAAGATCATCTCCGTCAGGGAAATGTTTCTGGGTGAAGGTCTCAAGCTGTTTCCCCGCTGGCTTCCTTCATTTTGGCTGAAACTATGTTAGTCAGCAGAAATCACTGAAACTGTGGATTCCTAAAGTGGGTATTTTATTTTCCTTTGGTTTTTGGTGGAGGAGTCCTCTAGTCCCCGTGGGGTTTTGCAGTCTCGCCTTGCCCAGCCTGGCAGCCAGGAATAGGTCCTGTAGATAGAGCACAACCATGTCCCTCCTAAACAACACAGGGGACATGCAGGGAGCTCCACCAGCGGCAATTTTGGCTGCTGGCAGCTGAGCTCACACTGCAGACAGCTCAGCATCCCCGCGGCGAGAGCACGGCCGGTAATTAAAACGCAGATTGATTGAGTTCGATCTGGTTGTTGTCCCTTGGGGAAGCGAGGGGCTCCCCAAGGGGACTTGCTGGCGCTGACAGCACCCAGTGTTTGTCACGGGGGATCGGTGCCCCGCCTGGCCCTGCCTGCCTGTGCCCACGGCTGTGGCACAGGATTCGGCCCCTCCTCACACAACACTCGATGCCCGTGTTTTTGGAAGGGATGCTTGTACTTGCATGGAGACTTAAAAGAAAATCCCTCTGCAAAGCATCAGCATTAAACTTATCTTTAATTACACAGTTAATTTATTATGTAGCACTAGTAACAAAGTAAAATGGGTAAACGGCTCTAAGATAGCACGCCGAGGATTGCCTCATTTAGTAAATAATTTTAACTTAAGTAATTATTTCCTGCAAGGGGGATGATGAGGGAGCGTCCCAGGGGGCATTTCATTCATGGCCACAGGAGGGATGAACCCTCTGTGTAATTCCTCATTAACTCCTGGATGCTGTTGTCACCTGCTCCGTGTCTGGCTGACGTGCACCCATCGCCCCACGCACCCCAATGGGGTCCCAGCGGGCGCTTTCAGTGCTGCCTGTGTGTGCTTGCTGGCCCCAGCCTGGCAGCATCCCTGGGCAGAGGCTGGGTGGTTTTCCTTTGGGTTGCTGCGTTTTTTTCATCCCCAATTTTAACATAGCCACTTGTCATTTTGCTAAAGCTGCATCTCCTTTTGCTAGCCTTGCATAATGAGGACTAATTGCAGTGGGACACGGATTAACTTGCTGGGCACTTTCCTGCTGGGCGGGAGGTGGTGGGCAATGGCTGAGCTGGAGGCAGGCGATGTTACCCGCATCCCTGGTACCTGGCACTTGTGGCACTGCTGGCTGCATCTCGAGGTCCTCCAGCTGCCCTGTTTTCGGTAGGAAACATGGTTTATATGTAGCTGCTTCATTTCTGTTCCCCCCCGCCCCATCTTCCTCTGCAGCTCATCCTGCTCTCCCCTCCTCCCTGGCTTGTCCCCGTCGTCCCCCCCCCATCCCTCTCTGGCTTCGCCCACACGCTCTTCCCCACTCCGGCCTTTTGTTTCCCCCTGGGGCTTCATTTAAAAGCGCTATTGATGCTGTTAGGCGCTAATATGAAGAGAGTCTCTCTCCGTCTGCCCTCCGCAGATGGGGACCTCGGCTCAATCCACGTCCTGTTCTCCACTGGGGAATAACAATGAACTTGGGCACCATGGAGAGATGGAGAAAGAGCAGCTCTGTGCTCTGGGAGACAGCCCTGTCCCCGGGGCCAAAATAACTCCACTTGTTTTATTTATCAACTCCGGGGGGACGGGGAGTGAGTGGCATACAGATGTTGCCACAGCTGGCTCTGCTGGCCCCACGTGCCTGCGACTGGCCCTGCAGTGGGGTCCCCTCTGGAGGGGGGATGCTCTGTGGTGTCTGGGTCTCGGCATCCCATCCAGAGCTGGAAAACCAGCTGAGGGGTGTTTCAAAATACAGAGCAAGATTTGGGCTGTGGGCATCTCTGTGGCCAAGCCCCAAGAAGCCTTCAGCTCCCAGCATCCGATCTGCCACGAATTTCTACCCTCCCCCAGGCTGGTACCCTAGTGATGCTCACACAGAGCCTGAGACAGCTATGCATTTACCCAGCATCTCTGGTGCTTGCAAAGGGAAGAGGAAATGGGAGAAAAGTCCTTCTTCATCTTTTATGCACGCACACAAAATGAAACGAAGGGTGGTAGCCACTGAGCTGGTTTTTCCCCATCCCCTGCTCCCTCCCCACCACTGCCCCCCTCATACACGCAGACTCACTCCCCCCTGCTCCTCTCTTCCTGCACTACCACGAGTGAATTGGATTAGTCACCTTCTTAATTAACTGTGCCGGTGTGAGCTCTATTAGGTATTAAATGTTTGTCACAATCCAATTAAAAAAATCCATCCCAGCAGGGCAGGGCTTTGTAGGCACTGGGCGTTTGCAGCCCTCACACCGGGGGTGTGGAGATGTGAAGTTGGGTGGGACGGGGCGGGGGGGTGAGCCTGGTGGGGTTTAACCCCCCCCTCAATTCATGGATACCCCAGGGTCTTGTTTGGCCTTTGGGAAAGGTCATCCTCACCCTCTAAGCAAGGAGTAGACCCAAAGGTGGTGCCCTGAGGAGAGGCAGGGATGTCCCCACAGCACCTCCCAAGCACCCCCCGACCCAATGCAGGTTGTAAATTGGGCTGGAGCTGGGTGAAATCCATGATGGAGCTGGGGTACACAGACTCTGGCCAGCAGCGGGGTGCCTGGCGGCATCGGTGAGGCCAGCCTGGGGTAAACCCAACCTTTTTTGGGGGGTTAAGGGCTGTGTTGTTAGTGTGCAGGCTGGACGCTTTCGGGAGGGAGATGGCATCAGCATCTTCAGCGTCAAAGGCAGCGTTCGTTTTGAATGAACACCCACACCAGGGATGAATGAGGTTTAGTTTCTGCTTCAAAACCAACCCAGATCCCCAGGACAGGCATGGCACATCCTCCTGCAGCCCCCTACACGGTCCAGCCACCTCCCTGGGGCAGGAATTGTCCCAAGCTCTGCACCCCATCGGATGCCTTCATCACTGCTCATCTCTTTTATCTATCTTTTTCTCGGTCTTCTAGACCATTTCTGAGCTGTAACAAACTTTCACCTCTTGTCTTAGTTCCCTTAATAGCCTCTGCAGAAGGACTTTATGAAAGTCTCCTGGAAACTCTGAATTTATTACAGCTCCTTATGCCTCAGCACACAGCGCTTTTCTGGCTCCCTCGGGTCAGGGCTCCGGTAGTTTATAGGAGGCATACGGAGTACTTAGGCTGGTTTCTTCCTAGCCCAAATTATTATTTATCATTTTTATGTATTTATTAATTATTTATCAATATATAATTATTATTATGATGTATTATGAATATGTTTTCTCCCCACGCCAAGTGACAAGGCTCACTGGGCTGTGATGTTTCCCAGCATCACCTTGTGTGTATTTTGCTGTAGAGGATGGTGAACCACTGACCAGATGGGTGGGAAAAGCATCATTTTTCACAGTAGATTATATGTCATTCAGCACTTTTAGTCTAAAAAAATGCCTCTTGAGTGAACCCTGCAGGTACCCAGGGGGGTCTCAGTGGGTACCCATGGCCACACTTCTCACCCATGAGGTCCTGAGGCAGCTGATGTGGTCCAGGAGGTGAGACCCTGATGGGGAGCATCTCATTTGTGGCAGAGGCAGAAAGCTTAATCCCTTTAAATTTCTCTTTATTGATTGCAGCTTTATGGCTAAATCACTCGATGTAGCGATGCATGATCTTCCCCATCGCAAGTGCATTAGTGGCCTGCGGAACTCCAGCCATTGCACAGCACTGCACAGCGGCACCTCACCTGCCATCCCCTCCACAGGGCTTGGCAGAGGAGCTCAGGCAGCACCCAAGCATCCCTGATTTCCAGCATGAAACAGGAATGCTTGGGCAGGCCCAGGGAAGAGAAGTGGGATGCGATGTGTTGCCTGCACGGACAGGGGTGCAGGTGCCGACGTGCTGAGGCGCTTGCCTTGGGGAAGCAGTTGGAGGTGGTTTGTCACCCATGGGTGCAGCATGGAAGAGGTCAGTGCTTTGGGCCCTGCTTTCAGTCTCCCAGGTGGAATTATAGGTGCTTTACATCATGCATCTTCTGGGGGTGTCATATCCTACATCCTGTACCTGTACTCCTGCCTCCACACCATGGGTGTCCCCAAAACACATCCTCCTCACCAGGATGGTGGGCTGTGGCAGGGGATAAGAGGAATTTGGAGGTGTTATCAATTCCCAGAGCAAAGAATCTGCTTCTCTGGAGGATTTTTCTTTCCAGCAATCAATGGAAATGTGTTTATCAGGAAAACGTGTTTGACCTGGACAAGTGTTTTACTGATGTAAACAGAGCCAGGGAGAGTGATGGGGGGGAGGAGAGATAAGGAGTGTTAGGAGAGGAGAAACAGCCACAGAAAGGACCAGGAGGGAGGAGAGGAGGCTAAAGGGGCAGAAGTAAGGAGGGATCCTGCCCTTCCCTGCCCAAGCTGCCAGAGAGCAGAAATAGGGGCACACACACACACCCCAAGCTTTGCCCAGACCCCTGTGAGTGGTGGGCAGGGGCTGCCAGGTACAGGCAGGCAGAGGGGCTTCGTTGCCTGCCCAGGTGGGTTGTCTCCAGCCGGTCCAGGCAGCTCCTTAGGGAGCAGAAAGGAACTGGTTTCCTTAAATTAGCAGGAGTGCAGGCAGGGGAAGGAGCGAGGAGGGCAGGTTTCCATGGAAATGGGAGCTGGCATGAGAGGTGGCAAAGGCAGAACAGGCAGCAGTGAGCCCTGGCAGGGGGGATGCTCTGCCCACCTGCCCCTCGCTGCCCGAGGGAGGGCTTCTCCCTGTAGTTCCCGGGTATTACTTGGAGCAAAAATTAATCTCTTCGCAATGGAGACATTCTTATGCCTGCTGCTATGATAACAGGTCTTTTCTTCTTCCTCCGCAGCATCATTTATGCTATAAGATCCTCAGGAAAGACAAGAAGCAAATGCCCAGCCTCAAAATGCTGGGTTGGGAAGTGAGACTAGGCAGCAGGTTTGGAAAAAAGAGCAGTTTCAAATGTCAGGGGAATTTGTGTGATGAGGATGTGGTTTGCAGAGGGCAGCTGGGCCAGCAGGTTAATGTGCCTACCCTTTGCAGAATGAACTGGGGGACATTTAATGACTGTAAAGAGCAAGGGCTTGGGTTTTACATCTGGTCTTAAAAATACCCGGTAAATCCCAGGTGAACTCTCACTTGTCTGTAGTTTGGCCTCAGTGTGTATTTCGGCTCCTGGGTAGGAGTAGCTCTGTCTTGCAGTCTTGCCCCTGCACATCCCCTTTGGGTCCCATCCTAACCAGAGGAGAAGTCCTCATACGGGATCCTGTGAGGCTGGTGGCAGAGCAAGATTCAGGTAAAGAAAACAGATTCCTAATATCAGTGGGGCATTGCGCACAGGGGTTCTGTGCAAGCAGCAGGACGAGCATCACTTGGGAGCTGGGGAAGGCATGTGCCTCCCTTCAGCTGGGAGCGAACCTCTTCTCCTCTGGCCCAGGCCGGGTAGAGCAGAGCAGAGATGGAGCTGGTCGTGCTGCAGAGAAGAATAAGGCATTATCTTGATTCTACTTACAGCTGGAGAAGGGGACGTGTGTGCCATCGCTGCATCCCGCACGTATGCGTGTCGCTGGCAGGCTCATACCCAGGTCCTGCGCAGCGCAGCCTGGCTGGGTGCAGGGGAATTTAGGAGCCCGTTCAGCAGCCCATGGATGATGATCCTTGCATGTCCAAGCCCCAGCCCAGCACCAGCGAAATGCTCTTCTCCAAATTCAGTGGGATTTGAGGTAGGGTGGTGATGTGACTGCCACATGCAGTCAGGGCCCACACTGCAGAGCATCAGAGTACCTGCCCTCCTCCCCCAGAGCGGCTCCTCAGCCACCCCCAGCACTGATTTGAAGCCACCCAGCCCCATAAGAACCCCTCAAGTGCCACCACCCTGGAGAAAAATCCAACTTACACCACCAGTGAGATAGAGAGAAGCCCAAGACCATGCCCAGATGGTGCCAGCAGACACCTCTCCCCTGCCCTGGCATACGGCCTGTGGCAGCCTGGCGCTGATGACTTTTTCATAAGCCACTGCCTGACACGAGGCCACCGAGTCCAGTAGGTTGGCACTGGTGGCTTTTATTTCCACCCTCCTCAAGAGTTTGGGTTCCACTGAGCCCGGTGCAGACAGACCTCTCATTGCATCAGGGCATGTGGTGCCCCCCACCAGCTGGCGGGACAGTCCTCCATCGGCTGGGACAAGGCAGGAGGGACCCCAGATCGGCTCCCGGGGGCAGAGGGAGCTGGGTAGCCCCAATGCGGGTGAAGGATGTGCTGCCCACTCCTGCTGCCTGCTCCTGCCGGGGGGCATGTGGCCATGGGACCCGTGGAGCTGGCGCGGAGGAGGCTGCTGAGATCCAGTCCAGCCTGGGCTCCCTTCCTCCTAAAATAAGGGTATTTGGGGAACACCCCGCTGCAGAAAGCAGCAGGATTCATCATTTACCTTGTTAGTGCCAATGCTTGGGATCGTCTTAAACAGGACACCAAGGGAATTAGAACAGATCTAAGTCTTTGGGGTACACATTGAACTGTTAACTGATGCCAAGCTGGGGGTGCTTTCTTCAAACTTACCATCACATACGCGTCCTTTTTGCACCTGAACCTCCATACCTCTCTATCCAAATTGGGGAAAATCTCAGCTTTGCTTCTAGGGACCAGTGCTGGCTGCTGGCTGTGGCCACAGCAATATGCCAGTGTGCCCAGCTCCAGCGCAGCCACATCCCACCTGTGGCCATAAATCACCTTCCCGGAGGGAAACTGCCTCACTGACCTCGGGCAATTAGTATTTGCCTCGTGCCTGGATATGCCAGGGGTTTTTATCCCCTCTAAGCTTTTATCCTCTCTTGTTATCCCTTTTGGTGTCTAATCCTGCCTCGAATCCCACTAAGCCGCTGACGTGGCTGTGCCCAGACCCTGACAGCCACCCAGGAATAATTCCTGCATCGAAGGGTGGGGATGCTTTGGGGTCCTCCAGACCAAAACCAGAGCAGACTCAGGGGGGAGCACTGGCCATCCTTAATAGGCTAAAAATTAAATTGGAGCGAAAAATCAGGTTTTTAGTGGGGGGGTTCTTCCCAAATCCTGCAGACAGCTACAGAAATACATTTTCCGCCACTTGACCTTGATAAAGCACTCACTCCAAATGAGATTCAGAGGTGCAAATACAGTTAATTGCTGGGTTGGGCTCCACTCCTGAATTGTGGGGATCCTTAGAGTGCGGTGGGTGACGGTGTGTGGGACACCCCAATTACATGGCCAGTGCTGGGTTGTCCCCAGCAAGGGAGCATCTCACCTTGCTGCATCCCCTCCACGGCTTTGCAGAAGACAAAGCTCTCAGCTCTTTGCTTTCCCCTGGAGCTGCTCTGCCCCAGCCCTGGGCTCAGCCTGGCAAAGGTGCTGCAAACTCATGACACCTGTGGGTACCACCAGTCTTTCCCCGCCCATCATCTCAGCTGGATCCTTTCTCCTCCCTTCTTTTTTCCTCATGGTCACTTGGAAACAAATGTTTTAATGTAAAGGAAGGAGGAGCTGGGGGGAAGCCCAACCACCATCCCATTTATGCCCTGGTGTGTTTGGTATGAAAAATGACACTTGGGACAAGTCCAGAGCCAGATCTCCAACTCCCAGCCTCCAGCAGGAGCTGGTCTCAGTAAAATACCCCCTGCTTACACAAGAAAAAGCTTTAACTTCTTGTTTGCTGGGTTGGAGGCAGCCTAGCAGCTGCCCACATCTGCCCATGCCACGCTCGCTCGCTTGGTCCCCAGAGTGGCTGTACTGGTGCCCCTCAGTGTCCCAAGCCCGGCTGCAAATGCCACCCCACTACATCACAGCCCAGCAGCGTTAATTGCCCTCGTTGCTTTGTAATTACCTGGTAATTACTATATTCTCATTCCCCAGTCTGCCTTCCTGCACCCTGCAGCCACATCCCCATTAGGGGTGCCTCTTGATTATCCCTAATGATGGCAATGCAGCTGAATGCAGCTGAATGCCAAATTCCCCATTTCCCTGTAATCTGCACTGCGGCAGTGCAGCCAGAGCTAAGGCCACGCTGGCTTTGGGACTGTGGGGCTTGTTACTCACTTATTATCCTCTGGGCTCACCAAGATGATGGGGGAAAGGGGAGATGTCCCCCGGGATGGCCACGGGGACTGCGGGGAACACAGCAGTGTGCTGGCCCCAGGCAGCTCAGTGGGGTTTTCCCACCCCAGACTGGGCGTGCAGGCAGGAGACAGGCAGCCTTTGCCAGCAGGGGAGCACACTGGTGTGGCTGAGACCTTCCCAACTCATTCCACTCACCTTCCTTGTAGGGATGCACAAGGTGCATCGCGCCCCCTCCCCAGCCAAGAGGGGGTTTATCCAGGCAGCTGCGTGGGCTTCTCCAGTTGCTGTAGCAAATGGGAAGGTGAAGCACCAGAGTGAAGAATTTAATTTTTTAGTCTATTTCAGTAATTCCTTATTTTGTTTATTCCTCATCCTGCTTAGGGAGACTGAGGCATGGGCACTGAGCTGGGGGCTTTGACTGCAGGGATGTGCCAACATCCCAGGGCAAGGCAGGGATGGGTCACATCCTGCTCTCCCCACCCTGGAGGGGAGTCTGCTCACAGGCTGCTGCCTTGTCCCCATCCTGTAGAGAACCAGGTGCCCATCCATCATTCCTCCGCGATATGGCATTTGGGGAGAAATCCCCCAGATGCCTGCAGGGTTCCCCTGCCTGAGCTGAGCAGGCAGTGGCACTCCTGAGCAGATCACAAGGGCTAGTGGCATCCCTGTGCTGAGTGGGAATTGCTTGGAATTGCTTGGAATGTCTTCTGGGGTAGTGAGGTCTTGCATGGTCCTGCTGTACCTCCCTGGTGGGAGGCAGGATTACTGCTAGGCAAGGGAGGTTGGCAGGGATGCTGAGATTAATGGGGTTTCGGAAGGAGGTAGCTTGGGTGGGATGCTTCTTGAGCCTTTTTAATAGCAAAAAATAAAAGATAGCCTCCCAGGACAGAAAATAAATAGCAAAGCCCATTGACAGTGCCTGTCGCGGCATGAGGTGCTCCGTTCGGCTGAGCATCCTTGGGTCACTGCTGGTCCTGCTGGGCAAAAAAAGCCCCTCTGCAGGGGATGGATCCATCCAGGGCATGATGTGGAGGGGGGGGGGGGAACAGAGGGGAGGGGGAAATCACCAGTGATGACTATCACAAGGAGGAATTAGCAGAGGCAAACACCCAATCCAGCTGCTGAACCCCCAAAAGGTACCTGTGGGGGGATCTGGATGCTCCTCCTCCCCAAAACTCTTGCAGGGATCCACCAGGGATATGGGTGATGCCTGTGGGGCTGTGACCAACCTCTTGACAATTTTATTGCCACCTTAGCAGCTCAGACGGAAAGACCAAGGGCTTTTTATACTTGAAAAAAGTCTTTTTTAAAACTTCGAGCTGTGCTGTTTCCAGCATGGGGGCTCAGGAACACAGGGTTGGGGATAGGGCAGCAGGGAGAAAATGAACCCCCAAAATTTCCCTTATTTGAACCCAGCAGCGAGAGAGGTTTGGGGTTGCTCAGCACAGGTGCAGGTTTTTGGCTGAGCTGGCAGCACGTGGCTGGCCAAGTGCCAGTCTCCGAAGCAGCAGCTTGGGGTTTTAGCCTTTCCCTGGGGTGAGCGCAGCCAGCGTCAGCGCTAAAAAAAAAAATATGACACAACGGAGGTGTGAATCAGCAAGAGGAAAATTCCCACCATTCAGGGAGGGAGAGCAGGCAGAAAAATTGCAGGCAGAACCATGCTGGACTCTGCAAGGCAACTTCATGGGATGCAGTGATGGGATAGGAACGGGGAAGGCAAGGAAAGGCATGGAGGCATGGTGCCAGAGCAGCCGGTGGTGTATAGCAGCAGGGCAATGTATGGAGGATGTTCAGCAGATGATCCTGCAGGCTTGAATTCCAGCTGCCAGGAAGCTTGGGAAAGCTGCCCCAGGTACCAATCTCACAGCATCACTGAAATGTGGGCTTTGTCCCCAAACCCACTGTCCTCTGCAGGGTGGCCAGGTCCCGAGCATCCCAGGGCGAAGGGATGCAGGAGTGTGGCTACATGTGTTCACCAGTTGCAGGTTTCTTGGTGCCCATGTGCAGGACAAAGCCTAACCCCAAAAATGGGGAGAAAAGTGTGTCAGGGCAGGGAAGCATCCCTGGGGTGGGATGCTGAGCTCCTGCACCTTGTGCTCCTGCACCAATGGGTGTTCTTCCACCACAGTTTGCTGAGCTAGAGCTGAGCATGGCTTAAAAGAGAGGGCACAGAGATGGGGCCGTATTATCTCGCCCGTAACGCACTCGAGCTGAGCAGCGCAATGGAGGCCATAAACAAGATTGATGTACGGATTAAAGAGACAGAGGAAAGAGAGGCAAAGGTTAAGAATATAAATAGGTAAAGCTCCAACCAGGAGTGCGAGGTAGAGGCTGGGCAGGAAAGACAGTGAATAAAGCAGGGAGTGAGTGGCCAGAGGGCTAGATAAACATGCAAGGGATGGGGGAATTGAGAGAAAAGCCAGGTGGATAAATAAGCAGCGAGATGAGAACAGCACCAGGGGGCTTGGGGTTAGGGAGAGCTGGGGCGCAGGGTGGAGGGATGGGCATGTGGTGCTGACTGTGCCAGGGCGCTCAGCATCATTGGAGAGGAAAGAAATAAAATCAAAACCCAGCATCTCCCAAACGCAGCTCATCTCTGTTCCCCTGCCAAGCACCAAGTTGCTTTTTCCAGCTTCCTGTTTTCCCAGCTCTCTGCTCAGACATTATTAATTCTACAGCCCAAGTCGACAGAGCTATTCGAAACAAAGCGAGTGGCACCATGGTGCTAATTCCCAGCAGCAGCCAGGCACCATCAACCAGCACCACACTGCCTTCCCCGACCCTTAATGAGCCCCCAACAGGGCGGCACCATTAATTGCATTGCCTTGCACCCTAAAAGGATGGTCCAAAATATATATGTGCATACATCTATAGCAGGCACAGTGTTCCTATTAACATCTGTAGTGGGGGGTTCTGCTGGTTTTAGGTTGTCAGCTCTGTGGGGAAGATGCAGGGATGTCCCTGTGTTGGAAAGCTGGAGAGGGGCAGAGCAAAAAGGAGAAAATCTCACTCATCCATAGAGGCGTTTTTGAGGGCCATACATCTCATGGGGGAGCAAGCCTCCCCTGCCACAGCCGCGCCATGCCTGGCTTTGCTCATGGCTCACTCCCCTGGCTCCCTATCACCAGCAAGGGGATTAAATGCTCTTTTTATGGCATGGCTGGGGTGGAGAAAAAGCCCCCGGTGATGCTTTGCTCTCCACTGCAGCCATCAGGTCCCTGCACATTCTACGGAGTCGAATACTGATGGAGAGGGGGGACAGTCATCTTTTCACATGGACAGGACCCAGCAGGGATGCTTGTGCCCTCGGGTACCCCCCAGCAGTTGTGCTTCCCTCATCATTGGAGACAAGTTTTTACAACTGCTTGGACAGACAGTAGTTTTTACAACGGTTTTTACAACTTCTAGAACCACTGAGTTGCAGTTCTGGTGTCTCAAAATAGATTGTCGTTAAAGTGTCAGGGTAGCAGGTCCCTTTGGTGGCCAATTATTCTTCTTTATTATATCAAAGACACTCAGCAAAGGCCAAAAAATAAAATAATCTAGGTGATTTACTCCTCTTTGTAATTAGAGTTACTAATTAGACTGTCCTTCATAACACGGTGGGGTTGTGTCCAAGAAGCGTTGGCAACGTGGATTTTGTCAGCAGCCCTACCCAAAGACCTAAAACTCTCTGGCTGGCTCCTGTGAGGGACCATGGGGACATCACAGCAGTGTCACCAGCACAGCTTCAGTTTTGGGACCTTTCTCCTTTGTTGCTCCAGCTTAGGATGCATCTTGCTCAACTCCAGGATGGGAAGGACCTTGGAGAACCTCGGCTGATGGGTTCTGTTGAGACCCAACAATTGCTATGCAATTATTGAGAAAGTAATTGAGCAAATGGAAATGACTGAAAAATAAGTAGCAGAAAAGGGATATTTGAGGCCTTTCCATAACTCAGAGGATTTCCCCATGCAGCTTGCTCCAATGGGGAAAGAGGGTGCCTGTGCAGGGTACCAAATGCAGGGTTTGCTCACCGTTTTCCTCTCCTCGGCACTCACCGCTGATGCTGGTGGGGTTGCGTCCTCTGGAAACAGGCTGGGATGGGGTTTTGCTGAGTGGAAGAGAGCATCTCCTGTTGGATTTTGGTGCTGGTGCATGCTCTTGCTGGGATGGATTTATCTGGCTGACACTTGAAATTTGTAACTTTGCACTTTCCTTCAGATATATTGACCACAAGGTTCTGCTGGGCTTCCTAAAAATAAAGCAAAAATAAGAGAGAGATGTTAAAAAGTCACTTTAGCTGGCTCCAGCCCTTAAAAATAGGGGTGTCTTTTCAACAGGCAAAGGACTGGATAGCTTGTTTGGGTTATTTTAATTAATCTTTACCAGCATCCTCTTTATCTCTTATGACCCTCGCACCTGGTCCTGCCACCTCTCTGTGGGGTGACAGTGGCCAAGCCCTCCCATCCCATCCCATCCCATCCCATCCCAGGTCCCCATCACCTGCTTCATCTCTCAGGCTGTGGTGACTTAGGGCTGCATTTGCTCATGGGTGTTATAGGATTTATTGTTATTTTTATTTTGGCCCTGAACTGGAAAGGAGAGAGGATGTTTTGGGAATTGTTTTTCGCTTGGTTTAATTCATTTTTAATCGGCTGACGGTAATGATTTGATACAGACAATCTTCCCCAACTGAGGTTAATCAGGACGGAGCAAGCCTTTCACTTGGTGTTATTTAGAGAGGCATTTTATAGAAATACTGTTAGAGAGGTTATTTAACCATATATTTGTTTTCATTGTGTACACAGCTTTTTCATGGGCTTCCCAGCTTTTAATGCTGAGAGATTTTATTTATTTTTGTCATTTGGAGGGAATTCAGGCCTGCCAAAGTGCCCAGGACAGATAGCCCCGTAGGCTGCAGTAATCTGTTCAGACCATCTGGGCTCCAGCTCCTGGAGCAGCCCCGGTAGGGAGAGCTGGAAAGCTTTAACCAGCCCCAGCCCCATCAGCCTGGGAAGATGGGGTTTTTTGGAGATGTGGTGACAGACAGATACCCCAATGGGGATGTGCTGCCTCCTGTCAGTCCCTGCAATGCAAAGCTACTCCCAGTGCACCATCTCTCTGGAAGGGCTGAGTTTTGCTCTGGTGGGTTGGTGGCAAAATTAAACTGGGAGGTGGAGGCAGCCCCTCGAAGCTTGAAATTTAAACTATAGAACAGCTGAATGGTCCAGCAGCCGAGCTCCAGCACAAAGTTTTCCAGCCAGCGCAGAGCAGCGAGCATCCACACCACCTTGAAAAACACCCTCCCCAGGGCAGCGGGGAGCAAATCCAACCCCTAGATACCAGCTGAGCAAATACTCATTTACTCCTACAGGTAGGGCTGCATATGGGTATTCCTAGGCCAGACACACGTAGAAACCCACTTGTCAGCAAAGCCCCCAGGGCTGCTGCTTTGCAAGGGAACGCCAGCGCTTTTAGCTGTGGTTCTTGACCCGCCAGAGATGCTCAGGGACCAGAGAGTCCCCCCGGCATGAGCGGTGCCTGCGTGGGGCTGCGCTCGCTTTTGTTTTCATCTTGTTGCAAGGAGTAAAGCATCTGTCTGGAGACAGTAAATTATCCCCTCGGCTGGTGTATAGCTAATGTAATTGAGCTGCATTTAAAGACTCCCCAAGGTGCTCCCTTCTCAGCCTGGCAGTTTGCAGTGTGCTTGCTCCCAACTGCAGCCCAGCACATCCCAGTGCATCCCTCTTGGGGGGACCAGCATCCCCAGCTGTTGTTTGCAACTGGTTTTCGATGGGGGTGGGTGGGAAAAGCAGTTCTGCCCAGTCCAGGCCCCAGGCAGGAGATGATGGATTATTTGCAGTCTGCAGTTGTCTGTGCATAGTGGAAATTGCCCACTGCTGGTTTGGGCAGGTGGGCTGCCAAGCAGCAGGATCAGACCATTGCAAGGGGCTCTGTGGAAAACAGAGCCACCCCAGTTCAACCCCAAAATCATTTACTGGCCTCACCAAAAGTTTCCAGAGCCTTGAAGCCTGCAAAAAACTGCCGTGCTCTACTGCCTGTCATAATCTGCATGTCACAGCAGGGAAACCTGTGTTTCCTTTTAATTTATAAAAACTCCCAGATGTTCTGGCTCCAGATGTGCAGTGAGCAGCCTGGGCAACACAAACCCACTAGTGAGGGCTTACTGGGGGGTGTTATTTTAATCCTGAATGTGTTTGCCACCACAATGGCTGCTTTCTACCATCTCATGACTTTTATTCAGAAAAAAAACAACCGACAAACCAAGGTACAGGCAATAGGCTGTGGCAGCAAGGCAGTTTTCTGGCTGCTTGCTCAGGCAATCCCAGTTTATGCTTTTTTATAAGAGGCAACCTGTGGCTATGGCTTGAAACCAAAAAGCCAGGAGAGCCAGTCTCCACCCCAGTGCTGCTTCCCAATTCTTCAATAAAATCCTTACCCTTGACCCTGAAAGAGCTTAGATCTCCTGTCACGCCGTGTTATATTCAGCCTTCCCCATATAGATGGGGCATTGCTGGGTACTGAAGTGCTCCCCCAAATCCCCAGAGGACTGACATAGCAGAGCAGGAGTGCCAGCTGTCCCCATGTCCCTCGGGGAGAGCACTGCCTCGTGGTCTGCAGCAAGCTCGGCTCCGTCAGGTGCCTTTACAGGCAGCGCAGCAAGGAAATAACAGGAGAGAGATGCCAACTGCTTCACCTCCCTTTCTCTGGTCGCTTTGAACCTAGCCAGAATTAGGAAAAACTCCCCCAGAGTTTGCAGCGGGGTCGCAGTGTGATGCTGGGAGCTGCTACCTGCCCCATCCGTGGTGTGGCTGCATGGCAGGTTGCTCCCCCTTCGTTAGCTTTTCCACTCCCAGTGCTCGCCAGCAGCATCTCGGGGGGTGGGTGGGGTGGGGAGCGGGGGGCGGCGTTTGCAGCAGCACAGGGCCACCCAGCCTGAGCTCCCTGGCTAGGGCTGCCTCCCTCACCCCTGGACTTATTTATATCTTTTATTTTTCTCTCTGAGCCATATTCCTCCTGGCATTGCTAAACCAAACAGAGTACAAAATCTGATAAGCGCAAGGTAGCATTTTTTTTCCCCCTGCAGGATACATTATTTACGAAGCTTATCGATTGTGGGAAATAACCCAGGGGCGTTCAAACATGAGCTACATCCACTCTTACACCAGACATGTTAATTACCTGCAAGCTGTTACTGGCTTCTCTGCTGCTGAGCATCACCCGCAGACCAGGAGAGTTTAGGGATGCAAGGAAATGTAGCTCGCGAGCTGCTGGATCACACCTTTTCCAGCAGCCTCCTGGAGATGCTGGGAACGGGCATCGCTCTCACTTTAAACCCCATGTGCTGCATCAGTCATCTAAATTTGCCTGCCTTAGCTCCCAGCCATCACTCCCGCTCTGCCTTTCTCCTCTGCTGTAAAGAGCTCTTTAGTATCTTCTTTAGTATTTCCCTGCCTTGACAGTTCTTATAGGAAGTCATGAAGTCACCTCTCAATCTTCATGATAAACTAAGCAGACTGAGCTCTCTAAAGCTGGCAGCTTCCCCATCCTTGGGGAGTTCTGCGACTCTCTCTGTAACCACTCCAATCTCTCAATGTCCTCTCAAGGAGCACGGCCACTGGACCTGCTGTCAAAGCACTTGTCCTCAGCTGCATCAGCGCTATGTAGAGGATAAAATGGTACCCTACTCCTCCATGGCACCCTAAATGATGCAACCCACCCTCTGCTGGCAGAGAAGCTTTTTCCCTCCTCTTAGTGCTGATGAAAGAGGTGCCAAACGCTGCTCGTGAGGCACCAGGGTGGTTTCTGGAAGATGAAGGTAGCGTGGGGGAAGCACAGGTGGGTCTGGCAGTGCCTGGGGTGGGCAAGCAGCTGAAACCATGGGGAGAGCAGCACCAGTGGGATGTGGAGCTCAGGGCTGCACCGCAGGAACTTACAAAATTTTGTACCTT
Source organism: Falco peregrinus (assembly GCF_023634155.1). NCBI lineage: Eukaryota > Metazoa > Chordata > Aves > Falconiformes > Falconidae > Falco > Falco peregrinus. The sequence continues at coordinate 5,684,587 of NC_073730.1, read as the reverse complement.
TGCAACAAACCCACTTCTACTACTACTACTATCACACCAGATACACTTTTAATTTAAAAGAATGAAGTGTCCTTAGAGTCATTGTCCAGCTCTAGGTATGGAAAACCAGAGTGGGTCAGGGATGCTCCTCCACCCAGGCAGGAAGAGAAGGGGCACCACCAGCTGGAGGACGTGGTCATACCCATCACAGAAGCTGCAATGGACATAAGCTGAAGGATAATGGAATGATAACATCAGTAGTTAGGGCTGCAACAGAGATTAAATGCTGGGATTGCAATGGAGGAAAGTGATGGGGTGAAGGCACCTGCTCAGGGCTGATGCAAATCAGTGTATTATCACTGCCCTGAGTCTCAGCTCACACCCCGATACCCATCCCAGCTATGATACTTCAGGGAGAGGAGAATGACCAATAAATGAAGCAATAACAGCAAAAGACTATAAAACCATAATGAAAAATAATTAAAATACAACCATTGGTATGGGGATAATTATGAATGCAGGGAAGGTGGCGGTAACTGCGCTAGGCGATGAAGGCAATGAGGAGCAGGAAAGGTGCGCTGCTGGTGACGGGGCCGATGGAGACACAGACTTGTCTGGATGGAGACGCAGATCTTGAAATTGTAATGGGAATAATTATGACTGTAATGGGGTGGTAATAAAGATAATGGAATCGTAATTGAGGAGGGGATGGCTGTAAAGGAGGAGGTGCACATAACAGCCTTGTAAAGGAGATGATAAGAAAGATAATGGATGGTAATGGAGTTGTTGTTAAAGGTAATGGAGTTATAATGAGGTGACGACTGCGGCAGGTAGAAGGGATGGTTGGTTTAACGAGGACTATGATGCAGAGAGGACTCTATTTCTAATTCATCATGACAGGCAGTGCTGGAGGTGACCATGAGGCTAATAATAACTGAAGGGGTCAATCGTTAAGACAAATGCAGCCACACAACGAGCACAGCAGGACTGCAGTCCCTGGAGATGCAAGGTGGAGGTGCAAAACCTGGGCAGGGGGTATGTGGTGTTGCATCATGAGGTACAAGGCAGAGGAGACAATAAAAAGCACCGTGACAAATTATCTGGGCAAGTCCTCTGAGGTTTGCTTTAGTGCAGGGCTGCCCTTCAGAGTCTTGAACCTAGGAGACAGGGATGGGGTGGGGGACAGCAGCTGACAGGGGCCATGTGTCCCCAGGGAGGGCAGCCCACAGCAACTATGAGGAGCCACTGCAGCAGAGATGATGGTGACAGGGACCGGCTGATGACCACAGGGGGAGGAATTGGGATTAGCAAGGGCAAGGCTGGCTCTTGCAGCATCAGGACAGACATACAAGCAAACACATCAGCTTGTAGTGACTTGGGCACCTCCACAGGGGGACAATTCAGAAAGCAGTTAATGGCATCATCCATAATGGCAACATCCCATGCAACGTATCTGCTCTTCACCTCCCGCTGAAGCTCAGCCCAAGGTCCCCAACCCTTCCTGCAGAGCAGGTCACCCTCGCACAGCTGCTTGCCACACACCACCAGCCAAGCCCCAGCCTGTCCCCCACCACTCCCCTACCCACCAGCCCAGTTACCCTGTCAGAGGAGTAAAATTAGATTGGTTCCACTTGACTTGTTCTTGACAAACCCATGTCAGTCGTTACTTTCTAACCTCATTATCTTCCAGGTTTGTACAAACTGATTGCTTAATGAGTTCCTCTTGCAAGCCTTCCTGTTTTGAAGCCTCTAACTCCAGGGGTTGCCCCACTTCAGCCCCCAGCTTGCCCTGGGCTCCTGCAGTGCTGGAGAAACACTGAATGCTTCCAGGTTGGGTTGGCTCTGGCAGTACGCCCAAGGGAGATTTTGGGCAGCCCTGCCAACACCAGCACACCTGGCTGATCCAAACACCCTGGAAGGTCTTCTGCCCACTGAGTTGGGCTCCTGCCCAATATAATCATCCTGTCCTAATTAGCTGAGTGCAAGGAAAGGCTCAAGCAAAGCCCACTCTGAATCCTTTAGTTTTCCTCCTGCATTTAAGCAACATCCTTGGGCTTTCCTCAGCTCTCCCTCTCCTTCCTGTGCATTTACAAAAAGGTTTTGCCCAGCCTTAAAACAGCCAGTGCGCTGGAGCTCGTTCTGCACCTTCACATCTCCAACTTGTAGCTGCCCTGTTGTCCCCATCACCAGGTCTCTGGCCTCAGTTCCCCTTCTCTGCAGCTCTTCTTTGGGTCTGAGGTCCATCAGGTCTCTGCATCACTTCCCTCTTGTTCCTCTGCATCAGGACGGGTTGTTGTGGTGCCCCTAATGCATTCGCTTTAGATAATTGCCAGCTTCCCTGTGTTCTTTAGCCCTTAGATTATCCTCCCTAGAGATGCTACCTACTGGTTCCCTGAGATTTTTGCAGTGCATTATCCTTGCTCTGCTGTTCACGCTCCCTTTCTCTTGGCATTGTGGGATCCGCTATTTTGTGACTTATTTCCTGAAATTACCTTCCACTTCTTTCAGTCAGTTCTTCTCTGTTAGCCCAAATCAAGCCCAAAATAGCAGCTTTTCCAGTAGCTTTCTCCATCACTGGAAATGAGATGTTGCACTAACACACCCAGGGAACTGAATGGCTCTGTCCTGCTGTATCGCTCACCCCAGAGATGTCCATGGAGATGCCATTACCACCAGGCTCTGTCATGTAGAGGTACTTTGGGTTTGGAGAGTCCCTCACACCCATCCACCTCATTCTTCTACCTCACATGAAGTCTGTCCCACCAGCTGCACCCCTTTTAAGTTAACCACATTTGATGTAACCTGTTCCCCACCCCTTGCTAACCTTCAGGAAAAGCGGAACCCCATTTTCGGGACACTCCTTTCCTTCATTTTCCTTGCCTGCTTCTCCCCAGCAAGTCACGGAGGGTCCTATGTGTCCTACCAAGTCCCTGTTATTTAAGCCCTAGACTGAACAAGGTACTAAGATGTCTACATCAGCCTGTTTGTTTGCCATGCTCTGCCACACGTGTACAGAAACATTTGCCCTGTTATTTGCTTTCTTGTCCCTTTTCTGATCTCACCACTTATTTTTTTCCTGCCATTTGTTGGCATTTCTTCTGTTTGCCTTGCTGGCATGACAGGTGCCTTTCCTCATTCAGGGGATCCCAACCTCCCCCCAGCAAGGACTTCTCCATACACATCAAGAGCCTCTGGTTCCGCTGACCCCCAGCCCAACAGCAGATGAGAGCATTTCTCCACTCCTCACCCACAACCCAAGATGACAGGGAGCCTGTCTCCACCGGCCACCTCCCAGCTCATTTTCACCCAGAACTCCTCAAGACCTTTGCAATTCCACCCCTGCTTCCAGGAGACAGTTTAATGGGTTTAAAGTACCATCTGCACGTGTCCAAGAAGAAGGGGAGAAGTAGTGTCCTTCAAATGCTTAAGCACCTGTGAAATAAATAGAAGAGCTAATAAAAAAATATATTAAGGGTGAAAAAACTGGAAAAAGAGGAATACAGGAGATTGTACCAGCCTTGGAGATAACCTAGGGACATTTTTGTATCACGGAAAGTCCATTTTCAGTACAGATGGGACTTTTTCTTCTTAATCACTTTCCCAACAGAAAGCCACCAAGTCACAATAACCTAACCCACCAAAGGACAAAGCAATTGCAAGTCCTTTCTCTGCTAGCTGGTTGCCAAATCAAACTCTGCTAGATAGGGGGGGTGGGGGCAAATACTCTACAACAGGTCTCCCAAAGGGAAAACAGGGAACGAGGGTGAAGGATAGGAGGGGAAATTGGAAAAGAAACACTGCCCAGCTGCAGGATGAACTTGTGCAGAGAGCCCTTAATAACTAACCAGCTCTGGCTGCCTGGGGAATTTAGTAGAAAAACTCCCATTTTTGTCATCACCAGCAACGCCAGCCCTGATAAATAACAAGCTGGAAAATTTGTGGGCACTCATGTCCTAGAGACCAAGGAAGGCAATGGAGCCTTGAAGCAAAACTGGAAGAGTTGGCTTTCACACGCTGTTGCTTGGGAGGTTTGTACTGGGAAGATGTCCCTCATCTCCAGTATAGGGCTGGCCAGGAAGCTCAGGAGGAGTTTGCCTGAGGATTTCAAGGGATCAGGATATTTGCTGGTCATTTTGAAGCAGAGCTGCTTACAGCTGCCTGATATAGGAGGAAAACCTGGAAAAAAGCCAGAGCAGAAGGGAAATAAAATGCAAAACCTGTGATAGTGCATGGGAAGGCACCAGCAACACAGAGCTGGAAAGGATCAACACTTTGTCCACCGGCCTTAATATAAAGCGTTTAAGCTGTCTGGAGCCTGCTTTCCTGCAGAGCTCTCTGCTCAGCCGGTCTTTAAGCGCAGGAACAATATTATCCACACTGAGAAATGCCCAGAGGCGAGGTGTCCCCCCAGCCCAGCCCCCCACATTTGCAGATTAGCAGCTGTGATTTCCCTTTAGGGGTGGCAAGATAAAGACAAGGAACTACAGTAAAGGTTGGGGGGAAAAAACTGAGGCTGACCTGATGCTGGCTGGAGAGGGAGACTCGGAGCAGGACTCCTTTTCCTAATTAACGGAAACCCCATGGAGTAAGGGCTGATCTCTCTTTTTGCTCTCTGCCACCTTCTTTTCACTAAGTTCCCCCAGTCTGGTGTCTTCAGAGCTTCTGGGCAGCAGCCAAAGCCCCTCCAGGCTCCGTGGTCACGCAGGTGACTTTGGCCAGGAAGACAAACCTGGGTGCTGGGGTGAGTGCTGGCTGCAGTAAGGCTTGGTGCTATGGGGTGAGCTGTTGTGCTGGGACCAGAGGCACTGGGGTCTCTACAGCAATGGGACCAGCTCCTGATGGCATTGCATCCTCACACCTCATCACAGGGACACAGCCTGCCACTACCGAGGGATTAGTCAGCCTTGAAGTGTGGCAGGAGGATGGAAAACCAGTAATAAGCATATGGTCATCCCCCAGGGAGCTGGCTCCAGCCACAGCTGGTTGTCCCAAGCCTGCAGAAATCACTTTAGCATGGAAAGGCACAGCAAAAGTAATTTTTTTAAAAAAAAAAAAAAAAATCAACTTTTTCAGGCATTGCATGCTTGCTTTGATCATGCCCTGTGCTCAGCAGCCTTACCCCACATAAGCCCAGCCACCCAGGCCAGCAGCCTGCTGCCAAAGGGAAAAGTCCATAAACATCCCACATGCCCTGCTGCATCTCTCCAGTGTTTCCCCCTCTGCCCAAGCTTGTGAGGGTATCGGCATCTGGGCATAACCTCAGGATGTTGCTGAAATAGTTGGAGAGAAAAGAAAATAAAAAGGGAGATAAAAATTCCCATTATGCAAGAGAAGAAACAGTGTTATTTTGGCTTCTGTAGATGCCCAGCTGTCAGTGCACACTGTTCTAGCTCCCTGAGAAACGGTACCTTGTGGGGAAAATCCTACAGGATGCAATAGCAATGCAGCTAATGGAGTTACCCTGAAACCTGCAGGATTTAATAGCTGGGGATGCTCTTTCTAATAGTGGCTTTAACCATCCAATGTGTTTTTCTTTATGGCAGGGAGAATTATTCTTGCCCTTTCATAGAGCACGAGCCACAAAAACCTGTAAGAAAGCCATTTTCTATTAAGCCCTGTATTGCTTTCAAGGGGGTAAAAAAGCCAGGAAATGAAACTCAAGTGAAGTTTCCCCAAAGTTATAGTTTCTTTTTAATTCTTAAAGTCTTACAAGGATTTGAGAGTTGGACTCTGCACGCTTGGCATCCATGGTCATTTAGTTTGGAATGAAATCCAGGCATGTCACAGCCAAGGAGCTCATGGGTCTCACCAGGACCCAGCTTTGGGCTGAGCCCAAATGTACATGTTCAGCCCAGGGTTCGCCAGGCAAACAAATTAAGTTTTCATGGTCGTTGCTGTGGTATCAGAGTAGTGAGAAGTCTTGACTGAGTGTTTTATAAAACAATTTGTAAGCAGTGGGCAAAAATCGTCTATTGGCATCCATGTGAAAACTGGGAGTCAAACTGGCTGCTGTGGGAACAGGCTGCTGCAAGCTCTGGTTCTCCTTTCCCCTCGCCTTCCTGGATGACTGTGCCAAAGCCACCAGTGGCGACATCGCCTCCACACCGATTTGTTGCTGGTGTTGTAGAAATTAAAGACATGCTCTTTTCAACTCTGAGAAGGTACACTCAGCCGCTGTAGATTTCCATGATGGGCATTGCTCACCCTGTGCCTGCACAGATGCGTGTGCATTCACTCCTCCCCCGGGGTGTAAGTTTTCACTTCACCTACTTGTCCAAAATGTTGCCGTTTGATTTCTTGTCGACTCTTGGACTGCTCAGAGATGTGGGATCTGCTGAGAGAGCTGTGGTGAAGAGCTTGGAAGAAGGGGAGAAAGGGGGTCCTCTGATCCAAAGGAAGAGTCCTGCAGAGATGGGCCTGCCTTGTCCAGGTCCTGCAGCATTACAGGTGCCCTCATGGAGTGTGGCATGGTGGCACACATGGTGGGGTGACATCTCTTGCTTAGAGCTGCTCAGTGGGGTTAAAGCTGAGCAGTCACCTCAGTCACACACAGAGACCCCCTCCAAGGGATGCTCTTTGCAGCCTCCTCACTTAGGAATATAAAACAGATGTCACAGCAAGGTCCTGGGGACCTGACACCATCCTGCTAGCACCACGACCAGCCTGCAGCACCAAGCAGAGATACCAGGGGTGCAGGCAGCTGTGCCACAACCCTGCCTGCAGCCAGTGTGAATGGGGTAGAGACACCACAGAAGCTGGTTTTGGTACAGCCAAGGCAACCTGGCTGCCCTTGGCCACTTCTGCCTCTTGGGGAACATGATTTTCCCCACCTGAATGTCACAAAGCACCAGTGAGACACAGGGGCTGCAGAGCACCTATCGGTGCCAGGATATACCTTACGTGCAGCTGGGGGAAGAGCATCCAAACACTGCTGATGAGCCCAGAACCATGATGTCAGCTCCCACAGCAGACAAACACCAGGACTGGATTCATGAGCCATTTCACCTGGGCATCAGCCCAGTCTGAGTCAGTCTTCAGGCAAGCAGCAGCAGTCCTGACATTGCACAGTCAGGGTTGGGTCTAAAAATAAAATTATAAAGGAAAAAAAATTATATTCTTAGCTCCAGCCCTGTTCCAGAGCCCCCCAGGGGACACTGAGATTGAGAGGAGATGGCAAAGTCCAGGAGGTTGGAAGCACAGCTCTGGGCTGAACGTGCTGGGTGTGCAGCAACATCAGCTGCATTTCACAACAGAGAGGGAGCTCCCCATGACACCATCTCCTGCCCTCATTTTTAGGGAGGAAAGAAAAATGAAGCAAAGGAAGCATCCAAAAGGCCACGCCAAGTCCCAGGTAGCCGGTGCATAAGGCTGTGACCACCACGCTGTAAATCCTCACCCACATCCCTTGGTTTTTGTGCTGTTGCCACCTCCCTTGCAGGCTCGGCCGCGCTCTCTGGAGCAGCGTATTTGGGTAATTTATTCTCCCCTGGCAAGCTCAGCTCGTGGGTAGCATCTGGCTCTCTGCAAAGGTCACTCTGTTTTCTTAGCATCAGCCTTCCAGCCTGGTTTGGCAGCAGGACCCCGAGACTCACCAAAAACCTGGCTTTGCAGCCCTCCCCTTAAACAGAATAAGGTTACTCAGAAAACAAGTTACCCTGAAACATGGCTCAAGAGATTTCCTTTAAAATAGATATTCAGGCTTCAAGGCCATTTTCCAACTAAAACCATACGAAGCTTAACTTCAGACAGGTTTGGGAGCTGCTCTGATGTGCCTCAGTTTGCCTTTGCCAACCAACACGTTGCTCCAGCAGCCAGACCCGGACTGAAGCCAGGAGCTGGAGCAGTGCCCACAGGATGCTCCACTGCCCTCAACAGGGCTCACAGACACGTTGCCTATTGCCTGTGATCAGATTTGCTCCCTCAGTGTCTTAACTTGTCCCAGGTCCCATTTTTCTGTGCAATTTGCAATATGGGATGGCTCCTTCCAGCAGCCACAGTACTGCCTCCCAGCCCTGGAAAGCAGGGACTTCCACAACTGATACACTTTTATGGACATTTAAGATTTTATTTAAGTTCCTGATGTCATGGAAGATAGAAAAAAATATTTTTTAACATGCCAAGAAAGGCTGACATGAAATGCAGGTGAGTTTCCTTCACCTATCCCCACCCCCTAGAAAAAAAAACCCAAAACATTTAAAGTATATTTATAAGAAAGATATTTTTTTTTTTATGAGGGTGCCTAAACACTGGCATAGGTTGCCCAGAGAGGTGGCAGATGTCCCACCCCTGGAAACATTCAAGGTCAGGTTGGATGGGGCTCTGAGCAACCTGATCTAGTTGAAGATGTCCCTGCTCATAGCAGAGGGGCTGGACTAGATGGCCTTTAAAGCTCCCTTCCCACCCAAACCATCCTATGAAAACCTTATGCTAACAAGAACATCACTACACACCTGAAGCCAGAGGTGTGCAAGCACAGCAGAGCCACTGTCAGATGAAAGTCCCTGTTGACATCAGCACTTTCTACTTAAGCTTCTTGGGCTCTCCAAACTAGCAAAACTCTTTGTTTTCAGAGTCAGCTCAACATGAACTTGCATAAGCAGGTCTGCTGCGGGATGGATGGACCCACCATGGGTGCACCCATGGCCACAGTCCGATGTTGAAGCATTGCCAGAGTCAGGTAACAAGTCATCATCTCTCCTATGTCTCCAAAGCCTACATGCATCTCTCACCGCCACAAATAAATCTCCAGGCTTTTTCAGAGTTGGATTTGTAACACCGAAGCCTCAGGTTGCGTGTACTCAAGTGTTCCATGGGAATTCAAAGGTCACTGGAGTGCTTTTGAAAAAATATTACTTAAGCTCCTCTGAAAAGCAGGTACTTCAGTGGGGGCTTGATCAGGTTTATAATCACGTACGGAAGCATTATCCCATGATTTTAGTCTAGCAAAAATGCAAAACATGATACCCAGCAAGGAAAAAACAGAGTTTGAGTTGCTGATGGGGTTTTAAGTCAGTTCAGGGAGAGGGAGCGTGGCAGCTGAAGGGAAGCAGTTCCACGGCCAAGCATCCAGCAGCTCTCCCCATCCAGATGCACTGCATCTAGCTGGAATGAGACCTCTCTTCCAGCTTTAAGAGCCACACTCATCACTTCCCAGGGCAAATCTCCAAGCAAAGCACTCAGAAGAAGCCTTAGGGCACACTGATTACATTTGCCTAACTTGCTCAGGGCAGAGGTTTCCAGTGTAACCAGTAACCCCAAGCAAGGGCAGCCCTTTTGCACTGGGAGCAGGGCAGCAGGCACAGAGCATCGACTGATTCCCCACTGCCTGTAAGACACTTGTCCCTGTGCCCATGGTTGCACTGCATCCCAAGATGCTTTCCAGAGGTGCTCCCACCTTCACTGTCTGACCAGCTCTTCCAGCAGTTTTCACTCAGACCCAGCAAATGCAGAGCAGCTTTGTCTAAAGACAAATAAATTTTAAAAACCCTCAGAAGGCCATTATAAAAACCATATACCTGCTGGATAACCCTGGCTGCAGCTGTGCCAGCTCAGGGCTGTGTGCTCTAATTACTCTGGAAATCACTGATTTACCTGCAAAATTTCAAAACCAGAACAAACCCTTGATCTTTTTTTTTTTAAAAAAGAAACAGTTGTGCCTCCTGGCTTTTGCAAACAAAGAGCATTTTACTGCATTCAGCTGTTCTCCAAGTTTGGTTTAGATGATGCTAAAGTCTGTGTGCTCCAAGGCGCCCATGTTTAGGTCAGCAGGAAGGCTTGTGGGTCACCCAGGAGGGGTAGAAAAGCCTGTGACAGGCACTGGCAGGCTCAGAGCTGCAGGAGTGGCCCAGAGGAGATACCAAAGCAGCTCAGAGACAGAGCATCACCTGGGCACACAGGGAAGTCCTGGCATGAACCAAGCCCACCTCAAACCCACTGATAGGAAATACAGGGCAGGGAGCCAGGTGAGGTAATGAGACCTTCCCACCCTGTCTTCTCCCACCCCATGCTTGAGAGCCAGCTCTGAGGAGCTTAAGATTCAGTGTTTATTTTTAAATAGCATTCTTCTCAGGGTGTAAATACTTAAAGAAAATACTTGAACCCCCTCCAAACACATGGCTTTCTTTACAATTAATTGCTTGGCCCATTTAGCATCCCAACTTTGCTTAGAGCAAGGGATCCACCACACATTAAAAAAAAAGTTTACATCAAACAAAAAGAAAGCTTACATCTTTATATATGCATGAGACACAGAGGACCACACAGGGCACACACTGTAGAGAAGGAAGAACTGCAGAAAAATCAACACAACAAGCACACCTGAACTCCGGAGCACAGGACTCAGGTCACAGAAGATCAATGTGTTTCCTCCTCCAAGGCCACAGGCAACGTTCAGGCTTCTCAGGGGCCAACACGTGGCAGAGCAACAGCATGTTAATGCACATACTGGAACAAGACAGAAGTAGCACTCCAGGATCTTCTGGTATTTCTTCCACCTGGTATCAAAAGGCAGCACTGCCACAGGCACCCCACCAGACTTCCATGTTCCTCATGGAAGCACAGTCCTTACAGAAAAAGTCAGCTCCCTGTCTTCTCCCTCTTAGCTATATCTCCTATCTATCTAGAGCATCACTAACCACACTTAGTGTCCACCCAGCACCACAAAACCCCCAGCCCCATCCTTACCATAGATACTCTGCTCCTGAGCTGATACAAACAAGCAAGAACTCAGCAGAGCCACATGGACCTAAAAGGAGTTGATCAGCCAACCTAATTACTTATGGCTGGTACCACCCCTGTAATTAGCCATCTCACCTGTGAGAGCTGCAGCAGCTTTAGAAAGGAGAAACACAGGGTGAAGGAGATGGAATTTCAAAATAACTATCAACAACGCTTGGCATTCCTTTGGTTTCTCCAGAACAGCCAAGGCAGGTGTGTATCTAGCAGACTAGATCCCCTGCCAGGAAACATAATCATATATGAGAATGATTATAATGACTTGCAAGCAGAAAACCTTCCATCGGAGCATGCTGCAGCACCGTACAAGCCGTAATGAGTGAAAGCCCCTCTGCAAGGCACACCAGAACACCACAGGTGAAACACCAACCATGCCTTGGCTTTAGGGCACCCACCTATTTGGGCAGGAGGAGATCTGAGCTGCTCTGGCCTGGCCCTGGCCACATGGTGTTGGCCTCAGTCCAAGGAGGCAATTTGTGATGAAAGCCCAGAACCTGGCAGCAGAGCTCGTCACATCCACGTGCTGCATGAAAAGCAACATGATTTTTTTTTTCCCAGAGCCCTGCAAAACCAAATATTAGACAAAAATACATGTGAAGCTGCTATTGATCTTCCAGCCAAGCTTTGTGTTAAAAGAACATTCTTTTCTACTTACTTCACTTAAAAAAGAAAATGAGGTATCAGAGACATCACAGCTCAATTTTATCTCCTACAGACCAGCCAAACACCATGTTAGAGGTTGGCAAGGCCAGCCAAGATAGGAAGAGAACCCACCCAAATTTCAGTGTGACCAGATTGTAAAATTAATCTTTTTCCGTAGTTTTGGCAGTGGAGTTGTCCCTGTCACCTGCCCAGCTGAGCACACGTCTGAGAAGTCTGTTACAAGGCTTTCTGTTTCCCTTCCTCACATGCATTTTAGCGGAGTATTTTGGACTTTGTGGAAGAGAAGTGTTCTATAGGTAATCCCACCAGAGTACAAGGACTTTGGGTAATTAAATATCTATCTAGAGTGGAAAATTAGACTGGCACCTCTGCAGAGAAACAGATTTCCACCAGCTCATGGTACTGTTCATTAGGCTGTCATCTCAGCATTTCATAGGGAGCTAGCCCTATGTTATCCCCATTTTTCAAAGGGGTTAAGCAGCAGTGCACCAGCAAGATGTATCCATGGCAAAAGAGCATGGCCAGGGTCAGGGTGGGGGTGAAATGCCTGACTGCTGCCGCCCACCCTATCCACTCAGCCACATCAAATGAATGAATTATATCCCAAAAGGTAAAACAATTGCTCCAAAATGGAAATGGCTGTGCCAGAACACCAGCCTGCTTGAAAGCCTCATGGTGACCTACTCCAGAAGGACGCCCTAACCCACAGCAAAACCCAGCTGGGGACATCATACTCATGTGCAAGTCGTTGTCCCCCTCTCAAGGAGGACCACCCTGAAATGTCAGTGGATCTGTTCCTTGCAGCAAGGAACCACCCAAGCCTGTTCCCAGGTGGGATCCTTGCCTTGCCAGTTGAGTGAATAGAGTGTTTTCTGCTGTTTCCCATTCATTTTCCCATGCAGAGCTTCTTGCACAAATCTCTCAAAAGCTTCAACCCCTTTCTCCTACTGCAACAATTTGAACTTCACTAGAACCACAGAGGTCCCACCAGTCTTACCATGATGCATCTCAAGCCTTCCCAGCTGGTGGCCTCACCAGCAGTTTTCCAGGGATGCCTAGCTTCCAGACTCAACAAAAGAGCCCCATCCTCTGAAGTGCCATCCTCCCTGCCCTGCTCAGCAGTCACAGCTTGGAGTTACAGGTAGTGGAGGCACCACAGTGCCTAATGCCTCTGATTTTGAAGAGAAAATTGCAGCTGTGTAGCCCTCATCGCATGGCCCGTTGCAGGCTGGTGGTGGGTGGGGGTAGCCAGGGAGAGGCCAGGTCCAGCCATACACCAAGACATCCCTCTGAACACTGTCCTATTTGCTCTGTTTAAAGTGCATAAGAAGCAGTCCATGTCCAACTCAATTAGCAGGTTGAGTCTGCCTAATTTGACAGGGCTGTCCTGCTCCCAGCAGGCATCAAGGGGCGTTTGCTCCTCACTTTCTGCAGGAATAGGTTGCAGCCAATAATTCCTTGCTTTCAAATTGCTACGCTCCAACTCTGCAAATATTTTTTGGCCGTTTCCCGTCTTCCCACAGTGCTGCAATTGCTGCCCAAGTGATCTCGTTTCTCAGTTCAGCAAGCCCTGCTCGGATGGCTGCAGTGTGTTATTTATCATTATTTATCTATCCATTCCATAAGAAGTGAAGGAGGGCAGCAAAGGCAGGCACAGAAGTGTGTTTCAACTGACTGTGGTTAATTTTGGCTTAGAGATTGTCAGAGTCTCCGAAATACGAGGTGCTGAGCCAGCCTTCTGGGACATTGGGGACCACAGAAGTCAACCTGAAGATGAATTTTGACCCGTCCATGAAAAGGGTTACATCACATCACTGCCTGTCACAGGCCTGAAGGGGTCTCCTTCATGCTGAGTCTTACATCTCCACACAGTTCTTCAGCATAAAAACAGCCTTAAAATTGATTTTAAGTGCTCGCTGGTGAACTGTCTAACCCCAACACTTACAATACTAGTGGGAGAACTAAAGCGAGCAAAACCAAGCTCTAGCTTAAAAAACATCACAAAGCAGTGGGCTTGCCTCCAAGCTCCCATGCCCTGCACCAGCTCCAGGCTCAATGAAATTATGTTACACACTTATATCCACTCCTTAATGAGGTACTTACCTATTATAGGGCAGTAAAACCCCAACCTGACTCAGGTCTTTGGCTGGTGCAAGCCCACATTGACTGCAGCTGTTTTCCCTTCCCAAGGATCTTGGGTTTCCCTGCAACAAAAGCGCTGAGGCTATTTCCAGTTCTTCCCCAGGGATGTAAAATGGGGAGAGATACAGATTTTCCCACTCACCTTCGTTAATACGGTAGCCCAGGTCTTCCGCCAAAGTACAACAGAAACAAATCTATTTTTAACCAAACCGCTCCAGTAGAAGCCTTCAAGACCTGCTATAAAAATGACTGAAGAATATTATCTCTGGCGTACCTTGATTAAAGCCATTTTATATTCCTCCAGAGGCACTGGGGGGTCTGTGCAGGCACCCAGCCAGCTCCTCAGACCCAGACATGTCTGTGGCAGCTACCCCAGCTGTCAGGAAGGTATAACCTAAGGAAATCTAGGATTTGGACTGCACATCTCGGCATTACTTGTTGTAGAGGGTTCCCATCCTAAAAGCCCAGCCCAGCTCTGTCCTGCCCCTGTGAGCCCCTCTCGCTACCTGGGGCAGACAGGCTCTCGAGGCTTAGGAGAGCCCTGAACCACCATGGCCTCCAAGGCTGGGTGGGTGATCACAGTCCTCCTCTCCCCTATCCCCCCTTGCCCTTTTTCCAGAGCCCAAAAATGAGCCCCTGGAATATTAAGCAATCTGGAGTCTCAGCTTGTTCTTTGGGAAGGTGCACGTTTTTTTCTTAGCTGTTGTGAAAGCAGTTTTTAAGAGCATCAGGGCAGAGAGGCAGGGGGGGATTCTCCCCTTTCTTTTGGCTCCCTAAAGAGACCCACTTGCAGCCCTTATTTTCCTACCTCCACATCCTGAGATGTCAAAAGAGGGAGGACGAGGGCCAAACCCACTGGCTGGGCTGCCCCCCTGCTATGGCTGTTAGGGTCAAAGGGATGGCAAACTGGGGAGAGGAGGGGATGCGACCACCTCACGTAACGCCGTTGTAACAGCAGCACAAATTGCAAAGGGAAATCCTTGCTCCCAGCGCTGCACAAGGATGACCAGGGGTGATTTAGCTGGTCATTTCCAACATCCCATCTTTCCTGGGGGATCCACCTGCGGGCAATGCCACATGCTCTTTGGGAAGCATGCTTGCAGCCAAAAAAGATGTTTCAGAGGAGGACCCGTCCCTACCAAGGGAAGGATGAGGGGCACTGTCCTGGGGTGGGGGAGCCACATCTCCAGCATCAGGCTGGACCGGGGCTGGTGGGTAGGTCAGGGTGCAGCATCCTGGTGTTGGGGTGGTGGGTATGCGTGCGCCAACCCAGGGCTATAGGTCTCCTCTTGGCCATATGTCCCTGACACGCATTAACCTGGGGAGCTTTCCTAAACACAGCACCACCAGTGCGTCTCTTTCCCCCTGCAGTGCCTGGAAATGCTGCCTCCTCTCCGTACACGCACGTGTGGCTCATCAGAAGTGAGAAAAGCCCCAGATTAACCTATCTGACACAACAGAGCCTGTCACTGCCTGCCCTGCCTTCCTCTGCGGGAGCAAGCACCCGTCATCCCATTCACCACCTGGAAGGAGGAATACATCCAGGATGTGTCAAACCCAGACCAGCTGCCTGGGTCAGAAAAAAACAGTTATTACTGCAAACTCTATATACATTATTTATCAAATGAAGTCTCTGCAGCAGGACCACAATTCATTACTCCGCTCTGGCTTTCTCGTGCTCCCTTCAGCTGTCTTTTCAATGGGAAATGATAGAAAACATTTGCAGGCTCCTTGTGGTCACTGCTGCAAGGCTGTTCCCTTCCTGAGGAGACCCTGTAGGTCACCAAGAGGGGCCTGGGACAAGCTTTGCCCAAGCAAAATCATCAGCCAGCCCCACCGCAGCAACTTTGCTCCAGCCCCAAATCCATTGCACAAGTACCTACTGCTGCTCTGAATATTCCGGGTGAAATGACAGTGGGAAGGGGAGTAGAAAATATCAATTACTGGAGGGTTCGAACAGCACAAACCCTGGTGCTACCTGCCAGGTTGCATATGCGTGTAAATCAGCTGTAAGATGTGATTTAGTTTGAGCAACATATTAAAAAGCAAGGAAAATCTGAATTTTTTCTAGTGGAGGGGGGGTGTGTTATAAAGCAGGTGGGGGAAAGCCACAGCATGCACAACCCTGATCACATGGCCCTGACCTCTGCTTCATCCCCACAGTGTAAAAATACACATGTGGGGGGAAAACAAATGCAAAAACACACCAGATGAGCATTTCTTTTCCATTCCCCTGACTTCGGGTCAGGTATAAATGACTAGGCAAACCAAAAAGCAAGTTAAAAAAACTGTGCTCATTTGACTTCAGCAGGTGGCTTTGCTTTCACTGAAAGCAGACTGAGTTCCTGGGTGCTCTTGCTCAGAGTTCCTGGGGAAAAATGCAGCAATCCCCTAATTATGGTTAAAAAAAGCCATGATAATAGCGGGGATTTTCCTCTCCTGGTCTGCAGTGCTGTTATCCATTTAAACGTGGTCGCGCCGGCAGCATTCAGAGATTATACAGGGCAATGGAGGTTGCAGCACATCAGATTTCTTCAACATGACTTTCTACTTCGTCGCACACTCCTTCATCTCCATCACACCGTATGCTCAATCTGTGGCAGGGGTAATGGGTGGCAGCATTTTGGCGATGGAGCATCCCAAGCTGGGCCGTTTTCATTTGCTTCAACTAAGCCCTGAGGAGGTCCGGGTTGGCTCGTAGACTCTAATGCAACATGACAGCCAAGCATTGGCTACACGAGCACGAGGGCTTGCTGCTGGCACCCAAGCTGAGTGCTGGGAGCAAACGGGAAAAAAAAAAGCCTCGTGCCCACAGCTGAGAACAATCCGAATCCCACCCGCTGGTTATGGGCTGTGAGTTCACAGCATAATTGAGGTGGGATCAATTAACCGTGGAGGCTCTCATGCTTGGTTTTCCCCATGCTGGAGGATGACCGGGAGGATCACCACCCTGACTGCCTATGCATGGATGGGCAGAAAGTGGGATGCCGCTGAGGGGGGAGTGGGAAGGGTTGGCAAAGCCATGGCTGTTAGAGAGGGAGGAGAAAGGAGATTTGACTGTCCTGGGCAGCAGCACCTCTGCAGTATTGTGCCTGCAGGATCCACGCCACGCCCACATTCAGCTGGGTCCTACGTTACCCTCCAAAATTAATTACTGGTGCCCCTGCTGAAGATAAAACTGAAATCATATTTATTTTTGCGCTTACATTCCAGTTGTCGTGTAATTAAGTACTGCCACATAATTAAAGAGGATTTAGAGGGTGTTTACGCCCTGCAATGCTCCATAATTACAGCTAATTCCTCCTTTACGGCTTCCAAGCATCTCCGGTGGAGCTCCGGGAGCCACCAGGGCAGGCAGAGCGGCTGTCGTGGGGCTCAGAAATGCGTGCACAGCTTTAACGCTGAATGGTGGCATCTCAGAAAGGCCTGGCCCCATCCCAATATCTTCCTTTAGCAGTTTAATCTCTCCCTAGGCATGGGGCAGGAGCGATACCCCCAGGAGCATCATTATGGGCAAACGGTGATGCAAGGGAGAGCAGCAGCAGGAGCCATCCCAGCCTCTGCCCCCAAGCTCTCCCTGGTAAAACTGCTGTAACTCCCAGAGACACTGCATAAGGATTAAATAAACCATTCTGCAACAGAGAGGGCTGCTGAGGGGTGATTTATTTCATAACTGAGTGTGAATAAATATATGCTGTGCAGTGCAGGACGTGATGACCTTTCATGGGTAGGGAGTCCCAAGGGACAGGGCTGTCCCAGCAGTGGGGCAGGCGAGGCCGTCTCCAACAGACATCAAATTTTAGTGCTCAGAGAGCTGGGCTACGAAATATTCACCTGCCACAACTCAAATCATACATCCAGCCTTGTAAGTAGGCATGGAAGGGCTCAGCTTTAGCAGCCAGCAACTCCCATTAGGACCTGGGAGTCCAGGTGCCACTTGACCGGGGTGTTACATATAGACCCAGAAGGGAACGCCGTCACCCTCCTGCAGGACACCGGACACCATGTTGGTGTTAAAGGATGGAGAGAAGCATCTAACCATGAGCCATGACATGCTGCACCGTGGGTTTGCAGTCTGCACCTGCATCTCAACGTCACCCACGGAGCGCTGGGGCCAGTCACAGCAAAGAGGTACGGGCAGTAGCCAGGCCACTGCCCAAGCCCACTGTTAACAGCCTTTATTACAAAATTAGGCATCCACCTTGGCTTTCATTGCACAGTTAGGTGTCCACCTTTGCAAGCTGGTCATACAAGTGAATTTTGCACCGAGCAAGTGTTTTTCATGGTGTGTGGTTCAGCGCAGTCGCTTTGAAGGGAGAGCTGATAACGTACCTGCTGCTGCCTGAAAATATATATATAAATTAAGACAGGCAGCGTCACAAATTGCTCAGTAAAATGCTGGGATGGGCTTGGATTAGAGCTGGCACCCTTGTGAAAATGAGACTTAGCCTGGTGACTCCCCAGGCTTCACAGGGGAGCAGGTCGGAGGCAGCGGCTGAACGAGACGATGTGAAGCCAGACACGCTGCATCCCGGCTGCACCTGTTAATGGGAAAATGAAATGAGATTCCCCCAAAACCTTTGCGCTAAGCCACTGCCTGCTTTCCTGTGGGAGCTTATAGAGACTATTGATATATGTCGTGGCAATTGAATAAAAGAATATGTAATGAAAGCAAGATATAACGTAGGCTGCAATCATAGAGGCGTACATGAATTATTAAGCTGGCAGCATTTGCAGTCAGTTGGGGGGAA
Source organism: Falco peregrinus (assembly GCF_023634155.1). Lineage (NCBI taxonomy): Eukaryota > Metazoa > Chordata > Aves > Falconiformes > Falconidae > Falco > Falco peregrinus. The sequence goes on along the minus strand of NC_073730.1, from coordinate 5,666,318 downwards.
CTATAGATTTCTTCCTCCACATATGGTTAGGGAACGCTGGTAAAAGCATCGAAGTATTTCATCCTTAAATATGTTATTAGTCAGTGGGGTGAAAATCGTTCTCTCTCTGAGGGCTGCTTGGTGGTGGCGTGAAATGACTCGGTTGGGTTTCTCCGGCACCGTGCAGGTGTCACCTGCTGGTCCTCAGCTCCAGCCCCATGAGTCCACAAGGTCTGACCTTCAGCTAACCAGTGTTATGAGGAGACATGATGCTTTGCTCCTTGAAGCTTTCCATCTCCTTTAATTCTCCCAAAAGCCTGCAACAGGCTGTGTTGTGAGGGAAGACGAGGTTTGCAGTTAGGCAGAGGGTGCAGAAGGGGTTGATCAGGGAGAGGGCTCTGTGTGCTTGCACGTAGCAAGGACCTGCATTCTGCCACAAAGCCCAAGGAACTAATGCAAGGAAAACCCTTTTAAACAGACAAGTTATACATCAGTAGGTTAGTAATAACTGGGAGCAAGTGCTCTTCCCTACAGAAAGCTGCAGGAGGGAATTGGGTCTGCCGGACAGGCTGCATCTCTACATCTGCTCAGGAGAGTCCTTCTGGGGCAAATCAGCCTCAATGACACCGAATCTGCAGCAGTTTCAAGCTGCTGAGGAGCTAAGCCAATTATTTCCACTATTTCTCAGTTAGCAACTTGCAACGTAAGTGCTTTCCAGTGAGATGGGCAAACCGCAAGAGTTTCTCACCAGATCACAAAGCAAAGCAGAAGCAAGACGTGTGCTTGCCCGTGCATACATCCCCACCTGCCATGGCTGGAGGACTGTGGCACCCAGGAGCGATTTCAGCGTAGAGCCAGTACCGATGCTGATGCACGGGAGCGATGCGTTGCTCTAAACCAGCGAGTACCGCAGCCTCTTTTGGGAGGTCTAAAAAGAAAAAAACAGAGATGGGCTTCAGAGGTTCCAATCCACCTCGGTTTGCCAGCTGTGTGGTCCCTTTGGAATGGAAGGTGTATGGTGGGAAGCTGACCAGAGACATCACAGAGCTGAATTTCCTTCCCTGTGAGCCCAGCCAGTGGGAGCAAAGCACCTCGCCATAGCATGGAGCAGCCACCCTCTGCACTGAGTGCTTGGGTACCTCCAGGGGGGTTTGGGGAGACTTGAAAACTGTCCATCAGGGGGTCTTTTGCCTTATGGGAAACCTCCAACACACTTTTCAACATAAAACCCCAAATAATACACTCGGAGGCTGCCTGCCTGCTTCACGCACCACCATGCCCCGGGCTCGCTCCCACCATCAGCAGCAGTTGGGAGCAAATCCGTCACGGCGGTCTGGCTCCTGCCAGCCGAGCTCTGGCAGGGAACACATCACAGCTCCAATGAGCCAGCCCCGACACAGCTCGGGGACCGCTGGGTGTCAGCTAATATCTGCCTGCTCCTGCTGTGCTGGGGAAGCAGGCAGCGAACTCCGTTTCTCAATGGTTTGTTGGTTGGTATTATGGATGGATGCTGGTGTGAGCTCCAAATAGATCCGATTTTCCAATTTGCCATCTGCACCAAAAGCAGGGTCTGTGGTTCATCCAGTGTTCAGGAAAGCAGAATGCAATAAATGCATGAAATGCGTATATGTACACATATATTTCTATGTGCTCTGGGTAGATTAAAATGTTTCTCACCCAAAACAAAAACATTCACTTCATTTTCACACCTTTAGTGACTACAAAAACAATTCAATGTTTAGTGACTTCAAAAATATTTTAATAAACAATATCTGGCTGGAGAAACAAATGCTTTAATTTTTCAAGCATCTTTCCAGGCAACATTGGGTGGTTGTTTTTAACCAGAGCAATTCACCAAAACTGGCATGAAAATAGAAATATTGTTGGACCATCCAGATATTAAATTATCTCCAACAAATGCTGGCAGTCACACTTCTGGCATCATCCTTGTTGTGCAGATCTGATGTCCCTGCTCCCATCCTGCAACAGCCCCTGGGGCACAGTTTGCATTTGTTACATTCGTATTGGTAAGCAATAAAAAAAGGGGCTGCAGATGCTGCTGGGGAATATGGTGCTGTAATTCTGGGTGAAGCTGCCCCCCCAAAAACTGCTGCCACACCATTAATAACTTTCTCGGCACAGCTGCTCTGAGCATCACTGCACGCAGGTTCCCTTTTGCATGCCCAGCACTGAGCCGCTCACACAGATACAGCCCATCAGCAAAATGTAAAAATAGCTGAAAATATATAATTGGGGTGGATGCACTGTGGATTTAATAGGGTTTTGCTATTTCTTCCTTTGCTGGCCCATAAGACACAAATCCTGGGTGGAGAGAGGCCATTCGGGAAAGAAAGAGCACGCTTTGCTGTGGTATATGTTTGGCAAAAGCCCTCAAATATTTTTCTCAGTTGTATATTGTGTGTATTTTTATTGAGCATCACACAGAAATTGCAGCAGATTGATTCTTTCACAGCTCCCCAAAGTTGAAATGCTTTGGAGCTGAAAGCTCAGTACCTGACAAACTTCGTAATTAACTTTAATAACTCTTTTATTTAAACTTTAATTCAAACACCCATGTTTCTGGGGGACTGTAGGGAGGGGTGGGAAAAAAAAAAGTACAGCAAACCAAGGGAAACCAGCTCTGGTAAAGTAAAGCTGCAGCCTCAAGCCAGAGGCAACTGGAGATCCACTATCCTGTCCTGGGAGCGAGCAGATGGAGAGGCACTGCCCCAGCCCAGTGGAAAACAAAGGAGAAGATTTTGCCATCAGATACCAGGGAAGGGCCAGGCTCAAAGCTCAAAGCTGCCTTCGCTGCCCCAGCCAGGATTTCCAAGGCCACCTCCAGAGACAGAGGGAGCAAAGCCACCAGGAATGCCACCAGCTTGGAGTTTTATCTGAACTTGGTGACAACGAAGGCAAAATTAAAAAAAAAAAAAAAAAAAAAAAAGATTAAAAAGCACCCCAGATAAATTTGCCCTAACACAACTAATTTTACATGTGAGATGACCACAGAAATTTGCTTCTTTTTCCTTGTACAGGGAGAAAGAAAAAATATATAGTCCTGGATCTGTTTGCTCAGTCAGTGGTTTCTAATGCTTCTGTCACTGCCCATGGGCAGCATGAGCTGGGCTGGGAAGCGCTGGGAGGACAGGAGGATGAGGAACCCCAAGCAGGAACATTAATGCAACTTCTCTTCCCTGACAGACAAGCCTTGAGCTGTCAGACCATGCATGCAGCCCCGGCACCCCGCCAGCCAAATCCCAGCACTAGCCCACCCTTGCCAAGCCCACGGTGGTGGTGTCCTTTAGGGAAAAGCAAATCGTTGACAGGAGGAGCAGGAGACAAAGCAGGACCAGATAGGGAATGGAGAGGACAGACCCTGGGAACACATCCACAGATCTGGCAGAGCTTCAGAGCTGTCAGCCCAAGCCTCCAGGAAGAAGCTGAGGATTAATAGGGATGTCTGGCTCAGATGGTCTGCTGTGGGTTGGAGGGCACCAAAGAGCATCCTCCTGCCCTGCAGGACCCTGTGGATTCAGCCTGGTTTGAGGCAGAGACAGCCCAAACGAGGTGACTTTTCACAACTTCACAGAAAAGAGCCCACACAGTGGCATTAAGCCTGATCCAGCACCTAATCGATGCAGGATTACATTTCTTTATTTATTTTCCTTCCATGATCCTGTTCCTAATAATAATAAAAACCAGCAAGCTTCCTTAGCATAGTGCCATGTGGATGCCACCGCACCCGCAGCATCACCCCCTGCCCAAGGCCACTGCGCTGAGCAGGGCTGGAGGGGGATGCCGTGACTTACCGCTCAGAAACGAGAGCTGGGCAGCATCCCACCGGTGTCTGCCGTGATGAATATACTGATAACGAGATTCAGATCAATGATCCTGGCAGTTCCTACCAGCAAACAAATGGCTTTCAGTCTATGGGTTAGAGAGTCGTTAACTACCCAACCTGCTCACTGTCATTCGTGAGCGATCACCACCCTGTATCTGCTCACCCCACTCTATCCACCCACCCGTCTCCCACTCCCTCATCCCTGCATCCACCTAGAGCCCTTCTCCCCCCATCCCTTGGCTCCAGTTTTGCTCATAAACAGGCTCTGGCATCTGTATTGAGCCAGGCTGGATCCGAAGAGCAGGGAGAGGGAGGATTTCATTTCCCCATGTCTAAGCTGTTCCCGTAATCCTGCAAGGAGGCTGGCTTTGAAGCTCTGGCCCAGCTCGGCGCAGCTGGCTCATCGCCACAATTACTTCCACTCCAAGCACACACAAAAAAGCTGAGCGAGAGGCCAAGGAGCAGGTAGTTAGCCCCGAATGCTGACGAGTCAGTCAAAGGCAGCCGGTGCTAATTAGTCCCTGTGCCTTCCCCTGTCACGGTTGCCCCATTACACAGGGACAAGAAGTCTCTCCATGGGTCAGCCAGGGCCACCCAGGAGCCACTGGAAAGCCCAGAAGGCAGAGGAGGATTTGGGGGGTCAGAGTATGAGAGTCCAGCCCCAAATCGCCTCTTACAGAGCATCGACTCCACTCCCTCCCTCACACTGTCACCTCCAGCGCCCTCCTCCATTCTGTCTTTTGCAAGCATGGCCAGAGCAACCATGGCAGCCAAGGGGAAGGAGGAGAACACCCCGCCACAGAGTTATTTCTATTTTTCTTGCTTTTCCTAACACTAGAAAAACAGAGATCCTACCGAAGGAGTCCCAGGTGCCTGCTCACAAGAAGCAGGCATTAAGTAGGGAGCCAGGAAGAGAAGTGCAGCAGAAACATTGTGGTAATATGGGATAACAACCCTGTGAATGCTGTGAGGTGGCTGAATAGTTGTATTTTCTGGAGTAACATGATATTGTTGGAGAGAAACCAGTGAACAAATATTTTCATCCAGCAACAGGGCATGGGGGGAGGCATGACCATTTCCCAGGGAGCCGGAGAGTTGCTCCAGAGCAGAAGAGTCATTACGAGTAAGGGAGGGCAATTGCTCAGGATTATGGCACTGGCAGATACCAGCAGTCAGATGCAGTGAGCAGCCCCGAGCATGGCTCAGCTGTGGATCACAGTCGAACACGGCACTGTCATCCTCTCCCACACCCCCCTAAAAAACCCCCAAATACTAAATTGCTGGAGTATTGGCTGGGAGAGCACCCACCCTGCCAGACCAGCTCCCATGGTTTGGAGAAGATCCCAGATGAGTAATTTGGAAGCATCCATCACTGCCCTGCACCTCTGCTCACCATGACCAGCATGCCCTAGCATGGGGCAGATGTGAAACCCCAAGTCCAGACCCTACAGGGTCTGTACTAAATGCAGTTTGGGAGATTTGGCTTTAGGCAGCTTGCTGGGAACACTCAACCTGCCACTCCTTTCCACCTCCGTTTCCCAGTTCTAGCAACTGGTATCAGAGCTACTGCAATAGGCAACTGAGTCAGATCAGGTTGATGTCTCATCTCCTTTTGCCCTCAGATGTCCCAGAAGAAGGATCACGTTGCAGTGGGCAGATGTTGGCAATTTGCAGCTCTCCATGTAGTGGCCCTTCAAGGCAGGTCCCATTCAAACACGTCACCGCAGCACTCGGGCCTCTGAAGTTCTTGAGGTTTAAAGTCCTTCTTAACCCAGATAGTCCTATGGGCTTATTTGTAGCCTTTGAACCTGTACAAATGGCTAAGCCCTCTTACAGCCTAAATACAGAGTTATTAATGTGACTAAAACCAGAGTTATTAAAGTTAATTATGAATTAGGGCTGGACACTGCAAGAGGCATGTCCTGTCTTTGAGTAATACCTAAACCCCACAACTTCTTAGAGTTTTGGTAATCCTCAGCTCATTGCATCTTTTTACCAGCACTTTAAAGAGCCTGTTGCCCAGATGTAATGTGCCTGCTGCATCTTTTACACTGCTGGTGCAGAAAGAACCACAAAGCACATCTCCAGCGCTCACCAGTCCAGGTCCTACAAACGCAACACAGGTAGGGAGCCACAAACAGGGTGATTTACATTCCATCCTAAAATGCTGCAAGAAATCCAATCGAGCATTTGAGTCATTAGCTGGAAATCTTTAATTAGCTGTCCTGACACCGAAGCAAGTGCCAGGGCTCAGCTGAGAGCCTCTAACCATGGCACAATGTGCCCAAGGAGAAGCCACACTCCAGCAATCCCACCTGGCCTGCAGGGAAAGCACAAGGCAAACAGTATCTTTGGGTGCAATGACATTGCAGACACAGCCTCTGTGCTGTCCTGTGACGGACCCGGTGGTGATTCCTCATGGCAAACCACTTGGAGTTAAGTATTGGTCAGCAGATAACGGTCCCAGCAAGAGTAACGGGGCCAAATCCATCCACAGCACAACTGGGCTGGCACTGCTGATTTCAGGCTGGAGATAAATGCGGTTCTCGGAGGCTGGCTTACCATCCAGGGGCTCACGATCGATACCAGAACAAGAAGTTGTGTTGTCCCAAATCAAGGCAAGGTTAACTTGTAATCCAGAGCATGGGCAGGGTGTGAAGCCACTTTAACAGGAGGGATTTGTCTGCTCAGAGCATGGACCTGAACAAGCTGGAGCCTGCCTGTAATTTAACGGTGTTTAACATCAAGGCTACCGTTCCTATAGCTACTGGAGGAAGCTTAGCAACCCTGGCCGCAGCTCCTGGGGCACGGGAGACAACCGAAGGAGAGTGCAGGGATGTGTCACTGTCACCCATACTTTAACCCCTTGGACCCTACACACTGTACTGATCTGGCACTGAAGGCAGGTCCCATGCAGGGTGTTTCTGCTGAAAACGTGGCTGTTCAATGCTTTGTTAGTACCAGATCAACTGTTTCCTTACACACATACAAAAAAAAAAATAGCAACAAGAATCTGCTTCTGTCACTGTTCAAGGGCTATGGCAGGGTTTCCCCCCAGGTCACAGGCTCCACGTAGGGTTGATTTAGGCTCCATCAACACCAGCAGGACTGAGTGTGCCTCAAGTCAGCCCCATGTCTCCCTGGATGGCTTTGCCCAGAAGGACTTGCCTCTCTGCACTGAGCACAGTTTCAGGGCTAACACCAAGCATGCTCTTTTTCTTCTGTGTCCCCAGGTCCTCCCCGCGCTTGGCTGACCAAAGCTGGCTTAGAAGGCTCTTCCCTCTCCCAAGAAAATGGGGACTGACAGTGAAAACTCGGTCCTGAGGAACGTGCTCATCAGCTTCAATTTGCTTCTGCTGGGTGCCATCCTCAAGCCTTTCGAGTGCAGGGTGGAGGTGACAACAGAGCCAGCCAAGAGGCCGATGGTGGATGAGGAGGGCGGCCTTGCCAACTGCAGCCCACCCATCAAAGAGCAGCCCATGGTCTTCCACCACATCTACAACATCAACATCCCCCTGGATAGCTGCTGCTCATCCATGTTCAAGTCTTCGGCCGAGGAGGTGAGTTCAGAAGACGACCGGCTGGCAGAATACGCTGAGCAGACCTCCGACAGCGAGAGCCAGGTCACCTTCACCCACAGGATAAACTTGCCCAAGCAGGCCTGCAAGTGCTCCACCTCCCTCCCGTCCCTGCAGGAGCTGCTGAGCAGGATTGAGATGCTGGAGAGGGAGGTCTCCATGCTCCGGGACCAATGCAACTCCAATTGCTGCCAAGAAAATGCAGCCACAGGTAGTAACGCCATCCTGTTAGCGCTCGCTGGGGACTGAGGGTTCAAGCAAAAGGCAGGAGAGATAAATACAGAACGTGTGATGCCACTCAGAGTGGCAACAGAGAGAAACCCATGTTCACCTGTGATGTGGCTGCGGCTTTAGGGGAAAAGTTCAGCTTAGGTCCTCTGAGGCAGGAAAACCTCTGGGAGGGATTTGGCCACTCAAGTCCCCATGCCCCGCTTGCTGCAGAAACCCTGTAAGGGCCAGAGCTACATCCCCATTACAGACAAAATTAGAGCCGCCAAGGGGTGGGCAGGGTGACCTCCCAGCCCTGCAGTCTTTGCAAAGCTGTTAGAGACCTGCCACCGCTCCTGGGACAGGGAGGAGAGACGGAGCTGCTGCTCTCCTAAGCTGTCCCTGGGCTAAAGGCAGCACCGCAGGAGCTGGCAATAACCCCTTCATCTTCTCTGTAGGAGGAGTGAATCTGTATGAAAAGCTGAGTTTAAAAAAAATAAGAAGAGTAAAAAATCCAGGGAATAACTTCTGTTGCCATGAAAGATGCAAACAAAACCTATTACAAAGGCACAAAACCATCAATGGGATATTTCATCTGAATGGAAATATTTGTGGTTTGAGCCTCTCATTTCACCACGGCCATTCCTCAGAGCCAGGGAAGAAACATGCAGCTGAAATCAGGTGGGTTAGGAAAGGTTTGGGCTAGAGGCTGCATTTTGATAGCACAGGAGCCATCATAGTGATGGTTTTCCTTACATCTTGGGGAGGCTGGTAAGAGGGACTGTCCCAAAGGGCATCCAACCTTCACACGGCCCAGCCCTGCTTGGGGCTCTGACACACCAGGGCTCCTTGCAGGAAAAGGCCACCAGGCAAGGAAAGCCCCACAGGGCATCTTTCCAGGGCCTGCTTTTCAGGCCAAGAACAACAACAGGGAGGAAGAAAAATCAAAATCAACTTTTTCCCCCCAGTACCCAGTGCTTTTTTTTAAGTTTTGCAGCTACTAGTGTAATTTTTCCGGTGGTACCCCAACTAGGACACATTAAAATGAAATAGGTGCAACCCACACTCAGGTCAACAGAGTTGGATCAAGGGTGTGTGGGTTGAGGAGGAAGAAAATGGGAGGCTCGGGCTGACATCTCCCATTCCAGCCGCAGGCTCAGCCCACAGCCCCCCCTTCCCCCCCCATGTGACAGTCATCAGCTGCATTAATAATTAAGACAAAACAGAAAACACACATACGTGCCACCAGTGTGTGCAAAGCAAGGGTTAAAATCATCTAGGAAACTCCGTAGGAAAAAAACTGTTTTAAAGGAATTAATTTGAAACTCTGATGGGCCTATTTGGGTTACTTGCAGCATAGGCAGGCAGTCCCATTAAACATTCATCGCTTGGTGGAGTCTCCACTCCAATCGCAGATGCACTGAACTAAAACTGGAGTAATTTCATTTATTTTTACTGGAGCTGCTTTTAATTCACTGCACCACGAAGGAGATCGGGATCCCTACCCCACCACCCGAGGCGTTTCCCCAGGGAGAGCCGCCCTCTTCCAGCACACTTACAAGCATCCTCTCTCCTTTTGATAACTTAACTAGAGACTGAGATCTGAAGAAACCCTGATTGTCATTCCCAGCATTTGCAGTTTAGATGGGAAGCGTCCTGCAAGGTAACCCAAATGGGTCTGTCTGGCACAGCATGTAACTGAACCCTGCTGAGGATAAAAGCGGGACATAAGAGGTGGTGGCCATGGTGGCCACATGCTTTCCCTGCTTTCCCACAACCCTAGCACACCCAAACCCCTGATATTTTGTGCAAAGCCAATGGCTCCATGCTAATCAGGCTTTCCAGGATAGGGATGAAGATGATGTCTTTGGGTATATACTGGCTTTTTGTAGGATAGAGGGTGAGCAGACAGGGATTGCTCACCTGTAAAAAGGAACAGGGGGTGGAGAGGAGACAACAGGAGTCACGGCTGGTGCAGAGACCTTGGCCAGGGAAGGCTTTTTCCCAGTAAGAGGTCTAGGGAAGTTCCCATCGACTGGGAGCTGAGCTGAAAAGAAACCAAAGGGAGCACTTGTACCCCAACAAGGCTGATGGCACCCATAGCTATGGAGGCCAGCGCTCCCAAGGGGACAGACAAACTCCTAGAGACCCACCCAAACCACACCATGAGCCCGTATCACCAAATCTGCCCCTGCCAGCCCTAAATCCACCAGCTCCCCAGAGCTGGACGTGCTGAATCAGACAGAGGGTCATCCCATGCTTGCCCCACACGTCTCCCCCCTTCCCCACCGCCCATGGACGGGCTGACCCAGTGCCAACGCTGACCTTTTCCCACCTCCCACCTGGTGGGCTCTGACCCTCGGTCCTGCCTCCTTTCAGGGCAGCTGGATTACACCCCGCAGTGCAGCGGCCACGGGAACTTCAGCTTGGAGTCGTGCAGCTGCGTGTGCATGGAGGGCTGGGCGGGCAGCAACTGCTCCGAGCCCCGCTGCCCCCGGGGCTGCTCCAGCCGCGGCGTCTGTCTGGAGGGCCAGTGCATCTGCGACAACGACTATGGGGGCGAGGACTGCTCCCAGCTCCGCTGCCCTGCCGGCTGCGGCTCCCACGGGCTCTGCGTGGATGGCGAGTGCGTCTGCGAGGAGGGTTTCGCCGGGGAGGATTGCTCCCAGCTGCGGTGCCCCCACGACTGCTCAGGGAAGGGCCACTGCGCCAACGGCACGTGCATCTGCCAGGAGGGCTATGCCGGGGAGGACTGTGGGTGGCTGCACTGTCCCAACGCCTGCAGCGGCCGTGGGGTCTGCCAGGACGGTCTCTGCATCTGCGAGGAAGGCTATGAAGGGCAGGACTGCTCAGCAGGTAGTGGGGGCATGCAGGGGGAAAGCCAGACCCTAACGTATGAGCAAGGGCTTCAGAGTTCCCAGAGCCCCCTAAGAGCACCATGAAGCCTGGGAGAAACTCCCATCCAGCAGAGCATGTCACACAGGACCTGCTCAGGCCCCGCAGTTTGACCACCTTCCTGTTGTCCCTGTCCCCAGAGACACCATGGGCAAAGGTTTGCGAGGCAAGCAAAAAGCCAGCAAGTTCCATCCCAACATCAGTGGCAAACCCTGGGTGCAACAGCAGCAGCAGTCAGTTTCTCCTGAGCCTTTGCCTTGCTATAGCACTGAGTACAACCACAGATAGCACGTAACCCCCAGCTCAAAGCCCATGCCCGTGTCCCACCAGCAGACCCACACACCCTTCCCCATGGGGGGGTGGGAGGATAAGCCACACACACCCTGACGCTCTCCTTAACCTCTGCCCTTCCCATCAGTGGCTCCTCCTGGAAACCTGCGAGTGACGGGGATCAGCGACAGCTCCATCGAGCTGACCTGGGACAGCCCCGGGGCAGCCACCGAGTATGTCATCTCGTACCAGCCGACGGGGCCAGGGGGCATCCAGCTCCAGCAGCGGGTGCCCGGGGACTGGAGCAGCATCACCATCACAGAGCTGGAGCCAGGCGTTGCCTACAACATCAGCATCTATGCAGTCATCAGCGATGTCTTGAGCACCCCCGTTACCTCCAAGGTGATGACCAGTAAGTATCCTACCGCACTTGTCACTTGGTAACCAGATAACCAGAGGTGATGCTCAAGCTGTCTCGCTTTTTCCACAAAAACCTTCTAGCAGTAGAAACTTGAGCCTTCAAAAAAAAAAAACAAAAAAAAAAATGGGGATATTTTTATCCCCATTTATATTTGTACGGGAATATAGGAAAGCAGGAAATACGTCCACCCTCTGCAGAAAGACTTAGTCTGGATGACAACCTGAATGATTAAAAATCAAAGAAACTTTCAGTGTTTGACAAAAGCCCCCAGAATACGGCCCAAAATATTACACTTTTCTCCTCATAGAAAATATCACGATACATTGCAGAAGTCACAGGTCATCCTCCCACTCCTGAACAGGTTGCCCATGGTGAATCCCCACGACATGGGTGATAGTGCAGCAAGAGGGGCTGCCTCTGTGCATCGAGACATACGTAGTCCTGACCAGGACTGTGATGCACAGAGGAAAACAGGAATATCAAGCTGTAATGGCAACCTGCAGAAAGGTTCCTCAGAAAATAAAGATACAGAGGGCAGGGGAAAACACAGTAACTATACAGACACCCCCTTTGCAACCCCATCGCTCACTCTGTGTGCACAGTAATGCAGTGTCCGGCAGCCCAGGCATTTCCCTCTTCTCCCCCCAACCCACGCTGAGGAGGGACAAAGGGGCTCTGCTAACAGCTACCAAAAGGTTCCCCATTGTTGTTGCCCAGATAATGAAATACCCACAGGGAGCAGGGTGGGGATGGGCAGCACCCGCACACCCCTCCTGCTCTGCTCACCCACCCTGCTCCCTTCCAGACCTCGCCACGCCGCAGGGGCTGACGTTCAAGACCATCACAGAGACGACAGCGGAGGTGCAGTGGGAGCCCTTCTCCTTCCCCTTTGATGGCTGGGAGATCAGCTTCATCCCCAAGGTACCGCCGCCACATGCATGGCATCACCTAGTCACCCTAAAAACACCGAGCGAACGGATCCTAAATCAGCTTCCAGTTACCCCCGCCTCACAAACCTGACCTCTGTTTGCAATTTGTGTGCTTCGCCTCGGACAGCCCCAAACACCTCAACCTCCAACTGCCAGCTTCAGGTTCCCCAGTAGTCTGGTGTCAACACATACACATTCTCTAAGAAATTCCCCAATAAAATCAAGGCAAATAAATAAATAAACCTTCTAGCCTTGCTGCCACCTACCATCACACACACACCCCTTTTTTCCTTCCACATCCTTTCCCACGACCCTTCCTCCTCCTCCTCTCCCTCGCCCCTGCTCTCTGCACGCTAAGCTACCCAAAGCAGCCCGGCTCAAACCAAGCAGCTGCCGGCTCTCAGACAACAACCTTCAGCATCCCCGAGTCACACGCACAGCTAATTCCTGCCACGGAATTTTAATCACAGGTAGAAATTGTGCCAGAAAAGATGAAAGGATGAAAATGTTGCCCTAAATATCGCAAATTTTCTATGCACGGCAACAAAAATTGTACATCAAGTATTTCATCTATATTCATAATTTCTACACCATTTAGCCCTAAGTATAGCTTCAATTGTATATAGAGCCTCTTTACAAGAGCAGTCAAGCCCCAGCAGTAAAAGAAATGCTGATTAAGTGCTCAATTATGACGTTTTCACTTGTACAAAACCCTTGCTGGAGTCAAAGGCAGCTCTGGGCAGAGGAGAATTTTAAAACTTGGCCCCAAAGTTTTAAATGCTCTTAACTGTAAAGGGCCATTATGCAGCATGAAGCAAGGGCCCAAGTGCTTTAAATAACTCAGTCCCTCATTTCCAAAAAAGGCTGGAAGGATGCAATTTTGGTACATCTACACACAAATTCTGTCAGAAGTCAAAGTTCAGGTACTACAGATACAAACTCCAGGATAATTTTCATTCACCGGTGGGATAAAAGCCCAAATGATAAGGCAACATCAGGGAAGAGCATTTCATAACAAAAAGTAGCTATCTTGCCAGCATTTCACTGATACTCAGGAATTAAGCTCAACAGCATCCCCCTGAAGCAGATAAATGGGGATAGATCCATTTTAGGGTGATGAATCACCAGGATAGAAGCAAACATCTCCCTGCAGGGTCAGAAACGATAGGTTTTTCTCAAGCCAGCCCAAAAATACAAACCATTGGCCCTCCTTTCCGTTTTTAAGCTTTACACTTAAAACCACACAGCAACATTTCAGGATTTCAAGGAAGAGATAAGGTGCGAAAGGATGGCAGCTCCTGGGTGCAGGTTTTTGGAGCAGGGAAAGGATGCAGCTCTTTGGGCTTTGAGGTTCTTGCACCCATCGGTCAAGCGCATGGTCCTGCAGCGTGAACACTCACGCCCCTGCTTATTGACTGCTGAAATTGTATTCACTGAGTCTCCATCACAGCTTTTCTCCTAAAATAAGGCAGAGGGTGCTGTCTCCTTCATTGCCTGGAAGCATCACTGCCTTGGGCAAACTCTAAACCATTGCCACACCCCAAATAAAACTGAAACCAAGTCCCAGAGACTAAAAACAAGAGAGTTATAACAGCAGCAGCACAAATAACCTCTACGAGCAAAATCAAAGCTCACTCTGTCTTCCCAAAAACTGGGCAAGAGGATGCTACTTTGGTCTTCAGCATCCCCGTGAGGCTGCTCACACCCTCCCACAGAGCAATCCTCCTCCTGTGGTCCCCGCAATGCTTTTGCCCCCCAGAAGCCGGGTCAGGCAGGGATTGCCTGTCAGCTGCGTGTGCTGGGGATGGGGTGCGAAAAAGGTGAAGCAAAGACAGATTTATAAAAGAAAATTAGGAAAGGTAAGATGGCAATTTATGGCTAAAATGGAAGATTTCCTGTTTAATGAGAAAAGAGATTAATATGAATTGAGAGCTATGTGCAAAGATTTGTTTAGCGTGTTATTAGTGAAGACAGCGGCAAGAAAAGATCCTTTGTCCAAACACTGGCAGGAAAGGTGACATTTGCAGTTGCTTAAAGCCTTACAGTTTTTCAGAGCAAAACCACAAAGTATAATGAGTTTAATAAAGATATGTAAAAAGCAGGGGATGGCAAAATAAAGACCTTACTGTTTCATACCCATATATGAACAACAGAAGGTTCCTGGCACCTGAATAGTAGGAAAAGGAGTCTAGCCCAGGCTTTGGTTTTATTGTCTTTTCTCTTCTGGAGAACAGCAGACACGCAGATGGCAAAATACAGAAGTTAGGGGTGGGGAGAGAAGGGATGGGGGAGGATTTCTCAGCCCAGCAATGTGAGTGCTCCATGTTGGTGGGTGACTTCACCCGGGGTTTCTGCACCTCCATAGTGGAATGTGCCAGGGTGACAACACGATTTGGGGATGCAGGGCTGGGCGGGGAAGGTTGCAACGTGGGGACCACCTTCTCACCATGCATCAATCCCCCCAAACCAGCTTTTTCAGTTGTGTTTTTTTAACGCTTATTTCTGCTCCCTGGCAGAATAATGAGGGCGGTGTGATCGCTCAGCTCCCCAGCACCGTCACCACCTTCAACCAGACAGGGCTGAAGCCGGGGGAAGAGTACACCGTCACTCTGGTGGCCCTGAAAGAACAAGCCAGGAGCCCTCCCACCTCTGACAGCGTCTCAACCCGTGAGTGAGCCTGACCCTGGGCAGCACGGCAGTGCCCAGGGCTTGGTCCCCAAAATAAGGTCCCATCAGCAAGAACAGCCCAGCACTGCATGGCAGGGCTGAAACTAGCACAACTCAACTGCCCAAGCTACAGGTGCATCGCAGAAACACCTTCTTCATGCAGTATCTCGTCCCTCTCCCTCCCAAAGTGCTGCAAGCACAGAAACCATGGCGAGGTTAATGGGGTTGGGAACGAAGGCTTGGGTCCACTGTTATTACATAGCTCTTCTCCACTAATCTCACAATTTGGAGGCTGAACGCCCCCAAGAAACATCTCTATAAATGTATCGCCTGCACATATATAACAGATTAAAACTCCCACCTGCTTTTGTGCCACTAAACACCCTCTACTCCCAGCAATTCAGGCAAATCAGGCAGCAGGACAGGGAGCCAGGAGCAACAGCATGTCCCTTCCTAACCAATTTCTTTGGCTGGTCACTGGTCCACCCCATAGGCTGAAGGAAATTCAACTGTATCTTCTCCTTGCCGAAGGAGATGTGGTGATGGGCAGAGCTCACAGGGGAGAAAAGGCTCTCCATGTCAGATCTGCTGCAGTCTGCCTTGGCAGCCAGGCAGATGTCTACCTCCATCCAAGTTGTTGTGAATGGAATCGGCATTTAAATAGCTGCCAGAGGGTTATAACGAGGTGACGCTCTCTTCGGGCTGCTAATTTGAGGCAACAGTGAGAGAGAAGGGAGCAACCCCCCACCAGCAGCAGCTTGCTGCAGGTCTGAGCTTCCTCGGCACAGTCCTCCTGCCTTGCCTCCACGCTCAGCTCAAAGTGGCTTAACAGAGACATCTCCTGGTCAAGCCCAAACCTTCCTTTCCCTAAGAAGACAGCAAAAAATAAAGGCTGGTACTTCAGACTCTGCAGTTGACCTTTGCAGGGGATCGCAGATGGAGTGGTGGGCTCCCAGCTCCCTGCTCCATGAAGGTGTCCCCATGCTGGTATGTCTGCCTTCCTCTGGGGCACACCCCATAGCTTTGCCTCCATCATCCTTGTCCTGCCTCAGCACCTTGTGCCGGGATCGAGCAGCAAAAGCATGGATTTATGCTGCACAGCTAACTAGAACTTGATGCTCCCCAGCATCACCTGGATGACTGGACAACATGAAGTAGTTGGAGATTTCAGGGTTTGGATAAGCATGATGTGGTCCTGGCCAAGCTGGACAGCCAGCTTGTACTTAAACACTATGCTTCCCAGCTGTCCTCCCTCCTCCATTGCTGTTTTACCCCCAGACCTCACCCCATTGCTCCCATTTCTCCCACATGTCTTTTTCTAACCCTCCCTGGTCCTTCCCACCCCTGCCCACACACATCTCCCCCCGAACTTCCCACCCTGGGGTGCAGCATTCAGCACATCCTTATTACATAGTGTCATTTTCTAATATGTACTTGCATGCAGTATAGCCTGAATTACAGAACCAGTGTGGGGTTTTTCACCCACCTTGTGGTCATGTAAGTGGTAAAACGGGCTGACCGGCGGGCTCCAGGCATCAGTGCTGCCATGGCACAGGAGCGATGGCCGGGCTTGGCCCATCCATCCACCTGCGCAGCAGTGAGGTCCTGCTGGACTCAAAGCATCCATCACCTGGGCTTAAGCCCATGATTTGCAGAGGTCAAGTGTTCCCAGATGAGGAGGAGGGAAGGGCCCAATTCTCTGCAAAAGAAAGCAGAAATGTCCAAAATGATCTCCTGGTAGATCCCCAGTATGAATTTAACTAAAACCCCTTTATCTGAGAGGCTTTGGTAGACACCCACAACAGCCCCGCACCCAGCTAGTTATGAAGACTCACCAGAGCAGTTGCATTTTCTCTTCTCTCCCCACAGCTAAGACATAACAGCTTTATGAGCCAATCCCTCAGCTTAACGACAAACCAGGAGCTGGCACCGAAACAGGAACATTTCTAGATATGTGCCTCAGTTCTTGATGCTTGGATCAGTCCTTGGCCCCACGTTATTTAACACATTGTCAACACCTTTCAAAAGACATAATATCATTGCTGATAAATTTTGCCAGCGATGGAAAGGCTCAGACAAGAGTAAATTGAGTGGAAGGAGATCATCGATAAAAGCAGTCTGAATGGCTCAAAGAGCTGGGCACAAAGGAAAACTGTGTTCTTCAACACATTGCAAAGTACAAGCAGTTATCTAGGAGCAAAGGAAGTGGACCACAGTCAGACGTAGGAGGTTTTATCCTGGGAGATGTCACCTGAAAAAGCCAGGGAGGAATTGTTACAACCAGCTCGAGGGAAGGGCACGGGTTGCATTACAGCTGTAAAGGGCATCAATGAAAGAGCTGCTGGCCTTGCTCTGATGCCCACAGCTCGGGAGAGACATCAGTGAAAGTGGAGAGGGTTCAGGAAAGAGCCAGGAAATTGGGACAAGGGACTGGCAACCCATCAAGACCAAACCCTCTGAATACCTTGGGGTAGGGTGTCATGTCTCCTGCCCATGCCACCTCCCTGCCTTATCCCCAAATGTTAATTCAGGCCACTCTGAAGGTCAGGTCGAAGCATGCCTGAAGCTTGGTGTCCCCAAAGATGCCACCTTGCCCCATCTAACCCTCCCAAAATAACAGGTGCCTGTTTCCCCCCCTCCTCCACAGTCATCGATGGCCCAACGCAGATCCTGGTGAGAGATGTCTCCGACACGGTGGCCTTCGTGGAGTGGACACCGCCACGTGCCAAGGTGGACGCCATCCTGCTGAAGTACGGGCTGGCGGACGGGGAGGGCGGGAGGACCACCTTCCGCCTGCAGCCCCCCCTCAGCCAGTACTCCCTGCAGGCCCTGCGTCCCGGCGCCCGCTACCGCCTCGCCGTCAGTGCCCTCCGGGGTGCCAACGAGAGCCGGCCAGCCCTCGCCCAGTTCACCACAGGTAGCTAGCTGGCTTTGCTGGGAGAACTGGCGTGAATTTGTAAGCCTCCAGCAAGCACGGGCAGATGGCTTGCTGCAGTCTGCAGGTGGGCTGTTGCATATCTGGAGCTGAATCGAGGGTTTTTTTGGCATCTGGGATTTAGTGGTACCTGGTTTTCCTCTGGCATGAGTGAGTTCGGGTTTAATCCAGTGTACTGGGAGGAAGCAGCGCAATGAAAACTATGGTTAAGGTGCAGGTTCAAATGGAGATGCCCAAACGCAGGTGCCTCGCATCCCATTGCGGTGCCAGTACAGAGCAAGGCAGCGCAAATTATTCAGCTCACCCTAAAACACGCAACCTATACCACCCCTTGACCCCCCTCCACTAGTGCCTACATTTCTGTTTAGTCCCTAAAACCTCCAGAGCAACAGGTCTTCTTCATGCCCTGTGCCCCCCAGGGATGCTGGCATGGTCCCCAGGGCAGCCCAGGTGATCCCGGATGCCAGCACCCGGCAGATGACTCAAACCCCCACATTTCCATGACAATGCCTGAGCAAACCCCACCTTGGCCGCATCCTGCTGCAGCATCAAGGCTGAACCTGCTGCTGCCTGGGACACACGGCCCCACCAGCTTCAGTGCCCATTCAGACCCACAGCTTAGCTTGAGCTTACTGCTAAAACTTTAAAACCCAGCAGTTTGCACCCTTAATAGCAGCTGTGGATCAAAGTGCAATTCTTAAAAGCACCAAAGCAGCAAGCACAGGTCTGAATTCAAGGCGATGCTTGCTCCCATTCAGTGTTGAAAGCCAAGGCAGATGCCTTGCCCAAGGAATCAGCAGTTACGCAGCTGAAAGCAGCCCGGTCAGAAACATGGTTATCTTATTTTATATCTTCTCTGAATACCCTAACTGGTCGGTAAAACTTTAATTAATGTTAAGCCTGCACATAGCTAACAGGTTTAATTTACCGTGCCATAAAGGAGAAAGTAGAGCGTGTATTTCAGTGCTGGTTTATGGTATATAAATTATTTGTCATGTATATTTCTGGTGGATACTAGGCTCCTACTATAATAACTGCGGTGTGTGAATTGTGTGTGTATGTATCTTTATAGATAAATATTTTGGACGAGATGTTCACCCCGACTGATTTGCTGCGTTGGCCTTCCTTGCTTTATTTCTAAAAGGCAACATAAAAAATCCCCCCCTAAACTGAGATCTATCAAGGAGCAGTAATTACCCCTGTCCGCTGGCACCCAGCCCCTGCCCGGCACTAACCCATCGCTCACCAGCAAGGTTTATCGTGCAAATCAGAGCATATTTGGTGCACAGCCTCAGCAGCACTAATAAACAAACCCTTTGGGCAACATCTGAGTGTGAATGAGCTGGTAAAGATGCTTGAGGTTCTACTAAGGGCTGTTACTAAGGCGTAACTGCTACAGAGCCCTTTTTCTCTTATGCACGCTACCTCGGTTTCTCTTACTCTAACATAGGGGGGAAACACTTTTCTTTTTCAAATAACACACCATTAGATCTTGAATTGAACTTACTGAGGGATGCTGCAAACATCCCAGCACTCGCATCGGTCTCACGGGTGGCATCTCTCGGTCTGTGCTAAGCAGGAGGTGAGAGCAGATGCCCCAGCCCTGTCTGCAGGGACATGCCCTGGGGAGGAGGGACCGCACGTGGGACCTCATGGACATCACACTTGGGTACCCCTCCACTGCCGTTTAGCCATGGAAAGGCTATGGGGTGCATTCCTGGTGCCCGGCGATGAGACGGTGCCTCTCTCCCTTGTGTTGCACAGAGATTGATGCCCCCAAGAACCTGCGGGTGGGCTCGCGGACGCCCGCCAGCCTTGAGCTCGCCTGGGACAACAGTGAGGCCGAGGCCCACAGCTACAGGGTGGTCTACAGCACCCTGGCAGGGGAGCACTACCATGAAGTCCTGGTGCCGCGTGACACCGGTCCCACCACCCGGGCCACCCTCGCAGGTATGCGTGCACCCACACGCCCTTCCTCCCCCTCCTCCTCCTCTCAAGCAGGTAGGGCAATGGAGAGCCCCGTCAGCACCAATGCTCGGTTGCCCTTATGCTGCCACATATTTGAGGCTATTTTGGAGTTTACTAGTTACCAGAGAAAATAGGTTCCTTGGGATGAAGTTCATTTCCCGCTCTGTGGGTCTGCATTTGGACACAGCTTATCCGTGAGCTGAACAACGCACCTCCCAGTGATGCACCTCCAGTCTGTCCAGGCGCCAAAGAGAGCTGGCAAGGAGCAAAGTGAGAAATGGGGAGAGGAAGCATTTTTAGACTGATCTAAAGGAAGATACTATTTCACCGTTCTTTCTTTTCCTTGCTGAGAAAGAGCCATGGGCACCAATGCCCCATAAGAGCAATGGGGAGCCAGGCTGCCCGAGTTCATTGCCTTTCTCCTAATCAAGCACAAAACAGATCCAAATCCAGGGATGCTATTTTTGAGCAGGTCCTTCAAGTGGTACATTATTCAGGCCAGCACAGGGTGTGCCACTGGGGGCTGCAAACACCACCCGCCTCCTGCTGCCAGGGAAGTCCCAAACACCTTCTGCAGCAACATGGTGAAGCACCGTGTGAGGTCTGGTTTCCATTTTTTTTCAACTGCAACTGCTTGCCTGCTGGATTTGCAGCTCCGGTGGCATTTTTGGGGACAAATACAAGACTTAGGCATGTACAAAAAAGATCACTCATTCATCCTGAAGCTCTTCAGTATGGCAGGACACCAGGTTCTTCCACATCAACTGTCTTTGCCCTCCTGGGATCGCCCCAGTCCAAAGGGGGCTCAGGCATCTCTGCCGTAAGGAACTATAGGAGTAAGTTCAGTGGGAAAGTCAAACGCGAAGTTACAAGTACAGTGGCACCAAGTCACGAGAAAGGCTGGTGGGCAGGAAAGCAATTAAAGCAGGTAGCTTGAAAAACGTGGTATGTGGGGAAAAAGAAAAATGTTAGGGATAGTTTCTGCTGCATTCATGATGAGGACACGCATGGAGAACCAGGATGGGATCAAAGAACCAGTGCTGGTCGCCTGCTAGGTTTCCTCTAGGACATTTACTACCTTGGTAAGGGAGAAAGAGCATTAAAAATGGGCCAGATCCCCCCTCCCGCAGAGGTGCAATACCACCCCAGCGACCCAGACTGCGGTGACACCCATGGCAGAGGCTGAGCTTGCCTCGGAGGACATGGCAGCCCAAAGGCTCTTGTTTTCCTGAATAATAACGTAAAAAGCTGACAAGTCTCTGCCAGACTCAGGCAGGGCTACAGGAAAGCCTCTCGGGAGCAAGCTCCAGAAATGCAGAAGCTTAAGTCAACAGCAGTGAGCGATTTTTATATAGTGCTTCCATCATCACCTAAGTGCATTTCTTCTGGTTCCCAGGGTACTATGTAATAAACAAAGAAATTTACAAAAAAAAAAAAAAAAAAAAAAAAAATCACAGCAGAAAATAACCACAAAAACATTCTACTGGCAAAAAAATAATCCAGGATAGCACGTGAGCCTCTCCCATAGCTCCATTACGCACATGGTAGTCGTGTCCTCCAAAGTCTTGCTGCACGTGGTGCAAAGCCCGTTGGGGTGGGTTTCCAGCCAGCCAGGACCTGGTGGGATCCATGGAGTGAAAGCAACCAACAATTCCTTCATCCACCTTCATCTGCCTGCAGGAAAACCAACGAGGAACAGTGCTGAGCAGAGCTTATCAAAGATTTAAGCTTAAAAATACAGCAAGCCTTGCCCTGCCCCATATGTCTCTCTTCAAAATCAGCATTTGCACAGAAACAGCCACAAGTTTGCTCCATCCAGAAGAGCTGGGAGAGAAAAGGCATCATTTTATACATTCCTGCTCATTTCTTCCTTCTCCTCCCCCTTCCTCCCAGGCTCTTCTCCTTTCCAGGCTACTTCTGACACTTACTAGGCAGGGGCAAAGGGGGTCCGTTTCCACCCCCTGGCACCAGGACTGCACCATAGCAAGAGGAAAGGAGCAGGGAATGTGGGTTTCCCTCCCTCCTGGCCTCTCAGGGAAGGTTTTGGTGGCTTCAGGGGATGCTGCCCCTGGGCAAGGCAGGGTGAGACTGGGCTGGAGGGTTTATGGCTTTCTCTAACCCTGTGGGAAAGATCATGAAGCACAGGGAGGCATGGAACAGAGCTGCCAGCAGCCAAGCAGAAGTGAGAGGCAGAGGCAGGAGATGTCCCACAGAGATAAAACATCGATCAGCAAGAGGTGCGGGGGAAAGGAGCTGGATGAGCTTGATTCCCATATCCCTTGAAAGAGGCACCGCAGGATGCATCCATCCCAAGGAGCAGCACTTGATTCAGCTCCCAGAAAGACTGCGCCTTTCCTAATTAATGTGCATTTCATTTACTCTGCATAATTTATTTCTCTTCAAGACACCAGCCCTGTGACAATATTTGATGTTGAATCAGTTTGGAAACAAATGTAAGATACTTTATCGTTCCCATCTCAGCTCACATACACACAATTTCTGTCTCGGTGCCAGCAATTACAGCAGACCTCAGCAACAACTTTTAGAAATTGCTTATTACTGAGCCTGAATAATCCAAATTCCCTGTCCAAAGGCATCCATGTGGCTTTTTAAAAAGGCTCAGCTCTTCTGCAACGTGCAGAGGAACCGCTGACCTGTGGGAGGGCTGCTCACCCCAGGGATGTTCAGGAGGGTCCCCCCCTGTCCCCAGCTGTGGGAGGTGGGGGGGTCCCTCCCCAAGGCCACCCAGCCAGGTGCTGCTCTCACACCCCTTTGTGTCCTTTGCACCCCCGGCAGATCTGGTGCCAGGGACAGAGTATGGCATTGGGATTTCAGCGGTGATGGACAGCCAGCAGAGCGTGCCGGCAACCATGAACGCCAGGACCGGTGAGTTTGGCCCCATTGCATGCTTCAAGCACGGCTGGCTCCTATGGCTCAGATGTCCCCATAGGACAGTCCGTGCAGGGGAACAAAGGTGTGCACCAACCCTCTCCCACAGAGCTTGACAGCCCCCGGGACCTCCTGGTGACGGCCTCCACAGAGACATCCATTTCACTGGCCTGGACCAAAGCCATGGGTCCTATCGACCACTACCGTGTCACCTTCACCCCTGCCTCAGGGATGGCATCCGAAGTGACAGTGCCCCGGGATGAGTCACAGCTCACCCTCTCGGAGCTGGAGCCCGGGACAGAGTACACCATATCCATCATCGCTGAAAGGGGACGCCAGCAGAGCCTGGAGGCCACCGTGGATGCCTTCACAGGTAGAGAAAGATAAACTGGGGCCAAGGGCACAGACCACCACCCCACATTGGCATCTACGCCAGCCCGCTGTATCCCCAGCACCTAAACTCTTGAGATGGTGATGGGGATGAGAGCTGGAGGCAATGCATCCATATGGGAACAGGTCTGTTGACCTCAAAAGGAGGATGGCCCTACCAGTGTAGGTGCATTGTCCCCTTTGCCTGCAGCTCTGAGCACACTTGCTTGGCTAGAGGCTCCCATAAGGACAAGGCAGGGTTGGGGGAACGGAAAGCCCATGCCTTCCCCTGTGGTCAGGGTGGCCTGTGTGTCCATAAGAAAGAGAAATGAAGCCTTGAGGGACCTTACAAGGACCTCTGGGTAGAAAGCCTGCAGCTGAGAAGCTCAGACAACACATACCATCTGTAGTGGGACAGCCTTACCACCTACCATATGGGTCTGGGATGGAGGGTGTGTGCAGGCAGAGCTGAGAAAAGCACTGTTTTTCCCCTCACGGTTCTGCCTCTTGATCCCAGCACAGTTTCAGATCAATAGAGAGCCCAGAGCTCCAGCTTTGCCACCTCTCTTGGGTATTTCCCACACAAACACTGAGAACATCGTGGAGGCCAGGATCTGCAGATGGTTGGGGCTGCATCTCCCCTCTCCATCTTGCAGGTGTCCGGCCCATCACACAGCTCCACTTCTCCCAGCTGACATCATCCAGTGTGAATGTCACATGGAGCGACCCATCCCCACCAGCAGACCGCCTCATCCTCACCTACAGCCCCCGGGATGAGGAGGAGGCACAGCAGGTCACACTTGAAGGCACCCGTAGGCACGCCAGCCTGGCGGGCTTGCAGCCATCCACCGAATACCTGGTGTCACTGGTGGCTGTGCACGGCGCCATCAGCTCTGAGCCTGTCATGGGCTCCATCACAACAGGTACCATGGAAAGCCCCCCACCGGGCACAGGACCCTACCAGGAGGGCGGGCCGGGGGACAGGGAGCGGACCTGCCTCCCACAGCTTTGGTTTCTGCTCCATCTCACCAGGGATTGATGCGCCGAAGGACCTCAGGGTGGGCAATGTCACTCAGGAGTCCATGATGGTCTACTGGAGCCCTCCCATTGCTGCCTTTGACCACTATAGAATATCCTACCGTGCCGCCGAAGGTAATGGGTCAGACCACTCTTGCTCATACCCTGAGCTCACAGCTGCCAACCCTCCCTCCACCCACTGGCAGGAGCAAGCCACCAGGTCATCTTCACCCCAGGCAGCATCCTGGTGCCCTGGGCAAAGCCACCAATAGCTGGGATGGACCAAGAGGCTGCAGGGACGGGGTGTCTGGGACAAGGATGGGAAGGGACCACCGCAGCCAAGGGCCAGCCCAGCATAGAGGGGCACAGGGAGTGATTCACTGCAGTGAGCTCTCCCTGGGGATGGTTAATTCGGGGCCCAATCCTGAAATCCCACCTCCCTCACCTGCTTCCCAGGTTCATCTCCCTTGGTCCCAGTTTTGCCTTTGATGCTGAAAAGGTTGAGCCAGCAGCGATAGGCACACAGGTGTGCACCTGCAGGCACAAAACCCAGTTACCCCCAGTATCAGCCCTGGACTGGTGGCATTGCCCTCCCCTCCCAGGCACCTCCTATAGCCCAGGGATGGGGCCAGCTGTGATGCCAAAGCTCTTGGCTCCATCCCAGCAGGCAGGACAGACAGCACCGCCATCGGCAGCGACGCCACCGAGTACGCCCTCCGCCACCTGCAGCCCGCCACCAAGTACGAGATTGGGGTGAAGAGCATGCGGGGCCGGGAGGAGAGCGAGGTGGCCTCCATCACCGTGTACACAGGTGGGAAGGAGCTCCTGGTGGGCAGGTAGCGCTCAAACTGTGCCAGGGCCAGCCCTGGCAGCCCCTGCTTGCACTAGTAATCAGGCAGCTGAGAGCAAGCTAGACCTGATGCAAGCTCAAGATGATGAGCAAGGCTCACAAGGGCCCAGTGTGTACTTTTGAAGTATATCTAAGCAAATCCTTTCCCAAATATGCGTAGGTAGTCATGGGAGGGAGTGATAAATCTGTGTACTGGGCACAGGGAAGCCAGAGATACGATGGTGGGCAACCATGACAACCTTTCCTAAAGGAAGTACAGACTTCCAGAAATAATCCCCGGGGAAGCCCGGACACAGACAGCATCTGCTGCAAGAATAAAACCCTCTGCTAACTTCAAACTCCTCAAAACCTAAAAAACTCCTTAACACCCCAGGCTGTGCATCAGGAAAGCAGTGGAAGAGCAGCCCCGGTAGCAGAGTAGCACCAGCTATGACATCTCTGCTCTCCAGCTAGGGCGGCAGTAACTCCTCTGCAGGCACATGTGCCTGTGTTACCGAAATCTCAGAATGAAGAACTTATCGACACCAATGTGATGCAGATAAGCAGACACTTCTTTATTGACAGCCGGGTGCGTGAGTGAGTCCTCTCACGATCAACGCACACCAAGTTTCAAAATCATACACCATATATAGAACTTATTCATACATATTCATTAAGTATTCACGCATAATCATGGTATTTCCCAAAAATCATTAACATACCCTCCTCCCAAATCCGATTCTGCACAGTAAAGGTTAGAAAGGTCCAGAAATGGGTCTGGGGTACGATTTGGGTAGGTGGTACATGAGTCGGTGGTCGCTATCTCCCCCCTGCCGGAGTTACCTTTTACTAAAGCTCACGGTTTCTTGGCAGGTAACTACAAGCTGTTCCAGTTGACTCTCCCCAGTTCCCGTTAATTCTACATTCTGACATTTCAATACACTTTCTACATACAGAAGACTAGTCAAATACAAAGAAATCTGTAAAATCCCAAATTTGTTACCTAAGTTTTAAACAATGATTCTAGCCCATTCTTCTGGCCTTGGTACAGGGCTGTACAGAGGATTTCATAGCAACTTTTGCTGTGCAACTACAAGTTTCATTAAAATCTGTTTCTTATTCCAAATGATTTTACAAAATCAAATAAAGTCAATTAATTCTAACTTATTAGCAGATCTGTAACACCTGGGTAGCAAGTCAGGACCACGAGCGATGGGCCACAAGAAGCCTTTCCAGTCCACATTCCCATCTTTTAAACACTTCTGACTCTGAATCTGTCTTCTGTGCAGCCATGGATGTCCCCTTGGGGGTCACGGCCACCAACATCACCCCTACCGAGGCGCTGCTGCAGTGGAACCCACCGCTGTCAGAGGTGGAGAGCTATGTCCTCGTCCTCACCTGCCGCACAGGTATGCTGGGGCTCCATTTCACCTCACCTCCACCTCTCCCCCACCCCAAAGCCCAGGGCTCAGTAGGTGTCCTCCACGGAAGGAGCCCTTGCTTCAGGAGGGCAGCAGCTGGTGGGTGGCGTGGCTGTACCCCATCCTCAGACACCAGCTCCTCCCACGCAGGTCCCATGGCATGCGCCTTGCACTGCCCCCACCAAGCCTCAGAGCACAGCAGTCCACACAGGGAAGGACTGGGATCCTCCCAATTTGCTAACTGGCCCACCAGCAGCAGCCCTGGGGCAAGCAAGTACCCATCGCAAAGAAACTCGGTGTGTGGCAACACCAATGAAACCCACCACTGAAGGCAAAGAAAGTATCAGACAAATATAGGGACCGTGGGAAAAATAAGACCATCCTTCAGACCGACCACCACCACTACAGCTCACCTGCTGCACTGGAGCTCACGGTGTTTCAGCCATGGTGTGTCATACCCATAGACACATTTTGGAGAACCACCTTGAACATCTACCTTAACTCATCTCTTTTGGCTTACAGTTGCAGGAGAAACAATTCTGGTGGATGGAGTCAACCAGGAGTACCAGCTGACCAATCTCCTGCCCAGTACCACCTACACAGTCTCTATGTACGCCACCAACGGGCCTCTCACCAGCCAGACCATCAGCACCAACTTCACAACTCGTACGTACAGTCACCTCCCCCATCGCCTGTTATGCGCCCCTACCCACACATCCACCCCAGGAAAGGCGGCCAGCAAGGCTCAGCCAAAGCTTTTGTCACATACACATGGGTGTAGAAGTAGCCATGTGCCAAAAGGCCACCCAGATACCAGTGCTGGGCACAACACAAGAACAGAATTTTAATCACAACAAGCATCAACCATCATTTTCACTCTTGCAACCTCCATCCACCTCTTTCTTTGATTTCCCCTGGATGTGGTTCCCCGAGAAGACCCTTGACCAGGTCTTTTTCTTGCCCAAGGCTATAATCCAGGAAAGTCCCACAACCCATTTTGCTTACAGGAAGCTCGGCAGGCCCCATAACACATGAATTTCGGAGCTGTTACCCTTCAGAGAACATGCAAGTAGAGAAGGACATTTAGAGGGCTTACAGAGCTCTGATCAAGGTTGGAGATGGGTGGTGGGGTCTGGAAACTGAGGGTGAGGATGGACTTTGGGCTGTAGCTCAGGGTTGCAAGGTCGAATCCCAGTGCACTGAGTTGGGAAGCAGGCCTGGGGAGGTTGGTTGTCTGTGAGAACTTGCACTTCCCTTGGTCCCAATCCACCCTTGCAGTTTTGGATCCTCCAACAAATCTGACTGCCAGTGAAGTCACTCGACGGAGCGCCCTGCTCTCCTGGGTGCCTCCCGTGGGAGAGATCGAGAACTACGTCATGACCTACAGATCCACCGATGGCAGCCGGAAGGTGAGCGAGTCCTCACAAAGAAAGAGGCTCATTAAGTCAGGGAATAACACAACTGTGGAGAAATGAGCAGGAGAAACCCAACGAAGTAAAAGAATGATGTTCACCAGGTCAGGGAGAGACCAGAAGGGCAAACGCTGCTTTCTACATAAGCAATACTTTAGACAAAAAGTTAGAAAACACAGGAAAAGATTGCCTGGGGCAAAATCTTCATGTACATCTGCAGGTCTGGGCAACGAGGGCATACCTGGGAAGTCTGGAGGAACAGGGGAAATTCCCAACTTGGGAAACACAAGCAAGCTGAGGCAGGAGAAAATTACCCTGCAAACAGAGATGCTGAAAAAGCCATTTGCCCTTCTTGCAAAAGGAAGATAGGAGCAGACAGCTAATTAATCCCGCAATACAATATATTTGATTATTTAATGAGTACGTCCATATCTGCCTGTCCGGAGGCTGCTACAAACACTATCAGGAATACGTCACTGCAGAGTCTCATTGCCTTTGCCGGTGCAACTGGCTCGCCGCAGCCGGAGGATAATAGCTTTGCAAAGGGGTTCGATATAATGCTAAGTGGCATTGGCTGACGACCAGAAAAATTAACATGACAGGAACTGATGGAGCCAAAACTGGCTGATAACCAGGTTTTGGCCAGCTCTGCTCCTTGCAATGCTTGGGCAATCAGTCATGCCCCGGATTGAGGGCACGCAGATCCCGACAGTCGGTAAACAGAGCACACAGACTGCAAACATTTACATCTCCTGTGCCTAAACCAAACCAGCTAGCTTTCTCCTGCCTAAACCATCCCAAAAGGTTGCATATATATTGACACCACCTTGACTTAGTCCAGGGGTGTAAGCAGCCATGCAACACTCCTCGGCCAGGCACCAAGGGCTGCAGCAGTTTGTAGCTTCCCTTCCCTCCTCGCTTGCTCTTTAGGCTCCCCATCGCTTTTCTCATCTGTTGCTCTTGGTGTCTACCTCCTTCTGGGACCCATGTACAGGAGCTGATTGTGGATGCCGAGGACACATGGATCCGCCTGGAAGGGCTTTCTGAGACCACAGAGTACACCGTGCGCCTGCAAGCTGCCCAAAACACCATGCGGAGCGGCTTCATCTCCACCACCTTCACCACAGGTGAGGACCTGCGCTGCATCAGCTTGGCCAGGTGGGGTTTAGGCCACTCACCATGCTGGCAGACACAGACTGCTTTTGTGGGCTCTCCCTTCTCAGGCAGCATTTCACCATGATCCACAGAGAGGTATCTTCATTGCCACGACCTACAGAGCTGTTTTGCTATGCAAAGTTAATGGCTATATCTATATCTATAATACAACACAAGACCCAGTCCAGGGCAAGGGGTTTTGAGCTTCAGACCAGGAACCATCAACCAAACCCCTCACCTTGCCCTTGCCCCTCCTCAAATGCATAAATAGAGGGGGAAAAAAACCCAGAAGCTAACAACATGTATCAAGAGGTATGCTCTTGGAGTGAGCAGGGAGAGACTCAGCTGGTCTCTCCATGCTGTAAACATGGTCCAACCTCTCAGATACATCATAGAATCATAGAATGGTTTGGGTGGGAAGGGGCCTTTAAGGGCATCTGGTCCAACCCCCCTGCCATAAGCAGGGACATCTTCAGCTAGGTCAGGTTGCTCAGAGCCCTGTCCAACCAGACCTTGAGTGCTCCCAGGCATGGGGCATCTCTGGAAATATCAAGCACGTGCATCTCCACTACCATCAGTGGAGTCACGGAGAGCAGAGCCAACATGCCCGCAGGACTGCGATCCCACAGATTTTACCTAATGGCATTATTCCTCCCTCCTCTCATTCCACAGAAGTCACGATCCACTGAGGTAACGGGGATTTCCTTTCCAAATCAAAGGGTGGGCGTCCACATCCAACCCTCACAGACAGAGTGCTTATGCTTGCAAGAATGACACTTGTATAAAAATGTCACCATTGCCCCCACCTTTTGCAACCATTCATGTTAGAAACTGTGCAAAGCGTGTTGTCCCTCCGCCTCTTTGAAAGCCATGCTAGGCCTGGGCACTTAACAGACAGAGTGCCTGTTGTTCAGGGCTGAATCCAATTGCATTTCTCCTGGGCTTCAAAAGCACTAAAACTGAAGATGATGTCCACCAAAATTCCTCCTATCTGTGCTGCCAGCTCGATTAGGAGAGTTTTCTTTGCATCTGCTGCAGATACACTTTCCCATCTCAGTTACATGCAAAGGTCCCTTCATCTGCTTTTAAGAGATAATAGAAACTATTTACATTACCAAAAAACCCCCAGAAAAGACTCTTCCCTAATGCATCTGTGGATCAGGTTTTCCTGTTATTCTCACCTCTTATGCAGGCATATAAAGCCAGCACAATTCAGGCAGGTGATGGAAAAATGCATGTCATCTTTGAGGTTCTTTGGAAGTCAGGGACAAAACTGCATGGGGCTGGCTTCTCCACTGAGATAAAGCAGCAGAAATCCACTCACGTCAGGCAAGGAGAGCACCGTTTCCATTAAACACAAATGCCAGACCTCGGCAGTATTAGAGACACCATTGCCAGCTGATGCAGCATCCAAACACATGTTTAATTGCTTTTAAGATGAAGATAGGCATCAACTAGACACCAGCTTCTCCCCACTTACCCCCCATATCAATGAGACAGAAGCACCCAGGAACGACCGCTGAGGCAACACAATCCATGGGCAGCATCCTCAGCAAACAATCGGGGTCTGGGATTCAATTATTTCATTTACTCTGGCAGCACATCAGGGCACTTTGCAGAGAATAAGGACTTGTCTTTAAGGAGACAGGAAAAAAAAAAAAAAAGAAAGAAAACAAAAATACCAACCAGGCTTAATTTAAATTGTTTTGCTTCCTTCTGCTCACAGTACACATCCCGGGGTTCTGCCATTGCTTCTGACATATTAATAGCTCAGCCTCTTTGTTTCATGTTTGCATAAGGTTCTTGGGGAATTGTATACAGATGGGACAAAAGGAAGAAACAGATACAGTATTTATAATTTATAGTGGTTTGAAATGTCTTTCAAGGTCTCCTTCGCTCCTAAAGATATGAATATAAATTAAGAAACGAGTAATCTCTGCAGAGCTCAGGGGAGCCTGAAGTCGTTGTCTTTGAAGCAGTTTTCATTGTTGGGTACTCTAAAATGCAAACACTGCCTCACCAGACCTTGCGTTACAGAGCACAGAGACAGGAAAAAATAGGGGGTCTTCAACATTTGGACAAAGTGACAACCTCCAAAGTCTCCAGGTGGCATGAATGGGGGGGAATACACCCAAGTGGGAAATAACAGACAAGGGTCTGTACCCTGGTCCTACGGGGTATCACGCAGTCGTGACAGATGTACACAGCACACCCTTTGCACCTTCTCAATGAGTAACCAAGGCACCCTCCAAAGCCACATCCGTATTTCCAGCTCTGCACTCATTTACTCCAGCATCCATATGCACCAACGGCAAAGAGAAAGATGTAGTTCCACATTTTTGCATTAAAGGAGAAAAAAATCAAACTCAGAGTTGACATCCCAATATTGTTGGGGTCTTGTAGTTCAGACTCTTTTAAACTCTGACCCCTAAATGAAAAGTTTCTTCCTTAGAGGACACCTGGAGCACAGCCACACAGCCCGTGCTGTCTGCCCATCTCTAGTATCTGGCACAGCCTAATTCCTGCTCAGTTTGCAAGTGACAGTCAGCCTGGCATAAGTCCACCATTGTTTCCAAGGGCATGGATCAGGAGAATCCATCTGGAATCAGTAAAGTCATAAAACTTGCTTGTAGCTGGCAATCCTGAGAGGAGGACAGGTTCTGATATTGTCACAGCTGTCTAAATACGCTGGTCACGGCTCAAACCCCAGGGTTTCAGACACAGTGCAGAAAGATGATGCAAGAAGTGACATCCCTCATCATTCACAGCGAGGTTACAATGCGCCTTTCCAATATGCACACACTTTTTTCCACTAAATCCTCCAGTGTTGTTGGCAGAGGTGAAGTCCCTCCACTTCACAGAGTAACTTGAGACGCAGAAGCCAAATTAGACTTTTCCTGGATCACAAGCAGTGGGGCCCGAGGCGTGTGGAAAGGGTGTTGCTCTGCTTAAGTTTTTCTTGGGTTGTTTTTTGTTGTTGTTGTTGTTTTGTTTTTTTTTTATCTTGCAGGCGGCCGTGTCTTTGCTAACCCTCAAGACTGTGCCCAGCACCTGATGAATGGAGACACGCTGAGTGGCATCTACACCATCTCCATCAACGGGGACCTCAGCCAGCGAGTGCAGGTGTACTGCGACATGACCACGGATGGAGGCGGCTGGATTGTGAGTAGCCGTGTGGCTGTCCTCTGTGTTGTCACCATCACAAAGTAACCGAGCCTCACGCTACCAGCAAAGCCAAGCACCACGCTGCACGGGAACGACAGCAGGCTTAATATCGCATGCTTCATTTCCCACGCCATAGGGAATGGCCCACGCTCCAGTAATAATAGTTACACTTGGAGAAATGCCCTTTGATTTATTTGACATGTTTGCAGTGCTTCTGGAGAGCAAAATCTGAGAGTGAAGCTGATTTATTGTTCTAGAAATGAAATTAATGGCCGGTAGCTTTCACAGAGAATGATTCACGCTGCCTGCAGTAGGAGGGTGTCAGGCATCACCCCAATTGAGTCCGCACAGGAGCACTTTAGAAGCAAATGCCTGTTTGGCTTTTGAATTGCACAAACACTGCCTGTCTTGATGTAGATGGACTGACAGCTTAAGTAAATAATGCTCTGGTGCTTTGATTTTATTCATGTCAAATGCTTGCTTACACGCATTACACAAAACCCTGCTAGATGTATAGTTAAAACAACAAAAAAAAGGACTCGCCCAAATGCTGATTTCTAGCATGGGTATTATTCTAGCTAGGAAATTTACCTCCATCTCACTCTGCTTCAGACCATCCCCTTGCATGCCACAGAAAGAGCCAGCTGAAAGCAGAATCACATGCTAGAAGAACAGTCACCATGCATTGGGTAGAGCAGAAAGCTTGACGGCTGATTCCTTCCTGTTAGAGCATTGATTTGCCTCGGACATCATCTAACATCTCTTCAGTTTCTCCATCTGCACATGAATTAATTGCATGGCTACAGTTAACACTAACTGGATGGGCACTGCAATTTGTGCCTCTGAAAGGGGCAATGGAAAGAAAAAGTATTGTCTTTACTTCACACTGATCTTCCCCCACCACAGGTCTTCCAGAGGCGGCAGAACGGGCTGACTGATTTCTTTCGGAAATGGGCGGATTACCGGGTTGGCTTTGGAAACCTGGAGGACGAGTTTTGGCTGGGTATGACCCTCACTGGTTGTCTGTCAATGACACGTCAAACCTGAGCCCCCTACGCACCCTGCTGCTCGCCCATGCCAGCTGTTGGCTCCTTGCCTTTCACCCCACTCCTCTACGCTCTCCCTCGGACAGTTTTTCTTCCATTCATTCCCAGCCCTTCACATTAGAAGGCACACATCAGGGGCACACAACATAAAAGCACATTGTGAAGGCCAGCAGCTCCCCAGTTTGCTCCTCCTAGGAGAGAAGGGGCTAAGCTGGGAGTTTTCATGGACCAAAAAGCATCATCCTCCTTTGGATGACTACAGGTTGCATCAGTAGCATCTATGGCTCACGGACCTCGCCTGGCCTTGGCCAGCAAGCCAGTTGCCCGAAGAAAGTAGGAAAGGGGCAAGTGGGAGGAAACCCAGCACAGCTCTGAAACGGAGCGTGCTGCCCCAAGACCTGAACACAAGCCAAGGCCAGCCCTGCAGCGTGAACACGCTCTGGCTCGTGTGGAAGCTTAGCAGCAATGGGAGAAGCACCAAGGCTCCGCAGCTGAACTCCCCCAGCTTCAGCAGCAGTGTGGAGAAAGCTGAGCCTGGGCCTTGAACCCACCTCTCATAGCCACGGGGAGGTGAAGCTCAAGTGCAAACAGAGCTCAGACCCCACCGCTGCCAGGAGACACAAAGACTTAGCCAGAAGCGCTGTTGCTTTTTGGTTCCCCTCCTCGCCCTCATTTCCCACAGCTGTGTTATTTACCTAGAGCTCTTTTTGTTCGCTCACGGAGTGGATCCAGGCACTCACTGGGTCTCACCGGGTGTCTTGCTGCTTGTGTCACCAGGCTTGGACAACATCCACAAGATCACGTCCCAGGGGCGCTACGAGTTGCGAATAGACATGAGGGATGGCCAAGAAGCAGCATACGCCTACTATGACAAGTTCTCCATCGGCGACTCCCGGAGCCTGTACAAGCTGCGAATCGGGGACTACAACGGCACTTCAGGTACAACCTCCTTGCTAGCAAGTAGTAAGGAAATCCTGGCACCCGTGAGTCTGAAACTATAAAGGAAATCCCAGCATCAAAGCTCACTTGTTTGGAGCAGCAAGACACAAACCCATAGCCCTTTCTGCCTCCCTGCAGTCCGTCATGTAAGCCAGGCTGGATAAATCCCACTAAGGACACAGGGAATTTTCCATCGGGGATTAGATATTTAATATCAGAGGCATTACTGTTCAGATAACCGGGTCAATCATCAGAGGTGTCATCTCACTTGGCAGTAACCGCAGAGCACTATTGATGCTGTGCTGGAGGGTGTATTTATTGCCCTCCCACAGCAATGGAAAAATCTGAAATCCTCTTCATTGTTTCCTCTTGCAGAGGCCAAACAATGGCCAGTTTTTCAAGGACACTGTCACACCTGCTTGCTCAGTCAATGCAGCAGCATGAGGCTTTGCCCACCAGAAAACAGTGGGTGATGGAGGGAGGGCACGGAGGTCTCTTCCCAAGAAGGGGGAGAGGGGACGGCTGCAGCCTCTTTAGCTAGGATAGATAGGATAGACAAAACTTCACCACTATGTACTTAGCAAGGAACCACACACCATATCCAAGATGCAGGAATTTTTTATTCCAAACCTGGTAGCTGCTACTGGAAAAACAGCGACAGGAATCTTGGTTGTGTGCAACAAAGCACTTGCTCTGACCTTAAGTCCTAGGGCATGAGGCACCCAACCTATTACCAAAAATGCCAGTAACTACTGCAGACATGACTCCCTCCCTTTCCCCACACAAGCTCCCCTTCTAGCCGCCCAGCCAAGGAGCTTCTGCTCCCCCTTGAGCAAAGAGAGCCAAGACCTGCCCAATGGTTCATCGCCAAGAGGTGTCCTAGCAAGCTTCTCTGTGCCTGGGCTGCATGATGCTGGCATGAGTCCACTTTGTATTTTCTTAGGGACCACCAAGGAGCATAGTAAGAATGTCTCCTGTAAATATATCAGTTGTAATAACCATGTTTCACTTGGATGTTCTTTCACCCAAAAGCAGCTCTTTTGGTCCTTAGTAAGAAGGTGAGATGAGGTTTGTGGTTTTGGTAGAATAAGACATCACACACCTCCCAAAAGCTTCTTGCCCTTATCCAAAGTGAGAAAAGAAGGCTAAGCATCTTGATTCAAGGGACAAATGCTTGGTCTCCATTAGGTGAAAAAGTTCCCTTTGGCTCACAGGAGGGAAGGAGGCTGAAAGAGTCCTGAAGTTAAGCAGTGGAGCCAGGCTTTGGAAAATCAGGGATGCCCAAATCTAGGACTTAGTTCATTTCTGAAACACTGAAATTCAGATCCAAACTCAGACAGCATTTTATCTGCCAAGCCTAAGCAGCCGCTGAGCTTTGCTATGGTCTGTACTGATCCTAAACGGACAGCAGAGGACCTCAGATGAACCAGTTGTGAGCAATTCCAGTTAACGTTGTTCCCAGACCTTCAGCTGCTTGAGCCGTGGATTGGCAGGCTGCCACATCTACCAGAATATCTTAATTTCCTTGTGAAAAGACCAGGTGACTCCGGCTCTAACACCTTTAACGGCACCTCTTTCCACAGGGGACTCCCTCAGTTATCACCAGGGCCGCCCCTTCTCCACCAAGGACAGGGACAACGATGTGGCTGTGACCAACTGTGCCATGTCCTACAAAGGGGCCTGGTGGTACAAGAACTGCCACCGTACCAACCTCAACGGCAAGTACGGGGAGTCCCGGCACAGTCAGGTAAGGACAGAGCTGGGCTGAAAGCCTTCGGCATTTCTTCTAGGGGTGTGACCAAGCCTGACAGCAAGCCTAGGCTAGAGCTGGGGCCGCACAGTCCATGCACCAGGGGTGGGAGCACCGGTGGGGTGACCCCACACCAGCTGGAGCAAAGGGAACCACCTTCAAGCCATTTAAGCTGATGCTTTGTGCCTCAAACTGGCTGCCATGGTCATTTACCATGGCACCTTACTGCATTACATTAAAAAAATATACATACTGGAAATCTGATCAGGAGCCTTTGAGCAGTGGGAAAAACAACGGCATGGCTGCAGAAGAGTTTCTTACCCTTCCTGTAGCAAGTTCTTCCTTCTGACTTCTCTACAGCCATCAACCCTGTTTCCTTCCTTTCCAGCTCTGGTTTCTTGTTAGGGTCTTTCTTTACCCTGTGCCTTTCTCTCCCTCCTGCCAGGGGATTAACTGGTACCATTGGAAAGGCCACGAGTTCTCCATCCCCTTTGTGGAAATGAAGATGCGACCTTACAACCACCGTAACATCGCTGGGAGGAAGAGACGGTCCCTACAGCTCTGAGCCAGCTGAACCCCTCCTGCCTCCCACCACCTGACCTTTTCTGTCATTTGTTTGTATTTTATAATATGAAAAGGGAAAAAAAACCAATTACTACTCATCTGAGATAGCAACCTGCCCCCCCACGAGTGCTGGAGGGAACCAGGGTACAAGCAAAGGCCGTGTGAAAGGGAAGACCTCGTTGCTTTGCATCTGTCCCAGAGAAATACCAAATTTCCAGTTTCCCTACCCCAGTCCTCTGGCCCTTAACATGAGAACAAGAAAGAGACAGACAGATTTTTTTGATATTTTTTTAAAACACATAGAAATCCCCAGCAAAGCCTGTTAGAAATGTTTGTCACAGGGCTCATGGCAGAAACCTTCCCCACAGGGACCTTGGGGCAGCCATTTCCACCCCAGTCATGGCCAGGGACACCCGTCCTCTCCCTGCCTCCCTGTTGCCTCCTGGAAGGGAAGTCCCAAGCTTCATGCCATCCTGTAGACACCAACTCTTCCAGCAGGCAGAGGCCTATCTCTCTTTCTGGCCTGGTCATCCCTCCCCTACACACAGGCACTGCACACATGAAGACAAACTGAGGATGAGCAAACGCAAGGCTCATCCCATCCCCAGTTTTCGCACATCACACCAGGAGGGCTTGGCAAGCATCAGCATATGTAGGCAAACTCTAGAAAGCCCACAGCTCATGTGCTGGCCCCACCACAGCCAAACTCATCCTCATGTACATGGGGTATAAGGGAACAAGAGCTGTTCCACCAGCCCCAGCCTGTATCATCCACGCCTTCCAGTTGAACTCATCCCACTCCAGGTGCACAACATCTGCCTGGGTTGTGCTGAGCTTGATGGAGAAGAAAGGAGTCAAAGGAGAGGACCTGGGAGAAAAATCACTACTTGTGGTCTTGAGGCCTAGGGCCCGTTTCCTCTGCTATTTCTACATCCCACTGCGCTGGCTTTCACTGAGGGCATTGGTCCCAAACCAAATAGTCTCAGAGAAGGAGCAGCAACCAAAAGAGCCACCACACAAGCGCAGCCCAGCCTGAAGCCGGCAGCTGGTACAGCCCAGGTGCTATTGTTCAGAGACCTCCACGGTACACGGGGAAGGATGGCAACACAGCTGAGGGAAGAGAAGCGCAAGCTGAGAAATGCCCATTCCTTCCCTTCTCCTGCACCACCCCTCTTCGCTGCCATCACAAGAGGGACACAAATCTCAGTGCCTTGGTATCAGCATCTCTCTAACAGGAAATCAACCATTTCCCTTCCTGGAAGGAATGTTTAGTCCATCCAGATTCTGGAGCTCTTCAAGACTCTTGAAAGAATAGATGAGTTCACTCTTCCCACCCTTAACTTCTCCTCTTTTAAGGAAGATGGACCCTTTGGATAGCTCTGGCTGGGTCCTGTTACCATTGACACCACCTCCATGTAGCCCAAATGACCACC
The DNA here is from genome assembly GCF_023634155.1 of Falco peregrinus. Classification (NCBI taxonomy): domain Eukaryota; kingdom Metazoa; phylum Chordata; class Aves; order Falconiformes; family Falconidae; genus Falco; species Falco peregrinus. The sequence continues at coordinate 5,628,636 of NC_073730.1, read as the reverse complement.
CACCGGAGTCACTCCTCTGCTGAGTGCTCGGATCAATGCTGGGTATTGTCACTGGTCTGGTCTCGGAGAAGGGACTTGTCCCCACAGCCAAGGACAATACAGCTCATCATTGGGTTTGCAGCCAAGGGAGCATTACAAATGCTAAACACTGCTTTGTTATTTTATCACACTGAAGCTGCTTTGTCTCAAGAAACATCTACCAGATGGCAACATAAAGGCATCTTTACAGTAGCTTATAATTCAGGCCAGTGTCTCTTTCATGGCCATGCTCCTGGATCTGCTGACGTTACTCACCATGGCTGCAGAGCTGAAGAAGGGCATTAAGCAGGAAACGCAGCCTCCTTGTCCATGTACTGGCACGCAAAATCATAGCTAACCCCAAGGTCAGGATCAGATCCAGGCTCCAGCCCTTCAAATGGTCAGCTTACAAGCTGCAGTCCAACCTGGAGGAAGGATGCTGTAGCTCAGCAACATCACGTGTGTAAATGAGGCATCTCTTGTTACTTCCAATCAGCATCAAATCAGGCAATAAGTCAACCAGTTGGGCAACAGGTCAGTCAGAGAGGCTGCAGATGATGGGAACTCTTGTAGGACATGGCCGGTGTCACAGATGGCAGCATGTCACACCTCCTGAGCAGCCTGCCCTGTTTTAGGTCCTAAAAGTCAAGCAGCAGCCACAGCCGATTAAAACCTAAGAAGCCTCCTAGTGGACCGGCAGAGTAATATTTTTCCCAACATCACCAAGAGTTTATGGGCAAGAAGTGTCCTAACAGAAGCACTGTAGTGCACCGGTTATAACCAGGAGCAGAGACGGGCGGTGGATGGTGTTCATGGCTGCTCAGATGGTGCTGTTTGCTTGTCTACCCAGGCAAAAGGAGGAGACGTCCGTGGAAACACGAGAGCTCATCACTAGCAATCAAGTGGAAGGCAAGAACTCTCTTTTGAAAAGTATGAGTCAAACAGAAAAATCAAAACAAGCTTTTTCCAGGGGGTTCAAAAGAAGATCCTCAAAAAAGTTGATTGTTCTCTTAACAGATTTACTGACGCATATCTCTCCCTCCCTGCTCATGTCCGTCATCCCTTTTATAAGTCCTGTAACTGGGATGAGAGGGCCCAGTTGACACAATGCCATCATTGAGTCTGAAGGACACTCTTGGAGATAACACCCGACCTTCTGGTGCTGTTATATACCATTGCTGGTCCCTGCTCTCACACATGGTACCAGAGTGTTGTCTTTCTATTACCTCGGTGAAACGCAGTTGCTAAAATCTTTTAAAGGAAAGACTTCTACACGTCATGGTTTTCTCCTGGTGATAGCCTAACCCAAGCCTAAGCACGCAATTAGCAAGGATGACATGGTCATTTGGGCCATTGTCCCTTGTTCAAGTTGCCCACATACAAGATACAATTTTCCAGAAATTCATTTTTCATTATTGCCTGATGAATTTTCCTGGACAAAGCTCCTGCCAGCAGTTTCAAGCAAATTTGTGCTTAACGTTGATGCTACAGAGCATCAGAGAGTGTGATGAAGTACAATCTCTCTGCACCCTCCATCAGTGGTTGGGCAAGCCCTTTTTCTGAATTCACTCTCCAACCAGACCAGGTTTGGCCCTTGTCCCCCATCAGCACAGCGCTGAGACTGAATTAAGTCTTGGCATGAAATTCCCAGAAGCCAAGCCCAGATGCTGCCAGTGCTCATCTCACCTTGACTCCAGCACGTGAACCATCACTGGGCTCTGGTGGCTCCTCTGCCATCCAGCTCATACGACCCAGGCTTGCCCCAGAGCCCAGAAAGGAAACTGAAGCCATTACCCAAACCCCACTATCCACTGCGAGATGCCAGCTCCCACAACATCAAGCAGGAGGAAGCACATCATGTCCTTCACCCAGCAGAGCACCACGTGTACCCAGGACCCTCTCAGCCTTTCAAAGCTGCCTCTTATTTCTAACCCCAAAATCTTGGAAGAAAACACCAAGGGACTTTCATCTCTTGCCCAGTTTTGATTTCCCTCTGTTTCCATTCCAGCCAGACCTCCAAGCCCACCATGCACTGCACTAAAACATAACAGAAAAACCCAAAACCAAAAGTTCTTGAAAGGAAAAGCTGCTTTTACTAAAGTGATCCTTAAGACAGCACTTATAAATTAATAATTTGGGGAAGGAGAGAGGCCAGGCCCTCCCAAAGGTAGCTGGGTTTTGGCAGGAGGATGCTGGAAGAGCATCCACACAAAAGTTTGGGAGAAGCCTTTGTTTCTACTGCTTTCCTTTGCATTGCTTTACCATGGGCATCTCAAGGCGTAGTACCAGCCTAAACGCGCTTTTGCCCAGCCTCTTACCTCCTTCCCAAAGCGACGCTCCCCCCAGGAAGCATCAGGGTGCGGACAGCACAGCTTATGCCATCTTCATTGCCAGTGCTGCAGCAGGTGAGGGCTCGAGCAGTGGTGTCCCCACGCTGGGGCAGCCCTGTGCCTGCCACAGGCTTAGAGCAACCTGCTGAAACACAGCAGGAGCTCAAACACCCACCTGGTGCATCACCTCGGTGCCAGCACATGCCCTTCATCCAGACCCAGAGCCACCCTCCTGGGATGTCCCCACCGTCACACCCTGAGGTAACCATCACCCCCTGCCCTGTGGCCCCCTGTGATGCCCACAAGCTCTGACCTTACCAGACACTGCCAGCAAAGTGCCCCCTGCCCCCGCCAAAACCCTTTAACTCCTGCTTACACCGCTAACAGAGGGCTCCATCCCGGGGCCAAGGGAGAAGCCCATCCGTGTTTCTGCCAACCAAGCACCCTGGGATGGCCATCAAACCCAGCTGGTACCCTCCAGGCTCACCTTCCCCCTTCCTTAAACCTGATGGTGCCCAGATGGCGGTGGCAGGTCCTTGCCCCTTCTGGGAGGGGGGGGGGGGGGGGATGTCGGGTAAGGTGGAGGGAAAGACTCATCCCTGGGGATGTGCTCATGCCTGGACCCACCTCGGCACCCAGCCTACAGCTCTCCAGGTCTCAGTGGTTTCTCAGAAGGATGGTGACACGAAGACCTAAACAAAAAAACGAGCAGTCCCTTGTGTACAGGTGTTACCCTGGAATTGTATTTATTACTTTAAAAAAAATTTAGAAACCATAAATAAGAAGGAAGAACGGAGGCGACGAAATCCCTTGGACAGGTTCTGACGAACTCAAACACAAACCAACGCAACCAAATGAGGGGGAAGATAAAAGCAAATAAATGCATAAATAAAATAAATAATATAAATAAATAATATATTAAACAAGCCTCCCCACCCTGTAATGAAAACGTAGCTCGGAGAATGGGATCGACGCTTGTTAACCATTGTTAACTAGTATTTTTAGTCCTGACCGCTCTTAGGCTATGTATAGTTCCTTTTTTTAATGCATTTTCTATACATTAATAAAAGATACCGAAGAAGCGAGCCGTGTGCCTGTCCAGGAGCGGGGTGGGAGCGGGGTCCTGGCGCATCCAAGCCCGGCAGCGACACAGCCCCCCCCGACCCCACTCCAAGCAGGGACGTGCATTCCCTGCCCCTAATCCTTTATCCCACAGGAGAAGGAGCACAGGCGGCTTGTCAGCAGGGATTGGCACGCTCTCACCCTCCTGTAGGACATGCCCTGCCCCAGCAGAGCTCAGATCCTTCTGCATCCAAAGCAGCTGTCCACAGAGGCTTGTTTTTTTGCTCTGCTCTTTGCAGCTGAGCTGCAAGGTGTCGTACAGTCGAGGCAGCCGCCCCAAGAAAACATCCTCCTTGTTTGCAAAGCACAGCCAGAAACACCAACCAGGAGGAATAGAGCAGCTGAGAGACAAATCACATGCCATGTGATAAAAAAAAAAAAAAAAAAAAACAGAGGGAGGAAATTCTGGGGGCAGCCCAGTGTCAGCTGGTGGTGCCATGTCCATCCTTGGAGGTGCTCAAGACCAGGCTGGAGAATGCCCTGAGCAACCTCATCCGCCTCCACGGCTGCCTCAGGCAGCAGGTCAGCTCAGAGGCTCCCAAGACCCACACCCCCCCCCCCCCCCCGCCCCCCCCCCCCCCCCACCCAAACTATTCTGTTAAAATATATAACAATAAAGTGACCCCAAAGTTGGGTTGGTGTGGCCGGTCCTTTAACCACGGTAAGTCAGGGAGCTGTGCTTTGGCCTCAGCCCAGCGCAAAACATTTTGTTAATAAATTTAGCTGCTCCCATGAGCTAGAGAGGCCCTCAGCTCTGCAGCTTGCAGCCAGAGAAAGCAAAGCCACAGTGTAAATGCTCAGAAGCAGAGCAAAACAACCCCAGAGTCTTCAGTTAGAGCTATTCTCCCAATTTAGACAGCAATCTGTTCCCAGCGTGATGGAAACCCCACCAAAAACCAAATTGCAAGGCTATTTCCAGCAGAACATGCTCCCCAGTGGAAAACAACAACAAAACAAAAAAAGCCACGAAAAATGAAAAAGCAATATTGATTTAGCAAAAATCTCTGGGACAAGTAAGAATTTCAGAGGATTTTGAAAGCTGTTTCACAGACAGACTTTATTTAGACCTCCTTGTCTTAAGTTTTCAAGTTTGACACGTAGCCAGGCAGGATGAGAAAGCCCAAAAGAAGCTCTTCCGCCAGACTGGTTCAATATTTTCTAAATTTAAGTTCTAAGAGGCAAAACAGGGGAATTTGCAGCAGTTTCTCAACTTCTCTTTCTTGCTCTGATTCAAAAGAAAAAAAAGAAAGAAAACAAAAAAAAAAAAAAGGAAGTTGTGAGCAGGGGGATCGCCCACCTTGGCCACAGCCACCGGCACAGCAAAACGCCAAGCCTGAAGCCTGGTAGACTCAGCTGTCTGGATCAAATGAACTTTTTCATGTTTGAAGGGAATCAGTGCCATGGAAGACCCTTCAGGCAAGCCCAGGATGGAGATGGGTTTGGGATGGAGAGGAAGGGTTGTCTGCACCAGTGCTTGACATCCCAGTCTCACCATGCTTGGCCAAACAGTTGATCCAATGCAGTGGGTTTTGTTTACGGTCCCTTAGAGGAGGGCATTGCTCTCCATTGTACCCCTCGTGCAGCATGTCTGGGGCCAACTGGGGACCCCAGGACCTCCATTCCTTGCAGAGCACCCCAAAAAATGCTCACCTGGAGGAAACACGGTCTTCCCATTGCAATAACCAGACATGAGAGCTGGGCACGCAACGCTCAGAAGTTGGTACCCAGAGAAGGCAGGCGCATGTGGGACCGCAGCATCCTTCTGGACCATAACCCACCTCCCAAAATCAGAGCCATGGCCCAACTCCATGCTTCAGATGGGATGAGAAAGGGGTCAGGGCTGGCACAAGGTCTTTCCTAAATGCTCCAAGTTTTGACTTAAGCCAGGAAAGTGTTTTGCCCCACCACGCCAACCCCTGGGGAGCTCCTTCCCTGTCACCCATTGCAGGTGCCCACCACTCTCATCGCCCTGGCCCCCTCTGCCCTTGCTCAAAGCCATCTGTATACTCTAGACACAGTCCTGCAGTATCACATGTGGTGGGATTGCACTTTTCCAGCCACTCCAAGGAGCACACGTCCCCAGGGAACCCAGGCTTTGCGCCGGCACACACTGCAGGCAGCCATGCTCCTCTTTGGGCACTTCCAGCCATCACAGAGCATCACATCACCAGCTCCCCCATCTGCACTTTGTACAGAGAGATTTCATCACAGCCCTCTTACCAAAGTCCCCTTCTTGCATGAGCGATGCTGGAGAACTTTGTTCCACCAGCAAACAACAGGAGGGTGTACAAAGGTCCTCAGCAAGGGCGTTGGGCATCCATCCCAAACCTGGAGCTCAAGCAAGGCATTCCCAGCAACACACCCCACAACCTCAGCCCAAAAAACCACAAGGGAAATGCTCAGACAGGAGCAAGCAGCACTGTGGGAGGAGGTGCAACGCCTGCAGGAGCAAGGCTGGAACAGATCAATGAAGGGGCATCCTCGTCCCATGAATTCACAGCTGCTTTATGCCTGGCGGGATGTGATTTTGATAGCACCATCTTTAACATGCTTGGGTTTTAATTCCCCCTCGTAAGCCTGGATGTGCTCATCATCCCTTTAAAACCTCATTCCCATTTTTATATTTTCAACTCCTGTGGCTACAGGCTCTAAAGCTTAATTACGTAGAGTGTAAAAACAAAAATAAATATCTCTTTTAATCAAATCTAAATGCAGGGATTTTATATTTCATTGATTTGTCCTGTCTCCCTGGGATAAGGAGCACTACAGCCATGGCCTTGACACGCAGTAATTTTTCTGCTTCTAAGACATTATAACAATCTTCCCCACCAAAAAAATGTAATCTGCATTGTATACATCATATTTGAGGCAAGATCCTAGCTATGATTAGGGACCTTCTTACAGTGGCATTTCACTCCCACTATTTTGGATTGCCTCCTGCTGTCGGTGGGGATGCTGAAGGTGCGCAGCCCTCCTACAGCACGCACCATGCAATGTATAATAAGCCCACTCATTCCCAGCGACGTAGCTGATCCTCTCTCTCCCACCCAGGTTATCCCCTGGGTGTCACTCCCCCGTGGGCACCAGGGCCTGACACAGCTGCCAGACAGCAGAGTGGAGCACACCAGGATGCTGGTGGGGACACAAGCCACCTCTGTTGCCCACAAGGGCACCTTGTTCCCAGGCCATCCCCTGCGTTTGGTGACATCGCAACAAAAGACGGGTTTGAAGGAAGTAATTCTGCAAATGTTTAGGAGAAAAACCCTCCCCATAAGTGAGAAAAGGGGGGTGGGGGGGTGGGGGGGGTGGGGGGGGTGGGGGGGTGGGCAGGGGAGTGGGAGATCTTTCCAGAATTTCAGGAGAAGGCGTTGGAAATGGGCGGGAGCAGCAGAGAGGACAGTCCTGGAGGAGCATCACTGGCAGCCATTGTCCCCCTGCTCCTGGGGACAGGCTCTGGCCCTCCTCCTGGTCCCACGTCCCCTGCTGCACTCATGCAGAAAGCAGCCAGCACCTGCCTGCTCACCACCTCGTATCGGTTCCTCTCCCGTGACCCAAAGCCACCTCTCCCCTGCCCAGGCGGGACTCTGCCCCTCCAAATAAAGGAACCTGCTCTCCCTCACAGGGGGCAGAGAGAGGCAAAACACCTCCAGGAGAAAGGTCTTCAGTGTGGTTTAACTCTTTGACCCACCATAATTTGCATTTTGCTCTCGGTTCCCTCGCTAGGGAGGGTGTGAGCCCCCCCAAGCCACCCTGCCCAAGCCCCAGCACCCAGCTGCATCCTCCCCACCAAGCCTTGCTAGCAAACAAGATGGGGAGGAGGAAGAGGAAGAGTCTTTGAACTGTGAAGAGCAAGGGTCAAATATTCCCCATCCCCAGGCAGGAGCTAAGCCCCAAGGCAGCGCAAAACATCCCAGCACAAAGGCATACCTTGGCCAACTGCAACAGGGCCACCAGCCAAAATCCTCATGTGGTCCCAAGCCAAGGGACATCAGCTCACTGGAGGTCTCCAGGAACAGCTTCCCCCATGGAAGTGGCTTATGGAGGTGAAGGAGTAATAAAAACATTAAAAAAAAATTAAAAAATTGGCAGCCACTTATCATGAAAAAAATGGGATTGGATCTCCCTGCCCACCTCAGCTGGGCTCCGGGCACTGAGGGATGGCTGCCGATTGCTCCTCAGCATCGCAGGGCTAAGCCAAAGGAAGGACTGCACAGGATGGCACAGCCAGCACAACTGGTTTGTCACCTAAAAATCCACCTTGGCAGATCAGATCCAACACCCATCCGGCATGGGAAACCCCCGGGAGTGGCTGCTCTGGGAGGAGGCACAAGCTACCTCTTCCCACTACTGGGGGCACACGCTGGTCCTCAGGGGGCACTGGGGCTGCGCCCGAGCATCACTTGCTCCTCTGCCTTTGGTTCCCACCTCCCACAACTCCAGCCCTTGGGAGGTGATCCCACGCCCATGCCAAGGGAAGGAGCACCCCCATTCACCAACGAGTTTTTCTTCCCCTGGCCTTCATGTAACTGATCCTTGAGCCATTCCTAAGTGGGAAGGCACCACCCGGCACATCTCCTCACCCCCCTCACCCACCGCCAGCACTGCGCATAGGATTTCCTCAGGAAGGAGTTCCTGAAGGCTCGTGTACACAAAACAATCATCAGCTCTAAACCAAGAACAAGCCCTCACCGGTTCCCTCCGGATCCCCACAGCACACACTGGGACACACAGCCTCCCGCCCTCCCACACGCACGCGGGTCCCCATACCCCATCTTTTCTCAACACAAACACCAAGCAGAACTTGAGGAGGCACCCAAGGACCCCACCTTGCTCCCACCCCAGCCCTTTCTCTCCCCTCAGCACCAGGGAGGGAATCTCCAGCAGACCTGGACCCACTTCAGCAAGCCCAGCTGCACCCAAAGCCGCACAGGTGACAGGTGGGGAAGAGCCACCCCCATAAAACACCCCAGTTTTGAGGCATTTCCCCTAAAAGCAGCCTTTCCCTCATGCAGGACTGCGCCCCAAACCAGCACACTGGCACCAAGGTGGGACCTGGACACCTGAGCCCACCCCAACCCCACGGCTTCCCCCTGCCAGGAGGGGACAGAGCCAGGCAGGCACCAACAGAGGGAGAAGAGGGGATGAAGCAGCAGCCACAGAGCCTGCCAGCCCCAAAATCACCAGCTCAGTGTTTGTTCTCCACCCACCCCCCCCAAGGGTCACCACCCCATCCCATCCCACCCCATCCCATCCTGCTCCTGCCTCCCTGTTCTCCAAAGCCAGAAAATCCATTGCTGCTGCTAAAGCAAATACCAAGGGCTGCTATTTTTATCCAGCACACAACTAGGCGTGCTTTATTTTTGGTATTTAAACTGCAGGCTTTTTTTGTGGGAGGGGGAAAGGGAGGGAGAAAGGCAGAAGCATGGGGGAAAAATGAGAGGAATGTTCCTCCGGGAGCAGAGTTTTCCATTGCTTACTTTAAGCCAGGCTGGCGCCTACAAACGGAAATCGCAACCGGAGAGCAAAGCAAGCAGCTGAGAAGAAAGGTGTGATCACATCTGCAGTCACTTCACATCTCCTCCCATCCCACCGTGCTGAGAAAAAGCCAAATATACCAGCCCTAGGTACCAGCTGGGTGTTACAAGGCAGGAGTGAAGCTCCCAGCTGTGCAATGGGGCAAACTAGTAAATAAATCAGCTGAATCCGATGAAACAAGGGGAAAATAAGAGGGTGGTTTTATTTTCAGTGTAAAATTAGTAGTGTGTTCCAAATAAAATTAGAAATTGAGAGGATGCTGGAGGAAATGGAAGTTATCAGGGGAGCTTTTCAGCATGTGAAAGGTTTTGATCTTGCAAGGAAATGAGGGGTTTCAGAAGGATGGATGGAAAACAGGGGCTGGAGGTAGGATTTTGGCTCAGACCGACATCCCACAATGTGACAGGGGCTTCTCTGGCACGGGCTTACTTGGTTCCTGGTGCTGAGGGGCACCAGCAAGCAGGGAGATGTGTAATGTGGAGCAACAGCTATTCATCAGCAGCTGAGTCACGGCTTCCTCTCGCCCATTAGAGTTTCCGAGAAACAAAGGGCAATCCCCTGGAGCCCAGATACGCTGGATGCCAAACAAAACTAGGAGGTGGTGGGTTCAACACACAAACACACACCCCCGCACCCCCAGAAAGTCCTTTTTCCCCACGCTGCATATGAAGGAGCTGTGGAACTCCTCACTGCAGGAGACATCCACAGGGTCAGGCATCAAAAGGAATTTAGATTCTTTCAAAGCATCTCCTGTGGACCACTATGGGGAAGAGGATGCCGGCTAGACAGGGCCATGGCCTGACTGATTATATTTGTATATACTTGCATTAATTCTAAGTTTCTTCAAGTCCATCCAGTGCTTCCCAGCTTGGTTTAATGGTGTCACTACACTCAATGGCATCAAGGCTCCCCTTTACAGGTAGGAGCATCACGGGAGGTTTAAATGCTGAGCTCAGCGTTATCAGTGCCCACCGGCTCCACCACTTTGCCACAATGCTCCTGCCTGAAGCCAAGTGGATGCTGAAGCACTGTGCTTGGAAGGGCCCCCAAAAAGCCAGGGAAGGTGCCCAGGCTGGCAGCTCCTCCCTTGTTGAGGCCTCTGCCAAATTAAATTAGCGACAAGAAGGCGCCAAGCCCCAGCGGGGCTGTTTGCCCAGGGAGCAAAGCAAACCTCCCAGCCGCCACAGCAGCAGCTCTGCTGGGGATGGGCAGGGCTTTCATCACCCCAGCCCTGGACACCCCTGAGCCTGGTGCCTCTAATGATACAATATTTCCAGGCAATCCTATTAGGCTGGTTTCAAAGGTGACGTTACGCTGCCTGGTGCTGTGGAGTGGCTGGGTGGCTTCTCGTGCATGTGCTGGGAAGGCTGTTTCACAGGAGGGTTTGGTACCTGCAAATGAGGGAACTGCCACAGCTCTGTGAGGGGGGGAGCTGGGATGGGGTGAGCTGGGATGGGGTGAGCCGGGATGGGTGAGCCGGGATGGGGTGAGCCGGGATGGGGTGAGCATGGATGGGGTGAGTGGGGATGGGGTGAGCGGGGATGGGTGAGCCGGGATGGGGTGAGCCGGGATGGGGTGAGCCGGGATGGGGTGAGCCGGGATGGGGTGAGCCGGGATGGGTGAGCCGGGATGGGGTGAGCCGGGATGGGGTGAGCCGGGGTGGGGTGAGCATGGATGGGGTGAGCCGGGATGGGGTGAGCCGGGATGGGGTGAGCTGGGATGGGGTGAGCGGGGATGGGTGAGCCGGGATGGGGTGAGCTGGGATGGGGTGACCTGGGATGGGTGAGCATGGATGGGGTGAGCCGGGATGGGTGAGCCAGGATGGGGTGAGCTAGAAAGGGATGAGCTAGAAAGGGGTGAGCTGGGATGGGGTGAGCCATGAACATGGTGCAAAGCCCAGGGATCTCCATCCTGTAGCATAAAAACTGAGAAAAAAGTTCCTGGCACTAACAAGCAGTGAATCCTTATGTTAAAAGGGTTTGGTACTTCCCGCAGCACATAAACACCTTGCCAAAGGCTACCAGGAGACACTTGGCACAAGCCGCAGCCTGCAATGGGGGTCTCTCACTCACACACCCCCCGGCCCCAGCAGCAGGATGAAGGCAGCAGGAGGGAGGCCAGCAGAGGCAGCCGGGGCTGGCAGGCACCTTGGCTCCATCCCTCCTCTGCCCCTCTTTTCTCCTATTCCCACCGTGACTGTGCTGCTGGCACTGCCGGGGCACGGGGCTATTTTCCAGCAGCCTGGAAGGGTCGGGCAGCCCCAGCTCCCCCAGCCCGGTGCCTTGGCACCAGGACCCAAGGGGAAAAGCAAAGCCACCGGCTCTGGAGCGGGGAGGAGGGCGAGGAGGGCAGGCAAGCACGGGGTTTTTGTAATCCAGAATGATTCAAGCCAGGCAGAAAAATTCCAGCAAAACATTTTTCTAGTTGTGGCTTGCCCAGCTGTCAACATCACAACGCTGCACAGAGCCCGCTCAGCCCCAGACTGGGGAGCACTGGGAAGCCGGTGACTCCTGGCATCCCTCAGGATGCTCGGAAGCAAGAGGGAGGGAAAGCAGCATGTGGAAGCTGGGGCGGCGATCCACGCTGAGCCAAAATCAAATTTTGGGAATATCAGAGCCCTGCACAGGCTGGAGCGGCTTCCTGGGGGGAAAACATCACGTACAGCCCCCATGGGTGCCCACTTTTATATTTATATTTATATTTATATTTATATTTATATTTATATTTATATTTATATTTATATTTATATTTATATATGTATCTATAAAGCACCCTACACTATACTGATAAACACCCTTTGGAGCCACTCGAGGGCAGAGGTGGGGCAGGACTCGGCCTCTCGGTACTTCAGCACTTCGCTTTCCAACCAATTAAAAAAAAAAAAAAAAGCCACCAAACTGTGCCCTGTGCCCCGCGCCCGGCGGAGAGCAGCCCCCCGGCGTGGGGGGGGGGGGCCTCCCGGTGTGCCCCCCCCCCCTCCACCGCTGTCCCCGCTGCAGGGGCGTGGGGTGGCACCTCCCTTTGGGACACGGGGCTCTGCCCTGTCCCTAAAAGCCCCCCGACAGCATCGGCGCCCCGCAGACCCCACCCCCCGCTGCCCCCGAAACAGCTCCTGGGGAAACCGCTGCCGCAGCCCAGCCGCCCCCCGCCACTGCCCAGGCCGGGCTTGTACCCCCTCCCCATTGCCGCCGCCCCAGACTGAACAACCCCAGCTCCGGCAGCGCCCGGCCGCGCCCGGGGCACCCCCGCTGTGCCCCCCCCACACCCCGCGGTGTCCCCCCACCCCGCGGTGCCCCCCGGGCTCCCCCCTCCGGCGGTGCCCCCCCCCCCGCTGCGCACCCCCCCGCTGTGCCCCCCACCCCCGGCGGGGGCGCGGGGCCGGGAGCCCCGGCGGGGCGGGCGGGGGCGGGGGCAGCGGGACGGGGCGGCCCATTTCCTCCGCCGCGCTGCGGGCCGGGCCGGGCGGGCGCCGAGGTAGGTTGGCCGGCCGGGGTCGGGGCGCGGGGGGGGGGTCCCGGGGGGAGCCGCAGCGTTACCCTGGGCGTTGCGCTCCCCCCAGCAGCGCCGTTCCGCTGTGCGGGGGTTGAAGGCCACACCATTTGCTTAACGGGCGGGGGGGCGCTGGGGGTGGCTCCGGGCGGGGGCAGGTGGGGACAGCGGCACTTGACGGCGCCGAGGAGCAGCCGGCTGCGGGGGGCCACGCCAGCCCAGCGCAGGGGTGCGGGTCAGCAAAGCTCGAGGTAAGGCTGCGCCAGCGGGTGCTGCTGCGGGGGTCCGCTGCCCCCCGAGCCTCCCGCAAGCAGCGCTGTGGGCAGCCCAGCCGCGGAGGGGCACGGGTGGGCGGCCGGGGTACCGCGCTGCCGGTGACAGTGTCGAGGGGGTGGACGTGGCCCAGAGGGGCGCCCGGTGCTGTCGGGGTGATGGGGGTGATGTCGGAAGGCAGAGCTGGCCCGTACACCGAGGGCGGCCATCCCGCCGGCGTGCGGATGGTGTCCCAGAGGGCTCCAGGCAGCATTTTGCAAAATACTTTCACTTTAACCCTCTTACCCAGCACTCGGAGGGGTAGTTTTCCAACTCGCTCCCTTTAGGGGACGAAAGCATCGCCGCACGGCTTCTGGCTGGAAGGTCTGACGGCGGTGGGAATAAGACGGAGCTGTAGTTGGTTTTGTTTGCTGGGGGATAGCTTTTGGTGTTTGGTTTTGAACGTTTGAGGAAGGTCTCTGGAGCCTGCTGCGAGTTTGGAGAGACCGGCAGCAAAACTCGTATTATTCACCGTTTCCGAAAGAGTAACATGCAATCCCAGCGCAGGAAACTGCTCACTCCCAGTGTCAGCTTTCATCCAGTTTTCCTTTAAGTCTGCAGGTGCAAATGGGAAAATAGATGTCACTGGTGTGCATGCATGCGTAGCTGTGTCTCTGCTAGTTGTACCAGAGAGTGCACAGGCTCTGAGAGAGAAGTTAGCCTCTCCTAGCTGGATCCTGAGCTATCACTGCCAGCAGAAGTGGGTACAAAGCTTGATACAAAGCAAATAACAGAAGGAAACGGTCAAGTTGAATATTGTGATTCCTGCTTTGCACCACGTAGCATCAGTTGCATGAAGTGAGGTCTCACCAGAAGATCCGGTATGGTCCGCATTAAGGAAACGGGGGCAGCTGCAGGTCAGATGCTTTTGTGTTACCACGGCAAGTCCCAAGCTGCAGCTGAACACCAAGCGTGGGGGAGTTCAAATAACCTAGGGGTACACGGGGTCAAACCCCGCAGGTCATGGGCTGTCAGTTGGTTGTTCTCCAGAGCTGCCCCCTGCTTCAACATGGATGCAGGGAGAAGCACCTTAGAACAGCCCCGCTCCTGCCTGAGCCAGGCATGTCAGCCAAGAGGAGCAGCTGAGCTTTGTTAGGCTGGAGGGAACTACACACAGATGTAAGAGCCAGTTGAGGGTTGAGCCTAAAGGACTTAACTTGCAAAATCAGGTCCTAAACCACCTCCAGCTCTCTCCCCTCTGCCACAGTGACCCTGCATAACAGTTTCTAGCTCTATGCCCCCTGTTTCTAGCAAACTGCAACTTTTCTGCAAACTCTACCTCCATCCCCAGCTGCTGCGGTCGCTCTGCAGCGCACAGGATGTGGGCAAGCCAGCATTGCCAAGGCAACCCCTCTGTTTTGATTTCCCCATGCTCAGGCTGGCAGCCTTTACCCCTCCAGCCCAGCCAGGCAAGCCGTGCATGCCGATGGTTTGTGGTGCCATCCCAAGCTGGCCCTCCAAAGGAGCTTGTTTTCCACCCACGGCTGCCTGTAACTCCAGAGGAGTGGCAGACGATCCCCACCCTTGAAAACCGGCTCTTGCAGAGCCAATGTGGATTAAAGAACCTTGTATTGGACGCCCAACTTCGATTAAAACTTACACAAGACGTGCAAACCCCAGCCATGTAGAGCTGCTGTCAGAAGAAGCCGTCCATCCCTGGCCACAGGATTTCCCGAGCAAGTTACCGTGTCAGCTTTCCCCTGACTCGCTGCCAGCACCGGCTACCCAAAAACAAAGAGCTCATTTAGCAGGGTGCTCGGCAGCCCTCCCCGAGATGCTGCCCTGTCTCCCAGTGCCTCCCTGGGCCTGTTTTTTGGTCCCATATCTTGACCCAAAAAAACAGCTGACCTCCCAGCTGTGGCAACACGTGCATTGGGCACACGGTTCACACCCGTCATGGACCACGGCACGGACGCAGCTCTCCCTGTTCGTCCCCTCTCCAAGGGGAGACGTTGCTGTTGCACCACGCTCAGTGGCAGCATGGATTTTTCCTAGATGCAGCTCCCCACTGTGCACACAGGCTTTCAGCTGGTGATGGCCTTGGGTAACCCCTCTGCCCTCGGAGCCACTGGCTCAAAAGGCACCAGTTTTTCTACTTTCCCCTCCCCCCTGCTTTTTTTTTTTTTTTTTTTTTTAATTAAACTGAAGAACCCCTTTATTTAGCGCACAGGCATCCCTTCATCTACAAAACAAAAGGCGACGCACACACCAAAAAGAAAAGGCATTTGAAAACCAGCTGCATAGCTATGCTGAAAGGTGGCCCCAGGATTTTGGCGCTGCTTGGTCAGGGTGGTAGCAGGTACCTCTGCCTTCCCCTTGCCAGGGACACTCGGCCACATCCCTGCTGCTATGGGATTGCTCAGAGCAGCCACATGTCCCCAGCTGGGCACTTCCCAGGACAAGCCTCTAGAGCGCATTCAACTCCAGTTTAAAGTGGAAACATTTCAAAGGACTCTGCTCCCTGGGTTGTTTTTTTCTCTCTCTTTTTTTTTTTTTCTCTGCAAACAATTAATTACAAGTTTAAAAGGAAGTTCCAGCCCTCCTTCCCTCCCCAGAAGTTTAGAGGCAATAAATATAAAGCAGCTCAGCCCAGGAATAAAATTGTACATCCTGTTTTGTCTGAAATTAAAGGCGGTTGTTGTTTTGGGGTTGGGTTTTTGTACTTCTTTTTTGGAATGAAGTGTATCCTAGGCGTCCAGTATTCCTGCCTGGATAATGAGCTGTCAGGATATTTATGGATAAATGGCAAACCTGCATCACACAGATGATTCAGGCTGAGGAAAAGCTGCTCTGTTTACTTGTGTTGCAGTTTAACCTTTACGACAGCTGCCCCCAAAAAAGGCCTTAGCAAGGAGGAAGGCTGGGACAGGAGCAGTCTTCAGAAGCCGCTGCCCTTTGCTTGTCATGCCTGCAGGCAGCAGAGAGCTGCACCCAGAGAGCCCTTGCTTATCTCTCCTGTCAGCAAAAGCAGATCTGTAACCTCACTGCCGGCCCTGGGCAGCGGGTAGGAAAAGGGTGGAAGGGATTTCGGTCTCTGAGCCTTCAGTGGTAGCCTGTGATTTCTCAGGTGGGGACTGGACATCACTGTCCTCTGCCGGCTAAGGGCATGAGGCAAGGCAGGGAGCAGCCAGTTTCCCAAGGCCAGCAAGTTGCCCAGTGGCAGAGGTAGGGTAAAAAAGGCTCTTCTGTGTCTTGCAGCACCATCCCTCCCTCCTGGGTGCATGCCTGGCATCCCCCCCCCATCCTGCTTGCCTACCTCCAGAAAAAGCCCCACCACAGTCCTTTTTTTTTGTCTTTTTGTGTTTGTTTTTTTTTTTTTTAAATTCCCCTTCTAGCAAGCAGAAACTGGAAGATGCAGCAGACTGGAAAAAAAATCCAGCAATAAAAGATTAGCTTCAAACATCTTCACTTAGCCAAAGCCCAAACCACCTCCCAAAGTGCTGCATTTCATTTGGTAAATCTCCAATGAGAGTTTTTCAGAAAGGCACCCACAGAAATTCATACGCCTGTTTTCATCACATTTCCCGTGCACGTGTTCGAAAGAAAAAGCACCAGCACCAGCTAATTGGGGCCAGCTCAGCTATGCTCTCGTGCATATCGAAACAATACATTTATAGCGGTCAGTCTGTTTCTGTGAGAGGCAGGGAGGATAAACCCCTTCTTTTAATAGGATCTAAGCACTTGTCCAGAATTCCCCAAAAAAGCCCAAACTGAGAGCTCAGCATCTATGCTGAAGGACATGGCTCTTGGAATCCTGGCAATCAGGTCTGAAAGCCAGTGGCTGGGGGCAGCTGGGGAAACAAGACCCCCCATACAGCTTTGTAGGTCCCAGGACACTGTTTCTGAAGGCAGGTTTTTCCCTTGGGAAACACCTATCTGGGGGCTGCCCACCAGCTCCCGCCTTGGCAGCGGCACAGGGGCTATGGTTAGGTTTGGGTGGGACTTGCGGTTTCTTTTTCAGGCAAGGCTGGCAGCTTGGTTCGTTAGGAGGCAGGCTGTAATTGCAAAGTGAGGCAGGAAGATACGCAGTGGCACCAGCTGGGTGAAGCAGAGCATCCCAAAACGCTCGGTGCAGGAAAGCATCCCTTAGCAGGTGCCGCAGCAGAAATAATCGTGATGCAAAGCAAGGAAGGATGCTATAGAAAGGAGGCTTTAGCTGAAACCAGCCTGGGTGCTCTTCTCATTCATCTGGTGCTGGGGCTCTGGGAGAGCTGCCAGAGGGAGAGCCGAGGAGTTGGTGGTCACAGGGGACAAGTGGATCAACTGCTCCAGGACACCTTTGGAGCTCAGGCTGTACCTTTTAAGTTTTTATTACATGGAAGCATTGGCTTTTCTTTTCCCATGCCTCAGTTTCCCCTCCTGTGCACACGGGGATTTTGCATTCCCTCAAGAGGCTACACGGCTTGAATCCCAAAGGCTGACAAAGACGCTGATGTAAAAAGCTGAGCAAGGGTGAAACACGGTATTACAGCTTGATGTTGCCCCTGCCAGCTCTTCATCTGTACAACCCATAATTTAGCAAACCTCATATTGAACCAGAACTGCAAACTCACAGTACAAAGCCCCCTGCCCTACTCAAAACCCCCAGGAGCTTTGCCTGGCCCCAGGAGAGCAGGAGGGCTTCCCTGGGAGCCCTGCCACTCAGCAGCACCTCTCCCTCCCTGAGGGAAGAGGAAAACCTTACGTCAGGCTGCAGAAATGCTCCTCAGCCCTACCCAAACCCTTGGAGCAATTCCCAGGTGAGGCACGGCACCGGCTTTTCCATCCCCAGCCAACCCTCGTCCTCCCCCACCGCTGCCTTTGTGGCCAGCCCTGGGTGCATGGAGGCAGCCCTGGGCACCAGGCTGGGGTCCACCCACTTGCCTATCACCTACGAGTCACACTGACCATAGTCCCCATCAAAAATCCAGGCTGTTTAACCACAGCCCCCACCCCAAACCTGCTGGCAGTGCCCCGGGTGCCAGAGCGACAGGGCCAGACCCCCGTGTGGTGGCTGGGACAGGCACACCTTGCCTCTGCGCTGCCCGAGCACAGGGCAGTGTCCTGCCCACAGCAGCTGGGCTGCCTGTCCCAGACCGTGAGAAATGGGCTGTTCAAATGAGACACCCCATCCCAGGGTGGATGGGAGTAAAGAGAGACCTGTGACATGTCAAGTCCCAGTTCCGATGGCAGCAGAACTGCTCTCTGTGGTGCGGTCCCTTGCAAGGTGGACCAGGCAAGTCCTTTCCTGGACAGGAAAGCTCCTGCAGACAATATTTCCTCTTCTAAGAAATAAGCCCTACAGAGGTCTAATAAGAGCTCCGTGTTGTGGCTGCCAAGCAAGGGTTGAGCTATATGTCCAGAGGGGCAGAATTTGTGCTTGGCTAGATGACAAGGCATGTAGGGATGCTCAAAGCCCTCCTTGCCCATCCACACCACCACGAATGAACCCCAGAAGAGGTTGACAGGCTGTGTTTCTCAGATGGGGACACCCAAAAGGATGTGGCTGGCAGCATGGCCTGTCCCTTGTGACCCCAGACCTCTCCAAGGCAGCAGACCTTTCATCCTGCTGAGGCTTTGGCTGTGCTGGCAGCTCCATGGAGAAAATTGCTGAGGGAGCAGGCACCTGATCCGTGTGGTTTCCTGTCTTTGCAGGCACCATCCAAGGACATTTGTGGAGCCCACTAGCTGCTTACAGAACGTATCCCAGGGGGCCTTCAGGTGGAGAGAGCAGCACAGGCAGCCTGCCCAGGAGCCAACATGGAGCAGAAGATCAGCTCTTTCTTTAATTCCATCTTGGAGCTCATCCGTACCAAGCACGAGGAAGGTGTCTTCAACACTGTCTGCCTAGCTGTGCTGATGGGTCTGCCCTTCGTCGTCCTCATTGCTTTCATTTTCATCTGCTGCCACTGCTGCTTCTGCAGCCGAAAGGGAGAAAGCAGGAAGAAAGGTGGCCCCAGCAGCAATGGGCAGCTGCACGCCGAGAGGAACAAGAAGAAAAAGAAGAAGAAGAAGAAGGATGAAGAGGACCTGTGGATCTCGGCTCAGCCCAAGCTGCTCTTGCTGGACAAGAGACCCTCCTTGCCCATCTAGCAGACAGGAGGGCATTCAGGCCCTCCTCTCTGAGATGCCACCAGTCCTTTCAGCTGTGCACTAGGAGGGACGAGGAGATGCCAAAGCTGCTGCCACTTTATGGTGACTTTCAAAAGAGGCTGAGCCCAGCGGCTAACCAGCGTGTTGAAGGGCCAGCAGAGAGCAAGGCAGTCAGGCGCAGGTTTATGTAAGCCACTTCTGCCCAACCATGACAGCATGCCCAAGGGCAGAAACCCCGGCAAAGGACAGGTGTGCATGTGGACACGTGCCCTGCTGAGCATGCAAGGGTATCCTGCCACCGGGCCATACGTACCTCCTGCCATGAGCACAATGCATGCACCGGGCTGGCACGCAGTGAAGCGGGTGCGAGGCTCTCCCTCTGCACTCATATGCAAGCACACGCACTGTGGCGCAGGCAAGGGTGTGGGGGACCATGTGCACTCAAAGACCGAGCCACCTGCTTGCTCCCCCTGCACAAACACGGAGGGCCGCATAATGAAGTGAGCCCAGGCATGCCTCATTCGCTTGCCCGGCCGCGAAGATGGCACAACTTGACTGTCTAGGCTCTGTCCAAACTCAGCTCACGCTGGAGATGCAAAGAAAGCTGAGAGCAGCTACCCCACAGCTCAAAGATGTGCCATCTTCCCGGCCATCAAAGGCAACTGAGAGCACCTGAAGCCAGATGCCCTCAGCCCAACCTTAGAGACCTCAAGACACCACCTTAAGGCAGCAAAGCGGAAGGATGCATTGCCACCCAGGTGAGAGGCAGGGAGGAGAGAGAAGGCTGCAAGACCGGCCCTTTTGCACCAGCACTTAAGAAGACAAACCTTTCTTGAAAGACTGTTTTATACAGACTTGCCTTTAAAGAGCCCACCACGCTACTGCAAGAGTGGAAACGCAAGCTGAGGCTGTGTAAAGGCTTAGCTATGGGCATTAGAGTTATTTATTGAATGACTACTAAAGAAGAACAGGACCAAAGGCCCCTCTGTTGTGGGGCTAGGCACACTGAAGCGGTATTGAAGCAGCAGACACGCTCTCCCAGCACACTCAGCCACCCCCTCTCCCTGCAGCCCTTGTGCCACGCATTAAACACACGCAGACCCACGAGCATGCGCTGCTGCAGGCTGATGCCATGCGGGCAGCTCTGTATGCTGTGCAGAGGGCTTTGGGAATGGCTGTCAAGCCTGCCTGCTCTGGGATTTGGCATGTGCTGTAGGAGCAGAGGCGGGTAAAGTTCATGCCCACAGTCATCCCTTACTCAGGGATGCAGCGTACAGCTGGACTCTGCACCCCTCTCCATCCTCATCTCCCTTGGATGCATGACGGCTCAGCCAGGCAAAGCAGCTAGAGACCACACACAGCTCTCACCCCTACTCTGGTTTTAACCTTCTGCTTCCCCTAGGGCTGCGTGCCCAGCCTACCTCCCAAGGAGCTCAGGGTCTCTGCCTCCCCACTCTCCACCCCGCCAGGCTTTGTCTCCCCCAGCTTGTTTTGCCAACGAGGAGTGTGCGCGTGTGATGACAAGCCCCATCACATCTGGGTTTTGCCCAGCATCTGTACACTGGATGTTTTCCTCCCGTTTTCTTCCAGTTCCTCAGAGCTGCTGGAGCAGACCAGAGCTACCAGCCAGAGCCAGACATCTGGGGGGACGAGCAGCCAAATCCATGTGAGCAAGCCTGGATGGAGCTGCTGGACACAACCGCTTCCACCCCAGGCAAGGACAATGCCACCTTCCCCTGGCTCCCAGGGCACGTGCCACTGCGGGGCAAAGCCACCAGTTAGAAACAGCTGCCTGTGCCACCCAATCTCAGCACAGCCTGTTTTGACCCATGCGGAGAGGGTGGTAATATTAACATCACGTCACTTCACGGGGTTTGGCTGTGTGTGGCTGTGCTGGTAACAGCCGGGAGGCCAGGCTCCTCCTTGAACAGCCCCTTAAATTGACCCCATATGTGCCTTAATTTTCCAGCTTGCTTTGTTACCATTGAAATAAGTAACTCCCTCCTCCTCCAAAACATGAAGCAATATACAATGCTATAAAAAAATCAGGATTTGCCACAGCTAATCCTAGAGAGAAACATGCAAGAATAGCGCTGGTCTCTGTCCCAAACCCCTAGCCCAGCCAAGACCCTGGAGAGCCAGCACTATATTTGTAATATTCCTTCTTCCTTCCCCGCATCCAGGTACTTTTCCCAGCCCTCCTACCTCCACGCTTACCAGGTGGGCAAAGCAGCCTCCCTGCCCAGGCAGGTGTTCCTGCTGCAATCCAGAGGCACCGGCAGCCCTGGAGGAAGGGCGGCGCTGCCTGGAGAAATAAAAAAAATAAAATATCAGAGCGAAGGGAAACACGATGGGAGGTCAGAGGCATACCCAAACAAGCAGAGGCACGGAGGCAGGCAGCACCAGCAGAGTACAACCTGCCTGGTGTGGAGCTGCTGGGCTTTGCGCAGCTCCCAGCAGGAAGGTCCTTCTCTGGAAGGGGAAGCAAGTAATGTTAGGTGAGAGCAACCAATTCCTACCAGAACTAGAGAACTGTCAAGAAAACGTGTGTTGTGTTGCATGCAACACGTCTGATCCAGGCTTTGGGGAGTTCAGAGTCAAGTCTGAATTTCAGGAGCTCCCCAAAATCATTCAGACCATCCCAGGGCTGGGCAGGGCGGGACTAGGATACAACCCTACCCTGATCCATCCGACCAGTGGATGGTCTGAGCCTCTGCACCCTGTAAAGCACGCGGGCCACCTTGCTCGAGGGGTGCTGGTTTAGCCATACCACGCACTGAATAAGCTGCTTCTTGAGACAAAAGCAAAAGAGCAGCAACAGCCTGAGGTGCACCAGAACCCGCCACCCATCAGCAGCAGCAACCCCACCCAACCCATGCTAACAAGGCAGCAGGAGACGCATGGTACACAAACCCTGCTGCATGGGTCCCCACTCTCCAGCCACCGCACTGCCTCCCCACAACTGCATTTCAATATCAACCTTTTATTTTCCCTAAACAGTTCACGTAACAGGGGGAAAGATAAACCAAAACAAATTTTTTGGTTTTATTTTTTTTTTTTAATAAAAAGAACCCAAAAGTAAATGACTCAAACTGCAAACAAATGCTGTGTCTCTAGTGCTCAGTCGTGTGTTTATTTTCCTGGGGAAATCTTTCTTGTATCTGCATCCTGGCCCTAGATAAGACACAGGGAGAGCTCGGCGGGCAGAGGCTGTGCAGTCTGCCTGCAGCCAGCTGTGCAGCTCAGAGACATTTTCTTAAAGAAACAGCTTAGTTTAATAAAATTTAATGGTCTTGCCTTGTTAACGAACTCAGCCAAGCTCCTCTACCCAAGGGCAAAAAGTAGCAGGAAGAAGAAAAGCTGTGTTTGTGCACTGCAGGAGGTGGGCTGCAGAGGAGTTATTTTAACTTGCAGAGGGTCAACAGCACAGACTAGTTAACCCCAGTTGGTTTTGATCAGACAAGTATTTCACGGTGTCTGCAGCTTCTCGCAGCTGCCTGCATTGGGTAAGTCGTAAGACCAGGCACACACCACTACTGGGCAGAGCTTTCCAAGTCATGCACCACTGAGGTCTCCCTCCACAACGGCAAAAAATAAAAACCTGCTTCTCACCTGGGTGATGCACCAGGCTGCACCTTGCCTACAGAGCTGAGGCTCTGGAAGAGGCTGGTGGTATGAGGCATGCAGGACCACAGCAGCGAGCAGCTAGAAATGGCAGACACACACTTTTGGGGGGAAGGAACGAGCAGTGTGCCCACCTTGCTTCTCTGCAGACAGCAGCCCTGCACATTGTATTCAGGGCCAGCCGTTCAGGGGTACCAGGGGCTGCAGAGGGAAGGGGAAGTTCCTGGGTCCTAGATTAGAAACAGGCAGGGGTTGGGGTGAAGCTGAGCATCTTGGCGCAGTCCAGGGATTGAGGGGATGCAAAAATTGCCCCCACAGTCCATGAAACCCCACTAGGAGGGAAAATTTGGATCTTCACTGACTCTTCCCCTCTATTTACTCAGCCAACAAAGCTCAGAGCCATGACCAGAAGTAGCACTGCTGCTTTGCAAGCCAGTGCCCAGTGTAATAAGACACTTCTATCTTCTCTCCAAATTACACCGTTCAGAGGACATTATCTTTGGGAAGAGGCAGGCCTTCTCCCTCCTCGTCCTGGGTAAATGCTGGGGAACTGAGTGAAGAATCCACCACCTCTCCACCCGCAGCAGCATTTCACTGAGGTCCCCCTACAGCAGCACTGGCCACACTGCACCCCAGATGTGTCACACCAGATGGGTCCTTGCTGGTGGGACCCAGCAACAGGACAGTCCCCATCTACACAGTGATGTCAAGGCAAAGAGGATCCTTCTTGGATTCTAATTCTGCCCCTGGGCGTGTTGCAGACCAGTATATAAAATTCAGGTGACCTCAAGGCAAGGCAGAGGTTTTCAGAATATGTTTTGGCCCTACAGCATCACCATTACAGGGCTGAGTATTGCAGCAAAACAAGGTAGTAAGAGGCTCTGACATTTTTTACAGGACTACCCGAACCAGCCTGAACCTTGAAACCAGAACGGCCAAGTCCTTAAAGCAAACGAACTGCTTTAGCTGAGCAGTCCCAGCTTCTGAAGCTGTAGCACTGACTCCCGTTAACCCCAAAAAGGTCTCTCCACAGAGGCCAGCTGGACGCAGGGCAGTTTCTCCTGCACTAGCACGAAGAGATGATGCCATCCTGTGGCTGTTTGGGAACACTGACTTCCTGCAACGGTTTTCAAGCTGCCTCCACTTTGACTGCCCTTCCTGGTGAAAGAGGGACCCTTAATTAGAAGGGGTAAGTAAACTCTCCTGAGAAACTGCAAATAAGATGTCTTATTTACCTTTATCTCTGAAATACAAAGCTCATACCTCTTAAGAGAATATTCCCTGCTCTCATGTAAGATTCAGCTTCAGAAGGAGATCATGTCTACACTGTGCCCTTTAACTGAACAACACAGCAAAACCTGTTCTTGCCTACAGACAGGCGACAGGAAGAAATCACTTCACCACAGTAAAGAACCCTCATCATTTTCCTGTGTCCTTCTCTCAAGCTCTTAGCACAGAACCTCTGCTATTTTCCTTTCCTCCCTCTGTTAGTCTCCTCCTTCCCCCAAACCAGGGCCTGGATATCCTAACACGGCTCAGATGAGTCTCTGTCTGCCCACGCACACAAGAGGCACACTCCTGATAGTACTCAGCTTTGAGAATCAATCCTCTAGCTAGCTGTCCTCAGCCAGGTCCTAGCAACCACAGACCAGTTAATTGCTTTGCAGTATTAAGTCATTTAAGAGATCACGTAGCCCCCATCCCTGTTTTAGAGCAGACTCTGAAGACCTAGTCTGGGCCTGAGTATTGCTCCATCTCCGTAAGGAAGGCTTAGTTTAAATGGGAAGAAAAAGAGTTCTGCCACCCAAAGCAGACAGAAAAATTTTATGAGCTCCTTTATTTTCTATTTCATTACTTCCCCCCAAATCCAGGAAGGATTCTTTAAAATGTATTACTCAGTTTAGCACTGGGATAGAAAAGGCCATTAAGACATAGGACAACCATGCTCCAATCTGCTCAGACAAGGAAGCCTTTGAGCAAGCATCTGTTGGTGAGCTCATACTTCTTTTCCCTGGCTGTAGCTGATGGTCCAGAATTTTAATATCTGCTCAAGGAAAGAAAATAAAACTCACCTTTATGGCTGTGAGGAAAAAAAGTAGCCAAATGTGAAACCATGCTAGGGAGAGCACGCAAGATTTGTTTAACTCAGAGATACTCATTTTAG
Source organism: Falco peregrinus (assembly GCF_023634155.1). Lineage (NCBI taxonomy): Eukaryota > Metazoa > Chordata > Aves > Falconiformes > Falconidae > Falco > Falco peregrinus. Next base: position 5,603,970 of record NC_073730.1, on the reverse strand, counting down.
AGGCAGATGACAAGTATTATCATTTCAGCATCAGTAGCTACCGCACTGCTAATGAAAAAACAGAAGGTGGCAGATGGGACAGTTGCATGGAGAATTTTTTTCATGGTCTGTAAGCGCCTTCTCAGGCAAGCAGTATGCAGAGGCAGGTTTGGAATGGTAAGCAGAGGATTGGAGGAGTATAGCCCTTGCACTCACCCTCTTCTGGGCCTTGCCCAGGAGTGTAAACATTAATTTACTGCATGTCTTCTCAGGCTTTTCTTTGGGCTGGGAGACAAGAAGACACAAGCAAAATAGAAAGCAGGATTTTAACCTGGAGATTAGATGATACTGGAAGTTGAGGAACCCAGACTACAGACCTCACTTGGGTTAACGAGCCTTGCCAGCAGCCTGACATTTCCCAAAACTCAGCTCTTTGACTGCAGGAAGAGTAGGGAATGTGCCCCAAATGATGAGGCAAAAAGGAAAAGAGGACCACCCACAGACCAAGGCAGGGAGAGGGGACAATCTCAGGAAAGGGCTCTCTGATGTAAATTAGGGGGATGTTATTTTTTAGTGGGTTCGAATTTAATTTTTTTGAAGTCTGAAGCAGATGGCACCTGAGAGAAGGACAGAATTAAGAGGAGTCAGCAGCCTGGGGTTTAAGAAAGAACAACATGTGTTAAAGCTTGTTTTATGTAAAGTTCATAGAAGGTGCATACATTGGATCGAGCAGGTCTTTGTGTTTAGCCAGTCAGGGGAGCTACAGGGATGCTCCCCACAAGCCCTCTCCCAGTCTCTAACAGACCATCCACCAAGAGCTCCAAAGGCTGGAAGCAGGCTAGGCTGCAGATGCAATCTCTGGGGGCATGCTGGTCAGCGATTGTGTCCAATGTATTGGAGAAAGCTGTCTGAATCTAACTTGTTAAGAAATACTGAATCTTTGGGTACTGTCCTTCACAGAGTTCAGCCCTGATCTTGTTCCTCTTCCCCGATACGGACCTCTTCTTCCTCCCCATGGTTGGCTTATTACTGGAAGACTGAGGATGGATCTTCATCTCAGTAAAAAGGATGGAGAATTCATGGCCTTTCCATGGCTCCCGGTTCATGCCCTGGGAAAAAAAACCCATGGAATTTCTATTACTAAAGCACCCAGACCAGGTGTTAAGAGTCTACCACTACTGTCCCCCCTCTAATACCATTTAACTCTCCAATAAACAGAGACGCTATTGTTTACCAGATTTTGACTGTAATTATAACCAGTCTTCCAAACACTCCTAATATAAATCAAATCTCTATCCAGTTTGGAACACAACAGGACTGAGTCATCTTCAAATCAAAAAATAAGCCTGTACAATGAGATGCACACCAAAGCACGCACTGAAAGCCAAGGCACAGGCTACATGAGACAGTGAGCCAGCATCCCACTGTGTCTCCTAGTGACTGTTCTTTTATGTGCTCCCCTCAGAAATCAAGGCAGCTCAACATCAAGTATCTCTGCCTACAAGAATAAGGGAGCTATGCGCTCAAATCCTCTGGATCCAGGGAGGACAGAATAAGAGCTGGAAGTTTCTTTATGGATTATTTTCCCTTCAAATGAAGTTACTTAGGATAGCCTGGGCAATCTCTCCTGCTCCAAGGAGGGACATCCCACGCATGTGTTTTCTCAGGGCTAGGGAAAAGAGTTAACCACCACACAGAGCTCTGCTGCTCACCTCACTGTGCTTGTTCCCTCCATATTTCCTATTCAGGTTGGCCAAGTAGCAGTTCTTGTACCACAACACAGCACGGTGTGTCAGAGCACAGCTGCTGAGAGCCACATCACTGTCTCTGTCCCACACAGTGAACATCCAGCCATTGTGGTAGGTCATTGCATCCCCTAAGGGAAGGGATGAAAGACATGAATAGGAGTAAGACACTGCAGTTGCTCAGCCTAAGGGCTTATACACCCTTCAGGCAGAACACAGCAAGCCTGTCAAGGGAAAAGCAACAGCACAGCATAGATCTGGACAATACTTTCTAGAGGGCTGCTATTAGAGGGCATATCCTAGGGCCGGATCCTCCCAGCTGAAGAACTAAACCTTATGGCAAGAGAATATTAAAGCATTAAGTGGAAGACCAAGGACACAATGGCAATGGTAAGGACCTACCAGTGGCAGAAGCCAGCACCAAGATGGCTACTGCTGCTGGGCAAACTCCCATCTGGAACAAAAGCCACTTTCTTTGCACTTCTCACCTGGGAAGCCCCAGAAGTTGCTCCCGAGTCAGCATAGGTTACCTCATGGAAATGCTTCCCGTTCTGCCTTCTCAGCTGGCGTTTCACTGGGTTAGAGCACCCTCTCTTCCCCATGGAAAAGCAACTGTTTCTCCTATCTTCTGAGGAGACGGGCCTGTGGGCACACTCTCCTCCGTCTTCCTAGGACTTCCAGGCTTCTCTCCTCAAAGGGTACCACATCTGCTCTAACCTGACCTAACGAGCTCCCACACTACTGGAAAAACAAATACAGAGGTCCCAGATTCACGTCCCTGTGCCAAGCAGAGACAGCACAAGTACAAGGCACTCCTCACCGGCATTGCCTCTGTAATTCCCCGCTGACAGCCTCTATCTGTCCCTGCTCCAGGCAACCTGGAAGTCATAGACAGCACAGACAGATTCACTAGCTGTCTGCAAATCCACCCGGAGCTCATAGCGGATGGAGCTGCTGCTTGTGAGATTGTGCAGCTTGTCAAGACCTAGAAGGAAAAACAAAAACAAAAACAAAAAAACCTCTGTAAAGGGAAAAGCTTGTTAACCTTTGCAGTCCTAGACTCTTACCCTGTAGCCATTTTGGTTAAATCGGCTATTTCCTGCCTCCCTCCTTCCCTGCTTGATGCTGTCATGACATTCTGCCAAGTTTATGCTGTCTTATCTCATTTTCTGGCAAGAGGCAGCAGTATCAGAAAAAATCAAACAGCCTAAACCAACACAAGACTGGCTGTAGTGCAACATTATTTTTCCCAGAACATTTAAAGACCCTTGCGCTAAAGACCTTGACCTATTTAGTGCTGGATTTTCTGATCCACAGAGAGTTCACTAACAGGACAGACAAAAAATGACCAAGTACACCAAGTTTTTTGTAGTATGCTGGTCTTAGCATTTTCACAAATGCAATTTCCTTATTTCCCCTCTCCTAGGAACACCCGAGCCTGAAATAAACCTTTCCAGAATTTGGCTTGCTCTGGGACTTCTCCAGAGCCCAAAGATGTCAATAGAAATACTTAGTGGGCCTTTAGAGATCCCTCAATACTTCATTAGCATTTCTAAGGAAGACACAAAAGCTGACAGTTCAAGACTGCAGGCTTGGGGGGGGGCGGGAAGTGGATAGCTCAGCATTTAAGTGCTTCTACAAAGCTAATCTTCAGCTCTTCACTAGTCACACCCGTGTACCGTACCAAGCCAAAATACCCCAGTGTGATCTCCAAAACCTTCCACATAATTTTCCCAGCGTTTGTAGAAACCCACCCGGCCACTGCTCTGCCTCTGAAACACCTGCAAAGTAAGTGTGAGTTCATGACAGGTTGAGGAGATACAAAGAAGACAGAGATCAGAAATACTCATCCTGATTCAGACGCAGATGAAAAGGTGACACATTCAGGAACAGACAGCTCTACCCGATGGTACACTGCACCTGCGCAGGGTATGCACAGGAATCCATTTCCATTTTCTGACTGCACAGAAGCGCTGGGGTGAATATTTAGTTGTGTAAATTTTACAGTTTACTTTCTACAAATGCCTGAATGTGATCTAAAAGTTTAGACAAAAGAGACTTAGAGACAAGATACACCAGACATTTGGGTTTCTAAACTTCACCAAAATCAGAGGGACTTAGCATCCACAACCAAACAATGAAAAAGCCTTTGAGTCATTTAGCTTCCCACATCATTCCTACCAACAGCCTGAGATCAGCATCCACCACCCTTCCTAAAACATGTCACTCCATCAAGAAAGAGCTGAAACATAGTAGCACAGTAGAGCAAAAGGAGCCTCAGCTAACATCAGTACCAAGTCCACTTGATTATGTGGGCAAAAAAAACCGAAGAGGTGCAGAGAATCACTGACTATCCATCTACCTCCATCGTCACAGTACACCTGCATCAGCCTGCTGCCATGCCCATTCAGGTAAATGGTGTACGTGCTGCTGGAGGCACTTCTGCTGTCTCTGACTGCAGCCTGCTGGATACGGGTAGAGGAAGGTAACAGTGAGAACAGGGAGGGCAAAACTTCACACCAGCAAAGCAGGCCATAGAGCTGGAGGAGGCATTTCACACCCTTAGGAATCTCCTAAGGACAACAGGACTGGAAGAGATGTAAAGAATGCAGCAGCTCCCACTGTACACTCACACAGTGCCCAGCTGCATCAGCAGGTTGCTGCTGGCAGCCTTTCCCGCCACCTGGGAGCTGACACATGGATGGGGTCCCCAGGGGCCACAGGAAATACAGGAGAAGGAGCCCTTGTTTGTGAAGGTGGGAGTGTCAGCAAACAGGGACTTCAGTTTCTCTGCATTTCACAATTTGCCCACAATGGACAACCCCTGTGGGCACTAGCACAGTAAAAGAGGCTCCCACAGCAAGCTGGCATGAGGTTTTGTTTGATTTGCTGCCATTCTAGTGTGCATTTCCTCATTTCCTGACCTTCGAAAACAACCTCGGCAGCTACCCAATGCCACGAAAGTACTTAAAGATCTGTGCCCTACCATTACTGGATGGTGCAGAAAGATCTCTAGCATGTCATCATCTCTCCTGCCCACTGGCAGCTCACCAGCAGGCTTTGTCCTGTGCTTGGCTAGTGAGGTTTGCCAGCAGCACTGACCAGCATGGGCAATCTTCATTCACGCCATCCCATTGTGTTTCCAAGCCTCCAGATGGCGTGGCTTAGACTAGACACCCAGCCAGGAGACACATCATTGATTTGCTGGATGGTTCGCTTATGATCACATAGTTCCTCAGTGCATCTGTACAACATGAACTCCATGGCTGACCTCCACCATAAAGCACAACAACTGCAGAGCACAGGGAAAAGTGCAACACCTAAGGCCAGTTCCTACCTGCTGAGAAGGTACTGTCTGTTCTGCTCTGGTGATCTCCCTTATAGGCCATCAAAAAGATGGCATGCCTCACTCCTTATTCCAGTCCTTCTAGCACAAACGGTTGTTTGCCAGGACTCAGCTGTACTTCCTGCCAAATAAAACAGATCAAAGGTCAACCCAACTCTGAACGGCATTTAGCTTTTCCAAACAGTGCCTCATACTACATATGCATTTACAGGCTCTTCTCGTAGGGTTCAGACAGGCACATTCACTGTATATCCTTGAAACATGCAGTCAGGCCATCTCCTCAGAAGGAAAGTTCCGGGCAAGGTCTCAGGAAACACTGTTGGGACACTGAGGATACCCTGTCCCTGGTGAGTGCTGCCCTTCCAGCTAATAAGTTAGAAAAGTGAAGTGAAGCAGCAAATGTTCTTTGCACCCAGAGATCTGTTGGGAAGAGGCATTCCACTGTCAAAGTCCCTCCACAGCTTCTACTCCTGACAGTAACACATTTCCTTCCTTAAGCTCTCCCTCCCTGGGCTGTGGATAGCATAGATTCGCCCTCAAAATTGTTTTCTTGTGGTCCATATACCCACAAGACCCAACTGGCAGAGCCCATAATCACCGGGTGATTTCGGTGGGGTCTGCAAGACTGAAGAATTCACTGTACCTTACTTGTGCTGTCTTGACCCTGGAAGGTCAGAGCGTAGCCATCAATCTGTGCTGCAGGAGGAGTCCAGGTAACCACACCAGTAGAATGAGTCACAACTGATACATGGAGGTTCTTGGGAGGATGAATCTCTATTGAAAAATAAAATTCAAGTCCCATTGCATCAATGAAAGACGGCAACGGCAGTGCAGGGCTTGGGCTGAGATTTCAAAACCTGATCCTGTCAATGGGGAAGTACAGAAGTCACCCAGTGACCTTCATAGCCAGAAAGCAGCAGGAGCCTGGACCAAACATGGCAAGGCCTGCTATGGATCTGGTCTGGGATGCTTTGTGAGCCCTGCAATTGGCTCAACTGTACAGGACCCAGGAGCTCCTGATATGCCTGTTTGAGAAGTTTCCATCAGGCTCATCTCTGAGGAGCATTCACAGACAGGTCAGGTTTGAGCTCTATGCCTCAATCCTGGGGCATGGTCCTAGTGTGCCCTGCTGAGAGCCCCTACACCTTGTCGCCCTACTGCAGATAAAGAATGACTTCACAGGTTTCATTGTTGTCATACTTCAGCCTTCTTTAGCAAGTGCAGGAATACAAGGAAACCCACAGCTTTACAGTTTGGTCTGTGCTGTATATGGGACACCAGCTCCCTCACTGACATCAAGGGCTTAGCCAGACTTCTCCTGTGCAGTCAGACTGCCCAAACAGAATTATTTTTATGCAATGCCAGATCACAGCAGTTGTCAAAAAGTATCTTATGAAATACCCACAACAGGGCTGCAGTTCTTCCCTTAGGATAAAAACTATTTCTAAAGTTCAGTTGGAAATAATAACAATAGAAGCAGCCTCTCCCTAATTTTCATCCAGTGCTTGCTATATTCTATATATTTTGGGAACGTGTTAAGGAAAACAATGTAAAGAGTATGATTTGTCTGGCTTTCCAGGTTTTAGAGAGAATGTTCTTGGTGGGCAGTGCTGGCCTTCAGCGAAGAGTGCTCCAACCCTGAAGTACACCTGAGTTTATAGCAAACGGTAACTAAATAATTCATCTAAATTCCCTGCTCTTCCACAAACCTCCCTGGGAGACTATGGACATGTCATTGTCCATTGATTCAGTTCTTCTCCATATAAACCAGGCCACAACATTTCCCAGACCTTGAAGAGTGCTACAAGGATAAGCGTAACAACAATCATAACACATCAGTGAAATTCTACAGTTGTTAAAAGCCACAGCGAAAGAACAAGGACAAGCAACGTCTGTCTTAGATAAATGAGTGGAGCAGCACGCCTTCTCCCAGGAAATGCTGCACTCCTCAAGCATCGAGTTACCGCTTAAAAAAAAAAAAAAACAAAAAAAAACAAGGCAGAGAAGAAGAAATCAAACCACCAAATACAAGAACAACAGGGACAGTGACACCAAGATCCACACAGCACCGTGTCTAAAACACTGGCTATGCATTATAACTGAAGGCCATAGGCTAATGATTTAAGCATTAGTTCAATATCTAATGAACTTATGCTTCATTTGGGAGACCGCTACACAATTGCTAAAGTAAAACGACCCAGACACCTCGGAGTAGCTCACTACGTGTGTAGCCCCCGCTGGACAGAAGAGGGAGCTAAAAGGTACCAAATCCACGACGAGAAGCAAGGGGTGGGAAGGGCGGCCTTACACAGCGCTGCTCTTGCAGGCCGGCCCGCAGTTTCCATGGGCGCTGCTGCAGCCGGGTTTAACGCTAGGGAATAATCAGCATTCACCTTGTGTAAGAAAATGTTGTTTGGAGGATTTTTTTCCCCTCCGTACCTGTATTATTTTAGCAGAGGTGTCATTACTTTTGGAAATATAACACACACACACAAAAAAAAAGATGAAAGAAAAAAAAAGAAAAAAAAGAATACATGAGGGTTTTTAGTGCAGGTATTTCAAAAATATTTACACCAATGCTTAAAGCATTCCCTCTCCCAGAAATTTCATTTCACTTGAGTGTCTCCATTTTCATTCCAGTTAAGAAACCCCACCATAACATTTCAGTTCGCAGAAACTCTGCTTGCATTTCTAGTTCCAGATAGGTTCAGTCTCTTGGCCTCAAGAGACTCGCACCAGCTTGATTCATAAACTAAGAAAAAGTACATTAGCAAAGGCAATGGATCTGGAACGACCCTGACATGTTCCCAGTACACCATAATCCTTATGGCTGACTGAACAGGACAGATTTAAGCCTGTTTGGCAGTCTCCAAGGCCCAGTCTAAGGTTAGTAGTCAAAGGGCAGGCCATTCTTTTTAACTGTGCGCGATTCTAAAATGGTTTAACTTTGGTTGTTAAACCTCTGTTATTGTTAGGCTTGATAGCAGCACATGAAGCACTACATGCTTTTGATTAAGGACTACCGAAATAAGCTGGGTACCATCAGCTGTCATCACTCTTGTATGACGACATCTGCTTTTTCTATAATCATCTATAGCAGCAGTCTGTTATAGTAGCCTATACTTACACATTTATCTCCAGAATGGGTTTACCACTGTGCATCTTCATCACCCAGTAATGCAAAGGGAGATCATGAAACACAGAATAATAAGAGAGTAGGGTCCCTTCTACCCTGTTTCCTTTCACTTCTGCCCACAGTTACCTGTCAGTGTGTCAGGGCTTGCCCTCTTGCTCTGCTTGCTTCCCAGCTCTGCCCAGAGATGGATAGGGAACTTCATGCCTGATTTCAGTCCTGCCAAGGTGGTAGTGCTTCTGTCCTTCCTCACTTCTATTTCATAGGTGTCCCCATCAGCAGAAGCGTAGCTTACCATATACCTGTCTATGGGAGCTTGGACGTTGTCCCAGGAGATGGTGGCCGAGTCCTCTGTCACGACGTCACTAATCAGATTCTTGGGACTGTCCATTTCTAAGAAATAAAGCGCAGAGTAGAAAAGGCGGGTAATTAAAAGACACATGCTCCCTTTAAAGCTTTTGTTTTCTAAAGCCCCATGACCCTACCCTCAGGAAGGAAAGGATGACATGGACTAACCCATCTGTAGCTTTACTGGATCTCAGTAGCTGATCACCACACTTGCTATTGACAATGCAGAACTGGAGTAAGACAAAGTAAGGCACTGAGACATGGCCATATTCAGACAGAGGCCTCCTAAGTATCATCAAGCAGAGATACAGGGAAGAATGATTGTGCAGAAGGTCCAACTGAAATCTGAGGCTATGTCAAACCTAAATTCTTATGAACCTTAAGCAAGATCCATTAGACCATTATTCAGGAGTCCTGGCTGACACAGATACAGGGAGGCAAAGAAAAAGATGTGAGAGACTGAGGCAGCACCAACACCCTGCTCCCCTTTATCAGCCTCTCCCACAAATACCTCTTTTTGAGATGTGAGGTGCCAGCAAGGTATAACACTTCTCTACATTACAACCGAGGAAGGAAGACCTCGGTAAAAGAAGTGGCCAAGGGAGAACATAATCATAGCTAATTCACCACGTGAAACTACATTCCTCCTTCCATAGCTGCAACCATCGTACTCCAAGATTTCCAGAGGCCACTCAGAGTGTGCCTGCCCTCTTGCTCTGCTTGCTTCCTTTCCCTGCCCAGATACAGATGACACACACCACAATTGGCTTCAAGCTAACCAGGACAGCAAGACCTGTGTCCTGCCCTGTCTCCCCCTCATTCCCAGGAAAGGCTAGCAGTATCCTCTGCCGAACAGTCAGTCTTCAGCCTAGCTAAGCAGTCAACTTTTGCAAGCAAAAGTCTTGATTATACAAAGGGAATTACTGACAGTTAAGAAAGACCTAATCCAGGCTCAAACCATTTGCTACCCTTTCATGTTTTGGGAGAAGACGATTAGGATAGGCATGTTTCCTTCAAAGTCTTGATTCATTGATAAATACTATTCTTATAAGTGAAACTAGTTGAATCCTGCCTAAACTTAGGACGGTTCAACAGCAGTAGCATATACTGTGGGGCAGAGCTAAGCCACAACTGCAAACCTTAGCATACCTGAAGACCAAAAAGAGCAGGCAAAGTTGCTAAGCGAAGGATCACAGTGCTTTAGCAAGTGCTGTGAAGCTCATACTGGGCTGATAGTTTCTGAACTAACAGAGCAGCTATTAGTTCTCTACACTTGGCACTATCTCTATGTGAAGCTTGAAGGTGCCCCCTCAAGACAAACGAGTGTCTAGCATATGCTCTATAATAGGTCAGAAGAAAACAGGACAGAAGTTGAGGTCACCTCCACAACGGTGTCATGTAAAAGCAAAAGGATTCTCTAGAATACCTGTCACTGCCTCAGTGCTGATCCTCTTGTTCTGCTGGGCTCCCTTCTCTGCCCAGGGAAGATGACATATTCAATGCCAGGTTTTAGTCCTGTCAGACTTGTGGTAGTCTTGGTCTTTCCCACTTCCATCTCCTCTGTGTCACAATCAACAGAGGTGTAGTTCACCTATCTAGGAGAGCCTAGACCCTGTCCCAGGAGATGGTGGCTGTGTCCTCTGTCACTTGGTCAGTCACCAGGTGATCTGGGCTGTTGATTTCTGCAGAGACAGTTAAAAGTGAAGAACACAGGCTGTCATAATCAGGCTGTACTGTGACACTCTTTCCCCCTTTAAGGGCCTTGCCAGTGTCTTCCTTTTTCAAGTTCCATTTCTGATCACACATTAATTAGAACCATAAAGCTGGGAGGTGTCAAGGTCTGAGGTGGTTTGACTGGGGTCTGTCTTTAATCCTTACACATGCTTTCCTAGGAAACTACACAGCCAGTCCTACCTGGACAGAAAAGAGCCTTTTCAAAGCAAGATATTGTTACTTCCTTGTTTCCTCATGGCCACAAGACTCCAAAGCTCACATACACGTCATCTCTCCAGAAAGTCAGATGCCAACCAAAGCTCTTTTGTTAAGAGATCAGAGTGACCCAGGTACACATTTACTTCAGCCAGTCTATGACCTAGGGCATGAGTCTTGCAAATGCTTACAACCATTTGCAATGGATTCAGACGTTCAGCTTGACAGTGTTGTTATAAATTGGCAACCCTCACACTGGGCAGATCCCTTATACCTCCTTAACTAGGACTGGCAACACAGGGGAAAGTCCTAATAAGAACAACTGAGGAACCAGGATTAATCATCCTATTGCAAGAAAAGGCATCCTGTATTCTGTTAATTTCTCTGCATTTCAATATTTTCATCCACAAAAAGGAACTGAGCATTTCCTTATTCCACGATGAAGGATAAACAAATTAACCAATTAAAACAAGACTACACAAATACATGAGACACTTTTGCAAAGGCTTCATTTCCCTTAATCCCTATTAGTATTCACAACACAGCCCATTTGTAGTACACACAGGTAACCAGAATCTCTCTGTGGTGATGCTGAAAAGGTTTCACAGCAAGACGCACTAACCTCAAGACTTGATCTGTTAAGCCTGAATCTCCCTCTGCTGTGAAACTGTCTTGGGATGGACGTACTCACTGTTGTTAAGGGCAAGCTGGGCTGTAACTTACAGTCTTAACAAAATATATTGCCCACTTACCTGTTATAGCCTCAGTGCTGACCCTTTTGCTCTGTTGTTCTCCCTTTTCTGCCCAGATGCAAATGACATACTCCATGCCTGGCTTCAGTCCTGCCAAGGTAGTGATATTCTTGTCTTTCTCCACCTCTCTCTCCTCTGTGTCCCCATTAGCTGCAGTGTAGCTCACTCTGTATCTGTCTGTTAAAGCCTGGACTTTGTTCCGGGAAACAGTAATTGCATCCTCCATCACTTGTCAGCTCAGTTGGGCTGTCGATTTCTGTAAGCAGAAGTCATAATTATTAGAAGTTTCAGTATAGTGCTGTGGTAATCACAGTGGTCTAAAGACACAGACAACACAAGTTTTTATAGGCAGAGGTAGTATGTTTTATTAAGACTATCAAATATATTTGGAAAAACAGGTGAATTTTGAGAAAGAATTCTATGCCCAAAGAAAAAGAGCTTGTGTGTCCAAAAGCTTGCCTGTTTTTTTTCCTCCAGCTCAAACTGGTAAATCTAACAGAAGTTTTATCTGTAGCTATAAACTGAGTTTTGATCATGCAGTGTAAATAACTGACACTTAAGCGAGTCCCATTGAATATCACCATTTGCAGAGCCAAATCATTTTGTACTGTTGGATACAGTGCAAGTAGATAAAAAGTGGGTGCTAACCACCTGCAAGCCCTGCCACTCTTGACACATCGGTAAACATGCTTGCATGTCAGTGCGAAGGCAGCCAGCCCTCTGCTCCTGTGCTAGGTGAGCTAGGCCGCTGGCTTCTGCAGGAACACTTAGGAGTGAAGAATGCAGATTGTCCCAATGAAGCTACACTTACACCCTTCCCCTCAAGGGCCCTGCCAATGTCTTCCACCTGTCATCCTTTATTTCTTATCAAGGATGGACCTGAACTACAAAGCTGGAAGGTGCTCAGTTCTGAGGTATTTCAGCTGTGGTCTAGGTCTCCTCCTCACAGCAGCAACAGCAGGACTTTCTGTTGGGGGGAGACAAAAGAACAGCCAGCCCTGCACCAGCAAAGAGGAAAGCCCAACTGCCTTCTGAAGATCACTGCCTCTTGCCTGGGTTGCTCTGGAAATTAACCCCAAGACCAAATCACCTCCTCAGAATCTGTCTGAAATGCAGCTCTCCTGGAACAAGGTTATTTCATACTAAAGCAAAACATCCTACCTGTCACAGCCCTGATGTCTGCTGGGCTCCCCTCTCTGCCCAGAGGCCAGTGGCATATTTTTTGCTTGGCTTCAGTCCTGTCAGAGCATCAATGCTCTTGTCCTTCCCCACCTCCATGTCCTTTGTGTCCTCATCAGTTTTATTGTATATCACCAAGTACCTGTCTTCCAGAGGCCAGATCCTATCCCAGGAGATTGTGACTGTGTCTTCTGTCAGCCATCTGGGCACTACGCTACACTGGCAAATTTTTTAAGAGAAGGTTTGAAGGAGTGAGGACTACGCTCACATTCTCCACTAGAAAAAAAAGCCGCTTTCAATCTCCTCCCATTATTACAATCATTCCCCTGCCCTTTTCACAGATGGAAACATGATGCTAGAATTCACGAGCCTTAAGTCACTACCACAATGCAGCCTGCGGGAACATGGCCCTTCGAGGACAGCCCAACAGTCCATGATCTTTACACAGAGCATTGTTTTTATTGGTTTTGGTTTTTCTTCACTAACTGCTAAATACATCTTAGCAGTCGGAGCAATGAAGCACTTGCAGATGTATCCCAAATGATTGCAACGGCATTTTATTCCGGCTTAGTCTTCTGCAGGCTCTAAACTCCAGAGCACAAATGCACAACCATCTAACAGCCACACTGTAATTTACCACACACCAGCTTAGCTGCACTATGATTTACCACACATTAGTTATGGTAAAAGTTGTGCTTTTTCCACCTGTGTGTACTAATCTCGCCTCTTTTGTGAGATGAAAACACATTACTTCTCATTTTAATGAAAGATGCTGAGGTTTGTTTGTGTCACCCTAGAACAGTGCACACTGGGAACATGTATTTGAATAATCACAACTCGGCTAGTTAGCAGTGTAAGATGCTCACCTGTGGCAAGAAAAATCAAGTGAATGATTTTCTTGTGTGATATGAAAATCAAGTTTTTTCTTCAGTTATAAAAGTACTGCAGCTGGATATGGGCTGTGCCTGTACCCATATGCAATGTATTTAACTCCTTCACAACCTGGGTGGTCCAAGAGTTTCCTAGCCAGTCACCTGTACAAGTGAGAACATGGGCTAGCCTGAGACAATGGACCAACTTGAAAGCAGGTGACTGACTAAGCTTCATAATTAAGCATTTAACTGATCCTAACTGATCCTTGCTGGGTGGGAACTTGAGGCAGTCTTACAAATCCTCTGAGGCAGCTCCTGTTGTGTCTGGTCTGATTTATATGCTTAAATGTGTTGGTTAGCATCCTGACTGGAGCATCCCAAACACTCCCCCAGGTAATTTCTGCTGTAGAAGTCCAGATTGCACACATATAATGTTTCTAAGTGACCAGCAGAAGCTGCTCCTGTACACACACAGCCACACTGGACCATCACTGGCTGGATTATAAGAACTGAGCAAAACTGGTTCAAGGAGTTTCCCAATCTAGCTGCAAATGCAAGCACCTTCCAATGGAGACTCCCTGTCACCAAGGGACAGCAACCAAATGTCCTGTTTGGGAGATTTGATTCCCCAAGTGATTCTCAATTTATGCCATGACCCAAATAACTTTGGTTTTCCTCTTTAACAAACACTCATGACTATTTGTACAAAATGTGCATGACCCGCCTCGTTCTATTGGGAAAGGCCACAACAGCCACCCAAAGAAAAGCTTGGAGGTGGTTTATGGCATTTTAAAAGAAAAGCACAAACGACACATTCCACTTACAAGGCTTTCATTTTGGCTGTGTTTCACTGTTTTTTATACCAGTAGTAAATGCTGCCTACCACAGGGCCTGTCCACAGCAGGGCTCAAAACAAAGAGCCTTCAAACCTCTGCAAAGCAGGAAAAGCTTTACTAAAACAAGTAAAACTGATTAAGGAGTTTGAATGTCAAACTCAGTTCCCTCTGCTGCTGCAGCTTACCTGTCAGCTCTGGTACTCGCCTTCTTGCTCTGCTGGGGCCCCTTCACTGCCCAGATGTGGGTGACATACTCTATGCCTGGCTTCAGATTCCGTAAGGTGATCATGCCATTTTCACTCCCCACTTCTATTTCCTTGGTGTCCCCATCAGCTGAGGTGTATCTCACCAATACCTGTCTATGGGAGCCTCAACTTTATTCCATGAGACAGTGGCTGTATCTTCTGTCACCCGATCAGTTGCCACATTGGGCTATCAAGTCCTGAGAGAACATTTCAGAGTACAGGATTAGGAAACTCCAGCTGAATTAAACCTGTCACGACACATGCCCATTTCCTTCATTTTTGCCTTGCTGCTATGGCCAGCTAAAACATATCACCTAGGTTCCCTCCTACAGCCCCTTGAGAAGAAAGGCATCTGTGGGCAACCAGCATGGTCAGAGTGGGGACTGTTCCCACCATTTAGATGAAAACATTAGAAAGCAGGACTGTTCCGCCACTTAGATGAAACTTCCAATTTTTTTTCTGCAGGAATAGCTTGCATGCTACCTGCCTCACCTTCCATGGGTACAGACTTGAGCATTACGTTCTTGCTTGCCCTCCTCACAGCACCAAGCATAGGCCCCATCCTTTCTCTGCCTGCAGTATCAGCCATTTGTTGCCCTTCCCTTTCTGCCTACCCTGCAGACCTGTCTCTCAGATTCCCCCAGGGCTTCTGCTATTTTAAGTGATGAATCAAAGTTTAGTGGTAACTCTTGCAATAGCTGGTATTCGTCTTAGTCACAGCTCCTAAGTTCCAGGCATTACATAAGAACATGAGCAGAATTACTCATTGTGGATTTTTTTTTCCTTTTTAAGAAGTTTTGCAGCCCCATGTCTGTGAAGAACAGCTTGAAAACACAAGCCAAGGGTGCTGCAAATAATCAGAATCTACACAGGGAAGAAGAGCAACCTCAATGGCAGCATGGAGGTTGTAGGTTCTGTTGTTTCAAATCAATTTTATTTTAATGGAATAATTTAAAAGACAACCTCAGGAATGTCAGGCCTGATTTGGGGTTTTTCAGCCTTTGAATGCAGCATGCCTATCCTTTGGGTAGACATATTTCAGAGTTCCCAGAATTTTATAGGTAGAACAAGAGTTCAAAATTCTTCAAGCTCTCTTTTGCAATATAATAGCTCAAAATTATTCTTTTTTTTTTTTTTTGCCTTTTTTATAAAAAAAAAAAAAAAAAAAAAAAAGACCTTGAAGCATCAATGAACCAACAGGGTTTCCAGATCTGTTTTAACAGTCAGGTCTGGAATGGCTAGGCTTCCATTACAGGAAAGACAACAGTCAAGTAAGAGTAGAACCTGCCAGGCCTTCTGAGCTGCGCTGAGCATACAGTTGGAGCAGAAGCCAGCTTAAAGATGTTTCTGTGCTCTCCTCATACAGGAGATTACTATGTCTGACTTGGGCTCTGTTACAGGATAAAGCAGTCCAAAGCTTCAACCTCTAAGGGCCAGCAAGGAGCTGAAGCCCTTTCAGTCACTTCAGATATAAGAGGTGAAGACTAAAGCTACTACAGAAATGCCAGGGCTGGGACACTGTGCACTCCGCTGGACAAGCACAACTTCACCACCATGGGGCAGGCATACCAGATCACACAGCAGGCTGGGACTACAGCCCCAGTGGAAATGCACGCCTGGCAACAGTGTGCTAATATGCTCCTCAGTCCAACTATTCTGTTCAGTCTGGTGACCAGAAAAATAATGTTGGAGTCGGGCAATACAAGAAGGAAGAAGAACATCTTGTCTTCCTTGCTGTTCCTGGGCTCAGAGACCAGACATATCAGTGGCAAATAGCCGTGAGGCAGTTGGCGGCAGCTGCCCCAAGGATCCACGAGGAAGGGCCATACCCAGATCACAGATTGTGTGCGCTAGATTTAAGCAAGGTCATTCTGTCAACAATCTCATTAGGGAAGTCATGAACCAGAAAACTTTGAGTTACTGTTGGACCTAGCTCTGAGCTTGTCTGAGGGTTGTTATTACATACAGAGGCCAGCTTACTATGCTTTACCCTGAGTCTGGCTAGAGTCATTAGTCAAGTTAAGGGAGAAGTTACTGTAGGTTTAAAAATCAAGGCAAAAGACTCAGCTATGGCTAGGTTTAGTGTTTAATATACAACGTAGACAAGCCCAAACAAGATATAAGCAGACCTGGCTGCAGGTCATGCATGAAGGCAGCCAGCTGTGCACCTTTAGTGCTGCCATCTTGACAGATCTGTCCCTGAACTCTGTAGTAACATCACTATCAAAGAAACTTTCCACATACCAGTCCTACCACTCACTGAGGATGGTTTCCCCTCTGTATTGTCCTTCACAGGTACGACAGTGACCTTGTACTCTGTGCCAGGTTTCGAGCCTACAAAGAGCAAAAGGGAGCATTACCAACAATTAGGGAAGACAGAAATCTAAACTTTAAGTTCCTTTCTACTACAAACCTAGAACTGGATAGACTAAACAAAATAGCTTTAAGAAAAATTACTATCTAACTTCCTTTTGTCTTGAGAATGCCTCGATAGCACTTTTAGCCTAGGCTTACCCTTATTGCTGACATTAACTATAGCAAGTGGGGATTTCCATAACATCAGTGTTACCAGCTTGGAAACAGAAGCATATTCTTTATCCCTAACAAGGACAGAATTAAAGCTGAATGACTATTCCTTGTAACTTGCTATCCACAGGGTAGAAAGGCTTCATCCCTGTGGAGACACCCATTATTACAGGATGGGGGAACCCCAGCAGATCTCACCCTGGACTACAGCAGGCACGAGGTGAATTGAAACTGGCCATCCACACACAAAAGAAAAATCGTCTCAGGACTGTGGTCTGACTGTCAATCACTCCTGCCACTTCTCCCTGCCCAGTTTGGAATACCCACAAGTACTCACCAGTCATACTGTAGCCACTCTTAGGGTCATTGCTTTTGGGCACCATAACTTGCTTCTCATCCATCTCCACCAGGGATCTGAACTTCAGCTTGTAATAATCCACATCTGTTGGCGGGTTCTCCCACCCCACTTCCAGGGAGTGTTCCATCTCCTCTGTTATCCAGACAGCATTAAGCGCAGACAGGACTGGGAAGGATAGCAGAGGGCCATGAGGAAGCAGCCTCTGCACAAAAAGGTAAATATAAGATACAAAGTTGCTAAACAGTCCTCCTCCCTACCCAGTCACCTGCTCTAAGACCCCAGACATTTTCCTCAGCCAAACTGAAGAGTTAAGCAAGTACAGCATAATCATTATTTCACTCCAGCTCAAGAGTTTTCTGGCTCTCAGCTCCCACCTGTTATGCTAGAAGCGAGAGAAATGTCAAAATAACCAAACTTCTCACTGCTCTTGCCAAGTGCAGGCAGACAGCATAATATCACCTTCTAACAAAATGGCATTTCGGTTCTCAAGGGACTGCTTCAGACATGCAGTCTTTCCACACTCAACCTCCTAACCTCAGCAGCATCAGGCCCATTTAGTCCTGGGAAGAACTATGAAGAAAACTTGCTGCTGCAGATATGCTCGGCAAATTAGTACCTAGGAATGACAACCTGCCTACTTTAAAGTCCCTTTTGCATCCAGTCAAACAGTGCATTATTCTTAATAACATGCTGGCTTTATCTTGCACGCTTCCATTCCTGTTTCTTGCAGCAGACAACGTTATGGATTCCCTGGAATTCAGGGGTGTCAATGCAAGTAGGATTTGGACAAGATAAAGGGAAAGAGAGGAAGTTTGCAATATATTCAGCCCTAATGATACATATCTGGGAATAGATTGCCCAGAAAAGAACATTGACAGAAATCTGCAACTGAGGCCGGGAAGAGAAAGCACACTCCAGCACTCAGACAGGATGTTACCAACCTGCAAAGCCAAACAATTCACTCTACTTGTTCAAATTAACTTTAAAGATCTACAGCTTCTGACTGAAGAAAATACTGCCTGCTCCTACCTGTACTTGCTTCTAGATACTTTGGCTCACTGTCAATCCCCTTCTTCACATGACGAAGTGTGACATTGTATGTGGTGCTGGGGTGGAGACCCACAATCTCATAACTGAGCTGCTCTTTGGGCATGTGGACTTATTTCACCAATGTCTCATACCCTATGGGATGATAGGTAACGAGGTAATTTTCCACATCAGCCATTGGATCCCAGCTGACAGCCAGAGAGTTCTTTGTAGAGTTCAGCAGCTGCAGGTTCTGAGGACTGAGCACTGGAAGAGAAACAAAGGAAAACATTACAATGAGGACGACGTCTTGCCACATGGCCAAGCAAGAAATTTTTTCGAATCTATTTTGAATACAGAGAGAATGCAGAACTAGAATTCCCAGGCTGCAGTAATCTTGGATTTGTCCACTTCTTTCTGCTTAACAGCATATCATTAAATACACATGAATAGTGCAGTCAGTAAAAAATAAAATAACTCCCTGGAAAACTCTTCCCAGCTTCTAAAGCAACACTAGCATGGGGAAAACTCTCTCATAAAGCTGTCCCTTCCAATACCTCTAGCATGAGAAAGACAAGCCAAAACCTTCTTTTCACATCACTGTCAGAGTTATTTCAAAATGTCAACTGGTCCCCAAAACTGGGGAACACAGCTTCTCCATGGCAGAGATAGAAAACTGAACTTTTATCCTGATGG